>NC_090928.1:102920563-104328688 GCF_040938575.1 Ambystoma mexicanum
TGTTCGTGCGCCATCTTGAAGGGGCCCCTGGGGGACCCTTGAATGTGGAAACAAGGTAAAGTCACCACACACAAATAGATACGCCAAACACGAGGTTCCGTTTCCAAAATCTATGGTTTATTGCAATACAAAATAGTCCCAATTGGCCAAGTGGTCTCACGCCCCGCGATGTGTGTCTAAACAGACATCAGGGGACGCAAGCAAGCGACATGCATCAGTTATATATATACAAAAGGAGCACCTTACAATCAGCAATGACACAGTATGACACATTTGATGCCGCCCCCAATTCATTTCCCTTTGAATTAGAGGCGATGATTGACCAGTGTGACAAATATGACACCTTAGACCACCATATTTAGTAACCGGTTGCAATCTCCAGTTTTACAGACATCATTCTTTGTTTGCGAGAACACAGCGTTTCTGTTTCTCATAGGCAAGCTGTGCGTAGGAGACTGGCGCATACCAGTCCTCCCAATCTCTAAGTTTCGATTCTCGCTCTGGAGGTCAGCCCGCTCTCCAGGGCCTCACTGGGCTTAGGAAGGGGGGCCGTAAAGAAGAACATAATTCAACTCTTTAAATGCTGGTTTCGTACATTGCTATTCTTTCAAGAGACTCACTGGCATTTATGTACTGATTAAATGCCTTGCTCCCTGTCTTCAAGGATATATGAGGGAGGGAATCGGGCATTTCTGTCTAGCTCTCCAGTATAATGTTTCAACATGTTTTCGTAGCCTTGGACCATTGAAGCGAAATAATATCTACAGTAAAGCAGTTTTACATGAGGCAAAGAGGCAACGTTAAAGAGAACAGAGAAAACAAAATGGCGATTCTAGTCCTCTTAAAATGGCTGCACTCTAGCTGGGCCAATAGCTACGTCATGAGCATGTATTCTTAACACTTTGAATGAGGCGGTTGGTCCTCGGCCAACCGATTATCATGCATTTCCTTCCACCCAGGGATGTCTAGATTTTCTGGACTGACAAGCGGGCCTAGTCCCAGTGGGATACCCCTCTGTGAGCATGCTTTATACCAGGTCCGAAGTGTGGCTGGTAACATCTCCCCCCCCGTGACTTTGAGCCTCTTTCGGGAGAAATGGGAAGTGAGCCAACGGGAATGGAGTTACTGCTTGTTCAATCCATAGCCATTTGGGAGGATCTGTCGAATCTCCCCAGGAAAGCATCACTGCCACTTGAGCTGCCCTATAATATCGTGAAATCGAGGGGAGGCCCAGACCGCCCAACATCCTCCCCCTTGTTAAAAGCCTACCAGAAACTTGCGCTTTTTTCTTTTTCCAAATGAAGCGATATATCTCCTTCTGAAACTCAGGGACGGGAATTGGTATAATATTCTCGGGAGAAGCGTCCTCTTAATTGCGTTAATACGACCTAACCATGAGATCTCCTGGGAATCCCACCGCTGCAACCATTCTTTTGCCTCCTTAAATAGAGCAGGAATATTCGCCTTATAGAGTCCCACATATGTCGGAGTCCATTTTACCCCCAGATACGGGATCTCTGTTGAAGACTAAGGAATATGTGATGTCGCCTGTATGTCTTCTAATCTACTAGGATCTTCAGTTAGGGCCATCCCTACCGATTTAGTTGGGTTCACTTTGAAGCTAGAAATCGAGGCAAACCCAGCAAGGAGGTCTAAGAGGGGAGAAATTGAACGGGGGGGGGGCATTATTCAGAAAGCAAAGCAAGTCATCTGCGTATAATGCGTATAATGGCACTGTCCCACTATCTCAAAGCCTAGAATATCTGGGTGTAGTCTAATGTGCTGGGCCAAAGGCTCCATCGCCAAAGCAAAAACTAAGGGTAACAGGGACAGCCTTGCCTAGTGCCCTTGGCTAACATAATTAGCCAGTCAAGTGGCACAGCGAGTAGAGCGCTCGCTTTGTCATCCGTGCAGAGCCTGCTAACGCAGGTTCGAATCCCGGCGAGGCCAAACTCAGCCTTTCATTCTTCTGAGGTTGATAAATGAGCACCACACACCGTGGGTAATAATAGGCAGCGCTCAGATACCTCAGGGTTTGTAGCGCTATATGAATGTCAAATTATTATTTTATTTATTATAATTAACTGGGTCCAATTTTTGTTGACTTTGGTCGAGGGAATTTGAAAATTTGAGAGTATTAGTTTAGAAACCCTGGGCAGAAGCCGAACCCTCTAATACCATTTCTAGGTATCCCCAGGACATACTGTATGAGCGTCCACAGACAGCAAGGGCAACCTTCCTGGGATCTTCGGGGCAAGTGCAATCAAATGTATAGTTTGGCAAACGTTATCATACGTTGACCGATTACGTATAAACACAGTTTGGTAGTTTGTTATCAAGGACGGAAGAATCGCACCCAGGCGACCCGCTATTATTTTCCCCAACAATTTAACATCTGTGTTTAACAACGCAATTGGCCTATAAGAGGCACAATCCGTGGGGTCCTTCCCGGGTTTCAACAGCAACGTCGTAGCTGACTCCGCCATTGATTTAGTTACTACTCCTACCTTCCACACAGCATTAAAAAGCTACATTAGATGAGGGGTTAACACCGCCTGGAAGGTTTTATAAAATTTGTTGGTAAAGCCGTCCGGCCCCAGAGCTTTGCCTAGTGGGAGGGAGCGAATTGCTGCCTCTGTCTCTTCCACAGTTATCAGGTCCTCTAACCGCTCACAGAGTTCTGCAGATATCTGCGGGAGGTATGCTTTCTGTATGAAGTCTCTGGCTATTTGTGGATCCAACATATGTGAAGTCCACTGGCTTCTGAAAAACCTTTCTCAGATTCATCATAAACTTGCCTCCGATCTGCCCCTTTTAGAGAGTCTATATGGTTACACTTTGATTGCTTTTTAAGCTTAGCTGCAATCAGCCGGTTAGCTTTATTCCCTTTTGAATAGTAGTACTGGTTAGTGCGCATTATCCCATAGGCCACCCGACTTATATGGTCAGCCTCAACTGCTTTTTGAGCCACACGAACATCCCTAAGGGTGTGCTGAGAAACCCTTTTCCTATGCACCTCCTCTTTCTTTTGAAGCTCCAACTCTAGTTGAGCTTGCTTTTGAACTTCCCCCTTTCTATTGTCTGAGTTATGACTTGACTTCTAATTACTGCTTTCGCCGCATCCCAGGCCACCCCGTAATCCAATTCCCTGTGTTATTGTCCATAAAGTATTGAGTTATACAGTCTGAAATACTTGAGCAGGCCTGAGGATCCCGTAAGAGGAATTTGTTCAAGCGCCAGACACGAGGAGGCTCTGGGGATGCAGTAAACTGAGACATGGTCATCAACACCGGGGCATGGTCAGATAAGACTTTCGGGAGGATCTCTATACCCATTGTGTGAGGGATAAAGGTATCTGAAAGAAAGAACATATCTAACCTAGAAAACCCCCTATGTACCGCTGAATAAAAAGTGTAATCTCGCTCCCCTTGATGGAAGAAGCACCAAGCCTCTATCAACGAATGTTCCCTAAGGAGGGTAGTAAGTGCTACAAAGTTTTTCTTGTCAGCCAGAGTCGCGGGGGGGGGAAGGATTTATCCTCCAGTGGGTTGATCACTGCGTTGAAATCTCCGCCATTTGAGATCTCCCACAGCCTGCTCATATAATATTTTGGACACAGAAGTAAAAAACAAGTCTTGGTGGACATTCGGTGCATATAGCGATATCAGCGTTACCTTCTTCCCGTATAGTGTGGCTACTACAAGAATATACCTCCCCTCTTTGTCCTGTAGGGTCTTATGAACCTTTAACAGTGTCCCTTTTCGAACCAGAATGGCTATGCCGCATCTCTTCACCCCTGAAGAAGCACAGAATTTGACAGGATAGCGTTTATCGTTCAATCAAAATTCATCAATGGACAATAAATGAGTTTCTTGTACAAATAATATAGAGGGGTTAAGTGTTGCAAATTGGTGAAATAGAGCTTTCCGTTTTAATGGGGAATTTAAGCCCTGTACATTAAGGGTGAGGCAGGTTATACTCAGGGCAGCCATTCTGATGTCAGTTTAATTTCTATGCACATTTGACCCATTTGACAGTTCGTACAGGGTTCTGCATTGTGCCCAAGAAACCCCACTGTTCCTCCCTACTCGCGAGTTTGCAACTTTACCAACGAAGCACATAGCTCATTCCAGATTACCCAAGTTGTAAGGTAGACTGGTGCTGTTCCTATAGTGTCACTGGCGCTATATAAACATTTCATTTGGCGCCAACCTTGTTTTAGACCAAACTTAGCATTAGAATCCCATACAACACAAAAAAACCAAAAATCAACATTACTGAATAATGAATTATGAAATCTTGCAAAATTATATTTAGTGACCTATTCAAAAGCACTTTGGTGGGCAGTATCCGCATAGTGGGCGCCCGCCCGTGCCCAACCATGTGTACACCTTCCCATGAGATGCGAGACAAGTATAACTATAACAATGGCATTCGAAACTCTAACTTAAACAGGCACTTCATGCCTAGGTCAGACACTCTTGAGACCTTGTGCGGGCCCTCTACTGATCAGACAGAACAGGCGGAGCAGTAGCCATCCAGAGTCCACCAGGGCAGGTCACTTAGGATCTGTCACGCTTTTCACTGTGCTCAAGGCCCCGTTTACCCTTTGCCAGCCTCTGGGCTTCCTTCTAGCATCCTTTGGCGTAGGGCTTCATGACTGGTCATCTAAAGAGCTGACCTTCTTTCCGGGGGTCAGTATCTTCCCTTTCCTCTCCAGACGTTAATTTCTTGGCCTCGTCTTCGGAGCGAATTGTATAGGTCTGGTTATGATATTCAGAAAATAGCCTGCATGGGAATCCCAATCGATAGCGGATCTTCTTCTGTTGAAGCCAGGTGGTGACCTTCTGAAGCCATCTGCGGTCTGCCAACGTAGAGGGGGAAAGATCCTGGAAAAGAAGCAACGTGGAGTCCTGGAACTTCACTGGTTCTGCTTTCCGTGCAGCTGCCGGTATTTTTTCTTTCTGGTGAAAAAAGTGAACCCTAGTAAGAACGTCTGGCAAAAGGTCCTTCTTTTGTTGGATAGCAGAGTAGATTTGATGGGTTCTATCCAGGATCAAGTCATCTGCCTCATCTAACCCTAAAAGGGACTTGAAGAGAGCCCCGACGTACTCTGGGAGGTCATGGTCGGAAATCTGCCTAGGGATTCTTCATAACCGAATGTTAATTTTTCTGGATGGTTTTCCTGATCTATCTGTTTTGCCCAAATCTCTTCCAGACGGCCTTCCATGCTCTGCATTCTCCTGGAGTGTTCCTCGTAGTAGTGCCCCTAGTCGAGGGGTTACATTTTCCAATTCATTAACCCTGTCCTCCAAGCCTTTCAGATGGGAGTCCAGAACTGCAATGGATTGTGCGAGAGAGTCTCTCGAGGATTTTATTTCTGATTTTATTTCCTGTGTTATATCCATTTTCAGGGTTTTCATCACTTCTTCAAAATTTTGTTTGGATAGGGCAGGCTCTATGGGGGATTGCGCTTCTGGCAGAGGATGCACGTCTGCATTTACCGTTTGCATTGCCTGTTCTCGCAGCCCTCCAGCTGTCAAATATGTTGTAATGCTGCCCCTCTTGTGTTTGTGCGCTGATTTGGGCATTACCAGGCCAAAAGATCAAACTCAATCATGCAGGTCCCCCATGCAGGTGTTGACTCAGAAAAGAGCGAGCCAAAATTTTGGAATCTCGGGTGTAGTTTCTTGGGGTAATTTCAGCTCCAAGACCAATTATAACCATACAATGTTTCTCCTTGGATTCAGTTAATGAGGGAGTACTGGTGCAAGGAAGCTATTGCCACCAGCATCTAGCAAACAATTCCGATGCACACCTCGGCCTTGCACCCGCCCGGCAATTTCACTAAATGCGGTGATGTAGTTGCGTTTAATGGAGCGTATGCTGTGATGGGAGCGGCGGACACATCAGCTGCAAACAGTTCTCTGCCACCAGGATTCGCATCATGCCCGCCGAAGCTCCTTACCTCCTAATTCGGCCACTCCTAAGTGCCCGGCCTCAGAGGAATCTGCCTCCACAGCCAGGCACGTGAAGCCGGGTGCACCACTGCCTGATTGCTGCCAGGAAGGTCCCCAGAGGCCGTCTCACGCCGTACCTGCTGCCGCTGCAGCGCGTGGCTCACCAGCTCCTCCCCCAATGAGGCCGTAACCCATCAAGCCCGCCACAGCACTTTTCTCTGCTTCCTCTTCGCCCGATCCCCAGGGCCGCGGTGATCTCGCCCAGTCCTCACTGCTGAATATAGGGAACTCTCAGCGCCGCAATGCCTGGCCTCAGAGGGGGCCCACTCCCACAGGACACGACAGCGCTCGGCTCACGGAGGGTCCCCAGCCGTGGGTCTCCGCGCCCTCCCCCAGCAGCCGCCTCTAGGTACTCATTTTTATAATGAACATTGTCTATTTCGGATTATACAACAAATAAATAAAACAATATCACAACTGTGTTAAAAGAATATATTGCATAACACTTTTAACAAATATAGAAAATGTTAAAATATTAAATCATATATTCACAAACCATTAGTATTATGGACATAAAGGTCTGGGTGCCCCTCAAAAAGAAATTACCTGCCGTGTGCATGCGAGTTGCAGGTGTGACGGGGTTAGTAATGAGGGGATAGGAAGCCCTCACACCCTGGGGTGGGAGGCCTATCGGGGTGTATGCCAAAGTCAGTCCTACCCCAGTTTGACTGACGGTTGAGAGGCTCCAATTACTGTCCTCTTACTGAAGTGCCTGTTTGCATTTGGGTAATACCTACTTGAATCACCTCATTCCTCCTGAAACAAATGCTTGCCAATTATTCGCTCTTTGTTCCAGACCCAGTGTGAATACCACAACCACATGGGGAGGCCAACTGAGAGAGCACAGCCCAGCAGTGCCCTATGCTACCAGCACACCAGTGCCAGAGCCCTCAATCAGCAAAGTGAGCGAGAAGTGGCAGGGAGATCAGAGATCTTAAGCTGGCCATGCCACGCCCCGCTCCATGGCACCTGTGTGTTCCAACAATACAGTTACAAAATCGCTGGACCAATCAGAATTTAAGCACCAAAAATCCCAACAGAAACTCCTCACCTTGGGGGATTCCACGCATAGGCCCCCTAACACCAACTTGGACATTACACAGTGCAAGCACCTTGGCCAGGCTTAGGCAACCAATCGGAGGGGAGGGGGATAAGAAGGTTAACAGGAAATAGGAAGGTGTGGGTTGTTCCGGTTCGGAATAGGAGGAAGACTGGGGAGTGGAGGTACATTGTTGGAACAACTCTGGTATTGGTTGGTGAGTGCAAGTGGTACTGAGTGTTGAGTGTGCACATAAGACTAGTGAGTGAGATTGTTTGAGGGAGTGCGCTGGAAGGGGCTGGGAGAGTGAAAGGAGTGAGAGTGGGGAGAAGGTGGAGTGGTAGCAGTGGTGTGGAGGATGTAGTAGTAATTTTGAAGGGTTTAGGCAGAAGTAGAAAGAGTGAGACACATCGTAGGGATAGAGAAGGAAAGTTAAAGGGAGTAGAACGAGGAAGATGGGCAGAGTTAGGAGAAGAGTACAAAGAGGAAAATGGGATTGTCATGATGCCTACCCCCAGGCATCCTGACCAAGCCCGTCAGCCCCGGGAGCAGGCATCTAGACATTTAGTAAAACCTCAGCAGCCCCGGCTAGGGGCTATCTGGGTTCAGTCCTGGTGCCTTAGGCGCCAGGCTCATAGTAGGAATCAGTCCTGGCGCCTAAGGCGCCAGGCTCATAGTAGGAATCAGTCCTGGCGCCTAAGGCGCCAGGCTCATAGTCATTAGTTACCTCAGGCAGACCATGCTGCAAATGACTCCAATCCAACATGAAGCCTGAAAGGCACTATTTTTCTACAGGGGCTATTTTTTACTC
The DNA here is from genome assembly GCF_040938575.1 of Ambystoma mexicanum. Classification (NCBI taxonomy): domain Eukaryota; kingdom Metazoa; phylum Chordata; class Amphibia; order Caudata; family Ambystomatidae; genus Ambystoma; species Ambystoma mexicanum. The sequence continues at coordinate 102,928,434 of NC_090928.1, forward strand.
GGGTGTGGTTCTAGGGACTTCTTACCTGGGACTACTTTTGAGGCTATTTAAACCACACCCGACCAGCAACACATGCTTCGGGTTATTCTGCATCCAGCAGTGTAACACTCATTGTGCCTGCAGCCTGCATCCAGGCTTCTACCACGCCCGCCTCGAATCTGGAGCTCCTAAAACAAAGAGGAAAGAAAGGGACAAGGTTAGAAAACAAACTTATTTCTATTCCACACCTGATTCTGGATCCATCTTGTCTCCGGACTTGTAAAGAACATCATTTCTGCACTCACCGCACCTCCAGCTGCAGCGCCGTGCCATACTCACCAGTCTTCACAGCATCCTTTGGGTCGGCGCTGCCTCCATCATTTCTTCGCTTAACTTCAGCACCTAGGAGACAAAAGAAAACCACCAGGTGAGCCGAGGGAACCAACAAATATAATTCTTACCACTATAGACTTACCTGATTTACCACCGGAGGCATCCCTTTGTGACTCTCCATATTTTCACGTGCCGCATCTGTAAAGAAAGACAAAACAACACGTTTTCCTCGTGCAACATTTACCGGACAGCGCCGGGTAATACAGACTCTTACCTGAGCGCCACCAGCTGCCACAAGAGCATCTTTTCACGAGCTAGCTGCAAGACAAGAAAGGAAGGGGGGAACAAGAGTGAACATCGGTCATATTGAACTCTGTGAACTTAATACTTACTGGTCCTCACCAGGAACCTCGGAGTCAATACTCTCCGGAACTCTCCCGAGCCTTCAAACCAGTGAAGTAACTGGAATCGACGCGCCCCTGCAAATCCACGCAGGATTGAGAACTCATCTTTCAAGAATATAAGGTGAGATTACTGTGAGGGCATTTCAGAGGTGATTAGTTAGGGAGGACTGTGGGGGTGCAATCACTTGAATCCACAAGTGGCTAAATCCATCTCTCCACTTGCAGGAGAATATTTCTATGGGTTAAGCAGACAAGATTAGGAGGGCAGATCCAGTCAGTCATTGCTGCACTACGCAACACGTGGGTGGAGACCGCAGCTGTCTGGGTCCGACCGACGCCCCTGTGGGAGCCAGGTGAGCGTAACAGAACGCGAAGCCTATCTACAAATCCCCACCCTGGCGTTAAGGAAACCTCAGAAACCGACCAACTAGCCCTATTGTTAGGGGAACTTAGGGCAGAAGGGCACTCTGCGCCAAGAGACTAATGCCCTCAGGAGAGAACTGATTGTGTCAAAGGAGCGCACTGATGATCTTGCTAGACAATTACTGCAAAACCAAGCTGGGCAAACACCATTACCTGGACTCGGGGGGGGAATCCAACTCCTGTTTCATCGAGCAATCCTGTGCAAGTGGTTCTACCAGGGAGCATTCCTTTAGCTCCACCCGAACATTTTGCTGGGGACCCAAAAAAGTTCGCCGTGTTTATGAACCAATGCCGCTTGCACTTTTTATGCAGGCCTGGAGCTTTTCCGAACGACCAAACCAAAGTAGCCTTTGTACTATCATATCTTAGTGGCAGCGCAGCGGATTGGTCAATTCCATTAGTTAACCTGGATGACCCTCTTCTTTGGGATTTTTAAGGTTTTCAATTGAGCATGGAGAGACTATTTGCCAGACATTCACAGGGACAGGCCCTGGATAACAAACTTTTATCATTACGACAAGGTAACCAGGATCTACTAGCCTATATCGCCACTTTCAATAGGTTAGTGGTGGAAACCGGATGGCCAGAGGTAAAACGAATTACATTATTTCATCGTGGACTTCGACGTGAACTCAAAGACGTTTTGGCCCAAGTTGTGAACCCACCTCAGGATTGTGCAGAATATATAGACTTAGTGGTCCAGTTAGACCACCGACTTCAGAATAGAAAGGCTGATCGAGCTAAGTTCGAGAATTGGGTATTGGTTAAACCCAATGTTACCCTCAAAGGAACAGATGTATCAGAACCGATGCAGATCGGGGGGTCAAGGGACCCTTAACTCAAAAGGAAAGAGAAAGAAGACAGCAGATGCAATTGTGTCTGTACTGTGGGGCCTCAGGACATTTTCTACGGGATTGCCCTATAAAAACATCTAAAAAAGTAGTCGGAGTTGCTGATAAAAATCAAACGGAGCCTGATTCGGGAAACGACCACGCCCGACAAGCGTAGAGGTCCGCTTGCCGAGCTTGAAGGAGGATACTCAGACCTCGCACTTCATCATACCAATGGTCCTTATAGATCCAAGGCAGCCATCACGTATGCACGCAGTGAGGGCAAACATTGATAGCGGGGCCATAGGAAACTATGTGGACCACGAGTTGGCTTCTAGGATGAATCTATCTCTCTGCAAAAAGACCACTTCGGATGTCATAACCACAGTCGATGGAACTGAAATTGCCTCTGGGCCTGTAACTCATTCCACCGCAGAGATGACACTATTGGGTCAGGATGGGCATCGAGAGAATATTGTGTTTGATTTAATCAAAGCCCCGCAGTTCCAAATAATACTGGGGATACCTTGGTTAGAAACACATAATCCTTGTATTGATTGGCGAGAGAAGAGAATAACCTTCCCGGATTGTGCACATACTTGTTACCCAAAAAAAAACCTTGAACCAATGCCTGGCCATAGTCGCTACTCCAGTCATGCAGTTACCTCAGGAATATCAAGAATTCCAGGATGTTTTCCAAAAGGAACAGGCAAACACCCTACCACCTCACAGATCATATGATTGTCAAATCGATCTCATACCCGGTGCACAACCTCCATGTAGTAGGATCTATGTTCTTACGGAACCCGAAAACCTTCACCTACGACAATACTTGGACCAATACCTTACTAATGGCTTCATTCGTCCATCCAAGTCCCCTGCATCTTCAGCTTTGTTCTTCGTGCCTAAAAAGGAAGGTGACCTCAGAACGTGCATAGACTACCGCGCATTAAATCAGATCACGGTTAAGAACCGATACCCATTGCCTTTGATCCTCGAATTACTAGACCAAGTAAAGGACGCTTGCATCTACACTAAATTAGATCTCCGAGGGGCATATCATCTGGTACGTGTAAAGAAAGGCGACGAATGGAAGACTGCTTTTCGCACTAAGTACGGGTTATTCGAATACCAGGTGATGCCCTTTGGGTTGTGCAATGCACCCGCAGCCTTCCAGTATTTTATGAACGATGTCCTTCGTGAACTCATTGACGTCTGTGTTGTATAAATAGACAATTTTCTAGTATACTACTCTTCAGAATCAGACCGTGTGAAGCACGTTTGTGCAGTCCTTGAGAAACTACGCCAGCACAAGTTATATGCAAAATTGGAAAAATGCGTTTTTCATGCTACGGAAGTTGAATTACTTGGATTTATCCTGACTGGAGTCCGAATGGACTCTCGAAAGGTGGACGCAATCCTCAAGTGGCCATCACCCAGTTCAGTTAAAGGGGTACAAATCATGCTCGGATTTGCTAATTTCTACCGCAGATTCATTCTGGATTTCTCACATGTTGTACACCCTATCACAGCACTTTTGCGAAAAAACAAACGCTTCTTGTGGACCGAAGAAGCTGAAAAGGCCTTCCAAGAGCTGAAAGCGAAATTCATGTCTGCCCTTGTCTTAAAGCATCCACGCCCCGAACTTCCATACATAGTTGAAACTGATGCATCCAGTTTAGCCATGGGAGCTGTCCTGTCCCAGAAGGATCCTGAAACCGGTCAACTTCACCCAATAGCATTTTGGTCCAGAAAGTTCTCGTCACCCGAGTTAAACTATGCGGTTACCGATAAAGAATTATTAGCCATCAAATCCGCCTTCAAGGCTTGGCGGCATTATCTTCTCGGTGCCACGCATACCATTACGGTAATCGCCGATCACTGGAACTTGCAGTATTTAAAATCAGCCAAGGCCCAATCGTCGCGTCAACTTCGATGGGCATTGTTCTTTGCCGAGTTCGATTTCGTGATCACTTATCGACCAGGTTGTAAAAATGGCAAGGCAGATGCCTTATCCTGAATAGGGATGGGAGAAGCATATGCGAACCCGGAACCGGTGCCTATAATTTCAGAACAAAGAATTCTTGGCATAACCACTCTACAGACACTAGAGGATATTCAAGTAAAGATCCAACAACTCTTCGATCCAACAGCCCTGCAGGACTGGGTGAAGAAAGCCCCAGACTACTCAGTCATCAATGACCTACCTTATTATCAAGGGCGACTATTTCTACCACACAAGGAACTACAAGAACTAGTCATCTCCAATTATCATAACACCCTGATGGAAGGACACCCAGGTATCGCAAAAACTCTAAAATTAAGAGACAATTCTGGTGGCCCACCTGGCGAAAAGACATAAATTCATTTGTAATGTCTTGTGGCATTTGCGCCCAAAACAAAAGTCAGAAGAAAAAACCAGCTGGCCTCTTACAACCTTTGGATATTCCACCTACACCATGGCACACCTTATCGTTAGACTTTATTGCAGATCTACCTCCATGTAATGGATTTAACACCATTCTAGTTATTGTGGATCTTTTTTCCAAGATGGCCCACTTTATTCCTCTAAAGGGATTACCTTCTGCTTCAATTCAGGCCAAGGAGTTCCTCAAACATTGTTCAATTACACGGATTTCCTTCCGTATTGGTCTCTGACCGAGGTAGTCCATTCATTTCACATTTTTGGAAGAAATGTTGTCAACTGGCGCAAATCGTGAGGTTATCAACCAGTCACCATCCCCAGACCGATGGTCAGACGGAGAGGACCAACCAGACCCTTGAACAGTACCTACGTTGCATGCTACACCAGACCGAAAGTAATTGGAAAGATATTTTATGGATTTCCAAGTATGCATACAATAACTCTGTACATTCAGGAACCGGACAAAGCCCCTTTTATACCATATATGGACATCACCCTCAAACCTCAGAACTAGATTTGCCTCTGCATTTAGAAATGCCTGCATTTAGTCATTTGCATTCTACTATTACACAAGCCTTTAAAGAGGCAACGGAACATTTGAAACAAGCAAAAGAGAAATATAAGAAAAATGCTGATCAACATAGAAGTGAAACTCCACAATACCAGATTGGGGATCAAGTTTGGCTGGCTACAAAACACATACCTTTGAAGGGAACTCGGACATTTAACCCTAGATATTTGGGACCTTACACTATTAAGGCAATTATCAACTCGGTAGCCGTCAAATTGGAATTACCCTCTAATATGCGCATTCATCCTGTCTTTCATGTTTCACTTTTAAAACCAGTTCAACCAGGAACAAGATTAACCAAACCACCCGACCCCATCTTGATAGATGGAGAACCTGAATTTGAGGTAAAAAATAGATCATGGGAACCTAGTGACCACGTCCATGCACCACGGTTGGTGAAAAGATTCCATCGGAACTTCCCAGACAAACCAGGGCCCAGGGGAAGAACAACTTTAGAAGGGGCCTTGCGGGAGGGGGTTAGGGGGGGAGTGCTCTCATGATGCCTACCCCCAGGCATCCGGACCAAGCCCATTAGCCCCGGGAGCAGGCATCTAGACATTTAGTAAAACCTCAGCAGCCCCGGCTAGGGGCTATCTGGGTTCAGTCCTGGCGCCTAAGGCGTCAGGCTCATAGTCATTACTTACCTCAGGCAGACCATGCTGCAAATGACTCCAATCCAACATGAAGCCTGAAAGGGACTATTTTTCTACAGGGACTATTTTTTACTCGGGTGTGGTTCTAGGGACTTCTTACCTGGGACTACTTTTGAGGCTATTTAAACCACACCCGACCAGCAACACACGTTTCGCGTTATTCTGCATCCAGCAGCGTAACACTCACCGTGCCTGCAGCCTGCATCCAGTCTTCACACACGCCCGCCGCGAATCTGGTGCTCCTAAAACAAAGGGGAAAGAAAGGGACAAGGTTGGAAAACAAACTTGTTTCTATTCAACACCTGATTCTGGATCCATCTTGTCTCCGGACCTGTAAAGAACATCATTTCTGCACGCGCTGCACCTCCAGCTGCAGCGCCGCGCATACTCGCCAGTCTTCACAGCATCGGCACCTAGGAGACAAAAGAAAACCACAAGGTGAGCCGAGGGAACCAGCAAATATAATTCTTACCACCATAGACTTACTTGATTTACCACCGGAGGCATCCTTTTGTGACTCTCCATATTTTCACGTGCCACATCTGTAAAGAGAGACAAAACAACACGTTTTCCTCGTGCAACATTTACCGGACAGCGCCGGTTAATACAGACTCTTACCTGAGCGCCACCAGCTGCCACAAGAGCATCTTTTCATGAGCCAGCTGCAAGACAAGAAAGGAAGGGGGTAACAAGAGTGAACATCGGTCATATTGAACTCTATGAACTTAATACTTACTGGTCCTCACCAGGAACCTCAGAGTCAATACTCTCGAACTCTCCTGAGCCTTCAAACCAGTGAAGTAACTGGAATCGACTCACCCCTGCAAATCCACGCAGGATGGAGAGCTCATCTTTCAAGAATATAAGGTGAGATTGCTGTGAGGGCATTTCGGAGGTGATTAGTTGGGGAGGACTGTGGGGGTTCCATCGCTTGAATCCACAAGTGGCTAAATCCATCTCTCCACTTGCAGGAGAATATTTCTATGGGTTAAGCAGACAAGATTAGGAGGGCAGATCCAGTCAGTCATCGCTGCACTACGCATCACGTGGGTGGAGACCGCAGCTGTCCGGGTCCGACCGACGCCCCTGTGGGAGCCAGGTGAGCGTAACAGGGATACAGAGGAAGAAGACGGCAACAGGCAGAGTTTGAGTTTTCCCCAGATCCTATGTTAGCCACTAACAAACTGGTAGTGTAGGTAGAACTTAGAAAGTCCCTGATGAAGTCTAGCTAGAGAAGGTTGTTGCCATTAGGTCTCCCAATCATCCAGCCTAGAGATTAGACAGAAGGGGTCATTATCCTCTAGTTAGTAACCGAGGGGTCAGGGATGCCTGGGTTAGAGTGAACAATGTTGTTTTTAGACTAGAGAGAGAGGGACAGCCCTATCACCCTGCTGAATTCATTTATACAAACCCTTGAACCATCTTTGGGAGTTTAGAGTACCCTTTGAGCCATCTATGACACATGTCATAGAAATGGAGATGGGCTCCGGGGGAGCAGTCTTCTGTTTCCATGATGCGTGACACAGTACTAGCAGGTAATCAGGGTGGAAGGTGACAAGCAGGTACCTGAGTGGCTGAGAGTGTGGATTGAAGAAGGGAGGTGGGGTATGCAGGAGGAGTCTGTGCAGCGGCAGGCACTTTTGGTTCTATGTTCTTTCATTAACAGCAATTTTTTCTACCGTTTTTTTACTCAACTTTTTCACTGAAAAAACCCATCAAAAAATGCATATTTTTGAGGGGTCCCCTCACTATGGTTTTATTATCATTCCCAACCCACTGAACCCTTTATATGCCCATTCCAACAACCCTCCTATGTTTTTCAAAGGGCTTTTTCGCCAACACGTTTTTGTTAAAAAAAAAACATCGAAAAAATAGCCATTGATGAAGGAACGGTGTACGCCCTACACATGAGCATGGCAGACTGAGAGGAAGGTTACGACCTCAGGATGGAACGAAGGCTTATGCCTTGAGATTCACCTCACCATGCAGATCCTGATTGCCTAGCGCCTCTCTCCAGGTGCTAATAGAGATTCAGTTTCTTGGTCATTGCATTTACATTTATCAGATCATCCAGGTAACCATGGGGAAGTATGTGCTGCTACCGGAAATAATCCCAGTCTTAATTTCAAGTAAATATTTACAGGGCGGGTAAGAGGTTAAAGGTCAAAATACTTCTTTGCCCCTTTCTTGTTTGTTAAAAATATTCTTAAATATGTTTTTTTTTAATTTGTGTTGTTTCTTGCTGTGACCATCATCCTCTCTTCACATTTTTATTTCTTAAATTTGGAGCTCTGGCAAGTTAATGGCACAGGGAAGTACCAGAACACAGCAAAGTCGTGTTCATAAAACATACTTGTAATAAACATTAGTCATTGTGTTTTATGTACCAAATCTGAACCATATAGTTCGGAAAGCACGTCTTTTTACTACTTCACTGCGTCGTTAGACTATATGGAATCTCAGAGTAACAAAGGTTCAATTGCAGCTTTGATCTCGATACTATTAATGTCTGGTGATTCATAATTTACCAGATCTAGTAGCACACGCACTTATAGTCTATTGTCTCCATTTGGTTCCAGGCTAATACCAATAAAAGTTTTGTTATAACCCCTCCTGATGAGCCGTCTAGAACTATAGGACGGGGAAACGTGTCGAAGGAACAAGATAGAAAACCTCAAACCACTGTCAAATGATCAAAAATCAATAATGGACCTAACCAAGAGAAGCTGAGAAATATCATTAAGTAATCAAATGCTAATCATGTTTCTAATCAAGAGACATTGGCAACTTTCTTTTCAAAACAAACACATTGAGACATTTTTCCAGACAAAGATTGAAACAAGAGATGTTCACCAACAACTTTAATACAATAAGATAACAATTGAGTTATTACAAATACAGGATTGAGAAACCGTATTAAATCCAGACAATTTTGCTTTACAAACTTGTATACTGTCAAAAAATAGTCCATAGGCGCCCCTCTTTGAGAACGAACATGGCTAAATGACCTGTTCCTTGGGAAGGTACCCACTAAAAAGTCCGCAGCCAGACCTTAGCTCACGGTACATTTCATAGAAGGGAAAGAACCATTTACATATCAGTCTTTGTCACTTGTATACTGTAGTACATCATTTTCAATAAAAAAAGACAATTGGCGCAACATATTGGATCCGTCTCTTCATTTTCAAGTGATTCATAATGTAGCAAGAGGGAAGCTGTTGTTCGAGACAGATGTAACAATGATCTCAAAAAAGTTGTTCTCGGAAATATTTAGTAGCGTACCCTTGATATGCCCTGATAATTCTGCTTCACACAGAGATGCAGCAATCACTTTTTCCTCAAATGCTTCTATAATGACTGTGATGCTTTTCCCCTTTGAGGCTTTCCCAAACTTTCTGATAGCACTTGCATGTTGAGTTTGCATAATTTTGCTTTCCTCTAAACGTTGTGCACAACTATGATTTCTGGAAAATCGCATGGCCGAATATTCAAAGTAATTAACCTGTTTAATTTCTTCTACTTTGGGGAAAAATTGATGGTTTAACTCTCTCTTGCCAAAGACCACTGCTTTGGATTTCTTAGCATTGGTGGATAAAAATGTACCCTTGCAATATTGATCTGTTCAAATGAGTAATTTATGAAAGCTTATTGCAATTTGAACACATATGGCTGCATACCCTGGGACAGGAATGTTGCAATTTTGTAGTTTGTTCTATTAGGTGGCACTTGCAGTAGAGTACAAATAGGGAAATATGGTGTCCGGTCAAATGGTCGACAGACAAATGGTCGACATGACAATTAGTCGACATCATTTGGTCGACAGGTCAAATGGGCGAATTTTTTATTTTTATTTATATATATATTTTTTGGTTTTCGTTTAGGGAAAAAAAGGGGTTTTTAGCAACAAAAAAAAAAGGGGGATGGGGGGACCCCCCAAAAAAAGAAATTGTGAAAAAACACAAAAAAAAAATCCGACCAATTGACCTGTCGACCTTTTGGTGTCGACCAATTGTCCTGTCGACCATTTATTTTCGACCAAATGACCTAGAACCGGGAAAAATGGCATATGAGGAGGGACACAAAGCTTGTAAGTGTTGTTTGTTGCCCACTCATTGAGTACCCCTGGTCATGCTAATCCCTATTGCCGTTGCCACCTAGTCCCTGCCCCTCCCCTTCCATGAGGATGTGTTTTGGGAACTCTTTGAGCTTGCTTAATCAAGCATTACCATCAAACTTTTCAATCGAAGTGCAACCAGTCGGATAAACACCTCAATCCTTAAGAAAAAGGTCATTACGAGCATGGTTCTTAAAGATATCTAACAGTTTGGTCAAATAATCTGACTGAAGGTATGTCTTTCTCATCAGTGTTGGATGCACTGACAGGCTACACGAGAAGCCAAAGTCAAAAAAGTTGAGAAACACTCTTCCTCCCTAGACTCGCATATGCTTACAAATGTTCCATCAAATTATTTTTCTCTGTGTGGCAATAAACTGCTTGTGTTCACACTCTTCTTTGCTATGTGTGCAACATAGTGCTGAGGAGTGCCACCACGTGTTTGAGGTAGCTTCCATCACTGTATGGGAATTAACCAAACCCATTTTATAAACCATATTGGATAGGAACTTTGTATTCATATTTCTTAATGGAAGCTCCTGAAATAATCAAATACTTGTTGTACTGCACATTGCACACACTTTTCATGACAAGAAAAATCATGCCCATCTGTACATAAATGCCGCCACAGCTTAAATATTGAGCATTAGAACTCCTCAGTCAGGAAAGATGTCATCCCTCATAGTTTTTCTGATGATGTGATTTAAAAAACATTACATATTCCACATAAGGGTTTGTTAATTAGAACTCTTCCAGATGTACAATAGGTCCATTAGAATTCATCTTGCCACAGAGTTGGGTATTTAGCATTCTGGCGCTGTTGCTATGATTTTTTTTTAAAAACAGCACTTACAGGCATTGCTGGCATAATTAATATGTAAAAGGGACGTATAAGCTTAACGCTATTTAAATATATACCGGTACTGACAGAGGTACTGTCCCAGAGAGCATGAACATTGGTTACTGCAGTTGCCAGTCCGTTTTTTATCATTAATACAAATTAGAGTTACTCTACACAGAATGCCGGTCTATCAGCTACTGTCTGTCACGCCACTTACCTTAGTAGGGTCACTGGGCTCAGTGGACCCTGACATGAAGGGTCTATCCTCGTTGGCACTTGTCTTGGGCATGCTTGGTCCCGATCACTGGCTTCCTGGGCGCGGCCATGATTGAGGGTTCGCACATGCGCTGACATCCGTGTTAAACTTTCCGTGCATGTGCAGTCTTCATGGCCTTGCTGCAATGTCCGCTTGCAGTGCAGACCTCGTTTGGATCCCAGATGTATATCTGATCTCCACAGGAAACCGCACACTGTGTCTCAACGCGGTCTGATTTCTGATCATGTTCTTGCTTGATATGTGTCCCTGTACCTGTACTCTGTGATCTTGTGAGCCTTCCTTCTTCCTTCCTTCTGGCTCTCTGTGTGTGCACTCTGGGAACTCCCTTCTGTGCCTTGCTCTTCTTGCTAGGCCCTGGTTTCCTGCCTTTAGGTTCTGTGTCTCTGTTGCTTGCTCTGGCTCCGACCTTCTTGGTCCTGGGTTCCTATCTGCTGCGTGCGGTTCCTCAATTTTTATCTTTGGGTTACTGTCTGGTTTCCCTCCTTGTCATTGCCCCTGCCTCGTGCCACTGCTTGGTACCCTGTATTTTGAAGCACTGCCTGTTCCTACACCTATTGAACCTCGCCACTCCAACTTCATCTACTCCACTGGACATATATTGTGGCCTTTCCTGCTAGTTCTTGCACTGTTCTGACACCACCTAAATCAGGGAAGTGCCGTCCCGTGGCAATGGGAGGTGATCCAGTGTCTGCCTGTTACTAGGGAGGCGTTGGGTTGGTACCCTGTGCTGCAAATACATCTCTTCAATGCCCCTTGACAGACTGGCTATCTTTTCACAGCAATCACCAGAAAGGTCAGGTATGCAGAACCCACAAGACGCTTTGTATAACAGATTGAGACTCGCATACCTTGCAGTCCGGAAATGGATGATGTCCACAAGCCCAGGGATGAAATTCAGGCTCTTCGTTTGTAGATGACCACTTTACGGCAGATGGTGGTAAAAGTAGCAGGAGCTGTTCTTCAGGTTGAGAGTGCCATGGCTCACACTTCTCCTCTTAAGTTTGATGGTGACCCTAGACGGTTGGGGAAATTCTGTAATCATTGCAAGATCCACTTCCTTTTTTTGACCTTCGCATTTTTATCAGACTAAAGCCAAGATAGGCTATATCCCAGGTAATTTAACTGGCAATGCATTTGCTTGGTCTGCTCCTATGGTGTCTTTAATCAGTCCCATCCTGGATGATTTCACAGCCTTCGAAAAGGCATTCCTGGACATCTTCAAGTCCCTTAATTGGGCCTCGGAAGCTTAGAACCAACTGATTGACATACGGTAAGGTACCAGTGACAACATAGCTTACATACGCCGATTTCGACAGTTTGCAACAGACTCTCAATGGATGGAATTCACACAGAAAGCATTGTTCTATCATGGTTTGAGAGATGAATACAATGTTGAGTTACTGCACATTACAAAACCAGACACCCTACAGGCCGTTAGGGATCAAGTGCTTTGTATAGACCACAGGCTGACAGAAGAGGAGAAAGACTCGAAGCTGAACGAACATTACCCACGTCTCCTGTGACTCTTTTGGTGTTACCATGCCCGACGGAGTCGGGTCTGCAACCTATGCAGTTGAGTCATAAGGGGTCCATTGTCGGAAACTGCTAGAAAGCGACGGCAAACCCTTTATTTGTGTATATACTGTGGAGCACCTAGTCATTATTTGGGGTCTTGCTCTTTACGTCCTCCAAGCAAATCGGAAAATTAGCATGCCTGTCGTTTGGTGAGAAGGCGACATCGGGCCCTTCTTTTGTTCCAGTCCATCTGAATCGTGTCCCAACTATTCAACTTATGCAACCAGTAGTCCTGTTGGTTTTGAAGATCTGGATTGTTTGCCAGAACAGGAGTGTGAACACCTGGGCCTTTCTTGACTGCGGAGCCTCTGCCACCTATATGGATTCTGCTTATGCGACTAGCACTGGCATCCCTCTGAATCACAAGGAAAATGCTACCATAGTGGAAGTTATCGATGGAACTCTGCTGTCTTCTGGTCCCATTCGTCAACGCACTGGGTGTGTGCAATTGTGGATAAATGAACACCAACAGAGCATTTCCTTGGATGTCATCAAGTCACCTTTGTACCCCATTCTGCTAGACTTACCTTGGCTTTTGTACCACAACCCACACATCAACTGGGAAATGTGGACTCTAGTGTCTGCATCCACTCGCTGTACCCAAAACTGCTGCTCCTCTGGGTTTCCTCAAACTTCCTCGACTGCCTTTTCATCTCCACATGGAGATATGACAAATCGGCTCCATACATACAGTACCTCCTGACTACTTGGATTTTATTCATGTGTTCGTGGAACCTGTGGCTATTCCTATACGGCCGCACAAACATTTTGACTGTTCTTTTGATCTGCTACCTGACACTTTGATACCCCAATGGAAGGTCTATTCATTATCTCCATCTGAGACAGAGACCCTTCATTGTTAAATCGAGGAATGCCTTAAGAAGTGATACATTGTACCATCTAAATCTCCTGCAGGCCTTTCGTGTTTTTTTTTGTACAGAAAAAAGAAGGGACACTCCGTCCATGCATAGACTACCATCAGTTGAAAGACATTACTCGCAAAGACAGATACCCTTGATCTGCGACATCGTGGAACCGCTGCATGGATTTACACTAAACTGGATCCCAGAGAGGCCTACCACCTGGTGCGGATCAAAGAAGGGGAAGACCACCTTTAAGACTCCATCTGGGCATTATGAATATTGGGTCATGACATTCGTCCTGTGTAGTGCCCCGGCCATCTTCCAACGCTTTATGTATAACATCTTCTCAGATCTGATTAGTGTAACTGTTTGGGTGTACCTAGATGACATTCTCATCTTTTCAGCTACTCTGAAGGAACACATTCGACATGTCAAGGAAGTTCTGCATAGGTTGACAGACAAGCATCTGTTTGCCAAGGCAGATAGTCTTTTTCATCAGGCAAAGTTGGAATTCCTGGGTTACGTGGTCAGCAGTACATGTATACACATGGATCCGGCAAAGATACGAGCCATTCAGATCTGGAAACAGCCACATGATCTGAAGTCCCTGCAACAGTTCTTGGGATTTGCCCATTTTTACCAGTGTTTTATACCCCATTTTCACGTTTGGCAGTGGCTTTGTCTCTCTTGACCAGCAACAAGGCACCGGGCCTCATTATAAATTTGCCGGTCTGGAAACAACGGAGCCAGTAAGCCTACCGGCACCATTGATTCCGGACCGATAAACTAAAAGTCTGCCTGCCGGAGCTGCTGTGCCTAACAGGTCTGACCCTGCCAGGCAGAGCAGCCACGGAAGGCAGGGGAGCACCGGCACCGTTATTAACGGTGCCGGTGCTCCTGTGTCACTATTCCCATAGTCGCATAGGACTCTATGGGAATGGGGATTAACGAAATTGCCGGCGGCTGGACTTGGAATAGCACGGTGTCACCAGTAAGTCAGGGCTGGTAATTAATTCTGAGTCCGGCGGCAACTCGCTGGTAGCACCGGCAGGGTTACCGTCAGACTCTGAATGAGGCTCACTCTTTCTCTGGGATACCTATGCAGATTCTGCTTTCAGGGAATGTAAAGATGCCTTTATGTGTGCGCCCATTCATCGGCATCCCAACAGTGAGGCACTGTTTACTGTTGAGGCTGATGCATCCAATTTCACCGTTGGGGCAGTTTTACTACATCAGAACTCGGAAACCCGGGACTGAACATCCCATTGCCTAGTATTCCCGCAAGCTGTCCCTGAGAGAACAGAACTATGCAGTGATCGAAAAAGAACTCTTGGCCATAAAAGCTGCATTCGAGGAATGGGGGCATCACCCTTTTGGGGGGGACGTTTTCCTACAGCGGTACGTACCGATCACACGAATCTTCAGTACCTACGTTCCTTACAATGCCCGACAGGCAGTCTGGGCTTTCTTTTTCTCCCATTTCGATTTTGTGATGGTGTATATTGTTACACTCACCGGACCCCACAGGGGCGTCGATCGGACCCGGACAGCTGCGGTCTCCGCCAACGTGATGCCTAGTGCAGAGATGACTGTCTGGACTGGCCCGCCTAGTCTTGTCTGCTGGAACCGAAGAAGTATTTTCCTGCAAGTGGAGACAGGGATTTAGCCACCCGTGGGTTTTAGTGATGGCCCCCCAACTGTTCTCGTTCTCCTCCACTAATCACCTCCGGTATCCCCTTTAGTTACCTCACCTTAAGTTTTTAAATGATGAGCTCTCCATCCTGCGTTTCTTGCAGGGGCGCGTAGATACCAGTTACTTCACTGGTTTGAAGGCTTTGGGAGAGTTCCAGAAAGTATTGACTCTGAGGTTCCTGGCGGGATTAGTAAGTATCAAGGTCAAAGAGTTCAATGTGTCTGATGTTCACTCCTGGTCCCCTTCCTTCTTTATCTTGCAGCTGAGTTTGTGAGAAGAAGGTCTTGTGGCTGCTGATGGCGTTCAGGTAAGAGTCTGTATTACCCAACGCTGTCCGGTAACTATTGCATGAGTTAACGTGTTGTTTTTCTCCCTCTTTACAGGTGCGGCATATGAAGATGTGGAGAGTTATAGAATAATGCCTCCGGTGGTAAATCAGGTAAGTCTATGGTGGTAAGGAGGTTGTATTTGTTGATTCCCTTGGCTCACCTTGTTTTTTCTTGTGTCCCCTAGGTGCCGGAGTACGGCGAAGAAATGGAGACAGCGCCGGATCGAAAGATGCTGTGAGGACTGGTGAGTATGGCGTGGCGCTAGAGCTGGCGAAGTGACGCGTGCAGGATAGATGTACTTTCCAGGTCCGGAGATGAAATGGATCCGGAATCAGGTGAGGAATTTGAAATAAGTTTGTTTTCTAACCTTGTCCTTTTCTTCCTTGTTATTCTAGGAGCTCCGGATTCGAGGCGGGCGTGGCAGGAGACTGGATGCTGGCAGCAGGCACGGTGGGCGTCAAGCTGCTGGATGCAGAATAACGCGAAGCGTGTGCTGCTGTTCAGGCGTGGTTTAAATAGCCTCCAAAGTAGTTCCAGGTAAAAAGTTCTCCAGAACCACACCCGAGTAAAAAATAGTCCCTGTTGTAAAATAGTCCCATCCAGGCCTCACGTTGGCTTGGATTCATTTGCAGCGTGGTCTGCATGAGGTAAGTAATGTCTATGAGCCTGGCGCCTATGGCGCCAGGACTGAACCTAGACAGCCCCTAGCTGGGGCTGCTGGGGTTTTAATAAATGTCTGGATGCATGCTCCCTGGGCTGATGGGCTTGGTCCGGGTGCCCGAGGGTAGGCATCATGACATATATTGCCTGTGCACAAAACTTGAAAGCCGTTATTTTGTCTCTCTCTTTGGAAAACGATACTGTAAGAAGGGACGGCACCCCTCTGATTGCCCTGACACATTTCCTGCTTACTCTCTAACCACATCTGCAAACTCTCCTGCAGGACAGACTATCAGATCCAGCCAGACCAGATTTATTGCACCAATCCAACATATGTGAAGGGGAAGGGGCTCTTTTTCTTTCAGTCGGCTGTACATTCCCTCTGCCTCCCTCCGCATTGCAATTCATCATGGCTTTCAGAATTCTAACGTTGGAGGATATCGGGGCGTTAAGGCCACCTAAGAATGGACTGCCCAACAGTTTTGGTGGCAGGGATAGGCCATTTGAGTGAGAGAATATGTGGATTCCTGCCCTGCTGCGATCAGACCAAAACCATGTGGAAAAAGCCATTGGGGCTCTTACAGCCCACAGAAGTCCCACCATATCCTTGGCATACCATCGTCAGACTTCATTGTTGACTTACCTTCCAATGACTTTACCTGTATAATGGTGGTTGTGGATTGCTTTACCAAGACGGCATACTTAATTCTGTTCCCCAAGATTCTGACTACCATTCAGGTGGCACGCAGTTTTTTGCATGAAGTGTATCATCTATATTGGCTTACCGGAAAAAATCTATCCGATCGTGGCTCCCAATTCATCACTTCCTTTTGGTGCCAGTTGTGCATACAGCTAGGCATTCAGCGAGCACTGAGCTCAGGCTATCATCCCCAAACCAACGGGCAGACGGAGCGGAACAACCAGATGCTGGCACAGTATCTATGCTGCCACACCAATGCTTCTCTGGACAATTGATTTGACCAGCTTGATGCTGCTAAGGTGGCCTATAACCTCTAACACAAAAGAGGAGTTGCGTGCCCTTTGGAGAGTTATAGACAGCAGCTGGTCACCTAAAGTACTAACTAACATAAAGAAACATTGCTGCTAAGAGAAGTGCACTCAACACCTAGCCTAATGTGCTAAATTGGTGGAGTGCTAACATTAACTTAGCTTTACTTGTGTCAAATCCTACCCCTAGTTAGGACCATATTGATGCATGGTTCATATGAGAAATAACCACATATACCACAACATTTTCAGTGTGTAAATTGTAACATTTGTATATATTGTTTTAGTGCTCTGAATGGTAAAACAAAAAACAACAAAATATACAATATATTCAGTATCAAATTGTAACTTAAAACAGTAGATTAAATCATAAACATATATAGAGAAAAATACAAGAAACATTTCTTCATCATTTTTCAATCATATATTGTCATATCTACAATGTGAAGGGACAGAAAATGGCAAGAGCAATGAAAAGTAAATGTGTGAGTGAACCACGACCCAAGGCTTACAAAAGGCGGGAAGAACAGAGGAAGATAACCTCTAGTTAGAAAAAGAAAAAATAGAGATGGATAAAACCATTTCATGGTGACAGTTCCATATATTCAAATTGTGGAAAAGTCAAAGTCCTAGAGTCGGTAGTTTCTCGAGAACCCACCATAGTAGGTCCTCCGGGGTATGCTTTTGGTCAAGATAATGCTGAACTAAAGGTGAGGTTACATTCCTGCATTGTATTCTGGATCTGTGCTCGGAAATTCGGGTGTTAATACTGCGCATGATCTGTCCAACGTACCGTATGCCACAGGGACATTCAATGCAGTAAACTACTTGTGTTGATTTACAATTTGAAAAATGTCGAAAAACCCAGGTTTTGCTCCCAAAAGTGAAGCTTAGCATCTTCTTGGTATATTTATAGGCTACACAAGAGCCACATGGGTGGTGACCTACAAGAGGTCACAAATTCCAGGGGCCACCCCGTGTGGTTTTTTCAGTGAAGCAGGAATGAACCAAAAGATCACGGATGTTGTGTGATCTTTTAAATGCAAAACGAGGTTCCCTTTCTTCCGTTAGATTAAGTTATTAAGCTAGAGGCCAATATTTACGGATGATTTTTTTGATGTCATATGTATGAGGGCCATGTGTAAGTACACACGTCAGTCTAATATCTTGATTTCCCTCTTGATGATTCACCTGTGGTGTCAGAATGGACTCTCGGCATGTAAACCTGGCTCGTTTCTTGGATGTAGTTACTCATTTCTTAGGGTAACCTCTGTACCTAAAAAAAGCGCGCTTAGATCCGCCGCATTCTTGTAAAAATCCTCCAGTTGTGTGCAATTTCTGCGCAAGCGTAGAAATTGACCGTAAGGTAAATTTTCTTTCAAGTGTTGTGGGTGATTGCTAGAGAAATGCAACAGTGTATTATGATCTGTTGGTTTCCTGTACAGATTACAACTCAATTTGCCTTCCCGGTTGCTGATTTTTAAATCAAAGAAGTGTATAGTTTGTCTGTCATATTCCATAGTGAATTGTATATCTGGATCATGGTTGTTTAGCCATGCAAAGAAATGTGCAAGTTCATCCTGATCGCCATCCCAAATGAAAATGATGTCGTCAATAAAACAACGCCACTTTTTGCTGTTGTGCTGCCATGGGTTAGACTCATTTGAAATATATTTTTGCTCATAGGCTGCCATATATAAAATTGTCAAACTAGGGGCAAATGTGGCACCCATGGCTGTGCCTTTAATTTGTAAATAAAATTGGTCACTGAAAGTGACGAAATATTTACACAATGCTACAGTCAAAAGTTCAATGATAAATGCTGGTGGGACTCAGATTTGTTGCCGTTAGGAAATCATAAATTCAATCAATAGCAGCATTTTGTGGAATACACGTATTAAGCGCTTTGATGTCCATTGTGACCAAAATTTGAGTGTCTGGATTGTATTCTAAATTTTCAAAGGTTTGTATGGTGTGTGTAGTGTCTCTGAGATAGGAGTCCGTGTTTCCAATCATTGGTTTTAAAAATTCATTAATGAATTTGCAAAGTGGTTCCAACAAGGACCCGCACCCAGAGACAATTGGCCGACCTGGTGGGTTGGTTGCATCTTTATGAACTTTAGGTAATGCATAAAGGCATGGGGTACGTTCCTCCGATGTAGTGAGATAAGTAGACTCTTTCTCAGTGATCCAACCTCTTTCTAGGGCAAATTTGACTATCTCAGAGATTTCGATCTTCAATTCCTTTGTTGGATCTTTTCGTAGAGGGAAATAGCTGTCTCTGTCACTCAGCAAAGTCATGACCATAGTCTTATACTGTTCAGATGACAAAATGACAATTCCCCCACCTTTGTCTGCTGGTTTTATTACAATGTTGTTGTTACTGGCTAATTGGGTAAGGGCTTCTCTCTCAAATCTTGAGCAATTATGTCTGATTGGTGTTTTATTATTATTATTTGTCTGCGCTAGTCTTTTGTATTCCTTAAGTATGCATTTCTCAAATGTGATCAAGTCACTTGGTACCGGATTCTCGGTAGGGCAAAAAGTGGATTTGGGGTGTAAGCCTGTATCTACTTTTTGTTCCAGTGGTTCTCTCTCCTGAAAAAAGGTTTGTAGTCGCACAGTGCGCAAGAACCATCTGATCTCCATCTCGGTTTGGTACCAATCGGTACCTGCGGTAGGTACAAAAGTCAGACCTTTGCTTAGAATTGAGGTTTGGGCTCTTGTGCAGCCTGCAAATATACCAAGAAGATGCTAAGCTTCACTTTTGGGAGCAAAACCTGGGTTTTTCGACATTTTTCAAATTGTAAATCAACCAAAGTAGTTTACTGCATTGAATGTCCCTGTGGCCTACGGTACGTTGGACAGACCATGCGCAGTATTAACACCCAGATTTCCGAGCACAGATCCAGAATAAGATGCAGGAAAGTAACTTCACCTTTGGTTCAGCATTATCTTGACCAAAAGCATACCCAAGAGGACCTACTATGGTGGGTTCTCGAGAAACTCAGCAACGCCTTTTGAATTTAGAGAATAGATGGATCCACAGGCTGGACAGTTGGGACAATGGCCTAAATGAACAATTTGCACTACATTAGATACTACACCAACCTGGTTTTTTGAACAAGCCAAAAGACCTCCTAGTGGAACTCCTTTTCAGTATCCCAGCAATTGAGGACTGGGCTTAATTTATTTTATTTTTTGATAATCAGCTTGGGTTGATGAACAGTCCCCAAATTAAAAATCAGAGTGACCAGGCACCCGGGCGCTGTCTGTATTCCGTGTTTGTGCCTTTGTTTTTTGTTCTTTGATCCAATGACATGTGGGTAGTACTTTATTATTAGCCCTACGTGCATGCAACATGCTTAACCTTTTCGTGCCCGCGTCCATCAGGAATATTTTCCAAATACGACTCCTATAGTGTGGCCCGTGCCTGCATATTTATCTTTATTATACATCTCTGTATGAGGTTTGAGGCCAATGAAACTGCACGCATTTGGTTCGAGTATCACACATCTTTAATAGCGTAATTTCAAAACCACGTCAATTGTGAGATTTTTGCATTCAATTTTTGGGCTTTTTTTCCTTATATAAATCTGATCCAGCGGTTACACAACATGATAAAATAAAACACGTCGCACATGAGCACAGTAATACGATCTTTTACGCACCGTAATGCTCTTCACATCTCGCTCTATCCGCTTCGGTTTAGAGTTATCATTAGACACACACCTCCCTATGACAGACCAATCAGGTCTGCACTATGAGACACCACACCCGGTCTGCAAACGCCCCACCTCTACCTACGATCGGCAGACACCTTCGGGTAGGCAAACCCAACACTTCCGGGTCACGTGTTACCCGACGCATCGCGTTTGCCCCATCACTAAGCAACCGGCTTTGGTAAAGTTAAGCTTTGCTGCAGGCGTTCTTTCTTCGCACACGCAAACGGATGACTCAGCATCCTGTGCAGCCGCCTGTGTGCTGAAAACTCCTTGGCGACCTTCACGAAGGGTCAGTATTTTGCATTTCACTTTATTTTACTTTGTGAACTGCTTAAACTACATGCGCTTCGCATTAGGCTATACGATTATGTAACCTTGTCTGAACAGGCTCTCCTAGACTAACTTGCTCCTCATTTTTATCATGCTTCCTTGTTGCTGTAAAACTGGACCCGTGTCACGGCGGGACCCTTGTTGGATTTATTCACCCACGCCAGACGTTGAAACTAATTTCTCTCAGATTGAGCTCCTCTCTCGTTTCAAACACTCCCGGTAGGTGCACTCTCCTTTTGCTTATCCCAAAATCCACCACGGTGTGGACGCATAGTTCTGTATGTAGAATGTCTATTTCTGTGAGTCTGTAAAATGACCAAAAATTAACAACCCCTCTCAAAAGTGAGTAAATGAAATATATTTTACAATCCAACCCTCCCACAGACTCCCAGTTCCAAGGCTGAACTACAGCATCTGTACACCCATGCCTTTTTTGACTTGGGCTCGCCTGGTGCATTCTGGCAGCTTAGATGCAGGGCCACCGAGTCGGCACGGATCAGCACTACAGTTTCCAGTTGCACACTTTTGGAGACTGTTCGACCTAACCCCTCTAGGTGAGGAATAGAGAAGTTTATTTGTTCCTACTTATGGGGTTTTGTTACATCTTTATGTGATCTCGGCAGAACTTTTCATGCTTTAAAATTGTGCAGCAAGCTTGTCTTGTAATAGTATATGTATGCTCAAGCCTGCACTATTACCACTGCAACCTAACATTTTCAGTTTCAAACTTACTTTGCTTTCTTGTGTTCTCTCTCCCAATAGGGTACCATGAAACTGCCCCGATGAAGGTGGCAACATATAACCACCGAAACGCAAAAAAAGGATAAGGGGGCCTGGCTTCCAGATTTGACCTTTTTTGAACATTTGTCCACCTGTTTGGCATATATTAGTCAACCTGGAAGCTGACAAAACATGTTTGTCTTCTGCTCCCCCTACATGCGTAGGCAAACCCAGTGGGGGTTCCCCATAAGAAGTCCTGCGAAAAAGATTTTCAAAATAACTAAAAAACTCTAGGACTTTGACTTTTCCACAATTTGAATATATGGAACTGTCACCATGAAATGGTTTTATCCATCTCTATTTTTTCTTTTTCTAACTAGAGGTTATCTTCCTCTGTTCTTCCCCCTTTTTTAAGCCCTAGGTCGTGGTTCACTCACACTTTTACTTTTGCCTTGCTCTTGCTATTTTCTGTCCCTTCACATTGTCGATATGACAATATATGATTGAAAAATGATAAAGAAATGTTTCTTGTATTTTTCTCTATATATGTTTATGATTTAATCTACTTTTTTTAAGTTACAATTTGATACTGCATATATTGTATATTTTGTTGTTTTTTGTTTTACCATTCAGAGCACTAAAACAATATATAAAAATGTTACAATTTACACACTGAAAATGTTGTGGTATGTTTGGTTATTTCTGATATGAACCATGCATCAATATGGTCCTAACTAGGGGTAGGATTTGACACAAGTAAACCCCAGTTAATGTTAGCACTCCACCAATTTAGCACATTAGGCTAGGTGTTGAGTGCACTTCTCTTTGCAGCAATGTTTCTTTATGTTGGTTAGCTGAGGTGGCCTATAACAACTCGGTACATGCAGCAACTGGTCTCAGTCCTTTTCTTTGTTCTTCTGGACTACATCCTAAGGTGATGCCTTCTTGCCCAGTGTTAGCTAGTACTGTCCTGTATACTGATCACATGGTGAGTAGGATCCGACACCAACATAAGCTGGCGGCAGGTACCCTTGCAGAGGCATGTGAGCGCATGAAAGCTCAGGCTCACAAGAAATGCTCTCCTGAACCTTTGTTTCAGGTTGGGGATTTGGTTTGGTTACCCTCAAAGAATCTACCTGTATGCAGTCTGCCTACCAAACTTGCACCCTGTTTCTTTGGGCCCTTCCGGATCACCACATTTTTATCCCCAGTGGCCTTTCGCTTACAGTTGCCTCCTACCTTGCACATTCACCTGGTATTCCATGTTTCCCTCCTGAAGCCTTATGTACCACACACACACACACACACACAGTAATTCCTGCTCCCGTCCTGCTCCTGTCCAACTGCAAGGAGCCCCGGAGTTCGAGGTGCAGGATATCTGTGATTAGCAGATCTGATGTGGGGTACTCCAATTTCTGGTGCACTGGAAAGGTTACCCAGCCTGTGACCATACTTGGCAACCCGCAGTTATGTACACGCCCCTCGTTTGGTTTGTGAGTTCTATCTTCGGCAGCCCTGGAAGCGCAGGACTCCAGGCCGTCCTGGGAGGGGGCATCATGTCACACCACTTACCTTAGTAGGGAGATGGTCTGACTGGGCCCAGCGGACCCCGACATGGAGGATCTTTCCTTGCTGGCGCTTGTCTCTGCCGTGCTTGGTCCTGATCAAGGGTTCCCTGGGCACTGCCAAGATTGAGGGTCTGCGCATGCAGGGATGTCCGTGTGTGACTCTATGTGCATGGTCAGTCGTCCTGGCCTTGCAGCAATGTCCGTTTACAGTGCTAGCCTTGTTTGGATCCCGTATGTATATCTGTTCTCCACAGGCAACCACACGCCGTGTCTCAACGTGGTCTGATTTCTGATTGTGTTCTCGCACGGTACGTGTCCTTGTACCTGCACTCTGTGCTCTTGTGAGCCTTCCTTCTGGCTCTCCTGTTTTTGCCCTCTGGGAACTCCCTTCTGTGCCTTGTTCTTCTTACCTGCTAGTCCCTGTTTCCCTGCCTTAAGTCCTGGGTCTCTGTTGCCTTGCTCTGGATCCCTACCTTTAGGTTCTGGGTCTCTGTTGCCTTGCCCTAGTTCCTGCCTTCTTGGTCCTAGGTTCCAATCTGCTGGGTCCTGGTTCCTCCATTTTTATCTTTGGGTTCCTGTCTGGTTTCCCTCCTCTTGTCATTGCCCCTGCCTCGTGCCTCCCCTTGGTACCCTGTATCCTGAAACACTTCCTGTTACACCTATTGAACCATGCTACTTGAACTTAATCTACTCCATTGGACATCCAACGTGGCCTTCCCTGCCAGTGCTGTCACTGTTCTGATGCCACATAAATCAGGGAACTGCCGTTACGTAGCGTTGGGATCGGATCCAGTGTAGGCCTGTTTTTACCAGAGAGGCGTTGGGTTGGTACCACGCGCTGCAAATACATCTCTTCAACACTGCTTGACAGACTGGCTACCACAGCAAATACCAGGAAGGTCAGGTACGCAGCGCCCACAAGACGCTCTGTAAAACAGTGTCACAGAATACATGGCTGTACACTACTGAGCTTCTAAATTCCTGACCATCAATTACTATACCAACAGATTCGTTATTTTAGTCACTGTGCCAATCAATTCTGGCGTATCGCATTCTGTCACAAATATCAACCACTTACTTGATTCATGGATTTGCATCCATTAGTTACTAAGGGACGATTACCTATCACATTCTCTGTAATAATGCCTACCCATCACTTATGGTGTCATAGATTTCCTTGCCATCAGTTATGTCACTGAGTGAGCACCCACCATTTACTGTGTCACAGAATACCTGCCATGCAGTTACTGTTTTAGAGATGTTGAACCAGTAACGTATGCATTACAAATGATCACTCCAGAGAATGCCTAACCCATTAGTAGGAGGGTTACAGAAGGCCTGCCCACTTTACTTCCCTCTTCATGGCTGTTTCTCCCATTCCCTAACCACTGTTGCCATTTCCAACTGCCTTTTTAGATCTGTCTTCTCTCTTTCAGTTTCTCTTTTTTTTTACATTTGCTCCCCTTCGGCCCACATGCATACTCATGTACTATCTCACATAGAAACGTACTCTTCTAACGATCAGAGTCCAGTGGGCGAATGCAGGCAAAATATTTTGCCTCCTACCTCCCGCTCTGCCTAGAAAGCCCCTCTGTTTTACACTTGAATTAGGCTTTCATGCTGGGGTACAACTAACAGATTCACTTGTTTGCCTTAAAGGTAGTTTCACACATTTCTTTCCATGCGCAACTCTCTTGTACCTATTGATATTTCATCTGCCTTTTAACTTGTGCAGTGTGGAACTAGAATCGTACAATGAACGCCAACTAGATGTACAAGCAGTCACTTTTTCCATTCAGATCATAAAATCAAGGTCCCAATTTTACACCCGAACACACATTTCAGGGCTTTTGTTGCAGAAAGATGTTGATGTTTCAGCATTAAAGTTGTTTTTGAGTTATTTTCATTAGAACTCAAGCTGGTTAACTCAATGAGACTTTTCATATTCATTTCTCATGTCTGTTATCTTGTTAGGTTACTGGCGAAAACAACTGGATCACATTTGTGCCCACCTTCGATGTTATACACAGAACAACTCTGAATTTAAGACTTTGATTGGTGAACCACGAATGGGGAAGGTACAGAATGGTAACTCTTTATGCACAAGCCCAAACTGATGTTGAAGCATTTGTTTGTAATTTGAGTAACCCACAGTGTGTGGCTAAATTGATGCTATACCTACGTTTTCTACATTTCTTAACCTGGAATAGAATTATTTTAGAAGGTTGCTGCTCTAGGAATATCAGATTTGTAAATATGAATTGGTTTCCTGTTTACTTTGCTTGTTTTATGTTAATATATTTGTTAAACTGAAAGTGGAGAAGGCCTCCTTACGTAAATTATGGATCTATGTTAGGTAAAGTCCCAAATATTCAGCTAATCCATGTAAAATAGTATTTATCATGGTTGATTTAACAATGTCACAATGCCAACATCACATCCAGCCGTAAGTCCACCTGAGAGTAGGCCTGATGTGACCAGCCCTGAACTGTTTTGTAAACTCCCGTAAAGAGCAATTAGTTAAGAACTGCCAGGTCCCAAAGAAATAAGATGCTTCAAGTTTACAAATCCAAAATCAAGAGGGAATTCTGGAATGTCTTTCAGGGATTCAGAAAAAGATATACTATAAGGAAACACTAGCACATCCAGAGAGACCCCTTGGTCAACAGATGTGGATCCCCAAAGGAAAATAACGTATCCCAACTGTGAGAAACCAAAGGGTGTCTCGCATGCTAGTCCCCAGGGGTCGCTCTCGGGTGGCCAGGACACGGCCATCGGCTTTGGATCCAGACCACCTTCTCCAATTTGCCTTCTGGTAATTTTTCATTTTGTACTGTTCCCCCCCCCTCCTCCTCCAGCAGCACCACCAACTCCCCCTGCACTGCCAACTCCACTTTCACTTCCTCTCGCTGCTCTGCTACTTCAAACCACCAACCCAGTACCCTGCACAGGATTTCACAGGAGTTCCTTCCCTCAGCCAGTGCTGCGCTTAGAGTAAGGACTTGCATCCGACTGTAGTAATCTTGCTTGCCAAGAGATTGATCGAGTCTCCTGTGCCCAGGTGTATCTGTGTTAACTTGCACCACCTCTTATCACCTATGAACCGATTCTTTGCAAGTCTGGTCTGCCATTTGGAATTCACCGATGCATGCATGAGTGCACAGAGGTGCCAAGGTCCACGAGTAGAGACGGCAGGACCCATGTGTGAGAACCCAAAGGGCGTGTCACCCGCTAGTCCTCAGGGACATGTCATCCAGGTGGCCAGGACACGGCCATCGCTTTTGGATCCAGTTTCTGGGGGTGGACCATTGCGGGAGGATCATGTGGGTGAGGGGTATTTGGGGGATTGAGGGTGAGGCAACTGATGGTGAGATGTTGTATTCCCCCCTTCCGTACCCATGCCCCATCCTATTTTATAGGATTATCCAATGTCCCAACTCACCCCCCCTTTCTACACAAACACTTGGCCGAGGAAGAGGGCGACTGAGCGTAAAGAGGCTAACCCTTACATAACTCATTGGACATGTCCCGCTAATCAGGGTCAGGCAGAGTCAGGCCTTGCGTTTAATCACATACATTTGATAGACATTAGCTCTCCCCACTCAGATAAAAGGCTGGAACATAGAGACGCACTCTGAGCAAGGTGAAACACGAGAAGGAGCAGATCTTCCGGGGCGAAGACGAACCCACTGGAGCAGAACGACCGATCGAGGGATGAGATAAAAGGGTAAGGAAATCCAGGAGATCCCTGCAGGAGGTCGTTGTCTCTGAAGAGCCGTCAAAGATCTGCAGAGAAGACCAAATCCCAGACAAGAAGACTGCATTCTGTTTGAAGGACACTAGCGACCCTCCTAGGTCAATGACAGAGTTGGGGAGGTGAGGCCAAGCCTGTGGTATTAACCTTGACTCGTGAATAAAAGCCACAAAGACAAGAAAGGAATGCACACAGCCGGACATGAAAGGCTGATGTGTGTTAAGGAAAGATTGAAGTTGCAACAGTGTATCTCACGATTGAAAGCTGTGTGTGTGTTCATGAGACGCGAAGGAAGGCAGACCTGTGGTGAACTTTAAATTACTGATAATTGTGAAGGTAATGATCCAGAGTAGTCCGGCAACAGGAAATGGCCCACCCGAAAGTCTCCCCGAAATATGTGATATCTTGTTACAACAAAGTAGTAGTTACAAGGTGAACAAACTACTTTGAGAGATTTCTACGAACATTTGTGTTGATCTGCTAAGACCAAGAGACAATGGGGCAAATAACTCAGTGTGAGCTGAAGAAAAAGTAGAAGTGATCCTGTGGAGGTCTCTAGTAAAAGCCTCACACATTCAAAGGTCTTTGACATCCATGAAAGGTCTGAGCCCGACTGAGGGGGACCGGAAGTGTGATTAGTTGGGGGAAGGGAACCCCTAACGAATATGAATAAAGCTTGGGAAAGAGAACCCCTGCAAGTACTGTGATTGTGAGGTCCGAGCCCGGCTGAGGGAGAACTGCGTGAACCTTTGTTGAAATGTGAAAGAACTTGTGAAAGCTGGAATAAATGACTTTTATGTGGGAGGCCAAGCAGGCCTCGGTCCACTTTTTGAACTGCCTTTGTCATCCCGTTTCCAGGGTTGCATTACTCCATGCTGTCCAATGTGGGAAGGAGAGCTGACTCAGCCACATTGATTCTTTGTTATAACACTGACTTTCCTTTGCATACATATTCCCCTTTACACACTTTACGTACAAAAGATAGGGCAGGCATTAGGTTTTGTTAGCATAGGCCATTTTGATATGACATAGACTGGCTACGACTGTATTTTCTTTATTCTTTGATGGTTGAGACTAATCCCATCTTAGCTATAGGGCAGAGTAGGAGTTTCTCTAAACCCCAAAAAGATGATAAAGGTTTTGAAACTAGTAACTCTTGTCAGTGTCATACTTGTGATACCATGCCTCACTTACACAACACTCCTCCCCCAGAAAAGCAGCAGTGCCCGTAAAGGAGAATGGTTTTCTTTCACCTGCAGCTGCAGCATTTTAAGAGAAAAATACTTCCTTCCCCCTCCCCAAAGGAAGAACATTTTGCACAGTTGGGAAGTTACTGGAGGTTTTCCTGTCCCTTGTGATGGCCTTTGAAACAACAGAAACCCTCAAAGTGACCAAGAGGCAAGACAGGAGCAGAGCAGCAGACAAACACCAGCTCCAATACAGGAAGCAAACTGAAAGAAATCAGAAATCGCAGGAAGGCTTTTAAAGACTTCCCTGCCCTGTCTTTGAATAGGAAGCTGTTTAACCAATCAATTTAAAAGTTTGCCTCAGCCAATCGGAGGACGGGGAGGTCTTTAAAATATAAGCCATGATTCACAGGCTGTGTCTCTGAGCTGGGAGCCGAGAAGAGGACTTATGTTGAGGATGATCTAGATCCCTAGCGAGCATATGAGCAAGGCTTGCCAGGAGCCAAAGTCTGGTCCTGGTGGAACTAGCGAATCCACCAACAGCTCGAAAGAACACTTGCCAGCCAGGAAAAGATTCTCGTGCCACATTTCAGTTGGCAGGGGCTAAAATGATGATGGTGTGAAAATCCATCCGAGACTAACATGAAAGAAATTGTCCCCTCACAATCATCTGTATAACATTTTCTGCAAAATGGAGCCCTCAAGTGCATGTAGCTATGAAAGGAACTGCAAATGACTTAATGTCTTTGGACCTTTGCCTTATCAAACATTATTGAACCTTGACCCTAGTGTGATGACCCTAGCAAAGACTGACCCTGTGCCTTGTGAATAATCCCTGTGCTTTTCATTTGTCTTGCTCTTGATGTAATTACAGAGTCGTGTCCTATCTGGATTTTTTGCTCCCATCCTAGTGCACAGCACAATAGATCTATTTTGCCACCACTATAATACCTCACAAGTCTTCTGTTGATCGACTGCACCATAACGTTGCATGTGAAAGCACTGCTTTATGGTAATTGAAATCAAAGACCCAAAGAATTCAGTGACTGTGGGAAATGTGGCAACAGTAAGAGAAAAGTGTACTCAGGGAATTAGGGCTACATTGCAGATGTTATATGGGGCACAAAAGCAGTATTTTGAGAATCCAGATCCTGACAAGAACTGAAGGAATGCATTTGAAAATAAAAGGGATTTTATTTAAATGTTTATTATTTTGTTTGAGTTTTACTAACACCAAGATCAAGGGCCCCCAAGATATCACTCTTGGAACCATTCAAATGTGGATGACAAATGCCTACTGTAGGAAAGGCATGGTATCACAAGTATGACACTGACACAAGGGATGCAATTTGTAAAACGTTTATTGACAATGTTTGGGCTGGAGAAACTCCTACTTTGCCCTATAGCTAAGATGGGAGTAGTCTCGACCATCAAACGATAAACGAAACAGTCCTAGTGGAGTCTGTCAAATCAAAATGGCCTATGCTAATAAAAACCTAATGCCTGCCCTATCTCTTGTACAAAAAGTGTAAAAATGAGAAATGTGTGCAAAGGACAAATCATTGTTCAAAAGAACAAAGGTAGTTGAACAAGCTCTTCTCCTCACGTTAAACCTCATGGAGTAAGGCTGTCCTTGTAGGCAGGATTACACACTCTGGCTCGGTTTCTAACACTCCAAGCAGTTGCAAACCATGGATTGAGGCCCACCTGGGCTTCCATGTTAAAGTCTTTCTTGATTTTCGAAATGTATTCCAACGTAAAATTCACAAAGGTCCCCCTCTGCCGGGCACAGACCTCTCATGTCACAGTTCAACACAAACCTGCTGGGCGGGGGGGGGACTCCTTTTACCCAAGCTTATTGTAATTCGGCGATCTCCCTCAGTCGGGCTCAGACCCCTTTTGGATGTTCAAGACTTTCGAATATTCATTGGTCTATTCACAGACCACCGCAGGACCACTTTGACTCAAAATTCATGTTTACTCTCGCTTAATTCACTTTTGATGTTTGTTTTATAGCTTCAAACAATGTACCTTTCACAGAGACTTTCGAATGGGCTACTTCCTTTCGCCGGACCACTCAGTTACTTAGTATTGCTGATCTCAAAGCTGTCTCTTACTTCAAAGTTCATTCACAGGTCTGCCTTTTTTCATGTCTCAATCACACGCGTGCAGCCTTTACTTATGATATAATGTTGCTGCTTCATTAGCTTTCACACACACAATGCAATCTTCACTTGTGGGATCTGGCCTTCTCCACGTGCCTTTTGCAGTCTGTTGGAGGCAAGGACCTCTAGTAGGGAACTTTTCTAGTGTTGGGGTTCTACTAAAGTTTGCCTATACTT
Organism: Ambystoma mexicanum; assembly: GCF_040938575.1. Classification (NCBI taxonomy): domain Eukaryota; kingdom Metazoa; phylum Chordata; class Amphibia; order Caudata; family Ambystomatidae; genus Ambystoma; species Ambystoma mexicanum. Next base: position 102,959,038 of record NC_090928.1, read on the forward strand.
CTTTGTATTATCTCATATTCAAACAGATGCAGGAAAGTGGTCTGTTCACCTTGCACATAATTCTTTCGTAAAATATGCAAGGTTGTGAGGACTGGACTTGGATATCTTTGGCCTTCGGTTCAGACCGTCTAGTGTCCTATTCTAAGGCAGGTGTAAGGATGCAGAAGTAAGAGTCCGACACAGTGGTGGCATGCTTGTTGGCAAATACTTTTATTTATATATAAAAGTAAAGAAAAAGAAAACCTATCTTACCCTATTTCTAAGAGGGGTTGCCAAACCTCAACAGAAAGACTAAGGAATCTGTCAGGATGTCCAATAAAGTAAAATGTCCACCGTCCTATGTCCAAACCTATTTCCGTCCCTTACACTCTAGATTAACTAAGGAAAAACCGGGATTCTCCTTGATCCAGAAGGAAGCTTCTCTCGTTCTGCATGCCAATTCAATGTTCAGTTCTTAGTGAGGAAACTCAATGAGTTAGTTGTTCTCCAATTAAACTTAAGTCCTTGAATCTGGATGCTCCTCCAAATGTATACAAAACAAAACAGGATGTTCGAGAATTGTCTTCCCTCCTCTTTTCTTTCACAGTCTGTCCTATTACACAAGAACACAGTTTCCAAGTATCAGGGGAGAGAGAGTCTCTTCCCCTGTTCTTTCTCCGGTTCACAAATGTAACATCAAGTCTGGTTTACTATCCTGCCAGACTTGACTGTACATCTTAGTGTTCCAGAAAATGTCCCTGCTTTTAGCAATGGGTCCTAAACCCCTTATCTTCACTTCATATCTCTCCCTCTCTCTCATAATTGAGTTGTGTGTGTTGTTCTTGCAGGGCTTCCCCATCTTTGTATGTGTCACAGACAATGGTGTGCTGTTCTTGCAGGTCTCCCCTGACTTCCTTCTCTCCGGTTTATAGCATGTTGTACCCTAGCCCGTTTCAGTAATCTGCCAGGCACTGTTTCTCACATATCCCTTTCTTGGCTCTTTCCAAGTACTGGTAACCCAAGTACCTTTTTATTTATTTAAAATTATTTTTATTAGCAATTATAGACCTACATTGTGCAGTAATGACTTATGCATTGATTTCAAGCGTAATATGCGTATATTCAGGCTAATAGTAAGCATAGTAAACAGTTAAACTTATGTAACAACAAAACAGAGTTCTCCACACATGTGAACTAGGTAATTAGCATTTTGAATTCCACATCCAGGCCAGGTGTGGGGGGGACCCTCCAATGGACAGCCTTTTTGTTGTTGGGGTTGTGGTAAATGCGATCATGCTTGGGTTAGGGGCAGAAGGAGTACTTAATAGGCACAGAACTCAGTAAGTCACGGTATCAGTACAGCATTTTACAGAGTGCCGGGGTGTTCACAGTGGTTTATCATCGGAGGGGTGGAACATGTCCCAAATCAGTAGCCTCCAAGACTCATAGGTACCAACAGTGGTTGCTTCAAGATTTTGTGCTGACCTAACCCACCCTCTGGACTCTGCCTCAGCCCAAGTCGCAAAGTCTCTCTACCAGCGTAAATACTGCAGGCCCCCAGTTGACTTCCAGGCCATGGCAATGCACCGTTTAGCAAGAATGCATGCCATGTCCATAAACCTAATTACTATTTTATGTTTGCCATTCCTTGGGTATGCTCCCAGCAGGCACTCCTTTAGGCTTCAGGTATATGTTGTGACCCCTGCCTTTCTACATGCTTGCTCAATGCAGGTATACTACCACACCAGGGACAGTCGGTTGCATACCACTGTTAAACCTGACCACCCTGCTAGGTGTCATGTAGGTGTGGTGCAGCACATTTAGTTGAATCAATCTAATACAAGGGTTCCTAGACACCTCCCGGGGGGGAACCAAGTATGCGTTCCCACTCCCGCTCCGCAATGTTGGCCTCCCAGCATGATTTCAGCCTAGTGCTCTGAGGTTTGGGTCTACTGGCTAAGCCGCTATATAGTCTGGATACTGGTTGCCAGCAGCTGTCTTCCAGGGAATACATGAAGGTCAGTAGCGACTGCCTCTGGTTCTTCCGGCCACCCTGACCATTTCCGTTTAGCCACCAAAGCTAATCTCAAATATCGCAGGAATTGACCGCTAGGCAATCCTATCTGCTCAGTTATGGCATCTAGTTCCTAGAGGGGTACCATCCAGGCAGCTCAGTGGTAACCATAGCACTTCTTTAAGGTAGGCCGGGACAACCAACTACTGTAGTAGTAGCGACTCGGACGTAACATCGTATGACAACCATTTAGCAATAAAGCTAAGTTGCGCCGCTAGATAATACCATTCCAGATTCGGGAGTTGCACACCACCTTCCTTGTAAGGTAAGCACCGTGTTGGAAGGGCAATCTTGTGGCGAGATGAGTCCCATAGGAATCTCCTGATCAGCGAGTCCAGCAAGCGGAAGGAGACATTGATGTAGTGATGGATGTTAGTAAAAAAATATAAAAATCTGGGTGTAAGTCAATCATTTTGTAATCGCAGCCCTACCCATCAGTGACAATGGGAGCCTAGACCAGAATGTCATTGAACTCCTCAGTCATTTCACCACCCCAGCTGTGTGCATGCTTTCAGGCGTATGCATGATGTGTACCCCCAAGTATATAAAGGATTCCACATACCATGAGTCCCAAATCCGGTAAACTATCAACATCCACCCCCGGAGCCCCACCAATGGAAACGGCCCAGACTTCTCTCTGCTGAAGAATATTCCAGACAGCTTAGCAAAGTTGTCCAGTACCTCCATAACGAATGGCTGATTATGTTGTGGGTCCCCGAGGTAGAGCAAAACGTCATCAGCGTCAGTGATATTAAATGACTAGTACCACCAACCCGTATTCCTGCCTGTAAGGAATTCTTTGCTAAGGTAGATCGTTAAAGGCTCCAGCGCCAATACGTACAGCATGGGCGAAAATGGACACCCCTGGCGCGTTCCCCTCTGTATGTCCCACGCTGCTGACACCTGCCTCCGAGATTTAACACTTGCGACGGGAGATGCATATAGGATCTTTACCCAGTGTATGAAATGCTTGCCAAACCCGAATTCCTGCAATACTGCAAACATCAATTCCCAATAAAGCAAATCAAAAGCTTTAATCGCATCTAACGACACCACTGCACCTTGTTTGGGCGCTCATTAATCTGTGCAATAATGTGTTGCAGTCGGCGCAGGTTCAGGGCGGTGCTGCGGCCAGGGATAAAACCAGTCTGATCGCTATGTATCAGTCCTGCAATTACTTACCGAAGTCGCCCCACCAGTATTGTCGTGAACATTTTCATATCATAGTTTAACGAGGCTAGAGGTGATAGGATTCACATTTATCCGTGGATTTCCCTGGTTTAGGAATCGGGACTACCAAGGTTTTGTAACGCTCACTTGATTCCCGCAGAGGCGCCGGTCTTGACTGGGCGAATACCGTATCTTCAAAGGTGATGTGTAACACACGATTGGCTCTTTGGGCTGGACCTCTGTGCACTGTATGTCTGACTCGAAGAGTAAGATGTCTGCAGATAGAAAATATGGGATTAATGAACTGGGGTTATTGGGTGTCTCTCTCTTCTTCCCCTTCTCTTCTCCTGTAGAACCCCAAAGGTTAACGCTCTCACCTTAGGTAAGTGATCGCCGAGCTCTCTATCTGCCTCGGGGCAGGGTGCCGTAACCAGTTTCTTCACTGGATAAGGGTGCAGGCCTCTTGACCTCAGAGGACTGCTGTCCGTCGTTTACTGCACGAACTGTAAGTTCCGAGTATTTCAAATGTCTTTAAAAGTCTTTTGTAATGATGTCTCTTGTTTTGCAGGGTTCCGGCGATGGCGGATGACGGGCTGAAGTGAGTTGAGGATGGAACCCGTGTGAGGAATAGAAGCGCCTGGAAGCACGTAAGTAAGCGCTTGTTGCCTGCTTCACGATGCGCACTAACTGTCCTTTTATCTTGCAGGTACAAGTTCGGAGCTGCTGAAGGGTGCCGGAATACCCACTGGGTTCGGCGTGGGAAGGAGTAATGGCACGTGAGTAATAAAGTTACCCAATGTCTTTAAACGCACCTTCTTTTGTCTTCAGATGCGGGATGCAGCACCGAAGGCCTCCGGAGCGTGCGAAGAGTTGGTAAGCTTTTGTCTTTCAGATGCCGGAATGCAGCGCGAGGCGTTGGTGACAGCCGATGGACAAGGTAAGAGAAGCGCTGTCACTGAAGACTGTAATGCTAACCTGTTCTTTCTTGTCTTTATAGGTGTTGCTGAAGACTGGATTCAGGATGGTAGACTTTTTCCCTTAGGCCCAGGATCAGATGCAGAAGACACGATGAGCGTTCTGCTGCAGAGGATGCAGAATAACGCAAAGCAAGATTCATCCATCGGGTGTGGTTTAAATAGCCTCCTGTGGTGCTTAAGTGTCTCCTTCCACAGCCACGCCTAGGTAAGAAAAGAGTTCCTGCTTTCCAGAAGAGTTCCAGTGTTCTGAACCTAGGGAGTGGCTCCTGCCCCACCCAACAGGAAAAGTAGTCCCAAACAGAAGGGGATTAGAGGCTCAACTGGCAGGTAAGTAAGCAGCATGGTCTGCTGCAGGTAAGTCCACCCAAGCATTATGAGCCTGGCGCTTCCAGCGCTGGGACTGGGCATATTTATGAGCCTGGTGCCACTGGCGCCAGGACAAGGTCCAAAAGGTCCCAATTGGGACTGGTTGGCACTCGGAACCTGGGTTATGGGTCTGCTTCCAAGGGAGTTAGGTAAGTCCTGACCTTTTGGAAGCAGAGATCATGACAAGTTTCCCTCATACTTGTCGGGAGTTTGCCTTTTGAGTAGGCTTCTTCAAAAATCTTGAGCAGCACCGGGGCCACAACCGACGCATATGTTTTGTAAAATTTGGGCGGGAGTCCATCACTGCACAGAGCTTCCAGTCTAGGGAGCCCCATACCTGAGAGGGCGCCTGTTACGTCCCTGTGAGGGACCTTTTCCTGGTGGCTACAGTTGGGAGTGATATTTGTCAAAAATACTGTTAATTTCAAGCTGCGTCCTACATATGCTACCATTCTCGTCTCTCAACTCAGTGGTCAAGTGTCTGGGGCATTCCTTCCTGCAGAGCCAATATAGTAGCCTACCCGGCCTATCTCCCTCTGCGTGCATAGTCGAATTTAGATAACCTCCCCCACGTCTCAAGGCAGCGGTGCCTGGCTTCAGCCAACCTCTCTTCACTAGTCTGCTGACCTGCCGCCCGGTCCTCCATGTCTCGGATTTCATTCTCTAACTTTTCCAGGTCAGCCCTCTGCATTCTACGGATGCCCCCAGTGCTGGCTATAACATCTCCCCTAACCACAACTTTCAAGGTTTCCCATGCAGTGCCCCACTCCTTTACACTGCCCACATTTCGTTCTAGGAATTCCTTCAGTGTCTTCTGCAGCTTATCCCTAAAGGTTTGGTCTGTTGAGGCATCTGCTGGCATACGCCACATTGGAATGGGGGGCCTGGGGCTTCTGATGTTCCACTTCATCAACAATGGGGAGCGGTCAGATACTGTTCAACCCAGGTACTCTGCTTCGCCTATGTCTCCCATTTGAGTCCGGCCAACAAAGGTAATCAATCCTGGTGAACCGGGGTTGGGGCGAAGAGTAAAAGGAGTAACTCCTATTCTCAGGGTTCAGTTCCCTCCAGACATCCACCAAGTCAGGGTTGACCAGCACTGCATTAAGAGCTGCAGACGCAGGTGCTAGACCTCCCTGAGGAGGAGAGGACCTGTCCCCAGGGGATCCCTGGTGCAATAAAAATCAGCTCTGCATATGAAAAAACACTCCCAGTGATACGCGATTCGAGCGCAGAGCATGTTAACAGGAAATGGAATACCATGATTTGGGATGTAAGAATTAACTATACACACCTCAATATAGTCTATATAACGCCTCAGAATGAGGTACCTCCCATGCCTATCCCCATCCATCTCCATTAGCTGGAACGGCACAGAATCATTTATCCATGTAAACACCCCTCTAGCATATTTAGAGTATGCCACCCTGTACCGCCGCACTCCCCACCCAACATTCTGACCCTCTCCAGTTCTTTAGCCATCAGGTGGGTCTCCTGTAGCAGGGCAATGGACACCCTTTTTTGATTTAGGAAAGATTTCACCCGATTACTACGCAAATACGTGCCAAGCCCCTGCACATACCTTGTCAGTACTTTAATGGGGGGCATCATGCAAATGTCTACAAGCTATTCTGCGCACCCAGACAGTCACCCCTCCTCCCACCAACTTTCTGTGGCTGACCCCAAGTCGTGGGTCACCCTTCGCTGCCCAGCCCCCCCACCACCACCCCTCGATCCCAGCCAGAGAATTTGAATGCGTGTCATGTGTACCCAAATGCATGGAGAATGTGTAACCAGCAACTTAATAAACCAAACAATATACATTCACCCAGCGACTGCAGTGTGTGCAGCACTCGGGCATACCCGTACCACTTGGGCCTATCCAGGCCGTTGTGTGTGGAGGATTGGGTGTTAGCAACAGGCCAACACCAGCCTATGCGCTGGACAGACCAGTAAGACCAGTGGTAGGTGATCGAACGTTGCCCCCACCATTGGCAAAAAACAATTTGTTCTGATGGAAGTAGACCTCATAAGGCACCTGCAATTCGACAGAAGGCCTGCCAAGGGGAGCCCAAGTGCACCAGCTCTTCAGTGAAGCCAACCCGCCTCAGTGTGAACACCCACTGCATCATGTGACAGGTTCTGCCTCGCTAGACAAACTATTATGCTCCAGCCACATGTTGGCCGCCACTGGGGTTTCACAGCTTGGCACTGGGTGCCAGAAACTTCTCTTTACCACTACCCCTTCACTGATGTTCAGGTGCAATGCTAGGAGGCATCTGTGTAGCAAGTCGCAGACAGGTAATGCTCGTCTCCCAATGTGCCACCAGGTGCCAACAATAGCGAGTCCACCCCTCGTCGATGTATTGCCAGCGTTTAGCGCCCAATTCCTGGGGTCCGTAGGTTACAGCAACTGCCAGCTCTTCAGTAGTGCAGCCTTGCTCTTAGCCAACCCCACCTTCTGTGGCCTTAGCCTCTAATATTACCTTTGTAGGGCAGGCTGCTTCCTCCACGTGCACACCCTATCTCACATTTAAGGTCACAACGTCCGTGCCAGCAGCTGTCGCCATCCAATGTCAACTATTGCCCACAGGCCAGCACTCACCAGGTATGCGAAAAAAGGGGGGTGGTCCCAATAGGAAAACCAGTGGAATAAATCACTGTGGAGTGTCTCACTGATTGGCTGCGAAAGTGAGGACACGCTATACACACTGTGTATGACTTGCACCTAGTGTGGTGCTCTAGTATTAACTCTCACAACAGGAGAGCTGGCACTCTGTGCTTATAGATAACACATGAGTGGCCGGCTCTTGTGCATTTTCCTACTGTACCCTGTGTGGGAGGACTTTGACTAAAGATGCTTCAGCTCAGGCAACTGCGCAGTCAAATCCGGTTGCGGTGCCAACAGGTCCCCCACAGTTTGTTGTGACCGGCATTGTACCCGCTGGGGACCACTCCGGCACATCTACAGGGTCGTGCCTGGACCAGAGGATGACGGAGGTTCCTAGGCACAGACAGGCCCCAACTTTCAGGTCCTGAAACCTCAGTGCCATCCACGACATCAGCGCCCATCAGCGTTGTTGACACCACGGCTGCACAGGAATCTGTTCTACTCCCTATGGGCACCTTTTGTGTCTATGATCTATGGCATCTATAATAAGGAGGGTGACCGGCTTACCTTTGGGTTAGAACCCCTGGTCAATAGGGAAGTGATGGATTTCCCATAGGAGTTCTATGGGGAAGGTGAAGATGTACTTGGCCTAGTCGAAGACCTTAGGTCGCCAGGGGCCTCAATACCTTCCTGGAGATGGACAATCTGCCAGCTCCCACCCTAGGAAAGCCTCAAGCTGCTTTCCAGTGATTTATCGCTTAGGGGGTCAGTACTCTAGGGCTTTCAGCTCTGTCTCGATCCAAGGTTCAGTACGAACTGTGCAATGTCTTGAAAGATGCCCCCAAAAAGATGCACTGCTGCCCTTCAATGTGGCAGTAGAGGCCCCATCATGGAGGTGTGGGAGAAACCTGCCTCTGTTACAGCAGTGGACAGGGAATTGGCAAAGAAGCACTGTCCCACCCCATCGGTCCCAGTGTTTCTCTCCTCTCATGTCTCACTAGAGAGCATGGTGGTTGAGGAAGTAACTGCTAGCCTGAAGACATCCACCTTCCCTTCCCTTCCACTGGACAGATAAAGAGACTTGACACCTGGGGTAAGAAGGGGTTTGCGTCAGGCAGTCTTGTCCTGCGTGTCGTGAATGCCTCTTGCTCCATGGCAAAGTTCTCCTTCGGCCTTTGGCAAGCTGAGACGAATGCTGCTGAACCCGTCCCTGAAGGAGAGCTGAGCGACAGTTTCATAGCCTTAGTAACTGATGGCATGGAGGCTGCCAGGCAGATGTTGCAATCAGGACTGGTCGCTGCAGATTGTGTGGGTAGGTCCGTGGCCACAAGCATTGTGGTCACATGCCACTGTTGGCTGAGGACGTCAGGATTTGTGGCCGATGTTCAGGTCAAACTGTTGGTCATGCCTTTTGATAGGCAGAATCTTATTGGAGCGAAGGCTGGTGATGCCCTCCAGATGGTCCAGTCATCAAAGGCAATGGCTAAGACCTTGAAAAAAGTACTGTGCTTGAAACTACATTTACCAAGATGCCTTGGTGTAGGAGAGAAAAAGTGACGTTTGAGCAAAGAAAGTCGAAGTGGTTGTGCTGAGGTAAGAGCAAAAGCCTCAGAGTTTCGAAAGTCTTCGACAGTGGAAGGAAAATGAAAGGAGGCTTGATCCCGATGGAGGTAAGCCTATGAAGGTGTGGAGAAGGGAAACCCCTCAAATTGGGATTGAAAGGTTCTAGCCCGGCGCAGGGAAAACCTGTACTGAATTGTGGTAACCAGAAGGAAATAAACTTTCGTTGAACTGTAAACCAGTGAATTTTTCGTGGAAGGCCAAGTGGGCCCTGATCCATTAAATTTACTGCATCCTTGTGTCCGAAGCCAGAGTGTGTCGCAAGGTCCAAGTGTGCCACCTTACCCCATGCTACAAAACGTGAGGAAGGGAGTTTACTCAGCCATACTGACATCTCTTTTGAACACTGATTTTCCTTTTTGTATTGCACATTCCCTTTACACATTTATTGTTATAGAAAGAGACCATGCATTGGGTCTATTAGTATAGGCCTTCACTGAGGACTGACTAGGACTGTATTTTCTTTTTGTTTGGTGGTCGAGAATACTCCCATCTTAGTTATAGGGTAAGATAGGAGTTTTCCAACCCATTTTTTAAACCATCAATACAGGTTTTGAAGCTTGCAACTCTTGTATAAGTGTCGGCTTGTGATACCATGCCCCTCTCACATCAGGGAGGTCTAGGGGACACACTAACATTCAAGTGGACTTTTGACCTCCTTTATGCCTTCCTGCCGATCCCTGTCTTTCTGCTGGTTCTCAGAAGAATGCACTTACACGGGACTATGTTGATCCCGGTAGCTGCAGACTGGCCATCTGCCCTCCCTGGAGCCTTCCGAGGAGAGTAGACTTGCTCTCCCAGTTGGAGGGGTGGGTCCTCCACTTGAAGCTCAGCAGCCTGAACCCTTGTGCTTGACTACTGAGAGTCTGAGATACAAGGAGTAGGAATTTTTGGACAACATCCTCAATGCACTCCTTTCAGCTAGGAGCCCCACTACAAAATCCTTGTATGCTTGCAGGTGGAGTAGATTTCATTTTGGTGCTGGGAGAGGGATCTGGATCCTTTATCTGGTCTACGATCCCCTGTGTCGGATTTTTTGCTAACCTTGGCCTAAGCGGGCCTGTCGATTGGCACTGCAAAGGGTTACCTCACCAATATTTCAGTTTTCAAGAAGTCCCCGGAAACAGGGCTCATTCTTCACAATCCCCATTGTTATGCCGTTTTTGCGTGGTTTGTGTAACATGCCTTCTGTTCGCCTGCCAGCTTGTTTTTCCGGCGGGGGCTTTGAATTTAGTTTTGACATTTCTTATGGGTTCTCTGTTTCAGCCCCTCCAATAAAGTTCTATTACATTACCCACCCTTAAGGTGATTTTCCTGGTTGCCATCACTTCCGTGAGATGGGTGAGTGAGCTCTAGGCTTTGTCTGTTATACCTCCCTATTTGTTTTTTTTCCATAGAAAATGTGACTTTGAGAGTGAGGCCATCCTTTCTGCTGAAAGTGGTCTTGAATTTCCATCCCTCAGAAGATCCATGTTCCTTTGTTTTTCCTTTGCCTGTTAGAGATATTTCTTGGCAGTACATTTTGGTGGTATTTTTGTAGAATAGTGGCGAGTCTAGAATATAGGGAACTGCCTAGTGATTGTTTTTATACTGGGGATACCAACAGGAAGCCACGACTGGACTTGGTACAATCTAGAACATAACTTCATGCCCTTGCTATATTTGATTTACAATACCACGTTATGCCCTTATGGTGGTGATTTACCATGTAAACCAAATCTGAACATTCATTCAGAGCATTTTAGAAGAACACAATTTACAGTGACCATCTTTGCTTTGTATTTTACCACACACAGCAATATGAATTTACCACCTGTGGTAAAATGAATATATAATTTGCTTTATCAAGGAACCAGAACACATAATAAACAGGCAGAGGCTAACTTACTCCTTTTGCAAGCACTTTATAAGTAATTGAGATTCATGAATAAAACAAAAGAGTAAATGTGTGATGCATAGAAGAGATATGTACCTATGTTCACTTGCCCATGCTGATTTCACAATTTGTTAAAATGATGCAGTGCATTTACAATTCCAGCAGTAATATTTAGTACACGTTTTGCTCTCTCCCACCCCAGGCGAGGGTCCCTCCAGAAGCTGAGAGAATTACTATAGCTCTCTCTCCCACCTCTAACATGGCAGAGACCACTATGTAACAACCTTGAGACACTTAGCCCTGAGAGCAGTAACTTCTATCAAATTCAACAAAGGTGGCAGGCGCCCCTCTCTCGGAAGAACAAGGCATGATAACCTGTTCAGTGGTTGTTAACCACATTGAGAGTTCGCAGCCATCTGCTTTTTGCTCACTGTATCTTTCACAGATGGGAAATTCCCATTTGCATATCAGTCTTTGTCCTGCCCACATGGGCAGTCCAGCACCGAAATGCTATGGCAATTCCCCTCTGAACAAGAGTACCACCAGCAACCCCATACACGTGTTTCAGCCTTGTTGGGCCTCATCAATGAGGTGAAGCTGAGCCTCTCTAAGCACAGTGAGCATCACCTCACTGATGATGCCCAACAAGGCTGAAACACGTGTATGGGGTTGCTGGTGGTACTCTTGTTCAGAGGGGAATTGCCATAGCATTTCGGTGCTGGACTGCCCATGTGGGCAGGACAAAGACTGATATACAAATGGGAATTTCCCATCTGTGAAAGGTACAGTGAGCAGATTGATTGATTGTTGCAGAAACTGCTGAAACCGGGATCACCTCTGCTGAAGGCAGGTGACTGGTAGCGGAATGCCAAAAGGAGCTCCGTGCTCCGTGCGGCTGAAGGAAGAGTGTCTGTGACCTAGGACTCTGGCGTGTAACCTGAATTCCTCCGCAGGCGGGAGGAAAGATCCTGAAGCCACTGCCGGCCTGAAGTCCGCCGCAGGCAGGAGGAAAGAAGTTTCCTGCAGGCGGGCGGCTGCCAAGTAGCGAGACGCTGAAGAGCCGCAAGGATCCATGCGGCGGGTATAAGATCAGCTGTGCTGACGAATGAAGCACAAAAAACAAGTTGCTGACCAAGATGGATGTCAAGAGCCAAAATGCCAGATATAAATGGCACAAGAAAGGAGATAAGCTGTTGCGAAAAGTCAAGCCTCAGAAGGTGTAAAAACACTAATCAGAAGCACCAGGCTATTTCCCCATAGTGCTCAAATGGGGATAGTCAAGCCCCAAAAATCACGTGACGTACGAGTTACTGAAGGCAACTAGCGCGGTCTCCATGGAAATCTCGGAGGGAGTCTGTATTGGGAATAGAAGGGTCTAGCAGCCGTTCTGGTTGCATAACGATGTTTAAACTGTACAGCCCTCATCCTCTGAACAGGAGAATGCAAAGAAGTAGATGAAGCCAATCTGGACAGCCTAGCAGGCATGACAACAAGTCACCTCAAGCGTTGCAGCTGAATCCTATTTCAGCTGTGCTTTGGACTGAGCACTTTTCTTCAGTCTAAGGTCCTTAAAAAATTAACTTTGTAATTCCTAAAACTGAATTTGTGGTAGATACCTGGAATTTAAATGTTGTTGAAGATATCATTTACTGGCATATTATAAATCCAAGAACCCCCAGTTAGCTGGCACTGACAAAGTTCCTAATAGGGTAATTAGGAGTTCTCTAGAATCTTGGACAGAGATACTATATAATCTGTTCTTACAGATCATTGAGACATGCACTTTTTTCCTGTGACATGGTATGGGGCGCATATTGTGCCTATTTTTAAAAAGGGCAATTTGTCACTACCCATTGCTCATCGCCCAACTGTGTTTAATAGATGCCGATAGCAAGATCTTTCCTTCTATTATCTTAGGCGAGTTGGAAAGATGGATTAGTGCATCAGGTTTCCTTTATAAGTATTAAACTGATTTTTAGAAAACAAGTAGGCACCTTACATAAAGAGCCAGGCCTGGCCCAAGCAGTTCCCTAATATTTATGCCACCAGTGGATACCTATCAGCGGCTTTTGATTATGTCAATCAGTCCTGGCTGTGGCCCAAATTGGCCTTATGGGGAATTCCAAACGGGTTATTAAATATTATAATTCTTCTTCATTCCAATACAGTTTACAAATTAGACTAAATCATCAAGGCATACCTTACAAAGGCGTTTCGAACGGCAAGAGGATTGAGGCAGGGCTGTGTTCTTGTGTCCTGCCTATTCAACCTCTACATTTTGATTTACAGAAAACCTACGAAATACTTTGTCTGTTTCCACCAAGAATTGCCTAAACCTTTAAGAAAGCAAAACAATTTAACTGGTCCCTGTAGGGACAAAAGATTTCCCAAGTTAGCTCTATTACATTATTAGGATTCCGAATAAAAGGTAGTAACTACATCCAACAGTTTTGTCTGGGACTTAGAAGGAATATGTGCCTGCTTGCCGCTCAAATGAGCACTATTAGGAATAGATTCTGTCGCTATTCACTTCTACCATTAGTGACATTTTTTTAATGGTAAAAGCTGTACCCAGTTTAATTTATGGCCTAGAATTGTGGCACACGGTTGACTGGATCCTTTTGGCAAGACTTGAGGGCCTTTTGTGGTGCTTGGTTTTACATTTACCTAGCTGTGTACCCTTCTTGGCCATATTCTTTGAATTGGTCTTGACCTCCTTAAAGGCCCATGTTCAATTGAATATTATCTTACTCTTATCGAAGATTGTGTTACTGGCAGAAGATACCTTATTCTGTGATGTACAGTTGCTGAGAATTTGGTAAGAATACACGGGTTAATGCACTAGCGACCCAAATTATAGCCCTAGTCAAAGAGCTAAACAGTGATTTTCATAGAATTATAGAGAGAGACCAAAAGTTCTAAAATGCAAGTGATTGGAAAGGGACTGGATTCACACAAATAAAGTGTTAGCTGAGTACAAACTATACAGACTACTAGATGAAAAGGAGAAAATACTGGGCAATATCCTCCCGATAGTTAAGGAAATTCTCTGGTCAATATTATAAACATCTTCAAAACCATTAAATAAAACATATAAGCGGAGGATGCCTAAAGACGAAGTCGGAATGCACTTTATATAATGAAGAGGGAAAATAAGAGTGTTTCACTTGTTGAAGGAATGTGCGAGTACTCTACACATTTGTTTGGTATTTTTATCCTATATTAATTCAATCGACTTTTTGACACTAACCATGACAAAACTAATTAATCAAAAGTATTATGTATAAACATAAATGGTGATTGGAACACATTAATAATTTCAGGTGAAATTCCTATAAAGGTTGTAATAACTTAGTATGTAAGTAAGTTGTACTGATTGAATTTATGTAGTGAAAAGAAGTCTGCAGCTTTACATTTTCCTTTATCTTTTTCTTTTATGAAATATCTGTATTTCTTGATATATTAAATGTTTATGAAATGTTATGAGATTTTATAAGTTATTGTATAAATGTTCATTTAAAACAATGTATACAAAACATGTTTAAAAATGTAAAAAGTATAACTTACACCTGGCCTTTAAACTGCCACCTTCACTATCTGGTCCAATTCTTCCACTATACCCACACCCCTCCTCCTTCATGGGATTCACAGTTCACCCTCTTCTCCTGTGTGCTGCTCTCCCTCATCAAGGTGTTTCATCCTCCTTTCCTCGGCCCAACAGTTCCATGTCTGTTTTCTCTTGTTCCTCCTCTCCACTGTCCCTTACTCTAGATGTTTTGCCTCCTAATCTTGTATCTTGTGAGTTTCTTCCTTCTGCACTTCCCTCTCTATTCCTTAATGTTCCTCCACCTACTGTCTTCTGTTTTCCTTCACTTCATTCTCTCGCTCCTCTTTCCCTGGTATCTCCCTCATGTTGCATCTCTCTGTATTTGCTGTCCAACTCTGAACTCCCACACAACTATTCTGATCTGGCGTCTTTTAACCATCTCTCTACACTGCAATTGGGCTTCTGTGCGAGAAACATGGGGCAACTGTGCAGTAATCCAGAGTAGGCCCTTTGATTGGCGTTCCCCCTAATTGGACAACTTATTTTGTATGTGATTTTACTTGCTTGATGGATCGGTCCAAAGCTCCAAGCTCCAAGTACCAAAGGCTCAAAAGAGTGGTCTACCATGTTGTAGTCAGTCTTCTCTATAGCAACCTGACACCAGGATGGCACCACCAGTGTGTATTGCTGCTGAGCTTCTCTGTTTGTGGGCTCCCTTGAGGTTCCCCTTGCCAACTCGGGGACGCCCTGCATCTTGCTTTGGTAATCTTGTTTTCACACCTAACCATTCAAGGGTGTTTGTTTTCTATTGCATTTAATGTGTCATGCTGCAGGTCATGAGCCATGGGCTTACCAGCCAGAATTCTTGGGCCTGACCATTCCCCGCCATCTAGTTCTCTATTTTAACTTATGATTGGGGCCCATTGGAAGAGTTCCTTGTGTTCACCTTGGGGGAAACACAGAAGGCCATGGATTTGGTGGAGGCTCAGGGTAACTCCTCCATACCTCTTCCGTGGCCAGCATCACAAAGTAGGCAGCGTCCCCTGGCCCCCAGCATCTCTATGGTCCCATCCACTAACCTCCCTGAAATCACTTTATCACAGGTGACTCTTATTGCTGATATCTTGCAATAAAAATAAGAAATGGGTATGGTCTTTCTGATATCCACGATAGTTTGGCAAACATCATTTGTGAATATTCCACTACACCAGTGTGACTTTCAACACATTAGAAAGTCGGGTTCCAATCTTCCACACAATGGGCAGCACACCAGGCCAAAGTATATGAAAACACTGATAAAGCCATCACAAAGTAGAATGAAAATGAAAAGCTAACTAATAATGCTACAAGCAGATTCTTCGATTTTCTGGACGAGTCACTGCTATGGTCTTTTTTTTTTCACTTAGTTTTTATTTAACTTTTCAGCAAACAATAAATCCACCAGCCAACATCTGGCAATAACCAAAAATTAAACACATCAAAAGTGAAAGCAAATCATACCCTCTCCCTCCTACCCCCCCCTGCCACAAACTACCCGGGTTACAGAGAACTAAAAGTACACGAGGATTAGAGTTAGGACACAATACATAGTGAGACTTTTCAGCACAACATCGATGTCAGTGTCCCAGAGGATCGTGCGAGATCTGGTGAACTGCCAGACTACTAACTACCCTCCCCGAGCTTCAAACTCCTCCCCCCCCCCCCATGTCCGAACTGTTTACAGCTTCAGGGCGTTGCATTCCGCACTTAACAAAACAGTCCATTCCTGCAGAAAAGAAGACCTGTTATTGTTAATTATGGCTGACAGTTTCTCATACGTAAAAATTGTCAACAACTTAGTGAGCCACTCCGTTTTAGTGGGGGCATGGGAACTTTTCCATTTTTGGGCCAAGGCCATTCTCCCAGCTCTTAACATAGCCCCCTAGTGAAGGGTACAGGCTCATTATCGGGCCAAGGAGTGCCCACGAGGATCTCCAAGGGTTGAAGAGAGGGGCACGTTCCCAGACTGCTCTTGATCCAACTAAGCAGTTCCGCCCAGTAAACCTGGATGACCGGACAATCCCACCACATGTGGAACCAAGTACCACGGAGAGAGCATTCCCTGGGACACATTGGAGATACCTTGGAAAACATCCTAGATAAGGTAACGGGGTGACGGTGCCAGGAATGGAGAATCTTGAAATTATGCTCCATAGCAGCTGTGTACAAACCCCCCGCCCCAAAATTGATTTGAAGACTCCTTGCCATATGCGATCGTCTAGGATAATGCCCAATCTCTACTCCCAGAAACGCTTGAACGATTGTCTACCCTCTAGGTTAGCTGTGACCAGCACGTTGTAAATCTTGGAGAGAGATACCTTCCTGGACTTAGCATCCACAAAAACTTTTTCAAAGGGAGTTAAAGGGCGGGTCAAGTCAGCCCGCCAACCGGCCAGGGTGAGGATACCCTTAAGCTGCAGATATTCAAAAATGGAGAGCGTTTTTTCCCGCAACACCTCTGACAACTGGCCAAACTCAAAATCTCTTTCGTGAAAGAGTTGCGCAGCCCTTTCTACCCCCTGATCCGACCACGATTGAGTCTCTCGGAAGCCTCTGAATCCTGTATTGAGCGGGGGACCCTATAGAGAAGAAAGGGGAAGGCCAAGAAGAAAGGAGATTATTATCTCTATTGGGCTTCCAGGCCGCCCACAGAACAGACAGAATTGGGTGTGATTTAGCCATTACTGGGAGGGATCCAAAGTAAATCCCTGACTTTGTAAGGATGGACCTGAACATCCTCCACATGCGTCCAGTACGTCCTAAGGTCGTCCCCCAGATGTTCTAGCATCACCCGCAGCTGGGCTGCCTTATAATACAATTTAAAATCAGGGAGACTGAACCCTCCATGAGACTTTGGAAGGGTCAGGGTGGAATATTTCACTCTTGCCCTCTTGCCACACAAATCGGAGAAGACGAGATTGCAGTGATTCAAAAAAGGAGTCTGGGACATGATGCAAGGAAGGGATGAGAAAAGATAAAGGAGTCGGGGGGAGTATATTTATTTTAACCGTAACCATAGGCCTAAACCAAGAGAGAGTGAGAGGAGCCCATTTTGTCAGATCACTAAAAATCATAGCCTGGAGGGGAAGAAAATTTAACTCATACATTTTGTTTAAATCTCTAAGGATATTGGTGCCTAGATACCTAGTTGATTCCCGCTCTACTCTCATCCCCAGCACCTCTGATCTACCACTGATCTCTCGGTCCAACCTACCCATCGGCATAATACATGATTTGTATACATTAATCCTAAACACCGAAAACGCCCCAAAAAGGTGAATTAAGCCTAGCAAGTGCGGGAGGGATTTGTGAAGCCTGGTCAAGTATGCTAAGATATCATCTGCGAAAAGGGATAGTTTGAATTTTCAGTGCCCACACTGCACCCCGGAGACACCACTATCAGCTCTGACCGCAATGGCAAAGAGCTCCATTGCCAGAGCATACAAAAGGGGGGAGAGGGGGCACCCCTGACGTGTACCTCTGGAGAGCGAAAAACCGGCCGAAGTACAACGGTCACCAATACCCATGCTGATGGGCCATTGTACAAGGCCGCGACCCATCCGCAGATTTTGTCACACAGGGCCATCTTACAAAGCACCTTCCCCATGTAAGGCCATTCGACACGGTCAAAGGCCTTTTCAGAGTCCAACGAAGGGAGGTAAGCCTCCGAATCCCGCTTAGACACCTCATACATAAGGCCCAGGGTTTTCCTTACGTTATCAGAGCCTTGGCGCCCTGGTATGAAGCCTACTTGGTCACCATGGACTAGAGAGGTGAGGACTTTGGACAGTCTATTCGCCAGCAGTTCAGCCAATATTTTAACGTCTACATTAAGAAGAGAAATGGGCCTGTAAGACTGACAAAGCAAGGGATCCTTCCCCGCCTTCGGGAGCGCCACTATAAGAGCAGACATCATGGTATCAGGGAGGGAGTCAGAGTCTAGGGCCGCGTTATACACCTTAGATAGGAAGGGGACTAACGTGGATCGGAAGGTCTGAAAAAATCAGACCGAGAAACTGTCGTCTCCTAGCGCAGTACCACTCTTCAAGGATGCAATAGCATCACTTACTTCCTGAGACGAGATAGGGTGCTCTAAAGATTCTGAGTTCTCTCGAGCGTGGCAAGGGATTGGAAGAGAGTCCAGGAACCGGTCCACTTCCGTACCATCCCCACAATACTCTGAAGCATAGAGATTCTCATAATACTGCTTAAACTGCTCTACTATTTGGCTAGCCTGCAGAATTTTCTCCCCCGCCCGACCGGAGACCCAATTAACCCTTCTGCTGTTACAAAGCTCCCGCAGCCTCCAGGCCAGAATCTTGTCTGACTTTTCCCCTTTCTCCATGTATCGCTGTTTTAAGAGCGCAAGCTTTCTCTCCGTCTGAGGTACAAGGAGGGTGGATAGTTTGGCCCTGAGGCTTTGAAGCGCCTCACGCTGACCTGGGGCCATCTGCGTTTTTAACTTACACCCCGGCTGGATGTCGGTAATTTGCTCCCACAACTTGAACTCCTCCCTCGCCCTCACCCTCTTTCTCCTAGCTCCCATTTCCATCAGAGTGCCTCTAATCGTTGCCTTAAATGCATCCCAGACACCGCTAGTCTCCACCTCCCCCGCATCCTTAAGGCAGAAGAATTCCTCAATAGAAGCTAGTAGGGACTGCCTCAACTCCTTATCCATTAGCAAGGAGTTATTACATATCCACCTCTACTTACTCGGGGCAGGGGAAGGGATTCCCAAATTAACTCGGACTAGATCGTGATCGGACCATGGGACAGTCTCAATCCCAAAATCGGAGACGCAGTCCCGGATTGCAGAATCTACCAGAAGATAATCAATCCTAGAGAAGGCTTTATGCACCTTAGAGTAATACGTAAAGAGGGATTCGTGGTTGCACACAACCGGGCTCGCATCCACCAGGCCCAGCTCACCATTAATCCGATTGAATGAGTCCGTCATCTTAGATTGGGGCAAGGTTTAGGGGATTTCCTGTCGTCGTCCGGACACAGAACCATGTTAAAGTCCCCCCCACAACTATTAGCGCACCTTCAGCAAATCCTCTGACTTCCCAAAAAACATCTTGTCCTTCATTCGGGGCATACACACCCACAAGAGTAAAATGTCGGTCTTTCACCTCTCCCTTAACCATGATGTAACGCCCTTCCGGGTCAGCTCTGTAAGCTTTGGGGAAGAAGTGAGCATTCGGGGAAATCAAAAGGGCAACCCCATGCTTTTTCGCCACATAAGAGGACTGAAACGCCTGCTGGACAGCCCTAAATCTGAACGTGGGCTCCCTCCCCTTGACCCAATGGGATTCCTATAGAAAGAGAAAATAAAGTTTCAGTCTAACAAATTCCCTCAACACCAAAGATCTTAGTCGGAGAGTTCAGACCCCGCGCATTTAAGGACCCCACCGACACCAGCTGTAGAGAATCACCCATAAGAAAAGCCAAAGAGTTTTTCAGCCTCCACGAGGGAGACTGTTGTGAGTGCCCAGTCCCCTGACCTCAGTGCACATGTGTAGCCCAAGTAAGGACTTGTGTAACCCTTAAATCCACGTAGTCCTGTGTGCAAAAATCAACTCACCCCAACCCCCAAAAAGAATACCCACTTCAACCATCCACCCACCTTACCCTTCCCCACCAAAACAAACCCCATCCGCACCCCGTCTACCCTTGAGTGCCTGGAACGGTCGCAACATCCAGTTGCCGCACCAACAGGCCACCAAGGATTGCCTCCACCTGGGCGAATTATGTCGAAAAAACCATGAAATTCTGGGCCACCGTACTAGGTAACCACAACCCAGCACTTCAAACTCCTGAAGCCCCCCTCACCAACAAAGCAAAAATCCCTGTAGACCAAACCTAGGGAAATCACAACATCCTTAAACAAGGCCAGACAGCCAACCATACGGTCCCAAAGCACTCAAGCACAGATCTGAAACAGGACCCTCCACATCAAGGCTGCACCGCTGACTAATCCGGGGAATGTGGCACCACCTTTCTGTACTTCCTGTGCCCCCAGACACGGGGCCGACCTGTAGCGTCCGAATGTTCCTTATGACTGCCCTCCTTTCCGGCTTCCACATCGGGACCGGAGGACATGGCCCCAGCAGTTCACTAGTTACTTTCTGAATCTCAGACTCCGTAGTTAGGGAGTATTTATAGCCATCCACCTTGAAAGTAAGTGAGAACGGGTGCCCCCACCTATATCACACTCCCTTTGTCTGAAACCACTTCATCAGAGGGCCACACAATCTCCGGCGTGCGAGGGTGAGCGCCGAAAGTTCCTGGTAGATCGTTATTTTAGCACCCTCCCAATCAATAGGGCCCTTTCTATGCGCCAGCTCCAGAGTCTTTGATTTCTCTACGTAGTAATGAAATTTGACCAGAACGGATCTCGGCCCTCCCGCTCTGTGGGCTCTGTCAATTGTGGGCTCGCTGGTATTCTCTCCATCAAAGAGCTTGCTTATGATTGACTTGACTCTTATTGCAATGTCCGTCTGTGTCTCCCCGTCCCGCTCCGGGATACCCAGAAACCTGAGGTTTGAGCACCGTTCCCTATTTTCAAGGTCATCAAGCTTAAGAGCAACCTTCTTCTCTCGCCTCTCCAACTCCGTCAGGTGCATGTCAAACTGCGTTTCGAAAAGATCTGCTGAGGTCTGGTTGGCCTCCAGGGCTTGGACCCAGTCCTCGACAGCCTCCACCTTTTTATCAAGGGAGTCCAGCCGCCTGCCAATATCTGCCCTGAAACCACGGATCTCCTCCAACAGGGCAGTCATGCTTTGGCTCATGGACTGAGCCTCCGCCGTCTCCGATAGACCGGCTGACTGCATACTGGCCCCCTCTGGTGCCTGTTCAGGGGCACGCCGATGCTTCTGCAGAGACTGTGCCCAGTCCATCAAAGAAACGGAGAGGTGCGGACCACCTTGGAAGCTCCAGAGGCAGGCACCAAGAGATCCCCACCCAGACACCACCAGAAACACTGCTGCACCTCTTCACAAAAGACCAAGACCTCAAAGCTATCTGATCGCTGCCCAGCTCTTTGCACTCTGAGTCAGTATCAAGCGGGACACGTCTGCGAGCAGTAAAAGCCCAAACAAGAGTCCCACGTGCAGCACTCCAGGGGGCCCAAACAAAGACCTGAGCTCTGCCAAGGCCCAGGACGACCAACCAACAGGCCCAGCCCACTCCAGTTCGGTTCTCACACAGTCACTGGTCTTCCCCGGAACGCTTTCTGCACGGTGAACAGCAGCTAGCTCAGCCACCCGGCCCCTGGAGCCCCGCCACTGGCCGACAGGAGTTCCCGACAATACCACCTAGGTGCCTGGGGTCCACTTGTGGATGCGGGGCGATAGCAGGGCAAACATTGTCCCCCAAGGAGTTCCTCTGTGGTCCAATTGCGAGTGCACACAGTGGGGCTTCCAGAAGAACAGAACACAGTTTTCAAACAATACCCCGAGTTGTGGAGGACGCTAGACCCAGCTCTAGCCCGCCACTATTCCAACAACCAGTCCGACCTTCTGGCAATGTTCTATGAAGGACTGCTCGGTACAGTATATACAGACGGGCTGCCGGGCTGTGATGAAGTCTCTACGGGCCGCCATTGCCCTGCCAAGATCCAATATGGCAGGAGTTAACTGACCTCTCGGGATCAGGAGGGCACCGCTGCCGTGGGCTGCACATACCTGATTTGCTGTGCTTGGCGGGTCAGCTCTCCGGGATTGACTGGTGGGTCCCGCTCAGGCACACAGCGGGACCCGACACCCGCGCTCCAGCTAATAGGGCCGCCGGGCTGCTCCAGGTGTCTCACTCTAAGCCCTCACAGGGACCACGACCTCCCGCCAAAGCTCTTTGTGGTGGGGGCGGGCCCGTGGCACAAGCTCCCGCCCCTCCTCCTCCGACAGGCAGCCGGCGTTCACGTGGTTCCTGCAGCCGGGCGGACTTGCCCTCTGCTACCGCTCGCTGGTGAACAACGGCCGTACTCTGGCTTACAGGAACCTACAAACACCGGAGGCACGCTCCGCCGGTGCACACCAGCTCCAGCACACCATGGGGGGGGGGTCCAACCTCGACTCCCGAGAGGCTAGGGGGGCGCAAATCGTCAAAATCCGCACCCAGGGGAGGAGATCAGCCGAGACCCGTCAACACATCTCGGCGCCCCCTGGCGGCTCCCTGCTATGCTCTTTTTAGTTGATAAACCATGGCTCAAAATTGGCAATAGGGGTTACAATTGGCTTGCTTCATAAAGGCATGGTCTAGTAAAAAATGTTATTGTCCCTACGGATCGGCCATGTTTTTTTAAGCCTAAGTGGCTCGATTTTAGAAAACTTTCCTATGGACCTTACCCGAGTTTTCGTCCATTAAACGCACGCGAAAACAAGCACCAGGGAGCCGCCATTTTCTGATAATCCTATCATTTCCCCCATCGCCCTGGCTGACCTGCTTTTGCGGCACTAAATCAAATCCCCCGCCCCTGAGCCTGTCATCAGCAGACTCGTACCGCCCATTTCCCAATGCCAAAGCACGTCTTGTGTCAACATTCGCTGCGCTTCAGCTAATGACGTGTCGCCATGGAAATGGCAGGACGCCTCTTTCCTCAATAAGTATAAACAGACCGTTTCACAACACACAGCAGCAGATTTTCGATTCCATTCCTCTCTCTGGGTTACTTTGAGTATTCTGTGACTCGTTTCAGTGCTCTGGTCAGCTACCTTCGCCGCTTGTAGCCCGTGTGAACAGATACCAGTACCACCGCTATAAATTATTTTAGTTTGTTTAACACACAATGGCTATAATAATGCCCTACATGTACGAGCCCGAGTATACCGAGGAGGAACTACTGGAAAGGGAAGCACGCGAAAACGATGGGGATTCGGACGGCAGTTGGCAGGACGAATCAACAGATCAAGAGACTAGGCCTAGTCGCATGGACAGCGTCTCCAACTGGTGCACATGCAATCGGTGCGAGCTAATGCCAACTGAGGACGAGAACTGTTGCTGCCGAGAAAACCCGGGATGCCTGGCCTACATTTCGGAAGGCGAGCCACGACCGCAATACATCACCGAGCTGCCAGACTTCAGGGCAGCCTGCCTCACACGGGCCGTGTTGAGAATAATGATGGTGCTTATGCACGAACTTCGCGCAACTGTTCGTCCTCGTAATCCGAGTAACGAGTAAGTATACTCTGCTTGTCATGCCACTCCTATTTCATGTTCTTCTACTGTATCCAAAATTACATCTACATATCATTGTAACGCATGTAAGTCGTTCAATAGTGTGCATTGTCTAGATAGCATTTGTCCGTGCAGAATGCCATTAGTTACAAGAATTGTCATTGACAACAAATGTTTATTAAACTTATCTTGGTCATTTAAAAACAGTTTGTTTCATTCCTGTTCACAGGTGGTACAGGCTGGTGGCCTATTGTTCCTTTACATGGTGGCTCCACGGGAGGCTTGGACACCGCGTTCGAAGAGTGATACCCGCCTGTGCCATTAGAGAAACGTTCCCGAGTGACAGCGGTCAGTCCAGGGGATTTTCTCTCGCTGTGCTGCAACCTGACCTGTATAATCTTTAAAGTCTTGTATTTTTGTGTCATGAAAATAAGATACAAGATAAAACACCACATATATTTTAACAACGGTTGTTTAGATTTTTAAATTAATCAAGTGTGTCTCCATTCAAGGATGGACGTCAGACATCTGTGCTCAGAATGGGTGAAGGTCTGGTCGCTGTGAAGCAGGGTGGTCACTATCTATCTAAGCTAACATAACATATTCTCAATAATGCATGCACTAAATAACACTTGTTCAAAGTCTTTCAGTAGGTTATGTCTCTATAAAAGTCACACATATATCTATACTAACAATTACCATTGGATTATACAGGCCTTAGGGTCTTGACCACTATAATACACCGGTTGAAGTGTGGGTCTGTGCTCACAAGAATCTCTGGTATGTGGCATTTGTTATTGATAAGCAACAATATACTATCATTGATATAAAGGCGATATACTATATATTGATATAAAGGCGGTTCGTGCCAGTGGATGAGCGCTGGCATGGGGGGCTGTCAGGGGCGCGAAAGGCCAAGGTGCCAAACTACATGTACACTTCAAAAGGTATCCCACGCCAAGGGGCCATCGGTCACATGGCCTCCTCAGACCCCGTGTCTCCAGCCAGGCCTCCCCTTGAAGCAGGCCGCCCCCCTGCAATCCACATAAGCGTGTCTCCATTCAGCAGTCTTCCTGTGCCTTATCTGCACGCCCCAGGCCCATCCATCCCACCCAGCCTCTATCAAAGGCGGTTCGCGCCAGTGGATGCGCGCTGTCAGGGGCGCGAAAGGCCAAGGTGCCAAACTACATGTACACTTCAAAAGGTATCCCACGCCAAGGGGCCATCGGTCACATGGCCTCCTCAGACCCTGTGTCTCCAGCCAGGCCTCCCCTTGAAGCAGGCCGCCCCCCTGCAAATCACATAAGTGTGTCTCCATTCAGCAGTCTTCCTGTGCCTTATCTGCACGCCCCAGGCCCATCCATCCCACCCACCCTCTATCAAAGGTGGTTCGCGCCAGTGGATGCGCGCTGTCAGGGGCGCGAAATGCCATGGTGCCAAACTACATGTACACTTCAAAAGGTATCCCACGCCAAGGGGCCATCGGTCACATGGCCTCCTCAGACCCCGTGTCTCCAGCCAGGCCTCCCCTTGAAGCAGGCCGCCCCCCTGCAATCCACATAAGTGTGTCTCCATTCAGCAGTCTTCCTGTGCCTTATCTGCACGCCCCAGGCCCATCCATCCCACCCACCCTCTATCAAAGGTGGTTAGCGCCAGTGGATGCGCGCTGTCAGGGGCGCGAAAGGCCAAGGTGCCAAACTACATGTACACTTCAAAAGGTATCCCACGCCAAGGGGCCATCGGTCACATGGCCTCCTCAGACCCTGTGTCTTCTGCCAGGTCTCCCCTTGAAGCAGGCCGCCCCCCTAAGACCACGACATACATACGTCATTCATTCACAAACACACCCCTGTTTCTAATACTTTATAAACCACTTGATATGTCTCATGAGAACATCTTTGTGCTTTGCAAGTCAACTCCTGAACGTGTTACCTGGCAACCACTGAGATCTACGCTAATCTGCTCGTCGTTGTGCTATCCGTGAACTTCTGTGACCGCTTAGAGCAAACCCATCAGTGTGCTACCTGTGGCCACCCACCTATTCTCCTGCAACATACTGCTCTGCTTGCTGAATCCAACTTTTGTTGGTCAAGGTAAGGCCATGTATCCTAGTCATATTTCGCAGATTTTTAAATTTCTATCTATTTGCGAGTTGAGTACACAATAGTGCTATGTTCATTGGTCTCATTGCTATTGACTTGAGTTTCCATTGCTATGCTATCAATAGATCTATTTATTTTCATCTGTGTCTATTGTCATCGAATTGCATCCTTCGGGGGCCCAGTCTATAATGTAAGCATGTTTCCTTCTCGTGCAATACAGAACATCCAAGGGATGAGTCACATGTTCAGATTTTAGTCACCTCATTTATACATTTCTGCAACTTATGCAAATACTAAGCCGCACATAATGAACTGGTATAGTTCCTGCGACCAAAACAAACCTTGCATTGATCATTGTATGATTCATTTACTTTTGTATCAAATCTTTATTCTTGAAGATTGTATAATAATGTCGATATTTACTTTTCAGATTTATCAACAATGCCTGCCTGTTTGATTAGCGGTTGCCCTTCGAAGACCCATGCGAAATCTGAAGGCACTACAATGCATGTATTCCCGAAAACTGTTGATCGAATAAGAGAATGGGTCAGACATTGCGGATATCCACTGGATGAGCTGGAAAGTAGAGTCCAACAAGTCTTTGAGGACAAGAGGGGTGATCGATACCGCATCTGCAGCCGGCACTTTTCCTTGGACATGTACACAACATCTTGGGTAACAAAGAAGAATAAACGGCGAACGACACGGAAATTGCTCAAACGCTATTCCCACTCTATTCGTCCACATTCCGGCACGGGTGAGTCAAGTGTCCGGATTTAGCTTTAGGCCTTGCGGTAGTGTGTAGGTATCCGAACTGATTAATTGATATTGTAGGTGTTCTATCCCTTGTAATAATTTCGATATTGATATGAGTGTATAGTTTTTTGAATAATGACATTTATCAATATATTCTTTTTCGATTTCATAACCCACAAACGCAATGTATATATATAGGAACAGGGATCTGTGCTGTATTGAGCATTTTTCAAGTATTCTGTCGCCTTACATTGCTATTTTTAATATTGGCATTTCATTATCAATCATTAATTTACCTTTACAACTTCTTGACTATCCCTTGAATCTGAAGCAAGAACATTCTACATCCTTGACGTGGTCGCAGTTATCAACCACTTCTAGCACGTATCAGGTAATCTTACTAGGCTAATCCGCTACAGACTTGTTTTATGCATGTCAAGTAATAGTTTTATTTTATCGTGTAATTATTTTACCGAATGTTTGGTTAGTGCTTTCCAATTGATATAGACCTTAGTTATCGTCCACTGGTGTTTGTTTTCAGTTATAATTAGTGTTATCCATACTAATGCAAGTACTGTCTTTCAGGGAGATGCTGAAGCGTCCGCCACATCTGCAACAGTTCTAGATGTTCTTCACCAGTAGGAGGTATGGATACTGACAGCTCCATCGAGCGTCATCATCAGAGCTGGAATTCTTGTCGTTTGATTGTTCTATACAATGTTTCATTCATGGTTAGCTGTTGATATGTACCTGTGCTGTCGACCCCAGGTGTGTGTTATGTTTTCACTATTGTAATCCTCACTAATGCAAGTACTATGTTTCAGGCAGTTGATGGAGCGTCAACCCCTGCACTTGATGCAGAGCCTGACATTCAAGTAATTCCAGGGGAAGTGGAAGCGGGACCATGCGCATACGAATCGGCGCAACAGCTTTCGGAAGTGCGCACTACATTTGCAACATCCATAGATATTCTTCAGCAGCACGAGGTATGGATACTTACAGCTCCATCATGCGTGATCATATAACGTGATTCCATTTGCTATACTTTCTTCCCTATTAACGCAAGTGCTGTGTTTCAGGGAGACGACGAAGCTTCCACTACAATCACAACATCCAATTTAGATGATGCAGATGTAAATAAATCGGAGAAATAAGTTGATGAAATGTGATCATATTTAGATTTTCCTTGATTCTTTTGGACAATGCATCATTTGTGGTTATCTCTGTATATCTACCTGTGCCGTCGACCCCAAATGTGTGTTATGTTTCCAATATTGAAAAGCATACTAATACAAGTACTGTGTTTCAGGGAGATGCGGATGCCTCCTCTCCAATACAACCATTCATGGAAGTCCATGCAGAGCCAGAGGTATGGATACTGACGGCTCCATCGAAATAGATCATCACTGTTCGAATACTTGTCGTTTGATTGTTGCACCCAATGTTTAAATCGTGTTTGGCTATTGAGATGTACCCGTGTGTTCGTCCTCACGTGTGTTTTATGCTAACAATATTTTTATACATAGTAATGAAAGTACTATGTTTCAGGGAGACGATGGAGCCTCATTCCGTGCTGTCTATACGGATACAGAAAATATAGTCGTTGCAGCGCAAGAGGAAGGGAGGACATGCGGAAACGAATCGGAGCTACAGCGTGCAGATGTTGAAGGTCGAGTCAGAAAAGTTGCAAAGAAAAAAAAACAAAAAAAGGTTAGTTACAAACAGTTCATAACTTTAAAAAAATGTTTGTGCTGGGGGCTATTTTATGTTTATTTCCAGTCAATTGTACTACACTTTATCTTGTGTTTAAACTGAACATCCCTTTTCCAATCTCTCCTCCAGTTACCCGTGGGTGTCAGAACTATACATACACAGACAGTGAAGTGAATGAGAGATGTGGCTTGCCAGACCGTGTACACTATGGAGGAACTATTAATTGAGGCGAGGCGTGTTCAGGCTCGAGATGCTCATGTCCAATGGCCAGAACATGAATTAACTGTTTGGAGACTACAGCAAAGTTGCATTGGACCATAGCTACAGTGTGACCGCACCACCACAAGAAGATGTTATTGAATGTATTGAAGATAGCTCTGAAGTAGTTGCAGATCAATTCACACAATCTACACCCGCCAAAAATTTGCCACCAAAAAACCTGTTGACATTGTTGTGTTCTCCCATCAATGTTGAAGTAATAGATGTCGAAATGACAGAGAATGAACCAGCCGCAGCATCCATAGACGCATCAGAACTTGATATCAGCGATATTACTTTCCAATGTGTTGAAAACTCCACAACGTCTAATGAAAGAGAGCAAATACATTGTATTCGACAGTTGTTCGATGGAAATTATAAGTATGCTGAAATGTGTGCATTCCATTAGAGGGAAAGTATGTGGGAAGCCATTGATTAATGTGACTCGTCAAATAAAAGGCAGTAACGTCAAAATAAATGCTGCCTGTAGATTAAATCATAGGTTCTCATGGTCTGCACAACCGATGCTGGGGAAACTGCCAGCAGGCAATCTTCTGTGTGCAGCTGCATCACATTTTAGTGGCTCCAGTTTTAGAAAGTTACAGGCTTTCTTTCAGTTTGTGGGACTCCATTTAATTTCTAAAGCGCTGTACTACATATACCAACGTAAATATCTGTTTCCGGCCATTAGTGATGCTTGGAAAAATTGAACAATTGTCTCTAGCAAGTACATTCGAAGGCAAACGATTCAGGCTAGCCGGCGATGGACAGTGCGACAGCCCTGGATTTTCTGCCAAGTACTGCACCTACCACTTTCAGGACATGGATAGTAAGAAAATTGTGAGTTCGGTGGTCGTGCAGGTAACACAATGTACATCGTCAGTGGCCATGGAGAATCTAGGATTTATAAAATCAGTGGAATATCTACAATCAAGGGGAATGCACATCGACCTCATAGCCACGGATAGACACGTTTTAATTGCCAAGAGAGCAGTTCCCACATATTAAACATCAATTTGACGTGTGGCATCTTGCTAAATCAATCAATAAGAAAATCTCGGCTGCAGGGAAAAAAAAGGTTTTGAAAGTATTGTGCAGTGGTCCCATTCTATCACCAACCATCTTTGGTGGAGCTCAAAAAATTGTGAAGGGTCAGTGGAAATACTACTTGAAAAATGGCGGTCACTGATGCACCACTGTACCAACTTTCACCGCTGGACAGCAAATAAACATTTCCACCAATGTGAACATGGTCCTTTGTCCCCAGAGGAGGCACGGAAGTGGTTGATTCCATCTTCACCGACACACAAAGCCATTGAGAAGATTGTTTTCGACAAAACTCTATCAAGAGATTTGAGAGGACTGACAGAATTCTGTCACACAGGAGATTTGGAGGTGTTCCACAATATGTGCCTAAAGTACAGGCCAAAGCGCTTGCATTTTAGCTTTCGGGGCATGAAACATCGCACTCTACTAGCGGTCTTGGCCCATAACAGCAATGTCGGACGTGAACAATCTAGGACTAGGGGTAAAGTAAGGATGCCTCGCTACACTAAGGTGTATTCAAAACGAAGTAAGCAATGGGTGATCAAACCAGTCTATGATGAAATGCAGTTCGACTTGGTGAAAGGCCTTATTGTTGCTGTGTTAGAGAAGCACAGATATGGAATTTTGGATGTTTCTGTGCAGAGCAGTGATCCATTGCCACCGAACATTGCGACTGTGCCATGCCCACCCGAAGCACAGCTGATTGTGAAGTACAAATCCCGGTTTAAATAATTGCAATATGATTGTCTTTTTGTAAATAAATGTTATTGTACAGTGTACCTGTAACCCTAACCCCTACCTTCACCATCATGGGTATCGAACAAGCTGGGTGTCATCTTTGAATTCTCTTTATTCACCTCATATATGTGTATGTATATATTTTTCTCATGTCTCATCTCATGTAAATGTAAATGCTGCGCACTGTTAACGGAGTGGAGGCTTGCGTATTGCAAACAATAAATCTCACTTTTAACTCAACTGTGGTACTTTATACTTTCCCTGACCTTCCACCAAAAATTAAATGTCTCAATTTGGGCTGCAAAGCTCGCAGACAAAGGGGGCACTTAGAACGCGCCAGCCAAGCGGACCGTGGCATTTGGGAGAGAAGCCAGTTCGCATTTGCACATTGAGGCGCACTACATAGACGGATTCTAAACTTCAAGTTCTCACAGATGCCTATACTACGTGATGTTGCAAATAAAGAATGCGAAGGACAGCGGCTTTGATTTTCAGCTCGCGCCCAGATGAGGCCCACAAGTCGCACTGGAAGTATAAGGGTCTAATGTTTTTTGACCTTGAGACAGGGACCATGCCGAAAGAACTACATTTGAAGGGGGTGCGCAATAACTTAAGAGACGATAAGGCAGAAAATTCAGAAACTAGACCGAGTTCCATTTTAGTTCAGTATACGAAAAATCGTTGTCAAGAGCACGGTCCGTTTTACAGAATGCATTACGAAGAGACACAATGGAAATTTCAAATATAATGTAAGTAAATGTTTACACGCTTTTATACCGGAATGAAGATTTAATGAATGGATGCATGAATAAATGAATGAATGAAGAGCTAGGAAAAGCAAGGAAAACGTGTTCGTAGTGTGCACATGGGCATGCAGGTCCAATGGTCTCACCGATCTCGGTCCTTGGCCCAGCCACTTTTCCCTGCACTACGGGACTGTCTCTGTATCCTTCAGCCCCTTCTCCCGGCATTTACCTTGCACTTGCCACCAGCTGGCCCTATTATTTAATTTGTATTCAACTAACCATGTACAGCACTTCCCCCCCCCCCCCTTCCCCATGCGCGATCAGAAAGACACCTGGCCTAGTAGGATAGTTGTCTGTCTGCCCTTGTTCCCCACCTGCCTCGTTGCGCCTAGAAACACTTGAGTATAGGCGCGTTACAAATGCCATATCCTATATCATATCATTCCTCACGCATGTAGACTAACTGTCGTTTATCATTGTGTGTTGGCCTCGATTTATTTTGTTACTTTTCGCATTGATTTTAGAGCCGAACATACTCCATTGAACTATCCTTGCAAGCAAATAGTTTCTGATCGACTGTAATAAATAAAACAAGTAATATTAATGAAGATCGGCTGGCGAGACTAATTATAATTTTTTTGTTTTCATAACAGGTATTTGCTCCCCTTCTGCTACTGCCATCGGTTTGAGACACCAGCAGATGGCTTTTACAGTAGACACCTGCAGCTTTGTGTGAACAACTGGAGCACACTGACAATTTTATGGGACGATCGTCAAGGGCCCACATGCCCTTACGCTGTACTAGTGGCTAGAAGCAACATATCAACCTTTACGATGGACTAGTGCCTAGTTGATGGAACAGCCTTGCGGTTCACCGTGCTTCCAAAGTGCTTCTTTTAACGAAAAGCAACACCCTGTGTACCATGGCAGATACAGATAAAAGAAAATAAATGGCTTTCGGAGTTCATATGGCAATTGCTGAATATTGTCTAAACATTTAATGTAAAATAAATGTACTTTACCAAATGTACCGTGTTGCTGTTTGTTTTTTAAAGTACAGTTTCATATTCCGAATTGTGGCGCGCTGTGTTGTGAGATGGTCTGTGTTGGTTTCTGGGTTCTGTGTGGAGTCGCGTAGAAGACGACTCGGCGCGTTTGCCTACGCAGCACAGAAACGTCACGGAGAGAGGCGGGGAATATGAATGTTTGGATAATGTCAGGCTCAGGGGCGGGGGAATTGATTTAGTGCCGCAAAAGCAGGTCAGCTAGGGCGATGAGGAAAATGATAGGATTATCAGAAAATGGAGGCTCCCTGCTGCTTGCTTTCGCGTGCGTTTAATGGACGAAAACTCGGGTAAGGTCCATAGGAAAGTTTTCTAAAATCGAGCCACTTATGGCTTAAAAAAACATGGCCGACCCGTAGGGACAATAACATTTTTTACTAGACCATGCCTTTAAGTGCCCTCTCTTGGCCTTGGCAATATTGATTTTTACTAACTTGCTTTTTCTTTACTTTGGAAATGGCAGTTTTTGTTACCTTGTTTTATTATTGCCCTTTTTGGTTTTGGCAATTACTTTGACATTTGTAATTACAATTATAACCACCTTGTCTGTTCCAAAGGTTATTATTCTGCCACTTTAGTTTTTTTGTATCAGAATGGTATGCAAAGTTATTCTTAGTCTGCCACGTTAGTCTCTTTACACTTGTTCGGTATTCAATATTCCCAATAGTGGCCAGCGGGCAATTTCAGAGCATTCCAGGTCACACAATACACGTGAACCCACTAGGTGCTGCACATGCGTTCGCTTGCACCACTGACACTTGTGCTTCCTATGCTTCCCGGTGAGCTGCTTCTTTCTGCTTCCTGCGCCCCTCGGTGGTCGGTAGAGGAGGGTGCCACGCTCCACAATTACTCTGTTGCTCGTCTGCCACCGGAGTACAAGTTACTCTGGGAAAAGCTTCTTAGATTAACCCTTCACGGTACACAACCTCTGCATATAAGGCTACCATGAGGAAGCCTTTCTGGAACACCTCTTGCCGCCGCGCAACTTCTGCATACAGGGTCATCAAGGGTAGAGACCCTCACAAAACCGGCGGTGGCTTCGACGTCTCTACTTCCCTTCAACTTCTGATGCCACTGCAACGTGGAGTCTCGACAACTACTCCACCTTCTGCTTCTCCTAATGGCCTGCACCTGAGTGGGCCCTTTATTCTCCCCAGTCCCTCTCAGGTCTGATTCATTAACATCACTAGATTGCACCTTGCAGTCTAGTGCCTCCAAATTCCTCTTCCTCGTTCCAGTACTTTGGACATTGTGGGCCTTGAAGACCCCAGTGTTTAAATTACCTTTTTCTTTTTGAACATTGTTTTTAGATTTACTTAACTTCTATGATTGAGTACATTTTCAGGAGGAAATTTAAAAGGGGTCAGTGATTGTTCGGGACTCGAACCAGAGTTAGCTTTATCAGGACTTAAGATGGTAATGTTCTGATGACCACATTGAGCATTCTCTTGTTGGCCTGGAAGAGTTCTTATCATTATAGAAGTGTGCAACTTTATGAGGGGGAGATTAATGCCTACTAAATGATTGATTAGGACAGTTGTCGCAACCCCAAGGATAAATGGATGTGGAATAAAAACTCTCACTCTGACAATAAGCAATTACATATTCTGGCATCACTGACATCTCTTCCTCTGGGGAAGAAAAATACTGTCTCTCACCCAGCGGAGTCCTCCTATTCCTTTGGGGCCCTTCTCCTCCCAGCTAATACCATCCCCAGGGTTAGGATCAGGGAGCGGCTGCCTTCCCCTGGCCAGCTGAGTGGAGACTTTAGGTAGGGTTTTTGTTATGACTGCGTAGAATTCATCACATTGCCCTCACTACCTATTTTACATTGATTCCTGTTAGGCAGTCCTTTAATGACACCAAAGGTGCAAATTATTAAAGCGGCACAAAACCAACCATGCAAATGTCATTGAGAGCTTAGCAAGGAGCTTTATTGGAGTAAGCCCATAACCACCCCTACCCGAACCACACCTAATTTTCCACAGGACCCTCGTCATCTTACACCCGGCTTAATTGCCACAAAGTGAGGAAAGACAACTGCCAATGGTTTCCTCTAAATGTAAAAAAGACATGTTTAAAAGGTAATTGCTGCAATCTCCTGCTGCCGATGATAAATCTCTCTGACAGGATAAAAGTGAACAAGAAGAGAGGGGTACACAAAGTTCAGGGGGTGGACAAAGGGTAGCTTTCCTATTTTGAGAAGGACAGGTAGACCTTAACCCGCCCTGGTGTTGACACCTACGCTGCAACATTGAGAAGAGTAGGTCCAAGATTTATCTTGGATGTAGCATGGCCATTGCTATTGGATCCAGTTCCTGTGGGTGGAACAGTGTGGGAGTATCACCTGGAGGAGGAGGGGTCCTCGGGGAATAAAAGTGGGATGCAGATGGGTGAGATGTCATACCCCATTTGTTATTAATATATTTTCCCCATCCTACCTCGTAGGATACTCAAAGGTTCCACCCCCCTACTCCCCCTTTTCCAACACAAACACTTTCCTACACTGAGACAGACAACGGACCAACTCCAGGGCTCTTTACCTGACATTTACCTGACATCTCCCAACGCAAGGGTCAGGCAGAGTCAGGCAATTAACCATAAGTGTGACGAGTGTCTGGTGTTTGGAGTAGACACTACTGGATTGGTGCTTTAAACGTGTATACACTGGTTTGCAGCAGCTATTTGGATGCTACAGTGCTGCATAACATCGCGGAAAACAGAGAACAGAGTCTTTCAATTATCTCTATCCCTGAGCCAGACCCCGCCTCCTGCTAACGCTCGCATTCATAAACTTGTGGGCTAGCGAAGCGTAGCGGAGTGTGACAATTGTCTGGTGTCCGGAGTACGGTGAAAGGTGAAAAACCATGATGCTTAGATAAACGGTAAGCCGGATGTCATGTTTTGCTTATAAACAGCAGCCTCGATAACTGATCTTTAATCTTCACTGTACGGCTGTGATTGTGACTTTTGCTTTGCTTTTGCTCTACATCAAGTAAGTTGTTGACTTGAACTCAAGAGTCTTTTGTCTCACCATAAAAAGAATCCCTGAAAGACAACTCCAGTGTCCCAGATCTGCATACTGTGAGGACCTATTATTACGATTCCTTGGCCGCCGTTAATATCTAAGGACTGGCTCCTTTAATCTGGGAAAAAGCGCTCTTGACTTAACCTTAAAGGTATTTATGGTCACAGAGATACGTGAGAGTGCCCTACTCTGACCCAGTACGCCACAGCAGCCAAGAGCAAAGGTGTAAGGTGCAAGCAGCTATTCAGCAATGACGGTGTCCGGTCCGCAGACGCGGCTGAAAACCCTGCATGCGTGCCATCACGTTGACTTAAGCACTTCCGTACCTATTCCGAGAGAAAGCATGTCCTCGTCATGGCATTCAATCCCAATAGTGTTGTGGATTGCTCTTCATATGCTGTGCAACGGCTATTTGTTCTAGCGTTGGGAAAACTAAATGGCACTGCCTTAATTACCGATTTATCGGTGCCACAAGACAGGAAGGTTGACCCTAGCAGTAATACAAAGATTGCAACTATACTGAGTTCAAACTCTGACAACATTGCCGGGATTTTATTTGAAAATATGATACCTATTGAATCAAACGTGCATGCTCCACGAACCGGCATAGCATCGAAATTGTTGAGATTGAAACAATGCATTTTCAGTCACCTTTTGATGTGACTGATATCGAACTTTCTGAACTACAGATCCCACAAGGCCTTTTAGAACGTAGTGCCTTTACATTTGTCCCTCCACCTGAGAGTGACAGAGAACAGATTACAAAGTGATTAGCTGGATGTCAGGAAATAGATGTAAGTAAACAATGTGAGAGTGGTGATAATGCTGCAGTGTTAGTCCCGGTGCAATCTCGCTTGATAGATGGTGTAAAAGACCTTAATTTTCTCAACAGCCACAAACAAACAAGTACATTGAATACACTGCTGACAATGGTTTCCAGTCAGCCAAATACCTCAAGCAACACTTCAAGCAATCCCTGTATAAATTATGATTTGGAGGTCCCTCTGCCAGATTTACAACATCAAGGAGGAGAAACTGAAAAGAGTACTAGGCAGTGTGCAGACACCGGAGAAATGGAGATACGTCAACGCACAGTAAATCCATGTGATAAGCCAAGCGGCAAAGACATCGTGGTCACACAACAGAACCTAATGGGAGTAGCTGAAAGCTGCTCTTCCACAGGAAAACTAAAGGCACTGCTGCAGTTAAATGCAAAAAGTTCACCGAACACTATTGGTCGTCCTGCGAATGGCATAGATTTGGGCCCTGTGGGTCGAGAAGCCCGTCTGACAGCATGTCTGCATCGGACTACCAGCTGGTGAAAGAAAAGCTTATTAATAGTTTTGTAAACTCGCCAAAGGTCAAAACACTAACTATGGATAAAAATACCTCCATACGTGCGGAGGTGAACAGTGCGGCTCAACTCCCCCTGAATGCACGACCAAGTACTCCTTATGTAAAACCGTCATCTGTCTACAGGAACATGCCTGAGCAACAGAAAAACAAAAAGTATGCTGACCATTCTGTAACTTATGAATCATATATTGCGCCAAACAAAATATTTAATGAAAAACAGCTAACCTTGGATAAAAGTTGTCACGTTTCTTGGAATTGTCAGCAAGAGCACGACATTGGTTCCGAATATACAGATAAATCAAATCTATCAGTGGCGGCTGGAATACAAATTCACAATAATGTCTTGGCCGCAACATCTTTAGCACTCATTCCATTTGCTAAATTATATGAAACGATGAGCGAATCTATGAAAGATCAATCCATACAATTGATCAATTTGAATGCAAAAATGTCAAATATTGAACATGCAAATGACATTCTTAAACAGCGGCTTGAACACGAAGCAGAACTCTCTCTCCAATAGCAACATCGTTTAGGAGATCTCGCCATGCGTGATCATGCTGATAAGGCGGTATTAATGGATGCCTTACTTGAATGTATGAAGTGGCTGCTGCATCAGGATGATCATAGGCACCGGGGCGAACCTGATTTCATTAAAGTTAACGGCTACGGCAGGTGTGCCGACGATTGCTCAAAAACCATCAAATAACAATGTGATCCGGAAAAAAGTAGTGGATGTGGTCTCAAACATCGGAAACCCCAGTATAGCAGCAGATGACCTGCTCCGTTGCCCGAATTAGTCCAGAATGAACCAACAGCCCAACAGTCATTGGAAGTTCCATCTGAAACACTGCTAAACACATTTGGAATATTTACCGATTCCACAAAAAACCTATCACAGAAAAAGGCACCACCCAAATTTTTACACTTGGCTAAAAAAACTTGTTACCAAAAGTGACATAACAAAAAATAAGACAAAGTTAAATCCAGCCAAAACAAAACATTTTTGTAAGGAATTTAACGCCACAAAAACCAGGGCTATTTACTCGGGTCGCAGGAAAACAAACAGCAGACCTGATGCCGAATATAACACAAAAAGCAAGCTGTGTCAGTGTTGCAGAATCGACTACGCAGAAGCATATAACCAATCCTAATAAACGAGCACGGATCGATTCTGAGGACTGCATGGCTAGTGCTACGGACAGCTCATTTGATCTATGTGATCTCTCCACTTATTCTATTGAGATCGAAGAGGTCAATGAGAGCACCACCAATAGTGGAAGGTCTAGAAAGAGTCTTTTGGGCGAAATGCAGGCACAAGTTGGACGACGAAAAGATATCAACCTGAAATGTCCTGCAAATTCTCCTTTAAAATCAAAATCTAGCCCAAGAAGGCTCTCCACATTGAAGGGCGCTAGGTCCATGAAAAACAGTAGTCAGCACCATCTCAGTGCTCAAGAAAGTGGCTCTTGTAACCAAAACTCAAAGAATCTGAATCCAAAAATGACCACAGCTCAATGGAAAAAACAATCACAAATTAAAACAACAAATCTGCCGGTGTTGAAAAACGATGCGAGAGTCAAGACTTGTAAAATTTGCATCGAAAACATCTTTCCAGATGAAAATGAAGTTAATTTAAATAGAAGCAACGTGATGCGCCTCCTACCCAATATCCCCTCTCTTCATACAATCAAATCAGAAGATATTGTGATTGTAGAATATATTACAGAAGATTGTTCTGATCAAATATTTCTACACATCAGATCTCAGGCTGTAGAAAATACACTTATAGCAGCAAAAGACAAGCTTTTGTCCTATGGTTGTGATCTTTGTGGAGAAGGCACGTGTAAGCCTGGCTGTAAAAAATGCTTAGTCCCCGCAGGTAAACAGCTCTGCGAATGAAAATCGAAGAGATGTTTTAAGGAAACTATTCCAACCAAAGAGAAATGCGCCACAAGACAGCCGTCAATGCTTGGGGCCTAAGTCGAATACTCATACTGCCAATAATGACAGACTGCGACATGTTTAACCATCACAGTTGCCAGATGAGGCTCCTTGTGAGCTGATCTTGTGGAATACAAGAGGCTTTAGCCATCTGTTTCAAAGTGTTCCATTCTCTCTAAAAAACAACTTTATAGTATGCCTTCAGGAAACATGGCTACGAGAGGCCCCCCTGCGAGATGGATATACAATCCTACTTCAGCAAAGAACAAATTTGGACGTCCAACTAACAATGGTGAACAACGCGAAGGGCTGGGAAATTGTGCAATCTTTCAATCCAAATCTTTTTGTTCAAGGAACAGTCCTGCAACTGATAAAAGCGCACAATGATAAAGCAAAATATCTGCTTGTGATCAATACATATTGGAATCCAAAGATGATCATAACATTGCATTACATTTGCTCACTAACTACTCTGATTGATCTATGTCTATTACAATTTAAAGACCTCGCTGTAATATTATGTGACGATTTAAATACTTCCTGGTTTGATGGTGACATAGTTCAAACTTACCCTGACATAGAAGGACCGACTATAAACATTCGTAATAGCAAGTGTCTGGGGCGGCATTAAATACACGCAACTGTGATCTGTTAAACGGTCATGTCAAAGTAGACATACCGCAGAACTACATATGGCGTCGAAATGAAACTGTCATGATCTCTGCTTCCAAAAGATCAGGACTTGCCCGACTCCCTTGGAAGCAGACCCATAACCCCGGTTCCGAGTGCCAGCCAGTCCCAATTGGGACCTTTTGGACCCTGTCCTGGCGCCAGTGGCACCAGGCTCATAAAGAAGTCCAGTCCCAGCGCTGGAAGCGCCGGGCTCATAATGCTTGGGTGGACTTACCTGCAGCAGACCATGCTGCTTACTTACCTGCCAGTTGAACCCCTGATCCTCTTCTGTTTGGGACTACTTTTCCTGTTGGGTGGGGCAGGAGCCACTCCCTAGGTTCAGAACACTGGAACTCTTCTGGAAAGCAGGAACTCTTTTCTTACCTAGGCGTGGCTGTGGAAGGAGACATCTAAGCACTACAGGAGGCTATTTAAACCACACCCGATGGATGAATCTTGCTTTGCGTTATTCTGCATTCTCTGCAGCAGAACGCTCATCGTGTCTTCTGCTTCTGATCCTGGGCCTAAGGGAACAAAGGCTTACCATCCTGGAATCCAGTCTTCAGCAGCACCTGTAAAGACAAAGAAAGAACAGGTTAGCACTACGGTCTTCAGTGGCAGCGCATCTCTTACCTGGTCCATCGGCTGTCACCAACGCCTCGTGCTGCATTCCGGCATCTGAAAAACAAAGGCTTACCTACTCTTCGCATGCTCCGGAGGTCTTCGCACTGCATTCCGGCATCTGAAAGACAAAAGCTTACCAGCTCTTCGCACGCTCCGGAGGCATTCGGCGCTGCATCCCGCATCTGAAAGACAAAAGAAGGTGCGTTTAAAGACATTGGGCAACTTTATTACTCACGTGCCATTACTCCTTCCCACGCCGAATCCAGTGGGTATTCCAGCACCCTTCAGCTTCTCTAAAGCTCCGAACTTGTACCTGCAAGATAAAAGGGACAGTTAGAGCGCATCGTGAAGCAGGCTACAAGCGCTTACTTACGTGCTTCCAGGCGCTTCTATTCCTCACGTGGGTTCGATCCTCAACTCTCATCAGCCCGCCATCCGCCATCGCCG
Organism: Ambystoma mexicanum; assembly: GCF_040938575.1. Taxonomy (NCBI): domain Eukaryota; kingdom Metazoa; phylum Chordata; class Amphibia; order Caudata; family Ambystomatidae; genus Ambystoma; species Ambystoma mexicanum. The sequence goes on from NC_090928.1 coordinate 102,998,966, forward strand.
GAACCCTGCAAAACAAGAGATATCATTACAAAAGACTTTTAAGACATTTGAAGTGCCCAGAACTTACCGTTCGTGCAGTTAACGACGGACAGCAGTCCTCTGAGGTCAAGAGGCCTGCACCCTTATCCAGTGAAGAAACTGGTTACGGCACCCTGCCCGAGGCAGATGGAGAGCTCGGCGTTCACTTACCTAAGGTGAGGGCGTTAACCTTTGGGGTTCTACAGGAGAAGAGAAAGGGAAGAGGAGAGAGGCACCCAATAACCCCAGTTCATTAATCCCATATTTTCTATCTGCAGACATCTTACTCTTCGAGTCAGACATACAGTGCACAGAGGTCCAGCCCAAAGAGCCAACCGTGTGTTACACATCACCTTTGAAGATACGGCATTCACCCAGTCAAGACCGGCGCCTCTGCGGGAATCAGGTGAGCGTTACAGAAACTTTTAAAACACTTGATTATATTTGGATTTCAAGATCATTGTGGCCAAAAATGGAGCAGCTAATAATTCATGAAGCAACAAGGAGTGATCATTCTGCTCTAGTACTCACTTGGCTGGTGGCAAATGTGATTCCTAGTGCGAAATGCACAGTGCCAGTGGAAATAAACCAAGGATCAAACAGATTAAAAATAAGACTATCAAATAAATGTTCTAAGGAAAAATCTGCTATCTGACTTTCAAACACCAATTAGCAGAATCAACTATGAACCGCTGCTTTCACAGTTCAAAACGAAAATGCCTGATAGGGGGAAAAATTCATATATAAAGAAATATGAATTTAGTATGGCAGTAAATGTACAAAAAAAAGCCTTACACAAAGATAATGGGCATATAAAAAAGAATCTGGGAACGAAAGTGGCACATGCCATCAAGCAGCGAAAGCAATCCTATCTAAATTGGATTAAATCCTTTTCTCTAATTGGAGATCAAGAGCGAGCTGAAAAAATGCTAAAACTGATCATATCCCACAACTCAAGAGAAATTTGGGGAATAATAAATACCAGATCAGTACAACAATAAGATAAGCTCTTAAATGGAATCTCCGAGTCGATTTGGCATGAACACTTTACCAAGGTGTTTCATGCTGATCTTACGGTTTCAGCATTTCTGATTCAATCTATACCTGCCAACTGAGACGTGAATGAATCCATAGAAGATATCATAATTGCCATCAAACGGTTAAAAAACTCACGAACAGCAGTACCCGATGGGTTAACTAATGTAATGCTAAAGGAAAAATATGAACAATGGGCAAAATTCATTAAAGAACTGTTTCATCAGATAGCATTATCCAGGCTGCTCCCTTGTTCGTGGTGAACAGCGATAATAGATCCGATATTCAAGAAGGGCGGCAGAGATGATCCTAACAACTACTGTCCGATCGCCCTGATGGATATTATCAGTAACATTTTTGCAACCTTCCTGCAGCAGAAGCTGACCTTATGGGCCCGAAATGCCGATATTCTAGACTGTAGGCAGACCGGCTTCACCAAAGGCGTTGGAACGGAAGTTAATTTAATCATTCTGAATCTTCTCAAATTAGAAGCTAAAAAGAAAAAGAAAAAACTTTTTATGGCCTTTGTTGATATGAAGCAAGCCTTTGATACTTTAAATAGAGGGAAACTATGGACGAAGTTAATATCCTGGTCTTGTCTGCCGTCATTACTTCATCCCTTGATGGCGCTACATGAAAATACAAGAATCCGGGTTCGGATAAATGAAAGCGGTGAGCTAACCAAGGAAATGGCGACTAACAAGGGCGTCAAACAGGGATGCCCCTTGGAGCACTCCTTTTTAAGCTGTTCATCTATGAAATTCCATCTGCCCTAAGCGAAGTGCCATGTTTCCCGCCTAAAGTAAATGGACATTCGATCAGCTGGGCAATTTACGCAGATGATATTGTCTTGGTCGACTCCACTCAGATTGGCCTATGAAGACTTCTTACGAAAATTGTATCAATATCTGCGTGATAATGACCTTGAAATAAACATAGGTAAGACCAAGATCATGTCAATAGGTGGTACAAAGAAAAAAAGAGATAAGAGCTGTAAGTGGCAGGTTGCTGGAACCAATATTGAACAAGTGACAATGATTCGATATTTAGGTGTTCAGTTCAATAGTTCCATCAGAGAATGGGATTGGGCATCGTACCTGAAACATCGTATGTCGACATTCTCATTACAGGGTTCCAAGCTATATTCTGAATATGGCAAATTTACTCTCAAACCAGTCCTGATTTTTTATACCCAGAAGGTAATTCCCTCAATCACTTTTGGTACGGAAGCAGGGTGGAATCTGAGTTATCAGCTATGGTCCCTTTTGGAAGGACATTTTTGGAGGCGTGTCCTTAGACTGCCATCAAATGTGTCAATTATTGCCATAAAACATGAACTTGGTTTAGAGTCAATGTATGGAATTGTTCTATGGAGATCCATTGCTGCCCCAAGGAAAATGTACCTAAGTGAGCCTGCACCTGCTTACCGGATTTTTGCATCATCAAAACTAAATCCCCACTCTGGAATTCTACGAACATGGGCAACAAAACTACAAGAAATCTTGAACTGTGCCGGAATAAAATGGAAAACAGTGATGTTGACTCCACAGATAGCAAAGAAGAAATTAAGAATATGGAATTGGATACAAAATGAAGATACAGGGTCCAATCTGGTGACCTCATAATATACAGGAATGGCAGTTAACAGCCTTGACCCTCTGCCAAAATATCTATCAAAATTTCCCTCAAGAAGACATAGAAACCAGTTTCTAAGGCTGCGGGTAAACGCCTATAAAAACAAGGAGATGCTCTGGATTAAACATTACAGAGACGCCAGCAATAATCAATGCAGATTCTGTAGCATTTCAGTAGAGTCTCTAAAGCACCTGATCACTGAATGTGTGCCACTAATTGCTATGAGAGCTCTGTATTTGAAAAAATATGCACTGTTAAATGGAAATATAGACGAGTGGTGGTACTCAATGCTCTCAACTAATAACGTTATATTGACGTGTGCAGTTGTAGACTTTCTTAATAGGATACTATTGTCGAACGATTTTTTTGTCCTTCGCAAATGGTTAAGAGGAGATTAGGTCTAAATAGACTGATTGCATAACGGACTTTAGTTAGTTTTAGTTTTAAATCTCAACTCATGATGTTCATAGATGAAAATCGGAGTGATGATTTGACTATATTCATGGAAATTTGTATTTAAAGTTTGTATAAACTATATGTTAAAATAAAAAAATAAAAATAAGTAATAGCATCAAATTAAACTGGAATTTTGGAGGTTTTGTAATCATGGGAGCACCTGTTGCACTAACAGGACTAACGGGTGTGACCAGATTTGATTTGTTGTTGTAGAGCAAGCCGTATTGCTGCTCCTGGTCATGTTTTTTTTTTATAAACAAAGTGCTATTGGAGATTTTTTAGGTGTTTATGAATTGTACTTAAGACCGGGAGTCGCAGCTGGCGAGTGGTGTATCGGATGCCCGCAAGTATGTGGAACCCTCCCACACTGATTGCCAGGGTGGGGAGAAACGGTTCTCATCGTGGTACCGTCCTTGACTCCAGTGACAAAACGAAAGGCCAACAAGCTCAACCCAGCCGGTGAGTCGGAAGCAAGTGATGACGAACCGGAATTTGTTGAGCCGAAGGTTGCAATAGCAACATTGTATATTCAGAAAGAAGATAATAGACAGAGGTCTTTTGGGTGTGAAGTTGGAACCAGACACAGAGTGGTTCGGCGCCACGTGGGTTCTCATTCGAAGGACTCTATATGGTATTCCTTGCTAATGAAACTACAAAGACCAAGGGGCCTAATGGGAGGCAGTGTGTAGTGTAAGGTGGTCATACGATGGTCAGGTAAAATCCCTCGTACAGTGGAAAGTCCTTGACACATGGTGAACACCAAGTGAGTTGTGAGAATTGGCAAACGTGAACCCGATTGAGGGATGCCTACGAAATAGGGTGACCAATAACACCTGAGAGCATTGTGTGATGTGAAGCCTGACTGGGAGCTGAGATCCAGACTTAGGAAAGACGAGAACCTGAGGGGTCTAGTGAAACTTTGGCAAGTTTGAACCAGACTGAGGGATGCGTGTGAATTAAGAGTAACTAGTGAAGAGACATTGTGACGACAAGCGTGAACCCGGCTGAGGGATGTCCACAATGGATCGTTGGTGAAAAGAACAGTAAGACTGTTAAGTGATCTGGCTTTTCTGTGAAAGGCCGTAGTGAACCTGATTGAGGGAAGCTAACTTTGCAAGAAGGATCAGAGCCTGGCTGAGGGAGATCCAAGAGGCGCAGAGCAGTCAACCAACGTGAAAAGATTGATGAAGAAACCTTTGGTTGGTTTATTATTTTGGTACAGCCGGCCTTCTAAGGCAAGATACTTTTGCAGGAAAGATACTTGGCCCCGGAAGGTCCTGGCATCATTGAAAGGAACTGTAACCTCGTTCTGGCAAGGCCCTTGAGTGTGCTGTGATCAAAGGTCCTGCTTTGTCCCGTGCTAAAAACGTGGGGAAGGGAGACCCAGCCATACCATCCTGACTTATCATTTGGTGAACACTTCTTTCTTTTTTTGAGAACATTATACCACACTATTTTGTAGCTTAGTTGTAAGGATTGTCAATAGTTTTTTTTTAGTATAGACCCTTTTCATTCATTTGACAAGACTCTACTAGGACTGCTTTATTATTATTTCATGGTTGTAGCTTGCTCCCATCCTAGATTTAGGTTTGGATTAGGTGTTTTTCTCACCCATCATACAGTTTAATAAACACCCTTGAACTGTGATCACTTGTGTCTGTCTTTACTGTTAACACCATGAGTTCCTTACAAGTGCCATGACTGGAAACAAATCCCTGCTGGTCCTGAGCCACCACGTCTAACAAGGATGTGTATGAATATCTTATCATGTACAGTTCCCTCTCCTGTACTTGCTCCAAAGCCACGAGGATTGGACGTAGCCCTGCACACGAGGGAATTAACTTGCAGGGTCACTCCAGAATACCATAATATGGAACACAAAGATAGGAGGGAGTACATTAATGAAAAACAATGAAACAGAATACAATCACGCTAATCTATTAAATTGATCCATCATACATGTACGGGAGGCATCAGTAACTCGAGCACTCCTACTCCCAATTTGCTCGGCCCTGTAACTGACGCACGGGGCATTAACAGGCTGGTAATGCACCCCCTGCTCGGGGTTTATTGCTGAATTAAAACCCTAAGACTTGCATAGGCCCTGAAAAAGATGCTCTAAACCAGGAGTGTAACACGCATTAGCCTTGCTTTGTGATAGTATGAGAAATTTAATAAAATCTTTTCTGGACCATATGTTTATAAGCATTCATATGTTTTAACTAATCCTGTGCTATGAAATCTTTTACTTAACCTTAGAATATGGTAGTACTACACAGTCAAATGTTTATAGACGATATGGGGAGCGTGGTAGGTCAGACAGAGGAGAAGTTTGCTGCTTTATCAAGGAAAGGAAAAACACCTGTTTTAAACCTTACTTCTAAGATGAGTTCCCTATGTTACAAAATAACAAAAGGGTGCTAGTTGTTGTGTGTCAGAAATTGGAAATCAGTCCTTAATTATTGCTGCTATGCTATATATTCATAAGATGCTGGGCATCAATTAACCACTTTGGACTAATTGAGAATGCAAGATACTCTTATTGAATGTAATGGTCTTTTTCATGAACCTTTGTAGCCATTTTTACAATGTTGTACTATTGTACACAGTGAATTGAGGTTGCACTGTAGTTTACTTTATATCTTTGAATGCGTTAAGTACCAGTCTTTCTTTTTTCTTCCTTTTTTCGTTCTTGTTAATGTATTTCTTAAAGTTTTATAATAATCCATATAGAATTTAAAAAAAAATGTATGACATGTGGAAGGGCAGTAAAAAGTACAAGAGGGTTCACAGGGTATTTAAAATGTAGGACTTCATCTGAAAAGCCATTTCCATTGATGGCAAGATTGTAGATTGAGATGGGATCAGTTTAATGAAGAGCTGTGCTTGCATAGAATCTCAACTGCTTATCTGCCTGAGATAGGGCCATACGTGCCCTGGAATAGCCTAGACAACTTGACTAAGGGTAAAGAACAAAAGAGCGCCATTTGCACATATGGAGCTCTTGTTTCCATTTTCTTTTAGAATAGGGCTATACGTGCCCTGGAATAGCCTAATGTATCGTAGTTGAAGGGGAGAGTCAGCTCTACTACAAAATTCTAAGGGTCTCCCAAACTTTTGGAAAGTCTCTGAAATGGTTGTTTGCGGATTTTCTAAGGGTACCTGAACACGGTTGCCATTCCTAGCCACCAAAGTGCTCTGGAAAAGCCTTCCACTATCCTCTGTCTGCAGAAGCGATAGCTGAAGTTTCTCCATTGGGTTGAGATAGAGCCAGGGGTGGTTACTTCTCTAATTCTGTGATTGCCCCCCCCAAGTTGGTTCCTCTCTTTCCACCAGGTTTGAAGCTTCCCACTCTTGCTCACCCAGACTACGCCTTCTTTGACCTTGTTGCCTGGGTCTCACACCTCATTCCACCCCTTCAACCTACCTTCAGCCAACCTGGTCGCTTCATGCCTTCCTGCTCTGTCAGTTTAGGTGTTTGCCTTTCTCCTCCCCCAGCTGCTACCTCCTCTGCTGTTGCCACCATCACTTCTTTTAAGAACTCCTCACCTGCTGAAAACCACCTTCTCCTCTTCTGCTGTAACCACTGTGACAAATCTTTGTATGTTGTCCCTTCTCACGTAGGAGTGGGGGGGGGCTTCCCATGGGCCGAGGATGCTGCATCCACAGTCCAATAGTCCCTGTGGGGACGGTCACCACGGGAGAATCACATGGGGAGGGAACACTCTGAGACAAGAGAAGACATCACAGGGTTATTTTGCTACACCTTTGCCATCTACCTCCAACTTTAACCCTGCACAGAGCCCTACAGTCCCCCACTCTTCAGTGTATCTGTGTAAAGTTAAAGAAACTAATACTTTATCACATGCTAACACAAGGAAGAGTAGGGGACTACCAATGCGAGTTACGCAAAAGGACTTAGAAGAGGCATCTGCACGGATCCATTGTAAATGTTCAGCAGAGCCAGCATCCGCATGCAAGTCAACCCGGCTCATTGTTACAGACAAGACAATAAAAACTGAGAAGGGACTGATGCGAGAATCAGTCCCTCCCTGGAGGAGCCCCGAGGCAGACGGTTGTCCACAGTAGCATAGTTGACGCGGGAACTGAAGCAGCAGACTGAATAAGATGATGTAGGAGCCAGAGAGAAGTGGAAACCACTCACCTGGGTAACAGAGCAGGGAGGGAGCCTCCAAACACCAAAACCATTGCGACACAGACCCGCTATAGTAAAGCAGGGTTGCAAAAGGTACACAGCATAACAAGAAGTTTCGGAGAAGACTGGGAAGACCGGAGAAACACGGTAATATGGAGCATTAATCAAACTTGGGTCTGGGACCCGCACATAGGTTGGAGAAAGCGCCCACTCATTGTAGCAGACACACACCAGTCTGGGGCCTATCCGAAAGCCGGGGGAAGACCGGCAATGTAAAGCAGCAATCCAACACAGGTCTGGGACCCGTACGAAGGCCGGGTAAAACCAGCGATGCAAAGCAGTAATCAAAAGTATGGTTGGGACCCGTACGTACGCAGGGGAGACCGGCAATGCAAAGCAGTAATCAAGCAGTAATCAAGCATGGGTCTGGGACCCGTACGTAGACTGGGTAAGACCGGCAACAAAAACCCCAGCCGGAAACCCATACGAAGACTGGGGAAGACCAGTAATGCAAAGTAGTAGTCAAACCTGGGTCAGGGACTCGTGTGAAGACCGAGAAATCCACTAAAGAAGAGAAACCAAGGAAGATGAGTCTGAAACCTTCAGAGACTTTCAGTGACATAACACCCAAGACTAGACTATGGAACAGTCTTCGGCAAATCTCTGTGTCTGGCAGGTTAGTGAACCGGGCTGGGGATATAAGAAACTAGGGGGAGGGATTTATCTCCTCTGGTGCAAACAAACATTGTGAAGAGGCCAGAGTGAGTGAGTCATCCACTCTGGGAACAAAGGACAATGTGAAACAACTAGGGTGAAGGAGTCATCCCCTTTGGTATTGAGTCATCCCCTCTAGTACGAAAGAAGTACTCTGAGGAAGCCAGGGGAAAGAGACATTACCTCTGGCGTGGTTGAATAATGTATACTTTGAATAGTTGAAAACAAAGCTAAGGAGAAAAATACTTCCTATGAGACTTTTTTCAAGGAACTTTTAAATTAAGTGCTCTGTCCAGAAGAAGGAGGGAGTCATCCTTCTGGAAACAAAGAGACTTTTACTTTAAGTTATTTAAATGTGTTAAGGGATTAAATTAGGATTTGGCACGAAAGTGGACATTTTTCATTTGAGCATTCTGACAGACCCCTTTAGTATATTATTTTAGGCAGGGAAACCCCTGTTAGTTTTAGGGAGGGGATGGGGTTTTTCTTTTATTTTCCTAATACTAAGTGTTTGTCAACCAAAATGCCCTTACTGTGTCAGACTGGTACTTCTGTAACCTTATACAATCTTCTCCTCCTCCTGCTGTTACCATCTCTTCCTCTGCTTGTTCCTCCTCTACTGGTATTACCCCATTCCCCTCTTCTCTCCAGTACCACCTTAACATTCTTCATATCACTCTCCAACCGTCCGTCACAACCCTCTGCAACAACTTTGACAGGCTGACTCTTTTCTAGTGATCTCCCTTCTCCCCCAGGAGAGGGGCACCCAGCGGCCCACTGAGTCTCCCTTTAGTGGTCCCCAAAGGCAGGCAGGGAACCTAGTTTTGTCCCTCCAATACTACCCCTGACACCTTGGTGGGTTATCGATGGGATACCTACTGAGGTAGTTGTGCATTAGTTTGAAGACAGGGAACCCTGAGACTTAACGAGCCGTAAAGCACATCTTGCATGTCCTTAACCAGCAATGCTACGAACAATCGTGGAGTTATCGTTCTCCATATTGAAAGGTTACATTGCCATTCCCTAACCAAGACACAGCTTCTTTTGTAATATGCTTCACACAACCTAGGTTATGTCATCAATACATAATTGTTCTGGGTGCTCCGTTGGTCTTATGCCAAACCAAATATAGTACTCTCCTTGGTACACCTCAGTCTGCAAGCTGCATCACCTGGCTGCATACATTAACAGCCTCGCAAAACACAGACTCCAAATGGTCCTATTTCTGAATTGTCAGCAAAACCCATATCAGACCTGTGTTATTATTTCAGTGGATCTTCATTGTTACTTGATCTGCCTTGAAAAAGACCTCTGGTCGAAACACATTTTTTTGTATATTTTGCTAATTTATCCTTTGCAGGCTGCAACTGCATTGATGGTTATTCTTTGTAGTCTTTGACAAAATAAACTACACTACCTGTTCACCATATATTCCCCCAAATCGCATTGTTGCCTAGGGTAATTGTTTGCATTTTCTTTGGACCCTTAGGGTGTAGGTCCTTACTCGGGCGCATGCAGTGAGAGGCCAACCCCATTTAAACACATATAATTGGAGACCCAGAGCAGGTGATTCTCCAGTTCATCGCCCTCCACTCCTTACTCTAGTTTGAAGATGGGCTTAACGGTGTACCATGGAAATGTTGTACGATTGGAGGGCTAGTAACCATCTTACTGACTTTGAATTTGTTTCTTTGGCTCTGGATAACCAAGTTATATGGGCATGGTTGGTGACCAGCTGTGAGGCTTTGTGGGGCAGTATGTGGGCGCAGTCATGGGTAATTGGCTAATAAGCCATAGTGATGCTGGTCCCTGTGGCCGTGGATCGGCCAGCAACTCCAAGTCCCATGGGGCTTACCGGAGCATTCCATGTGCATGTGGCGCTGTGGCGCCGGCAGCCTTAATTGGCTGCACCTGCTTGTGCCGAGTTGCTGATTGTTGTTGGAATTAATCAGCACGGGTAGGGCGCAGCGTGCAGGAGGTTGCAACAGAGGAACCTGGGCTAGCCCGGGTGTATCAGTGAACTTGGTGAATCCACAAGGCAGGCAGTGTCTGGAGATCGACGTCTAGTCAGAGACGGTTATGCTCCGGTGATCATTCTGCCCGGTTCTACTATGCTTGGGGACGCCACGGACGCTCCCTCCCAGTCAGAGTTAAGTACATTGCGATAAAGAAATGTTTCATATTCCAGTGCAACCTTGTAACACGCTGTTAGGTTAACAGTGTGTGAATGTGTGCTCATGATCAAAACAACATTTTCAGAGCACGCTGTGGGGTTAACAGTTTGTTAAACGCCCTCTCTGTGCACCATTGACAGGCAATATGGTGCAGGGAGCATTTCAGATTATTTAAATACATTACAAGTTAGCCATCATTTATCCTCTGTTCCATTACCATCCGTTCTTGTCTATGGCATATTTTATTTTCCATGTCATGACTTTGTGTACCATTCTGACTTTCATGTAACATCATGTTAATTTCATCATGTTTTGTTAGTTAACATTGGGTATGAGTGAGCAGGGAACAGGGTTAACTATGCACGTGTAGGACGGCAGGTGTTTGATCAGGGTAGTCGGTACTGTGGGTTGTTTAGGCATCAACCAAGGAATGTCTGATTGTCAAGGAGGACATTATGTTAAAGGTATTGTATGTTTTTCCCTAAACTCCCCCGTACCTATCCATTACACTACCCTAACCCTCTTTCCGGTGTTCCTCTTTCCTCCTACCCATCCACAACCTCTCCCTAGCTCTCTTCCCCCCCTTTGGCTGACTTGTGGTAGCCTGTTATTCCAGAAATCAGGGACCTGTGCCAACCATGGTGGAAGGGTTGTACTCCCTACGGCTTCTGTGTTTAGGGTTAGTGAGTGGGTGTGGATATTTACTACCCCCCGCGTGCCTGACACCATGGTAACCAGTCTACCTGTAAGATAATATTGAAGTGCCTCCATAGTCGACCAAGTAGCCAAGCACCCAATAGTGGCATAATTCTTCTCTCTTGGTTGGAGCTTCAGACTGATTAACAATATTGGTTACTCCACCCCATTCCTAGTATGTGAAAGTGCTGCCCCTAGACTGAATCTCAAGGCATCAGTTTGAAAGTTATGCAACTGTTGTGCAAAATGTTTCATAACCAGGAGGTGAGGGTGATAAGGGCAGCATGTCAACTGATTACAAACTTGAATCCTTAGAGCCAATCTGTCAGCGGGAGACTTTGGTTGAGAAGTTTGGTATAAATCTTTGATAATAGCAGACCATGCCAAAAAAAAATGTATCTCTCTTTTGGTCTTGAAACTAGACAGATCTCTACCCGACTTGAAAGCCTGGGTACTTAACTGATGACCGGGAAAGCTGACATTTTGCATGATTGTGAGTCCGGCCTTCAAGAGTTTCAAAGCGACTACATAGAGAAGTTTTACATTGTCCATCCAATTGTTACCATAGACCACACTTCTGTCTAAGTAAGCCACTTATAAATATTTAGGGGCTGATGAACCACATCCATCATTCTCAGAGTGGTAACTGGTGTGCTAGTGCGGCAGAAGGAGAGCACTTTTAAGTGAAATAGACCCTTGTGTGTAATAAAGACTGAAATCCCATTATCCCACAAGGATTACAAAATTAGTCAGTTGCCCTTTGTGAGATTGAGGATGGAAATGTAATTAGGAGGCCCAATCCAATCAAATCCTGAGTCAATTCCTTACTTTAGATTGGCATTGAATTTTGAGATCTCATTCAGCTTTCAAAAATCGATGTGTTTGATCATACTCTGTGCAGTATCTGCAAGGAACTTGCCAACCCGTCCGCAGTATCCTCCGCCCCCAGTCCTTCTCAGGCCCTCTGCAACTTACTTGCCACTCACTTCACCACCAAAACTCAGGACATCCTGAACAACCTTGCCACACACTCTTCCAGCCCTTCCCTCACCCCATTGCCTCACTTGGCCACTCACCCTGCTCCTTACCCCTTTTTCCTCCTCCTTTTTCATCTCACCAGAAGAAGTCACCAGAGTTCTCAACTCCATGAAGGGCTCTTCCGAACAGGTTGCTCCTTGCTCATCCAGAAACATCAAGGACAACATTGTCTCTCTCGCCCCTGCTCTCGCTGGTCTGTGTAACCACTCTTTTGCTACTGGTTGTTTTCCATCCTCCCTCAAACATTCCCTGTGCGCCCCTCCTTTAAAAAAAAACATCAGCAGACCCTTCCTGTCCAGCCAACTATCGCCCCATTTCCATCACCCCCTTCCTGGGGAAACTACTTGAGAAGTTGGCCCTGCCCCAACTTTACTCTCACACTGAACTTGCTGGCGGTCTCAACAACCATCAATCTGGATTCTGAGCATCCAGAGGCACGGAAACTGCTCTTCTGAAGACCCGTGAAGAACTGCTCCCATCTCTTGATTCCAGCTCCCCTGCTGTCCTCCTAATTGATCTCTCTTGGGCATTTGACACAGTCAACCACTCCGTCCTCATAAAAAACCTCCATGACACCCTTGGTATCTCGGAGCGGGCACTGGACTGGCTGACCTACTTCCTAAATGACCAATGTCATACTGGGCACCTTCTCCTCACCTTCTTCCTTCTCCAGTGGCTGTGAGGATTAAGTCCAAAACCCTCTGCATTGTCCACAATACCTCCAACTCTCTCTTCATAAATATTTTCGCTCCTCCGCCTCCAACTTCATCAGGGTCAGTCTCTTCTCCAAGCAACGAGTTGGTGGTAGATCTCTTTCTTCAGCTGGGGCCTCCCTCTGGAACAGCCTTCCTGCCTCTCTGAAACTTGAGGAGAACCATCTCCGGTTCCGGATGCACATCAAGACTTTCCTCTTTGCTTCTGCTTTCTCTCTTCCTCTCTCCTGCTGAACTTCTGACTGAAACTGCACTGGTCATCTGTCTACCCTCTGAATTCGGGCCCAGGTCCCTGCCCCACCGATTGCACACCTGTACTGCCCCCCTGGTAACCCTTGCACTTGGGGTCTGTTTCTGTATCCCTACAGTCCCCCTACCAGCACTTTGACACTTGATGTCTGAACTTACCCTTGCACTTGCCACAAGCTGGCTGCACTTCTATTGTGTTTACTGTTGGATCCCATGTACTGCACTGCCCGCTCCCGTTTCACCTCCCCCACACTTGTGCAATCTCAATGTCACCTGGCCTAGCAAGATTGTTGTCTCAGTCTTCCCTTTTGTTCCCCATCCGTTGCTTCGTCGAGCCTTGAAACACTTGTGTTTAGGCGTGTTATAAATGCCATGCCATATATCGTATCATAACTCTCTGAGGGTCAGACGCTTCTCCAGGAAGAGAGTTGGGGGCAGATCTATATCCTCGGCTGGGGCCTCCCTCTGGAACAGCCTCTCTGCCTCTCTCAAACTTGAGCAGACCCACCTCCGGAAGCAGCTCAAGACCTTCCTCTTCGCTCTGCTTTCTCTCTTCCTCTCCCTTGCTGATGCACCTGACTGCTCCATGCACTGGTCACCTAGTCACCCTCTGACCTCCTGCATGTCCAGTTGCCCACACCCTGCCTCCAGGCTCCCCAGCACTTAAGGGTCTGTATCTGCAACCATACAGTCCCTTCTCTCTGCATGTATGAGCCACCCACTGGCTGCACTTGTGAGTTAACTGCACATCCCCCTTCACCTTCCACCGGTGCACTTCTTCTCTTCCCTCTTCCCCGCTCGATCTGAATAACACAAGGCCTAGTAAGATTATTATTTTGTCTTCCCTTGTTTCCCCCTCCTTGTCTTGTCGCACCTAGAACCATTTGCGTACAGATGCGTTATTAATGCCACATCATATCATATATCATATAATTGGTGTGCAGGGCCCTTATGCATCCTCTGGGCCCTGAACTACCCCATCATATCTACCCAGCTTCTGTTAAACCTCTGCACTTATCTCGACCCAGCCTCCACCCTTGGAGGCTTGCACTTGCCTTTTTTCATAGCACTTCACCTGCTGCTCTCCCTCAAGCACCACAGTACCTATCCAATACCCTCTCCCTTCTGCACTTGCACGTTCTGAACACTCAGAAGGCATAGCAGGTCTGTCTTCCCCTCACCATTGTTTGCCTCTTCTTATATTTTTGTATTGAAATGTTTATTGTCCATCATCCCCTGTCCCCTCCCTGTTGCTCTGTGGGGGCTTTGAAACAGCATTTGCTTCCTGTATAAGCACCTAACAAGCGAGCAATAAATAAATACATTGGTGGCACCAGTCTGCATGCACCTTCTTACTGGGGCATGACATTCTTTACTGGGTGTCTGATAAAGCAAGCATGATAAGTGTTATTATTTGGCTAGACCAGCATTTTAGTGCAGAAAGTCTAGCTATTTCTTACTGTGGCGTGGCTTTTTTTACTCCGCAACTATGATACAGCAAGCATGATAAGTGTTTGTTACATGGCTAGACTGGACATATTCCGTACAGCCAGTCTAGCTACTTCTTACTGGGACATGGCATTCTTTTACTGGGTATCTTTGGTAAAGCAGCCATGATAAATTCTATTACATGGCTATACTGACATATTTTGGGGCAGCCAGTCTAGCTATAATTTCTTACTGTGGCATGGCATTCAGTGGAGGCCAGTGAATTTTTTTATTTCCCCGTGCACCCCCTTATACGTTCAGGGCTGCAGTACCCCAGCCTGCATCCTCAATGGGCCATGCAGAGCTGGGGAAGCAAAATGCCCCTGGCCTTGCATGACCCATTGGGCATGCGCACTGGGGTACAAACTGTCAAAGGGAAACCACAGGTGAAGGGCCACGTAATGACACAAAAATCCTAAAATGTGACTGAAATATTGAGTCCGATTCAGGAGAAAGTAAAACATCAATAGTAAACATTTCTTGCCCGTATCATCAACCTTTTCTCAAAACCCTAACGCAGAAGAAATCTTTGAATAATCTTCAAGTTTCTTCCCGATATAAAGTAGTGAGGTCCTACAAAAGGGACCTCTTAGTGGCGCTTCTTCCGTCAGAAGAGAAAAGAATGGTAGTAGGGGCTTATACACAAGGAAGCATCATACAGCCATTGCTAAATGCACACCTTTCGAAGCGATTGTGTCCTCCGACGTATACCTTATCTTTGATAATGCCCATAAATAGCCACGCGCTGCGTCCGTTGCTCAGTTCCGTTTTTCCGCGCTACGTGGGGCCTCGGAAAGTCGTTGCTCAGTTCAGTCAGGATAGTTATCTATTTCTACTCGAATATTCCTTATAGTTCTCGATGGCTTCTTCATCAGAACCGATGACGCCGCAATCCGGCTTCAAGAAATGTCGAGACTGCAGTACAAACAATGTCGATAACGGATCCACACAGGATCTGCTTGTGGTGCTTGGGAGCGGAGCACCATTGTTCGGAGTGTGAGGACTGCATGTCCATGACGGCGAAAGCCTTGAAGGAGCGCAAGGGGAAGCTCGAGAGAGGTAAGTCAGCCAAAACCACCTCGAAAGTTTCGTCAGCTGAGTCGAGGCATTCATCTCCTCGCCGTCGAAAACATTCCCATTCTAGATCTCGAAGCAGCTCCCACCATTCGTCGAGATCAAGACACTCAAAAAAGAGACGTCGAAGGTCCCATTCCTCGTCTTCTGTATCCCCAGAAAGAGTCTCCTGTCCCACCAAACACAGTTCTCAAGCTGAGTGGGAGGAATTCAGAAAGAAAATGTTAAGCGTCTTCGAGAACGCGGCCTCAATCCCCTCGAAGACAGCTGAGGGTGATACCCCGGGTGAAAAACCCAAAAAATCAAAACGCCGCGAGTCGCAGCACCCGTCGAAACATTCCACCCGAGAGCGCCATGAGCCATCGGGTAAGAAGGCACCGTCTTCGACGCCGTCGTCGAAGATTCCTTCAACGCACGGATCAGTGCCACCGACTCCGTTGTCGAAGGGTTCCTTGACGCATCGGTCGATTGACTCGACGCCATCGTCGACGCCGATGAAAGAGAGGAACAAGGCCACCCCACAGCCAACAGTGATTTCAAGGGCCCCCGGCACGACGCCGAAACCGTCGTCGATGCCCTCGAGTAGGATCCCGATCCTCTCGAGTTCTTCGAGACCCCTTTCAGTTTTTTTCGACGCCATTTTCGGTGCCTTCGAAGCCTGTTACATCGGTGTCTACGACATCGACGTTTTCTCGTCCAATAACGAGTTTGGCTCCTTCTGCCTTAGAAATGGGTTTTACTCAGTTTCAGATGTCAGAATACCCTGGACTTTCTTCAATTTATGAAGAAGGGGAAGATTCTGACCAGGAAACATTCGGGTTACAGAGGACCACACTGCCTAATGCAGAGGATTTCACATCTGGGGAAAGAAGGCTGAAGGAACTACAGGAGTCACTACATGAGGCAAGTGGGCTGGACACTTCCCCAGAAGTGGAATTTGTTAAACCAGACCCAGGGGAACATGCCGAAACACCATATAGAACCCTGATGGCAAGAATAATTGAGTTTATGGGTTGGTCTGCGCATTCACCTGTTTTCCAACAGGATGACCTAACAGATATATATTGGACAAAGGCCTACAGGAGGACCCGGTGGTGCCCTTCCATGCAGCCTTACAAAGAAAAATTGCATCTAATTGGGGAACTCCCGAAGTTATCCCTGCAGTCAATAAAAGATTGTCAACCAAGTATAGGGTAGCGGCTGCTGACCCTGAATACCTGTCAAAACACCCGACCTCAGAGAGCCTGGTGGTTCAAGCTGCAACTTCATCTAGCAGTAGGACCGCTTACCCTACTGTCCCACAGGATAGAGATGACAAGAGGTACGACTCTATGTCAAAGAAAGTCTTCTCTGCCTGTAGTATGGCGTTGAAGTCCATCAACGCCACCTGTACGCTCGCCAGGTCCAGTCACACACTATGGGAGTGTGCTTTATCAGCGGCTGACTGCCTACCCGAAGGAGAGGAAAAGGATGCCTTCATTAACATTATTAAAGATGGCAAAGATGCCATGTGCGAATCACTTCAAACTGACATTGATTCCGCTGACAGTATCAGCAGGGCCATGGCGGCAAGTACAACAATCCGCAGGCATGCGTGGTTGCGAAAGTCGGACTTTACCTCTGATGTACAGGCCAGACTTTTGAATATGCCCTTTGACGGCTCTTCATTACTCGGGAAAAAGGCTGATGACAGTCTGGAAAAGTTGCAGACTTCTAAAGCAGCAGCAAAATCCTTAGGAGCTGCTATCCGCCAAACTCCTTTTCGCCCCTCAGGAACCTCTGGGAGAGGAAAGTCCTTTCGCTATTATTCCGCATTCGGGAAAGGCAGAGGACAGCCGGCTCAAAGAGGCCAAAGGAGATCCACCCGAGGTGGACGGGTCAAAGGTACTAAGACTGCAGCAGCAGCAGGTGCCTCTTTACCCTCGGCATCTACATCAGCCGCCCCCAAACCACTCTGAGGCCTTCCCACACAATACACCTGTAGGGGGCAGGTTAACTCACCATCTGACGGAATGGCAGGCTATAACGTCAGATGCTTGGGCATTGGAGACAGTTGCCCAAGGTTACTGCCTTCCCTTTCTACACATTCCTCAGAGTCATTCACCGGGGAACAGTTCTCTAAAAGTTCCAGATCAGCTCCTCTTGCAGGAAATTATAGACCTGCTAGAGAAAGGTGCCATAGAACCGGTACCTGTAGCGGACAGGAACAAGGGCTGGTACTCCCCCCTACTTTCTCATACCAAAGAAGGACGGAGGACTGAGACCCATCCTGGACTTACGAGAATTGAACGAGTTCCTCAGGAAGGACAAGTTCAAGATGGTAACTCTCTCTCAGATCCTTCAGGCCCTCCAGCTCCAGGATTGGCTGGTATCTCTGGACCTTCAGGATGCTCATTTCCATGTGCCAATCCATCTCAAACACAGGAAATACCTGAGGTTCGCAATTGGCGACTCTCATTATCAATTTCGAGTTCTGCCATTTAGCTGACCTCCGCACCGAGGGTCTTCACCAAGCTGATGTTGGTAGTGGCGGCGAGTCTAAGGAGGGAAGGGATCCACGTCTACCCCTACCTGAACGATTGGCTGATCAGGGCCGTATCTTCGGAACAGGCCCAGGCCCAGCTAGATTGTCTGCCACTTCCTTCACAGACTGGGCTTCTCCCTCAATTTAAAGAAGTCACAGATGATACCATCACAGAGACTCCAGTTCATTGGAGCGGTCCTGGACACTTCCCTGGGAAAAGCCTCGCCACCAGAGGTGAGGGCTCAAGATATTCTACAGATGGTCACCAAGTTTCAAAATGCCCAACGTCTCCCAGCCTTCGACTTTTTGATGTTGCTAGGCCTCATGGCATCCTGCATCTTCCTTGTGCGAGAGGCTCGCCTGAGAATGAGATCTCTTCAGTGGGCACTGAGAAGTCAGTGGTCACAATTCTCAGGGAGAATGACAGATCTCCTCCGGATTCCGGACAAGGTAGCCCGCGACCTGCAATGGTGGGCCTATCCAGAGAACATCTTGAAAGGAGAACTGTTTTGGCAACCATGGCCGGAGATAACAGTAGTCTCAGACGCCTCACTCACGGAGTGGGGAGCCCATGCCAACGACTTGACCATCAGCGGTCGTTGGTCTCCATCGGAGTCCAGACTACACATCAACCTATTAGAGCTGAGAGCGATCAGACTAGCGCTGAAAGCTTTCCTGCCAACAGTACAGGGGAGAAATGTCCTGATAATGATGGACAACACGGTGGCCATGCACTACCTCAACAAAAGAGGAGGCGTAGGGTCACTGCCACTGTGCAGAGAGGCGATGCAGCTCTGGTTTTGGGCAATCCAAGAAGGAATCTCTCTATCGGCAGTCCACCTAGCCGAAGAGAAGAACTTGACAGCGGACGCTCTGAGCAGGCAGAGCACAGTCTCCCACGAGAGGGAGCTAGCTCAGGAAGTCCTTCAAGAGATCTTCGCCCTTTGGGGAACCCCTCAGGTGGATCTGTTCACCACAAGCACCAACAGGAAGTGCGATCTGTTCTGTTCAAGGGAATTTTCCCCGAGAGGAGCTCTAGGAGATGCGTTCGTAGTGGACTGGGAGTTTCCACTCCTTTACGCGTTCCCACCAGTCCCTGTTATTCCTCAAATGATCAGGAGGTTGAGAAGATTCCGGAAAACCATGATCCTAATTGCCCCGGATTGGGCCAGGAGAACGTGGTACCCGGACCTTCTAGATATGTCCATCTGTCCTCCAATCCGTCTTCCACTCAAAGAGAATCTTCTCTCGCAGAAGGGAGGTCAGGTTCTCCATCCAGACACCAGAACCCTCAACCTTCACGCTTGGCTTCTGAAAGGTTGAGGTACAAGGATTGGGATCTCCCTGATGACGTCATGGAGGTGTTGCTTTCGGCCAGAAGACCAGCAACAAAGTCCTTATACCGCTGCCGTTGGAACAAATTTTGCAGCTGGTGTAGGGAACAGAATATCGACCCTTTTTCATGTGGTACACCAACGGTGTTATCGTTTCTACTCTACTTGGCAAACTCAGGCCTTCAAGTGGGCACTGTAAAAGGCTATCTGGCAGCACTCTCTATCTTCAAGCGCACTGCGGAGGAACCATCGTATTTCAAAATTCCTCTAGTGGTACAATTTCTTAAGGGACTAACTAATGTGTACCCTCCAAAACCATTCCAGGTTCCCTTATGGGACTTAAATTTAGTCTTAAACTTCTCAATGGGCACTCCATTCGAACCACTTCACTATTGCACGCTGAGATTTCTCACGCTTAAAACTGTCCTATTGGTAGCACTAACATCTGCTAGGAGGGTGAGTGAGCTACAAGCTCTCTCCTGGAAACCCCCACATACAATCTTCCACAAGGACAAAGTTGTCCTACAGGTGAAGCCTAATTTCCTCCCAAAGGTGGTTTCTGAATTTCATATTACTCAGAAAATTACCTTGCCTTCATTCTACCCTCCTCCCCATCGGGGGAAAGAGGAGGAAAGGCTACATAGGCTGGACCCTAGGCGAGCTCTCAGCTTTTACATCAGCAGAATGGCTAGGATCAGGTAAGCAGACCAACTGTTTGTAGGATACTCGGGTCACAAGTTGGGACAACCCATAACAAAACAAACCATCTCCAGGTGGATTATTTTGGCCATCCTAGAATGTTATAGACTAGCAGGGAAAGAGCCACCCCAAAATCTCAGGGCTCATTCAACCAGGGGTATCACAGCCTCTTTGGCTCTCCAAAGAGGGGTACCGGTCCGGGACATGTGTGGCTGCCACACGGTCGTCCGCACATACATTCACAAAATTTTACAATCTGGATTCCTCCACTGCTCAAGAGACCAGATTTGGCAAGGGCGTATTACATTCGGTCCATCCCTAAAGGGATACATAACATTCTCACTCCCACCTCCAATTACATGCTACTGCTATGGGAGTCTATCAAAGATAAGGAATACGTCGGAGGACACAATCCCTTCGAAGAACAAGGTACTTCTTACCTGCTAACGTTCTTTCGACGGGATGTTCCTCCGACGTATTCCTTATCGCCCCTCCCAACCATCCCCGCAGTGTTAACTTCCCTTGTGGTTGCAGCTTACGCGGGACATCGACTTGGCGGACGTCGACACGCAGCGCCCTCTACAGAAAATATTTCCAAGACCAGCAAGCTGGAAACGTATTATCAAAGATAAGGAATACGTCGGAGGAACATCCCGTCGCTCGAAAGAACATTACCAGGTAAGAAGTAACTTGTTCATCTCAAACACCAGGCCACTGCCGGTTAAAGCTCATTAGTTTCCAGTGATAGAACATCATATTGATTGATGAACAAGCGGACCAATGATCTTAAGGCTCCAGCTCCCAAATTAGTAATATTGCATTGTACAATTCAGTGTGTTTGCAAATGTAGGAGACAAAGGCCCTTCCTACAGCCATGTCTCCGTTCTTCTGGTACCACCAATCTCCTTCTTTGTATCTCAATATTTCTCAACAGAATCACATCTGGATTATTCAGAGTGGTCCTCTTGCATAGGCAAATCTGTCTCTGACACAATTATATTAAGGGTCTGCTAAGGGCTTTGCTTTCCAAAGTGCCTTGTTACGGTTGTCCATTGCTTAGTCCATGATTTTTCTGGGGATGTTTGAAGAATCCTCAACATGCTGTGTTGGGCACTGTGGGATCAAACCTGATTTTCCTGTGAGGCACATTTTATCTCATGCATCTTTAAAGCTATACCATTCTTGTTGGTAATAATGCATTGAATATTCAAGTCTATTCTCTCCTGCGACTAAGCTTGTCTGCTGAATAATCATTAAACACTTTCAAGGTCGCACACAGCCATTTTAATTCTGATACAGCTTTACAGACTTTCAGATTAACTGTTTAAGTTATCACAGGTAATGGCATTATTTTTCACCGGTCCGGGGTTTGGTGCCCTGAGAACTTTTTTTATATTTATCTTGTGTACCAATGCAATCTTTAAAACATCGCAAATAGATCTTTCAGACAGCTGATCATGTCTTGATCCTTCCCTCCTTCTAGTAAGCCAGTCACCCGACGTTTATTGTACCTTTTGCAATTTTATTGGGCATCATCAGAAACATACTGAATTATTTATTGATAGGCATGATCTATTATTGGCTTTTGATAGAGTATCATAACTATCGTCTGTTGCAATGCAGTTCTATCGGCTTGTTGTATAAGTTCCATATTGATTTCTGTAATTTCCTGGACAAGGTCTGCAACATTTTTGTTAGGAATCTTGATGTCTTTCGTCCTCTTATTCTCCTCAATACATGTCACCATTTGTGTTTGTTGTTTTGAAGCATCTTTCTTGTATAGTGTTTTATCAGGCCTTTTTTTGTTCTCTTGTGTGGGTTGCAGTGGCTGGGTGTGAACTAGAAACTAGTTGATTCTAAGCCCAATGGCACCTTTAGCCAAAATGGGGTCAGCCAACACAGGTGTCATTCTGCAATCAATCTGTCATTTTGTAGTGTTTTCTAGAACTCCAATTTTATCCCATCTGGAGTTCTGGGTAGACCACAAGCTGATATCAACTATTACGAATTAGGTCTAGAATATTCATAGGGAGCCTCAGCTACATGGAAGGGTGATGCAGACACTTCTTTTTATAATAAAAAGCACAATTTAAGGGTAGGTGCATTTAAATGAAGATTCTCAACAGGGGCGTACTCTGTGACATCTTCACTTCAACATAGCTTGCTCTAGGTTCAAATCCCATTAGTGGTAAAAGAACTCCTAAAGAGCCAACCCGATATTGGTATGTTCCTTTCCCAGTTACATTTCACGTTGCTACATCAGTTTAATAATGTTCAAAGCTGTTTATGTCAACGACATTGGACCACACAATGCACATTCATGGACACCTTGCTCTTTCTCAAGATTGTGTTCTTACATGTAAATGAGACATCAGCGTTTCTGTATTTATATAATTAAGCTCACTGGAGGACACCCAGTGCTATCATAGTGTAGTGGGGGGGCATTCTCATTGTTGTAAGGAAGGCATGGTTATTAGGAGTATAGTCCAAGGGTGTTTATTAAGGGTGAGAAAAACGCCTAATCTAAGCCTAAATCTAAGATCGGAGCAAGCTACAACCATCAAAATAAAAAAACCACTGTCCTTGTGGTTTCGTGTCAAACAAAATGGCCTATACTAAAAAACCTATTGCCAAATCCTTACTCTATATAACAAAAGGTTGTGGGACAATGATATATATATATATATCAAACAAAAAGAGTGTAGTACAAATTAAATTGTCCAAAAGGGTTTCGATAGTTCAGGGCTGCTGAACTAGTGTACTCCCTTCCCCACATTACATCACGGTACAAGGCAGGCAGAACAGTGGCATGACTGTGAGCACCCCTTGTGCCTACAGGCATCAGGAAGCAGTTTCTTCAGAAAAGGCAGGACCCCTCGAATCAATGTGTCTAGCTTGGCATCACAAAACTTTACCAAGCTTTCACCATGCGAGATTCTCCTCTTCCCTGGCTTTCTCGTGCTTTCTTTTGACATCCCTCTGCCAGGTGCACACTTCCCTTTTCGATTTTATCACAATGCAGGATTCGCTCCCCTTTACAACATAGTTCACTTAGTTTTACTTTACAATTGTTAACTTGTTTCCCGCTTGTCAAAGACTTAAGATTGTACGAGGATTTTGCTTGCGCCTTCGTATGACCACTTTGACTTTCCCTTACTTGGGTTGCCCTCTCTTAAGGCCTTCTGGTATTTTCAGTCTTTCCAAC
This sequence comes from Ambystoma mexicanum, assembly GCF_040938575.1. NCBI lineage: Eukaryota > Metazoa > Chordata > Amphibia > Caudata > Ambystomatidae > Ambystoma > Ambystoma mexicanum. Next base: position 103,022,174 of record NC_090928.1, read on the forward strand.
TATCTTACTTTCAATCTAACAGTTTCACTATGGATGCAGAGGCTTTCGAGAAGATAATATTATATTACCTAACCACTCCATTATTCTTAGCATAATTCAGTCTTAACCCTATTCGCAATGTTGCAGGCTTCCCTCAGTTTTCTATGACACACGCAGCTTCTGCATTCATCGTTCTGGCTACAATGCACTTTCGCTTGTGGTTTCACGAAACCCTGCGAACCTTATCATACGCTTTGGTATCTTTCACTCGATAATGCTAGCCGGTCTCATAGTGCGCTCACCGGTAGCACTCAATACCATTCGTCCAGCATTTCCTTATAGCCACGGCTATCTGCACAGCACGGCTCGCTTCCTCCCAACTCAGTTTTTCACCCGAAGTAGGGCTCGCCTTCACCTTGTGCATTAGTGGAGAGGTTTCTTTCGAAAAGTCTGTGCGGCCTTCACTGTGCAGCTGGCCGGACGGCGACCCTTCTCTCGCCTCTTGGCCTCTTCTGCCCTGCTTCAATAGTCGCTCCTATTTCACGGGATCTGCTCTCCTGCCGCTTTGCTGGTTCTGCTCGCCTTTCTTGCGTTGCCTCCCAGGTGCTCTCATGCTCTGCCTTTTATCCCAGTGGGGAAAGGAAACAGGATTCAGGTGTGAGTCATCAAGATTAAGTGCCTGACTCCGCCTGACCCTGATATTGGGACATGTCAAACCCGACTGGTTGTGTGTGTCTGCCGTTCTCTGAAGCGCTTTGTTCATGCAGCAGAGTGTATGTAGGAAAGAGGGGGATAAGGTCCCTAGATAGTATATAGAATGAGGGTATTCTGCAGGGAAATGGTTGTCTGGATGCCGCGTCTCTCCTCCAGGTGTCCCACTCCCCAGGGACCCCCATCCAGGTGATGCTCCCACACTGGTCCACTCCAGGGGTCTGGATCCAATGGCGATGGCTGTGCCCCAGCCACCTGAATGACAGATCCCAAGGGACTAGATGGTGAGACAACGTTTGGTTTCTCACATGGTACAATCACTGGAATTTTCACTTTGCAACTTCTGTGCTAAATACTGTCCAACTCTTGCAAAGTGGCAGTAGCCATTCCTTCAAATAATCAAGATTTCGGGAGTCACAAGTGGGTGTAAACTGCAGGGCGCACATGATGTTTCAAGGCAAAGGGGATCGCTGCACCTGTGTTCCATTTATGCGTCACCCACCAGCTCTGCACCCACATCCTTGCTGCCCTAAATCACTCCTCACCACATTGTGAATAAATGTCAGTGTCGAGTGGAGTTAATCATATGTCGGCACTTCATTCTTGCGAGAATCATTGCGCCCATGAATGGTTCCAGGGTCCTGGGGCACATATACAAGTCTCTTCAGGCCCAGAATCCAGGTTAGCCGCTCCGGTTACCCCACCTTTCCAACTGAGTACATGCTGCAGGACCCCCACCATTTGTCTTACTTTGTTTTATCCTTCAAACTGCGGATTAACATATGCACAAAATGGTGGCTGCATGAGCATCCAAAAGTCATTAGCCCCGGGCTATGCATGAGGGCAGAGCACAGGTCCATCATTGAATATTAATGTCACATGGGGATCATTGTGCCACAAAATATTTTAGAAGTATTTCTCTCTGATTATCCCGCCACCCCTCCTCTTCTCATGGCTTTCCCTCACCACAACTGAGCAAATTCACCATGGTAAATGGTAGGGTGGCACCATTTCTCTATCAACTGTCCTTTTCCATAAATGTCAGTGGGGACTCCAAACTGCTACAGGAGTTGAGGACGCTGCCGCACCTCCATCTAGGAGTCTCCTGTGGCATCAGACCTGATCAAATCTATGCTGCAGCCTTCCTGCATTCTAGATTGCTCTTCATTTTATTTCATTGCCACAATACCCAGGTGGCCAAGGACTTGTAGACATCACCCCCCATCCCCTCCCATCTGCAATACCAGCATCAGGAAGAGCACCTGGGTACAGCAGACAAGCTCCCTTTGCCTTAAACACTGAAGTGCAGTTATAGAAAGTACAGCACCCCAACCGTGACTAGCAGCACCATCTACCCACACCCCCACTCACCAATCCACTCCAAGTGCAATTATTAAGCAAAATCAGTCTCAACTGTTCCAACTCGGCACAATGCTGGAACACTGAGGTGCTAGTTCTTGGTATGAGGTACTGGAGAGCCATTCCCAGTGGGACAGTATCCACCGGATCAAATGGTTCTCCAAAAGGAAAAAGGAGCCAAGACGCAGTGGCAGCACAAGCTGGTGGCACAAATGAGGGAAACAAGCTTACTTCACCACTGAAGTGGATGTCTCCTCGCCAACCACCAGTTGAATAACAGACCTATCCCTTGAACAGGGATCCATAATACCGAAAAACAAGACACACTTCCCTCTCATCCTGCTTTTGTTATGATTTTAAATAGTGGCCTTGTGAATCTTGCAGCTTTTTATAATTCCATCAGTGCATATTGAAAACTCCAAACTATTCTATAGAAAATATATCATAACAAAAGCAGCAGGAGAGGGTAGTGTGTGTTGTCTGTCCTCTCCAACCACTACACCAATACATCACTATGACTGGCTGACTCCGCCTCTTCACAGCATTCTTTTAGTCCTAACTCTACATTATATTGTAGAATTTAGATGAACTTTCGTCTGTTACATCTCTTCTTGGAAACCTGTTTTTAATTACATCCAGCAAAACAATTGTTTAATCTACAAGGTTAAAAGGGAATATCAAGAAAGAACGGTTCACTGTAACCTACAAAATGGAATAATTATACTATGCCAAGATATATTTAGCTGTTTAAAAAAATCTTTTATTTCTAGTTGCACAATCTATATTTGTTAAAGCCTCAAATATATATTATGAGTCACAATTTTGGCTTTAGGTAGGGCTGGTCAGTCTACCGACACCTATCCACTTGTCGTTGTTTGCATTTCAATCTTGAAATGTACAGTTGTTTAAGACAAATTGTGTGTTTTGTCCCATCACGTCTTCATGAGTGACGTGGTCAAAAGCCACAAAACCACCACATAAAAGCCAACAAAAACACTTGTATAGATCTGCCCCAGTTTTCAGTTTTCAACCGTAGGTTTGGTTTATTGCTAAAACATCTTTTAGTTGCCTCTTACGATGACACGTGTTTCGGCGGTAGCCGCCTTTTTCAAATCAGGGCATATGTTATTTATAAATACAGTACAAAGAAATCCTTACACAAGTTAAGAAAATTCATCCATTTTGTCAGGATTAACAGTTGTGTTCCAAAACAATATTGATTGATTTCAATACATCATTGTAATTACACAGAGATTAAGGGGTTGGTGTAGGGCAGGATTATTAGGGGGTTAGAGAAAAGAGATAGGAAAGATAAGATAAGATATGTTATAATTCCCAACATATTGTGCTTCGTATTGTCTAATCGGTTGGAATCCGTGCGTACACATTTCCAATTGATAGCTTTTCCTTAACGGATGTCTAGATTCTGAATATGTTTATATTCACCACCGTGTTAACAAATCGGTATTATTACTAGTTCATCTCACATACAATGTTAGAATATTTAGTAGTACTTGGGGAGGTCTAGTTGCATTATATTATTAGCTTGTACGTATGGTTAATAAGTGTCTAATCCAAGTTGGGCTAGTCTAAGCATCTCAGTTACTGGTTAGCATTGCATAATTCATTATGGCATTACATAATTCGTAACTTCTTTGGTTGGTCAAGTGCTTAATTATGTCATATATAAGTGTATCATCCTTACCGTTTGTATTCTTGTGTTAGTTAATTTTTGTAATTAGGCGGGTTAGATGCATGAAATATTCAAGAACTACCAGGACGAAGTAAAACTGAGAAAATGTTACAGGGATGAAAGAGATTACAAAGACGACAGAGTCTACACATTTCAAGAGAAATACAATTAATATCAAAAGCCCTTGAAATAGCACGCCTAACACCTCTTCAGCGAGTTCAGAAGCAGAATCGGAAGGTGAGAATACTTTGATAGAAGCTGGAAGCACAGGTGATAAGGGACCTGAAAAAAGTAGCCCAGGCTAAATGAATCAAATTAAGAAATACAAAAAAGGCAAAAGGAACCTTCCACAGAAGCAGGTCCGTTTTCAACTTCCAACAAACACAGCACAAACCCAACCCACACAAGGGGGAGAGGAAAGAGGGGGGTGCAAGACTCGGGCAACCCAGAAGCACTAGAACATTTCAACAAGAGGTATAGGGCAACCGCGAAAGAAATCAGCAAAACCAAATAACGCCCAATCTAATTCTGAATTTATCTAACAGAAACCTCACAGAAGATAAAAGGAAGATCCTGAACAAGTAGTGGTCGAAGTGGGCGGGAGCGGTTGGGAGCAGTGCTCCTATACTTTTTTAAACTAAGTTTTACTGTTCCTATACTTTTATTTTGAAAATAAACCTTTCTGGAATGGTTTTATTTTAAAATAAAAGTGTAGGAAGTAATTGAAGCTTGAACTGCACTGAATGTTACTTTAAACAGCAGATGCATTTGTTTGGGCGGTTGTATTGTGCGTGGGAAGGGGCGTTGCGATGGGCTTTGTGGGGAGCGGGGCAGGCCAGTAGGGAACATAGTTTCACTACTTCTTTTCATACACTTCGACCACTGTGAAGGCACTTTCATTTGCCCCGACATCAAGATTCAACAATGTGGACATACACATTGACCACTTCAAGTTCATCTGCAAATTGAAACTAACATTTTTTTCCTAAACCAAAGTACCCGCTGACTACAGTATCAATAGAAAGAAGTGATCTAACAATTCAAGAAATAGAAAATGCTTATCTCATAAGATCATTGGGGGAACCAGAGACTTTTGATGCAAGTAATGTACTACAGGAACTTGCCATTAAGCCAGACACTGTATTGGCAAAAGAATTGAAACCTAGATCTAAATTTGTGCCACAAATACCGCCTGACAATATCATTGACACCTTTTATAAAGTGGTCACAGAAGACTTTTATAACCTATCGGAAAAGAAACAAGCAAAACATGAGAGATACAATTTAACCTACAAAGAATTCAAAGCCCTACAGGATCTTGCCTTGGATACATCGGTGGTGATTAAAGAAGCCGACAACAGCGGGAATATTGTCCTAATGGAGAGGACTGACTACCTGGAGATGGCCAATAGACATCTGAAAACACTGGGTTGCTATACAACTCTGACTACTAATCCGAAAAGTGAAATAATTCAACATTTGGAGGAATACATTCTGAAATGGCACAGACAGGGACTACTCACAGACGAAGAGAGAAATATTTGATGATAAAAGAACCAACAACACCAACCATGTACTTTCTTCCAAAAGTGCACAAAGAGTTTGACACCATACCAGAAGGCCGACCAATATTAAGTGGCATAAGATTTGCCACTGAGAACATTTCTGAATACCTACACAATATCCTGAGACCTAGGGCCAGTAAACTAAAATCGTATTTGAAAGATACTACCAATGCAATTCAAAAACTGAAATTGGTCAAATGGAAGAAGGAATGCATGCTGGCAACGCTAGATGTAAAGGCCTTATATATGTCCATCCAACACCACTGGGCAATAACAACCATAGACTATTCGTTTAAAGATGAGTCTGCATCACTGCATCATCAGATCCAAATGATGAAAGAAATGCTACAGATAACGCTGGACTTTAACATCTTCACTTTCAACAACGTCTTTTACCGACAAACGAAAAGTGTGGCCATGGGCACGAAATATGCCCCAGCCCTGGCTAACCTGTTTATGGGCCTTTTTGAGGACAAAGTGGTACATACAGATGAAGCATACAATGACAGGATGGTACTATGGATGCGATTTATAGATGATGTCCTAATAATTTGGAACAAATCAACGGAACAATTCCATGGATTCACAGACAGAATCAACAACAATGAATTTGGCATCCAATTCACGGGGACATGCAACGCTACTTCCATTAACTTCTTGGACTTAACAATATATGTGGAAGATGCTAAACTGGAGAAACAAACCTATAGAAAAACCACTGAGGTTAACTCAACGCTTCACGCAAGTAGTTGTCACCACAGACCCACAATGTTGAATATACCGACGGGTTAATACATTAGAGCGAGAATCAATTGTCAAAATTGGGCAAACTTTGCGAAAGAATGCAGGGATACACAAAAGAGTGTGTCAAATAGGCATACAACAAAAGCAAGGCAATGACACGGGAACAAGCACTTGAGCCCACCAGGAGGAAGGACATATCAGAACAACAACAAAAAGTTGGATTTGTAACCAAATACAGTAGTAACCACCAAACAAACAAAATTCTGAGGAAACACTGGCATCTATTCAAACTGGACGAAAATATTAAAGACTATGTAGATGACAAAGAAAAAATCAAATTTAAAAGGACTAACACACTCAAAGTCCCTCACTGTTGCCAGATATTAGAAGCCCAATGGACAATACATGGCTACAATCTGAGAACATTGGATTCAGGAAATGCGGCACATGCATCATTTTTTCGGTTTAATTGAACCTCAAGCTCCACCGTTTCTACTTCGGAAATGGGTCCCCATTATCGGAATTTTTCTACGCCCCTCAAGGGTGAAGTTTTCGTCGAGTTACGCTTCTTGGAGGATTCCAGAAGATCCGAGGCCTACCTCAACGGACATGGCCCAGGACAAGGGAAGCTCGACTCCCGGATCCAAGCTGTTAAGGAGCTGCCCGGGATGCGGATTGCAAAATGTTCTCAAGGAGGACGAGCATTCGAGATGTCTCTACTGCCTTCATGAGGACAAGACGCATGTGGAGAAGGACTGTGCATTCTGCAAGAACCTGTCGGAACGGACCAAGCAAGATCATCATTCCCGCCTTGCCGCCTGGCTGGAGAAGGGCACAGCAGGTGAGAAGGCGAAGAAAAAGTCTGAGCGGTCTTCTAAGTCCTGTGAGGGCGCCCCAGACAGGGGGCCCAACAGAAGGCCAAGCACCACAAGTCCGCGGGCACCGGGAGCGCCGAAAGGTCGGGCTCTTCGGCTGCCAAGCAGGGCGCGACTTCCCCAGCATGATCAACCACAAGCCAGCGCTCTGGTTCGGGGAAGAGGAAGTCCGAGAACCCGGGTAAGCTTCTGGAGAGGCCCTGGTCGATCTCGAAGGGAGTCGAGGGGGAGCAAGGCGATGACCCCCCCCCCCTCAAAGCAAAGGCCCAGGACGCACCTATGTTAGTGAGGGCCTTGATCCAACCGGCAAAGGCCCTATCGAGGTTGTCACAGCGGCCCTGGCGAAGCTGGCAGAGACTGCGCCAGTGGAGGCGGCCTCGGGGCCCAGAGTTTCCCTGCCACCGCGGAGTGAATCCTCTTTCCAGCCCATCGTTAAGACCCCCGTGAAGACCCCGGTGGAAAACGAGGGGGGGGGGCGGTGGCCATTACGGACTCGGATTCAGCCTCCCAGGAGGATCTGGTGGAAACCGTGAAAGGCCTCAACGAGAGGTTCGAGAAGGTTCGATCCCAGGGGAAGGATCCTGCTGATGCGATCGAAGATAGCGACGACGAGGGCCCAGTGGAGCAGCCATCCCGCCCGTCGCAGCCATTGCCCGAGCCCCAGGATAGCTTGGCGGCCATTTTGTTGGCGATCCAATCCTTATGTACTGAGATAAGGGCGAGGTTACCAGGGACCCCTACGGAGGATCCAGAACTAGGACCGTTGGGAAGCCCTCCGAACAAGCGGAGGAGAGTCCACCCTGCACCGCCCTTCATGCCCACAAGGCCTGTGGACCCCTCATCCCCCCTCGCCGGACCCTCGGGATGATACGGCGATGGATACAGCGACGGGGATGGACGACGACGGTGTCGATGATACCACGAACATTCCTTCACCGCCCCCCCCCCCCCCGTCGGGCCTCTCCGCCCGAAGAAATTGGCTCTTTCCACGCCATGATAGCCAGGGCATCCGAGCTGTTCCAGCTCTGCCCAGAGGAACAGAAAAAGGAAGGCTTTCTTTACCAACGACGGGAGGCCAAAAGAAAGACGGTCCTCGCGGTACTGTTGCTCGACGACACCTGGGACGAAGGGCTGGCTATCCTGAAGAACCCTTCCACGACACCCGCCAAAAGGGACAGGTATGAGAAGAAGTATCGGGTCCCCGATACCGCCCCCTTGTGCCTCAGGGCCCAGCCTACGCCAGACTCTGCCATCTCGGCAGCGGCCAAGAAGAAAGCGGTGGGTGCGGCGGCTTCAACTTCCACTTCCCAGCCGGACAGCGAGGGCAAGAAGTTGGACTCCATGGGACGACGAGTCATCTCATCGGCGGCAACGACGATTAAGGCGGCCAATGCCTTAGCGATTGTGGCCTGTTACGACAGGGAGCTTTGGTTCAAGATAGCTCCCCTGCTAGACTTCCTACCGAACGACAAGAGGGCGGAGGCGCTACAGATTCTGCAGGAAGGTGAGGTGGCGTCGGATCACGCCCTAACGGTGGCAACGAACATTGCCGATACCGGATTTCGCCAGCTGGGCAACGGGGTTTGGCTCAAGGCGACAGACTTTCGCCAGGACGCCCAGACCAGAGAGTTGTATAAGCCGTTCGACGGCAACAACCTGTTTGGGAAGACGGTGGATGAGTCCCTCCAGGCCATCAAGACCGACACAGAGACAGCCCGAGCCCTAGGAGTCCTTCAGCTACGGCGGCCCTTTCGGAGCTCCGGAGGCAGACGGGGAGCCTCCAAGGGATCCAGCGGTGGCCCTTCTACGTACCGCCAGGCTTCCCGCTCCTCATCCCAGGAGGCCTACAGAGGTCGCGGCAAGCAAGGAGGGTCTCGATGCCGTCGACAAGGAGGCCAAGGCGGCAAGGCCTCTTCCAAGCAGGACTGAACTGGCCGTAGCGTCAGACCCCCACCAAAGCACCCCGGTGAAAGGCCGGCTGACTAAGTTCGTCAGCGTGTGTGAGTCCATCTCCACCGACCGTTGGGTGCTTGACACCCTGGCCCGCGGACACTCGCTAGAATTTCAAAAGAAGTGTCCTCGCATTCCTCCCGTGGCCAGGAAGGAGAATCACGTCCCTCAACTGCTGTTGGAGGTAAGGGCGATGCTCAAGAAAGGTGCCATTGAGCTTGTCCCCAAGAGGCTCCGGGGCTCCGGAGTCTACTCAAGGTACTTCCTCGTCAGAAAGAAGACAGGCGGTTGGCGCCCCATCCTGGACCTGCATCGGTTAAACAAGTACACCAAGGCACATAAATTCAGGATGGTCACCCTCCAGCATGTGCTGGGACAGCTGGAGGAGGGCGACTTCTTATCGTGGTTGGACCTGGAGGATGCTTACTTCCACATCCCCATTCTAAAAGGACACAAAGTTCCTCAGATTCGTAGTCCAGGGGCGTCACTACCAATTCAGAGCCCTGCCGTTCGGATTAAAGTCGGCACCCAGGGTGTTCACCAAGTGCCTCGCACCAGTGGCGGCGCGGCTGAGCCTGCAGGGGATCCACGTCTATCCCTACCTGGACGACTGGCTAATCCGTGCAAGGTCAAGAGAACTTGCTGTTGAACACACAGCGAGGACCGTCCACCTGCTCATGGAACTGGGATTCGCCATCAACTACCCCAAATCCCACCTGGTTCCGTCGCAGGTGGCACTGTTTCTGGGAGCGAAGCTCGATACAGTGGAGCGATTGGCATCTCCGTCGGAAGAAAGGACGAAGGCCATTTTGGGCAAGGTGCAGCGCCTGTTAGCCACAGATGTGGCCAGGGTGAGGTCCATCAAGTCCCTCCTCGGGATGATGTCCTCATGCATTTACCTTGTGCCCCTTTGCAGACTTCGGATGCATCCGCTACAAGAGTTCCTCGACGCCCGCTGGATTCAAGCGGCGGGCAGCTTCGAAGACAGGATCCCGCTCAACGAGGGAGTTCCGTCGGGCGATTCTATGGTGGGGTATGTAAGATTAATTAGCATGTTTTGGGAACACAGAGCACAGCACCACTGCACAGGATCAATGTATAGCATGTTTTTGAAGTGCAGCGCCATTGCATGGGTTTGGTGCATTGCTATGATGCATTTGTTTCAAGATATGTGTTGCCAGTGCAACCTATGGTCATGTAAATGAAGACAGGCTACACAGGTAAAAAACAAACCATGTTCTCATTTCAGAAGCACACATTTTTTCACATTCAAAATGTACACCATTTTATCACCTGAAATTCCTCTGTTGCAAGAGACACATTTGAGAATTAATAAACTAACCTCGTTAACAAAACTAACCTGATCTTAACTTCTTAATAATATAATGTGTTCTCCACCGCAAAATGAGGCAGACTCTGAAAGTCATTTTAAACGTGCATCCAGATTTTTTTTTTCTTTTTGCTGCTCTGTGCTGCACTGTCCACAGTATTTGCAGGAAGCAAAGACTTGAATAGCAGGAAATCAGTTTTGTTACAGTTGCTTACTGTAAAAGATTTCTATTGTGTGCAGGAGGATAGGACATAGGGGATTCTTATTGGACAAGCATCAAATTAGAGGCTGTAACCAAGTTTTCCTGTAGAATCTGGGGGAAGGAGAGAGGCAGAATACATTTTACACAGCTCGGAGAAAGACCCGACTGGTGGCTGTGGAGTTCCTGATTGAAAAAGCAGATCCCAGCTGCACTGCTGCAGAGACTGGGAATTCCAGACAATAATCCCCGGTTTGAGTAACTGCAGATGCCTGTTCTCACTGGGGATGCTTGAAGAGGGAATTGTCACCACCAGAAGGCGACCAGCCGAAGAATTTCACATGCTGAACAGATTAGGTAATTATACATTGCTAAGTACGGGGGCAGTGTGCATGAGTGCGAAACTATTCAGTCAGTGTACAAGAGGGAAATTCCAGTGTCTTATCAACATGTTTAATGTTGCGACTGTTCTCGTCGCTCTCTTCCAATTTTGTTACAGATAATTTTGACTGTGCTATTTCATTTATTTCTGTAAAAAGAGTAAGATCGTGTTGCACGGACTTTCAGACCCCAGCGTATGAGGAGACGGTGACGACGGACGCCTCCCTGGAGGGATGGGGGGCCCACACCAGAGATCTCCACGCAAGAGGCCTCTGGCTCCCGGAAGAGAGGTCTCTCCACATCAACATCCTGGAGCTACGAGCCGTGTTCTGGGCGCTCAAATCATTCCTTCCGACCCTCAGGGACAAAGTGGTGAGGATCTTCACCGACAACACCACCACGATGTTCTACATCGGGAAGCAGGGAGGCACCAGATCCCCAGCCCTATACAAGGAGGCCCAGGATCTGTGTCACTGGGCCGTCGCCCAGGGAATGCTTCTGGTTCCCTTCCACCTGGCAGGAATAAAAAACACCATCGCCGACTCACTCAGCAGGGAGCTGCGCTCGTGCCACGAGTGTGAACTACGCCAGGACCAGGTGGATCGGCTCTTTCAACGATGGGGCAAACCACAGATTGTCCTGTTCGCGACAGCGACGAACTCCAAGTGCCAGAGGTTCGCCAGCAGGTTCACACAGCCGAGGAGCATGGGCGATGCTTTCTTGTTCCCTTGGGACGGCCTGTTCCTGTAGGCGTTCCCTCTGTTGCTGTTGCTGCTCCCTCTCATCAACCAGCTCCAGAGGTCCAGGTGCAGGATGATCCTTGTGGCACCGACGTGGCTGTGACAGATCTGGTTCCCGGACCATCTGGACTTGTCAGCATCCCTACCTATCAAGCTGGTGACGGACGCGGATCTTCTCTCCAGAGAAGGAGGCGCCATTCTTCATCACGACCCGGAGTCGCTGAACTTGCAGGCTTGGCTCCTGCAGCACTAGAGTTTGGAGGATACGATATCGCGGCTGACTGCTGAGAGGTTCTTGCAAAAGCCAGGGTGTCCTCAAATCTCAAGTGCTATGGACATAAGTGGAAGAGGTTCTCTGTCTGGTGCTGTGCACAGAAGATTAACCCTCTGCGGATTACGGGCCCTCAAGTATTGCTGTACCTACTATCGCTGGCCAAAGCTGGACTGGCTCACGCCTCCATCAAGATACATCTGGCTGCCATCTCCCGATAAACCAGAACTACAGGACGGGCGTCCTTGTGGTCTCATCGCCTGGTGAAGGAATTTATTCTGATTGTTCCTGCCGGTGAAGGCCCCTGCCCTGGCGTGGGAGCTCAACGTGGTGCTGACCAGGCTCATGGGGGCCCCATTCGAGCCTATGCATTTGGCGCCGTTGAAGTTCCTGTCGTGGAAGACAGCATTTCTCGTGGCCATCACCTCCGCACGATGACTGGGAGAGATCCAGGCCCTATCTTGCAAGTCTCCATACTTGACTTTTCACGACACGAGGGTGGTGCTGAGGACGCACCCCTCCTTTATGCCCAAGGTGCCTTCGGACTACCACCTCAGCGAGCCCTTGGTGTTGCCAGTTTTCTTCCCGTCGCCTTCGTCGCAGGCCGAGCTGAGCAACCTGTTTGCTTGAGGTGAGCCTGGTGAGGAGGTAAGAGATGCTTACTGTTGAGTTGTTGTATTGCTTAATGTTGAGCCTGTTGCCATCTCCCGTGGTTGTGCATGTGTATACTGCTATGTATTCTTATATTCATGAGCATGTGAATCCATGCCAGACCCCATGCTGGAGAAGGAACAAGTTACTTACCTGTAACTGTTGTTCTCCAGCATGGGTCTGGCATGGATTCACATGGAAACCCTCCCTCCTTCCCCTCTGCGGCTCTTCACTTGCTCATACTGCCACTTTACGTGCTACCAAATCTGAGGATGTCTGCTAGGGGAGGGGCTTAGGAAGAGGGCAGTCATTGGCTGGGGGCAGTATGACCCAGAGATCAGTGATCATTTACTACTAAGAAAGACAGATCAGAAACGAAACTGATACTGATTTTTTTCTTTACCGAGGATTCCCAGCCTGACGACGGGGAATATTGATGAGCATGTGAATCCATGCCAGACCAATGCTGGAGAACAACAGTTACAGGTAATTAACTTTTTCCTTGGTGAATTTGGTCAGCGTTCATCTCCTCGTGTATGTTTTGTATTGTTTCCTTTATTTTTATTAAATCAATATATGCAATATATCAAATAATCAAGTGATAGATCATCATTAAATTTTGGAATACTTCAGAAATATACAACCATTACAATTCACTATTTATATATAAACATTGTTCTTCATTAGTTATTTACATGTTTTTCCTTACACTGTAAACTGATTGTTTCATTGCATTTAATAATGTTTAGTTCCCTGGAAAATGTATATTTGTGTGCTTTTAATGCCCTAAATAGTGTTTTTAATTAATTATTTCACATATATCCATGTGTATCTCTTTTTAAATATTATTTTGAACTCAAACATTTATTAAACAAAGATTAATTTAGCTACTTTGAGATGTATTTGCATGAATTCTGTGGCATACTGGTACAATGTCAAGAGGTCTGTGGACTGATATAGAAGAAATGTAAGGTTGAACCAGAAATATGATTGCATCGTCTCGGGAGGATAGCTCAGTGGCAATGCACTCGCCTTGGAAGCAAGACGACACAGAGCAACACAGGTTCGATTCCCCAGGGCCGTGCTTAGAAACCTCTGGGCATTAAGTGCCTTATAAATGAATAATTATTGTTATATTATTATTATAGGTTTGACGGGTCAGAAATGCGAGATGGACACAAAGGTAAAGTTTTCTCAGTTTGTCATTTATTCAAAGTGAAAAAGGGTTCTGATAAATGCCTCACTTTCCCTAACCTAACAGAACAGTCCTTGCCTAGCAAATTAAAACTGAAGAAAACCCACCTAGTGTCCATAATCGTTCTGGCCCTCAGACTAATAATACACAATCAAATTACACAAGGGAAATATGGCTGACTTTTGATTCAACAAGATTTGCAATTCAAAATTAAATATATTTTGGAAACGCTCCTTATGGCCAGGGTTGTATTCCCTTCCCCTGTATCAATTCAGGAATGCTCAAATTATAATTCTGTTCCAGCAAAGTTCTGTTCAGAGAAATTGAAAAATCTTCTCCAACCACAAAGTCTTTCTTGAAGAAATAACAAATGTCCTTTTTACCACAACTCGGTAATAGTTCAAACAACACAATGTATTTCACAATATCTCTTTTCAAGGATGCTTGACTTTATTCCAACACACAGTTCTAAAACCGAAATGCAATTGTTCTGTTATCATAGACAACATCTTCTTGTTAAAATAACACGTTATTCTTTCTCAGTACCTCTTCTTGAAAACAGCATTCTTTTATCAGGATAGCAGACATCTTGTTTCATTGATGCTATGATTTGTGAACATTGAATAAAGCATATGAGTTATTTTCATTCAATAAAGGTTCTTTCTCCAACTCTTTCTGCCATAACACTTTCAAATTACCAACTTCTTTCCTAGTCCACTTGCCTGCCAGGACTAACTACTAGTAGACCTTTCTGGGTATACTTGCCTGCCAGGTACAAAACTCCTACCACTAACTTCCAACATATTGGTTTGATTCCAGTAATATCCACGCCAGTCTTCTGACATGGTTTAACAATTTCTTGACTGCTGTCAATGTGAGATACAAGCTTTATACTATATACTATATCTCTTAGAAGGGAATTTATGCCTTGGTGTATTATTAAGAGTCTCTGATAACCTCTTGGCTGTTGGTAATGCTGGATAAGAATGTTTTCCCAGGGGTTGTCTTGATTTGCTAGACCTGTAGTTTCTTGGTGATAGGCAATGATGGTTAGAAACATCCCTACTGGTACGTCGCCCAAAGTCCCTTAATAGACTCTTGGCAATACTGGTTATAACCTTTCCTCTCTTGGTGTTTGCACAAAGTCTTATAACAGCCTTTTGGTTGTAGGCAATACTGGTTCCAACTTGTCCTCTCTGGGGGTTTGCCCTAATACTTTCTTCTTTGCCACTTATCTTCGTTTGTTTTCATTAGTTGTTATTCATTAAATGTGTTCTGCTAGAATTCATTAAGTGCTCGGTATTCAAAAAACATTAAGTTGTGACAACTTGCTTTCATGAGCGCTCCGGTGTCTGTACTCACTCTGTGAACACTCACTGGCTCTTCGTGGGAGCTCCCTTCATTTGTCAGGTCTTGCAGCGGTGCTTTGGACATTACTCTGTCCCTTCTCCCGCGTCGGCGAGCTTCAGCTAAGCAGCGGTGCAGTCCCCGGGGGCAATAGAAGCTTTGTTGATCTTCCACGGCTTCTCCAGTCTGCTTCACATTGATTCGGTAGTGTGTCTTCCTTGCAGCTGTGCTTCTCTTTAGTACACCATCTTCCGCTGTGCGTACTCTGCAGTTCTTTGGATTTTCACCCATTGGGGTGACTTCTACTGGTAGGCTTCTCTCCTCGGCTGCACCTGCACCATGGATGGCTCGCGCTTCCTCTGTTACACCTCCCGCATGGATCTGACTGCTTTTTCCTGTGCTTCAACTTCATCACAACACTACCACTGGCTCTTATCCTGGGCATTAAATATCCCTCTATGGTGCAATGACCAGACCGCACCTTTGAATACGCACACTTCTGAGTCCTCATCGCCTTTTAATTCCTCTTCTTCGTCCCAGTACTTCTGCTATTATGGGAATTGGAGTTCTTAAGAGAATGAGTGCCATTAAGTTGTTCCACTTTACAATAAGCCATTGTAAATTCAGTCATTATAGAGGAATGGTGAGGTAAATAAATCCCTTCTGTTTCCTGGCATGAGTCTCCTCCTCCATGATCCTTCCTCTTGAAACCAACCCCAGGGTCAGGCTGCCTTTTCCAGGCCACGTGAGACAAGGCCCATACCAGGTTTCTAGTGATGATATCACTGGATTCATCACATTAGGATAATAGGAATACCTATTATTCACAGTACCTTAAAGCTGCACGATAAATGTCGCTAAGCATTGTCAACCTGATAATTATTACTATTTTAAATAACATCTCTTTGATCGGTACTTTTATTCCCCAGACTGAGTTATTCTGTTATTCTACTCCACATTACCAAAGATGTGTAATAGCGATGTGCCAAATAGCTATGTTTAGATGTTATATTTATTCCACAGTAAAATGACACTTTAAGGTTTAACAGTAGTCTAGGAATATGTTTTGTGATGACTGGTAAGTAAAATATGAACTTAACCTTTAGCTAAATCGTACCTGCCAGCCATGTTCATATCAGATTTTTTGTTAACATAAAAATGGTGTTCATGACTATTCCTCAGGCCAAAATTAGAGAACTGCAGAACGCGATATCTACATTCATATGACGGGGGAAGAAACCTGGGGTCCAGAAGCGCATCATGTCGCGTCCACCACTCCTCAGAGGCCTAGGAGTACCGGACGTGAAAGGCTACATATTAGCAGCCCAGCTGGCCCCAATGCTGCGGTGGGCCAACCCTGATAACTACAAAGGCTGGTGTCAAATGGAACAAGCGGCCACGAGGATACCCCTAAAAGCCCTAATATTCCTGAAGCCTTGGGACAGAGAGAAAGGGGGCCTTCTCCTGGAAGCGACTAAGTGGTCCCTGCTCAACTGGGATACAGCCAGGAAAAGGAAGGGAATCCCATGAGGGCCAGGCCCTAACTCCCCACTAATGCACAATCCCGACTTCTCACCGGGCCTCCAGAGGATCTGGGATGGGTGGACAGGAGCAGAAGAATTGACCCTACGTGACTTATATATTAACGGCTCCCCACTGTGCTTCACGGAATGCCAGCAGAAATTTGACCTAGAGGAAAATGAGCGTTTCAGATACACACAGGTCAGGCATTGGATAACCCACCCAACAGTGAAGCAGGCGGGTACGAGGACACTGTCAGGCCTGGAGCTGACCTTACGGGAAGGGCAGACGACGAAAGGAATGTCTAGACTTTACAGACTACTCTCCACGGCCAGAGCGGAGGAGGTGCTTTCATATCGAGTGTGCTGGGATAAAAACTTAGAGGCACCCTTAACAGAGCAGGAGTGGGGCCAAATCTGAGCAAGAGCGCACGGCACCTCCAGATGCACCACAATTAAGGAATCGGCATATAAACTATACCTTAGATGATATTTGACCCCCCAACGCATCCACAAAATTAACAGGTCCTATTCACCTAATTGTTGGAGGAACTGCGGAGCGAAAGGTGACCTGTATCATATGTGGTCGTGCCCCAAAGCAAAAGTCTTCTGGAAAGAAATTCTGGGTCACATCAAAGACATTACAGGGGTGGAGTTGCCGATGTCCCCAAAAACGATACTGCTGGGAGTTCCAGTAGAGGGGAAATATGCTATGACACGGCCCAGAGCCACGTTGATAAAATGTTCTGTCAGCGGCGAGAATTACTCTAGCACAGAATTGGAAAGACTAGTCAGGACCGCAGTCTGCATGGTAGTGGGTTAAGATCCGGAAAGTACACAAGGTTTCTAACAACATAGTCGCCCATCCATGAACTAGTGAAAGACGGAGAAGCCCGTTATTTCAAGCCGCGTCTACTCAGGAACATGCACGTTGTTTAACTCTTAACTGTGTTATATCTAAGACTAATTTTCTTGTTGGGAACACTTCCCGACTTGTTCTCTACATCCCAAAAGTTGGTGTTTAAATGTTACAAGTTTATGAGGGAAAAGAGGGGTATGGTGGGGGGAGACGGGGGGATAAAACAGAAAACGCTCAGAGGCTAATGGACAAGGGGCACCCTAAAGAGACTACGACAGGTGGAGGGTGATAACCTTTCAGACTATACAGACTTAACAAAAGGGAATGCACTGGTCTCGTTGTTCAGTTGTTGCATGCCTTCGATTAATAAATAAAGTTGTTAAAAAAAAAAGATGGTGTTCTATCACATATTATTTCAGCAGTCGGTTTATCTTTTTGTGTAATTTTTCCTACAGATCATTTCTGCTACGGTTCATGAGGATGGATATGAAGTCAGCCTCCGGTTAAATTATGTTCTTGTTACAGACAAGGTACGTTTTCTATCATCAATGTTCTGATGGCTTTCTGTGTCTAAAGGACAATTGTGTATTGATTGATAAGGAACCTTGCATGCTACCTGTAAAATATTTTTTTGTTTGATCAAATAGAATGTACAAGCTAGGTCCTTCATGACATATCTTCTGATTTATAAAAGGTATTGTTCTCATGGAAACTGATACCATCTTTAGTTAGACATGTCAAGTATAATCAAATATTAAATGCCAGCTGATTTCCCTTTTTTAATCAGAAAAATGGCACAGTTGGGGTTTTATAAGCTCTGTCACAAATATTCTACTATTTTAGTACATTATATATACATCTGCTCCATCATAAAACCGTATTGAAATGCCTATATACGTTTTGCTATTGCGACCATTTTGCCACATGGAAACCTGCAATAGCTGTATAAAACAAGCACACAATGTTCTTATAACTGTCTTGTGATATCATAACTCACATTTAATAAAAACATGTAATCACTACATGAATAGTAATAACTTACATTGCATTTGGTTTGTGATGTTTGATTCCTTGCTGCCAGAGCCAGCACATGGTGTCACAGGCAGCTTCTTTAACCATGTAAAAGCAGTGAAATAAACTCCCAGTAAGAGGATCACCCGATTTTCATCATCATCAGTAGTTAATTCAGAAAAAACAT
This sequence comes from Ambystoma mexicanum, assembly GCF_040938575.1. NCBI lineage: Eukaryota > Metazoa > Chordata > Amphibia > Caudata > Ambystomatidae > Ambystoma > Ambystoma mexicanum. The sequence goes on from NC_090928.1 coordinate 103,040,741, forward strand.
TCATTTAAACATACAAAACTGTCACAAAAGAGTCCCATTGCGGCATAAGTGTTTAAGTTTGATGACAAATAAAATGGATTAAAATGTTTAACTAAATCTGTCTTTCATCTACTGGAGAAATCACTTCATCAGTTGGTAATTTTGTGTCTCTTTAAAAAACACAAGTGTATATTGCTTTGGCAAACGTCCATGTTTTGACATACATCTCTCTGTCAATTGGTCTCCTGTGGTTATTGGGTCACTATAAACTGTCCGAAAATGCTGAATGTTGATCTGCAAAAATAATTGGCAACAGCGAAAATTCGCCTATTTTTTGTTTTAAAAGTCATCTTATGATAGTTATCCTTCCAGCTTCAGCTGCTTCGGAAAATAATTTCGACTTGGGGCGCTGTGTGGCGTCTAGTCGAGTCGATGTCCCTAGAGGGCCTCTGTTCGACTGTCAATGTCCTCATCAGTATAAGTAGCGCATGCAGTGCCCGTTGGCTTCAGTTCTGTTTTTCTGAGCTAACGCTTGGAAGAATTACGGCACTCTTTGGTTCTTCAATGAACTTTGTCAGCAATTTTCAATCAATGAAAATGTCTTCTCTGTCGGCTCTATCAACACCTATGATGGGCTTCAAGAAGTGGCAAGACTGTGGATCAAATATGTCAATCACCGGCCCCCACTGCATATGTCTGTGGTACCGGTCACCGAAACTCTGACTGTAACTCCTGTCAGGAGATGACCAAAAAGCCTCTGAGGGAGCATAAAGGTTAATTGCCGGTGGGGAGGTTGCCTTTGAAGTCTCCTTCTAATAGCTCAGAAAGAAAATCGGATGAGTCGAGAGATTCTCCTTGATGGAAAAGATCTAAAAGATATCTATCGAGAAGTCGATCGCGCCATTCTTAGTCTTCTTTAAAGAAGGGCAAGAAACAGCATCAGAGGTCACCTTCGACCTCTAGTGATTCCTCGGCCGAGGTAATGAAATGTCCAACTAAGTCGGACTCCCCAGCTAAATGGGATGTGTTACGTAAAGAAATGTTTAAAATCTTTGAGAATGCGGCCCGACCCCCTCGAAGGAAAAGCAGAAAGCCCAGGCCCCTGTCGATCTGCGTCAAGACGGCAAAGAGAAGTCAAAGACAAAAATCATTAAAATCTTCGAATCCGAGCCATTAGCCGGAACTGCATCGAGAAAAATCTCGATCCGACGAGAGATTGTGCAGGGCTTTGACAAGTCAGGAATCCAGTCCAGCGAGGGTTCCTTCAAAAAAGCTTAAAATGTTGACAACTCTGACGCCCTCGTTAACACCATCAGCATCGGAACCGTCTACGACACTGAGTCGACTACGATAAAATCGACTCCACTCCGAAGTCATTGTCGGCAATTTCTTCAAAGTTGTCGAAGCCAATAGTAACTCCATGCCAAAGAAAGCCTTTTTCAAGTCTTTAACCTCAATCTATGAAGATAATGAGCCTTCAGATAACACACCGCCATTTAGGTTACAATATAGCACCCCTAATGAGTTGATTAGGTTAAAAGACTTGTATGATAACCTACAATCATCCAGTTATATAGATACCTCTCCAGAACTGTAATTTGGTAAGCCAGATCCTAATGACCACGCTGACTCCTCATATAGGCAGCTAATGAGCAAGGTGGTAGAATATTTAGGCTGGAGCAGGCCTACACGTTCTTTTGAACAGGATGACCTGACAGATATTTTGGATCAGGGTCCCCAAAGAGATCCAATTTTACCCTTTCACATTTCTCTACAAAAAAGGGTGTCAACAAATTGGAAGACGCCAAAAACGGAGGCTGCAATAAATTCAAATTTTGTAGAAAAATATAGGCCATCTGGCAGTGACCCAGAGTACTTAACAAAACACCCAACACCAAAAGGTTTGATTATTCAAGCTGCTATATCTACCACGCAATCAGCATACCCCTCTATTCCTCCTTATAGGGATGATAAAGAGAGTGGATGCCTGGGCGAGAACAATACTTACTGCTGGTAGTATGGCTTTAAAATAAACAAACGCCACTTGTGTCTTGTCAAAATTCATGTTTACCCATTGGGACTGCGTAGCTATGGTGGCTGACCACATCCATGAAGGTGAAGAAAGAGACCGCTTGCTGGCTATCATCAGGGATGGTAAGGAGGCAATGTGTGAATGCCTCCAGTCAGGTCTGGATACTGCAGACAGCATCAGCAGATCCATGGCAACTAGTACTGTGATGCACAGATTTGCATGGTTGAGGAAGTCCAGATTTGCACCAGATGTGCAGTCTAGACTCCTCAATATGCCCTTTGATGGCTCAAGGCTGTTAGGCAGCAAGGCTGATGAAAGTTTGGAAAAGCTGCAGACCTCGAAAGCGGCAGCCAAATCTCTTAGTGCCGCCATTAGACAGCCTCAGCACTCCTAATCTGGTTCATCATCTTGGAGGGGTAGGTCCTTTCAATTATACTCCTCAGTTGGAAGAGGAAGTTGACAAGCCAGTCAAAGTGATCAGAGAAGATTCCCTCGTGGTGGACGAGGGAGAGGTGCAAAGTCAGCCCAAGCAGTGGCAGTTTTACCCTTAGCCGGTGCTTCAGCTGTCTCAAAATCACTCTGAGGCATTGCCTCACAAGACCCCGATGGGAGGCAGACTTACTCAGCATCTGAAAGAATGGCCGGCATTACTTCGGATGCTTAGGCACTAGAAACTGTAGCCCAAGGATACTGCCTACCTTTTCAAAAAAGGCCTCAGGATTATCCACCAGGGAGCAACTCTTTCAAAGTTCCGGATCCGCTCCTTGTGCAGGAAATGTTTACCCTGCTAGAGGAAGGTGCTATAGAACTGGTACCTGTGGCAGAGTGGAGCAAGGGTTGGTACTCCCTGTATGTTCTGATACCAAAAAAGGATGGAGGATTGAGACACATCTTGGACTTAAACTTGAACAAGTTCTTCAGAAAGGACAATTTCAAGATGGTTACCCTTTCCCAGATGCTTCAGGATCTCCAACTCCAAGACTGGATGCTGACATTGGACCTTCAGGAGGCTTACTTTCATGTGCCTATTCATCACAAGCACAGAAAGTACTTGAGGTTCGATGTTGGTGGTTCTCATTATCCATTTCGAGTTCTGCCATTCGGGCTGAACTCCACCCCCGAGGGTTTTCACCAAATTAATAGTGGTGGTGGGAGAGTATTAGGAGAGGGGGGATTCACATCTACCCCTACCTGGACGATTGGCTAATCGGGGCCCATTCTCCCGAACAAGCCTGGGAACATCTCAGCTTATCTTGCCACTCTCTCCACAAATTGGGCTTCTCCCTCAATTACAAGAAGTCCCACATTAAACCATTTCTCTGTACAATAATGCGATTAGCCTAAGGCTGATGATGGGGGGAAGAAATAAACACAACCTGCAACAGAAAGGGGTTAGTTTGGCACATATATCAGTTTAGACAGTCCTTCATCAACAATCCGTAACTTATGTAGTCCAGCCCTACCAAGTGAGAAGTCTAGCGCTCAAAGTACAGTTGTGCGTTGGCAATGCGTGGTCGTGTGTAAAACAAAAAACAGGTTCTCTTCAGGGGGCTGTAGCTGCTCAGGAAGGGGCTTGAGGCGATGAAGAATAAGTTCCTTTTCCTAGAGGAAGGTCTACCCCTGCGGATAGAGCAACTTGCGGAGTTGGGTAATAGCTGGGGAGGCAGCAGGCTATCCCAGCCAAGGTGAGTATCTTTTGAGGGATTCTCATGCGTACAAAGGGAGGGGTGTGCCAGAGGGCCACTGGTAAGTTAGTAAAGTACTCACCGACCCTCGACACAGTCCGAACCAAACTTTGGCAGTCTAGCCCACTTCACTCGTAGGTGTTAACTCTGCAGTTTCAGGACGCTCCGGCTCTCAGCGGCTGCAGGACAGAACGATCATCTATGGTGGGACAGTAGCCTTTACTCAGCTCTCGAAAGTTCTGGTGCAGCACATCTCAGGACACGTTAAGGAAGAGCTGCAGGCACTTTCAGCGATGGTCACCACAGCCGGGCGACACAGGGAGCGCAAATGCTTGCGGTGTGGCATACTCTCATAAATCGCGACCCAGAGGAGCTGGGTCAATGGATTATGTCGGGAGAAGGCCCAGGAGCACAAGCTAGCGAAAGTCTCGATTTTCAACTCGATGGTGGCGTTCCTGTGCGATACCCTGGGATCAAGTTGAAAAGTTCACTGGATGGCCCAGGAACACTTCCGAATAGGCACTTTGCGAGGGTAGGTAAAAGGTGCTGAGAGTAGTTGTTCCCGCTACTCCAAAGGGGAGAGGCACCCTTGCAGGCCTTCTTGGATCGATGAAGAAACAGGGGTCCGACGGGACAGCAGCGGGGTCATGGTGCCAAACGAGTCTGCTTTCTTATTAAGGATACTTGGATCCTTATGAGGTTCAGTGTGAACCTCACTAGATCGACCTGGAATGGATGCAGAGCCCCTTCTCTTATCCACAATTTGTTTTACACTCAAATCCCAGATCACGAATGGAAGATCTGCTCTCTTGCATGCACCTCAGGCGTGGGCCAATCATGGCCCACAGTGGTTCCAGTCATTCAGGAATACCAAACATACTGGCACTGGTAGTGTGGATTGGGACCAGACAGTCCCAACACTCTTCCTGGGCCCAAGCACACGTGACATTCCGGAGCCCGCGAAAGATGCAGTTTTCGCGGGAAGCTCCATGCCCAAATAAGGACAACCCGGGTCTTTCCGCCTGGGGGAAGGCAAAGGGACAAAATGGTCAATGGACAGAACAAAAGACTTCGTGGTATGGCCATTTTCAGCACTTGCCACAGTCTTGGGCCTAACGTGGTCTGGTCCATAAAAACGAAGTAAAAATATTTTAACAGTAAACTGCTGCAACCAGTTCGTTCTAGGCAGACTTGTACAAACACCCACAAATCCTTAGAGGGTAGCTAGGGCCATAAAATAAAAGGACTCCTATGCGCGGTACTGGAAGGTACTTGGCACATAGATAAAAATTTACCAAGAAATGGCAACATAGTCGAAGACTAAGGGAAACCTAGTTTCCCAGTACTCACCGCCTGAAGGGAAAGAGGCGGCTCCTACTTGATCTTGTGGAGTCATGCAAGAAGACCGGGGTGCCCTCGGGAATGTTATAATGAGACTGTGAAGTGGAGTCAGATAAAACAGTGCACTAAGGAGCAAGGGGCTACCATGAAAATGATCCATTTTCTGAGCTACGGGATCAAATCCTTGAACCTGGAGATGAAATGCTCCATCCGGCTGCTGTACGATACCGAGATCTCTTGCAACATTCAGATAAAAGGTAGGGGGGTCAATAAATCAATGCATGCAGTGGCTGGGAAATAAATAATTTGGGTGCAACAGGGAAACGCCTGTGTAACGAGCTGCTTCCCTGAATTAGATGGAAAACACAACAACTCTGCCTGCTTCTGCTGTGTTAATGCGGACTGCTGAAAGTAAGATAGCTCAGTGAGTTTATAAATCCACTGCAGGGATCTGTGGGTCACCTGCAGGCTACATGTTACAATCTCAACAGGTTGTCTCGGCCTTCATTTCTACCGAGGTGGATGAAATGAGGACCAAGATTGAGGGGTGGTGGTATTATTTAGGTTGTAAACTTTGTAAATCGTCTTAAAACAATCACAGACGAATCAATGGCAGTTTTAATCATTCCATACATGAATGTATGATGCTTAGCTTATGCTCTTTGCGGTTGGAAGACTGTTTTGGGGCTGCTACAAATCCTTTACACCCTCAGACCATCGTTGTCAAGTTGTTTCCTATTAGAATTTACAGATTTCATTATTTTCTTACCGTAAAGACTAAGTCTAGCATTTCTTTCTTTTCAGATCAGTTGAAATATAAATCAGCATGCACGACTATTGCACACAGATAATCTACGTGATGCTTCTCCAAGCACTTTCTTCAAAAGATCTTTTAAACACATTTTTAAATATCACTGATCCATCTGGCTATCCGTCTTGAGTAGGACTCAACACTTTTCAGCCACCTTTTCGGCATTAGACCCATGATGACGCAATTGCGCAAGCGCGAAGTGGCCTCATCAACTGACTGGTACACAATTCCTCTACTTTTTACTCTTTAATTACAAACTATGACTCATTCTGCGAGCCTAATTCTTCTCAGCCACCGTTTTTTAGATCACAAACCGATGATGTCGCTCACAAATGCGCGAAGTGACGTCATCCTCGGATTAGTACACAATGTCTTTTTCTTATTATTTATACACTAGGACTAATTTGGAATTGAAGTCAGATTCTCTGCCTACAAAACTTTGATTCTTCTTGCAACACATAAAGATTTACTTGGAAATCATCAGCTATACACATTTGTATGACGACAAGCGGGCATGCGCGCTGTTTTGTCATTTTATTTTGCCGTAATTAAACGGCTGAGCCAACTAGACGTAGTTTCCATTAGTATGCTAGGTAAGGTTGACAACACTTTTTTATGTGAGCTTTGAAATATGGGGGACATTTGTGTTATAGCTATACCTGAAACCTAGATTGATAAGTTAAACTGACTTGTCACCATACCGAAGGGAAAACATTTTCTTTTCTATCTATCAAATAATAGAGGATGAGTACCAGAATGATGTTGAGGTTGTACAAGTTGCACGTTTCAAGATTAGTCGCATTATGTTAAACTACAAGGGCATACTGTTGGATTGATAGGTATGCGATCATGTTTATAACACATGGACTCAAAAGTAGTCACGATTTTGAAACACGTTATTTTGTTATTGAACGCTATGAAATGCTTCTTATTCTGATGAAGAGTGATGCACTACTCGAAACGCGTTGGGCTTTTTTGTGAATTAAAGTATCTTATATTGCACCTCAACTATCAAATTGTATTGATTATTTGTTCATAAATGGATTGTTTTGTTCACATGTTGAATGACAAATTCACAAAGTAATATCTTTGAATTTCTCTAGAACACACTACAGTCTATTCTGGCTTTCCGTTTTTCTTTTCCAAAGGAGAACGGAAGCCATTGTGTAATGTATAAATATTCTTTAGGTTTAGGCCACCAACAATGTGCAGTGGGTGCGGGTTTCCTAGTTGGAAACCTTTTTTCCTTTTAGCAGCCAGAGGGACCCAGATGAGACATGACCCGAAATCTAAAGGAAGAATAGTAAAGACGGGTCAGACATTGGGAGATTTGCCGGGAACCCTCCCAACCATGTGCCCCACACAAGAGGCTAAGGACACACCCAAAAGCAATCAAGAGGGGGCAACGGGATGCAGCAACCCGGCGGACATAGAATCGATGACCCCCCTTGTCACGACACGACCTTCGTAGGAAATGCTCACCATACAGGCCACATTGGCCAAAACATTTCAAGAGCAGTTCCAGCTTATGAGGTAGGGTCTAAACGCGGCCCTACGGAAGATACGACAAGCGATGGGGAAACTGGGAGAGAGAACGGATCTCCTGGAAAAGGGACTACAAGAGGTGGATAGAAAAATGGCGAACAGCGCAGCTATAGAGCGACTAGATGCGGCCACACAGAATCTAGAACTCCAAATGCAGGATATGGAGAACAGATCCAGAAGAATCAACATTAGGCTGAAACTGCTATCAGAATTGATGTCGGACAAAGAACTAAATTAAGTGGTCCAAGGAATTTTTGCGGAACTCCTGGGGGAAGGGTGCCCAGAGTCTATCGAACTAGACCGAATCCACAGAGTGGGAAGACTGATTAGAAGCCAAACCACAAGACCAAGAGATGTGTTGGCAGCTTTTACCAGGTATTCCCAAAAGAAGCAGTCTTGCGTGCAGACAGCAGGAACCGGTGATGTAGAAAGGGCAACAGATTGTTCTATACCAGGACCTGGCCGCCACCATGCTAATAGAGATGCGCTCGATACATTGTATGATGTACATGTCGAAATCAATAAAAACAATTTTTTAAAAAAATGAATACTTACAGTGCTCAATGAGCAGGGAATAAGATATAAATGGCCCTTCCCCTTCGGTCTTCTCTTTGAGTGAGCAGAGGTGCAAAAACATAGTCTCACCGCAAGAAGGGGCTGACATTTTGCAAGTGGACCTTGACCCGGGCCAACAGGATGACCGATCACCAACCACAAACAGGTGAAGACCTAGACTATGGGAATGAACCACCGTGGGTGAAAGACCGAGAAGAATGACACTACGCAGCCCGCCGCGCAAGGCGAGAGAAGCGAAGGCAGGAGTGGAAGAAGGGGAGGCGGTACACTGAAGTCCCCAGGAAGCGAAAATATAGGGGTGGTGGAACTGTAGGGGATGGAAAAGGGGCAGGGGGAAGGGGGGAGTAAACACCTTGGAGTTAGAAAGGGTGGAGATGTCCGTGAAAGGAGAGAAGAGGGTAAATGAGGGACAGGTACACCCTCTGGAGGGAGGGGGCAGGGGAGTGGAGGGGAGTTGCAGAGAGGGGGGAGAGGGAGGGCAGAGTCCCAAGACAGGGAAACGGGAAAAGGCAACCTACACTATTGCATCTATTTATGCACCAAACGTGGGCCAAGAAACATTCTTAAAGGGATTTCTTGGAGTACTGGAGGAATTTGCGAGGGACACTTAATATTAATGGGAGATCTTAATATGGCATGGGATAGGGTTAAGGACAGATTGGGGGAGCGGAGGAGGAGTTAGTAGCATAGGCTGAAGTGCAAGACAGAATAGATGGGGCGGGGTTGCGGGATGTGTGGAGGGGACTTAAGGGGGACAAAGAGGGATATACCTTCCTCTTGAGTATTCCATATCATTCCATCTGCCTTTTTTATTTTTTTCGCTGCATTTTTTGCCGAAAAAATCTTTGATTTTTTTGTTTTGTTTTTGTTGGGGGGGGTTACCCCCCAAACCTCTTTTCCACCTATTTACAATCTCGTCCACAGGCCCCCTACATCCCTCTACCCACCCCCCCATATTTTTCAATGTGTTTTTGCAGTAAAAAAACGGTGGCAAATAATGCTGCGGAAAAAAAACGGGAGATGAGTGGACGTCGTTCCCTCTTGATTGTGCATGGCACACAATCAAGAATTGACTATATTTGGGTGTCCGTGCTGCTGCTGGGCAGGGTGAGAGAAGTGGAGGGGGTGCAGCTGACCACAAGATAGTATCTATGAAAATTGAACTACATAGACAAAAGCAAGGGATTTGGGGATGGAAATGTCCAGGGAGCTTGTTAAGGAACCAGGTGATAAGAGAATATATGGAAGGGAAGGTAAAGGATTTCTTTGAAATTAATGATAGCATAGAGACAAGGGAGAGCATTAGATGGGATGCATTTAAAGCCACAATGAGCGAGGGGGGGGGGAGCTCATCGCTGCAAAAACCTATAGGGGTAAACAGCTGAAGGCATTAGAGACGCAACTGGCAGGACCCCCCCCCAAGGGCCACTCTTAGAACCTACAGGCAGGCGGTTGGACAACTCTGGGTTCTCAGAACAAAAAAAGTGAAAGGGCACTGCTCTTCGTTAGGCAACTCTACTACGCTAAAGCCAATAAGGCGGAAGCACTGCTAGCACGGATGTTGATGGGAGCGGGCGCGCGATACGCAATAACTGCTTTGATGGGAAGGGAGGGCGTCTTACCCATACTAAGGACATACAAGAACGCCTAGCAGGATTTTGAGGATTTATACACGTCACAAAACCCCCAGCGCCAACAGCAGGTAAACTTCCTTGAGAAACTTAAGCTCCCCCACATAAGTAAGGACGCCCAAGACTCACTGAGTCGGCCAATAACGGAAGATGAGGTGAGAAAGGTTGTAACAGAACTATCCCTGAATAAGGCACTGGGGCCGGATGGCTATATGGCAGCCTTCTACAAGACATTCCCTACAGCACTCATCCCGCATCTAACGTAGCTCTTCAACACATTTAAGAACTCAGGCCAAATTACCCCATCCTTGGAAGAGGCAACAGTGACCCTAATCCCGAAACCTAATAAAGATCCCACGGAATGCCCGTCATATAGGCCCATTTCCCTCATAAATTTAGATGCAAAAATGTACACCAAAATATTAGCGATTAGATTGGAGGGACTCTTACCTGACCTAATCCATCCAGACCAGGTGGGATTTGTGTGGTTAATACAAACGGCGGACAGTATCAGGAGGGTGGCTCACCTTGTGGAAAAGGTGCGGAAAACGAACACTCCTGCTGTCCTTTTAGCACTTGATGTGGAGAAAGCATTTGACTGGGTGGAGTGGTCTTTTCTGTTCCAATTCATGGAGACGATGGGCCTAGGGGGAAACTTCCTCAAAATGGTGCAAGCAAACTATTGTGACCCGTTAATGCGCCTGGTGATTAACGGGGACATGTCGTGCCCCATCTGCCTGGGCAGGGGAACAAAGCAGGGGTGTCCACTTTCCCCATTGTTTTACGCAATGTATTTGGAGCCTTTCCTTCAGGCAGTACGGGAAACGGAGGAGATGCAGGGGATAACCTTTGCGGGGGGGGGAGGGCAGCAACACAAAGTCGCAGCCTTTGCCGATGAAATGATGTCGTCACTCACCAGACCCCAGGAATCTATCCAGGCGGTGAGGGCATTATCTGAGAGGTTTGGGGAAGCATCTGGCCTACACATTAACATCAGCAAATCGGAACTGTTGAACCTCACGCTAGAAAAAGGACACCAGGACGCATTGAAGGCATCCACACCATTTGTGTGGTCTCCAGGGGGGATCAGATACATAGGAATCCAACCTACGCCGACCCTAGCTGGATTGTACACAGCAAACTACCTGCCATTACTGAAGGGGATAAGGAAGGAATTCCAGAGGTGCCGACATCTTAGGCTATCCTGGATAGGACGGATGGCGGCAGTGAAAATGGTTGCACTACCCTGAATCTTATACATATTTCGGGCGATACTGCAAGCACTCCCAGCAAGCCTCTTCTGGGAAATGAGGAATATGACTAATGAGTTTATATGGGAAGGTAGGAAAGCTAGGATTAATAGGCGCCTGCGCATGTCCTCTTTGGAGGGAGGAATGGCCCTCCCAGACATCCAACTATATTACGAGGCAGCACAATTAAGGGTGATTAGGGAATGGTTTTGGGGGTTGGAGGGGAAACAATGGGTTGCCATGTATCAGGCAATGGCACAACATGACCTGAGAGAGGTGCTGTGGCTCTCGAAACAGCACAGACGTAAACACATGTGAGAGTACCATCACAAGGCTAGTAGCGGATATGTGGGACAAGATGGTGAGAACCCGAGGTATCACAACCTTTCCCTGCCCATTTACCCCCATTTTCCAGAATGACGAATTGTTGCCAGGGACGGAAAAAGGAGCGTTCAAGCAGTGGAAGGAGGGAGGATGCAGGGTTATACGGATCTATTTCAGGGACAAGGTATCTACTCCGTCTTGGACTGTAAACAGAAATTCAGGCTGGGGGAGGGGGAGAGACTAAGATATGCTCAATTAAGACATTGGGTACTAAACCCAAATAATAAGGAGGCGGCCACTAGGAAGAGAGATTTCTACTGACGAATGATGGGTCAAAAGGGCCGATGTCCAACTTGTATAACATTTTAGAAGACACCACCCCTAGAACTGAATGGCCATATATGCAACAATGGGAGCAGGCACTGGGACAGGAGATTATGGAGGAAGAATGGGGAAAACTGTGGGGAAAGATTCCTATTTTAGCAAGAGTATCTCTGCTAGAGGATACATGGTACAAAATCCTCTACGGATGGCACTATACACCTGCCCGCCTATACAATATGTACCCGGGCACGCCCGCAGAGTGTTGGAGGGGATGTGGCAGGGAGGGCACCGTGGAACACGTATGGTGGAGATGCCCCAAGATGGAGCCCTTCTGGCAGGAAATACAACAAGCGCAAACCCAGGCATTTGGGACAGGAGGCAGACCCCCGGAATGCACCCTATTTTTCCTCACAGCGAGGGGGAATTAATTTGAGCCCAAAAGTTGGGAGAAAGCAAGGGTAGTTTTGACTTTGGCAGCAATGACCATCATAGCTTAAAGATGGAAGAGCCCGAAAGTTCCCACGGTACAAGACTGGCTGCGGTAAGTGTGGGAAACTGTGGCCCTGGAATGGGCCACGTATGCAATGAACAATAATCTACAGAACTTTGCAAAAGATTGGGGAGAGATCTTGAACTTCCTCAAGGATGATTTTCAGATACAATGGTGACCCCACCGCCTCAGACAGTTGGACATGCACTGAGCTCTTTGCACCGAATGACGAGAATAAGAAAAGGACCCTCGGCTGCACCCATGGGGTGGGGTGGGAAGAAGGAAGGCAGGGAAGGGGAAACAGTTTTATATGTTGTAAAATCAATAAAAAGAAGTTTATTGCAGCCGGCGCTATTACAGCTGGTGCTTTTACAGCCGGATATATAATGGTTATGTCCCACTTTTTTGTTATAGGGGGATTGGGCTGTATAGGGACCAGATATACAGTACAGAGAAGCAGCAACAGCCCAATTACCTCTTTCTCAGTCCACCTTGATAGCTAGGTACATAGACCCTGGGTTATATATGAAAAACCTGCCACATTGTTACACATACTTAAAACAAAATGTATTCAAGAAAATTTTATAAAAACAAAGATGTTGGTCCCAAGTGCTTTCCAAAAGGCACAATGTACACCAAGATCAATGGAAAAAGAAAGAAAGATGCACTTTCTCAGAAAACAACAATGTCAGGGAATGTGATTAGTATGTGACATAAATTGATTCATAGCAAATATTCATTGCTTTTTGAATATAGCTTTTTGAATATAGCATTTCGTTATAGGGGGAGCTGTACAGGGAACGTTATTGTAGTCCGTATTCAGAAATACACGTTTTTAGTGTTTTAAGGATGTCTACAAATGTTTCGGCTAAGATGTTGTATTGACACCATCCCTGGTGTCTTGCTCTTCCAAATTCAGGCCTCTTCAGGACAGTGGATTTCTTTACAGCGTGATCTGACGTTCACTTATTCCCCAATAATTCAGATTTTCCAGGAAGCTTGTCGGTATCTAGTGGTTGGACTGGAGAGTTATTTTGCATAAGATGGGGGTATCTTCCTTCTTATAAGGTTTTTTGCCTTCCACTTTTGGGGAGTCGGAGTAGTTGCAGATGGGAGATATCTTCCTTCTTTTGTAGTTGTGAGATTGTGCAATTATTGTATATCTCCTTTCGACAGTAGATATTGTCTAATTGATTCGGGGTCTTTTCGCGCTAAATCTCAGGTCGTCTCGGGAGTTGGATGCCTTTTTGTTTTGCCAGGATCCCACAGGTTTTTTTTTAAATCAATTTTTATTAAGTTTTGTATATGTAGTACGACATTACATAGCATGTGTAAGCATGAGTTAACAAACAACCAATCGTAACACCTCACCTCCCCCCTGTCCCTCCCCCCACCCCCCTACAGTTCAAGTTCTCGTTAGTTGCTTGTTGCTTGTTTGACGGACTTTCCTGAGACAGTAGTATCGTTACACAGTGCAGTTGGCGCGCCGAGATCATGGGTCCAACTGGGAGAAGTTCACAATCAGGTCGGTGTGCAATGGTCCAGCGCCCCTGTGGGAAGACCCCGGGCCCAGGCGTGGGGGGTTAAGTTGGTCAGCCATATTTGTCAAAAAAGGGGAGCCAGATTGCCTCGATGTTGGACTTGGACTCATCGAGTAGGTGTGTGAGAAACTCCATGTCATATATGGCCCGCACCTTGGTCACCCATGTTTTTCCCCCAGCATTTCCGGGTGTTTCCATTTTTGTGCAAGGCAGCATCTGGCTGCCACCAACATGATTTGGAGCATATGGTCTTGAGTGCCCTCCTGACCCTCCCCAATGTCGATTCCAAAGAGGACGAGCCAAGGGCAGGGAGACCGTTCAACCCCGTCCACCCCTTTGATCCAGGCGAGTACCTTTTCCCAATAGTTTTGGACCACTGGGCATCCCCACCACATGTGGATATTGTCCCCCCTCTCAGTCCTACATTTCCAGCAGTGTGGGTCATATCCTGGTTTTATCCTAGCAATCCTCTGTGGGGGGTAGTGCCATCGGTGTAGTATCATAAGGGCTTGATGGCGATATTGGAGGGAGGCCGTGGATTGGTTGGCCCGCCTGCACATCTCCGCCCATCTTTCATCATCAATCTCCTCTCCTAGGTCCCTACCCCACCGTGTGCGTGCCGGTGGAGGATCCCTGGGGGCAGAGAACAGGAAGAGGTTGTAAAGGCGTGATATTATCCCCTTGGAACCCCTCGCAGACAGGAGAAGCTTTTCGAACTCCGTGAGATCCCTCCTGAGGGTGTCGCCCCAGGATGGCTCGGTGAGGACACCCTTAAGCTGGAGGTAGCGAAAGGGGGACAGGGTGCCAACTCCCAGAGCCTCCTAGAGATCACTTAAGGGCAGGAAAGAACCCTTCACCCACAGATGGCCGTTCCTATTAAGGCCTGCCTCAAACCACGACTGATACGCCGCTGGTTCTGCTCAATGGATGCAGCTCAACGGGGACGGCCACGTCGTGAGCCACCGATAGTAACCTCCTTCTCCCCACAGGGACCACAGCACCTTCAAGATTGGATGATTCAGGACGCTTCTGGGGATCTTTTTCCTTGGGACCCAAAGCCATTCCTCTATTGTGACCGGGGCAAGGGGCCTGTTATCCATGGCAACCCATTGTTTTTTCGTATCTGGGGAGAAGTGATCAACCAAAACCCTCAGCTGAGAAGCTCTGTGATACGTTTCCAGGTCAGGATACCCCACTCCCCCATCTTCCTTAGCCCTAGTCAACACCTCGTAGGAAATCCTATGCTTTTTGCCTGACCAGAGGAAGTTGAGCAGGACTCGCTTCGTTTCTATAAAGAAAGTCTTGGGGATTATCACCGGGAGCATTTGGAAGAGAAATAAAAACTTTGGGAGGAGAACCATTTTTATGAGGTTAAGGCGCGCCATCCAGGAGAGCCCCGATCCTGCCCACCTCTCCACATCTCTTCTGATTGCGGACCAGAGGGGGGGGGAAGTTAGCTGTGTACAGTTCCTCAAGGTCACGGATAATCTGCACTCCCAAGTACCAGAATCCCTCTTCAGTCCGTCTAAAGGGGATCCCTTTCACAAAGGCCATCTCTGGATCTGACAGTTTCCCACCCATAAATGCCACTGACTTATCCAGATTGACTTTATAACCCGATAGTTCCACATAGCGCGAGAGGCCCTGTAATAACCGGGGGACTGTTTGGGACGGTCTGGTGACGTAGAGTAGGGCGTCGTCTGCGAAGAGGCAGATTTTGCATTGCATGTCTCCCATCTGTACTCCCCTAATAGCCTCGTCATTGCGGACTGAGATTGCCCATGGTTCCATTACTAGTGCATAAATTAGCGGGGACAGGGGACATCCCTGCCTTGTACCGCGTTGGAGGGGGAACTCTCTCGATTCTGTCCCGTTTGCCACCACTCAAGCCGAGGGGGAAGAGTAAAGCGCGGCCATCCACCCCAGCCACCTAGGACCCATCCCCAGAGATGCAAAAACCTCCCCCATGAAAGCCCAGCTGACCCTGTCGAAGGCTTTCTCCGCATCGAGTGCCAGTAAAAGAGCCCCCTCGTCCCGGACCCCCACTGTGGCAAGTATATGGAGTGTCTTCCGTATGTTGTCACAGTCCTGCCTGTTGAGGACGAATCCCGCTTAGTCAGGGTGTATCAGGCGTGGAAGGCAGTTCTCAAGTCTGGAGGCCAAGATTCTGGTAAAAATCTTGGCATCTAAGTTAAGGAGTGAGATGGATCTATAGGACCCACATTCTGTCTGGTCTGTACCGGACTTGGGTATGACGGTGATGAGGGCTTGCAGAAACGTCGGTGGAATTGAGTTTCGGCTCCTAATCTGATTGAACAGTTTGGCCAAGAGCTTCACCAAGATCGATTGGGTCTGTTTATAGAAATCAGCCGTGTAGCCGTCCCCCCCGGTGCCTTTCCTGCCTTCAGTCTCTTAATGGTGCTCTCCACCTCTTCCTCTGAAATCTCCCCCTCAAGGGCCCCTAGGTCTTCGTCGGATAGCTTGGGGAGGGGGTGCTCCGCCAAGTAGGCTGAGATATCCTCCAGTGATTCATCTGCTTGCCTGGAATAAAGTTTGCTGTAATAGTCAGCAAAGCAGTCCGCTATTCCCTCCCAGCCCCTGTGAGTCCTACCTTCCCCATCGCTAAGCTGGGCAACCCCCCTTTCCACCCTGCAGCCCCGGGACCTTTGTGCCAAAAGAGTTCCCACTCTGTCTCCCCGTTCATAGTATCTTTGCTTGGTGTACCACATTTTCTTAATAACCTCCCCTATAAGAACCGTGTGTAGCTCTTGTCTTTTGCCCTGCATCTCCTCCAGAAGTGCATCTCTGTCTATCCCGGGAGCGCCCAGGCTGGCCCGCAAGACCCCCAACTCTGCCCGGAGCTTGCCCCCAATCAGGCCCCTTTCCGTTTACGCCTCGAGCCCTCTGCTATGAGGAGACACCTAAAAGTGGCTTTTCCGGCTTCCCATACTGTGGACATGTCGGTCTCACCATTGTCATTCGTCTCAAAGTAAGCCGACATTTCTTGTTTCATACAGTCCCGAAACGCGGGATCCCTAAGAAGCGTGTTGTTGCACCAACGGGTGGATCTTGGGGCGACAAGGAGTGACCAGTCAGACGTGGTCCGATCACGTTATGGCCTCCACCCTCGGCCGTTGAACCACCCCGTCCCCCTCTTCGGAGATTAGCATGAGATCAATTCTAGTGTAGGTACAATGTGGGGGAGAGAAAAAGGTGTAACCTCCCTGACCCGGGTATGCCTTGCGCCAGACGTCCACCCAGTAATGGTCCCTCAGGAGGGCCTGCAGGGCCAGATTATCCTTGGAGATCCCCTTGGGCACCCCTCCCTTGGCAGAACACCAGTCCAGACGGGGGTCAGCTATCCGGTTGAAATCCCCGCCTAGTATCATGGCCCCTTCTGCCCATTCATCCATGACACTAAAGATCCGAGTGAGGAACTGCACTTGACCCGAATTGGGCGCGTATAAGGTGACCAGGGTGATGCGTTGTCCCTCGCAGAACCCCTTGACGCCTAAGAATCGGCCCCCAAAACCTCTCTTGGTTTCTACCCCTGTGAGGTGGAACGCTCTTCCCAGGAGAATACCTACCCCTCTTTCTTGGAGTTTGCATGTGAGGCCCAGTAGTTGGAACCAATATCCTTCCCCTTAATTCTGGATTCCCTTCCCCGTTTGTAATGCGTTTCTTGTAGGAAGAGGACTGTTAGATGTTGCTTTCGGAACATATTGCTCGTAAGGGAACTCTTATTTTGGGAGTTAAGACCCTTGACGTTCAGCGTGCTTATCCTTCCTTCAATCATTATCGTCTTTTAGGTTGTGCACCTTGAACCCCTCGTAGCATCTGCGTTTCAGAGCCCGCAGCCAAGCAAGTATCTGTGATTTGAACTGGTTCCCCCCCCTTTCCTCCCTATCTCTTTCTCTAGTCGTTCCACCCCTGCCCCCCAAGCCCAGGCCTCCCCTTTGCCCCCTCCCCCCACCACCCCTTCCCTTGTAATGTAAGGCGTTCGTCCACGTCCCCCAACAAGTGTTGGGGTTGGTCAATGAACCACCAAGGACTCTAACCCCAGCCCTGGGATTTTTGTATTAGGGAATCTCAAATCTTAAAATCAATGTAGGTCAACCCCCCCAAATCGTCGGTGCAAATGACCGAGGTGGCATTCTTTAACCGTGAACCCCCGCTTCAGCTTGTAAACACCAAACTCAGACTTTCTGCGTGGGTCACCACAACAAAATAACTAACATTTAACAAAGTTCTGCCCGCCCTCCAGAGCAGCAGGCCGCATGCCGCGCTGATGTCACGATGGGGGAAAGAGGGGGTCGGGGGGTGCACTCCCCCGTCGGCCCCCTGGCGACTTTGCCATTCCGTGGGTCGTTGGCCCTCTCTGATTCAGGCCTCTTCTGCGTTGGGCCGCGTCATTCGCACTCTGCCCGAGCCGTGCCCAGTATCGAGGGGCGGGAAGCGCTGATGCGCTGCTGGGGTGTATGGCCCCGAGGTCTTCCTCCGTGCAGCGCCGCCTCCTTCTCACCCTCGGCTTCCTTACTCCCACAGTGGCCGCGTGTGCGCGGGAGCTGCGGCCTCCTTCAGTGCGCCGCGCCGAGCCGCGGGGGAGGGGCCGCGGGAACTTCCAGGCCCGTAGAACTCGGCCCAGGGGTGTTGGATCGGCGCCGGAGTTGGATGCAGCGGGGGGCCACAGGTTCCTGCAGTGTATGGTGGGGGTTTCGCAGCTCATGGGACCCTCGTTCCGTGCTAGCACCGTCGTTCACCCGGGGCTGGGTACGGAGCTCGAAGCTCAGGCAACCATCCTGCCTGCGCCCCCTGGTGGCCTCCGATCCCACAGGTTTTTAAGCATAGAGTGCACGGCGTCTTTGTGATGATTTCCTTCTACTGCCTGTCTCTGTGTGGCTCGCGTGACGGGGTCCTTTCGCTTCCTTGCTATAAGTCACCCCACAACACAAGTTCCATGACTAAAGAACAGTGGAACCAACCAGCATAAGTATGATTATGATATACATTATCAGCCTTGGACAAATATACGGCAGCCAGTAAACTACATTTTTCAACATACCCTGAGTCGGGGGTAGGTCAAAGGCAAATTTGCATGTAAAACCAACAAGCAGGTAGAAAATTAAGCATGGAGGTTTTTAAGTGTTGGAATTGCGCCAAGTAGCTAAGAGGAGATCCTTGGCACTAACAGATTAAAAACGAAATAGCCAGTGACAAAAACTACATTTCCCATGACACATAGAGTCAGCAGTAGTTCATAAGCCTAGCTGACACGAACACCGCAAACGAGGCGAAAAACAGGACATGATGTAGAAGTAAAACTTTTAGAAGTAGGAATCAGAGGCATTGCTTGAGAGAACAAATGACCTAGATTCATAGCAATACAAAACACGGAATGACCTGCGATCACGTGACCACTGTGTATATAAAT
The DNA here is from genome assembly GCF_040938575.1 of Ambystoma mexicanum. Lineage (NCBI taxonomy): Eukaryota > Metazoa > Chordata > Amphibia > Caudata > Ambystomatidae > Ambystoma > Ambystoma mexicanum. The sequence continues at coordinate 103,059,701 of NC_090928.1, forward strand.
AGGAGCTTTTCCAAAATGGCGGCCGCACCAGAGACAGCAGAGCAGTGCCTTTGGAACTTGAACACTAGGTAAGAGCAACAGAAGTTAAATATAGCGGGACTGGGCACAGGCTATAAGAATAGTGGATAAATATAGAACTGGCGCTATAATTATATGCAGATTCCAGGCATACGCATCATAGAAACAATGTGTTTTTTTCCTTTGTCTCTAGTCAGTGGAAAGCACGGCGAGAAGGCAGCATCCTCGCTTATCCATAACCACGCACACGGGCGGGGAAATGAAAACAACTGGTGAATAGGAAATTACAGACCCTGGAAGATACTGGTACACACCATGTAAGCAGTGGTGAGACAAAAAGGATATTCCTATATAAAAAAATGAATACAAAACACAAAACAAAAATATTAATGTTTTACAGACACCTGAATTACACATTTGGGAAAAGCACACATAAGATCATCTGTACAAAAGAGAAGACAAGTGAGAAATCCTCCCTGATACGCACCTATATGTGGTATTAATTCACATACACTAGATTAAAACAAACACCCCCCAGCCCACCGCCCCTTTGCTCTTTCTCTTCCCCTTTAGGGCATGTGACCAGAATGCCACAGCCTACAGAAAAATGGGGGCAAAGGATCCACAACCTATAAATGTGGCCACACAGGACAAAAATAGTCACCATTCTTCTTGTTGTTGTGTTTTTCTGCTCTGCTGTTCTGTTATTAATAGAGACCAGTAACGCTAAAATCAGTATATGTCCTGAAGAAAGCGGGAAGTAATGAGATACCGCTGAAACCGGTAGACAACAGATCCAGGAGTGATGACCCAGATCCTGTGTTCGATACAAACGGAAGTGGTAGAAACGGCACAGACATAGTAGCATCTTTTTTAAAATAATAAGCCCCAACAAGATTGGTAGCTGTTTTTTAGTTTTAGAAATTCCTTGATTAGTAAAATCAAGGCTTTGAGTACTGTAAACCACACAGATCCAAGGAGATGACATTAAAGTAAAAATATCGACCTTGATGATGTGTGCAACATTTTAGCAGACAGGAAAGTAGTGAGAATGGATAGGGTTAGACTTCACCTCCTTTTGTGTACCCTTGACAGGTGTAATATTAGTAACCTCAGAGGGCGAGCCCCTTACCTGTAGAAAGGGCCAATTAACGAATATAGGGACATTTAGACATAGGGGCTCAGACCATAGGATTAAGTAATTTGCATGGTATTTGGTTGGTTCACTTGCCTGCCCTTGCTGCTGCTGCTGTGACGATCAGGTGTGCCCTGCCCCATTGGTTGTTGTGGAGAATGAGTGATGTGCCACCCCATCACTCTGCCCTATTGGCATGTCCAGTTTCTGGGTCTGCTGACTTGTGTCCCTGTCCACTGGGGCATCTTATGCGGGGCTGTCATTTGTGCATGCATTTGTTGAGGGTGGGGTCACTCACCTCCTGCCTCTTGGCTGCTGGCACCCGTATCCGCACTGCCGACTCCCTCTATCCCCTTGAGGCCAAGCTCTGTGCTGCATTTCTCCTCCAAGGAGGTGAGGCCCAGTGGCTCAAAAGGGCCTCCTCCCAGTGGTGTTGGGACAGCAGTGCCCACACCCTGACCCTCAGGTCGTTCCACCGCTTGCTGCAGTCCTCTCCATTACAGGATACACTTGAGACTGCTGTCACCTTCTGTGGGAGATGGAGTTCCAGATGGCTGTACAGCACTGCCAGTGGTCTTCCCCTGGCGACTTCCATAGAGTTCCTCACAGTGGGCAATTACCTCATCTTTGAGGACCACCAGCTCCCTCTCGCTAAATTTGCCTTTTTGAAGGTGATGTTCGGCCCCCTTGCCTCTTGTCCTCTCCTGGGACATTATTAATTTTTTTTCCTGCTTTCCAGGACCGGATGGCTGCAGGAAGTGGAGATTTTTAATGGATTGTGTTTTTTCAAAATGGCCACTGAGATGCTTCCCGTTCTGGCGGTGATGTAAATATCCGCTGGCGCTATTAGCGCCGGGTCGCCGGCATTATCGCTATTAGTGCTGCTTTCTCGGCGGTAGCCCTTATTCCGGCACAGTTACTGCTGGGCGCTAATAGTGTTACTACTGGAGCGCTGATTCCACTGCACAACCCGGCAGCAGCGCTATTAGCACCAGGAGGTAATTGTGCCAGTTTACTATATGACTTGTGATGAGGTCGCTGAAAATGTGGAATATGGGGAATTATTTCCAGGGCCTCTTTTGGTTCCCAGTCCACCCCTGCATATACCAGAACTTAAGGCACTTAACGGCAGTGAGTGCATTTAACAGCTACGGACCGGTCAGTGTGTTTACTTCCGAATCATTCACTAACTTTACATAACGTGGTGAGTGGTGACTTCACTGTCCTATTTTAACTCCAGTAGACAACCTGTTCTAGCAGTTCTCCTTCGATCAGGTAGTTGAGTCACAATGTTCTAGCATTTCTTGTTATCCCCATGGCCACGATTTGTTGTCTTCGTTGTACTAATCCAAAGAGACCTCTATTTACAATAATGAAGGAAAATGTTCAAGAGGCACTTTTGTGCTTTTGCAGTACGCACTATTAAGAGCGGAAGACTGGGTAGGCCTGGCGCCTATTCAATGGAATATCCATGTTTAATTACCCAAAATATGGTAATTTGTTTTTGAGAAGGTTGCATTTCGGGGCCAGTCCACATGTCTGACTGCAAGTCTGCCTGCCGGAGCCGCTGTGTTCCTGACAAGTCTGACCCTGCCGGGTAGGTAGACTTGTCACAGGAGCACCGACACCATTGTTAACAGTGCTGTTGCTCCTGTTGTGGGCACCTGACTTCCCGGCTACCGGAGTTGGAATAGCCTGGTGGCACTGGGAAGTCAGGCGCTGGTAATTCATTCCGAGTCCGGCTGCAACCCGCCGGTAACACCGGCAGGGTTACTGCCGGACACGGAATGAGGCCCATTGTTTGCCATTTACCTATGTGAGACAGGCATGGTACCAAGAGGAGACGCAGACAACTGTTTCAAGTTTCAAAGAATGTTTTAAATGATATCTGGTCATTGCATCTAATGCTGTTCCATCTACAAAAATTCCATCGAATGCATGTTTTTGGGGGGGAAAGGGTTAATTTTTGTTCAGGAGGATTTAAAAGAGTAAAAAACAGGAGTTTGGGGGGGTGCCCCCCCCCCCCGAAAAGAAAAGCATTTGATGCAAATTTTTTAGATGGAAAACATTTGATGCAAATGCATTTAGATGCAAGGAATTTGATGCAATGACCATAAACCATTTTAAATCAATGTCATGAAGGTCTAAGGCCTAACTTGCCCTATAACTAAGGTAGGGATTTCTCCTGCCGAAAGAAAACGAAGAGACGTCTTTGTCTATAAATCCAAGTCAGAAGACTGTCTGTGTCAAAAACCTATGCTTATCCTCATATCTAAAGAGAACGTGGTGTGTGGTTTTAGCCAACAAAATAGTGTTAAAAATAATGTCTCAGCTGTTCTTAGCTCGGAGTTCTTCATTGGTTCCCTGTCCCAAGTTCAACATAGCTCTGGTGGCTGCTTGTCCCCACAATGTTCCTTCAAAACTCGAGGTTCCCTTCTCCTAGTTCAATACAGTATAATTTACACAAAAGGAGGTCTTGAGGTTCCCTTCCCCAAGACAGCATTTATTATTTCTTTCAACTCTCCGGGTTCCCTTCCCCAAGATTTCACTGCAGCACTTATACTGCTTTCATCCGCTCAATGTTCAATACAAGAAAACTTGACCCACCTTCTGATTTGCTTTACCAATTGTTTCACAGTTCTTCTTGAATAATTTCCAATGTCCTTTGCTGATTATCAGTTAGGGCTCTCTGGTCTAGACGCAGTTGTCAGACCACCCATTACAGGTAACGCTTCCAGGAATCCTCAGCGTCTCCTTGACATGATTTGTGATGTCTGTGATCTTCACAGTGGAGAACTCCCTGGTCTTGGCGCAGTTGTTAGACCACATATCCACCCATTACAGGTCGTGCTACCATGAGCTCCCTTAACCTACTTTGGCCCCTTATCAGGCCCTTCTGCCTCGGACTTCTGACTTCACACACTTTTATGCACTTTGGTTATTGTAACACTCTTCTGTTGATGTAACACTGTTTTGTTTTTGCCATAGACTTAGGTGCCTTTCTCATACTGATAGTTAGAATATTTAAATGATTGTTCAATATTACATATGTTTTCATTTTGCCCACAGTTTTGCTAACATACAGTCTGTTTAAATCCAAATGTCCGGTCAGCGTTTAATATGCTGTGATCTTATTTAAATAGCACTTTCCATTCAGTTCGGTGTTCAATATACTCAATTAGTAGTTTCAATTCAGTTCGGTATTCAATATAGTTCACATTCACTTAGTCTGACGTTTGCCTGCAGTCCCAGGAGCGCTTTGGTCTCCCTGTGTCCTCTGACACCAACCGGCGCTTCATGTTTCTACAGCGGCTGCTCCTGTTGCCTTCGCTCACCTTCTGGGTAGCGGGGAAGCTACCGGCACGTTCAATGGGCACGTTCCGACAGCACTTCCCGGCTTCTTACTTGACAATAGATGTAGACCACGTCTTCCCCTACTCCTGGTTGCCTTTGCAGCTCCAGCTGACTCCCAGTCTCGGCACGGACACCGTCTCTTTCCTTCTCTCTTTGGTTTGGCAGCAAAGTTGCCCGCCTTCCAGTTCAAAGCCTCCCAGTCCTGCACCCACCAACTGCAGGTCCTCCGGGATTGATGCCGATGTTCAGACTCCTGGGTCTCTTCCCAACACAGCGGTTCTCCTTCTCCTGTTGTATGTTTGGGCCTTCCCCTTTTATACACCTGAGCCCTATTCAGGGGTATCAGGTGTGAGTTGTTAGCTTGTCTTGCTATACTTAATTCAATCAATGGGACATGCCTGACCTTCAGTATTGGATGTCTTCATAACCTTCTTCTTCATCCCAGTACCAGAGTGCTGTTTGTAATAGTAAGTGTGTATTACTCCTAGCTGCTGCTTCCTCTTCTCAGTACTTGCTATATATTTAAAGGGGAATATAGGACATGAATGAAAATAGCTCATAAAGGGAAGAGAGGGTAAGTCATTGTTGAGGAAGGGGGAATACCATGTCTCTTCAAAGGGCATCACGCTCCCAGTCCCCACAGACACGCTACCCAGGTGATCCTCCCTTGCTTGCCCACCCTCAGGGTCAGGATCCAAGAGCAATGGCCTTTCCCTAGCAACCTGCATAGAGGATCCATGGGGAATAGGAGGGAGAATACCCTCAGGTTTCTCACACCTAATTAAAATTATGTAGGAAACCTAACAGTGGAACTTGTTTTAGCCAGAGGGTAACCCAGTAGTGTCTTCTGTAAATGGGATTAGATTGCTTTCCTTTGTAAACCGCTCTGATGGATTATATTCAGTCAACAATCATTTGACAACAGTAGAGTTGTTATTCGGTACTTTTACGTTCCCGTCCCCTTTCCTCTATACTGTTGGGCGTCCCACAAAAGGACCCAAATATTTCACCTTTTGAGATGGAAGGCCACCAATCTTAAATTGTATAAATCATCTTGTGCAGTCACATCGTCAGTTATTAGTCGCATGAAGGAATAATTTAGTATCATAATCATAGTATGATTAGATCAATGGGATCTATCCCAGCAATACGTTGGTGGAAATTGTTCCATCAAACCATGGTGTACATGATTCTCCAGCTAGATTTAAGTTGTTATGTATATTTCTCCCCTCTCCGCTTAAATCTTCATGATCACACAGACAATATCTGGGTTACTAGTATGTGAGTATTCCACGTTAACGTTCAATGACTGTGACACACAGGTTAATGAACCCTCTATCAGATTGTGTGGCTGGTAAATAAAAAGATGCAAACCTGTTCACTTATTTCTCTTGGAAACAACAAATACGGTGAGATGACATGAAATGTCTCCAATCCAGGTCCCTTAATTTGTGTTGCTATACCAACCACATTACTGTTGGATTTCAATACTGTGTTAAGTCATATTTTCATTGTCTTCACATTACATTAGACCTATGCAAATTTGTTCCGGGCGGGAGGGCATTCTACCATTCCAGTGTTAAGATGGATTTCTAGATTCGGCCTGGTGTATAGATTTTTGGAGGCCATCCTAGTTGTAGTGATTAGGGAACTCTGAGTGGTTAGCCAAAAAAGGTAGCAATGGACAGCAGTTAATGCTTATTCTCAGGAAAGTGTGAGTGGGGTTAGGAGCCCTCAATGAATCCACACTGTATGGCACACAATAATTCAATTTAGACAGCAAGTATAAAATATGCAGTTATTTATTATAGGCCTTTGGACACACTGAAAAATGAATCTAACAGGTAGTATTATCACCCAATACTCTAGGATACAAAGCTATATATATTCACTGTAGGTTCATAAATACATTAACATTCACTTATTCATCAAGCAGGTAAGTAGATCAAATGCAATTAATGATGAACCAGGTCACAAGTTAATTCCCTAATCTAAGCAGCCCAAACCCAAAGAAGAATGGGGCATTGTGACCAAAAACCATAAGAGCCAAAATGTTTCTCCACTGAAAGGGGTCTCTGCAGGGAATTTGCAATTCACTTGTGTTGGTGCTTTCACCTTCAAAGAAAGGTTATTGAACAATTTTACTGAGGTAAGTAAATGTGTGCTCATATTTTAAGTTACTTTACCCAGGTTTGATGATCAAAAGGTGAGTGGAATGAAATGCACGAGACAAAGGAAATTGTTCCCAATGTTATCCTATGGAGGACAGGGGGAAACAGATACACTGTGTTTCCTTACCCCCTGACTCCGATTTCGTGGATCGTCTGGAGTTTGCTGTTGACCTGATCTTCTGCTGTTGGTTCTGGTGAGTGATGCTCAAGAGTTGAGGGTTCAAGTAATTGTAATTGGTTATTTATAACACGCTTAATAACCAGAGGTTTCTAAGCACAGACCTGAGGGATCGAACCTGTGTTGCTCTGCATCGTCTTGTTTCCAAGGTGAGTGCACTGCCCCTGAGCTATCATCCAGAGAGTCTCAAGGATTCTTTTGATCGGGTACAACTGCAAGAAACACTGATTCAGTCCTCTTCAGGACACTTCACAGATTCGAGAAAGGCAGGTTCCAGCGACGGCAGGCGTCCTTCCAGTTGCGGTCACAGAAACTGCTCCAGGACGGGATCCCTTGATGCTGGGATACTATAATCCTGAAGAAGGTGACTTGTGGCACGTGCTGGTGACCACTGAAGTTCCAGGCTTGAACGTGGAATGGCAATGCTGTAGTGAGGTAGCCCACAAGAGAGGTGGTCAGTCCACTGGGCGGTTCAGGAACACTTCCCAAGGCTCAGAAGAGCAGGATCCTCAAGAAGGCGTTGACACTAGTTGATCCCACTGGTCCAGCTGTTGAAGCACCACTCGGGGTCTTTGGGGATCAGTTTGTCACACAGGGCTTCACTGGGTCAGACACAGGCAGGCTTGCTGGGCCACAGCAGGAGTCGTTTTTGGGTCTCCAGCAGGTTGTGCTTCTTCGAAGGGACTTCTACCCCAACAATGATCTGAAGAAATGGCTGCAGAGGTTCTCTTGTTATACAAAATCTAAGCTGAAAGGAAGTCCAAGCCCACCAATGGTAAGGGTCTACACCATTCAAACAGCAAGTAGTTGTCCAATCAAGGACAAATACTGATTTCACATTTCCCCCACACCTAGACTCTCTGGCACCACAGGTCTGGAGTGGGACTAAACAGTCTCACCCCCTACCTGGGCTGCACCTCACAAAGGCAACACTAGCCCACGAAAGCTCCAGCTTTCCTGAGCAATTACATGACCTTATGCAGAAAGAAGTCCAAACAACAATATGGCCAAAGAAACCAGCAGAATTCTCGTGGCATGGCCATTTTAGGGCACTATCCACGTATAATGATAATGATGATGATTTGATGTGTTATTTATAGAAGCAATACGCAAATGTCCACACTAAAAATAATGCAGAAATGGTAAAAATGTATCTACTGCCACCACCTTGTCTTTAGGCACATATTAAAGTAATCAAAACTTCCAAGTGTAAAAAGCTATGGTGATACAAAAGTATTCCCATTGCACTGCATTGTAAGATGCTGTGCAATGTTAAAAAGTACAAGAATTCAAAAAGGAAACGTTTCCTAGTACTGATAGTGTGAAGGACTGATCAGTTTCCCCATATCAATGAGCAACAGGCAAGGGAAGTGAAGCTGATGGCTTTACTTCCCTTTAAAATGTCAGAAAAGTCAGAACAGGTTTAGAAACAGTCCAAAAAGAATGGGGGTCCATAAGAACTATGGAGGTAAAGTTGCAAAAAGAGAAATTGTTTCTAACATCAAGTAAAATGACTAGAAATAGTTTCCTTTGGTATTGCCATTATCAACATGCTCGTGACCTTTCTACAGCTGTGCCTGTGTGTTTTCCTGCCCCAGCGTGCAAACAGTCAATGGTTGAATAGTGTAAAGGTGCAGAAGTAAGGCTCGTACACAAGGGTCCCATGTTTCTGGCTAAGAAAAGGTTGGAAAAATTCCTGTGGATCCCTCGAGCGAATAGGGGTTTCCCTACCTCAATGAAACTAGTGAAATTGTCAGGAAGTCAGAAAATAAAGTCTGTCACTGTCTTGTCCAAAATCCTGCTTCTGGCCCTAACACTAATAATCTAAAGTAAATGTGCAAGGATGGTCTTCTTAAAGTGTAATACGTGTTTGTGTGCTTTCAATCAACAGAAAAAGCTCCCAGACTTTCTGGTAATAAAAGGTGTTGCGAAACAATGTTCCAAAATGCAAGATTTCAAAGCTATGGAAGGTGCTCCTTTCGCCTAGAGTACTTCTTATCCCAATTTGCTGGATAACCCATGAGGAACTGCTTCTTGGCTTCACAGTTTTTCTATCCTGTCAACTTAGCATGCTCCGCTACCAAGCACAGGATTCCTTTTTATCGGTCTCGTGGTTCTTGACCCTATTATTCCCAGTCTCTCATATGGATGTGGGTCACAGTCTCGCACAAAAAGTGGCTTGGTTCGCTCTCCTGCCAAGCCAGTGGATTCTCATGGATGGTCTTTCTTTCTCAGCCCCTCTTTGCTTTAAACTTTGGCTTCTCATATGAGTGTGAGTCCCAGACTCGCACTGTTGCATTGTATACGCTTGGGTCACTCTCCCGCCAAGGATACAACTGTTTTTCATTTGCGTCAGGGTCCCTGCCAGGCGGGAAGTCAGTTTGCTGGAAGTTAGGAGCTCGATTGGTGTATTGCATCTGATGCCGTTGGTGCGGTCTCTGGTGATTCAATCTGGTTTTGGGTTATGGACAGATTCTGCGACAGTATTTCTTTTTCTGTTGTCAATAGATATGATATATACAGGCCCCAGATGTCCAGGGGTCGGGCATGGAGGGGCAGTGTCCTAATATTGCTAGTTTCAACGTCTTGGTAGTACGTGACATCCTGGAGCCATTGCTGAATGGTTGGTGGGCGTCCTGTCCCCCAGTTGCAGGCTATCCGTCTGCGTGCTAGTACAAGCAATAGGTTTGCTAGTCGTCTGATGTGTTCCGGCAATCGGTTGGTTTGGCTCAACAAGGTCAACATTGGGCTGGGGATGAGCTGTACTCCGATAATTGCTGAAATTTTCGTTAACACAGAGTTCCAGAACTTTGTTATCCATGGGCAAGACCATGCAAGATGAATGAAGTCTGATTCTGGGTAACCGCATGGGGCGCATGCAGCAGATATTGTTGCTCTCTGGGCGTGCAGTTTCAGTGTAGTACGTCTGGTGGACGTAATTGAAGTGTATCTGCTTATGTATTGTGTTTATTGCCACTTTTTTGGTAAGTCTTCGTATGTATGCCCAGTCCTCTTCAGGTATCGTTAGGTTGAGGGACTTTCCTATCTTCTCCAGGAGTTTAAGCAATGTGAGGGTTTTTCAGTCAGTAAGGCTTTGTAAATGTTTGTTACCAAGCGGCCTTCTCCTTGTGCTTGTATGACCCGATGCAGCAAGGGCCAAGTTGAGGGTTGGAGAGGAAATGTGGGCAGTATGGACTGAAGGGTGTGTCGAACTCTATAATAGATGAAGGTGTCAGAAGCGTTTATACTCCCTTTCCCATGAGCTTGTTGTAGAGAAATGAATGTGCCTTGTGGGAAGAGATCGCCGATTGCGTCAATTTGTAGTTTTTTAGTCCATTGCTGGAAGGCGTTTTCCAACGTGATTGGGATTCCTGGTATACGTCTCACTGGAAGGAGTGGGGAGTACCTGGACTGGATACCGCTCAGATTAGCTATTTTCCTCCAGATGGCGTACGTCGTATACATAGTGTTCATCGATGACGTAGGTGTCTGTTGGTGCCCAAAGATGATCGCACAAAGGAGATGGGGGAGTTGCCAGGGCTCTCTCAATCTGTACGTGAGGTCGGACGAAGTGCACCGTGTACCACTGGATGAGATATTGTGCCTGTGCTGCCCAGTAGTAACTTTCAACATCTGGGAGGGTGAGACCCCCTTGAGTCACACTGGAAGGATCAATGTATTATAGGCCACTCTGGGAACTTTGCCCACCCAGATCAAATCAAGAATCATGGATTTGATTCGGTGGAGGAACCGTTTCGGTGGCAGCAGGGGAATGTTCGCAAAGAGGTAGAGCAGTTTGGGAAGAATTATCATCTTTGCTAGGCAACTCTGCCCCATAGTGCAAGAGGGAGTGCTTTCCATCTGTTTACTTTACCCTGGATTGTTTCTAGCGTGCTTTCGTAATTATCATGCATGAAGTCAAAGCTTGATCTGGACAGTAGGATGCCCAAGTATCTGACTTTTTTGTGCTGCCATTTGAAGCCAAAGTCTCCGCAAATTCCTCTGTTACGTCGGTGAGGGGAAAGATGATTGATTTCGAGCTATTAATTTTATAAAGGCACTTCATAACGTGGATCAAGGCCCTCTGGCCTTCCACGTTAAAGTTTCTCTATACAGCTTTCAAAACACAATTCAACAAAAAGTTCATTCCGGTCTCAGTCAGTTGGGCTCGGACCTTTCAAAGCAAAAAGTTCACGTAGGTCTCCCTCAGTTGGGCTCAGACCTTTCAAACACAACACTTACAGGGATTCCCTTCCCCAAGCTTAATTCACATCCTTTAGGGGTTCCCTTCCCCTAACTTATCACACTTCCAGTCTCCCTCAGTTGGGCTCAGACCTTTTCCTGATGTCGAAGAATTTCGAATGTGCTTGACTTTTTCTATAAACCTCTGCAGGACCACTTTGACTTTCCCTTCAGCTCACACTCTTGTGTTGTTTGCCCCAGTGTCTCTTGGTCTGGGTAGTTCAATGGGTATTACCCAAATTGACCTTTTACAATTGACCTTTTGCACAATTGACCTAATTATAGTGGTCGTAATTGATCTTCTGCATAACTGACCTTTATATTTTAGTTATTTTATATATGTATTGGGTTGATTTTGGATTATAAATAATATAAGGGGATTGGGTGAATGGTTGCAGGAGGTTTTCGATTGGGTGGGGGAGTTGCAGGGGGGTTCTCCCCGCATATATGTTCTAATTGACCTTCTAAATTAGGTCAATTCTCCCGAGGTCAATTGTGAAAGTCAATTAGTATACAACCGTTCAATGTCATAAGCAACAAAAGTTCAACATTCACCTTTTTACTCCCCCTCCCTTTTCTCTGGGTTAATTTTGATCACTTTGCTTTGTATAGTTCATTCACTTTATAACAAAAACATTTAAACTTTCACAGAGATTTTCGAGTGGGGTACTTCCTTTTCGCTGGACCACTCAGCTACTCAGTATTGCTGGTTTCACAGCTATCGTAATTCAAAGTTCATCACAGGTCTGCCTTCCTTCATGTCTCATTCACACATGTGCAGCCTTCAATTGTGCGATATATTGTTGCCACTTCAATCTTTCCTTAATACACACCGATCTTTCATTTCGCTTGCCAACTCACCAACTATGTGCATTTCTTTCTTGTCTTTTCAGTTTTTAATTCACGAGTCAAGGTTAATACCACAAGCCTGGTCACGCCTCCCCAACTCTGCTGTTCACCCGTGAGGGTCGCTGGCATCCTTGAAACAGAATGCAGTCTTCTTGTCTGGGATTTTGCCTTCTCCACGTGTCTTCACAGATGTTTGGAGGCAACAAACTCCTGCTGGGAACTCCTGGGGTTCTCTACCCTCTGTTCTTGTCCCTCAGTCCGTCGCTCTGCTCCAGTAGGTTTACCTTCACCCCGGAAGCTCTGCTTCTGCTCGTGTTTCACCTTGCTCACCAAAATGTCTTTGGACTTCTTGTCCCATAATCATTCTCTCTGATTTTGCTCCCACTTTGTTAGCTCACCTTTTTGGTACTCTGGTGGTTTTGGGAGCTGCAGGAGTTAAAGCGGATACTTTTTGAGGTTGTGGTCTCACCACCTGCCCCTCAAAGGCCTGGGCTTTCCTGTTTTGCCCAGGAGAGGAGCTCTGGTGTGGGCACAGCCAGGGAACCCCAGCTGCCCCTGGTTTGGCTCCCTGGAGGTACAGTTCCCTCTCCACACTGCAGTCTCCCCTGTACTCACAGGTCCGGTAAGCAGGCAGTCCTCCTTCATCCAGGCCTTCCAGGGTCCCTCCAGCTCAAATTATCTCCCTCTGGCTTCCGTCCAGCATTCCTAGCTTGCTCAGTGTGCCTGTATTTTCCACCTTTTATACTCTTTGGGAGAGTCAATCAGAATCAAGTGTGAGTGGTTGTATAGGGAGGCCTGACCTTGCCTGTTGCTTTAAGAGGACAATCTGTTGTCAAAAAGGAAGAGGCTGTCCTCTGTGTCTCAGTGCGTTTCTTCTCGGTGATCTTCATCTGCTCAGTTCTTCTCTTCTTCTTCTCAGTGTTTGTATAAAAAAGGGCGGGGGTTGGGAAGTCGTAGTATTTTCTGGTAATTATGGGAAAATTGGGTAAGGTATTGTCAGATCACAGAAGATAGATGTATGGTTGTGGGTACATGGGTTCTGGTTTGCCATGAGGCTCTCGTCTTCTTTCCTTTAGGGAAAAGTACTCGGTAGGATGGGCCTTGGTTTAACACATCCCATGTAGACTGAGGGGGTGTCGGGTAGGGGTGTGTCAGAAAGGGGGGGGGAATACTGCGTCTCTCACGAGGGCATTCCTGCCGCAGTCCCCAAGGACCCCCAGTCCAGGAGATCCTCCCGCACTGGTCCACTGCCAGGGTCTGGTTCCAAAGGCAATGGCCGTGCCCTTGCCACCTGAACAAAAGATCCTCTGGGTCTATCTGTGAGAACACCATTGGGTTTCTCACAGTCCCAGACCCTTTTATTCTAGAATTATTTCCTTCAGGGTCCCAGACTCTTTCCCCAGCTTCTGGGCCCCTCACCCCCCTGTCGCTGCTTCTCCGGACCTCTAGCACCTCCAAGGCAACCTGTGTACCTATCTGAGACTTTCTTGTAGGTATCGGCGGTTCCTGGGCAGCTGCATCTGTTCTCGAGGCTCTGGTAGTGGTCGGTATCCAGCTGTGTCTGCAGTGCCTCTGCAGTTTTCTGCTGTTCTCCCTCAGAGGACCGCTCTCTCCCTCTTGGGGCTGTGGCAGATCAGTAGGCTGTTCGGCGAGCTTTCCTGCTCCGCTGGGTGGCTATCTCTACTTCTGCTGGGCCAGTCTCTCCTCCAGGAGTTTGCCAGGGTCCCCACTGCCTCCAGGCAAGCATCCGGTCTTCCCTTTTCTGGCTTCTCTGAACTGGCTTCACTCCTTCCACATGGTTTCCCAAGAGAGGGCTCCTCTTATACTTCCAGTCTTTCTTCCCTTTTATACTGACTCTGGCCAGTAGAGTTTGAGGAAACACCTCATGCCTCCACACTTATCGCTGGTCACAGTACTGATCTTATGACTTCTTTGTGAGTCACTGGGAATCTTTTTTTGCCACAGTACTGGGAAAGGGATCTTCACTTAGGTAACTCCTATTCTTCCTAGTCCCTATATTTTCCAGGGGGAAGGGGAAGATGACAACTCATGAGCTTATTGGGGAAGGGGTTGTTCTTAGGATTGTAGAAAGGGGGACTAGGGTCAGGTGATTGGCAGGGATACTGCGTTCTCTGGGAGGGCCATCCCTAATCTCATAAGGGGCGTCCTCTCCCAATGCGATCCTTCCCCGGTGCAACACCCCCATGGGGATTAATATACTGTGGACGCACCACCCTGTCTCCATGGGAAAGATCCACCCCCTGCGGCCCCCAAGGTAGACTGGATGGCATCCTCAGATTAGTTATAATAGCCATGCAGCCTACTTGCTCCTCTCTTGGCTCATAAACAGGCAAAGGTAATATACATTTCTGAAGGGGCAATTCATTGATTATTCAGTATGCCTCTGCATCCATTAAGGTTACTCAGTCAAGTACTTGCCTTCAGGGCTGTTTGCTTTGGATGTCACGGCTTGATTATCCAGCAATTTCTACTGTGTGGAAGTCTCCTCCCTAGTTTTTGGGACTGCCAGGTGCCACGCCAAGCTAGTGGAAGTTGCCCCTGGTGCTTGGGGGGGGGAGGGGAGCCTGTGGTCACCTTCCCTTAGTTCCTTTCAAAGGGAAGGGGACCACCACAGTGCTCTTGTACAGGACAACAGTTGTGACCATAGAATGTTGTGGCAAAGCACAAACCAACCGCGACAGGCTGACGTTCCTTCTAGGCAGACCCAAAGTCCTAACATTGAAATACAGACCCTAAGCTTCCACCAGAGTGAATTTAATTCATGCAGAAGTAGTAGTGTTTATTCTGATACTGTTGATATTCAATCACTGGTATCCGAGACGTTGGTTTCAATCAAGACTCCAGAGACACTTGATACAGTGGTGCTTGTTTGCAGGTCTCGGACTCTGGGTTTCTCTGCGGAAAAGATGCCATTAACAAATCACGGTTTTCTGGCAGAGCGTTCCCACAGCAGAGACACAATATTGTAACTTGTACCCGAGTCAACACTCTGCACATTAAGAATGTTTAGAAAGCTCACTCGAAGGTTCTCCAGCACACATGTCACATGCTGGGGGAAAGGAGGAGCAGGGCTCTGCACAAGCCACACGAAAAAGGGGTTGAGGTGTGATAAATCTGATGGTGTCATTACTTCTTTCCTGGCGGTGACCTCTCCCCATGTGGCCAGGTGACGGCAGCCGATACCTGATCCTGACTCTGGGTGCAGCTATATGAGGGAAGATCACATGGGGGAGAAAACCTCTGGGGGGGGAATATTGTGGTGCCATCGGCTGAGGCATGGTATTCCCGTTCTTCTTTTGAGTATACCCCATCCCTGCCTAATGCCTAATGGCATACTGTTACGCCTCCCCTCATACACCTGGGAAAGATGCTGAAGATCTTCAAATGAGAACTGTATGTAAGACATCACCATCTGACTTACCCTCCCAAATTAATTAAAACACCTTCTCAGCCTCTATCTACAAGTCATCTACAACTGACTTACCTTTAAAGAAAAGACAAATTATCCAAACTCCATTCCCATAACTACCAGAAAACTGCAACAAATAAGATGGACAGATTAATGCAGATGCAGGAAGGCCAGAAAAACAGGCTGCGCTCTAGTTGTTGCGAACGAATAACTGTGACCGGGAGATTTAAACTAGCAGAGCAGCTGACTGAAGTACGCTGCTGGAGAGAGAAAGCTGCTGCTCTCTGAACGAGCCGAGAGACCATGAGGCTGGTTAAAGGTCCATGGAGTGAACCGGCCTGGGAACCAGACCCAGGTAAACTGACCACAAGAAGAAGCACACTGCAGGAATGCTAAAAGCCAAGAGAGGGCTCCTGGGCATTCACTGGTGTTTGGAGGCAGCCTTTGCCTTAATGGAGCCTGAAGACACGAAGCAGATGAGCCCAGCACGGACTGCAGGATAAAGAGAACCAAGAAACAGATGTGACAACAGAAGAGGAAATGGCGAGCAACTGTTACTATGCCAGCGAGAGCAGGTGAGTCCTCACAGAGGAAGCAGGGATGCCGGAGGCATATTGGCAGCCATGCCAAGACTGAATGAGTATTTCTGAAGCAGATGAGCAAGAAAGAGTGAAAGTTTATTTCTTTAAAGGACAGAACGAAAGAAAAACACAAGACTTTCAGGTTTGTGGGTGTATGCGATACACATGTGAAAAAGCAGAAACAGGAGACCATCAATTTTGAAGGGGTGTGCAGAGCCCACCTGAGAAAAGCCATTGAAGGCAAGTATACCAGGAAACATAAATGTTTAAGGATATATATCTATGAGAAAGCCCTGGCAGGAGAGAATACCAGGCATGTGCAAGTGTGTGCATAAAGGAAAGCCCTGGTAGAGAAATACACCATGCAAAGACTTGTTGAATATTATATAGGAAATACCTGACTTAGAAAGATCCTGAAAAAGATGCACCAATATTAGCAGAAGGGCTGTGCTGATCACGAGAAGAAGAGTGAAGACCTGGCAGGAGAGTACACCAGGTATCCCCACAAGACAAATGCAGAGAACCAAGTTGTTTTATACACTAATTGTATCATTAATCAAGAGGAACCCAAGGAACTGACATTGTTGAATAAGCAACTAAGGGAAGAGAAATCCAGGGGAAGGGAACCACTCCCTCGAACAAGAGACTCTATCCTGTTGGAACTTTTGTGTTGGAGTTACACATCTTCCTTTTTGATCATTTATGAACCACTAAAGGTCAAAGAAATTACCCTTTCCACTTTAGATTTTAGTTTTTTAGAATGTAAGGGCCAGACCCCACAGGGATAACGGTATCAGAGGAGGTAAAGTGGGGGAGAGCCGTCAGAAAAGAAGTGCTCCGAACCAGAAGTGGAGGGGCCTTGTAGCAGCGACGGGACGCCAGAGGTCTGGAGTCGAAGGAGCGGAACCCCCCCTGCACCCAAAGCTGCCGTGAAGGGTCTGTATGAGAGGAAGCTGAGCCACGCGGCCCCGTATCAGCAGGAATACACCCCACGGGTGAAAGGCCAAATATCTGCAGAGAGCCAGCCTGCACCAGCTACCGGCAGCGACAACAGAATCTGCACATCACCGACCTGGGAGCTGTCGTACGGTCCTTCCAGCATTGGCAGCTGCACAATGTGTGGCGGAGAGGAGAGGCGTGCCTGCCGGATCTCTGGCGGAGAGAGGAGGAGCAGGGGGTCTGGAGCCGTTATCACTCCGCGGGCGGGAGGCCTCATCACCTTCACCCCACTGGCCTCAGGGCCTCCACACGGGCCCCACAGCACCAACAGTGGGACCCCATTCCCAGCTAGGTTCGGGAGCGCAACCATAAAACAAACGGCTGGGACAGCATCGGGAGCCTGCCTCCACCGAACTGCGGATCAGGTGACATATGCGGCAACTGGTAGCTCTTGGTCCCACCCCCCACAGCATCTACCGTGTGTGCTGGGTGCGAGCGGTCTGAGCGCACAAGTCAAGGGGAGCCCCCTACAAGGCCTGCAGACCACATATGAGGTACGTGAGCTGGGCCAAACACACCCTCTGATAGCCTCATAGCCTCACAGACACAGGACTGAGCCACACCTGGGGCCCTGTCACGTAACACACGTACCTTGAGCGGACACACAGTGGGCACATGGCATAATACCCCCTCTCTGGATGGGGGATTAAAACATACTGAAGGCCGAACTCCAACTTGCAACGAGAGGTGGGCGAGGATAACCAATCAGGGGCCCTGCACAAGGAGGGGCAGGAGAGTGTGGATAACAGCCCTGAATCTACAGAGCTGATAGGACTCCCGGACCAGCGGCCTGCGCTGGTGGAGAGGTACTGTAGAGGAAAGAGAGTCAGGAAGGAGCCACGAGGAGCCTCAGTCCAGAGTGTTGCAGCAGGTGGTGCAGAATGAAGCTCACTCCAGGAGACACTAGCAATTCACACACAGCAGACTTGAGCAAAGTTGAACCTGGGAGCAACCCAGCTGGATGGTTGCCAGTTAAAGGCAGACGGCAAACGGGTGGCTTGCCCCATCTGGGAGTCCAACTGGAGCACAGCACAGCAAGAGAGAGGGACAACACAAAGACAAATCTGGATGAACAGCAGCTTGTCTCCTAAATAGACGGTGGAAGCTGCTAGTAAGTCTCTCCCCATCGGTGGGCTCAGATCGTACCCCGTGGGGGAGGGGCAAAAGGGTAGCAGTACACCGGACACTAGTGGGCACAGCAGCAACCCCAAACAACTGCTAAGCCCCACTAGGGACTAGTGCTGCACACCAAGAACACGCATCAGGGGCCACCACCTCAGAAAGCATTAGAGGTCCCCTGTGGGCCCAAGGCAGAACAGCAATAACACGGGCTGCAAGCAGACAGTGTTAACACAGAGGCCACATCCCAGCCAACTCCATCCCTCAGTGAGGATAAGCGCGAGGCCTCAGACTCTGGGGGCTGCAGGCCCGCCTCGCGCTGGTTCACTGAATACAATAAAGGCAGCTCGAAAGGACACGGCCTGAGGCTGGAGTGGACACAGTGAGAGGGTGCCCGTAGTGGTGCTGGCCTAGAGTGAGTAACTTGGAGCGGCTGATAGACTGGAGAAAATGAGGCGAGGTGACGACTGGGGTGTAGAGAAGAGAGCAGCTCCAGATGGCCCCTGGAGTGGGAATACACCCCCACCCAAAAGCACCCACCAGAAATCGGGCATAAGAACTGCGATAAGCCCAGGAAGAGGTGTGCTTGGAGCTATGGCGGTCGGAGCGGCTCTGTGAGAGCTCCCGGCTGGGGCCACGCGACATCTAATAATGCTCCGGTGAGACTTTGTTTTCAGCACTGAACTGTAGCAGACTGAGGTGCTGACAGCAGATGCCGATCCCGGTTGAATCGCAGCCATGGGGGCAACTGGGTTCGGAGCTTTTTGGTAGGCGAGCCGTGCGGCGGAGGGGAGGAGCGACAAGCGGCAAGATGGCAGACCCCTCCTGAGTCGGATGAAAACTGACGCATGAAGAGCTGATGCACCGAGGCCCCCACACTCATCAAACTGAACGCGAGTCGAGAGGTGGGTCCCCCCCCTCCGCACCCTACAGCGGAGCTCCTGGGCAGCCGCTAAGTCATTCTCGGCCCAAGAGGACACGGAGCTGCGGGAAGAAGCACACAACGGGGCCGAGGACCAGCCGGAAGGCATAAATGTTTGGAGACGGAGGCCGGGCTAGCTACAGGCTCAGCTTCAAGTCACAGCAGGTCGGCCACTGAACACAGAGCGGCCCAACATACGGTGGAAGCAACGGCCCCCAGGGAAGGCCACCTTTCAGTAAACTTAAGCCCACACTACAGTGCACATTGGAGCCCAGGGAGCTGAGCAAAGACACCTATTCAGCGCCTTACCCGGAGGTAACCCCAAGTCAACCAGCGCCAAGCAGGATTGTCTCACCCCTCCCCACCCCCCCCGGAGTCAGCAACAACCCCCGCGGTCATGCAGCACATCAAGGGGCTGGCCCAGGAACATCCTCCTGAACATGCTGCACTGGGCCCCGCCTGCAACAACATCCTCAGCAGCGGTACAACCCAGCCTCCCACCAACAGGGACCGAAAACCCACTGGATCTCTCCCTTCCCGGGTCCTACAATCACAAGTCAGCAACCCCAACCCACACCGCTCGGCATATTGGAGCCCAGTGAGCCAAACAGAGACACTCAAGCAGCACCTTGCCCGGAAGTGGCCCCAGGGCATCCAGCGGCAAACAGGGGCGTCCCACCTCCCAGAGTTGGCAACAGCCCCCGCTGAACAGCAGCAGATTAAGGAAGCTGGCTCCTCAGCACTCTCCTGAACGGGCCGCACTGGGCCCTGTTAGCAGTCACATCAGCAACTGAACTACCCAGCCTCCTATCGGAGGCCGGGGACCCACTGGATTGCTCTTTACCCGAGTCTTACTACCCCAAGCCAACAGAGCGCCGTACCCCAACAGGAGGCACATCCCGAGCCCACAGACCACAATGGCTAAAAAATCTACTAAACAAGCGGACATCGCAACCTTATTATCCACTCCAGCGATGGACAGATCCAGGAGAGGGGAGCGCCTGGAGTCAGGGGAAGCAAGCACCGAGAGCAAACAAGGGGAAAAACTACAGGTGAGCCAGTTTCAAGCCGTCACGAAATCGGACCTTCAGGATCTGCTCTCGGCACTAACTAAAGAGTTCCAGAGGGGCACGCAGGAGGTTAAAGGGACAATTACAGCACTGGACACAAGGGTGGGGGAATTGGAAACAAGGACAGCAGAAGTGGAGACTACCCTGTGTGAGCATGACTACAAAATCGAGAAGGGGTCAGTCAGGCTGGCGGCGCTGGAGGCAGAGAACCGCTCCCGATGCAATAACATACGACTAAGGGGCATACCCACTGCAGTTCCGGAGGCTGACCTGGAGAGATACGTGAGTGACTTCTTCCATTTCATTTTGGCCCTCCCGAATGACTCTTACCCCCCCGCCCCCCCCCCCCCCCCCCCCCCCCCCTCCTGGTGATCGACAGGGTACATAGAACCGGAGCCAGAACCAACTCATCGGTCCCACCGGACGTCCTTGCGAGATTGCATTACTTCAAAGTGAAGGAGGAAATCGTGCTGGAAGCAAGAAGTTGCCCGCGAATACTGTTCAGGGATGCTTCTATTTCCCTGTATCAGGATCTCGCGGCTGTAACGCTGCTGAAGAGAAAGGCGTTGAAGCCAGTCAGAGTGGCTGAGGGAGAAAGGTCTCACATACCACTGGGGGTTCCCCACCTCCCTGATATTCCCCTGCAAAGGGAGCACCGTCATATACGTAACATTCATGAGGCAGAGAAGCTATTGCATCCAAACGCAGGGGAGGGAAACAACAACAAAGAGGCGCCCTCTGATCAGGAGGATCTGAAAGACTCCCACCAATCCTGGGCTCGAGTCGACAGGCGACATCGGAGAATCAGAGGCCCCCCACCAAAAAGTAAACAGCCCAGCAAAGATGTCTAAGATGACCCACGGTATCGCGGACCCGAGAGGTGTTATCCAGAGGTCTGGTCACCGGCCTCAGGATCTAGCACATAGCGTAACTCAAGCAGTAAACTGACGAGCTAAACTCGCACACAGCTCTCACCACCGAGCAGCGAAGGCCAGAAGGCCTCAACCTTAGAGGGCAGCGTTGGCCTAGCCAGAGCCCCTGTTGGTTGAAGGCTGGCCCAGAAGACCACGTTTTGTTGTTTTAAATGGGGAAGCGGGGGGAGATCAGTAGGGGGACTCAAATCATCAATGCAGGGACTAGCAGTGTCGACACACCTACATGGAATGGCGGAGACGGTAGAAAGGCAGCCACAATTATCAGCAACCTTTGCCTTCTGGGATGGGATCACCCACTAAGAACTTAACCATTATTACATGGAATGTCCAGGTCCTGAATTCTCCCAGGAAAAGGAAGTCCGTGGAACACCGCCTAGCCCAACTGGAGGCGGACATAGTGTGCCTGCAGGAAACCCACCTCCTGGCAGCAAATGAGTAGCGAATCAGGGACTGCAGATTCCCCAGAAGGTACTTTGCATCCTCAGGACAGAAGAGGGGGAGGGGTGGCAATCCTGCTCAGCCAAGCGGCGGCGCTGTCCAAGAGAACAGTCAAGCGAGACCCCGAGGACAGATTCTTGCTGATTAAGGGACTCCTGGTCGAACTTCCAATCACCTTTGCTGCCATCTACTGCCCAAATGAAGGCTAGGAGTGCTTCCTACGTAGGGTTCACCCAATTATAACCACTTTTGGCAAAGGCAAATTGCTGATCGGAGGGGACTTTAACCTCACCCCGGACCCAACCATCGACAAGACTCTGCCGCCTACCGGACCAGACTTCTCGAAGGCACTGGGCTTCGCGGAATTCCTGAGAGAGACTGGGCCAATCGACGCATGGAAGCTGGCTAACGACAAAGCACATGTTTACACCTTCTTCTCATGTACACAGGGGTCTTTCCAGGATATATATCCTACTGTTCGCAAGTGTGATGTTCCCTTGCCTCACAGACATCCACATAGGGTTGAGGGTATTTTCTGACCACGCCCCAGTAGTAGCGCAACTCCAGATGGAAGGTCTACCAAGATTGCTGCAAAGGGCCTGGAAATTACAGAACTACCTCCTCTCGGACATGTCAGACAGCCAGGTACTATCGGAAGCCCTGGTCAACTACTTCACAGAAAACATGGGAAAAGGTTCCACAGAGGCGATGGTATGGGACTCTATGAAGCCAGTTATCCGTGGAGTGGCCATGAACTGTTCAGCAGCACACAGGTGCAGACACCAGCTCAGACTGGGGGAACTAGAAACAGCAGTGGCAGAGAAAGAAGCAATACACAAAAAGCGCAAAGTGGCCAAGTCATGGAACGAATTACAGAAAGCTAAAGTAGTCCTTGAAATGCACCTAGCGGACAGGGCCCAAGCCTCAACATGCACAAAGCAGTATTACTACCTGAACAGCAACAAGGCCAACCGCCTGCTCGTGCATAAACTGAAGGAACTTCACACCAAGAACAATATCACAGTCCTACGGAACCGAGAGGGGAAACCCCGCTGCTTGGACGCCGAAAAGCTAGCCATCATGATTGAGCACCACAGGGAAGTGATGTCAGGGGAGCCCACAACGGCGGAATTACACGCCGAGTATCTGCAAGTGGCTCCGAAGCCGCTGCGCCACCCACAGATGGACTCCCTGGAAGATCCCATATCTCTGGAGGAGGTGGCCGAGGTGATCCGCACCATGAAGAGTACAGCTCCGGGCCCGGACGGTTTGCCCGCACCATTCTATAAGATGTATGCTCACATCCTGGCCCCCCCCCACCTGGCATCTTTGTTCAACACCTTTCTGGAAACAGGCTCGATCACCCCTTCCATGGAAGAATCTGTCACGCTCCTGATCCCGAAACCCGGGGCAAATCCGGAACTCTGCTCATCGTATCGCTCCATTGCCCTGCTGAATGTAGACTCTAAAATCTTCTCGAAACTCCGGGCACGTAGGCTCGCCGGACTTCTCCCAGAGCTCATACACCCAGACCAGATGGGCTTCATCCCGAGCCGCAACACCCAGGACAACATCAGGCGGACCCTAAATGTCATTGAAACGGCCAACAGGTCTGGAGTGGAACTGGCGGTGGTGTTGCTTGACGCACACAAGGCTTCGACATGCTGGACTGGGGCTTCATGGGAGAAACGCTTAGGCATTATGGGGTGGGACCCAAATTCCGGAAATGTACAATGGCAAATTATCAGACCCTACTACATCCCTCAGAATCAACGGAGCGAAGTCCCCTGAAATAGAGATCACCAGAGGCACACGCCAGGGATGCCCCCTATCACCTCTCATCTTCGTGCAGTCGATGGAGCCGTTCGCTTCCAGGGTCTGCCAGAGGTCCGCGATCCCGGGACTCAAAGTCAAGAATGAAACATATAAAGCAACCCTGTACACGGACGACGTGCTGCTGACACTCACCCAGCCAGGCACATCTCTGGGGGCGCTAGGGGAAGAGTTGGAGAACTTTAAAGCAGCATCCAGGTTCACAATCAATCCCAAGAAGTCAGTAGCACTGGGTATCAACATTCCCAAAGCAAGGCTAGACTCTAGCAGCCAGCCTCCCAATCCAGTGGGCCAAATCACACCTATTCAAGGAACTGCAATCGGACATGTCCCGCTGGCGAAACCAGGAGATATCCTGGATAGGGAGGTTCAAGGCACTAAAAATTAACCTGAGCCCCAGACTGCTCTACTACTGTCAAGCTCTCCCAGTGTCAGTCCCCAAGAAAGCTAGGCAGAAACTACAAGGAAACATGCTGAAATTCATATGGGGGGCAAGAAGCCACGCGTTGCCAGGAAGGTCCTGCTCAGAAGCCCCGAATCGGGTGGCCTGGGGCTCCTGGAAATTGAGAGATACTGTCTGGCAGCGCAGCTCTCAGCATCGTTCACATGGCAAGCCGTCACTAACAAACCCCAATGTCTGACGTTGGAGGAAGACTGGAGCCACTACCCACTGGAATCCCTACCACATATCACTTGGCCCAAGATCCCTCCAAACACTGGGCCTCTCATGTCAACCAGGAACACAGTGAACAGTTGGAGGCAAGTGGCTAGGAAGTGGAACTGCAAGAGCACAGTTGGCCCCTTGTGCCCGATCTGGGAGAACCCAGACTTCACTCCTGGGAATAGGGCAAGGGGTCTCCCCCAAATTCGACACTGGCTGTCTCACGACCCAATGAGGATGTGAGGACACAGAGAACTCACAGCACTGGAGCAAACACTAGCTGCAGCCCCGCCCAGGAGGAAGATCTCAACCCTGTACAGGCTGCTAGACAGGGTTGACCCAAATTCGAAGGAGCCCTACATGGAACGGTGGGGGCAGGACATTGGCAGAGAAATAAGCATGGCTAATTGGAACTGCATTTGGACAAGAACCCACAAGACCTCCCAAGTGTGTCACAAACAAAGAGGGGGCTATCTTGGTCTGTTACAGGTGGTACATCACACCGGAAATCCTAAACAAGGGCAACCCCGCCATACCACCACACTGCTGGAGAGGCTGCGCAGACACAGGAACACTGTTCCACCTGCTCTGGGCATGTCCAAAGGCGGAAAGATTTTGAAGCAAGTCCTGGAACAGATCAGACTCATCACAGGCCTAACAATCCCGTGGGTTCCGGGAATCGTCCTACTGGGTGACACAGGGGAGGGACAACTGCCGATGTCAGGCAGTCTGGCGGTGCCCTGCACGCACTTACTCACTGCAGCCAAAATCTCAATCACCAGGCTGCGGAACCTCCCAGAGGGCCCAGCGATCCTAGTGTGGTGGGTAAATGCTGGGACATTGCAGCAGCTGAGAAAATCACAGCCCTCCGCTTCGGCAACAGAAGTAAGGTTTACAGCATTTGGTCATCATTTCAAGACTATGTAGAGAAATTCCCCAGGGCGGCCAGAAAGCCACCATCTCTCCGCTGGCTGTCAAAAATGGACTAGTTCCCCCCAGTTAGAGACAGTCTCCGCCTAGATCACTGCCCTCATCGAAAGCACCCCTGCACCAATGTCCCGAGACTGCAGCAATCCCCCGCCCGGAACACCCCGGTGACAAACACCCCCCCCCCCCCCTGCACCCATGCTGCCTCTGTTTGCCGCAGCGCAGGCCAAGTTGACCTTTGTTTGTTTAAACAATACCTTTGTAACAGGTTATTGAGAATGTTGAAGCTTTTATTACCTATACATGCCAATAAAAAGTGTTGTTGAAAAAAAGAATGTGAGGGTCAGCATAGTGCTTTGGATACGGGACGGTTTTGCTTGGGACATTCTGACGTTGACAGACCTTTAGTTTATGTTTAAAGTAGGGAAACACCTCTTGGAGCAGTGTGTTAAAAACCCAAGGAGTTTTCACTGAACAGAACCTCTGGGAGCATGGTAGGGGTCTCCGATGGTGAAACCGGTATCCCCTTTCCTTAGAGACCTCTTCCCCATCCTACTGTGTCAGATTTACTGACCTTCCAACTCCCCCCCCCCCCCCAACCCACCCTTTCCATGTAAATACTGAGACGAGGAAGAGGGAAACTGGGAGGATGAAGATTCCTTTTGTCAGCAGACTGTCCCACTAATGAGGCCATGCAAAGTCAGGCCTCCCTTTACAACTAAGCACACCTGAACCTAATCACCACTCCCAGGAAATCTAAAAGGCGTAGCAGGAGAGCACACTTTGAGCGAGTTGGGGATGCTGGAAGGTGGCGGGAAGCAGGAGAAAGACCTAGCAAGCTGCACAGACCCTGAGAGTCCTGGAGGAGGACTGTCCAAACACTGGCCCGGTGAGTTGAGAGGAGACTGCAGTGTGGAGAGCGAATTGTACCTCCAGAAGGCAAGACCAGGGACAGCTGGAGTTGCCTGGTGGTACCAAGGCAGAACTCCTCCCCTGGGCCAGGGAGGCGAATCCAGGTCTCTGAGGGGCAGGAGATGAGTCCCTGGCCTCATTTGAACATCCCCTTTAGGCTCCTGCAGCTCCCAAAATCGTGGAATGCAGTTTTGGGGAGCTGTGAAGTGGGAGCAAAATTATCACAGTGCATTTTGTGACTGGGAGTCAAAAACATATTTTCAAAAACTGTGTATTTTGAGAGGCAGCTAGAGCCTGGCGGAGGGAAGTCTTCTCTGGAAATCCTGAGGAGAGGGATCCAAACCCGCCAGAGGGAGACCATAAAGGAGCAAGGCCAAAACACATCAGGAAGCAGCAGTTCCAAAATGGCAGTTTAATACGGGGAGAAAGACGGCAAGACCAGAGACGGTTGCAAGGAGGGAAGTGCCCTTGAACTTTTCAGATAAAAAATTCAACTTTCGCGAGCCCTCAAGAATAAGAAACATAAGACTGGGAATTAATGCTGAAGAAAGGTGCATTGTGTGTCAAAGGTACCTGGGGCCGCCGTGGTATTGTCCTTGGCTCCCACAACAAAGCAGCACCAGTAAAGTAAGCGCAGCCGGGGAGACTGATAGCAGACCGGCGAATATAATTGAACACCCAAGACGTGACTGAAGCTTTGAGCCAAGGTAGATGCCATATACAGAGTGGTCCGGCACCAGGTGAGTGCTCATTCGAAGGTCTCTCTTAGGTATCCAACTGAGAGTGTAAAATTGTGAAAAATTGTGAACTGTGAAATCAAGTTGGTCCTGCAACGGGTCAAGCTAAGCCTGTCCGTATTCAAAAGTCTTTGATAGCTAATATGATCTACAATTCGTCTGAGTCCTGCTGAGTGAGACTAATAGTGTAAAAGGAAGGATCTGAGCCTGGCTGAGGGGGATCCGGGGTTAACCTGCTGCCTCCAGGTTTGCGCCCTGTTTCCTCCGGGTTAGGCGCGCATTATAAATGAATAGACAAACAAACAAACAAACCGTGAGTCCGCTGAGAAAATATATTATATAGGCATTGGAGAAGAGGAATCTGAGCCTGCCTGAGGAGGATCCAGGGTGAAGAGAATCGCCCGACTTGAGAACTGTATTGTACACCAGGCCCTCTGAATCAAGAGACGTTGATAACTTAAGAGACTTAGCCACAGAAGGCCTTGATGTTGGTAATGGAACTGTGTCCTCGTGTCGAAGAAACCCGAGAGTGTGCTATGCTCGAGTGAACCGCCTTGTCCTGTGCTGAAAACGTGGGGAAGGGAGACCAAAAGCCTGAACATCCTGATTTATCGTTTTGTGAACACTTCTTTCTTTTTCATGAACATTACCCCACAGTATTTGTATTTAGCGCTAAGGATTAATAATAAGTTGTATAGGCCCTTTTATTTTGATGAGACTCCACTAGGACTGCATTATTATTATTATTATTTGTTGGTCATAGCTTGCTCCCATCCATAGATTTAGGATTAGATAGGTGTTTATCACACCCTTATTAAAGCTCAATAAACATCCTTGAACTGTGGTCACTGTCTGTATTACCTTGATAACATGCCTTTTGTACAAGGGACAGAGAGGCATTCTGTAACGCTCACCTGATTCTCGCAGAGGCGCCGGTCTTGACTGGGCGACTACCGTATCTTCAAAGGTGATGTGTAGCACCCGGTTGGCTCTTTGGGCTGGACCTCTGTGCACTGTATGCCTGACGTGTAGAGTAAGATGTCTTAGGTAAGTGAATGCCGAGCTCGCCATCTGCCTCGGGGCAGGGTGCTGTAACCAGTTTCTTCACTGGAAAGGTAGCGCAGGCCTCTTGACTTCAGAGGACTGCTGTCCGTCGTTTACTGCACGAACGGTAAGTTTCGAGTCATTCAAATGTCTTTAAAGTCTTTAGTAATGATGTCTCTTGTTTTGCAGGGTTCCGGCGATGGCGGATGACGGGCTGAAGTGAGTTGAAGATGGAGCCCGTGTGATGAATAGAAGCGCCTGGAAGCACGTAAGTAAGCGCTTGTTGCCTGCTTCACTATGCGCTCTAACTGTCTTTTTATTTTGCAGGTACGAGTTCGGAGCGGCTGCAGGGTGCCGGAATACCCACTGGATTAGATGTGGAAAGGAGTAATGGCACGTGAGTATTAAAGTTCCCCAATGTCTTTAAACGCACCTTGTTTTGTCTTTCAGATGCCGGAATGCAGTGTAAAGACCTCCGGAGCGCACGAAGAGTAGGTAAGCCTTTGCCTTTCAGATGCCGGAATGCTAGCCTGTTCTTTCTTGTCTTTATAGGTGTTGCTGAAGACTGGATTCAGGATGGTAAGCCTTTGCCTTTCAGATGCCGGAATGCTAACCTGTTCTTTCTTGTCTTTATAGGTGTTGCTGAAGACTGGATTCAGGATGGTAAGCCTTTGCCTTTCAGATGCCGGAATGCTAACCTGTTCTTTCTTGTCTTTATAGGTGTTGCTGAAGACTGGATTCAGGATGGTAAGCCTTTTTCCTTAGGCCCAGGACCGGATGCAGAAGACACGATGAGCGTTCTGCTGCAGAGGTTGCAGAATAACGCAAAGCAAGATTCATCCACCGGGTGTGGTTTAAATAGCCTCCTGTAGTGCTTAGGTGTCTCCTTCCACAGCCACGCCTAAGTAAGAAAAGAGTTCCTGGTAAGAAAAGAGTTCCTGCCTTCCAGAAGAGTTCCAGTGTTCTGAATCTAGGGAGTGGCTCCAGCCCCACCCAACAGGAAAAGTAGTTCCAAACAGAAGAGGATCAGAGGCTCAACTGGCAGGCAAGTAAGCATCATGGTCTGCTGAAGGTAAGTCCACCCAAGCATTATGAGCCCGGCGCTTCCAGCGCTGGGACTGGGCATATTTATGAGCCTGGTGCCACTGGCGCCAGGACTGGGTCCAAAAGGTCCCAATTGGGACTGGTTGGCACTCGGAACCTGGGTTATGGATCTGCTTCCAAGGGAGTTGGGAAAACCCTGACCTTTTGGAAGCAGAGATCATGACACATTTCCCCCAACCCCTTTTTACTTTAATAAATGTTTATGGCCAAAACCACAAGTCGCTGTGTCCATGTCTCATTCCTGGTTCCTCACGGAGGACCGAGTAGAACTGTAGATGCTGGATAGCCTAGATGAAAGCTTGGTCCAACCTCTTAGCCCTAAATTGAGGTCAGGTGTGCTCAGGTTCAGAGGTAATAGCCAATCCTAACTTTGCTTCAATAACGAGACACAAATGCAACCACTTACAACCCAGGGAAGACAGTCTAAAAGCCAAAATCCCCAGGCAGTGCGTCTGGGATGGAGGAGAAGGCGGCTCGAATTTGGTGGTGGCAGGAGATTGGAGGGATTTCAAGAAAGCAAGAGGCTGGAGAGAGGGGGTGGTAAGATCGAAGTTGCAGGACAAGGTGTTAACATCAAGGGCACAGAAGGAAGCAATGAGACCCAAGACAGAGGAGGAGGTGATAACATCAGAGGCCAGAAGTGACACACAGGTGGTAACATCAGGTGGTGAGCGTAGTGTGGAGGACGTGGTAGTGAAAGCATCAACATTTAAAGTTGGTAGCGAGGAGGTGGTGGTTATAGCATTCAGAATAGAAGGTAGCAGCACGGATAAGATCGCGCCAGGGTACGAAGGTGGCTTGGAGGTTGCAATTGCAGGTGGTGAAGATGGTGCAGACAGGGGCTAGGGGGCTAAACCGTACTAGAGAATAAGGATGGGAAAACATCCAGAGCTGAAGGCGATACAGAGCAGGAGGAGGAGGAGGAGGAGGAGGAGGAGGAAGGGGAGGAGGGAACCTCGGCTGCGGGTGGCAAGACTGAAAGGAAGGTGGTGAGCTGCCCACTTGGCAGGCAAAATACGAAGGTTCTGGTGAACCAAGACAACCATAGGCAGGGCCAGACTGTCAGAGGACAAAAGATAGGGGAAAATGAGGAAAGGACTGCATTATTTCCTTCAACAGTTTTAATTGTACCATGTTATCTTTTTTGTGTGCATCACTGCTGCCAGTTATGCGTCGGAGGCAGAGTAGGAATTTGCACGTTTTAACAGAGCATGTGTGCTTTCATACATGATCACAGATTTCTCACATCTGGCACATCAATAGCTGCAGTAATGAATGCCCCTCTTCCCCCCAGTGGGGGTCAGTGTTCTATTTATTTTATTTATTTCAATTCTTAAAACACGCCACATTGTCCGAAGGCCTACTTCTGCTTCTGAAAACAGACTACTGCGACTACTCTATTTTACCACAACAAATTATATCTTATCTTTTGTATTGCAGTAATACCTTGTCTTTTGTTACTATATTGTGTTGGATGATTGTTTAGGTTGCACAGTATGTCACTTGATTTATCTTGTTCACCAACTTTTCTGACCACACCCTTTATGTTGGTGGTGATGGTTGCAGATGCTTGTCTGTGTATATACTTCACTTTGTTTGGCCCTCTGCACCTACTGCATATGTAAGGAAATCGCTATACTTTCTTGCTGTTACAAAATTGATATCTCATGTATAGGTGAATCTGCATTTCTAAAGTTCTGTGATGTGTACAATTTCCTGAATAAGACCTAGGTGTGCTCCAAAAGCCTTAAAAATCAAAGCAGACAATATTGAGATATGGGGCAACATTTAGAGTGTGGCTGTGCTTAAACAAAATGGCGGTAACAGGCTCACACTTGTATCCCACTGCCAAATTTAGAGCTCCAAATTGAAACTCAGTAAAAATGTCCTGCTTTTGTATCGGGAAAATATACTCCCCACAAAACCATTACTAAATGCGGTAATTACTGCATGTAGCAACTTGCAATCTCCTTGAATTCCTATGTGACTTGAAAATGGGCATTAACTGAAGGATCTGCAAGACTCCGATATCCGCCAAGCTCTAAATGAGGGTCTGCATGTGGTAAAAATATTCACCAACCTCTAAATGAGGCCTGTTGCCAACTTGATTGCTTTTTCTGCCTTTCTACAAATTTTAGGGCAAAAGACATGTTTGTTTTGGCAATTACTTTAGCCACGAAAACATTGATCAAAGATAGCCAAATTTGGGATGAGTTTTCAGCTGTAGACATCTGAGTTGCATGAATTTGGTCAACTTACATTGGTGGGAACAAATGTTTTAAAAAACAAAATATGTTTGCCTTTTCCTATGTAAAGTGTGATGTAACTTTAACTTTGAAGTAGCGCATTCCAGATAACAAATGGGAATGCTGGGGTCTATTCCGAGGTATAGGTGTGAATGAAGAGAACCACCCCATCCTTCTCTCTACTTCACAGGGACCTTCTATTACTTACTTGCATCTGATTACACATTGTCTTTTGAATTGTGAGGAAGTCTCTTGCCTTATATTCTCAGGACTTCCAGTAGAATGACTAAGGGGGCTCGGAAGCCTCCCAGAGCTAGTGGATGATGGCCCAAGCAGCAATATGCACAGGGTTCCCCGTTCTCCCTCACTTAACACCTGTCACTGGGTTGGAGATAGTCACATATGGAACAAAGGTGCTACTGGCCCTAGAAGGGCCTTCCAAGATATCCACAACCTCATGCGGAACTGTGCACCAACTCCCCAACCCAGGCTCAATGCATGCCCTGACCTCACCAGAAGCTATCATGACAGCTCTACAAAATTGACAATGGTCACTGCTGGTCCCGCTGGAAACTTGTTACTACTGTGGTCCAGAGATGCTGACGTGCGAATCACACAGACAAGAAATCCAAGGTGGCAGACTTGCTTCTTAAAGCTGCAGTCTGGCTGCCACTTAGATCACACTCTAAAACATCCACAACTCCTGTGTGGGGAAAAACAATTCCTCTGCACATGTGTATTCTTAACACCCAGAACGGCCCAAAGGGAAGACCGGCTAGAAAATAAAAGGGACACTTCAGGAATGGGCGTCTGAGAGTTTGGAGAAGGTTGAGGGAGGATCCACGAGTAAATTGCGTCTTCATGAAGGAGGATGTGGAAGGAGTTGGGAGAGAGACTGGAGAGACTGGTGGAGCTTGGAGACCAGTGCTGGATAAGATACCTCAGGAAGTAGTAGAATATAGAAAGTTGGAGGTTGTAGAAGGTAGACATCAATAAATCATAGGACAAAGGCATCAGAAAATGGCAGAATGAAGACATGAGTAATTGGTAGCCATCAGGAAGTGGTTGGAGAAGTACAACAGGAGGTTGTAGTAGGATGAAGATATCAGGAGGAGGTTGGGAACTAGGAGAAAGCAGAAAGGGTTAGCAAGGTGATGATTAGAGCATGACCGAATCACAGGGCACGCTTTACCCTAGGCCAGGGGGTAGAGGTGCGTCTTCGATCAGAAGAGGTTATGCTCACAGTGGAGAAAGGAAGAAGTATGTGGCGGGGATTGAGGAGGCAGAGAACCAGAAAGGGAGCAGAGAAGTTATGCAATGAAGTCTTGGAACAAAAGGTGATGAAGCCCTGTTAAGCGCCTCTTTTGAAACTGTGCCAGGCAACCCAAGTTGTCTTTATCTGGAACTGGAAGAGAAATTCTAGCTGTATCTGCAGCTCTTGGCAGAGACACAGCAATGTCTACTGAACCGGCAGGTAGGATCAGAGATGAATGTACCCCTCCTCTCCAAGTCAAGACTAGCCAGAGGATTTTTCGAGAGCGACTGCGTGACTGGGAGGAGCTCTGAAATCTTGTGAACTTTGAAAGGAGTACCTTGAACTGGTGAAACTGTTGGAAAAAAACTAACCTGATTCTTTGTTTTAATTTGACCCTTAAGTGGAAAGTTTTGGGGGGAAAATAAAACCTGTTTTACCTAGGATTGCATTTGGGCTCTGTGAACTCCACTCTGGTATATCGCATATGTGTTAGAAGTGGAATTCACAAAGGCTATTCCAGAAGCCTATTCAAGAACCTTAGTTCCTAGTGTACGGGTGGTCTGTATATTCAGGATGGCCCAATTAAATATGAACGTTCCTCCAAGTGGCTGGGCCCTAGTTTCCACTGGCCTCAGAGTTGAACTACCGAAAGAGACCTATGGTAGAATCTCTCCTAAATCATGTCTGGTGTTGAAATACAGTGTTGATGTTGGGGCTGTAGAAATTGGCAGGGATTACCTTTCCTCTGAGACATTCATAGTCTAGGAAGGGGACCCCTGTATCTCAGTTGATTCATGCGATGTGCCTTTCCTAACCAGTCACAGGAAATTATAGGTGGATGAGAAAGCAAGGTGGGAATCTCAGTTTGGCTTCTCATATTTGTCACACAACACCCTTAAGATACCATGGTCACAGTATGCATCAGGGCATCTAGCAATATAAGGCAGCCTCCTTATGGAACAGGTACTTGACCACCGTGGGACAGAGTAACCCCCTTAGAACCTGAGTTTCCTTTAGCCCAGAAGACTGGTCCCGTTGCACCAATTTTGATGCCACCATATGTGCAAAAGAAGGTATGCAAGTGACCGAGCCCTATTTTGTAGTGAAAAGGGCTCTTCTTTACATAGTTCCTACATAGGGTGATGAATAATGCAAAATGAAATTGGAGACCAGATCTCAGTTGTTGGTTCCCTCACGCTGTTATCTATATGGCCCATTCTCATATTTTGGCTGCAGGGCACACAGGGGCAGGGGCCTAAGACCCAGGACCATGTTATTAGTTGTTTATTTTGGCATCTGATCCACCAGCAAATTCAGAAAGTCTGGAATGTGAGGTGCATTCATGGCATCTAGAAATTATGTTGTTAAGGGTCCCCCCTATATGTCATTGATATTCCATTGGAATGGATGTAGTAGGTCCCACAAGTCCATCAGAGACTGGGAATTGTTTTGTCCTCGTTCTGTTTGGCTGTGCTATGCCTTACCCTGAGGCCTTCCCTGAAAATGAACACCACTCAACATATTTTGAAACATTTATTAAAATACTTTACTTGGATGGGGTTTGAAAGTAAATCCTCAAAGACCAGTGTACTCCTTTCAAGTACAAACTCCTGACTGATCTTCGGAACCTATTCCTGATGGATACCCTACAGAACTCTCTAACACACCCAGAGATGGCCTAGTGGGTAGTTTCAAACAAACTGTAATGAAATCTCTCTAGAATATGCTTTCAGAGGTTTCGAGGACAAGCTAGTACCCTATGCCCTTTTCACTTGAGATTCTACTCTTTTTAATTGGTCTATAAGAGAGAACCTTGAGGCATCGGTAATGCCATCAAGGAAGGTTCGGAGGAACAAGAAGACCCACAAAGAGGAACAGCACAATTTGTGAGAACCACCAAGAAGAGGCTGCCGTTGATGATGTGGAAGCTAACAGAAGCAGACAGATACAAATATGAACAGTTAAAGCACTGGCTGAGTACACCAGAGGTTTTCCATGCGGCCACAAAGGACTTCACACCTTTTGAGACGTATTTAATAACCAACCCAGGTGACAAAAAGCTGGTGTCTACGCTGTATAGCTTCATCTGCACACCAGAAGAGGAAATCAAATGGACTTACATGAGAAGATGGGAAGCCACACTGGGGGAAGAAATTACCAGGCAGCAATGGGAGAAACTGTGGGCAGGCATCCCCAAACTCACCAGGGCTGTCCAAACCAGAGAAACGTGGCTGAAAATAATCACCCAATGGCACTACACCCCAGAGAGGCTTGGGTCAATGTACCCAAATGCTTCGAACCATTGTTGGAGGGGGTGCCAGGTCATAGGAACCTGGAGGCACATCTGGTGGGGATGTCAGGGAGCTTCTGGAAGGAAGTGCAAACGGAAATGACAGAAATATTCCCTGAGGCTGGCCAAATGGGGGCGAGGGTGTGGTTGTGTGGATTCAAAGACCCTTATGCCAAGAAACTTCGCAAAGCACCATGGAGGAGCTTTATGGGCCTGGTCATTGCGGCATGGGCAACAATAGCCCAAAGTTGGAAGAAACGAGACCCACCACTGGCTTACACCTGGCTGCAAAAGGTGTGGTCCCAAATGACCATGGAAAAGATCATGAATCACCTCCAGGACCACCACAACTCCTTCATGAGGGAATGGGGGATCAGTGTTGGAATACCTGAAATCAGACTATATGGAACAATGATGTCCACACAATATTAAAATATCGGACATATATATAGCACGTAAAAGTTCCCGAATAGGAATTCACAGAGGACCCGAACTCTTCTGGGGGGGTGGCAAGGGAGGGGGGAGGACTGTTGGGGAGAACACTTGTGGTGATGTTTATTGTTCTGTTGAAAATAATAAAAATATGTTTAAAAAAAAAAGAATAGCTCTGATGGTTTATTACCTCCCAAGAATGTAAACCATTGAAATAGATGCTGTCAACAGAGAGTCATGGTTAGAGCCTGAGATACTAAATTTGGAGATGCTGCTCCTCCATAAATCAATCTTTTGTTATCATAAAATAGCAAACATTTTCCATTCGGGTATCTAGACCTGTGGTGAAAGAGCGGTTGGTGGAACAATGTTCTGTAAGCGGTTTCCCCAATTCAGATTATTCACATTAGTGTAGAGTTCAAGGAGAGAGTTTACCATAAATGGGCCTAACAGTGAAAATGCCTAGAGCCTTTGCAGTTGTAAATATCTCCAAAAATCTGATTACCGGAAATGCCCAACATCTGCTCCGGGTTGCAGGTGTGGATTTCTCATAATGAAGGGGTTCTTTGGACTTAGTGCTAGATCTTTCATCTAAATTCATATACTTTCTGAGGGAGAATCGAATGCCTTCCACGAGGCTTTGTTTCTTTGTTTTTGTGAAGGTCTCTAAAGAGGTTATCATTTTCCAGCCTGTTGGGAAGAAGCAGCACCTATATTTGTCCAGCATTGTTTCTTTTATAGACCCACATGCTTGACTACTTGCCTATTGTCAGCCTGGGATTCCTTTGTATACATAATAGTTGTAGTTATACACAGAATGACAGAAACACACAAGGTAGCATTATAACTTGCAGCCCCTCCATCTCCTTTTTTCTGTGACTAATGAGGTTAGTAGGCTGTAGATCCTCCCAGGGAAGCCTTCTTCACTATATATTGTGTGCTATTAAGTCCTCCTCAACTCTCCAGGCATTTGTTAATACTTCTCAATGTTCTCTGCAGGTTTTAGAACATGTCTTTATTTAACTGTTCCTTTAGAAGCTTCCGAACAGCCCCAGCTACTGTTTCTGGATCAGTTTGCTTTTCTTTGCTTTTCTTTAACTGCACATTCTATAGTCCTAGTTTCAATTTGTGTGTCCCAGTGTCAACCTTTGTGATTTCTGTAGATGAAGTAGAAGTGGGGAGGGCCCAGGGTGAATAAGTCTTTTTTTATATCTGTGACATATGGACCCCATAGTGGATGCAATTCATGGATGTAATTCAAAAGGTTTTATTAGGGGCTATGTACAAATGTTGTGTGACACAAACGTAAGGAACCACATAATAAACCAAAGAAAAGTATTCCTGCTTCAGATGATTTTACAAAAGTCTGTCTAGATGCCTCCTGGGTGGCATTCACATTTTTATAGGCGTAACTGCTCTTGGTTGGATATCACCCTAGTCCCCAGGACCCTCAGGCAGGGCAGTGTGTAGTGTCTCAGGAGTAGAACACACACTCCTAATAAAGTGTTGAGCTTTGCTGCATTAAGGTCCACACCATCTTCCAGAGGTAAGGTAGGCCAAGAGGGTATCTAGTTTTTTTCTAGATCCCACAATACTTCCCTATCGCAGAGGTCTTTTCCTAAGACTCAAGCCCTTCTCATTTTCCTTCTCACTAAAACAACGCTCACTTGTGTCTAGGGCCCTGCACCTACGTCTCTGCTCTGAACCAAGGGCTATCTGTTGGCTGACCTCAACGTTTCACCATTCGCTTGCTGCTACTCCTCCACTCTTCCCAGACAGCTGGTAACCTGGCATGTTCTCACTATTTAACATTAACTGGTCCTGCTCATCTTGGGAACTTCCCACCATCTATTTATCTTTCTGCCAGCTCCTCTCCTGTCCTACAACAAAGAAGGTGCCATATTTGCCAGTTCTTTACTCCCTTTCCTTCTCTTCACTCCCTCAAACGTATACTGGATCTGCTCTAGCTTCTGTACTCCTCCTCCTCAACCCACCTCTTTGATCTTTTTACCCTCTAAGTTCTTTGGCACTCTACTCTCCTCTGTACCAGCAATTCACCTCCTCCTGCACCCATGTTTCTCTACACTTGTACCTTCTCCTGTCCCGGCAGCTCTTTCTGTACCTCCTCCTCTTATTGTAGCTTCAGCTCTCTGCACCTTCACCTGTACCCACGTCTCTCGACACCCATACGTCCTCCAGTTCCTTCAGCTCTTTCTGCATCTCCACCTCTTTTCACAGCTTCAACTCTCTGCACCTCCTCCAACACATTCAGCGTCCTTTGTACCTGCAATTGTCCATCACAGCACACTGAGGCTTTGTGCTTCTAAGGGCTGCCTCCTCTGGTTTGGACTGCATTAAAGGTGTATATATAACTCATTGTTACTGCCTGCGTATGTTGGGGAGAATTCTCTGTAAAGGCTAATTTCCCAAACCTAGTGAGTCCCCCAGCAGCTTTGCTGGATTTTTTGGGGTTTATTTTTTCTCCTGCTAAGAGTGAGACTCTTTTTCTCCCACTCGTAGACATGATTTGAGGTGTTCCTTGCACTTTGTATGTGTTCTATGGGCTATGGTGTCCTTTACCCCATAGGGCTTCATGTGTTTTTGATATGTGGGTTACACAGCACCCTCCGTGCAGTAACCCAGGGGTGTCGTCGCGACCCCCAAACATAGACTCCATACCCTGGGACTGACTACTGTCTCCCAGGGCATGTAAAGTCACCATTGGCTTTACTAGTCTCAAATTGTGAACAGAACCAGTACAAACCATCATATTGTGGACGTACTGGTCGGGGCAATTCGATTGCCCCGGAGTCTGTTGTTCGAGGGGGCACTGTCCAGTCCCCCCTGACCGAGTTTTGGCTGGTGGCAGTGGATACTACTTTTTATATTCGACCGCAAATATATTACTATGGGATTTTCCCATTGTTCGAGGCTACCACTTTTTAAAATAGCCTCGAACATACCGCCGGTTTATTAAATTAATATAAATTCACCGGTTGGTATTTTTTGCCGAAACTTGGTTCCAAAATGGCGTCGTTTCTGTGACTCCAACCGAAGTCGAGCCCTTTGTTCCAATTTTTGGTGGGCTTCTCCACAGAAGCCTCCAAAAGTGGTGTGCCACTCTGTCTGGGTACCACAGTGGGTGTGGGAGGGGGTTTAGGCACCCTGGAAGGAGTTCCCTCGGCAACTCAATTCGCACTCTTGTGTGATTGGCCCAAGTGGTGAGCTGCCCGGCTTACTACTCAGCATGTTTGAGTGACAGCTAGGCTGAATGAATGGGGGTTTTCTGCATAAAAGCAGGGCTTTGGGGACTGGAACGTCAGACATCGCCACAGGACCTAAAGAATCCGGGGAGGGAGAAGCCGAGCCGACCTGCAACGACGACACCACCGTTGGAGCCCTGCTGAACCGTCTCACCACTTTTCCCGACGACAGAGAAGATCCCCAGCCTGGAGAGTCTTCTTCCTTTGACTGGTGGGGATAACCAGTTTGCCCGTCTTTTCGCCTTCCTGGACCATCTCGTGGCCGCCTTGCCCGTGCCAAGCACCCCGGCAACCGGAATACCACGGTTTACCACTACCGCGAAGAAAAGGGTAGTACCTTGTAACCGGAAAACTCCGCGGCTGGTTTCTTCCCTGGCAGTACAACGACCTTCAGCTTTCCTCCACGTCGAGACCTCCTCTTCCTCTGGACGAAACACCGACTTGCACCCGCTGCCAGGAACAACTGTCCCCGCTGGAGCGTTCTTTCCATTTTCAGGTACTGTGTCCCTGCCTGGCTTCTCTTGCGACAGATTGTTCGGGGTGACAGTAAATCCTCGACTTTCTAACCTGGGTTAGCCTGGGGCCTGTTAACTAACTTTTCCTGACTTGATCTCAATCTTTTATGAACTATCTACAAAGACT
The DNA here is from genome assembly GCF_040938575.1 of Ambystoma mexicanum. Lineage (NCBI taxonomy): Eukaryota > Metazoa > Chordata > Amphibia > Caudata > Ambystomatidae > Ambystoma > Ambystoma mexicanum. The sequence goes on from NC_090928.1 coordinate 103,098,488, forward strand.
CTTTGGGCATAACCCCACTGTGTGATCCTGGACACATTTCACTTGCTCTTTCTAAGAGTGGGCCTGGCACTTGAACTTCCTTGCTCTCCAGTAGCCTTTGCCTAACCTGCCTCACTGTGGTTCTTTGAAAGGTATGGAAATTGTGTGCTTCCATAACTTTGCCTTTTCCCTCCCTTTTTCTATAACTTATTAGAGTGCCATCTTATGATAAGCGCTCACCTCTGTCTGAAAATAAGTGGTGTTTCTCACTAAGACTTGTCTAATAAGTAATTAGGGTTGTATATATATATAATAGTGACTGTGTGTTGAATTTACCTACCTCTTTTTGTGCTAGTGTATTTACAAGTGTGTCTTTAAATAAATTATTATATACTTTTACACCAAAGCTCTGGTCAGTGTTTACTTGTACTACTGTGTCTATGTACCTATTGTGTATACTCTATATACTGCCTAACTCATCTTGAGAGGAGTCTGACTGCTCAGCCACAGCTACCAGGTAAATCTGGGAGGTACAGACTGCTACCAATTGGGTTTACTGCCAACCACCTGTAGTCCTAAATCTTTTGCAGTGGTCCCTAAGGGAACTGCACAGGTTTCTGCCTAACAGCGTACGATTGGGTGAATCTTGACTGTGTTTCACTTCAGATGGCAAGGGTTGAGAAATACATGTGTCTTTTCATTGAGCAGACTGAGCCTATAAGATACTGGTCTGATATTTTGGGATTCTTTTTTGAGTTGCATGTGTGCTGAAGGACCTAACATAACCAGCGTACTTGTAAAGCGCACATTCACCCCCTAAGGGGAATCTTGCCACTAAAAACAGATGTTTATTCTTACCCAACTTAATGGTACTCATTTTATCAACCTTGGAAGAATGAAGGGCTGAGTGGACCTGCCGGGATTCGAACCTGTGACCATGAGGTCAAACACAGGCCCCTGTAGTGGATGCATTAGTCCACTGAGCCACAGACCCGGACATACATAGACGTCTTTGGACAGAGGCAGTGGCTTGTGTGTGGAGCCTGGCTCTCTGTTCTCTGTATGTTCTTCACCAGCAATAGGTTATGCTTGTTTCTCCATCCTGTATGTAAGATTTCCCTCACTCTCACAACTCTGTGACTTCCCATGAGCAACACCCACAGGGTCCAGTACCCTGGGTCCATGTGGTTTCTACTTCTGCACCCAAACCTTAACTGGCCCACGACCTCTGGTAGTTCCATTTAATTCACCCTGCCCCTTGACCACAGTATCGAGAGGAGCCAGAGGATTCCCCCATTCTGCTCCATGGTTTTACATAATCCAGCCGGGAGGTGGGGCCTGGCCCCCTGACTCACCCTTCCACACACACTTTTAGGGCCAGGCAGGGAACATCATCAAAAACTACTGCTTCCTTTCTAGTTATTTCTATCTGGACTATCCCATGCCACCATCAACATGCATTTGTCAGCGATTATTCAATTCACCAAAACCCCTGCGACTCCATCACTCTTTGCTGGTGATGCAGTCATTATGTTAATGATGAGATTACTCACTCTCAATCCAGTGCGCCATCCCATGTTATCTTGAGAACTAAAAACCGTATTGCTGGTGCTCATGCGTATAAATCAGACTTTACCTACCTGTCTTGGTAGTTATCTTTCTTGGTGGTTATCATGTTGCCCAGCTGTGTTGAGCCCTCTGAGATTTCAGAAGGAGAGATTGATACTCAGGCTGCATCCAAGATTTCGACAGAACAAATTATTAGACCTTAGCTTGAACAAATCAATCTCCTTGCTAATGCTTTTCATCACTCGCTTGTGTGAGTGATGAAAAGCTCCCTCATTGCCCGCACCGAGAGGGACTGCTGCATCTATCCCGGCGAGCCTCGTGTTCAGGAGGCATCCCTATTGATGAACGCAGCAATGCTGCATTGCAGGTAAGCCTAGAGGGGCTTTGGGTGAGTTGTGGAGCCTGCTCCAGCGACCTTCGTGTTTTGTGCATTTGTTTTTTAAATTCCCCAGTGGGGTCTGTGAGAAACAAGAAGGTGTCTCACCCTCTAGTACCCGGGGATCTGTCATCCAGGTGGCCAGGACACGGCCATTGCTTTTGGATCCAGCTCCTGGGGGTGGACCAGTGCGGGGGGGGGGGATCACCTGGATTGGGGGGTCTTCAGGGAGTGGAAGTGGGACACTGCACGGCGAGACGCGGTATCCCCTTTCCTGTAACACCTTTACCCCATCCTACCCGGTAGGATATTAAGGGGTTCAACCCCCCTCCCCTTTTCTGAGACAAACACTTTCTCACAGACAGCTCACTGTGAGAGAAAACCGACTACACCTGAGCCGTATACCTGACCTGTCCCAACACAATGGTCAGGCAGAGCCAGGCAATTACTGATAATTACACACACCTGACTTCCATCACACTTCCCCACATGGATAAAAGGCGGAGCACGAAGGCACACTCTGAGCAAGGCAAAACACGCGAGGAAGCAGCAGTTCCAAGATGGCAGTTTAATATGAGGAGAAAGACGGTAAGACCAGAGAGGGTTGCAAGGAGGGAAGTGCCCTTGATGTTTTTTCGGAGCAAAAGCGCTACTTTCACGATCCCTCAAGAACAAGAAACATAAGACCTGGAATGAAAACTGAAGAAACATGCATTGTGTGTCGGAGGTACCCGGGGCACTCCCGCGTCGATAACCAAGACAGGGCGAGCAATTGCCACTGTGGTACTGTCCTTGGCTCCTACATCAAAGCAGCGGCTGTAAAGTCAGCACAGCTGGTGAGTCGAGGAAACTGCTAGCAGACCAGTCTGTCTTACAACCAAGGTTGCAAGCAGCAACATTGTATGAAGAAATCTGAAGAGAAACAGTGTGTGAATTGTATGTGATGAGCGACTTGAATATAATTGAACATCAAAAAAGTGACTGAACTTTGAAGCCAAGATAGATACCATATACAGAGTGGTCCGGCACCATTTGGGTGCTCATTCGAAGGACCCTGTTAGGTATCCAACTGAGAGGTGGCAAATGTGAATTGGGAATTGACATGGTCCTGCAACGGGTTGAGCTAAACCCTGTGCACATTTGAAAGTCTTCGCACATTGCTTGCTTTCTGCTACTTGTTAGTGCCTTACTCAAAATTCGCCTTTTAGTATACTTTTAAATCTGTGCATTCTACATTTTGTGCTGCATTTTAGTGCTTTATTGGAAATTCGAATTTAGGTGTGCTTTTAAATCTGTGCATGGATTGTCTTCTATTGCACTTCTGTGTCTGCCTGGCTGCTATGCCACTTGTTGAGTTCCCATACACTGAGCAGCTCCCCTGTTTGTCTCCCTCTCTCCTCTGCTTCTCCCAGGGCACTCTCTCCCCTATCTATTCCAACTGTCATTCTATCACCTATCCTACCTCTCTAACGAAGTCTGTAAGAAATAAGTTAAAAAAAGCTCTCCTGAACTCTAACTCGGGCCTACCTATGGCTGACCGCTACGTCAATGCTACTTCCAGACAGACTAATACGGACATCCTCTTTTCTGTCCCCTCCCCTGACCTATGGACCCCATCTGGTCTCCAATCTCTCACCTTTCCTTTCCTCACCCATTAATAGTGGCACTAGGTGGGAAGTACTCCTGGCATACTTTTCATCTTCTAGGGGCATCATTAATGTCTATCACAATGGCCCAAGGTTCTCAACCTACTCTTCTCGTTCTCGACCGGAGCCTGCCCTATCTCATTTCTAATCTGGTCACCACCCTTCTCTCCTGGTTTCACCGCTCTCTCCTTTCTTTCTGCCTGGGGCCTCAGGGCCCTCTATCTGAGCCACTGCCAGCCTCCTTCGCCGTCATCCAGCCTATGAAGCGAGTGTCAGCCGCTGTTTTCACCTCCACCTTCATCCCCCGTCGCACTCCCACTTCTGACTCTGCCTCTGTCCTTGCTAACCTGCACCTCCATCTCCAACACCCTTGACGTGCTTGCGTCTGTCATGAGGATCCGCCTAAAACCTGCCTCCTTGAACAGCAGGTACGACTTACGACTCCGATATAGCATCTCTGAAAGGCAAGTGCATAGTTGCTGAATGGAAGTGGCAGACCTTGGGTTTACCCTCTGACAAATTGGCTTGCCACCTGCTCCAAAGGCAATATCACTTCTCTATCCACTCCACACAGCAGGCCCACATCCAAGACTGCATTTCTGGAGCCAGTAACAACACGGCTGAACATTTCAAAATCTGCAAGGAACTCGCCAATCCAGCTGCAGTTTCCACCTCTCTCCTTCCTTCCCAGTTTCCCTGCACTGCTTTGGCTTCCCATTTCACATAAAAAAAACTCAGGACATCTTGTCCTCTCTCTCTCCTTAACCCCCATCTCCACTCCTGCACCTGCTCTCCTGCCTCCCTTGGCTCCTCTCCTTCCATCCCCCTCACCCTCCTCCCTCCTGCTCATTGCACCAGATGAGGTCTCTAAAGTGGTCTGCTCTATGCTGGTCCCCTCCAGACAGGTGCTCCCCTGCTCATCCAGAACCATTAAGAACAACATCTCCTCTTGATAACTTCTGTAACCACTCCTTGGGCACTGGCTTCTTCCCTCCATGCCTCAAGGACTCCCTTGTGCACCCTCTCTTAAAAAAAGCTGTCTGCTGACCCCCCTGCCCAGCTAACTATTGCCCTATTTCCACGACCCCTTCCTGGGTAAGGTCTTGGAGAATCTGCTCCTACCCCAACTGACCCTCCACACTGATCTTGTTGGTTGCCTTCATGACCATCAATCTGGATTCCGGGCATCCAGAGGCATGGAAACTGCTCTCCTGAACACCCGTGAAACCATGCTTGCCAATCTCTACTCCAAGTCTCCCGCTGTTCTTATTCTCCTCGATCTCTCCTCTGTCTTTGACATGATCAACCACTCTATCCTCATAAAATGACTCTGTGACTCCCTCAGCATCACTGACTGGGCACTGGATTGGCTGACCTCTTTCCTCACTAACTGCCCTTCCCAGTTGGAAGTGGGCCCTTTCGCCTCCACCACGTCACTCTCTACCTGTGGCTTCCCCCGGGGCTCTATCCTATCGCCATGGCTCTTCAATATCTATCTTGCCCCTCTTGCTCGCCTGATTTCCTCTTCCTCTTCCTCATTTCAACTGTTATGCTGATGACGTGCAGCTTTCCTTCAAACTTCCCTCTGGTACCTACTCTTCCCACTTTCTTATTCCTGACTGTCTGCCATTTAGACATGGTGCACAGGTAATGATCTCTGTCATAATGCGAGTAAGACGGAGCTCATTCTCATTGGGACTCCTGCACTCCCTTTTCCTCCTGCCCTCTGACCATCCTCTTTGGGCCCTCTACCCCACATCCTGTGTGGCCAAAAACCTTAGGGTCATCTTCGATTCCACACTCTCCTTCACTCCTCACATCATGGACCTTACTAAGGTCCCACTTCCAGCTCCACCTCCTCCTCCTCCAATGCATTCTTCCTTTCCTCACCCCCCACCCCTCCCCAGAAGCTCAATGTCTCCAGAGCTCTGGTACTCTCCAAGTTGGACTACTGCTACAGCCTCTTTCTCAATCTCCCTCTTTCCTCTCTACACCCCCTCCAGCTAATCCAGAATAGGGCTGCAAGACTTATCCTTGGCCTCAAGCCCAGGGACTGTATCTCTTCAGCCCTAAAATCTCTCCCCTGGCTTCCGGTGGCTGCAAGGATCAAATTCAAGAAACACTGCATCATCCACAAGGCCCCCTGCGGCGACGTCATCTACAACTTTCCCTCCATAAAAACTCCCCTGCTAGAGCCCTACGCTCCTCTAACTCCAATTCTTTGACTGTCAAACGCTTCTTCAAGCAGAGAGCGGGGGGCAGTTCTCTCTCAGCTGGCACCTCCCTTTGGAACAGCCTCCTTGTCCTGCTCAGACTTGAGCCGGATCTCCTTAAGTTCCAGAAACTGCTAAAAACTCTGCTGTTCTCTATCTCTTTCCCTCTTTCCTTTCCCTGTTAATTACTCCACTGTGACTGGTGACCTGACCCTCATGAATCTCACAGAATTCCAGGCCCTTCTTCCCAGTCGATACCAGCACCCCCCGCCCCTTTCCCCCACTGCACAGCCCTTGCGGGCACCTACTTTGTAACTCTACATCCCACCCTTGGGAGTCATCTGCACTAGCACTTAGCCTTAGGTTCTCCTCCTTGGCTCCCCTTAGCACTTTTCCACTCCCTTGCCCCCCCTCTCCTCCCTCCCTATCTCCTGCATGTCTCCTCACTGCACTTGCACGCCCGAATGCCACAAGGCCTAGTAGGATCATGACTGCATTTGACTGTTTTTGCCATTGTTATTGTTTCCCCTATTCCCTTCTCATATAGCCTTGTGGCGCTTTGAAACAGAATTCTGTTGTATAGGCCCCTAACAAATGCTCAATAAAATAAAAATAAATCAAATGAGAATCTGATAGGATTCTCCGCAGAAATCTGGTCTGCGACCCTCCTCGTGGCCAGGCAAAAGCAGACACTTCCTGATCCCAACCCTGAGGGTGGTGTACTGCAGGAGGGTTATGTGGGAGTGGGACAGATTCAAAATCTACCTTAAAGAGCGGCCGTGTGTGTCTAATTATGTTTTCACTTTGAAGACTGAACCTTGTATTTTCCAGAATTTACATTCTTTATTTCAAGAAGTTACTATACTGAAGACGAGAACAAGCATTACCCAAGCGAAGAGGCAAAACCCTTTCATAGGGAAACAAGCCTTGTTAAAACCCATCCACCTAACCTGTGAAGTTGTCAGCAGTCCAGTGGCCTCAGATATAAGTGTGACATTGTTACCTGAATTGGAAAGAATGGCACAATGGCTTCTGAATAATTACTTGGCCAGAAGAGTGTAAGAAAGCTGGGGAAGGGGAGCTGGGTGCTTGTGCTGTATTTTATTATTTATTTATTGTGCAATTGCCAAAATTTGACTTAACACATTTCGACATACGGTAGACCAAAATAAAACAAATAAAAATCATCCAACACTTTACATGCTCTAAATAACACAAAAAACAGTACATACATCATTAAAAAAAATGAAGAGAGAAAAGAGAAAAAGATGAGAAAAAAAGGGAAAGGGATACAAAACAGCACTAACAATTCAATCTGTTACTAACTCTAATCCCCTTAGACATCTTCCCACTGCAATTGATAGAGCCATCTCATTACCAGAAGATAATCTTGCCCAAATATCATCGGTATTAAGATGGGACTCAGAATATTCTGAAGTTTACCTGTAATGCTAAAAGACTGTTGAAGCTGAAAGGAAGGAAGTATTGTGGGTAGAGACAGGTTAACCTTGTGGCAGTCACAGAAGAGGCAAAGAGGCTGCCCCTTTTTAGGAATTCATTAAAAGGGAAGGGTGCCTTGCCTACCTGAGGAGGTCGAAATGTCTTGCCAGACTTTGCCTGATAATGAAGAAGTCCAAAGCAGTGGTCGAAGTACCTGAACTGTGGTGGTATATAAAGTTGTCAGTGGATGTCACATTAGAGTGATTTGAAGTCATAGCTTACTGTGGGACGAAGGTGGCTGTTCTCATAGTTCTAACAGCAGAAGAGTGGCTGTTGAAAGGAAGCAGTAAACCAAAGAGAAGCACCCTGACAAATATACCAAATGTACTGCAGAAGTTCTAACCAATTGTAAAGTTGTAGCTGGAGAAGTGAACACTATTCTTTTGAACTGTGACGGATAATCTTGAAGAGAAGATAACCATGATTTCCAATGGTGCTATTTTCTTTGCTGGAATTGGAAGGGGATATTTTCAACCAAAACAGATAATTGTTACCAGAGGATTTCTGTTGATGAACTTTTATTTTGACTTGGAACTGATGAGAACTGGTTCAAGACTTTTGTTTTCCTTTGAACATTGTGAAACTGACTTTGAAACCTGGGAAAGTGGATTTTACCCAGGACAGGTGAAGGTCATCCAAATATTGTTCAGTTATTGTTTATTATCTTATGTTGCTTTATCACTTTCTTTGAATGTTTGTTGCTTAGAGAGAGGGCCAGTTTAACCATGCTAGAGATTGTTCCCTTGGCCTTCAGACTAGGTAGGGAATTCCTCGGTAGAGTAGGGTAAGCAAGGCTTTTTTTGCAAACGTATACTTTAATATGCCTTACTTTGACAACTGCAAGCAGTTGTCCGCCTTGCATTACTGACCCCTCACACTTGGTGCCATCTGCACCATTGCTACATTCCTCATATGTCAACCTGGTCCTTATGTTTCACTTAGATGGCAATAAACATTTCAGGACTACTCTCTGTGGCCTTTGGTGTTGCTAGCTAATAAAGGCCAAGCTCTATCTAAGCAAGGACTGGCTTGCTGGATTGCATCATACATTACGTATTTCAAGACAACCGCAACAAGACCTATCGTGGGTCCTGTGAGAGCCCATTCCACCTAGAGTAAAGTGCCAATGACAGCTTTCCATGTAAAAGTGTCTTGGCAGGGTATATGCAGGTTAGTAACCTGAAAATCGCTCCACTACTTGGCAAAGCACTACTATCTTGATGCAGAAACAACATCAGAGACAGCTGTTGGCCAGTCAGTTTTGCATCTTTTCACTTAAAATATGTCCAGACTCTCCCGCCTGTCCCTCATAGTATGTACAGAATTGCATGTAACTGTTTATTTGTACTAATGCGTAGTCGCTTAGCTGCATGTATATTATAATGTATATCTTTATGTATATATGTGTATAGAGATATATGGTTTGTTGCAACATTAACAGGTTCATATTGTGTGCAACTTTGTTGGCATGCTGGCACTGCTTGGTATTTGATTCAAGTATGTGAATCTATGAAAGATCCAATGCTGTAAATGAATACTTTTCTTAACTAAAACTATAGTGTGCCAGCATTGGTATATTTCATAGTTAGTGTGTCTCACCCACCTACCTGACTGAGGCTGGTCGTGTAGACTGACATACTGTTTTGTCTCACAAATAAGGTTTGCATCTGAAACTGGCTCTCCTGGGAACATAGTAAGGGCCCAATTCATGGAATCCAGTGCAGAAGTAGCGTAAGCGCTGCGCGCCGAGAAGGAGCATGTGCCACCTGGCGCAAACCAGCAATTGCGCGGCACATGTATTCATGGATTTTCTGAGGCATCAGTAGCCGTGGCGCTATGAACATAAAGCAGCGCCAGTAACGCCCCCAAATGCCCCCTGTGCGCAGGAAAGTCAGTGAGCTGCTTAATACGGCACAAGGCCCCGTGCCATCCGTGGGCCAGCACACCGCACCCCCCATCGTCATCACGTGAAAAATCAGCACGCACCCCGGTCACACCAGCCAAATCGCATGGAAAGGCCTGCACATACACCTTCTGCACCCCAGCATAATTGCGTACCCCGGTCGCACCAGCCACATCGCGTGGAAAGGCCCGCGTGTACCCTTTCCGCACCCCAGCATAATCGCATACCCCAGTCACACCAACCAAATAACGTGGAAAGGCCCGCATACCCCGTCCGCACCCCAGTGTAATTGCGTACCCCGGTCGCACCAGCCAAATCGTGTGGAAAGGCTGGTGCATTCATCCATCAGTCATGAACACACCACGCAGGCAGCCTACACCACATCGCCCCCATCACCCATGACCATACCCCAAAGGCAGCCTTCACCACATGGCCCCACGTCACCCATGATCATACCCGCAGGCAGCACACACCACATGGGACCCCCATCACCCGTGACCATACCCGCAGGCAGCCCACACCACATGGGACCCCGACCCCCATCACTCATGACCATACCCGCAGGCAGCCCACACCACATGTTCCCACCATCACCCATGACCATATCCTGCTGGCAGCCCACACCACATGGGACCCCCCCCCATCACCCCTGACCATACCCCGCAGGGAGGCCCCATCTCATGGGACACCCCTAGCCCCCGTCACAGCAACCTGCAGGCAGGCCCCATCTGATGTCCCTCCCCACACTTGTGACGGCAACCTGCAGGCAGGCCCCGCCTCATGGAACACCCTCAGCCCCCATCACGGCAACCTGCAGGCAGGCCCCGCCTCATGGAACACACACACACACACCCCTTTCACGGCAATCTGCAGGCAGGCCCCACCTCAAGTCCCCCCCCCCCCCCACACCTGTGACGGCAACCTGTAGGCAGGCCCCAGTTCATGGAACACACCCACCCCCCAACACACTGTGGACTGATAGACATAAAGGCAGCAGATGTGAAATGAAATGCTACCACATGCTGCACACTCCAAGTGCACCTTAACACCCATCCATTGTTCATGCACACCACAACTTGCCACATGCCATTGGAAGCCAAACATGACACATGCATGCATGTGTGCACACACATGAACAACATAGGCCAGCATCATGGACATAGAACAGAGTAAGCAAGAGTGAAACTTGGGCTAAACCATCCAGTACAGACACCACTTTGATTTACCATGAAAAAATATATATTAAAAACAGTATTTGTCATACCAATATAAAAAATGAAATTGAAGCACCATGAAATGAGTCAATAAATAAGAGTTTCAAAAAGCAAAAACATTGGATGTGAACAAACTAAAAATGAAATCAAAGATGTGGTCCATGTCCATGAATGTAGGTCCAAATGAAAACACAAATGAAAAGAAAACCATTACTTCATGGTGAACATAAAAAGAAACTGTGAAAAATATAACTATATACAAACAACCAGGGTCCATTGTCCCAAACCATGTGAATAAAATCAGAAAAGAACCATGTACAAAAAGTGGAGCGAAGTCCAATAACTCCAAATCAAAAAATAAATAAATGAAACCTACACCTAAGGAACTATATACAATGGCAGCGGGCTAGTCCTTCGACTCACCATGTCTCTTCAAAGTCTCCGCCAAGGCATGATCGAACACTGCTCCGCTTCCCCTAGGCGGGCCTCAGCTCTCCCCTCGAGGGCTTGCAGGGACTCCAACATGCTACTCCAAAACTCCCTGAAAGTCTCCTCGAGGACCTCCGCCAGCCTCTCTGCCCGACGCAGTGTATTCTCCACCCTGGCGATGGTGAGTCTAGCCTCCCGTGCCCGCTGCTGCTCTGCTCCGATCTGCTGGCCAAAACGCTCCAACACGGAAGACATCCTTGTTGTAAGGTCCACGGTTTCCACCTGCCCGATGGCCGATACCTGCCTCTCTTCCATTGGAAGCCCTGAGTCCTTTCACCTCCTACGCTGAGCCTGCCGCTGCTGAGTAGCCTGGTGCCTGCGCCTCAAAGACAGCCTCTGGGATGATAATACCCGGGGCCGTCGTTTTCACGTGCCCTGCGGCTTGGTGCCTGCTCTTCCTCCATTGCCACATGTCCTGTCACCGGATGGATCTCCGTGGCGATCCTCTGCTGATCCTCCTTCGACTCTCGACTCTGGCACGGATGTGATCTCCACCAGACTGGCCGCCGGGGTTTGGGCAGGTGCACAGGGGGCCCTGGTGGTATCGGGGCCGGAGGACAGCAGGGAGGATGACTGGCGCACAGAGGAGGCAGTTGAGGAGGGGGGGGGGGTCCAAGCAGTGTCCAGCACACATACCCAATTCGTGACCAGGAACTGAGCTAGCCAGTTAATGAGGCGACAGACCTCATTGTGATGATGTGCAAGCCCCCGATTGGAAGCCTGCACATCGTCATGAATGGTGCCTGTACGCCTCGTGATACCGGCTAGCAGTGGCTTCACCCTGTCACGAATTGCTTCATCCGCAGCTATAGGTGTATCCGTTTGCATGGATACATCCGCGAGCTGCGGATGGGTCTGGCCTGAGGCATGCCTGCAGGTGCATACAGGTGCAGTCGCAGTCCCAGAGACAGGATTAGGCACCTCCACGGCGACCTGCACTGCCTCCGGCCCCTGATCCTGGACAGCACCAGTCACCCTACATCATCACCCCGCCGGGCCCCATGGGCTGGGCTGATGTGGCCTCCTCTCCCTCCCCCGCCAACCTGGATGCCTTCCCACTGTCTTCCGCAGAGTCTTGCCCCTGCACAGGATCACCTGTCCCTCCTACTGCTGAGGAGTCCTCCACCACCTTCACCCTCTTGAATGTACCCTCAGCAGCTGCGGCCGTTGACTCCAACACGGCATCAGTCTCATCGCTCCTGGAAGATGACAGTACCTGGGAGGATAACTGGGCATTCCATCTACACCTGGTGGCGGCATCCCTGCTGCCGTGCTCCACAGCACCTTCTCCGCCCTCTTCTTCCATCATCGCTGTGGATAGGGAAACCTAGTACAGGAACATCAGGATACTGAACACGTGTGTTTGTTACAATGCTAATGTACATCAGTGACACTGTCAGTGGTCACAACCATCATCACCGTCCACTACTGTTACGCTCACCTGGTTCCCACGGGGACGTCGATCTGGACCGGCCTGGTGCCACGTAGAGCCGAGATGACTGACTGGACACCCCCACTTACTTCGTTTGTCGGCTCGTATGAATATCTTTCTGCAAAGGAGAAAGGGAATTAACCTCCCGTAATTCGAGCGTTAACCCAACTTCCACTCCCGTTGTCTGCCCACTGACCACTCCCGATGTTCCCTCTTGTTCTCACCTGATGGTTTAGAAAGGTGGGCTCTCCATCCTGCATCGAGCGCAGGGGCGCGTAGATGACCAGTTACTTCACTGGCGTGGAGGAATTGGTGAGTTCCAGTATTGACTCTTGGATCCAATAGTTTGTAAGAGTTCAAATGTCTGATCTTCACTCTTTCCGATACCTTGTAGGTTGCCAACTTAACCACCACAGAGAGTCCAAAGGGCAGTTGGTGAGAGTCAGGTAAGTCTATAGCGGTTTTCCCCTTAGGGGCCGGGGTACGGTGATGATGCAGAGTTTACTGCGCCGACCCGATATGAGGTGAGTTCCCCCTGCGGTAAATCAGGTAAGTCTTTGGGTGGTAGCTTGTGATGTCCAGTGGTTTCCCCTTAGGGGCCGGGGTACGGTGATGATGCAGAGTTAACTGCGCCGACCCGAGATGAGGTGAGTACCCCCCGTGGTAATCCGGTAAGTTATTGGGGGTAGCTTGCTTACTTGTCCTTTGGTTTTCCCTTAGCGCACCTTGTTGTTCTTGTCTCCCTAGGTGTAGGCGAGTGGCCGGGAGATGCTGAAGATTGCGATGGAATGCGGAGATGCAGCGAAGACCGGTGAGTTTCAGTGCGGCGACGCACGTGTGATTTCTTGCTTCCAGCTAGAGTGCGTGATGGATCAAGGATTCAGGTAAGGATTACTGTGATGCTCCTGTTCTAACCTCTTCTCCTTCTTTCTTCTTATTTCTAGAAGCGGGCGAGGCAGAAGACTGGAAGCTGCTGCAGGCACGGTGAGCGTTACGCTGCTGGATGCAGAATAACGCGAAGCACGTGTGGCTGTCCGGGCGTGGTTTAAATAGCCTAGGAAGAAGTCCCAGGTAAGTGTTCTTCCACAGCCCCTACCCGAGAAAAAAGTAGTCCCTTAAGTAAATGGTCCCTCCTAAGCCCCATTTGGCTGGTGGCTTCGTGCAGCATGGTCTGCACCAGGTGAGTATGTAGCATGGTCTGCATTAGGTAAGTTTTCTGAAATGAGCCTGGCGCCCATGGCGCCAGGACTGACTTTATCCTTATGAGCCTGGCGCCATAGGCGCCAGGACTGCACCCAAACAGCCCCTAACTGGGTTTTTTGGGCATGCTCTAAATGGCATGATGCCTGCTTCCGGGGTTGCTGGGCCTGGTCTGGCTTCCCGGGGGCAGGCATCATGACAACTACACACAGGGAAGTGTTATTCACATACATGCACAATCATGTCTCTCATTCACAACAGACATTCACATCCTTGGACAAGGCACTGGCAGCACCTCTAAATTGTGCTTCCAGCTCACACGCATCATGGGTCATACACATCTCATTCACACACATCATCTGACGGTCATAAAGCAGGCCATGGAGCTATCACGCCAGAGTGCACTCGAGGTCAAATTGGCAGTGTGAGGCAATCACACAATCAAAAACTCTAATAACATACATCCCAGAGTGTTGCCCAGTCACACACTCACTACTCTGACACATGCACATGCACACCATGATTGGCCGTGATATTGATGAAAGCCCACATGTGTAACACCACTTAGATGCCCCAGTACAGCCACATGCATGCAAACATGTGCATGTCGTTACATGCCTGCGTGCATCACGTATTGCAACCCAAACACCATTGCTGTCACACGTTTGAACGGACTCACATGCAGCACTGTCTGGGACATGTACACAGACATCTGTACAAGAGGCATGCCAGACATGAGGCCAATGTGCACACTCCAACCACACATCAACATGTACATGCACAATGGTGTACGAGAACACATGGACTCTTAGCAGTCGACTCCAGATGGAGCTCCAAATCCCAGACCTAGGTGTACAGCGCTGGATAGGACCTCTCAAGGACACGATAGTTGTTGTTGGTGAACCGGCCCTGGTTGTGGGTCCTGGCTTTGAAGTCCTCCCAGCGCTTGTGGACATGTGTGTAGTCGTGGGGTGCCACCCCCTCCACGTTGATGGCACTCACGATGTCCGGACTTGCTCCACCAGGATGTCAACATCCCTGGATGAGAAGCCGACAGCCCTCTGACTCGCTGCCGGGGGGTTGCCACTTCCCTCAGGTGATGTTGGGTCAGACATGGCAGGTGTGGGAGGGCAAGGTGGTCCTTGGGCTGGGCTGTGGAGCGTTGCTATGGCACTTCGTCGGGAGTCTTCGGGATCAGCAGATGTGGTCACATTGACAGGAGCACTGGCAATGGCTCTACAGCAGGCACCAAATTGCAGGGCATTTGGGGAGTGGGCACACAGAGTGGGCAGGCAGCAGCAGATGGCTCGTAGGAGGCAGCTCGGGGCACTTGGAGGCAGGTAAATTGGCTGGTAGGCAGGAGCGTGGGTCTTCTTTTTTACTCACGTGGCCAGCCGGAAACAGAGTGACTCCGCATGTGCGGAACAAGCACGTTAGCGTGGATTCAGAGGAAAGGACCTAAGCACATAACTTACGTGACACGTGCTGATCGTGCTGAACGGTGTGGGTGGCGTTCAGGATCGGGACAAAGTAATGCGTAGGAGAGCATCACACTCTTACCTGAGTTATAGTGGACAGACGTGTGGACTTCGTTTCCACTGCAAGCCTCTTGTTCGGGGATTGCGTCCGCGCACACGCGCATGCACATTTGAGGCTGGCGGTGAGTTGCGTATGCATTTTGCAATATGTGGGTGCCCCTGTGTGTCGCATAACCCCTTATTTAACATCACTGTAGCCTACGTGTCCTTCGCTTATGTAATTTTTGTGTTGCTGGGTGCCACAGCGTACTGCGCTAGGTTTTTTCTTTACACGTGGACTGCCGAGGGGTTGCGTACACATTACATTCAAATTGCGCAAGACAATCGATAGCTGCACTTCCCATTGGACCAATCCATCTGTGCCATGACTAGGAGGGCAACTAGTGGGAAGGGAGGCAAAGGTGGCGGGGTGGCTGAGGCACCTGAGGTGGCGGAGGTGTGCGAGGTGGCAGCAGTGCCCGAGGTGGCGGAGGCGCCTGAGGTGATGGAGGTGTCCGGCCCCGTGCAGGGAGAGCCATGACCCCCACCCAACATGGTCAGCAGGGGCAGCTGCAGCAACCACCACCCAGCCTACAGGTCACCCAGCCATGCCTGTGGTGCTCCCCGCCCCGTTCCACAGAGACGCAGGGGCAGATGCTATCCATGCATTGAAGGTGAAGTGAAATGCTGTGCAGCGTCATGGCACCGGCACCCATGTACAGCCACCTGCAAGTGTCATGATTCCTGTCGGGCGGCGCTTCTTGGATGTGTGGAGACGCCATTGACAGGTGCCATTACGTTAGACGGCCGTCTGGAAGCACCGCTCTAGTGTTTTCCAAGATGGCCGGCGACGTACTTTAGTGTCAGGCTCGGGCAGCGTTCTTCGCGTTGCACCTTCTCTGCTACTCCCGGCTCGAAGGTAACGCTGGTTTCCCCGTTCTGTCTAGTCCCTCCTTTGGACTCTGTGTTTCTTCCTCTCCTGATGCCTTGCAATTGCCTAGCAATCCGGTATTTATCTGACCGGCCTCTCTGTCTGGCTCCTTTTCTCACTCCCTCCTTGGTGCCTTGGTTTCTCTTACCCCTGGAGCATTCTGCGCCATTTCTTCTCCCTGGGAGTCTCTGCTGACTTATTTGGTGTTTTCTCCTCCTTCCTCGCCCTCTCCGGCTGTAATCTGGTACTCCTCGGACCTTGCCCTGCAGTCTGCCGGCCTCTCTCAGCTTCCCAAGATTGTACTGCGCCCATTTCATCATCTGAGACCATCCTGTCACACTCTCACCGCAGGGTTTTTTCTGCCATTGGGGTTTTTTTCCCTGCTCAGGAGCCGGCTCCCGGGAGTTCCCGCTGTTCGGTTCCCCAATCACCCGACAGCGTGGCATCCCAGGGAGCTCGCCCCTACTTACGCCAAAAGAAGGAAGCCAAGAAAGACGGCAAAGATCAAGCCCGAAGACGTCCAGGAAGGAAGTCGGAGTCACAAGATAACCCTACGGATACTTCAGGTGAGGAGGAAGGGAGGGAAGCCTTAAAAGACTCTGACAGCCCTGATAGCAAGGGCACCTACAGTCTCACCATCAGTGTGTGATGCGACAGTCCAGGCCACCAGTGCTCCAGCCCCTACTGACCCAAGTTGTCCTAGCCACTCGGGCTCTGCACAGCTTCGTAAGAAGGCAAAGCGTGTAGTAGGCAAACAGGCTCAGTCCCAAGGTACGACACAGGAGGCCTGCACATCGAGGAAGAGGAGCTTTAGTGACCAGGAGCCCCAGGGTCTCATGGACTACGTGCAGGTACACCAACACGACATGCTTGTGTAGGCAGGGAGCACACATACCACTGCCCAGCGTATGGCCCACTGGCAGTGTGTTGCTGACCTTATTAACGCCTTTGGCCATGAGAGGCACTGAGCTACTGACGCAATGAAGCGTTGGTATGACCTTTGGCGCAGAGCAAAAGGTAAGATGGGTGCCAACTACGCCTCTACTCTGGTGACTAGAGGTGGGTCCCCACGAGAGGATGAAGAACTCACTCCACAGGAGGAGATCATAGGTGGTATGATTGATGTGGAGCAGATTCAAGGTGTGGGAGACCTGCCAATTTATGAGGGAATATCTGCTAAGTGATGATGCGTGTGTGTCCAGGTCATGCGTATGTTTCTTGGATGAAGTGTGTTGGTTGTCTGCCAGTTCTGGCTGCATTTGCATGACTGCAATGGGTGAACCATGTCATGGTGGACTGACACATGCTTGTTGACCTGCAGACTGCATACGCACAATGTGCTGCACACCGTGACAAACCCCATCACCAGACCTGCTCACTCCTTCCATGTCACTCTGTCCAGGCTTTCTTGGCCCTCTTCCTGCTCCAACCTGTGATGGCGGATAGCCTGTGACAATATTGCACTCCACACTAGCCTTCTTTCCGCACATCTCTGACGTCTGAGAGGTCACCCTGCCAGCTGCACCTCCTCAGGGGGATTCCTCCTTTCCTCTCATTCCCCCAGTACCTCAGTGTCTACAGAGGACTGGTCATACTTATGGTGGGGTACTACAACGGCCTATACCCAGATTTCTGTGCCTCTACTCTCTTCCCTCAGCAACTCATCCTGACCTGGACAGTGGGGAGTGTCCTTTTGTCTTGGTGCCAGGTATTGTGTCTCCCTAGGACTGTGATGATAGCACTGGCTCCCAGTGGCTACGACTGTTCATTTTCAATCGCTCTGCATTGTCCACAGGGCTTTATGGGTCCTGGTGCCGCAGTTCCTTCAACTCCATCTTCCCAATCATGGTATTTGATCATCCCTTTCCTACTCCCTCAGGGTCAGTTAGTTCTCAGAACAATTAGTTGGTGGTTGATGTCTAGCTTCGGCTTGGGCCTCCCTCTGCTACAGCCTCCCTGCCTCAATGGCACTGGAGGTGAACCTTCTCTGGGTCTGGGGGCTCTTATGATCCTTCCTCATGTGTTCTGTTTTCTCTGCCTCCTCTCACCTGCTGGAGTCCTGGATGACTGAGAGAATGCACTAGTCACCTGCCCACACTTTGATCTCCGACACGGGCCTCTGAGCCACCAGTGGTACCCGTGCATTGCCTCCCTGCCATATTACACACTCAGTGGCTGTTTACTGTATTCCTACAACCCTCTAGCAGCTATTGACAGCTGATGTCTGCACATACACTTCCACCAGCCCACCGCATTTTCATTGATGATAATGTAGTTGTATTTAATTGGAATGCCATTCTCATGTACTGCACTGCCCGCTCCCACTTCCAACCACAGGTCTCACCTTCACCATGCCTATTCACTCTCTTGATGTCAATGTCAGCTGGTCTCATGGAATGGATGTGCCTGGCTTCACTCGATTTCACCACCCTTGCATCGTTGCACCGTGTGACACCTGTGTGTATTGAGTTTGTGATTTACATGTCATGTCATGTCCCATCCATTGTACATGGCTGTGGGACAGTAGTCGGCAAGTCACATCTCATTCAGTATTACAGACCAGGCATGGCTATGGTACGTGGCATATGTGTTTTTGCATCTGCGATGTTGGTGGATTAACTATTGCAGTCAGGTTCTCATGTGTGTAGCAGGTGCTATGCACCATGCACTACAGCTTGTATTTAGCCCCTCCACCCAGGTCCATGGCTGCTGGCGACGCGGATGGGATGGTAGGTGGATTGCCCTTCCAATGGTGCTGCTGGGGGGGAGGGATGCAGCACTCCTGGAACACTGCCCCCGTGATGTCTTCCCCACACCCAGGCGAGTCTGTGTCCAATTGGCCGCTGTGTGCAGTTTGTGGTCCCTCAGGTTCATAGAGGGACACCCTGGTGGCAGTTGATGCTTTGGACTTTGCCTTTCTCCCAGCCCGATCCGGTGTTCAGGGCGGTTCTGGGAAGTGCTTTATGAAGATGGCAGTCTAGTGTCACTAGTGGGTTGAGCGTACGGGCTGGCGCTCCCCCCATCAACAAGGAGTGGAGCACTGTCGCATCTGCAGCCAGCGTCCCGGACTGAGAGCAGGCTTGCTAGGCTGCGCAGCCCGGTTTGCCACCGCCGGTCAGGAAGGGCATGAGCGCGGCGCCAGTAGAAGAAAAAAAAAGTGGTCCGCTCCAGGAGTGCGCTGTTCAACCAGCACCCGCAGCGCTCCAGATAAGAGCATGCCGGTGCTTGAAGGGAGTCGTGCCTTTCCGTGGCGCTCCACGGTGATCAGAGACATGCTGCTGGTGTAAGGGGAGGATGTTGCTGGCAGACCCGATGTAAGTGGCTAGGACAGCCTTAAGCGGCCCTGGTCGAAGCTGCTGGTAGAGCGGCCTATCGGATCTGGTTCCGGTTGTTATTGCAGTTATGGTGTGATATTATGGTCATTAGTGCCTGATGTGTAATCAGGGTAGGTCACTATTGGCATTGGTGTTGTGATCATTAGTGCCTGATGGTTATCAGGGTAGGTCAATTATGCATATATGTGGCAACTGCACTTATGTGCACCAATCTTTGGGAAATTGTACCTATGTGAATGAATCCATGACGTGGTGATGAATACTTTAAATTCAAAATGCAATTGTATCTCATGAATGCCACCCACTTGTGATATTCTTCCTTAGGTGTCCACATACTATTTGCATACACAATATTTATCCAGGAGTCAATACTGTGGAGCGTGACCCTGCAACTATCCCCACCACAGACAGACGTCATGAAAACTGACTGGCCCTTTGAGGGTTCTTACCCCCCCCCTTCAGACATTTGGGATGCAACAGCACCTATTGTCGATGCACTCAGCTGCGACACCACAGAGGTAACCATATCAGATTCACCACCAGAGCCTAAGGCTTCCTCGGAGGCGGACTCAGACTGAGTCTGGGCCAGGATGGCCTGTAGCACCAGTGGAACTTCATGGGCTATCGCACCACGTCCTCCACTGGTGGATGGTCGTGGCTCACTATCCTGTTCCTCCTCTGCATCCAGTGCCTCATCATCTGCACACAGACAGAAAAATAAATGAAGAGCCATGTACATACTATAGAACACACACATAGGCATCACAATGTCGTCATGTAACACATCAACTTGCTATGTTACAAACTCCCGCACCTACGCAGTGTTAATGCAAGCCATTACACTGGCGACGAGTGATCAACCTGTTTACCCACGCGCCTGACTGCTGCCGGCCGTGCTGTCCAGCCATCCCTGTTGATAGTCCTCTGCCTCACCGGCTAGGGTGTTAAGGTTGGGACAGATGATTGTCCCTTTGGAATCATTGATTGTCATCTGGAATGTGCACTCCGCTGGGGTTGGATTTTAGGTGAAAAATTGGGCCACAAGCTGGGTACGGGCAGCCTCGCCACGTGCCCTTTCTCCTCCCATGCGCAGATGCTGTGCATGTGGTTGGGGATGTGGGGGCACCACCATGTTCACTGGTACGCCACGCTGTCCTGCAACGTTGTGCAGGACACATGCTGCCACAATGATCCTGCGTACTACTGGTGGTGCATACAGTTGCTCACCACCAGATTGGTTAAGGGAGCAGAAGCGTGACTTTAGCACTCTGAATGTGCGCTCCACTATGCCCCTAGTTGAAATATGGGCTGCATTGTTTCTTACCTGGGGTGGTGTGGTGGGGTTCCGTATTGGCGCCATCATGTAGGTGCTCAGAGGGTAGGGACTGTCCCCTGTAGAGGTGAGATGGGTTGTCAGTGGTGTGGTTTTGTCTGTGTGAGACATGCATGCATGCATTTGCAGGGCCAATTGTACTTACCAATGAGCCATGTGTTGCCATGCCTCCCAGCTTCCAGGGCCCGCTGAAGGGGTGACATTCTGAATATGAAACATGGGTGGACCCCGGATAGTTGGCATATACAGAGGTGATGATTCCCTTGCATTACATACAACCTGCACGTTGATGGAATGCCAGTGCTTGGGATTGCGATAGATGCGCTCTGTGGCCCTAGGTGGACGTAGGGCCACATGGGTGCAATCAATGGCACCAAGCACTTTAGGGAAGTGCGCCACCCCGTAAAAGTCCTGGACCACGGCCTGCCTTTCTGTGGGTTTTCTGGGCATGTATATGTGCCTGCAGAATGAGGGGCGTGCAGTCATGATTGCTAACACCTGGTGTAGGCAGCGTGACTGCGTGGCCTGTGAAATGCCCCCGACAATGGCAGTTGCCCGCTGAAATGACCCTGTGGCCAAAAAGTGCAGTACATTGAGCACCTTTTCCAAGTGGGTCAGTGCTTGGGAGCACAGGGTGGGTGATGCGAGGTCATCTTCCCACTCCGTGACCAGGTCTAATATGATATGAGGTGGAAACCTATACCTGCCATAGACCTGCTCATCAGGCATAGCAAAAAGGCTGGTCCTAGGTAAGAAAATGCGTGCCCTGGCTACCCTCCTCCTCCTACGGTGTTACCTACCGCTCCGTATACTGGTTGGAACGTAGGTAAGATGACCTCGCGGAGGGAGGTGAAGTTAGTAGGTTCAGGTCCAGCCTCAAGGATTCCAGCTCCCTTGAATTCTATGATTCAGGCTTCCTCTAAAGAGGGGCTCTTCTCTACGACATACCTCTCTGCCGTTTGGATAAAAACCAGCAGAGATGTCTATCGCATAAAAGAGCGGGGAAAACACGCACCGCCAAGAACCAATGCTGTAAAGAAAATACAGTATGATTAGAAGCGATAAGGTAATTTGGAATTAAACCAGACAATCGGATATATCTTTTTCAATACCTAGACACTGGTTGATGTGGTGTTGGAAAATAATCGGATGAATCTACAAGAAAACCCAAGACTATGACTATGTACAGATAACCAATAGAACCTCACTATGACTGGTACAACACCCAACAGACCTGATAAGTGGTATTTCAAAAGATTAAGGGACTTCCAGTAGAAGAGGAGTACAACGGCAGGTATAAAATAATAAACAGGAAGGTTAGTAAAGGAAGAGTATACCCGGGCGGCATGAGGGTCGCACTAGAGACGGGTTGGTGCATACACAGGAAAGCGTCACTTCTATGCACTCAGGTAGGGTCGTTCAGGCAGTTAAGTTGATTAGATTGTTCCAGGAATCCCACAACAGAGAGAAGGACTGATGCAGATCAGGCAATGAGATAAAAACAATAAAGTGGAATCGGGGCGACCTTTACCTTGTCTTCAATACACAACACTGCTACGGGTTAATTGGAGGAGAGATGAGCCCTCCGTGGACCCGCTGCGGCATCTGCTAAGAATTGCTGAACGGGGACAGGAACAGCCACGGGTAGAAGTTGGCGGAGTACTCTGTAAGGCTCAACATGACAATCCGCGTTGAAATAAGTACACTCGGAATACGTAGGAAGGCAAGGAGGAGTATCCAAACCAGACGGGAAGAAGGCGCAGTAGCAGTCCAAGGGCAGTCCGAAGTTGGCAACAGAGTTCACGTATCAGGCTGAAGGAGAAGGCAATTGCAGTCCAAGAAAACAAAGGTGGGTTGAAGAGCCGGGGAGTCAACAATCAGAAGGAAAAGGCAATAAGCACCAGGTGCGGGATGAAACGGAAGGAACGTAATGTCACAATTAGCCGCAACAAGCCGCTGAGTTGCTCCGGCTTTTACGGTGCAGGGGAGTGGAGCCTCCCTACACGTTGCCTGCGCACGGGACGTCTCAGCAGACGCAGCGTCCTCTGCTGCACAGCCAGGCGCCATGGCAACCGATACCTATGCCACAACGAGATGCTGGAACACGCTTTCCCTCGCATGTAGATACCAGCAAAGGGAGGCACGGTAGGTCTGCGCTGATATGTAACACGGTGTCCCGCGATCACTGCTGCGAAAAATGGGACATTTATTGTACCTGTATAGCGCATTGATTTTTCGCGTGCCCTTTTTATGCATTGTTTTTAGTGCGCAGTGACGCTTACGCCTGCTTTCGCTTGCCGCACGTGTTTCCGGATAAGTGCGTCTTTTTCCGTGCGGAGGAGACCCCTGTTCAATTCCATGAATGTGTTGTTAGCGCGCGTGTGGGTGTTGCAAGTATTTTACTGTGATATTTCCCACGTAACGCCCACATTTACGCTTGTTGTTCCCCATTCCACGTGTTCCGTCCCCTTTTTAGCTGACTGCGCTATACAGTATGCGCCTTCACTGAGCATCTTGCGAAAGGCTTTCGTAATGTCGCAGTGACATGTTGGACACGCGCGGATTCAGCGCAAGTCTCCGGTAAGCCACGCACTAGGTGTTCCATCAATCAACAAACTGGCGCTTATGCGTGTTTTGCACGCAAGCGCCTGTTTTTCAGCGCTATTTTATTCTATGAATCGGGCCCTTAGTCTACCAACCTCATTGGTAAGAGAAAAAAGACTGTCTTGAGGTTGAGAGGATCTAAGTTAAACCCCTATCTGATGTGTTTATGTAATTTTGTGTACTGCTTTTTCAACTACATATTACCATCCTGGCTGTGAGGAATTATTACATCTGAATCCATGAAAGACACCAATTCTGGGGAATTGTAGTTACAGGTAGGTAACTAGTTTCTTACACGTTAGACACTCTTCTCTGAGAGATGGGAAGAGCATGAATGGATGTTGTAACAAAGTCCACTACCTGGCATTGTGAACCTTTAAAGTGGGTGGGGGCATTAACAAGCAGGCTGGGTACCCCCCAAACCACACGATGATGTGCCTGGAGGCAGTATTTGATGAATCAACTGGTCCCCCAATCTTGGTTCCTGTTGTAAAGAAGCAGACATTACACCAAGTAAACGCCCTTCTGAAGCGTGGGAGCTTCGTGCTCACAGTAGTTGGTACACCCAGAGACACCACGGGGGAAAAATTGCTCCCAACTTTGGTTATGCTGACTAGAGTTGGATGTGTTTGCGAGGTTGAAGGAGTACTGGCATGACCATAGCACTGCAAAGCGGGCTTCTGAACAGCTGGCAAAGCATCTCCATGAGGTCTGTGAACCCCACACCTCAGAGAAGGTTTCTGAGCCCCTAACAGCATTGCCCAGTGTTACCCGTGAACCTCGCAATAAGCTTAGGTCTGCCACAGGCAGGGATCCCCTGTAGGATGCAGCAGGTTCAGCCTGTTAAAATCTGTCCTGTGCTAAAAAAAGTAAGCTTGGGACCCAAATGAACTGCGCCTTCATACACTACCCACAAGGCCAACCACACACATAGAAGTGGCATCAAAGATGGTGGGCAAGCCTAATAAAGAGGTGGTCAGACTCCCCTTTCATTAAGTTGAACCCTGGTGAATTGAGAGAAAGTAACCAATCCGAGATAACTACTAATATAGGAACAAAGGTTCAGACCGTCGCCCATAGTGCATTCCAGTGGGAGAGGTGACCTCCCTTTATAAACCCAGGTTTCCAGTTAGTTGGTTTGGGAGTTTGGTAAAGGCAGTTGAAGCGGTTTGTTGGTTTTAGAGGATGGTGAAGAGAATTGTTGGGGGAGGCTGAGACAAAAGGGGGAGAACAAGGCAGGGGAATAACTTGAGGTTGGTAGAGGGCAACATCAGAAGGAGGCGATTTTTCACTGCTTTCTGATAGTTTGAGATGGAAAAGTACTTCTAATGTCACTTTCACTCATGCGCAAGTGTTTCTTAGTAGTGAAACACCTACCTGAAACACACAAGCACTCTGAGTGCTCCGGGGTCACTTTAAGCTGGTGAACTCACCGGTTAAGGCATGCACATCCGATACCCTTGTTGCTTGCAGGTGTTCTGCTTCTGTGGCTCCACGCAACCTAGCAAACAGCTACTTCTGGTCCGCCACTACCCGCGCCACTTGAAAATGGAGCTTCCTTCACCCGTGAGGCTCCCTGGTGCTTGCCAGCCACTGGGCACAGCCTCTTGGGAAGGAAAGATTCTTACTTTCCCTCCTGCTACGCACTCTCTGCACTCTAAACCTCTGGAGGCACAGACCTTCTTAGGACCCGCTACTGTCTTCTCCTTCACAGTGGCCTCAGTGTCACCTCCCGCCAGCTTCTGCTTCGGCTGCCTGCACTGCTCTGATTGCTCGTTCTGCTCGGCCTGCGCTTTCTTGGCCTGCACCGGAGGGGGCCTTTTAAGCCTCCAGTCTCCCTCAGGTGTGGGTGATTTCCATTGACAATCTGACCACTCCTGCAGCATTGTTCCTCTTTAGCGCTCTTGTTTGTCCCAGTACTTAGGGAATTATGGGACTTAAGTCCCTAATGACAAAGTTCGTTTTTCTGGTTTGATGTTCCTTCTTCAACTTATTTCTGTTCCCTGTAATTTCCTTTGAGGAAAAATCATAAGGCTAAGTCATCAGATTTGAATGAAAAGAGGAATAAAGTTCTTTAGGGTTTAAACCGTTGTGATTCATAGAACTCCCTTTACTGCACCTTTGGGAGTTAAGGGCACTTCTAGCTTTGAGTCTCCTGGGTTTTAGAAGGGTTTTTCTCTCAATGCAACAGCTTCTAATGCTTTTTACCCACATTAAGATGTTCAACTTGTGGGACAGGCAGATTATTATGACAAGCCATTACATACTTTGGAATTGAGGAGATGTCCTCCTTGGAGGGGGATAAATACTGTGTCTCATCCCACAAAGTCCTCTCATTCTCCTGGGCCCTTTCTCCTCCAAGCTGATCCTCCCACAGAACACCACCCCCATGGTCGGGATCAGAAAGTGTCTGCCTTTCCCTGGCCGCCTGAGAGGAGGCTTTAGCAGGGGCTTAGTGAGGAATCTTTAGGATTCATCACCCCTTTCTCTTAACCAAATGTTCTTGCCTTCCATAATCCTCAGTTTATGGAAATTGACTGGAGTTTACAGACTGCCGCTTCCCCCTCCTCTGCATACTAGCAGATGCTTGTTTTGTTGCACATGGGATAAAATGTATCAGAGAGACTAAAAATAAGATAGGTATGCAAGAGGCCAGTGGCAGGAGTGCAGGGTTGCAGGTGGTTTTGCCTTGTAAGACCTACTCCCCTGTTCCCTGATTTACCATTCCCAATCTACAACTACCTTACAGCACGCACACAAACCCACATTGATGGCCACCACAGGCCTAGCCATTTGCATACAAACACTAACCGAACCATGACTAAGCTCTCCTCTTTAGCCCCATCACACTCTCCAACATCAGCGGCTGAACAGGCTCAAAGTGCTGACGTCTATTAGATCTTGGGCTCTTCCCTATGGATAGCATACTCCCAGGTTTTCTCTGCCGAACCCATAGAAAGCCGATTGTCACTCAGAAACCAGCTACTTCAGACCTACACCCATCAACACCACAGGTTTCGCATTCGTAATGTCCCACTAATGAACCTCTGTTCCGCTTTATTTCTTACAGAGTCATGGTCAACGAGGCCACCAATAGTGGTAGACTGGGACCATAAAAGACCACTTAAATTACATTGTATTACATTCTGATGTAATACCCAGAGTGCCTTGAGTGCAGGAAGTGTGGAGGGGGACAGCAATTATGGAAACCCTAGCAAAATCCAAGATGGGGAGAACACTTTGTAGACTGAAGCGCTCTCCTGGACTATTGTAACTCTGCCCCTTCCTCTGTCTAGCCTATACCAAAAGGCTTCCAATAATCTGCATCATGGTGTGATGTGGCCATTGTAATGACAGAGCTGACCTTGAAGAACCAGTTCCCACGGGACATCCCAGGATGCCTTTATTTTTCATGGAGAAAGGTGACAAACCGTTCGGGGGCATCCAAGATAACCATGTTGGGTCCAGCCCAAAAAGCTGTTTTGGGTACACCTAGCCCAGACATCTTAATAGACACCAGATTCTGTCCTGAATGAGTCACTGTCCAGGAAGATGACAATTAAAGGACATCAAATGCTTGTGGTGGTATAATTGTGCAATCTGAGTAGCCACAAGGTCAAAAAGCAGGCATGGCTTTTTAAAAATTTTTAACAGCTCCCACCAGGCTTCTGAGGTACACAATTGCAAGGTTTTAAACCACAGGTGATAGTTAAAATTCAACCTCTGTCTCTGGAATTTGGGTTCCAGCAGCTGTGTTCAGGAATTTACATGTGACCTTCCAACCTGCCCTACTGCCACACAGGGCAGCTGCTGAGGATGCCAGGAAATGATCACAGCAAGGTACATGTTTCCATTATGCTTTTTAGCATGGATCGTTATGAAAGGGGTTAGGATTAGTAGATCTCACTTTCAGAAGTAGAATTAAGCACATCATTTTATTATTTAAACTCTACCAACGTGAAGCTGGGTTTCGAACACCACAAGACTTTGCGACTAAGAGTCAACCACCACAGCAAGGTTTTTGTCACTGTGAACCGGATATCACTACATGCCCTAACAAAGTGGGTCCCAACCACCAGGAAGCTAATGCCATATTGAGCCATTCGCCACTACAAGGCACCATTTTCATGGGTCCTTATGGCCAGGTGGTCCTAATATATTGAGGACTTACTACTCAGACATTCTGCCGTTGCTAGACCTTGCCTTTTCAAGGCCTATGGCACAGAAAAGACACACCAACCAAAAATCCATTGGAAGAAGGGGATAAGGCTGCCCCTGAGATAGTTTACCCTTAAGATAGTCTTGCACCAGGGATACTCGCACCAATGGCATAGCTCTGCCTCAGCGATAGGTTCTGCCGCTAGGATAGTCTAGCCCCCCTATAGGGTTTGCGATGGGCATTGGCACTCAGGCTTGACATAGGAGAGGTTTGCCCCTGGCAGAGGTCATATACCCAGAACAGTCTAGCCCCTGGGATAATCTGCCTAGAATATCCTACACTCAACCCACCGCTTATGCTGGAATAGACAAACAAACACAGCTCAAGCAAATAGTGCCAGCTGAAACCCTAGCAAATGAGGAATATGGGACAAGGAAAGTAGTCACCAACACAAATCTGCTCAATAGGACTTGAAGGAGGAGAGAGAAAAAAAAGAGGAAATAAACGATTGTGGACAAACAGACAAATCCACCTGGAAAGACCAGAACAACCAACCTGATTTGTCAAAAAGACAGCATCCAAACGACAAGCCCACATTGCAAAAATGCATCCTACCAGGAAAGACTGACGCATCAGAAATAACCAAATCTGAACAAAGCAAACAGAAGACCAACCGTCTTAAACCACCACACCTGAGAGCCAACAAACACCATGAAACAGCACACCTAATTGCACTTTGAACAATACCAAAATCACTCTACTTAAACCGCTACCTGTTGGCTTACTTGTCAGAATCACTGTCCGGTTCTGAACTGAGCGCCTGCTCCTCACCTGATTCACTGGAGGTTTCCACAACCAGCTTCCTTCTTCCTTCGATCTGAAGGTCTCTTTTCTTTTCAAGCAGGTAGGATCTGCTGTGAGACGCCACAGTGGTCTGTTAGTGAACCAGACCGCCTGTGGACCCGGTCCCACAACAGCCTGCGAGGGGGGGAAAAGCCAAAAGCTGCACAAAAAACACCCTAAAATGGTGAAGTCTGTGGTATGCTGGGAACCGTAGTTGGGGTGAGTGTTGGCAGAGAATTCCAGGTAAGTTGCTCAATCTTCCAGGACCTTGACAAATCCAATCCAGTCCCAGAAGGGAAGTGCCCGGATACGAGCACAAACTGGAAAGCGAGAAGATGAAGGCAAGTGTCTGAGGCAGAACAAAGGCACTGGATAATGCTGCGGTGCCAGATGGAGACTCCAGGTAAGGGAAGTCACCTGCCAGAGGGGCTCCAAAGAGCAAGAAACCACGGAAAAGAGGAACATGGTGCAAAGGGAACAGAGAGAAGTCGCTTGGCAGAAAAAGGAAAAATACGGAGCGAGCGGAGAACAGCGGGAAGCCAGAGCACGGTGCGAGAACCGGCCTGGGAGCAAGATGAAAGGAAGAGAGATGTGCCGCATGAGCAAAGCACCGGCAAGGAACCCCAAGAGGAAAGACACGGGCAGGAAGGAGAGGGGAACGGACAAAGAGGCGGAAAGAGTAACACCGCAGGAGGGGGCAATGTAGGATAGAAGGCTTACCAAAGCCAAGTGAAAACTAGCAAACAGCAACAGAGCGAAAGCCCAAATGTTCCAATGCCGCTAGCACCGGGAGAGAGTGGCTGATAAGCTCCCGGCAGCGGCCATGTTGGAGAAGCACTAGACTGCGCACCTGGGTGCGGTGAAAAACGTAAAGGAACAATCAATGGCTGATCACTCCATCTATTCCACAGGCGCCAGGAGGGTGAGAGCATGACATTACTACCCACCCACTTGCACAACAACCTCCCCCCCACAAGCACGCCAAAAACATTTGAAGGAATGCCAGAAACACAACAGACATTAATGAAATCCTCAGAAGCGCAACTGAAAAAGATGACCTCAACACACCTTTCATCACAAAAAATGTGTGAGGCACAAAGAAGAATCATCAACACGAGCAGGCAGACGACCCCGGAGAAAACCTCGAACCAAAGTACAACCTTTTGGATCTACTCAATGATGAAATCGAAACAAGAAAGCCAAATGCACAATCTGAAGGATAAACTAATCCGTACCAACTCAAATTACCAACACCACCATCAAAAGACAAACTAAATATCGATGTCAAAACACACCACAGAGCTATATGAACTCCTAAGTTATGGGGGAGCAGACATCCTATTCCTCAACGAAAACCTGGTTAACTCAAAACTTCAAGGTAGTCGCACACAATTCCTTACCCAACAACTTCAATTTAAAACTAGACTACTCTGAGGAGCCAGAAATGAGACTCAGACACAAGGCGTCATTGTTTTGGTCAAAGATCTTTGTTAAAATAAAGAGGGTGGGGGAAATGCCTCTCTGTCCCTGATCTAAGAAGTGTTTCCCCATTTAAAACCAAAACTAAGGGTCTGTCAATATCAGAATGTCCAAAGCAAAACTGTCCCATGTCCAAACTACTATTCTGGCCCTCACATTCTAACAAAATTAACTCTGAGGTAAAAAGGATAATGTCTTTGGCCTTGAATGGTGTATAAATGTTCAAAAAGGAAATATGTAACTTCAACACAAAAAGTTCCTGAAGGATAGCGTTCCTTATTCCATAGGGTGGTTCTGTTCACCTGGATTTCTCTTCACTCTGCTTTATATTCAGGAATATCAGTTCCTTCAGTTTCTCTTATTCCACAACTACTTTACTAGGATTTGCCAGTTCTTTTCTATCCTCTTCAATATATTTCCACAGTCTCTTGCTATTCCTGATGTATCCTTATGAGAACTTTCTTGAATACTGTATAATACACACTGTTCAATTTGATGCCTGGTGTGCTTTCCTGCCAGGGCTTTTCTTATATCAACTTGCTTTCAACTTGCATCTTCTGGATGTACTCTCCTGCCAAGTCTTTGCTTATATATATATATTCTTGCACTTTTAATCTTTCTGGTATTCTCTCCTGTCAGGACTTCTATCATGTAGGCTCTGTGCACACTTACAATCTTCTCATATATGTTATTGCACTTTTAATCTGCCTGGTATACCCTTCTGCCAGGACATCTCTCATAAGTGTACTGCATACACGCACAAACTTCACAGTGTCTTATTCTGCTTTGCCTCCTTTAAGAAATGTTCAATTGTTCAATCTCTCTCATATATTCCATTCATGTTTATTAGGTTTTCGCAAGGCTACCATTATGCCCTGGTGTCCGCTCTTCACTCGGGTGGATTCACTGGTTTTTGATGACGTATGTGGTTTCTCTCGTGGCAAGCTGGCGATGGTACCTCTGGGTTTCGTTCCCTCTCGCCTCCTCTGCTTCTCCATCTTACGCAGCTTCCGCTCACTCGCTTCATGGCCATCTGGGCTTCAGTGGCATGGAGGCTGTCTTAGAGTACCTGCGAATGCCCAGAAGCTTTTTGCTTGCTTCTGGCATTCTTACGGCATACTCCCTCTTGTAGTCTGCTCCCTTCTTCCTTGTCGACAAGCCAGTTGACTCCACAGACACCGCTCCAGCACCACAGCTCCTCAGACAGCACTGAGAAAAGCAGCATTCTCTGGCCAGCATCTTCAAGCTCCTGTCAGCTGGTCTGCCGGTTTAAACTTTCCACCATCGGATTTGTTTCTGTAACAACTAGAGCACAGCGTGCGCTCCTGGCTTCCTGTAATCTTCATTACTCCCAGCATGTTTTTAGTTACAGTACTTTCATTTTTAGGGCAATGGTAGTTGGTTTCTGATGTCTAGTTTGCAAAGCCTAAAAGATGTTTTCAGTGATCTTAAAAGGTAAGTAATTTCTTGAGTATTTGTATGCATAATTTAAAAATATGTTTTCAGGAATCCTGAAAGGTAAGTCCAATTTGAAGGACTTGTATCTTGAAGCTGGAAAGGTGTTCAGTAGTTTTGATGGGCAAATCAGATTTTAAGGACTTGTATACAGACCCTGTGAAAGTGTTTCCAGGACCTTTCCTAGGTGGGTGAGGGGAGGTATGACAATATGCCATTAATTCATGGCGAATGGCAGGGGCATCCTCAAAAGAAGGGGGATTCCATGTCATGGCACCCTCCCTAGGACTGCTTCCCACCATGTGATCCTCCCTCATATAGCCACCACCAGGATCAGGTAGTGGCTGCTATCCCCTGGCCACATGGGGAGAGGCCACAATCGGGAAAGGAGTGATGACAACATCGGATTCATCACACAACAGAAAAGGAACAAGAGAAAAGGGCTCACCGCAACATCCAAAGATCACCTAAAGATGAAAATAGCACCTCTACTAAACATTCCAAACGGTGAATCACTCCTTCTGCACTTATCCTTAGACTACCAAACCAACCTATAATTCCTACTCATCTACAGACTGCCGGCATACAACCATACCTTCACAGACACACTTGTGGATGCTGTCACCAACATCGGCATAAAATATAGCCACCTGATCATACTGGGAGATTTTAACATCAGGTTTGAAAAAGAAAACACTGTTTCACATAAAAGACTAACAAATCAACTGGCAACAATGCAGCTACACCAATTGGTGAAGGAAGCGACCCACAGCAGGGCACACCCTAGATGAAACCTTTGAAAAATATCTGGTCACAACTGCACCCCCACTGCAGAGCCTCTGGAGCGACAACCTCATAATTCCTTTTGTGATCCACCTGCCTTTGCAAATACTAACTTACCTCCTAAAAACTCTCTCAATTTAGAAAAGAAACCGGAAACTCATAAACATCACGGACATAAACACCTGTCTGGAATCTATGAAATCCTCAATCTCCGTCTTGGACCCATCCAACATCAAAGAAACAACTGAGACAATCCGTAAATGGATCACAAAAACACCATTTGAGATTGTACCAGAAAAACCATTCACCCCCCTCAGTAAAGAAAACAATGGCCTACTTCAGAGCAATGAAAACAATAACAGGAAACTTGAACAATAATGAAGGAAAAACTATGATCAGCAGAAAGAAATTACATACCAAAGAAAGATATGACTAATTAAAGCCGAAATATTCAAAGCAAAATTAAATATTACAGCGAACTTATCACATACTCGGGCAACACCTAGAAAGAAATGTTTCAACATTAACAAACTCGGACATCCAACAGCCTGCAGCAACATGCGTACACCCTCACAAACACTATGCTGTGACCTTGCAGAACACTTCAAAAACAAAATCACAAACATCCAGCAGGTCATCAAGAGCATGCGCAAAAGCACCAACAACCCTTCCAACCAACCAACCAATCAACCAACCAATGTCAGAACAAACTACAAGACTAAACTACTCACCAACTACTTATCCATTTTTCCAGAAAATTCACCAGCCTAGTAAACAAAAGCAACAGACCCCTGCCCATCAGACATGTAGAAGGCTATCCTCACCCAAAAAAACACCCTCAGAACATTTCCTCAACCTCTTCAACCATTCACTAGCAACAGGAAATGTGCCACGAGCCTTCAAATCGGTACTCATTAAGCCGCTCCTTAAACACCAATTGGGAAATACGGAAGACCTAACCAACTACCAACCAATTTCAAACAGCCTGTACCCAGCAAAACTCCTGGAAAGCTACGTGTATGAACACATCCTGGAACATGTAGGAAACCATCTGATACTAGACCAGACACAAGTCTGCTTCAGGACCATTAGAGGAATGGAAACAGCATTACTAGCTATAAGGGATGATCTAAAAATCAATGCAGACTCCAATGTCACATTAGCACTAATACTGCTAGATCTATCAGCAGCCTTCGACGCAGTCCACAACTAACACTCATCAAAAGACTCGAAGAAATAGGAATCTGCAACACAGCGTTACTAAGGTTAAAATCCTTTCTGGCAGAACTGAAGCAACATGGCTAACCCCCTTCAAATTAACACCTCGCACAAGAACATGCAGAGTTTCACAACGCTCATCACTCTCAACACTGCTTTTCAACATGAGCCCACTCATCAACCTCATCAAAAAGCCCAACGTCACGTGATACAACTATGAAGATGACAAACCCATCTTCTACAGAATCAACACTAGCAGAGATTGTGACCCAAACCTTAACTGCCCCACAGAAATAAACCATTGGATGAGTACCAACAACCTTAAACTCAACCTGGAAAAAACAGAAATCATGATCACGGCCAAGAACCCCTCAAACCAACACTACATTCCATGGCCAACCGAAATGGGAAATTGACCAGAACCTTTCAAAGTTGTTCAAAATATCTGAATATTAATGGACAACGACTTAACACTCGCATATAAAGTCCAAGCAGTAGTAAAGAAATGCTTCTTCCACCTACACACAAACGGATACTACCCTTCTCCACCTTCCCACATAGAACACTCTCCATCATATCTCTCGTCATGTCAAGAATAGACTACGCCTACATCATCTATCTCGAAATGCAAGACAGCCTCACCAAAAAGCAAGATTACACCTAAGTCTCACCAAGAGAGAACACATCAACTAGCACTTATAACCCCACATTTGCTACTAGTAAAAAAAACAAATCATCTTCAAATCACTCTGCAAAACCCACAAACTGATCCACGGCTAAAGAGCAGAATTGATACAGGGAACAATCTCCATCACAAACCAAACTGAACACAATGGTCCAGCAACGACATCCGCTTCGAATCTAGATAATACGCTAAGCAGAAATTTGGTGGAACGGTATTCTCCTGCATCGAGGCTAAACTCTGCAACTCCCAAAGGAAATACTAACAGAAGATTACGTAAAATTTAGAAAACTACTAAAACATGGTTCTTTAACTCGCTGATCTAAACGGGAAACAGTGGAAAGGCAAACAGCCAACACATTGCAATAGAAACTCTCAAAACAACCAAAACCTGATGCACTGAGAAACGGATATCCCACCGAAATAAAGCATTTCAGCGCAAACCACCATAGAAGAATATGAACCTGACAGACCAACATAATCATAGCACAAAAGGATGGATGACTCTGCAGTAACCATAACAAAAATTATCCAATATCCTGCACACTGCTCCTCAAACACCGAACAAAAACACTTCTACCTGTACCGCTGCAGAAACATACAACCTCCACAAACTCTGCAACATACAACTAAACCCAACACACCACAGAAATCTAAACCAATTATACACACATTGTCCCACACACACTCATACAACAAACACCACATAAGTTACTGACTAAAAACCAACCCAGCACACAGTGATTGATTTTTCCAAACTGAAGTTACCAACAGCACATCAAAGCTCTCTTATGCTTTTCCCTTTCTATTCCACTACCTAATCCTCCTTGCCCCCCCTTCCTTTTCAGATCTGCCAGAGAGCCTGGAGACTGAAAATAGCAGTGGTGCACAGTACAAATCACAGTAACTTTACATTTAAAATAAAAAAAACTCAGGCTTCCCACCCTCACATATACTATGCTGTCACAACAAGACATCTGCCTGACCCAAAGGGGTCCCCAGAACTATTTGAAGCTTCAGCAGTAAGCGCATAATCTACTTCTGAGCCACATATCCTTGTTAAAACCTCAATCAAATCAAAGCCACTAACACAAAACTTTGCCAGGGGAAAATCCATGGCCTCTCTCTGTTCTTTGGTGCAAAGGATGCTGAGTCCTATATACGGGGCAACCAGGCCTCATTAGAGGTGAGAGAGAACATGAAGGCAGAAGGAAGCAATAGAGGAAATGGAGGGTGGGCCACTGCAATTTGGAGAAACTGAGTGACCTGAGCGGCCTATGACAAATGAGAAGCCCAAGGGAGCTGGGAGGTCTGGGACTGTCAAAGATTGAAAAGCTGACCTAGATGGAGGGTTGAGAGTATCTGGGATTATCTGCAGAAGCATTCTGGGCATTATATCCTTGAGACAGTATCTGCGAGCATCGGGTGACCTGGGCACTATGTCCCTAGAACTGAACTGAGATTGTTTCTAAACGTTTCCAGAAGCTTGCTGAACACTATTACCAATAGCAATGTGTGTTTAGAATAGAGATTTCGAAGGAGACCAGTATCCCTGCCAAACAGGAGAACCCTTATATACTATACTTTATCCTTTCCCTATGTACCTTGCTTAGATTATCCATGGATGGCACACCCTTTCCATCTGTGGAGAACTCCTGAATTATATAGGGATTTATCTGCTTACCCACTTGACAAGAATAAAGTCTTTGAAACATGTAGCATGTTGTTTGTTCTGTTGATCCACCACACCACACAGAGCTCTAGAGTCAAATTCTAGCTGTGTTTCAAACCAGAGGAGAAACAAACATTTGTATATCAGTCTGACCTCACCCACAATGACCATCCAGCAGAAAAATGCCAGGCAATTCTTCTCTGTCCCAACAGCAACGCCAGGCACATGTACCTGCTCTGTTGGGTGCCATCAGTGAGGTGCAGCTGGGGTGCAGTTTCTCTTTGGGCACAGAGATCATGGGATCCATGTCGAATTGCCTTCACTAACCTATGGTAAATCCCAAGTTCTAAGTTTTCCTCATGTTTGGAATTTGCAGGGCAGCAACATACAAGTCCATTCACGCATTCTGTAAGCCTTTCTCTTTATAATCGATCCTTTTGTGGATTCTCTGGTGGCACAGGTTTCGCTGAGGAGTCTCTTGTCAGTCAATTCTTCAAACCAACTCCTCCAGTGTGTTCTTTTCTGATTGGTACAATAGTATAAACTGTATGAATGTGTGGATTACCTAATGAAGTGGAATTTTCTCTTACATCCCCCAACAGCCTTCCACCGTTTGTCCCAGTGCAGTTGGAATCTTCTGATTAGAAAGCAGAATTGTTTTTTATTCACTGAATATCTTTCATTATGGGGTCCATTTAATGCCATATATGATAAAATAACTAGTTTGATGATAAGAGGAGTGTGATGTTTCCCTGCCCCCATTTCTTTTTCTTCTTTCTTTTTCTTCTTTTTTTTGTCTCGGTGTGGTTTAATGTTTGTGTGTTTTGCAGAATTGTACTGTATTAAATTATATAGGGAAATATTGATTTTAAATGTTTAAGGGTGGTAGTATTGATGTTTTGTATAAAGTATGTGGAAGTAATACAATGATGTTGATGTAGTCCTCTTATAATTTTCCTGTAAACCAAATGTCCATCATGTATGAAGAAAATGTTTTGTTGATATACTAATAAAAATATAATTAAAAAAATAAAAATGTCCATTGCTTTTGAATCGATGGCTACAAAAGTCACAATAGATGCTGTTCTAAGAGTTGGAGGAGAGGAGAATGTTAAAGGCCCCATGTCTTAAACACATGCAGGGGGTGGGGTCAGCTTCCAATTTTTTTCACTTATGAGTTTTGCACATGGATAAGGTTAGCGCACACGTGCACATTTTGATGATGCATGGGGTGTAGTTGGCAGAGACTAATTCTTGCGATTGTAGAAATTCTTGGCATGTAGGATTGGCTGGTTAGCCTCCAAGGAGGGAGTTAGGAGCGATTACTGCCAACGGGCCACCTAATCCCTATGAAGGAACCGTAACCATTAAGCCTCTACCTTGACAATGACTTCGGTCGAAACACGTGTTTGCTTTTCTCCCATGTATTAAGCACTCCTGGTGCCTGGACCATGGCTCCTTTAATCAATTAATAAAATTGAATGTGTGCAACACAAACTAAGTGTTTTTTGACCTCCTTCAATGAGCAAACAGAACAATGTTTATCAAAATAATCCAGAAGAAGAATATTTAAGGCAAAAAAGTAAAACATGGAAAATAAATTACAAAGAAGTGGGAGAAAAATGGACAATGCTTTAAATATGCATGGAAACAGAGAGGTTGCATTGGGAATAATGCAAATACCATCAACCATGCTTGAACACGTCAGGCAGCATTTACGATAGATCTCATGAATGGGTGTATACTTTGCATGGAACCCCAGCTCCGCCAAGTTTTTGTGCGCAATATACTCCTATTCAAGAAATCAATCAAAATTGCAATGAGGGTGTAATGCTTCACACATAAGTGCATGTGTATGTGGTGCTCTCTTTGCAATTAACTGGTCCTCCCAAGAGGAAGTCGACAAGAGTTTAAACATAAAATGTTTGCTTGCGCTTCAGTGTGTTTTTTATTGTATGCTGTGGCTCATTTTGCGCAGCATGGAATGTACACCTTAAATTATGTGATCTTGTAGTTACACTAACAATCTATTTGATTTGTGCAACATTTGAGATATTTCACTCTTGGTTTACACCTCTAGCTGGTATGATTTATGTCCATATTGGGGTTGCACTAAAATCCTATCTGATTTGCATTTTCTTGGGATATTTGTTTTCTCTCCAATGAGGTTATAAGTGTTAGTGTATTTTTAAAACTGTTCCAGTACCTTTCCTACCTGGGGAGAAGTATCCTAAAAGTTATGTCTGTGGTTGTGAACAAAAATGAAAAACTGCTGTTTGATATACCTTTCCTTTTCGCTGTCTTAAATTACATTTTTACATTCATGATTGTCATGCAACATTTTGGTGCTTTACTTGTAGATATTACGTAAATGATTTATTATATTGGCATTACACTATTTTACAGAACATTTTGACTGGCAAGCCGATGAAATTATCAGATGATCACTTTCTGAGCACTGTAACTGAAGGCCGGTATGAGAGCCAGTCCAGTGTGGGTGAGTTTGCCATCGCTGATAAATTTCCATACAAGAAAGTTACCACCTTTAAGATGGGGAATACTGTTTTTCTAATCAAAATGTATATTGAGGCAGCAAGTAAATACAGTAAGGATGATGGCCATGTATATGGTTTAAAATAAACATCTAACGGGTTATATTAAAAACTAATATTGAGAGACACTGCTTGCCGTCAACGAGAATGGGTGCTAATTTCATCTGCTCCAATAAGCGGCGACCCACTAGGCTCAAGAGTGTCTTTACTGAGTACTAGAACTGACTCTGCTGAGCTGATGAAAAGTACAGAGAGTTGCTGGAATCAGTTGATCTGACACATAGCGGGCTGCATTCTGCAAGCAGAATTTGAAGTCTTAGCAAACTCAATCGGGTGCCAAAACTGGGGACTAGCAAGATGGCCAGAAGACAGAGAACAGCCTGGAACAAGTCCTGTTGGGAGGAGGGGCAGTGAGAGTCGTTTCCTCTTGCAAGCCCATCAAGTGGCAGTGAGAGTGTGCGCCCCTTCGGTTGTCTTCCCTGGCAGGGACTGTGATCATTGTGAACATGCCCAGAGATGAGGCAGCCTAACCTGGGTCATTACAGAGTTTCATCTGGGATTAGGACTTGGCCCACTTCTGTTGATAGCGGATTTAAGGAGATAGGCCAGGCTTGGAATACTAAAGTTTGCAGTGACTTACTTGTGGTGGTTTACATTTACACTGCCGGTTTGCTGAGATGGAAAAACACAGTAAAAAAGATAAAGGTGTTTTTTTTCCACCCCCAAACAAAATCTGCACAGAAATGATAGTGGTGACAAAGGAACCATGGTATTAGAGGAAGAGATGGTGAAGGAATTTTAAAATGTCAGCCGTTGAGAAATTGCATAAGAAGGTTGACATTGTGAAGGAGTCGGTTGTTTCCGTTGAGGCCCCTTTAGGGTTCATGGTGTTCCAGAAGTGCAAGTTTTATGTTTACATAGTTAAAATCTTGCAACATGGCTCCGGAGAGCAGAATATTTGGGATGTGAGTTGATCTGGCGGAAATCATGGCGATTGAGGCAACGATGGTGGATGCAAGTTCTCTTTTGCAGACAAGGTTGGATGGATAGAATTGCAGATTCACTGAATTCAGACAATATCCTTGTCTTTGGACTCTCATGAACCATTTTTAGAGGGGCACCTTTGAGCCCCTCTTCATTATCTATTGCCGACTACTTTAGAGACTACAGTGCCCTTTTTTTATTAAGAGATTCTCCTGCCTCCTCTCACATACGTCTTTTGTGTCAGTTCCCTGAATAGGTGGCTAGTCCTGATGGTTCTTAGGGATGCTGACTGTTTCGAGCAACATTTGATAAAGGTGTCAAGGGGAAATTCCTTGGAGTTCTAGGGTAACAAGATACAGATGTTATCTAAGTTTAGGCACAATATCTAGGAGGGATACATTGTTGGCAGCTAGCAAGGCTTTTTGTTGGCCTTTTGCTCCCTGCCTCGTTGTGGTATCAAGCTAAAATGAAATAATTTTCCACAAGCAGAGAATCATTTATACAGATGTACCAGCTGGTAAAGTGAGGACTGAGATTGTTGCCCGGGGAGATGTCGAATGTTCATGAGCTTTTTCATTCTTTCATGTTTAAGTGGTGTTAGGTTTGGTAGAAAATCTGCGGTTTGTCTTGACTGATATCTGCTTTAAAAGGCTATGTAGGTTTTTGAATTGTTAAGTGAGTATTATTTACATGTTTGTGGTGTTGAGTAACATTAATGTAAACAAGTTACCCTATTCCCTAGGTTCACCTGCCCCCCACCTTCCTGGTTTTATTTGATGGCATTTTCCTTGTTTTCCTTTTCCTCCCCAGGCTTATCCCTACCATATGAAATATATCTAAGAACCAATAAGAACTGTATAATTTGAGCTGTGTCTCAAGCATAAAGTAGAATGGGAAATCAAACTGGGTTAGACTACCCGAAACTTCTCTTAGATTAAATGTATTTTGAATAACCATAAGCTACATGTAACATACAACCAGTAACAACACATTTTGATTTGCATATAATGGCCCCTAGAGATGGGCCTCGTCATGAGTTTGGCGGTAACCCTTAAATGCGGCGGTAACGCTATTACTGCCGCATTTAAGGGTCTGCCAAATCACAGGCTTGGCGGATTTACCCCCAGCTCTGAGCTGGGGGCAAATCCGCTGCGATTTTGCTGATTTTCGGCACTATTAATGCCAGTGGTAATACCTCCGGCGGTAATAGCGCTGAACATTCCACATTGGAAGCAATGGCGAATGGGAAATTCCCGAATGGGCCCAATGAGGAATGGGGACTTACCGTTCGGCCAAACCTGTGATCCGGCGCTAATAGCGCCAGGGGGTTTGGCGGTAGGGCTAATAGCCCCAGCGGTAATACCGGGGTTAGCGCCCAACTCGTGATGAGGCGCATAATGTACATGCTGTATTAAACCCAAACATAGAATGCTGGAGGTGCAAACATCCCATTGCCAACCTTAGTTAAATGCTTTTTCTCCAGCATGGGGTCTGGCATGGATTCACATGCTCATGAATATTCCCCGTCGTCAGGCTGGGAATCCTCGGTAAAGAAAAAACCAGTATCAGTTTCGTTTCTGATCTGTCTTTCGTAGTAATAACCAATCACTGGTCTCTGCGTCATACTGACCACAGTCAATGACTGCCCTCTACCTAAGCACCGCCTCTGGCAGCCATCTTCAGATTTTTACCGCACGTTCATGTGTTGGGATCCTCGTGCTATTGCTCTCGAGCGTTAGTGCTATTTTTTTCACGTTTTTTCTCAAAACTTCGTTTTTTCCGGTCAAAAGAGCCTCAAGCTCCACCGACTCTCCATCCGATCAACGGGGACCCGTGTCGGATTCGGCTGCACCCCTCAAGGGTGAAGATTTCGTCGAGCTACGTTTTGGAGGACTCCAGAAGCTTCTCAGGCCCGGACATGGCCCAGGAGAAGGGAAGCTCGACGCCCGGAAAGCTCTTCAGGGTCTGCCCTGGATGCCAGCTGCAGAACCTCTTTAAGGAGGACGAACACTCCTTTTGTCTCTACTGCTTGCATGAGGACAAGACGCACGTGGAGAAGGACTGTGCGTTTTGCGGCAATATGTCGGAGCGGACCATGAAGGACCGCCACCAACGCCTCGCCAACTGGCTGGAAGGGAAGAGCCCGTCAGGCGAGAAGAAGAGGAAGAAATCCGAGCGGTCTTCTAAGACCTTTGAGGACGCCCCGGCGACGGGGGTCCAACACAAGGCCAAGCACCGCGAGTCCGCTGGCACCGGGAGCGCCGAACGGTCGGGCTCTACGGGCGCCAGGCAGGGCGCACCCTCCCCGGCACCTTCAGCCACGAGCCAATGCTCTGGGTCGGGTAAGAGGAAGGGCGAGCACCCGGCGAAGCTCCTGGAGAGGCCCCGGTCGAGCTTGAAGGCCCCATCGGAGGGGGAGCGAGGCAGTGTCCCCCCCTCAAGGATAAGGCGGTGAGCGCACCTACGGTGGTGAAGGCCTTAATCCATCCGTCCAAGGCCTCTATCGATACTGTCGCGGCGGCCCTGGCTCAGCCTGTGGAGGCTACACCAGTGGTGGCGACCTCGGGGCTCAGAGTCTCCCTGCCACCTCGGAGGGAGTCCTCTTTTGTGCCCATCGATAGGACCCCCGTGAAATCCCCGGCGGGGAAGAAAAAGGGGGGGCAGGGCGTCGTCGTAGATCCGGCTTCAACCTCGGAGGAAGAGCTGATCGAGGTCTTCAGCCACGGCCTTGGCGTGGATGAAGACCGGCCCGTCGGGGGCCCCTGATCGCCCGTCGGATTCCCCTCTGCCAGCGCCGCAAGACAACTCGCCGGCCTTTTTGTTGGCTATACAGTCCTTATGCTCCGAGATAAGGACGAGACTACCGTTGCCGACGGAGGAACCTCTCCCGTCGGGGGATCCTGAACCGGGACCTTCTGGTGTTCCCCCGCCCAAGAAAAGAAGGATTCACCCTCCACCTCCTTTTCAGCCGTCGCGACCCGTCCAGCCCTCCTCCCCATCCACCCGAGGGGATGATACGGGGACTGACACGGCAGCAACGGGTATGGACGACGAGGTATACGACGAGGATCTACCGTCGTCACCTCCCACCAGGGCTTCTCCGCCCGACGAGATTGGATCGTTCCACTCCATGATCGCCAGGGCATCCGAGCTTTTCCAACTCTGCCCTGAGGAGAAGAAAAAGGAAGGATTCCTTTATCAACGGCGTGAGGCCAAGAGGAAGACGGTCCTCGCGGTGCCTCTACTGGACGACATTTGGGATGAGGGCCTCGCCCTCCTCAAGAACCCTTCCACGACGCCAGCTAGAAGAGACCGGTACGAGAAGAAGTACCGGGTCCCGGACGCGGCCCCCCTGTGCCTCCGGGCACAGCCTACCCCGGACTCAGTCGTCTCCGCGGCGGCCAGGAAGAAAGCGGGGGGGGTGCGGCCTCCACATCGACTTCCCCACCGGACGGCGAGGGAAAGAAATTGGACGCTATGGGACGCAGGGTCATTTCGTCTGCAGCGACGACGATTAAAGCGGCCAACGCCTTGGCTATCGTGGCCCGCTACGACAGGGAGCTATGGTACAAACTGGCTCCCCTGCTGGACTTCCTAGCGGACGACAAGAGGGCGGATGCCCTAGAGATCCTACAGGAAGGTGAGATGGCGTCGGACCACGCCATCACTATTGCGACGGACATCGCCGACACTGGGTTTCGCCAGTTGGCCAACGGCGTGTGCCTTAGGCGGCGTGGATGGCTCAAGGCTACGGACTTCCGTAAAGACGTACAGAGCAGAGTCCTGGACATGCCGTTCGATGGGAACAACCTGTTTGGGAAAACAGTGGACGATTCCCTTCAGGCCATTAAAGTGGACACTGAGACGGCCCGGGCCCTTGGGGTTCTGCAGCAACGACGGACGCCCTTTCGGAGCAGCGGAGGCAAGGGCGCCTCCAAAGGTTCCGGCGGCGGTTTCTCCACCTACCGTCAAGCGGCCCGCTCGTCGTCTCAGGAGGCCTACAGAGGACGAGGCAAGTATGGCGGACCCGGCCGTCGTCGCCAAGGAGGTCAAGGCGGCAAAGCCTCATCGAAACAGGATTGAACCGGCCATGGGGTCCGGCCCCCACCGAAGCACCCCGGTGGGAGGCTGGCGAGCTTCGTCAGCGTGTGGGAGTCCATCTCCACCGACCGTTGGGTGCTGGACGCCTTAGCCCGGGGCCACGCGCTCGAGTTTCAAAGAAGGTGCCCGCGCGTACCCCCCGTGGCCAGGAAAGAGCTTCACATCCCTCAGCTTCTCCTGGAGGTAAAGGCGATGCTCAGGAAGGGCACCATCGAACTCGTCCCAAAGAGGCTTTGGGGCTCCGGAGTTTACTCGAGATACTTCCTCGTGAAGAAGAAGACGGGAGGATGGCGCCCCATCCTAGACCTGCGACGTCTGAACAAGTTCATCAAGGCGCATAAGTTCCGGATGGTCACCCTCCAGCACGTCCTGGGTCAGCTGGAGGAAGGAGACTTCCTGTCGTCGTTGGATTTGGAGGATGCCTACTTCCATATTCCCATCCTAAAGGGGCACCGAAAATTCCTCAGGTTTGTGGTCCAAGGGCGTCACTACCAGTTCAAAGCCCTCCCCTTCGGACTACGGTCGGCACCCAGGGTATTTACCAAGTGCCTTGCACCGGTGACGGCGCAGCTGCGGCGCGAGGGGATCCATGTCTACCCCTACCTGGACGACTGGCTCATCCGAGCCAAGACGAGGGAGCTCGCCGTGGAGCACACGGCAAGGACCGTCCAACTTCTCACGGACCTGGGATTCTCCGTGAACTACGCCAAGTCCCACCTGG
Organism: Ambystoma mexicanum; assembly: GCF_040938575.1. Classification (NCBI taxonomy): domain Eukaryota; kingdom Metazoa; phylum Chordata; class Amphibia; order Caudata; family Ambystomatidae; genus Ambystoma; species Ambystoma mexicanum. The sequence continues at coordinate 103,142,378 of NC_090928.1, forward strand.
TACCCGCGCAAAACGCACTGTTTCTGGGAGCGAAGCTCGACACAGTGTCCCTTCTGGCCTCCCCGTCGGAGTAAAGGACCAGGTCCATCCTGGGCAAGGTACAGCGGATGTTGGTTTCCGACGCGGCCAAGGTGAGGTCCATCAAGTCCCTCCTCGGAATGATGTCTTCTTGCATCTACCTCATTCCCATGTGCAGGCTCAGGATGCGCCCGTTACAGGAGTTCCTGGACGCGCGCTGGATCCAAACGACGGGCGACTTCGAGGAGAGGATCACACTCGACGAGAGTTTCCGACGAGCGGTCCGGTGGTGGGGCACCCGCGCGCATCTGACGGCGGGCATGGACTTCCAGACCACCAGGAGACAGTGACCACGGATGCCTCCCTGGAAGGGTGGGGAGCGCACACTGAAAATCTGCACGCAAGAGGCCTTTGGCTCCCGACGGAGAAGTCCCTCCATATCAACGTCCTGGAGCTCCGTGCAGTGTTCTGGGCCCTCAGGTCCTTCCTTCCGTCCCTCAAGGGCAAGGTGGTGAGGATCTTCACCGACAACACCACCACCATGTTTTACATCAGGAAACAGGGCGGAACCAGGTCCCTAGCACTGTCCAAGGAGGCGCAGGACCTGTGGCATTGGGCCGCCTCCCAAGGGATGTTTCTGGTGCCGTTTCATCTGGCAGGGATAAAAAACACCATCGCCGACTCACTCAGCAGGGAGCTGCGCTCGTGCCATGAGTGGGAACGACTCTTCCGACGATGGGGCGAAACCCAAATCAATCTCTTTGCGACGGCGACGAATTCCAAGTGCCGGAGGTTCGCCAGCAGGTTCCCCCAGCCGAGGAGCATGGGCGATGCTTTCTCGTTCCCCTGGGACGGCCTATTTCTTTATGCGTTCCCTCTGCTGCCGTTGCTGCTCCGGCTCATCAACCAGCTCAAGAGTTCCCAGTGCAGGATGGTCCTCGTCGCACCGGCGTGGCCGAGACAGATCTGGTTCCCGGACCTTCTGGACTTGTCAACGTCCCCACCAGTCAAGCTGCCGACAGATGCAGACCTTCTCTCCAGAGAAGGAGGCGCCATTCTTCACCACAACCCGGAGTCGCCGAACTTGCAGGCCTGGCTCCTGCAGCACTAGAGTTTGGAGGGTACGACATCCCGGCCGACTGCAGAGAGGTTCTTGCAAAGGCCAGGGCGTCCTCAACTCTCAAGTGCTACGGACATAAATGGAAGAGGTTCTCTGTCTGGTGCCGTGCACAGAAGATTAACCCTCTGCGGATTACGGCCCCTCAAGTACTGCCGTACCTACTGTCGCTGGCCAAAGCTGGACTGGCTCACGCCTCCATCAAAATACATCTGGCTGCAATCTCCCGATATACCAGGACGACGGGACGGGCGTCCTTGTGGTCTCATCGTCTGGTGAAAGAATTCATGAAGGGACTATTCCGATCATTCCCGCCGGTGAAGGCTCCTACCCCGGCGTGGGAGCTTAATGTGGTGCTGACCAAGCTCATGGGGGCCCCATTCGAGCCTATGCATTCGGCGCCTTTGAAGTTCCTGTCATGCAAGACAGCTTTCCTCGTGGCCATCACCTCCGCACGACGAGTGGGAGAGATCCAGGCCCTATCTTGCAAGCCTCCATACTTGACTTTTCATGACACGAGAGTGGTGCTGAGGACACACCCATCCTTTATGCCCAAGGTGCCGTCGGACTTCCACCTTAACGAGCCCTTGGTGTTGCCAGTTTTCTTCCCGTCGCCTTCGTCGCCGGCCGAGAGGACTTTGCACTCGCTGGATGTAGCTAGAGCACTGAAGTTCTACGTGGACCGCACGAAGAGTTTTCGGAAGATGTCACAGCTGTTTGTGAACTTTGGGACTGTGAATCAAGGGAAGGCTCTCTCGAAGACTTCCATTTCCAGATGGCTCTTCGGCTGCATCATGCACTGTCACCGGTTGGCAAACCGACAGCTGCCCGGCCGTCAGAGAGCCCATTCGACCAGAGTGATCGCTGCTATCACGGCGTTCCTGGCTGGTGTGCCCCTGCTGGACATCTGCAGGGCTGCGACGTGGAGGTCGACGCACACCTTCACAAGATTCTACTGCGTCGATCGGGACTCCAGGGAGGAGTCCAGGGTCGGCCAAGCAGTGCTGCGCAACCTGTTCGCCTAAGGTGAGCCTGGTGAGGAGGTAAGAGTTCCTTAATGTTGACTTGTTGTATTGCTTAATGTTGAGCCTGTTGCCACCTCCCCTGGTTGTGCATGTGTGTACTGCTATGTATTCTTATTCATGAGCATGTGAATCCATGCCAGACCCCATGCTGGAGAAGGAACAAGTTACTTACCTGTAACTGTTGTTCTCCAGCATGGGTCTGGCATGGATTCACATGCAAACTCTCCCGCTTACCCCTCTGCGGCTCTCCACTTGGTCATACTGCCACTTTACGTGCTACCAAATCTGAGGATGGCTGCCGGAGGCGGGGCTTAGGTAGAGGGCAGTCATTGGCTGGGGGCAGTATGACCCAGAGACCAGTGATTGGTTACTACTAAGAAAGACAGATCAGAAACGAAACTGATACTGATTTTTTTCTATACCGAGGATTCCCGGCCTGACGACGGGAAATATTCATGAGCATGTGAATCCATGCCAGACCCATGCTGGAGAACAACAGTTACAGGTAAGTAACTTGTTCCTAACTTTGAATGAATCCCTCCCAAAGATTTAAAAGACCTGGTAGACTAATTTCCCGATGTATTCTCAGAAAAACCAGGAAGAGTAAAAGGCACATACCACAATATTAGACCACCTAAAGGTAAAGTTGTTAATTTAAAACCGTATTGACTCACAGAAGCCCGTAAGCAGATAGTGATTGAGGAAGTCAACAAATGTTAAAAGCCAATATTATTGAACCATCTTTAAACCCATGGTCCTCTCCTATCATATTGTTCACTAAACCTGACCGTTCCTGGAGATTCTGCATAGACTTCAGTCAAGTTAATGCCTTCTCGGACTTTGATGCATATCCCATGCCCTGCATTGACGACCTTCTTGATAAACTCTGAGCAGCCACCGTTTTATCTACCCTAGATTTAACCAAAGGGTACTGGAAAGTCCCCATATACGGGCCAGATAAGGAAATAAACACGTTCCCAACACCTCTAGGACTATTTCAGTTTAAAGTCCTGCCTTTTGGCTTACACAGTGAACCATGCATCGTCCAACACCTCATGGGTCAAATTTTACAACCCTACACTGATTTCTGTGGAGCTTACATTGACAGTATTGTAATGTATGGTAAGATCTGGGAGGACCATCTCTTCCATCTTTATACCATCATGAAAGTCCTCTGAAAAGCTGGCCTGACTGCAAACCCAGCTAAGTGCCGATTGGCCCAATCAGCCATAAAAAACCTAGACTTCTTCGTAGGGAATGGGAATGTACAGCCCCAACATGAGAAGGTAAAAGCTGTCTTAGATACACCAACCCCTGAGTCCAAAAGAAATCTTAGAGCTTTTCTCTGGTTAATAGGATATTACCATAAGTTTATCCCCAACTTTTCAGATAAAACAGCCCAGTTAACAGATAAACTTAAAAATGCCGAACCCCAGAAACATTATTGGAATGAAGAAGATGAGATATGCTACAACACCCTGAAGCACACTTTGTGCCAAAACCCGATCCTAAAGGTGGTTGACTTTTCTAAAGAGTTAATCTTACAAATGGTTACCCCCTTACAGGGTCAGGAGCAGTCCTATCCCTGGTTTGCAATGGATTGGAACACCTCGTATTATTCCCCAGCCGCAAACTATTTCCACAGGAAAAAACATATTCTGTGTTAGAGCTAGAGGCTTAGATACTACCTCTTAGGACAATGTACACTCATCACAGATCACTTACCCCTAGTTTGGAGTAGCCAATGCAGAGTCTAACCCTCGGGTCATGCAATGGTTTGTAGACCTACAACCCTATTGTTTCATAGTGGAACACCGAAAAGGAAAAGACCAGGGAAATGTAGATTTTGTTATCCATTTCCCTGTGAAACAAATGTGGCTGTATTGCATGGAGGAATGGAATGTGAGAAACCTGAAGGTGTCTCCCTTACTGGTCCCCGGGGGTCTGTCATCCAGGTGGCCAGGACACGGCCATCGCTGTTGGATCTAGTTCCTGGGGGTGGACCAGTGAGGGAGTAACCATTATAAAATTGAATTTCCTGCCCTGCTTTCTCTGCCGTTCCCAGGCAGTTCCCGGTCACAACCCTAGGATTGAAATATAATATCTGCAGTCTCTCATCATGGATTTCATATAAGGCGGTAAAAGGTCAAGAGTAGTAAAGAGAGTCTGATTTAAGTATAGCATCTGGGTGGAGGGACTTGCCTGCCCTATTTTGCTAAATTGCTTCTGAGTCACCCAGAACTGATAATGTGGGAATAGATGAAAACTGAATCGGAGAAAGCATGGCTCTTCATGGAACAATCTGTTGCAGCCTCATGTATTTGGAGACGGTCATGGATGCTTTGAATGATGTCCCAATGTATTGTAAATCAACCAGATTTCCAAACGTACTCTTAATATTTGGGACAAAGACATTCAGGTCGAGGTGGGACCACATACCCCACTGTATTTACTCCTCTTTCTATAACCCGAATTTTCGCGGGGGCTAGCGCGAGGTGCCTCCAATGACTGGGTAAGAGACGGATGCACTAAAGTAGCAGCTGTACTTGGTTGGGGTGGGAGGGGGCATCAACACTTTCCTAGCCTTTAAATCAGACTTTAGACTCTCATTGGAAAATGTAATGTAGTGGCAGCTTCGACACCGGACGTTTGCGGCCTAAATGCCGAACTGGTGAAATCGGGAAGTTAACAGATTTAGATATAATTCCCCAAGCTGCATTAGCCACTAAAATCCTGATATCTGCCATATGCAATGTTCTAGCAAAGTCCAAGAGGCTTCATTGGGAGACCTATTGGAGGAATTTAGAAGTACAAAGAATAATCTTTATCGTAGCATATTTGGCGAACCACAGCTAAAAAGTCAATAAGTGTCAAAAAGTCAGAGCTGCAGTACAAAATTGTGGATCTGAGTCTGCACATCGCCTGTGAAAGAATGACGTTGTGGTAAGCCGGCTGCAAAAAGCCACCCCTGTAAGGTCACTCAATTCCATTTGTCCATTTCAAAATGAGTGGCGGTGCAAAAAAAAATTTGGGCCAGTATGCGATTGTTTGGAAATTGGGTATAATAAATTGTTTTTCAAGTAGGGCGAGGTATTTCTGAATTAATCAGTGAAGGCTGCCTTTTTAGAGTCGGACCACAGAAAATTGTTCACGCTAGAGGAAGGGGAATGCTGTTTTGCTTCTGTTTGTTTTATTACCAGTGGAGGTGTGTATACAGAAATATTAGAAAAGTACATAGAAAACATTTTTAATCATTACGTAGTATGACCGTTCCTTTTAAGCATGGAGAGTGTCAACTAGTTGTCAACATAAGGTGAGTGGACTGATTGTACCCTAGTAAAAATGTCCTTACATTTTGTTGATTGGACAAGGCATTTACAGTTATCATAGGCCAGTGTGCACATTTTTGAGCCACATGTTTAAATTTAGCTTGAAACCCATTCTCATCTTCGATGCCAAATGCCTATGCTAAATTTAGTTTTTGTCCCCATTTTATATTTCCATTCTAATTCTTAATTGTTTTTTTCAGTGAGCGAAGATGGCCAGAGTTCCTCCAGCAGCTACGGAAAAACAAGAAGGAAGAAAAAGAAAACTAAAAAAGTCCTACAAAAAGAAGATAAACTTCCGGTAGGAAGATGCCGTGATCAACAAAATCGTTTTCACTGTCAGGGCATTGAGTTTAAAATCACTCCATAATAACAGTGATGGAAAGTTTGCAACAGCTTTAGTGATTAATCTCTTATTCCCTGACTGTGTTAACCATTCTCAAGTATGGTTTTGTGTTTTAACCTTCCCAATGTATTTTATCATTTTTATCATTTTAATTATTTAATTGGTTATTGTTGAGCACACATGTGGCTCAAGACTGCTTCAAAGAGTCATGTGATGAACGTGGGAAAAACAGGGCTGCTGGATGTAGCTGATGTAGAAAGGCTTGGCATCTATAGTAAGACAGACAAAGCGACCACAGTTCAAGGGTGTTTATTGAACTTTAACAAGGATGTGATAAATGCCTATCAAATCCTAAATCTACAGATGGGAGCAAGCTAAGTCCATCAAATAATAATAATGCAGTTCTAGTGGACTCTTGTCAAAATACAAGGGCCTATACTAAAAAAAAAAATGATTGCCAATCCTTACCGCTAAATACAAATAGTGTAGGGTAGTGTTCACGAAAAAGAAAGGAGTGTTCACCAAATGATATGTTAAGATGTTCTGTCACACATTCCAGGGGCTGGAAGCTATGGAGCCGCTGAAGAAGCGGACTCCATTAGGTGTGCCATCACGTTCAGCCGTGTTCTGCTATTTGCGGTTTAGTTTTCCTTCAACATGGCCGCCGCTGAGAAACTTATTCAGTGAGTTTTCCGGCGGTCAGCACGTTGCAACTCGTAAGGGTCTCACTCTGCTTTGTTGCGCTCGCTCTTGCATTATTTCCATTTGGCGGTCCTCCACCCCCCTTTCTCTGTCTTCCCTGTTGCTTTAACCTTTTCTCCCTGCTCTGCTTCGTTTATTCCCCAGCTTCGTTCTTTCCGGTTTTCTGCCGGTGCTCTCCCTCATCTTTTTCCTACCGCTCCTCTGGTTTCCTTCTGCTGCACTATCTCCTCTTTTTCTGTGTACTTTTCCCTCCTCGGAGTTCTGCTTCCTCGCGTTTCTCCGGTCAGTGCCTTTCCTTTTTTCTGTGCGCTCTATCTAGCTTCCTCCTTTGAATTCCTGTTACATCTACCTTTCTTCTGTGTGCTGTTCCGTCCGGGCACACGCTGTGCTATTCTTACCCGTCTGGTGTACCTGTTTGCTTGCCTTGAATGTGTTAGTGCAATAAATTCATTTCTTGTTACTTCAGACTTGGGTTTTGACATCTGCAGATTTCTTCCATCTTACCTCCAAGATTTTTTCTTTTTGGAATAATAATTAAACCAAGTATATGAGACTTTTGGGTACACACATTTGTTTACCTGGAATGACTCCAAACAATCTCTCCACTGGGGTTTTTTATGCCACACAGCTTTTTCCCCTTATCCAGCTGTGCCGGAAGCGAGGTCCTTCTTCTGCCTATTAGGCAGCCAAAGTGGCTTCCTTCCGTGGCAGACCCTACTTGCTAAAAAAAAAAAAGAGAGATACCTCAGAGAAGACGAAAGAGGAAGCCGTCAACGGAACCCAGCACTTCAGGTAAGGAGGAGGAGGGGGATTTTCTAACCAAATCTAACACCTCCGGAGAAGGAAAGTTATAACAGTGTGATATGTTCATGCCGTTGGCCTCCGTTCCCCACGTTTTCAGCACGGGACAAGGCGGTTCACTCGAGCATAGCACATTCTCTGGCTTCGCCACGTGGACACAGTTCCATTTCCAGCATTAGGGCATTCTGTGCCCATGCCTCAAGTTATCAAAGTCTCTTGATGCAGAGGGCCTGATGTACCAAAATAAATGAAAAGTTCTTTTCGTCTTACAAGCACTCAAGTTTGGTGATTCTCTCTTCACCCTGGATCCCCCTGAGCCGGGCTCAGATGCCTTTTATACCACAATCGTTATTTTGGATCCCCCTCTTATGGGCTCAGATCCCCTTCTCCAATGTTCAGAGAATATCCTTTCTCGTGTGACTCGCGGCTCACCCCAGATCCCCTCAGCCGGGCGCAGATCCTTCCTTTTACACAACCAGTCTCCCTCAGCTGGGCTCGGACCAATTGCAGTTCGTATTAGCTATCCAAGACTTTCGAATGTGCATAGGATTTAGCTTGGCACGTTGCAGGACCACTTCGATTTCACATTTGCCACCTCTCATTGGATACCTAACGCTGACATTTGAATGAGCCCCCAGGTGGTGCCGGACCATTCTGTATATGGTATCTATCTTGGCTTCAAAAGTTCAGTCACTCCTTGGATGTTCAATTACATTCACGTCGCTAATCACATAAGCTTCACGCACTGTTTCTTCAGATAGCTTCAACCAAAGTTGCCGCTTGCAATCTTGGTTCTAACACCGACCCGTCTATCAGTCTCCCTGACTCACCAGTTGTGCTGACTTTACTGATGCTGCTTTGTTGTTGGAGCCAAGGACAGTACCACGGCAGCAATCGCTCCTCCCCGCCTTGGCTAATGACACAGGAGAGCCCCAGGTACCTTCAACACACAATGCACCTTTCTTCAGCTTTAATTCCAGGTCTTCTGTTTCTTATTCTCGAGGGCTTGTGAAAGTAGTGTTTTTTTTCTCCGAAAAAGTCAAGGGCACTTCCCTCCTTGCAACCCTCTCTGGTCTTGTCGTCTTTCTCCTTGTATTAAACTGCCATCCTGGAACTGCTGCTTTCTATGCATTTTGCCTTGCTCAGAGTGTGCTTTCATGCTCCGCCTTTTAGCTGTGGTGGTAAGTGTGATGGAAGTCAGGTGTAATTATCAGTAATTGCCTGACCCTTGTGTTGGGACATGTTGGGTATATGGCTTGGGTGTTAGTTTGTTTTCTCTCACACAGAGCTGTCCATGAGAAAGTGTTTGTGTCAGAAAAGGGGGGGAAGGGTTGGGGGGAGTTGAATTCCTAAGTATCCTATCAAAGGGAAGAGGATACCGCATCTCACCACCCATTGTACCACTCCCCGAAGACCCACCATGCAGGTGATCCTCCCGCACTGGTCCACCCCCAGGATCTTGATCCAAAAGCGAAATGGCTGTCTCCTGGCCACCTGGATAACAGATCCCCGGGGACTGGCGGGTGAAACACTGTTTGGTTTCTCACAGTGCCAGGAACCGAAAGGGTAGGGGACCTAGAAACATGTGCAGCGGGTGGAACCACATTCCCAGTTATTACAAGTGAATCAGTGGGCCTTTGACAAGAATTGATCCTGAGTACTGCCACATGAATTAGTAGGTGATAAGTATAAACATGCAAGACCTTGTGTATACAAAAAAGACCAGGAGTAAGCTAGCTCTTATGCCTCTTAAATTGAGTTCATTTTTTTTAACAGTTTAACGTTCCTGTTTTCAGTTTTCCCACATTCCTCCTCAACTCGAAATCACATCCTGGGGACTAGATTCATATAGTCTAATTCACAATGATTTGCAATGGAACACCCAAGGTTCTTCCACTAGACATCCAGGAGCATTTGATCACTGAGCACCAATCTCTACACCCAAGAAGCACTTTTATGAAGGCACCTGGCTTGGCTTTTTCTTTCATCAGCCATCTCTAAGTACTAGGATCTTCGTAGGAATCCAACATAGGGCCTCATCCAGCATCTGTGGAGCTCTGGGTGGCACACCCAGCCTGCTCCCATCTTTCCCATGACAAAGCAAAAACAAAGAGGTGATGGCTGGAAGGTTTAGAATGAATCTTAACCTCTGGCATTGCTCTGGGAAACCCTCCAGACCATCGTTCTTCACCTGCCAAGCCATTACAGAAGGGGAAAGACCATGTGCAAATCAGGTCCGAGGTCACCCCAGGATAGAGAGTCAAGGATTTACGGGACACCTTGGACAGTCTGTTGCAAGGGAGACCAGGCTGGACACAGTACCTGAAATGGTGAGAAAGTTCCAACGGGGGCAGTTGTTCCTGGCAGCGGGTGCAAGTCGGTGCTTCGTCCAGAGGAAGAGAAGATCCCAACGTGGAGGAAAGCTGGAGGTCGTTGCACTGCCAGGGAAGAAACCAGCCGCAGAGTTTCCCCGGTTAAAAGGTACTACCCTTTTATTCGCGGTAGTGGTGAAGCGTGGCTATCCGGCCGCCGGGGTGCTTGGCACGGGCGATTCGACCACGAGACGATCCAGGAAGGCGAAAAGGTTTACCACACCAGCTCAAAGGAAGAAGACTCTCCCGGAAGAAGATCCTCTCTGTCGTTGGGAAGTGGTGAGTCGGTTCAGCAGAGCTCCACCGGTGGTGTCGTCGTTGCAGGTCGGCTCAGCTTCCCCCTCTTCGGATTCGTTAGGTCCTGTGGTGACTTCTGAAGTTCCAGTCCCCAAAGCCCTGCTTTTATGCAGAAAACCCCCATTCATCAGTCCTAGCTGTCACTCAAACATGCTAAGTGGGGAGCCGGGCGGCTCACCACTGGGCCAATCACACAAGAGTGCGACTTGAGTTGCCGAAGCAACTCAGTCCAGGGTGGCTATTCCCCCCTCCCACACATCCTGTGGAACCAGACAGAGTGGCACCACTTTTGGAGGCTTCTGTGCAGAAGCCTGCCAAAAGTGGAACAAAGGGCTTGGGTTGGAGTTACAGAGGCGAACACAAACGCCATTTTAAAACCGAGTCCTGGCAAAAAGACCCAACCGGGGAATAAATATTAAATAAATAACCCAGCGGTATCTTTAACATTGCACCAAAAAAAGTGGTGCGTTTAAAATGAATGGGAAAATCCCATAGGAAATATTCTGGTGGAATATTTTGCGTGGTAACCACTGCCAGTACTTCCACAATATGATGGTTTGTACTGGTTCTGTTCACAATTTAAGACTAGTAAAGTCAATGGTGACTTTACATGCCCTGGGAGACAGTCAGTCCCAGGGTATGGAGTCTATGTTTGCGGGTCACTATGACACCCCTGTGTTACTGCACTGAGGGTGCTGTGTAACACACATACCAAAAAGACATGAAGCCCTATGGAGTAAAAGACCCCATAAAACACATTACCTAGTCAAAGGACATTGTCAAATCATGCCTAAGAGTGGGATAAAAAGAGTCTCACTCTTAGCAGGAGAAAAAAATAAACCCCAAAAATCCAGCAAAGCTGCTGGGGGACTCACTAGGTTTGGGAAATTAGCCTTTACAGAGAATTCTCCCTAACAGTAGGTAAGAAGGAGATGACGTAGTCACTGATGGCATTTTAACAACCCATTTAATTTAAATAATAAAGGAAAAGGCCCATCTATCCCTAACAGTATGGTATTTGCCCTATCTAACACAAATCTAACTAGGGTGCTCATTGTCAGTGAAAGTGTCCAAAGTAATAAACTGTCCTCTGTCCCAAACTACCCTATTCTGTCCCTACCACTGTTCAAAAAGGCTCAAAGAAAAGAGGGGCCAAGGAGACTGACTCGCTTCTCCTGGACAGGGGTTTGTAGTCTCAGTAAGTCTTTCTTTGCATGGCTTTTGGTGATTCTTAGAACACGTTCCTTTAATTCTTCAAAGGGGCTCTTGTCCTCCTGAGCTTCCCCTTACTTACTACTGGCACCGTTTCTTGTTCAAGTCCAAGCTTTCTTAGCCACTGACCCCAACCTTGGCTATCCTCCAAACCAGTAAATGTCACACAGGGGACACTCATAGCAATCAGGAAGAGAAGCGGGAGAGGCAGAGCACAGGTCAAGCATAGAAGAGGTGGGGTGGACAGAGGGAACTTTAAAAGCAACCAAAAGGTTGCTTTCCAGGTAGGGATGAGACGGGAGGGCATAGGGTGTGAAGGGGAACACTGAAGAACTGACAAAGGGAGTTTTCACCCTCGTATAAAGAATGGCACTATACACTGTAGTTTAGCACCAAGCCATATAGTGCAGGGATGACTGGAGGGAAAGTACAGAGGGGGCACTAACCTGCACAATAGGACATTAGCATGTTTTGAAGAGTGGCCATTCTTGATAGGTACAAGTTCCTATCTGTGCAGTTGGAGGGTGACTTTATGTTCCTAGTAAGAAGGCTGTGAAATCAGTTGCCATCAGCAACAGTTGGTCTCCATGTTGGAGAATTTGGGTGGAAACTGAAGTTAGGGGGAGCCCAGTGACTAGATGTGACTCTTGCCATCCCGGCTTTGCCATCCTACTTCGGGTGAGGCCATTTTTGCCTCTACCATCAGTGGAATATGAGAAGTGGTCAAGTGCTCCTAGATGTCCAGTGGGAGCACGTTGGGTGAGGCACATAGGAAGATAAGACCGTAATGTGGCTCACAGGGTTTGATGAGGCAAGACGTTAAAGGCCCCCAAAGAAGTTATCAATATTACTCTTAGGGCAGAATTACATTTTTTAGGGTTCATGCCCCTAACCCTGTGAGACTCCTAAAAGTATTGATTCCGTGTTTTTTTTCCCCCTTAGTTACTGTAACCCTTTTTCTGGTCAGGGCTGCCAGGGGTGTTTTGTGGTCCCATGGTGAATCACCTTCAAAGAGTGTTGTGGGGCAGGCTGGTGACAGCTGTGACCTGGTTTTGGCTGCACTAAAGTTGCAGCGACTTTCACCACATTAGTAGCCCAATGCAATTATATGGTGCCAATGGGCTACTAAAGAATTTTGTAAGCGCTGCACCCTGGCCATTTTGTTTTGTGAACAAACACAATATAGGGAAAATACCTCGAAAAAATGCCTATGTGGACAGCACCCACCCAAAAAAGACATTCCTATCACACATAGGACAGATCACTTAGCTTAACACGCTATACTACTAAGTCTCTTTTTTGGCTCCCATAACATATACCTCAAAAGGTATACCAGTTACATAGGGCCCGATTCCGAGTGTGGCAGTCCGCAAACAAGGGTGCTGGTAAGCTCACTGGCACCCTTGTTACCAGACCGCCACGCTCCAAGTCTGCCTGCAGGAGCAATTGCGCCCCCGGCAGGGTCATACCTGCCCGGCACAACGGCCCCTGCAGGCAGACTTTTCATGAAAGCACTGGCACCGTTAGCAACGGTGCCGGTGCTTCAGAGTCCCCCTTCCGAGGGAGTCCAATGGGACTCCATGAGAATGGCGACTTACCAAATCCCAGCCTGACAGCCCGCTCTGCCGGGACTTGTAATGTCCCAGGGGCACCGGTAAATCAGGCAGCAGATTCAGTGTTTCAAGGTCAGCGGCAACCCGCTGGTAGTAATGAGGCCCGTAATCTTCAATATGTTTCCAGGGTTTCAGAAAGAGAGGAGTAAGCCAAGTGTAATGGCCTCTTAAATGTGCTGCTTGGTAATAGCTCAAAAGGCAAAGGCATTACAGACTCCCTCTTTGCCTAGATCTAAACAATGTGGCACAAGGAAGCCTATATACTGAGCCCTTCAATATAAAAAGTGTAATAATTAGTTGTAGCTGTTTAACTAACTATAAAGTTGAGGACCGGGATCAGAAGTGACGCGAACAAATACAAGAGACATGGTAATATATTAATTTAAATGGTCGCTATCCCGCAGAACCAGGAAATGGTTTCACTCTGGCAAGAGCGTAGAACATTTCTAATAAAGGTGAGAATATCCAGGTAATTCGCCTGCAACAGAGCCAAAATCCTCAGAGTCTAACTTGGTGGACAACCGGTCCTCCCACTATCAATAGGTCTCTTCACAACCCTCACCAGAAATCTGCATAAAATCCTCCTAACATTGCTCAATGAGGAAAAGGGTCTGTTCGGTCAAGCACTATCGTAAATATGTTTCTTGGATGCTGCACATTTCATTTGGATCGATCATGAACTCCTAGGAAGCACACTAAGTGAGATGCAGGGAAATATGTGACATAGCAAAAACAAAGAGGTGATGGCTGGAAGGTTTAGAAATAATCTTAACCACTGGCGTTGCTCTGGGCAACCCTCCAGACCATCGTTCTTCATACAGAAGGGGAAAGACCATATGCAAATCAGACTTGGCCCCGCCCAAAAGGGGCAGTTCAGCCCGAACTGCTAGGTCACATCCCTTCTGCACGAGACCACAAGCATCCCCAACCATGTTTCGGCCTTTTTGGGCCTCAGCAGTGAGGAGTAGCTTGGGTCACTAGGCCCAGCAGGCACGGGACCCACGTCTGGGCATACCCGTCCCACTCGGGGGGAAATAGCAAAAAAAAAGAGGTGATGGCTGTGTTAGGGAGAATTCTCCGTATAGGCTAATTTCCCAAACCTAGTGAGTCCCCCAGCAGCTTTGCTGGATTTTTGGGGTTTATTTTTTTTCTCCTGCTAAGCGTGAGACTCTTTTTCTCCCACTCTTAGGCATGATTTGAGAATGTCCTTTGACTATGTAATGTGTTTTATGGGCTATGGGGTCTTTTACTCCATAGGGCTGCATGTGTCTTTGGTATGTGTGTTACACAGCACCCTCAGTGCAGTAACACAGGGGAGTCATAGTGACCCCCATACATAGACTCCATACCCTGGGACTGACTACTGTCTCCCAGGGCATGTAAAGTCACCATTGGCTTTACTAGTCTCAAATTGTGAACAGAACCAGTACAAACCATCATATTGTGGAAGTACTGGTAGGGGTAATTAGATTGCCCCTGGGTCTGTTTTCCAAGGGGGCACTGTCCATTCCCCCTTGTCGAGTTTCTGGCTGGTGGCAGTGGATACCACGTGAAATATTCCACCAGAATATTTCCTATGGGATTTTCCCATTCATTTTAAACGCACCACTTTTTTTGTGCAATGTTAAAGATACCACCGGGTTATTTATTTAATATTTATTCCCCGGTTGGGTCTTTTTACCAGGACTCAGTTTTGAAATGGCGTTTGAGTTCGCCTCTGTAACTCCAACCCAAGTCGAGCCCTTTGTTCCACTTTTGGCGGGCTTCTGCACAGAAGCCTCCAAAAGTGGTGCCACTCTGTCTGGGTCTACAGGATGTGTGCGAGGGGGGGGAATAGGCACCCTGGACTGAGTTGCCTCGGCAACTCAAGTCGCACTCTTGTGTGATTGGCCCAGTGGTGAGCCTCCCGGCTCACCACTTAGCATGTTTGAGTGACAGCTAGGACTGACGAATGGGGGTTTTCTGCATAAAAGCAGGGCTTTGGGGACTGGAACTTCAGAAGTCGCCATAGGACCTAAAGAATCCGAAGAGGGAGAAGCTGAGCCGACCTGCAACGACGACACCACCGGTGGAGCCCTGCTGAATCGACTCGCCACTTCCAAACGACAGAGAAGATCTTCTTCCAGGAGAGTCTTCTTCCTTTGAGCTGGTGGGGTTAACCAGTTCGCCCCTTTTTCGCCTTCCTGGATCGTCTTGTGGTCGAATCGCCCGTGCCAAGCACCCCGGCGGCCGGATAGCCACGCTTCACCACTAGAGCGAATAAAAGGGTAGTATCTTTTAACCGGGAAACTCCACGGCTGGTTTCTTCCCTGGCAGTGTAACGACCTCCAGCTTTCCTCCACGTCGAGATCTTCTCTTCCCCTGGACGAAGCACCAACTTGCACCCGCTGCCAGGAACAACTGCCCCTGCTGGAGCTTTCTCACCATTTCAGGTACTGTGTCCCGCCTGGTCTCCCTTGCAACAGACTGTCCAAGGTGTCCCGTAAATCCTTGACTCTCTATCCTGGGGTGACCTCGGACCTGTTAACTTTTCAGAACTGATCTAGCTCCTTTTGGAACTATCTGCAAAGACCTTTAAAGTGTACTTCAACTGTGTGATCTTGGGCACATTCCGCCTTGCTCTCTCCAAGAGTGGGCCTGGCCTATGAACTTTTTGCTCTACAGTAGACCCTGACTTTCTTGACTTGCTGAGTTTCTTTAAAAGTGCTGGTATTGTGTGTTTTCCTATTTCTGCCTTTTCTCTCCCTTTTTAAATAATTATTGGAGTGCCATCTTGGTTAAGCGCTCACCGCTGTGTTGATAATAAGTGGTGTTCTTTTCCGAAGACTTGTCGAATAATTAATCAGGGAGGTGTATATATTTCTAGTGACTGTGTTTGAACTTGCTTGACATATTAGTGCCAGTGTATTTTTACAAGTGTGTTTTTAAATAAATAATTATATACTTTTATACCAAAGCTCTGGTCAGTGTTTGCTTGTGCTACTGTAATTTTGTACCTAATGTGTATACTCTAGATACTGCCTAACTCTTC
Organism: Ambystoma mexicanum; assembly: GCF_040938575.1. Lineage (NCBI taxonomy): Eukaryota > Metazoa > Chordata > Amphibia > Caudata > Ambystomatidae > Ambystoma > Ambystoma mexicanum. The sequence continues at coordinate 103,158,238 of NC_090928.1, forward strand.
TTGAGAGAAGTCTGACTGCTCAGCCACAGCTACCAGGTAAATCTGGGTGGTACAGACTGCTACCAATTGGGTTTACTGCTAACACCTGTAGTCTTAAACTTTTTGCAGTGGTCCCTAAGGGAACTGCACAGGTTTCTGCCTAACACCTACCACACCTCACAAACCACTCTTTCGAAGGGATTGTGTCCTCCGACGTATTCCTTATCTTAGATATCTCTTTCCAGCTTTGCTGGCCTCGGAAATTTTTTCTCTAGAGGGCGCTGCGCGTCGACGTCCGCCGAGTCGATGTCCCTCGACAGCCGCCGTATCGACGTCAACGTCATCCTACCTATAAAGGCCGCGCGCAGCGTCCGTTGCTCAGTTCCGTTTTTCCGCGCTTACTCAGTGCCTCGGAATATCGTTGCTCAGTTTCGTAGAGAATAATCCAATTTCCTCGAGATATTCGATCCATACTCGATGGCTTCCTCGTCGGAACCGACGACCCCTCGGTCCGGTTTTAAAAAATGCCGAGACTGTGGAAAAAAGATGTCGCTGACTGACCCTCACAGAGTTTCTGTGGTGTTTGGGAGCTGAACACCATTGTTCGGAGTGCGAGGACTGTATGTCCATGACAGCTAAGGCCCTGAAGGAGCGTAGGGGGAAGCTGGAAAAAGGTAAGACTTCTAAAGCTTCTTCTTCCTCGACGAAGTCGAGACATTCGTCTCCTCGTCACCATTCGCGCTCCAGGTCTCAAAGCGGGTCCCATCACTCCTCGAGATCGAAGCACTCGAAGAGGAGACGTCGAAGATCCCCTTCTTCGTCCTCTTCCTCTGTTTCACCTAAGAGAATCCCTTGCCCCACGAAACATAGTTCCCGGGCTGAATGGGAGGAATTCCGAAAAAATATGATGAGCGTCTTCGAGAAAGTGGCCTCGACCCCCTCGAAGACTGCCGAGAGCGATGCTCTGGTCGAAAGACCCGAAGGTCCAAAACGCCGCGAGTCGCAGTACCAGGCGAAGGAAGCTTCTCGAGCGTGTCACAAACCCTCGAGTAAAGCGAAGACCTCGAATCCTTCTTCGAAGGTTCCGTCGACGCTGAGGTTGGTGTCTTCGACGCCGTTGTCGAAGGGACCTTCGACACACGGGTCTGTCGACTCGACGCCATCCTCAACACCGGCGTCGACGCCAAGGAAAGTCACGGTTACGGCGCACCCAGTGGCTATTCCCAGGTCTTCGATGACGATGTCGTCGAGATTGTCGACATCCTCAAGCAGAATTCCAATTCTATCGAGGACCTCGAGGCCTCCACCTTTGTTTTCGACGCCACGTTGGAAGCCTTCGACGTCGGCGTCGACGACATCGACGTTTTCGAGGCCGATTAAAACAAGTTTGGCACCCTCTGCCTTAGAGATGGGTTTCACACCCTTTGTGAGTTGAGACCAATTGAGAACAATGTCCTCAAGTATGGAAGAGGGAGAACTATTTGACCAAGAAGAGACATTTGAGTTGCAGGGATCTGCAACCCCAGTTCAAGAGGAGTTATCCTCAGAGGAACGCAGATTAAAGGAACTCCATGATTCCTTACATGAGGCAAGGGGTTTAGACACTTCCCCTGAGGAGGAGTTCGCTAGGCCAGACCCGGGGGAGCATGCTGAAACCCCTTATAGAGCCTTAATGGCCAGGATCACAGAATTTATGGGGTGGTCAACACCTTCACAGGCTTTCCAACAGGATGACCTCACGGATATTCTTGATAAAGGTCCACAGGAGGATCCTGTAGTACCTTTTCATAAAGCTCTTCAAAGGAAAATCATGACAAACTGGGAAACCCCAGATGTCGTCCCGGCAGTAAATAAAAAAACTGTCTACTAAATACAGGGTATCTTCTGCAGACCCAGAGTTTTTGTCCAAACACCCATCCCCAGAAAGTCTGGTGGTACAGGCAGCATCTTCTACTGACATCAAGACTGCTTACCCTACCGTCCCACAGGGCAGGGACGATTAAAAAATATGATGCTATGGCTAAGAAAGTCTTTTCGGCATGTAGCATGGCGTTAAAATCTATTAATGCTACTTGCACCCTTGCTAGATTTAGCCATACACTTTGGGAGTGTGCTTCTACAGCGGCTGACTGCATCCCAGAGGGAGAAGAAAGGGAGGCGTTCCTAAATATCATACAGGACGGTAAAGACGCTATGTGCGAATCCCTCCAGACGGGCATTGATTCGGCTGATAGTATCAGCAGAGCAATGGCGGCAAGTACAACAACCAGGAGATTTTCTTGGTTGAAAAAGTCTGGTTTTGCCCCAGATGTGCAAGCCAGGCTCTTGAACATGCCATTTGATGGCTCTTCTTTGTTTGGGAAAAAGGCGGATGACAGTTTAGAAAAACTGCAAACATCAAAGGCAGCAGCAAAATCCCTGGGCGCTGCAATCCGTCAGACACCTTTTCGTCCCACAGGAACCTCTGCGAGAGGCAAGTCCTTTCGCTTCTACTCCGCATTCGGAAGAGGTAGAGGACGACCGGCTCAAAGGGGACAAAGAAGAACTACCCGAGGTGGACGGGGTAGATATTCAAAAGCCGCAGCAACAGCAGTTGCCTCTTTACCATCGGCATCTGCATTAGCCGCCCCAAAACCACTCTGAGGACTTCCCTCACAAGACACCTGTAGGAGGCAGGTTAACTCAACATCTGGCGGAATGGCAGGCTATCACGTCAGATGCTTGGGCATTGGAGACAGTTGCACAAAGTTACTGCCTTCCTCTCCTACGCATACCTCAGAGTCATCCACCGGGGATCAGCTCTCAAAAAGTTCCAGATCCGCTCCTCTTGCAGGAAATTTTAGACCTGCTAGAGAAAGGTGCCATAGAACCGGTACCTGTAGCGGAGAGGAACAGGGGCTGGTACTCTCCTTACTTTCTCATTCCAAAGAAAGACGGAGGACTGAGACCCATCTTGGACTTGCGAGAATTGAACAAATTCCTCAGGAAAGACAAATTCAAGATGGTAACTCTTTCTCAGATCCTTCAGGCCCTTCAGTTCCAGGACTGGTTGGTATCTCTGGACCTTCAGGACGCTTATTTCCATGTGCCAATCCATCTCAAACACAGGAAATACCTGAGGTTCGCAATTGGCAACTCTCATTATCAATTTCGAGTGCTGCCATTTGGGCTGACCTCCGCCCCGAGGGTCTTCACCAAGTTAATGTCGGTAGTGGCTGCAAGTCTAAGGAGGGAAGGGATTCACTTCTACCCCTACCTGGACGATTGGTTGATCAGAGCTGTATCTTCGGAACAAGGTCAGATCCAGCTAGATCATGTTTACCACTCCCTTCACAGACTGGGCTTCTCCCTCAATTTAAAGAAGTCACAAATGATACCATCGCAGAGACTCCAGTTCATCGGAGCGATCCTGGACACTTCCCTGGGAAAAGCCTCGCCACCAGAGGTGAGGGCTCAAGATATTCTACAGATGGTTACCAAGTTTCAAAATGCCCAACGTCTCCCAGCCTTCGACTTTTTGAGGTTGCTAGGCCTCATGGCATCCTGCATTTTCCTAGTGCCAGAGTCTCGCCTGAGAATGAGATCCCTCCAGTGGGCACTGAGAACTCAGTGGTCGCAATTCTCAGGGAGAATGACAGATCTTCTTCAGGTTCCCGACAGGGTGGCTCGAGACCTTCAGTGGTGGGCCTGTCAGGAGAACATTCTGAAAGGAGAGCAGTTTTGGCAACCCTGGCCGGAGATAACAGTATTCACGGATGCCTCACTCACGGGTGGGGAGCCCACGCCAACGACTTGACCGTCAGCAGTCGTTGGTCTCCATCGGAGTCCAGACTACATATCAACCTGTTAGAGCTGAGGGCCATCAGACTTGCGCTGAAGGCGTTTCTGCCATCTGTACAAGGAAAGAATGTCCTGATAATGATGGACAACACAGTGGCCATGCATTACCTCAACAAAAGAGGAGGCGTAGGATCACTACCTCTGTGCAGAGAGGCGATGCAGCTCTGGTTTTGGGCAATCCAAGAAGGAATCTCTCTATCGGCAGTTCACCTAGCCGGAGAGAAGAACTTGACAGCGGATGCTCTGAGCAGGCAGAGCACAGTCTCCCACGAGTGGGAACTAGCTCAGGAAGTCCTTCAAGAGATCTTCACCCTTTGGGGAACCCCTCAGGTGGATCTGTTCGCCACCAGTGTCAACAGGAAGTGCGATCTGTTCTGTTCAAGGGAATTTCCCCCGAGAGGAGCTCTGGGAGACGGGTTCATAGTGGACTGGGAGTTTCCGCTGCTGTACGCGTTTCCACCGGTCCCTGTCATTCCTCAAATGATCAGGAGGTTGAGAAGATTCCGGAAAACCATGATCCTAATTGCCCCGGATTGGGCCAGGAGAACGTGGTACCCGGACCTTCTAGACTTGTCCATCTGCCCTCCAATTAGACTTCCACTCGGAGAGAATCTGCTCTCACAGAAGGGAGGTCAGGTTCTCCTTCCAGACATCAAAACCCTCAACCTTCACGCTTGGCTTCTGAAAGGCTGAGGTACAAGGATTGGGACCTCCCTGATGATGTTATGGAGGTGTTGCTTTCGGCAAGAAGGCCAGCAACAAAATCTTTATACCGCTGCCGTTGGAACAGATTTTGCAGCTGGTGTAGAGAAAAGAATATCGATCCCTTTTCATGTGGTACACCAATGGTTTTGTCCTTCCTACTTTATTTAGCGAATTCAGGCCAAGGGCTATCTTGCAGCGCTATCCATCTTTAAGCGCACTGCGGAAGAACCATCCTATTTCAAGTTACCCTTGGTAATGCAGTTTCTAAAGGGGTTAACTAACGTTTATCCCCCAAGACCATTGCAGGTTCCCCCATGGGATTTAAACTTAGTCCTAACTTTCCTGATGGGCACCCCTTTCGAACCACTCCACTTTTGTTAGTTAAGATTTCTTACCCTTAAGACTGTTTTTTTTAATACCACTTACATCTGCTAGAAGGGTGAGCGAGTTACAATCTCTTTCTTGTAAACCACCTCATACAATCTTTCACAAAGACAAAGTTGTTCTGCAAGTGAAGCCTAATTTCCTCCCAAAGGTGGTTTCTGAATTTCTTATCACTCAGAAGATTACCCTTCCATCTTTCTATCCTCCTCCTCATCCGGGGAAAGAGGAAGAGAGGTTACACAGGCTGGGCCCAAGAAGGGCTTTAAGTTTTTACATTAGTAGACTGGCTACGATAAGACAAGCAGACCAGCTGTTTGTAGGCTACGCAGGTCACAAGCTGGGGTTACCGATAACTAAGCAGACCATTTCCAGATGGATCATTTTAGCCATTTTGGAATGTTATAAACTGGCAGGAGAAGAGCCCCCTCAAAATCTTAGGGCTCATTCGACCAGAGGTATCGCAGCTTCATCAGCCCTCAAAAGAGGAGTGCCGGTTAGAGACATATGTGCGGCTGCCACATGGTCGTCCGTCCGTACCTTTACACGGTTTTACAACTTGGATTCCTCCTCCATCAAGAGACTAGGTTTGGAAGGGCAGTATTGCACTCTATTCATCAATAAGAGGAAGCATGAAGTCAGTACTCCCACCTCCAATAACAGAATACTGCTATGGGAGCCTATCTAAGATAAGGAATACGTCGGAGGACACAATCCCTTCGAAGAACAAGTTACTTCTTACCTTGTAACGTTCTTTCGATGGGATGTTCCTCCGACGTATTCCTTATCGACCCCCCCCATCCATCCCCGCAGTACTACTTCCCTTGTTGTTGCAGCTTACGCTCCTTCAGGGTGATTAGTCTAGTCCAGAAAGAATTATTGTGGGCTACAAAACGGAACTGAGCAACGGACGCTGCGCGCGGCCTTTATAGGCAGGATGACGTCGACGTCGATACGGCGGCTGTCGAGGGACATCGACTCGGCGGACGTCGACGCGCAGCGCCCTCTAGAGAAAAAATTTCCGAGGCCAGCAAAGCTGGAAAGAGATATCTAAGATAAGGAATACGTCGGAGGAACATCCCATCGAAAGAAAGTTACAAGGTAAGAAGTAACTTGTTCTTCTCCTCTTTCTTCATCTTCCTCCCACCATCCAGATTTTCCAAACGCCTTACCTGGCGCTTTGCAGCAATTGGTATTTCAATGAAGAGCAACGTAAAACACCAAAATAAAGGCAGAGATGACCATGAGGATTTTATATTTGCACCTGCCACCCTTATACCCGATTCACAAAGCTCTGAACTAGAGCAAATCTGGAATGCGTAGAGCATCCTTGTGATGCTCCCATTCAAATGTGAAAGATTTGCTCATGGCATCTTAGAGACGCTCCAGGCACCACCAAATTTGGGGTTATATGCGTTGTTAATGGTAGCTTGTGCAAAATCTCATTAGCAATAGTCAAAACATTGCGAATTAGGCCCATAGTGTTACCTTCCTGGCCTCCTTGGCATCTGTTTCTAATTGTTTCTTTGAACTTCTGACAAATACCAGTTAGTATAGTAAAATCATTTGCACAAGAAGTAAAATGTTATGTAATATTAATTATTAACATAACATAATGTGTAAACTGTTCTATGTTTAGCTATGGAAATGTAACCTGGATACTCCCATGATCTCGGACTGGTCATTTATTGTATTTAGCCATCATCAGAAACTTATAGGTGTTTTGATTGTTTTTGTTTTCAAAGACTGAAGATCGACAACTCCTAAAGGAAGTTGGCCCAAAAGGCGAAGGAAGAATCTCGGTGGTTCAAGAGCTCCTTGATGAAGTAGGTGTAAAAAAATTAAAAAAATTAGTTGTACACATTTTTATTTGATATCATAATCGTGCTCCTCCGTTGTCAGATGTATACTTTATACTCATGCTGATCACATTGCTTTTACTTTACTCTCACAGGCTTGCATGTTATCACCACTGAATTCCTGCCATCCTTATTCAGCATTTAGTTCAAAAGAATGGGATTAGCTCTCATGCCTCATGATATGTTCCACAATACCAGACTCCCCTGAAAGGGTTTCCAGGAAAGAAACCTATATTGACCTGGAAGAAATTGTAAATTCACATGGTTTATCTTAAACAGTTTCCCAGTCCAGTTTTGGAATCTGCAGTGTGAAGTCAAGTGATCTTCATTCAGACAGTGAACTAGGAACACATTTGGTGTGGACTGAGTCTTTATTGTATCTTCTTCCATACGTAGGAACTCTCAAGGGTGGACCAGGGGTTGGCCCTGAATCTTAGGGAATGTGCTCTGGTTTCTGGGTCAGTAGCTATTTCTTAGGGAACCCACGCTTCTTTATTTTTTATTTATTTCTAGAGCGCTTGACGCCTACACGCTTTACAAAAACATTCAGCAGTAGATATGTTGAGTAAATGAACAATCAAACCAAAAGTTAGTTGGAAAGAAGATTTGCTTGAGAGAAGTTTTGAAAAGAGAAAAGGAAGAAATAGAACAGAGGGAAAGGGGGAAGAACATTCCGCTGCTTGAGTGCGAGCAGAGAAAAAGAACGGAAGCGGGAAGAGGCACAAGGAGGACATGGAACAGTTAGAAGAGAAAGGGATTGAGAACAAAGGGAATGCGTAGGGGAATAAAAAGAGATGAGGGAGAACAGGTAAGGAGGAGCAAGGCCGTAGAGGCATTTAAAAACAATACAGAGGATACTAAAAGCAGACAAGAGTCAAAAGATCACCATTGAAGAGATTGTAGAGCCGAAGAAATAGAATTGCGAATCATAGAATCATTCGTCACAATATATCTACATCCATTGTCTATGTGCTGCATTGTATGTTCATGTTCTGTAAGCAAATTGTTAGGATGTGTTTTACATAGCTACACATATAAATGCCATTCATTTTTTTTATTATTGTATTTTCTCGCAGTATGATCTAGCATTCTTGGGTAAATGAATTGCCCCTCCCCGTAGTCCAAACCCACAATTTCCCAGGGATGTCTGTCAGTTAAAAAAAAAATCCTTTGCCAGACTGATCTTTTATTATAGTGCTTAGAACCCATCTGATATGTGTTTCGCCTTTACTAATGAGACCAATTGCTCACTGTTGCTCTGTAGTGACACCTAAATGGTATGTGTCCCTCTGTGGCATGCATTCAGCTTTTTTGCTACTTATTGCATTTATTGTTCTTTCGTGAATATGTCCAAGGCTTTTCAATCTGACTGCCATTTATAATCCTCTGTGTTTTGCCTTCATTTGTTTATTTTAGTTTTATTTTATTGAGCATTTGTTATGCACTTATACAGCTGAATAGTGTTTCAAAGAGTAACCAGACTAAATGGGAAGGGAACTGGAAAAATAACAATGGCAAAAACAATAAAATACAGTCATGGTTCTACTAGGCTTTGTGGTATTCAGATGTGCAAGTGCAGTGAAGAGTAGTGCAGGAGATAGGGAGGGACGGGGGTGGGAGGGGTAGAAGCAGAGTAGTGGCCACGTGGAGGGACCGGGAGGGCAGTACTAACGGGAGGCAAGGAGGAGAACCTCGGGCTAAGTGCAAGTGACTCCCAAGGGTGGGATGCAGAGCCGCCAAGCAGGGGCTCGCAAGGGCAGTGCAGTGGGGGAGGGCTGGTATCGACAGGGAAGAAGGGCCTGGAATCCTGTGAGATTCATTAAGCTCCTGCCACCAGTCACAACGGCAGTGGGGTGATTTGCAGGGAACAGAAAGAGGTAGAGAACAGCAGAGTTTTGAGTAGTTTCTGGAACTTGAGGTTTGGCTCAAGTTTGACAGGGGCAGGGAGGCTGTTCCAAAGGGAGGGGCCAGCTGAGCAGAGACCTGCCCCCCGCTCTCTGCGTGAAGTATTTGAGAGTCAAATAAATGGAGTTAGAGGAGCATAGGACTTTAGCAGGGAGTATTTCATTTTTTCCTTTATTTTAATCTTTTAGATTTTTACAAAATCGGTTTAAGTAGACAGAGAAGAAGAAAAACGTCCTTATTTGTTACAGTAAAAGTTCAAACTGGTTTTAACAAAAGGAGTTTTGTGTTCACGTGTTCTAAAATTTTGAATGAGGCCAGTTGTCACGAGGTTCTATCCCCGCCATAATTTTTGCTCAGCAAACGTCTTGGTCACTTAATACGGGCTCTGAGTAGATTTCTTTCAGGTACGCTGTTCTTCTTATTCGAGTACTGGGACATGACAAAAGCAAATGGCGAATCGATTCTGTTACTGATGGCACTTTGCAGAAACGACACTCCTTTGTCGTTGACTCTCCTCTGATAGCCAGGATTTTGTTTGTTTGTAGAAGGTTCAATCTGGCTCTCATTATCAATTCGCGAGCCGGCCTCGATGGAAACCTTTTCATATAAGGCTGCAGTTCGTTCAATTTCCTAGTGTTAGGTGGTAGATGCTGTATCAGTTTATTATTTGATGCTGCTTCTTTGGTTTGTATCCAGTCAAGCTCTTTTAATTTTTTTCTGGATTTTTGTGGGTTTTGTGAAAAGGATCTCTTCATCACATTCCATGCAAGCTAGCAAATCTAGATTTGCTTTAGACCAAGAATTGAGCATCTTATTTTGTCTGCTGTTACTTTCTTTCAGAATCAAATTGAATATCGACGGTTCTTTGGACATTCTGCACTTGCTTTATAGCATCAGAGTGTTCATTTTCACTATTCCTCCAAGAGACAATAAGCTGAGTTCTTGCCTTATTATCGTGACAGAAGTAGAGTTTGGGAGTCCTAATGTGGATCTCCAAAACATTGCTTCCAGTTTCGGCCACAGGGTCGCAGGTAAGTTCGGCAACGCATCCGCGCCGTAGGTCAGGGTTGGAACCACCTTTTTCTTGTAAAAGTCCCCTATGGGGATTAAGGAAAAGCGACCAAACTTTCTGTTGATGGCCTTGGCTTGCGCAATCAACTTTTTAGTTGTTACTTTCAGATGCTCCTGCATTGCCGTTTCATTTCTGGAACTATCAAGGGTCACCCCCAGGTATCTGAATTCTTTCACTTTTTCGACTGGATGATTTACCAGGTTCAGCGAGTTTTTTTCCTTTTTCGTGGTGGAAACTGCAAAAATCATGAATTTTGTCTTTTTTTTTCGTTAATCTCAAATTTGTTGCTTGTCATGTATTCCAGAAGTTTAGATAGTTGACGTTGCAGGCCTACTGAGGTATTATCGAATAGAATCAGATTGTCTGCATATAACAATCTATTTACATGAACGTTGCCCAGTTTTGGAGGGTAACATCGGATGGTTTGACTTGTGTCTTGCAGGTCTCCCAGGAACGCAACGTAGAGCGCCAGGGCCAAGGGGCAGCTCTGTTTCACTCCTCTTGCTGTTGGTATTTCTGAAGAGAGGAGCCCTTGTTGGTTTAGCCTTACTCTCATAGTAGTTCCTGTGTACAGCGCTTTGATGGGCCCCAGGATTTCTGGTGGGCAGCCCCAGGTCTCAAGTTTCGGCCACAGCAGCGGGCGCTCCACTTTATCGAATGCCTGAGTTAAATCAATAAAGATGATGAAAAGTCGTGGCCCACCTTCTAGGGCTCTGCACTTTAGGGCACTGAGCATCAGGATATTGACAGCTGTTCCCAAGCCTTTTTTAAAGCCAGTTTGCAGGTAATCTTGACAGGGGGCCATTTTGGCCCATTCGTTGAATTCTGAGCAATGACCCAAACACCTTCCCGATACACTCGAGTAGGGCGATTGGCTTGTAGTTTTTTGGGTCATCTTTGTTTCCGTTCTTATAGATAGGAACAACAGTAGCTGATTTCCAGGACGGCGGGCTAGATTTCAGCATTGCACATCTCTGGAAAACTTTACTGAGGAACAGAGCCCACTCAGGGGCAAAAGTCTTCAGGTCTACGTTAGTAATGCCGGCCGGGCCTGGCGCTCGGGAATTTTTTAATTTCTTGATTATGGCTGTGATGTCATCGATGTTGTACAGGTTAACCCAATGTGTGGGCACCTGCCAGGACATCTTTGTCTGGGCTTGCCGACTCCTTAAATTGTGTCTGGAAGAAATTTACCCATGTGGACTCGCCGATGTTTGAAATGAAGGCGGGCTCTCCGTTCGTGGTTGCTGATTTCAGGATAGACCAAAACTCTCTGCTATTAGTGGTGGTTATCGCTTTTAGGATGTTCTCTGCATCCTTTTGATACAGGGTCAAGCGGTCGTTTTTAAGCCAGGTTTTGTATTGACGACATCCTTCCGCAGCCTCTGCGATTGCAGATTGGGTTCCCCTGGATTTTGCTTGCCGTTTTAGTCTTCTAATCTCCTTTCGCTTGATTGCCACGGTTTTATCATAGGCATGATTTGTGCTGCTTTGCATGCCTTTTTTATGGGCCTGGAATTTGTACGTCGATAGTAAAGGCAAATAATCAGTCTGCTCTATTGGTTCCCTAAGGTCACGTATTGCTGCCACTGATAGCTTCAGTCTTGTGCATTGATTGTTCGCACACAACTGAGGGTGTGAGTATGCCCTTTCGTTCTGTTTCGTTGGCCAAGATGTAGAGAGAAGTTTATGGTCACTGGCAGACGTGCCTATTACTTCGAACAAAGTCATCAAAGCCAGCAACGACGTGGACACGAAAATATCGTCTAATGTAGCGCTTGTTGCATCTCTCGCCCATGTCGGCAGACGTTCTGGATCTAAAAACACTGTATCTAGATTGTGGAGTTTGCGTGAATTCATTAATTTTAGCCACTCCACTCCTTTTCGCCACTGGGCTTTTCGTGTCTTGTTGGTTTGGGTGATTGTTTTGCGGCTGACATATTGCTGTGACGTCACCACAAATCAAGAGATGGGGAACTAACTGTACCGCAAGTGTGTTGTCGATTGCCCGTTCCATCAGTTCCAGGTACGCAGCGTCACGGATCACTGCTGGATTCCACTAAGTGTTTATGATGATAAATGTGGAGGACTTTGCTTTTACTTTATGCTCCTCCGGTTGAGACCAGACGGCTTTGGTCATCAGGATGGAAGGATTGCTGATGAGCACAACTTCTAATGTGAAGCCACTGCCTTGTCGGCATGATGTTAATATTCCTGAGGACGGCCTCCCCATTGATCCGTTTTTTGCCGGTGATGGGATGATTTCATATCCTTCTAATGTCGGGGCGTCTGTAAGCCAGGTCTCCTGGAAACAGAGGATGTCATGGTCTGCTAGCACGATGTCTCCTTGTCGCATCAAGTGCAAATGGTCCCTTGTATTCCATGAGCCCAGACGTATGTGTGATCTACGTGTTTTCGTTTCCGTGCTGGATTTGGAGCTGGGCTCGTGGGGCTTCAGTTGCTATTTTTTTGTTTCTCTCATTAGGGCTTTTGGTAACCAAGACCAGATACCCTGAGCCGTCTTGGGTCTAGAATCAGACCTTGGTTTTTCCTCCGGTGGCCCCCTTCACGATAGTTTTTGTTATCATGAAGTCTCTTCTGCCGTGGTTTTGTTGTCGAAGTTCACCGCTTACCGACCTCACGAGAGCCAGATTACTTGTGTCGTTGTCTTCTCTGTTTTTCCGCGTCTCTCGTCGGTACTTCAACTTTTCCTCTGGTTCCACATAGCATTGACTTGCAGCTAGATGAACTTCTTTTGATGTTGAATGTCGTTTTTTTTTTTTAAGAGGTGCCGTCCGATCGATTGGGACTGGAATCGTCACTTGCTGGCACGGGTGTGCGGGAATCCCGTTTTTTTCACTTGTTTCTCGGGCTGTGTCCTGTTGCTCTTGTGATGTCAGTAATGTTACACCCCAATTTCAGAAGGGCCTTTGTTTCTTCTTTCATTAAAGCATGAACTGCTTTTGAGTGTAACGCTCACCTGATTCCCGCAGAGGCGCCGGTCTTGACTGGGTGAATTCCGTATCTTTAAAGGTGATGTGTAACACACGGTTGGCTCTTTGGGCTGGACCTCTGTGCACTGTATGTCTGACTCGAAGAGTAAGATGTCTGCAGGTAGAAAATATGGGATTAATGAACTGGGGTTATTGGGTGCCTCTCTCCTCTTCCCTTTCTCTTCTCCTGTAGAACCCCAAAGGTTAACGCCCTCACCTTAGGTAAGTGAACGCAGAGCTCTCCATCTGCCTCGGGGCAGGGTGCCGTAACCAGTTTCTTCACTGGATAAGGGTGCAGGCCTCTTGACCTCGGAGGACTGCTGTCCGTCGTTAACTGCACGAACGGTAAGTTCTGGGCACTTCAAATGTCTTAAAAGTCTTTTGTAATGATATCTCTTGTTTTGCAGGGTTCCGGCGATGGCGGATGGAGGGCTGATGAGAGTTGAGGATTGAACCTCTCGTGAGGAATAGAAGCGCCTGGAAGCACGTAAGTAAGCGCTTGTAGCCTGCTTCACGATGCGCACTAACTGTCCCTTTTATCTTGCAGGTACAAGTTCGGAGCTTTAGAGAAGCTGAAGGCTGCTGGAATACCCACTGGATTCGGCGTGGGAAGGAGTAATGGCACGTGAGTAATAAAGTTGCCCAATGTCTTTAAACGCACCTTCTTTTGTCTTTCAAATGCGGGATGCAGCGCCGAAGGCCTCCGGAGCGTGCGAAGAGCTGGTAAGCTTTTGTCTTTCAGATGCCGGAATGCAGTGCGAAGACCTCCGGAGCATGCGAAGAGTAGGTAAGCCTTTGTCTTTCAGATGCCGGAATGCAGCGCGAGGCGTTGGTGACAGCCGATGGACCAGGTAAGAGATGCGCTGCCACTGAAGACCGTAGTGCTAACCTGTTCTTTCTTTGTCTTTACAGGTGCTGCTGAAGACTGGATTCCAGGATGGTAAGCCTTTGTTCCCTTAGGCCCAGGATCAGAAGCAGAAGACACGATGAGCGTTCTGCTGCAGAGAATGCAGAGTAACGCAAAGCAAGATTCATCCATCGGGTGTGGTTTAAATAGCCTCCTGTAGTGCTTAGGTGTCTCCTTCCACAGCCTCGCCTAGGTGAGAAAAGAGTTCCTGCTTTCCAGAAGAGTTCCAGTGTTCTGAACCTAGGGAGTGGCTCCTGCCCCACCCAACAGGAAAAGTAGTCCCAAACAGAAGAGGATCAGGGGCTCAACTGGCAGGTAAGTAAGCAGCATGGTCTGCTGCAGGTAAGTCCACCCAAGCATTATGAGCCCGGCGCTTCCAGCGCTGGGACTGGGCATCTTTATGAGCCTGGTGCCACTGGCGCCAGGACAGGGTCCAAAAGGTCCCAAGTGGGACTGGCTGGCACTCGGAACTGGGGTTATGGGTCTGCTTCCAAGGGAGTCGGGCAAGTCCTGATCTTTTGGAAGCAGAGATCATGACATTGAGGCGATATAAAGGTGTGAGATGGATTTATGGTGCCTCTGACTCGGGTCTACAATTAGTAGATCTTCGGTTTTTATACACCTCAAGTTCGGACAAAGCCCAATAATTTTTGTACCGAGCGTCGGTTTAAGATGACATCGTCGTCGGTACCAGGGATCTGTTCCAGCTTTAATATCCATTTCTTCTTGTCTTGATTTTTTTCGGTCTTGTGGTATTGTTCAGTTCTTGTGACAAAATGGACATCGTATTTTGATGATTGGGCATGGTGTCGAGGACTTGATTTGTTTAGCGAATGGTGTCTCAGGTTAACTGGGGTGAGGTTGACATTTTTGGGAATTAGTTCTGTTGTTTTGTTTGACGGCCGGTGACTTAAGTGCCCCAGTTTCTTCTTTTTGCTCAGGCGCCGTTGTATTCCGCTCGTCCCACTTCACCTTTTTTGACAGTTTCTTACAACGTTCTTCTAGTATCAAGAAACCTTGACCCATTTGCTCATTCCCTGATTTGTCATTGGAGCAATTCTCTCCCACTGGGCTCTGAACTAGGGCTACAAGAGGATTTAAAGGGCTCTGATCCGAACTTTTGTCCTCACTCAAATGTTGACTCCGGTTCATCATTTTCTTGTCTTCCAGAAAGTCTTCTACCGACTTTGGCGAAGCGACTGCCCTTGCAATTTTAGCCTTCTCGTTGATGGTTTTGCTCAGTCGCTCTTGTGATGTGTCCTTCTCCTCACCTGTCGGCTGTTTTGGGTCTTGTCTGTTGATTGAACAAGTTTTCTTAGGGGCTGATTCCAGGGGTTTTTCATTTTCAAGCAAATAGTTGAGCATTGTTGTTGTTTTTAGTTTCTCTTTCCCTTTCTCTTTCTAGTTGTCCTTGGTCAGATTAATAGTGACTTCCGTTTGCGTGCTAGTGGACTTTCTGTTCCCCACTGAGTTTGTCATAGTTGTTTTAAGCCCTGGTACAGGGACAATTTCGCTCACAGCTGTTGTTGTATTAATGATTGTTTTCTCCCTCGTCATGATGTATGCCTCTAGGAAGATCAATTTGCTGTTTATCATTGCCTGTATTGTAGTGTGGTCTTTAAGGTTGTCGCTAATTGCTTCATAAAGCTTCATAAAAGGAGCTAGAGCTATGGTGACCGATGTCATTATGGAGAGAATGTCCACTTTCTTAGAAGGTGAATCTGACTGTAGGGTTTAGGGGAATCGAAGGTCTAAGTTTCACTGGCGCCTCCGTCTGTGGGGGGTATTTTTGCGTCCCTTGTGTACACTGAGAATGCGGACAGTCTAATGAGGCTCTCCGATTAGAAGGAGCAAATGGTATTTTTGCCGGAGCAATGTGCTGGGGGCTTTCGATTGTATACGCTCTAGTGATTGGCTTGTTTGGAGTCTTGCTAGAGCCCGGGTCCCCTCTTCCTCTCCAGGATTGACCCACGTCATTCTCCCTAATTAGTCTCTGAGGAGGGTACTCCTATATTTTTTATGGCAATTTTCCTCTGGGGGTACGTCTTCACAGCAAGAAGGTGAAGCAGTGAAACTGGCCTCTTCTCGCTGAGGATGAGACTCCCCCTTGTCATTTCTCAGTGGGGTACTGATTTCTGCAGCCATTTCGTTCTCCTTAGCAGCCACTCCGGTCGGCGTGGATACAGGCACCTCTCCTTTCATCTGTGTGTCCTCCGGCCTCTCTTTGGGTTGATCTTCGGTCCCCGTCTTCTCTGTCTGGTCTTTAGCGGGGGGGTATAGCCTGTGGTGCCAGCAATTGACTGTGGAACAGCATTTGTGGGTCTTCAATTCTTCTGCATTTTGCCTGCGGCCAGCATTCCTGTAGTGCCTGCAGAATTTCTGCATCTGAGAGTTCTTCTCTGTATCTACTCAAGTGTTTTGAACTCGGTTGAAAATAGTTTTTTAGGCTGTGCCCCGCTACTGGCCTTTTTTTTTAAACTGCTTTTTTCACGACCTTCATTAACGATGTTCTCTTTCCATCCGAGTTACATGGTTTTTTGACTGTTTTCCCCAGGTTTTTCTGTTTTTGCAAGCTCTGCGCTTTCTCCTGGAATTGGGATCCGCGTTTGTGGTGCTCTGGTATGTTTTTCTCTTTAAATTTTTCTGTGTTGGTTTAGTTGGGGATAATGCCGGGTCTAGGCTCGACTCATATTTCTCAAGGCTCTCTTGGTTTAGAGTTTTGTTACTTGGCTGAAAGTGAGCATGCACCAAAGCTTTCACAGTCAGTCTCCCTGTTCGGCTCTCCTCCTTGGCAGAGGGCCGAAGCTGCTCTTCTGTCAAACATTCCTCTGTTTCGCCCGCTGTACGGGGCACTCCCGTTTCCCCTTCTGGTTCCGCCTCCAAAGTTCCTCCCTCTCCTCGCACAACCCGGCTGACGTGACTGCCGGGGGATTCCTTGCCGCCAGCCCACTCTGCTGCGACAAAGCCCCCCTCCTCAGCCTTGGAGACCCCACAGTCCAGCTGATACTCAGCCCAGGAGACTCGCAAGGTAAGTGGGGCATCTGTGGTACACGGGCGGTGAGTGGGCGGTGTTGCATGGGCACTAACTGGGTGTATAGAATCACAGTTCGGTATTGGAGAGGTAGTCTCAATGAGTCCTAGTGTTGTTTTGAGGTCTTTCAAATGGGTTGGCGCTGACTTGGAGTCGGCCGCGATTAGCTGTACCTCGTCCAGTGTGCTTTGAGGTGCAGGGGTTTCTTTGTTGGTCACTGGTTTCCGCTCACCTTTTTTTGGAGCTGGTAGCTTGAAAGCCTACCGGTTGAACGCATCCACTCCCACACGAGGATGCGAGCGCCTCAGGCGGCGGCTCTCCTCTTCTTCTGACGAGTGCTGCACAGGTGGTGTCCTTTGGCTCCTGGCAGTCCTGCCAGACATGACTGCAGGACTGTTCACACTTGGCTCGCACTCCACGTTCCGCTCCGTGGAAAAGCAGCGGTATGTATGGGCTCCTCCTTCCACAACAGACACTGTGGACAGACTACTGCAGGACTACTCACACTCGGCTCGCACTCCTAGCAGGGAGTATTTAGGCTGGGAAACTTGGAGATATTGTGGTTCCAGGCTCCACAAGGCCCTGTGGATGATGCAGAGGGTCTTGAATTTGACCCTTGCAGTCACCAGGAGCCAGTGGATAGATTTTAGTGCTGGAGAGATGCGGTCCCTGGGCTTGAGGCCAAGGATAAGGCTTGCAGCCCTATTCTGGATTAGCTGGAGGGGGTGTATGGAGGACCGAGGGAGATTGAGAAAGAGGCTGTTGCAGTAGTCCAGCCTGGAGAGGACCAGAGCTCTGGAGACATTGAGGTTCTGGGTAAAGGTGAGGAAAGGAAGAAGGCCTCTAAGGAGGTGGAGCTGAATGCGGGACTCCTTAGTAAGGTCCATGATGTGAGGGATGAAGGAGAGAGTGGAATCTACCTCATTAAGCGGACTTGCTCTTAGTTCTATTACGGTTGATTCATCCAAAAGGGGTGGTACACCTGTATTCGGGTCCTGGATAGATCTATCCCAGGCTTTCGATTCAAATAATAGAAACCGCTTGTGGAGGAAATTGCAAAGCAAGGACGTTCCGCCTAATCTGCTTGCAATTATAATAGAATTACATTGTAACTCATCCCTTAGAATAAGATTTACCATCACAGGGTTCCTCACACACTGGTAGGTATAAAGAGAGGAGTGGGACAGGGCTGTCTTTTTTGGTTTTTGGCCTCACAAGATGGTAGGGGTAGAGGGCCCATAGAGGGTGGCCAAAGGGTAGGAGGAAAAGAGGGTGCAGGCGTCCCATTCAGAAGGATCTCTATTACTGGCACTAAGGCAAAGGTCGTTAACGGCACACCATGCCTGAATGGTGGACACACAGTCAGGGAATCCGAGTGGAGAGAGAGGAGAAAGTAGAGGGAAGTTTGAAGGAAAGCTGTGTGTAATCGGCAGAACACTGGAAATAAAGAGAGAAGGGGGAAATCAGGTGAGCAATAGGGGCAAGATAGCTATTGAAGAGTCAAGACGATAGGATAGATCCCTGGGTGACGCCCCAGGTAGAGAGTGAGGTGGTGGAGGAGAAAGGGCCCAGTTGCAACTGGGAAGGGCAGTTAGTGAAAAAATAGGTCAGCCAATCTAGTGCCTGGTCAGTCATGCCAAGGGTGTCGCAGAGTCGAGGATGGAATGGTTAACCATGGCAAATGCAGAGGAGAGATCAAGGAGAATGAGAACAGCGGGGGAGTAGGAATCGAAATTTGCAAGCATGGTTTTACGGGTGTTCAGGAGAGCAGTTTCTGTGCCCGGAATCCAGATTGATGGTCATGGAGGCTACCAACAAGATCGGTGTGGAAGGACAGTTGGGGGAGGACCAGCTTCTCCAAGAGTTTACCCAGGAAGAGGGTATTGGAAATAGGGCGATAGGTAGCTGAGCAGGAGAGGCCAGCAGACAGTTTTTTTAAGAGAGGATGCAAAAGGGAGCTCTTCAGTGATGGAGAGAAAGAGCCAATGGTGAAGGAGTGGTTGCCGAAGTTTTCAAGAGCTGGGGTGATGGGAGATGTTGTCCTTAATGGTTCTGGAGGAGCAAGGGAGCAACTGTTTGGAAGAGCACTTCATAGAGTGGACCACTTTAGAGACCTCATCCGGTGCTACGGGCAGGAAGGAGGAGAGTGAAGGGGGTGAAGGAGAGGATCCAAGGGAGGCAGAGGGGCAGGCAAGGGAGTGGAGATGGTAGTGGTGGAGAGTGAGGCCAAGAAATACATCCTGTGTTTTTCATGTGAAATTGGAGGCTAAAACATTGCAGAGAGTTTGGGAAGGGATGGGGGAGGTGCAAACTGCAGCTGGATTGGCGAGTTTCTTGCAGATTTTGAAACGTTGGACCATGTTGTTAATGGCTCCTGAGATGCGGGTTTGGATATGGGCTCACTAATTGGAGCGGATAGAGAAGCAATATTGCCTTTGGAGCAGGTAGCAGATCCGTTTTTTCAGAGGGTGAGCCCAAGTCTGCCACTTCGGTTCAGCAACTTGAGTTTCAGAGATGCTAGATCAGAGTCATACCAACTGGTGTTCTTGGAGGCAGGTTTTAGGAGGATCCTCATGACGGAGGCAAGGATGTCAAGGGTGTCAGAGATAGAGAGGTGCAGGTTTGCAAGGACAGAGTCAGACGGAGTCAGAGGTGGGGGTGGGAGGATGAAGGTTGATGCAAAAGCAGCGACTGACACTTGCTTCATATGTTGGATGGTGGCGAATGAGGCTAGCTGTGCTGCGGGTGGCTCGGATAGAGGACTGAGGGGTCCCAATCGGAAGGACAGGAAAGAGTTGCCAGACCAAGAGAGTGGGTAGTAACCGGGTTAGCGATAGGGATGTTGCCAGAAATGAGGGCCACCTGGGTGTGACCGGCTGAGTGGGTCGGGAGAGAGAGAGAGAGAGAGAGAGAGAGAGAGAGAGAGAGAATAAAGAAAACAAAAAAAACACGGAACTAAGAGGTGGAGGATTCAAGGGAGTCGAGGTGAATGTTGACATCACCAAGGAGGAGGATTTTGGAAGAAGAGGTCGAGAGGCAGGAGGCAAGGTCGGCCCATTCAGAGAGGAAGTGAGAGATAGGGCCAGGGGGCCTGGAGATAGTTGCACGGGTAGGAGAGAAAGTATTTGAGATCCCAAGCTTGCAGATGAGGCATTCAAAGTAGGGGTATTATCCAGTAGGTATGATGGAGGCAGGGACCCACTCAGGGAAGATCAGGGCCACTCCACCTCTAGGCATGTTGGGTCTGGGTTTGGAGAGGATTTTGTAGCCCTCAGGAAAAAGAGTGTCAAGAGCAGTGAAAGAGCTGGCATTGAACCACGTCTCGGTGAGATAGAGTATGTATAGGTCAAAGTCTTCGAGAAGGAGACAGATGTCAGAGGTGTGTTTGACAGCAGAGCGAGAATTCAGAGTAGCTAAGTGAAGCTGGTTACCACCTTTGAAGATTTTCCAATGGGTGGTATAGGGGCATGGTACTCCCGTCAGTGGTGGTGGAGAGGTGAGAGGAGAGGAAGGAGGAGGGGCAGGAGAAGGTAGGAAGTTTATGAGAGGGCTATGTGGCAGTCGGAAAGAAGAAGAGTAGGTTGAGAACATTGGGCCATGATAGATCCATTGTGATAGACATTACTGATACACCTAGAGGATGAGAGGTATGCCTGGAGTACTTCCCACCCAGTGCCACCATTAATGGGTGAGCCGGAGAATGGGGAGAGAGTGGAGACCAGATTGGGGGGGGTCCATAGGTCCGGAGAGGGGACAGAGAAGAGAATGTCTGTAATAGTCTGCCTGGAAGTGGCACTGACATAAGTGTCAGCAATGGGTAGGCTTGGATTAGAGTCCAGCAGAGCCTTTTCAGCTTTTTACTTTCTGACCTCTTGAGAAAGGTAGGATAGGTGATAGACTAGCAGTTGGAATAGTTAGGAGAGATGGAGAGTGACATGGGAGTAGCAGAGGAGAGAGAGATGAACAGAGAAGCTGCACAGGAGCTCACCAAGTGGCCTAGTAGCCAGGCAGGCACAGAAGGAGGAGGTGTGCAATGGAAGACAATCTGTGCACAGGTTTAGAAAGCACATCAAAATTCGAATTTCCTAATGAGCACTAAATACAGCACAAAATGGAGGATGCACAGGTTTATATAGCACACCTGGTGCAACTTTTCTGAGTACACAAGAATGCACAGGTTTTTAAAAGCACCACTAGGTGCAACTTACTTCGAGCACTAGAAAGCAGCAGAACAGTTATGGGAGCAAAGTGGCATACTTCCAGATGCAAATCTCCTAGAGTAAACTAGTAATGCAAGGCCAGGTCCATAGCTAGGAAGCAAGATAATAACATACATAATTCCATGAAGAATTCCCCTAATCAAGCCCAGTGTACAATCATTCAGGAACAAGCCTGGATTGATAATTTTTTTAATGTTTATGGACCACCGGAAACTGAGGAACTGGAAATCCATTATATACTCAGAGTGGTCATTAACATATTCAAGAGAAGACATTAGAAATCTGATCGAAAAAAAGTCATCAGCATCTAAGGTGGCCGGTCCTAATGGACTTAGTAACGCTGTTTTGAAACTAAATCCGCCCCTCTGGTCTAGGATCTTAAAAATCTTGTTAGACAATATAACCAGTTTTAAAACAATTCCTCATTCTTGGAGGTCCTCAATAGTAGTACCCATTTATAAAAAGAGAGAGAGATTGGCAGCGCCTCTGCTACAGTTCCAACGCTTCAAATTCTTCCTATGAGCTTCTTTCTCGCCATTGCTCTGGCTCGGCTCCTTCCTGGTCCCGCTCCTCTCCTCAGACTTCTTTGGAGCGCTCCTGTCCTGTTTTTTCCTTGCTCCTCCTACCTTTGTGATCGCTGCCTCCTTCTTGTGCCAGGACTTCTTTTGTTTTGGGCTGCCGCTCACCTCGCCATTGGGTCCCTTTACTGTGTGTCCTTCAGCTCTCCTAGCCTGTGGACATCTCTCTATTTTGCTGATGCCTCTTTAAGATCGGCCACATTCTTCATTTCATACGGGGTCTTCAGTCATTGGCGGATTGCTGCTTCAACATCTTCCTGGGTTTTTTCTGCCTTTGGGCTTTTTCCCCGGTTCTGAGCTGATTCTCGAGGTTGCAACATTCTTTCCTTGTTGTTCATCCAACAAATTGTGGCGACCTTCCGGCACAGACCTTATCTTTTCCAAAAGAAGGGAACACCCCAATGACAAACAGCTACTTCATCTGAACGGAATTCCATACACTTCGACTCAAACTGCTCATCAGGTGAGAGTGAAGGGGATTCTCGGACTAGACTTGACATTAAGAAAGCAGCCTTTGTTTGACAGAAAAGGGCAAAACTGACCCAAATTCAAGACGGTGAAGCTGGGAGAGGTAAGAGAACATAATAAGATTGTGGGTTTTAGTTCAATAAGGTACATTAATTATGTTTAAACAATGGACACAACTTAACCCTGATAGCATCACCAAAAGGTCCAGAGTCCTCTGGGCTATCCCAGTGGTATTGTGATGTGTTTTTAGATGTCTTAAAAATAAGCAAAGCTGCTTTTTCTCATCTTTTCCAGGGAGCTGACCCCAACTGTTGCAACAATGAAGATCGCCCAGCATTGACTGTGGCAGTACTGAATAAGCATCATGAAGTGATTCCTGTCCTTGTACAAAAAGGAGCTGACACAGACCAGCAGTCGGGGCAGTAAGTGAGCCAATTATTACAAAAGAACTTAAGGTAGTTATGGGCACTGCTACAGAAATATATTGAGGCTTTGATTTGTCTACATAGCAGTCCGCCGTTCACTAGTATGCTTAATTGTTACTTTATAGCTAGTTAATAATGTATTCATTACTTTCTAGTTTAAAACGTTGGCTAGGAAAACTCCTGTCCTTTCATAGTAAATAAATACAGACACTATGTGGCAGTGTTATAACCTCTATAAGTAATGCAGTACACATGCACACATGTATGCTCTCATAACATATATTTAGATTGCTCAGAACTCTCAGCTTTTCTAAAACAGAGATTTCTAAAACATACCTAGGACTGAAAGGTCGAATTGTTTCTCTGTTCCTTTATTATGCCAAAGTAGTAAGAGGGGTGGAAGTCCCCCTTCCTGGCTCTCTGGGTAAAGGGTGGGTGGGGTGCTGGGGGGCGCTTTGGGACCAGGTGCAGTACATGGGGTGCAGTGGGGATAATCACCTGTCTCACCCTGCTCCCTGCTGTCAGCAAGACCCTGTACCACCTGGCATTTACTCCTTTAAAGAGATCCAGAACATGGCTAGGTTCATGCACCTCCCTGCAACCGTGTCCTCATTGTCTGCAGAGTCTGCCCCCTGAAACTGTCCCGGGTGTTTCATCTCCCGTGAGATATTATTCCTTTGTATTGCACTGTACAGAAAGAGTCTTATCTGGACAGAAGAGAGAAACAGGTTCAGTATTTGTTAAAATTGGCAGATCATTTGGCCACAAGAAAGCTAGAATTAAAGCGAGACCTGTTGAGCTTGGGGCAGAGTGCTCCTCGCGAGGTCCAAGCATGTGTGGATGACCTTGCGCCAACATTCCTAGTGATTTTGTTTACTCACTGCACGGTGCTACTGCGCATAAATTCAAACTGCAGGCTTTTAAGCAGACTGTCTCTTTTTCAAGGAACAGTAAATGCTGATCCAAGATTGCACTAATCCCCACCCCATTTAGCATCTGTGGATTTTGGGATGCGGCACATGGTTCAGGAGAGAGTCAGCTAATTAAAGCATTTCAACCAATCAGGTTATTACTGTAATTATGAACCACACTGGAGCGCGGTTAGGCAAGGGCGGTTCCTGGGGGTATGGCAAAGTCCCTGTTTAGGCCAGGAGCTGGTAGAAAACGGTGTAGTGGTTTGGTAAGAAGATAGACAGATCGAAAGAGTTGGTGGTGGCTTGATAAGGAGGTGGGGCAGGAAGTTGACTGGAGAGAGGTGGCCAGAAGGAGATATGGAGAATAAGGAGACAATAATCAAGAGCATCAGGTGGAGGTAGGTGGCAGGAGGAAAAAGAGGAGAAGAGGAGCATATTAGAGAGGTGGCAAGTGAAGACCTCAGGAGTATTGTTGGGCAGAAACCTGTGCAGTTCCCTTAGGGACCACTGCAAAAGGCTTAGGACTACAGGTGTTGGCAGTAAACCCAATTGGTAGCAGTCTGTACCACCCAGATTTACCTGGTAGCTGTGGCTGAGAAGCCAGACCTCTCTCAAGAAGGGTTAGACAGTATATAGAGTATACAAAATAGGTACAGAGATACAGTAGTACAAGCAAACTCTGACCAGAACTTGGGTATAAAAGTATATATTAATTTATTTAAAAACACA
This sequence comes from Ambystoma mexicanum, assembly GCF_040938575.1. Classification (NCBI taxonomy): domain Eukaryota; kingdom Metazoa; phylum Chordata; class Amphibia; order Caudata; family Ambystomatidae; genus Ambystoma; species Ambystoma mexicanum. Next base: position 103,182,244 of record NC_090928.1, read on the forward strand.
CTTGGAAAATACACTAACACGGCAAGCAAGTTCAAACACAGTCACTATCAATATATATACATCCCTGATTACTTATTGAACAAGTCTTCGTTAAAACACCACTTATTTTCACACAGAGGTGAGCGTTTAACCTAAGATGGCACTCCAATAAGTTAGTTAAAAAGGGAGGGAAAAGGCAGAATTAGGAAAATACACAATACCAACACTTTAAGAGAACCAGAGCAAGTCAGAAAAGGCAGAGTTTACTGAGGAGCAAGAAAGTCATAGGCCAGGCCCACTCTTGGAGAGAGCAAGGCGGAATGTGTCCAAGATCACACAGTTGAATAGTACTTTAAAGAGTCGTTGCAGATAGTTCGAAAAGGGTTGGATCAGTTGAGGAAAAGTTAGTTAGCAGGTCTCAAGTCACCCCAGGATAGAGAGTCAAGGATTTACGGGACACCTTGAGCAGTTTGTTGCAAGGGAGACCAGGCGGGACACAGCACCTGAAATGGTGAGAAAGCTCCAGCGGGGGCAGTGGTTCCTGGCAGCGGATGCAAGTCAGTGCATCGTCCAGGGGAAGAGAAGATCTCGACGTGGAGGAAAGCTGGAGGTCGTTGCACTGCCAGGAAAGAAACCAGCCGCGTAGTTTCCCGGTTAAAAGGTACTACCTTTTTATTTGCGGTAGTGGTGAAGCGTGGCTATACGGCCGCGGGGGTGCTTGGCACGGGCGATTCGACCACGAGACGATCCAGGAAGGAGAAAAGAGGGCGAACTGGTTATCCCCACCAGTTCAGAGGAAGAAGGCTCTCCGTGATGAAGATCTTCTCTGTCGTTGGGAAGTGGTGAGACGGTTCAGCAGGGCTCCACCGGTGGTGTCGTCATTGCAGGTCGGCTCAGCTTCTCCCTCTTCGGATTCTTTAGGTCCTGTGGCGACTTCTGAAGTTCCAGTCCCCAAAGCCCTGCTTTTATGCAGAAAACCCCCATTCATCAGTCCTAGCTGTCACTCAAACATGCTAAGTGGGGAGCCGGGCGGCTCACCACTGGGCCAATCACACAAGAGTGCGACTTGAGTTGCCGAGGCAACTCAGTCCAGGGTGCCTAAACCCCCCTCTCACACATCCTGTAGACCCAGACAGAGTGGCACCACTTTTGGAGGCTTCTGTGCAGAAGCCCGCCAAAAAGTGGAACAAAGGGCTCGACTTGGGTTGGAGTTACAGAGGCAAACACAAACGCCATTTTAAAACCGAGTCCTGGCAAAAAGACCCAACCGGGGAATAAATATTAAATAAATAACCCGGCGGTATCTTTAACATTGCACCAAAAAAGTGGTGCGTTTAAAATGAATGGGAAAATCCCATATGAAATATTCCGGTGGAATATTTCGCGTGGTAACCACTGCCACCAGCCAGAAACTCGACGAGGTGGGACTGCACACTGCCCCCTCGAAAAACAGAACCAGGGGCAATCTAATTACCCCTCCCAGTACTTCCACAATATGATGGTTTGTACTGGTTCTGTTCACAATTTAAGACTAGTAAAGTCAATGGTGACTTTACATGCCCTGAGAGACAGTAGTCAGTCCCAGGGTATGGAGTCTATGTTTGGGGGTCACTATGACACCCCTGTGTTACTGCACTGAGGGTGCTGTGTAACACACTTACCAAAAACACATGAAAACCTATGGAGTAAAAGACTCCATAGCCCATAAACACATTACAAAGTCAAAGGATATCTCAAATCATGTCTAAGAGTGGGAGAAAAAGAGTCTCACTCTTCGCAGGAGAAAAGAATAAACCCCAAAAATCCAGCAAAGCTGCTGGGGGACTCACTAGGTTTGGGAAATTAGCCTTAACAGAGAATTCTCCCTAACAAGTATTGAAGTGAAAACTGTGGAGAAGGTAAACATCCGGGACAGAGCTGAAGATAAGACAGTTGTGGAGGAACCATGTGATGATGTCCCTGAAAACATTTCGCCTGGCAACAAAGTTGCCAAAAAAGGCAATTTTTAGTAGGGCATTATCACATTGAACATGGAGGGGACACCCCTGCAACCCCCAAAACCTTTTTTTGTCTTCAAAGGGGAGCGGTGGACACCCCCGCAATCCCCGCTCCCTTTGACCCCATATATATATGGTCATCATATATAATGTTGCCACAACCTTTTCCCAGTGACATTATGTATGGCACCATATATATGGGGACAATATTACCGGATACCGTGAAGGGGAGGGAGTAGGTTAGAGAGGAGAAAGGGCAGTAATGAGGTTGGAGCAACTCAGGGGGAAGGAAGAGCTCTGCAGTAAGCCTGAACAAATAGTTATGAAAGGGTGGAGGTACATGCTTGAGGCATCGAGGCGACAAAGGAAGAAGTGAAGGAGGAGACATAACTGGAAGTGCATGGGAGCGTTCCGTAGGTAGGAGAATGTTGCAACTCATCGAGGAGGCGATAGCTAATGGGGTGTTGTGGGTTAGTGCTAAAATGCAGAGCCTGGGAAAAGGAAAGGCCATCTTAACCACACCTGTAGAGAAACAGCTGGTCAGCCACTTGGTGATGGGTTTGGAGTTCAGCCTATTGTTGCCCCGCCCTGACTGCCACCAACACTACGACCCAGCATGCAGGCACATGTAGGTCCTTGATACCCAAGGCAGTGGCCTCCCCTGGAACCAAAGACAAAGATCAGAAGACAAGAGAAAGCAGTAAGAATAACCAAGAAAGGTCTCAGGATAGTTAAACTGTGCAAACAGTGAGTAACTGAGAAGTGAGGAGAATACACACGGAAAGAGACTCCTTTTCTGAGATTTGAAAAACCCCAGAGACTTTTGTTGTTGGATTCCTTAGAAGAAGAAATAAACAATTGTTGAGTTCTTTTTTTTATTTGGCCCACTTGTGTAACAATCCCTAGTAAATATTTGACATTTGTCCCAAACTTCTGTGCTGCTCCTCTGTTGATCCTACTCTGCTTTGTGGTAGAGGTGAATGTGGCTTCCTTTTTATGAAGCTTCTGGACAACTTGCTTCTGCTTTCCAGAGATGCTGAATTATATAGCCCAGCATTGAGAAAAATATTTTTGATGCAATTACAGGTATTTTTGACAAGGAAGTAGAGGAAATGACCTATGGGTTGGAGGCCAGTTACGGGGCCTCAAGACCATACTCCTGTTGAACTAATCTCAGATGAGACTGGTCTGATAGATCAGGTGGCTGACCTCAAAAATGCCTGTGACCTGGGCCCTTTGCCAGACTTAGACGTAATGCAGGCCTCACCTTACGGGAAACCAAATGCAGCCTTCCACAAGATGAAGATTGAGGCACTAAGACTGGGAGTTTACAATGAAAGCAAAAGGATATATCGGAGGGAGGACCATCTCCCTGCTATTACGGATCTGGTGCTTGAAAATTGGCAGCACCTGTGCATGATAGCCACAGTAGATGAGGACTTTGCAAAGAAGTACAGGCTTCTGCCCGGGGATCTGACCTATCTTTCCAAACATGCAGATGGGTGAAAGTCTTGTTGTACAGGTTTAAACCACAGGAGTAAAATCCTTCACCTTTCCCACTCTCCCGCTGGACATAGAGAGCAAAAAGGGCATGCTTTTTAAAAAAAGAGATCATCAGAGACAGTAAGGTTGCTCTTAAGCCCATTAATGCCTCATATGCTCTGGCCACGAATTCCTATATCCTATGGGAAGTGGTCTCCAAAGCAGCAGACCATTTGCCTGAATGAAAAATCCAGGATGGTTTTAATGCTTTGGCAGTCGATGACGAGCAAGCAGCTTGCTTTACCTGGAGGTCTAGACACAGTGAACTGCCTAGCCTACTTTATGGGTGCCTCATCTGTTGCCAAGCATCATGAAGTGATGAGGACATCAGGATTCACACCCAATGTTCAAGCAAAACTGCTGGACATGCCCTTTGATGGTGTTAACCATTTGAGGGTGAAAGCAGATACATCCCTGGAGAGGTTTAAGCATCCAAGGCCACCGCAAAAACCTGAGGCCTAGCTGTGCAGCAATCAGTGACTTTATTTTCCTCTTAAACTTTTTTATAGAAGCCGTGGGTTTCACCACTTCAACTCTTATGTCCACAGGCTTAAGACCACTTTCTTGGCAGCCAAACGTATGCAACAACAGTACACCCATCCTGTAAGAGGGTAGGGATCTCCGAAGCTCTCTCCTCTGGTGTCATTGCACCATCGTCTTCCTCAAAACGAAAACATTTTTGTTGTCCTTCCTTCTCTTGACTCCAGTAGGTGGGAGATTATCATGTAAATGAGTGATGTGCTACTCCTATGCCTGGGTAACCCAAATGTGTCACATACATACTGCTTCTCTTTTCTGAGAAGACCTCCATATCTATCCCCTTCCCTGGGCTTTTCTCCGTCAAATCCTTTGCTTTTACAAGAGTTTCTGTCCCAACTTGAGAAGGGTGCCATAGAATATGTTCCAGTGCTGAAAAAGAGGACAGGGTGGTACTACCCCCCAGACCCCTATTTTCTCATTCCATAAAAGCTCTGGTATCTGTATCTCATCTTGGATGGTATCCTTGTCCCTGATCCTGCAGGACCTAGGGTTCCACAATTGGCTAGTGTCAATGGAACCTCAGGTATCTCATTTGCCTGTCCACTTGCATCCAAACCAAAGAAAGTGCCTGAGGTGCGTGATAGGCAGCCCTCGTTACAAGTACCAAGTCCTGTCATTCCCCTTTTCTGTCTTCACCAAATTGATGTTGGCGATGATGGCCCTTCTCAGGAGGCAGACGGTGCACGTCTTCCCCTGCCCGGATGATTGGATCATCAGGGCTCATTCTCTGGCACAGTCACTGTGCCATCTGTGCCACACCTGTCTAAATATTATGAATTTAAAGAATCCCACATGATGGCATCACAAGCTTGTCCACCCGAGGAAAGGGTCTCCGATATCTTCTAGATCGTTGAAAGGGTCCAGAAAAAAACAGTTCTTGCCAGCCTCATCCTTTCGCTGCCTTTCCTGATTCCAGAGGCCTGACTGAGAATGGTCTTGGGGGTTGGCCTCTCTGCAAGAGGGCACGCCACCAAGCTATGTACAGCCGTCAGTGGAGGCCCCCTACTGCAAAATGTTTTCCGATGCCAGCTGCCACTGCTGATTGTATATTGAAGAAGAGAAATCTGCTAGAGGAGACTCAATTAGAAAGAACATTACTAAGGGCAAGGAATTTGTTTGTCTCTGCAAGGTTCCCTGTTCTGGCTGCCGCCCTGCCTTAAGTGCTTTGCAAGGTTCCACAGGACCCTGTTCTGACTTTCCTTCTGCCAATCGGTACTAGGGGCAGTTATCTCCCAGCCTCCCCATCCTCAGCCCCACCCCCCCCCCCCGGCTGCCCAGGGTTGGCTGGTATAGTTCTCAAGGATGTAAGTCAATTTACAGGTTGGTTCCTTTTCTGATCCACAAGGAACTGGGTCTTTGGCCCAAACCATCTTTCTTTGACCCTCCCCAAGTCACTCAGGGCAGATTCTCAAAACATTTATTGGTGCAATTGATCAGATTCACTAGTGCATCTCATCACTTGCACCATAAATGTAGTTGCCCAATCCACCAAGGATAACTAAATAGATTCATCTTAGATGCATACATACAGAGCCCCCTTTTCAACCCTTTGTGAAAATCGGGGGGAGTTTCTGTGCATTTTAAAGCACATCCTAAATCAACAAATTGCATCTACTTTAAAATCCATCGAACACAAAGACCTCCTGCGTCTATTTGGAACTGGTGCAGGGGGGGTGCGCATTGCATGACAGGGCCTTTCCTGGCACAGTCATACTTTTTTCTTTTTTATGTGCGACAGCAGCGGTACGAGCCATTGTAGTTCCACTTGCACTGGTATCCCTCAAACAGGGATAGAAATGCATTTCTTTTTCTCGCATTTTACAGTGCCAAGTTCTTTAAGGGTTTAACTCTGTGAAATGTGCTGCCAGCAACCACATTGTTGCGAGGGGCCAGTTATACATTGGTGTTGGGAGCGTGTCCCAATGCTAATGTATGCAAGGGAGCAAGACAGGGTCTTTTGTGCTGCTCTTCAGCCCCCCTGAATTGCGTAGGTCTCTTTGACAATAAGATGACCTGCGCATTTCTTAAATTAACGCAAATTTAAAAAAGTGCATCTGCTGTGTTCATTTTTGAGAATCTGTACCACAGTCTCTAAGCACTACATGGCTGCTTCGGGGCTCATCTTGATTTGGGGCGGGCTGTTTTCCTGCTTGCTTCAGGTACTTTAGATGCTCTCAGGGCTTGCAGCTCTAAGTTCTTTTCGAGCAAGGTCTGCATTGTTGCTCAAGGTTGCAGTGAGACGGGGGAGGAGGGGATCAGTTGATGGCCCCTTAGGACCTTCTTCACTTCCATTTTGGAGGGTCCTGGTTCTGGTACCCAAGCATGTCTTCCCTCCTCACCTAGCAGATGCTCACCCATGCCTGGTACCTGTCTCTAAATGTCCTCTCTGACTCTTAAGCTTGCTATGGGCTATGAGGGGTCAGAAATGGGAGAAGGCCAAGTAGATGGTTTTCTCACAAGTATCCATTTTATTTAACAATAAGGGTGAAACAAACGCCTAACTTTCCCTAGCCTAACACGGTTTCCCCTACCTATCAAACTAAGGCTAAAGGAACATGACCTAATCCAAATATCTCTGTCCCTCACACTCAAACATATAACAAAATCTTACAGAGATTATCTGGCTGTTCACACTGTATAAAATAACATTTAAATTCAAACAGAGAAATTATAAACATAAATCCTTGTGGTCAGGGTTGCATTACCTTTCCCTTGATCAATTCAGGATGTTTGCAACCAAAAGTAAAATCAAGAAAGTTATTTTCAATAGCCAGGTTTCACTCGAAGTATGACACAAAGTTCTGTTCATTCAATAGGTCCTTCCATTGGCAATAAATTGTCTTATTTTCGAATAGGATTTCTCACTCTGCAAAACGATGCTTAAAGTGTCCACAAACAGTTGTTTGATAAACCAAAAAGGCGTTGTCTTCATACATCAACTCGGTATGCAATATAATTGGTCTCTTCTCCGAAGACCAATCCCTTTTCATTAAATCACATTTCTTTGTCATAAGCAACAGAGTTCGATGGTTTCACAGTAGTTCACCAAAGCACACCAGTGGATGTACTTTCTTTCCACCACAACATACTACCACATTGCAGTACTTCAAATTATTGTCTTCCTGGTCCACTCGCCTGCCAGGACTAACCACTAATTGTCCCTTTCCTGGTATACTTGCGTGCCAGGTTAAAACTCCTACTATCAGTACTTTATGGTGAGGCCTGCTTCAAACTTTCCACATATCAATCCTTAATGGGGAACTTTAAGTCAACAACTGTTTCATGGAAAAGTCTTTTGATTTCCAACAACCACAAAGCGTTGTGACTTCTACAAGGATACAGTCCACATTGACAATGTCTCTCACACTGATTCATTGGCCCCAGGCAACACAGGTGATATTTCTCTCCCCCTTGATGATTGTTACAAGGAGGGCTTCTATTATGTGCTTTTTGATTTTCCTTAATTGCCTTTTTTGACTTAGGCAATACTGGTTATAATCTTCTTTTATAAGTGATCTTCCTTTTTGTAATTCACATTTACTTGGTTGCAATATTGTTCACTTTTGGCTTTGACAATGGTGGTTACAATTTTCTTTAACTCGATCTCTCTTAAGATAAGGGTTGCACCCAACTTGCTTCAATTTAATAGTTCAGTATTCAAAAGCTTTGTATGGTGCCAGTGGTCTGTTTCGAGCACCCCATGGCTACCTGACAAAGGCAAACTCGCCGTTCTTTCTGAGCGTCTCTGCGGGACCCGCTGCTCCTTTTTCTTCTTTTGTCGGGTTTGCACAGGCATATGACAGCTCCGGTAACGTTCCCAGTACTCGCGCCTTCTACAGTTGGAGCTGCCCCTCCTCCGCTTGCACTCCAGTGAACACCACACACCAGAGCCGCACGCAGGACCAGCAGAGCTTCTCTCTCCCTTGGGACAGCTACTCTCTGTACTGTTTCCCACTGCGCATTCTCTGCATTCTACAGGGCTCCCGACCTCTGCCACTGCTCCGACACAGCGTCCGGCATTCCAATACAGCGGCGGCACCGTCTTCTACATATTCCTTCTGCATCTGGTGCTCCCACTGCTGCTTCTTAATGGTCCGCACCCGAAAGGCCTTTAAATGTTGCACACTACAGTTTTGTAACTCTGAGCTCCTCTTCCTCGTCTCAGTGCTAAGAGCATTATGGGACTTGGAGGCCATAATGTTACTAATTTTAATCTCCGAATGTCCAATTTTACAATATACCATTAATATGGTATGGTAATTAGGGAAATTATTCAGAGTATTCTCCCATTCTTCCTGACCTGAACCTCCTCTCATGTGTTCCTCCTACATAATACCAGCCCCAGGGTCAGCATCAGGTACCGGCTGCCTTTGCCTTTCCCTGGCCACACAAGAATGGGTCCAGGTCAGGGTTTCTGGGATGATCACCTCTGATTCATCACATGGCTAACCCCTCACTGTTTCACTACGATTTTGTCCTTCCTCCCTCTTTCCTTACTAAGGGTGGTTTTTCATTTCTTTACTGACCGACTGTCACTGGCCCTGTGCCTCCAAATAAGTTCCCACCATTCTTCTGTTTGGTGTCCTACTCTTTCTCTACTACTCCTAACTATGGGTCTTTCTCTCTGGTCCATTCTCTTTTCTTCTTCCAGATGTTCAGGCTCTAGGTCTTATATTTTTTGCTATCTCTTTCTCTCACTCGCTATCTATCATTCTCACTCTCTCTTCCCATCCCCCATCCACCTTCTGCTGAACGCTCTCCTCCTTCTTGGGCTCTCCTCCTTCCAACACCCACTGTTCGTTCCCCTCCTCCTTCTTGATGTTCCCTTCCTCAAACTGCTTTGTGCTCTCCTCTGCACCGCCTTGATTTTCATTTCCAAACTCTTCTGCACTCTTCCCTCTTCCTGATCCTCCAACTCACTCTGCACCTTCACTAACTTTGCATCTTTTACTGCCTCCACCCTTTCACCTCATCCTGCTGCTTCACCTTTTTATGCACCTTCAGCTCTCTCTGCATTGCTCGCTGATCCAATACTCCAACTCCCCTCCCTTGGGTCAGACCTTCCTTAAGAGTCTGCAGCTGGGGTTCTTGATTGCTGATTTTCGGGAATTGTCAGATTCCTATTGGGTTCCCCTGCTCATGTGCAAGGTAACTGGGTTATGCATGACTTTCCATGGTTTTGGACTGGGCCTTTGAAAGTCGGTTCTGCCATTTATTCTTCACGATGTGCATTCACTGCGAAGCGCAGGTAGCAGGCCCTTTGGCCAGAGCCAGTTCCTCTCAGATTTCCTCCATACTTCCCTCACCATAGTAGCAGTAAGCTGTATGTGTGTGAGATCTGCATGTAATCTGCCCTGGTAAGCTTTTATCTTGTCAGTAGCTGTGATCACTTAATTTTGTGCAACCTATGCCTACATCTTCTGTATTATGAAGAGCCTGACAACAACGGTCTGGCCTTAAAAGGCCTGGAAACGGTTTTATAGCTGGTTCAAAGGGTCCTTTCTCTGGAACTTTATCTGTAGTTCTGACTATGTAATAATCCCCTGCCAGCCTGTACCAGCGCTGTGGGTGGAGCCAGGGAATCCTCACCATACTGCCACCTATTCCCTCATGAAGTGGTGAGTCTCGGGCCCCCTATGTCATCCCCATGCCGGCAGCCAAGGCAAGGCAGAGGGTGGCGTCACACACACACTCCAAAAGCCTGTTGCAGTGACCCAGACAAAACTAAGGGAGCGAAAGAAGAATTTCAACAGGATTCAATTTCCTGGAACTAAAGGTGTTTTTCTTTTCTGTTCAAGCCTTTGAATTGTGAATTGGCTACCTGCCATGTTTTGATCTATATAGATAACATGATGGGCATTTTCACATCAGCATGCACTGGAATACCAAGTCTCTTCCCTACGCTGCCTAGCTTTGGAGCACTGGGAATGAGCACTCATTCACAAGATCTTCGTTGTAGCTACCCACTTAGCACAAGTGTGAATTCAAGGGCAGATTCCTTGATTTATAACTCAGTAACAAGGCAACCCTTTTATGTTCCAAAGATGGGATTTTCCTACCCCTTGACCACTTTTACTAGTATAGATTTCAGAATGTCCTCTGTCTGCATCAAGGAGGAGCGACCATGATGAGAAACAAATGCAGTCTCATTCTAGTGCCTTCTTAATGGCCCAATATGATTTTTATTTCTCAGATCTCCTTCCATTATATCAATAAGCTCCTTCCCCTCTTTATCTGAGTGAGGATTAGATTTTTTCCCGTGATGTTGCCACTTCCTCCCTACAGGGGACCTTTCTCATGGGGCCAGGGAGGGAAGGGAGGGAGGGAGGGAGGAAGGAAGGAAGGAGGGAAGGAAGGAAGGAACTCATTCCCCCCCCCCCAAACACTCTTAGTGCCAAAACACCCAATCCTCTTTACCTCCTCTTTCAACTTAGTTACTTTATGCAGAGTAGAACTGTCTAAGTATGAGAAAAACCATACTGTGACAAGGAAGAGTAAGGAAAACTTGGAAAGCTATGACTCTGTAGATACTGGTACGAAGAATAGGAAAATTGTATTGAAGAGACCATCGCAGAACCAAGGTGAGAGCTCTAAACCACACACGAGCCGGCCACGGATAAAAAGAGAGGAAGGACTCCTCTCGTGGTCTGATCCTCCCACGAGGAACCGCGAGCTGGAGAGAGTTGCCATGCGGAGAATAGGGACCGAAGAAGATCCAGATGCTGGCCATACAGCAGATGCGCCCCAGCGCAACATGCCATGAGACACGAGGACCACAACGGGAGAAACAAGTATCCAGTAGCGAGCTGGAGAGCGGAAAGATGAACCGCTGTATCTGTGAGGGACCCTGGGCTGTCGAACCGCTGCATGACTTCCAGGGGCGAGAGAAGTTGGGAGCCGCAGAGAGAAGAAACCCGCGTAGCAGGTGTAAGGTGCACGCCCCTGGGGTTGAGAGTATCAATAAAGTGAACTGTGTTAATGAACTGGGAATTGCTCTACAACGCAGGGGGCAGGCCAGAGACCCTGTTGAGAACCTGAGGTGCAGAGTTGAACCAAGTCTGGGCAAAAGAGAAATCACAGGTGGAAAACCAGTTGTTGAGAACAGAGTACAAGAATTGTCATCTTCCTTGTACCAGTACTTGGAAGAATCCAACAGGACTTTATATGAGAAACAGTGCCTGGCAGGATAGTGAACCGGGCCTGAATAAGAGACATTGGGCCTTATTGCGACTATGGCAGTAGCCGTGTCGGTAATTACCGGTATGCCTGCCGCCCGAGTCGTTTTTTTTTCCAGCACCCGGCAATGGGCAATTACCGGGGCATTCTGACCCTGCTGGACCCAGTAATTACCCATTTCCGGGTGCCGGGAATTGTCAGTCCCCATTCCCATTGAGCCCGATCGGGCTCAATGGGAATGGGGAGCACGGTAGAGTCGGCACCGTTAAGAACGGTGCTGGCGCTACTGTCAAGTTCTGCTCGCGTGTACCGGTATGGCCGCCAGGACAGACCGGGCAGCTGTAATGGCACCCCGCAAGCAGAATTCGTAGCTTACCGGTACCGTAGTTCCCGGACCGGCAAACCTGTGATGACCCCCACTATAACCTTAAGAAGGGGTTCTGGGAGCAGAGTGTTGAAAGAACTGAGGAATTATATATGCAAAACAATGCCTGGCAGGATAGTGAACCAGACCTGAGTGAGAGTCATTTTAATCCTGAGAAAGGGGTCCGGGATCCACATAACTGGAAGAGAAGACGGAAACATCCAAATAGATTGTGTTTAAAATCCCAAATGGGAGATTTGGCCGAATTTCGGCCATTTGACATTTCCTAACAGCTGAAAAATTCACCTAAATCCCCGTTCGGTGGCAAGGGCTGCGGGGGTATCGCCGGCACCCTTGTTCACTATACTGTGAGTGGTGGTTGCGGGGGTGTCGCCCGTAGCCGGTCTCATTAAAAAATAAAAAGGGAAAGGACCCTGCGGCGCCGGTTCCCGATCACGGAAGTGAAAGGGAACAGGCGTTGCAGGGACACAGCGAGTTGCCGGCACTCAGAGAAGTGTGCCATTGCAACATAAGTAGGGGAATGGGGGCAAGGGCAAAGGCTGAAATGTTCAGGGGAGAGAAGACCGAAAGTTATTTTTGGAAAAATAAATTTTCGGTCTTTTCCCCCTTGAACATTTCCGCCACAGGCTTCCAACCCCAATCCGAGAAGACCAGGGGAGGAGAGAGAAAACCTTTGGCTAGTCCAGAGAAGAGCAGGGGAAAGAAGGTTGTATCCTCTGTCAAAATCACGGGTATCATTGGGAAAATTGAAAAATAGCCTAAGAAAGGCTTGGGGGAAGGGCGATATCTTCCCCCATTTTTGTGGAAAACTAAAGAGTTGCCTAGGCCTGGAGAACGGAGACCTCCCCTTTCATCTGTGCTGAACTAAATCAAAAGGCCTAGTGACGGCCAGGGGAAGAGGGATATTCGCCAACAGTCACAAACTGCTTAAAACTATCCAGAAGGGATGTGTCACCTTTGTGGAGTCGACGTGGAACAAGTTTTAGAGTTTATTTATCATTTATTTTATAGTTTTCTTTTGAAGTATAAGGGATGGAAATAGGTTTGAGACTTAGGACAGTGGACTATTTTTCTTCTGACGGAAGTTCTGACACCATCCTTATTTTTGTTTGAGGCAGGGAAACCCCTCTTAGGTATAGGTTTTTCCTTAATGTTCAAAAAAAGTGTATGCCTACAAGCATGCCACCTTTCTTTACCATGCTCTCTATGATAATTCTATTAAATCTGCTAAGCGTTCATATTTCTCTGATCTTCACCATAGCCAATCTACTCACCCTTGCCGTATTTTCCAAACTTTGACTTGCCTTCTCTCTCCTCCTACATCTGATCCTTCTATTACATCGTCTCTATCAGCATCTGATGTTGCTAACTTCTTCTCTTCTAAAGTACACTCTTTACGTGAGGATATCCTATCGTCACCTTCATATAATTCTTCTTCTTTAGTCTTCCCTACATCTTCTTATACTGGGTCTAACTTTACCTCTGTATTGGATTCCGATGTGGTCCTTCTTTTGGCCAAAGCTTACCCCGCTGCTGCCCCCACTGGTACTGGTCCTTCTTTACTCATTCCAAAAATGTATCAGCTCTTGGTATCTTTCTCAACTCCTTTTTCAACATCTGTCTTTCTACCTCGACCTTCCCCTCTGTTTTCAAACACTCTATTATTATTCAGATCCTAAAGGAACCCACAGCTAACCCCCTTCTTGTCTCAAATTTTCGTCCTATGTCCCTCCTACCCTTCTTATCTAAGCTCCTTGAAAGTCTCATCTACTCACAAATTTCACCATTTGTGTCTGATCTATCTCTTCTTCCCCCACTCAGTCTGGTTTTCATCCCTGCCACTCTACCGAAACAGCCTTGACATGCGTACTTAACTCTCTCCTCACAGATCGTTACTCAAAACATTCTTGCGTTCTTATCCTTCTGGACTTATCTGCTACTTTTGACACAGTGGATCACTCCTTGCTTTTGGATTCTTTCCTCGGTTTTTGTGGGTCTGTTCTATCCTGGTTCTCGTCTTACCTATCTAATCGTACTGTTGCTGTCTCTTGTGCCAGCAATGCCTCTCCTTTTTCCCTTGACTATGGTGTTCCTCAAGGGTCAGTCCCTGGTCCCTTTCTATTTTCTTTATACACTTCTTTCCTTGCTCCTATTATTTCATCCTTCAGAATATCACATCACTTCTATGCCGATGATATTCAGCTTTTTCTTTCCTTCTCATCTTTCAAACCTGACATTCATCACACTCTTTCATCTTGTCTCTCTGCCATTAAAACTTGGATGACCTCCCATTTCCTTACTTTAAATGCTGGAAAGACTGAAGTCTTATTCTTTCCCGGCAACACTCTTTCATCACTGTCTTTCCCTTCCTCTATCTCTTTTCCTCCAGCCAGTCTCTCTATCTCTCCCACTGCCTGTAATCTTGGTCTTTTCTTCGATTCTAATCTCTCCTTTGCGCATCGCATCTCTCTCACGTCATGCGCCTGTCGATTTCTTCTTTACAATATACGCAAAATTCGCCCGCTTCTTACATTTCATGCCACAAAGCTTCTTGTTTCTTCGCTAGTTTTCTCCCGACTCTTTTACTGCTCTATTCTTTCCTGCTCCTGTCTCGCTCCTCTTAAATCTATTTATCATTCCTCTATTCGCTCACTTTGCCTTCTCTCTTAACAGCACTCAATTTCCTCTTCTCTTGCCTCACTTGGATGTCTGTCCTTCTACTCTCAGCTCAAAAATAATTTTCTGTGTTTAGTTTTCAAATCTCTTTATGGCCTTCATCTCTCCTTTCATTCTATTCCCCTTCTCGTCTCCGCCACTCTGCTGGTGTTTTTAGACTTAATGTTCCTCGCCCTCCCTGTGCTCAATCCCGCTTTTGCTCCTTTCAGCTTCTTGCTCCTCTTCTCTGGAATCTTCTCCCTCTATCTCTTTGTTCCATTACCTCTTTCTCTCTTTTCCGTTCCTCTTTAAAAGCTCACTTGCTTCAGTCGTCTAATTGATACTGGCTGACTCCGAACACTGATTTTCATTGCTTAATTTAATGTACCATCAACTGTCCTATGTAAAGCGCTTTGGTTAAAGGCGCTATATAAAGTAAAATAAAAATACAAAAAATACAAATGTGTGTGCTGTGTCTACTTTTACACCCTTACACGCCCCGCCCCTGAACCGCAGAGCTTAGCAGCCTTTTATCTGAAGATTTTACCAAACACTATCTTGGCCTAGCCCAGGATAATATGACTATCTGGCAAGCAGAAAGAACTGATAACCTCTGCAGACAGAATAAGAGCAAATACATTAAGTTCTTCTACTGGGTCTTGTATGTGGTAGTCAATTCCCTGGCTCACCATTCATCACATTATTTGGTATCTAGCCTTACTAGGTCTGCAAGTTGATTTCTGTCAAACCTATCTTTTGATCTGATGTGCCTACCTTAAATCTGACTCCAAAGGATTTTCTTTTGGGAATCTGGTTGTCAAGACATTTTTACAGTCTGCAACACATTTATCCCCGTTTAAGGTTCCTCACTTGGTTTGGGATTTAAATATTGTGCTGGTAATATTGGTGCATAAGACTTTTAAGCCAATTTTGATGTATGAAATATGCTCCCCTGAAAACTTCCTTTCAGAGAGAGGTTATGTTGTTCAATAATGCTCAGATGGTGGTAGGTGGTGCCACCATAATCCATGATGATGGTGTCCAGGGTGTAAGTGGTGCCAGCTGCCCTAAGCCACCAAGTTCCTTTTCAGATGCCACAGATTGCGGGACTTCGGATCTTGCCCAGGGCTAGGAGGCTCCAATGGTCACACAAGTTTGAATTTTTTATTACATTTTTAAGTTTGATTGGGTATTTCAGGTTTAAAGACCTGCAGCAAGTGCCAAATGACAATGCCCATCACAGACACCCATGGCCATTTCATGTGG
This sequence comes from Ambystoma mexicanum, assembly GCF_040938575.1. Taxonomy (NCBI): domain Eukaryota; kingdom Metazoa; phylum Chordata; class Amphibia; order Caudata; family Ambystomatidae; genus Ambystoma; species Ambystoma mexicanum. Next base: position 103,197,784 of record NC_090928.1, read on the forward strand.
TGGTAGGGGATGCATCACAACAGCAAGATCTGTGACACTTGCAGGGACTTACTTCGTGTCTCAGGCAGTGGTCGAAGTATACGAAAAGGAGTAGTGGATATATGTTCCCTAGTGGCCTGCCCCTAATCCAGTGTCAGACTGGGCCATAAAATTGTCTTGGGCACCAATGACAATGTAGCCCACCATTGCAAATGGCTATTCATTCCTTTTGGGACACTGTTTGAATAGCAACCAAAGGGTAGTTGTTTCTTTAACTTGTATTTTATTGGCATTTTCTCAAGGTACATAGTGGTATCTGACCCCTTCCCCTATCTGAAAATCCCTCTTGGATTGCTCAAAAGTCTTAACTTAGCTCTCCTCAAACATATACCGTATCTTATGGCACCGTGCCTCTTCCCAGTTAGTGAAAACACCTTTTTCTTGCCACTGCGTAAATTCAGGGTTTATAAATATGGCTGTTGGCAGTGAGCATAGGGTCATCAGGGCAGCCTGCTTAGCCAGGTCATCCCCTGAGTCTCCCACCAGCGCTGTTATCTTACTTGGGTACATATGTTTAGGTCTTTCTTCCCTAGGGTGCCACAGTACTTCCTCTAGTGGCCTGCCCACCACCGCCCCATCCATCCAACACTAGATCTTGGCGTGATTGCTCAGGAACCACTTCCTAGTAACTCTAATTTGCGCAACTAAGTAATAGAGACAGAAATTCAGAAGCCCCATCCCTCCTTTGCTTTTGGGGCCGCAAGTAGTTTCATAGAGGCCCTGGGTTTTTTATGGTCCAAAATGAACGCTCCATGGGTCTTTGCAGGGTCCTGGAGAACCTCTGGGGGACCTCTACCTGAAGGGCCATTAATAAATATAAGAGTTTAGGTAAGATCACCATTTTTGACATATTGATCCTCCCCAGCCATGAGATGCACATCGAACCTGTGAGAAACCTGATAGTGTCTCACCCGCTAGTTCCCGGGGATCTGTCATCCAGGTGGCCAGTGGCCAGGACACAGCCATCGCTATTGGATCCAGTTCCTGGGGGTGGACCAGTGCGGGAGGCTCACCTCGATGGTTTGTCTTCAGGGAGTGTAAGTGGGACACCTAAGTGTGAGACGCGGTATTATCCCCTTTCCTGTAACACCTTTTCTGCATCCTACCAGGTAGAATACTTGGAAGTTCGCCCCCCATTTCCGGCACACACACTTTCCCCCGGACAGTTAATCGGGAGCAAGAACGGACTAATACCAGAGCCGTATACCTGACATGTCCAAACACTTAAGTCAGGCAAGGTCAGGCTTTACTAATCATCACGCACACCTGACTCCCATTACAAGGAAATAGTGACGTTCCGAGGAAGGAAACCGGAACACTGGGAAAACAGGAAGCCCTCTGGCAGATCCGGCAGAGGATCGGAGCAAGGAAACCCGGAAACAGGAAGTGTCCAAAGTGGGTTGCAACGCAGCGACCACCCGGAGGCGGGGAGTTTAAATACTTCCAGCGGCGCTGCGTCACGTAACTGGAACTGGTAGCAAGAACACAGAGAAAGGACTAAAACACTCTACCTCTTTGTCTCCAGCTCCAACGCGGATACAACTGCCAGTTACGGCAATGGCCATGATGGCAGATGACAGTATGCCCCTCACTGGACCGCGAACACCCCGGCTTTCCCCGGTGCAAGCGGTGGAATCTGGCAAGTAACCGGGGGGCATGTATCTGGGAAGCCGGTTCCCAGGAGTCCTCCGACTCCGGGTAACCCTTCCATGACAAAAGGTATTCCAATCTACCACGACAAAACCTAGAATCTCTAACCGCAGAAACCTCATACTCATCTTGAGTGGATGTAGGCACAGGAATTTGTCGGGAGAGAGACCTGTGGTGGGGATCTGGATAGTAGGTTTTGAGGAGAGAGGAATGAAAAACAGGGTGAATGCGTTTGAGAAGGGGTGAGTTGAAGACGATAGATCACAGGATTGATCTTTGAGAGAATGGAAAAAGGCCCCAAGAAGCGTGGAAACAGTTTGGAAGGTCTTGTCCATTGGGGAAGGTACTTTGTAGACAACCACACCTTATCTCCTGGCTTCCATGAAGGGCATTCTCTACAGTGCTTGTCAGCTCCAACCTTATTTCTTCGTCTATCTTCCAATCCTTGCAATGCGTTGGTCTGTGCCTCTTGGATACTTCTCAAAACCTCTTCAGCTGTTGGCGAGTTGGAAAAACGGGGTACATCTGGTATTAGAAATCTCGGGTGAACTCCGTAAGTACAAAAAAACGGAGTAAGGCCTGTGGCGGAGTGTTTGGAATTATTGTAGGAGAACTCTGCCGTGGGAAGTAAAGAGACCCAATTGTCTTGGTGTTGAGAAATGAAACATCTCAGATATTGTTCGAGATTGGCGTTGAGACGCTCAGTTTGGCCATTTGATTGCGGATGGAAACTGGAAGAAAGGGCTCTTTCTACCCCTAATCGGTTACACAATGCTGTCCAGAATTTTGAAATGTACTGACTTCCTCAATCAGATATTATCTTGTCGGGGAGACCATGTAACTTGAAAATGTCTCGGGCAAAGGTCTCTGCCATCCTGGTTGTGGTAAGTAATCTCGGAAGGGGCGAGAAATGTGCCAATTTGGAAAAAGCATCCACCGTCACCATGATACAAGTACATGATTCGGACTCCGGAAGATCCACAATAAAGTCCCTGGAGATGAGTCCCCATGTGCGAGTCGGTTTTTCCACCTGGTTGAGGAGTCCTAGAGGTTTGCCCGAGGCATACTTGGCCTTGGCACAAATTGGACAAGATATCACGTATTCCGAGACCTCCTTTCTTATGTTGGGCCAGAGAAACAACCTTGAGTTGAGTTCTAAAGTGCCGTCTACACTTCTGTGTCCCACCATGCGTGAGTCATGACACCATCTCAGAATCTTCCTGCGTAGCGGTCCTTCTGGGATATACCACTTCTTCTTATAAAACACCCATCCATCCTTTACTTGAAAGGGGGAATCGGAAAATGAGATTTGAGGCAATTCTTGCGTGACAGCAGCCTTCACCTCTTGAAGAAAAGAACCCACCACTGCTAGAATCTGGTTTCGGTGGAACATGGGCTCAGCCTTGACACACTGTTTCAGTACGGGAGTCCTTACGAGACAAGGCGTCCGCTAGTCGATTGAGCGACCCCGTAATGTATGTGATCTGGAAGTCATACTGTGAAAACAGATAAGCCCATCTTGCCTGTCCGGAGTTTGAACATTCCATCTCTTGTAAGGCTTTCAGATTCTTGTGATCAGTGCGAATAAGGAACTGATGACGGGCACCCATGAGGAGGTGCCGCCATTCTTCACAAGCCAATTTCATCGCCAGTAACTCCTTTTCAAGAACAGAATAATTGAGTTGACTGGAGGAGAGAGTCTTAGATAGGTAGGCGACCGGGTGTTCTACATCCTGGAAGTTCTGAAGCAAAACCGCCCCAACGGCAATGGCACAAGCGTCCGTCTCAAGAATAAATGGTAGAGTCTGATTAGGATGTTGTGAATCGGGGCTGAGCAAAAAAGGCTTTTCAGATGACAAAAGCTCTCCTCCGCCTCAGTGGACCAGGAAAACGGGTAGGCCTCCTTTTTGAGCAGTCGGGTAATGGGATACACAACTTCTGAAAAGTTCAGAATGAATCTCCTATAATAATTCGAGAGACCCAAAAACCGCTGTACTTCCCGAACAGAAGTAGGGGCTGACCAGTTGAGAATGGTGTGTACCTTGTCTGGGTCCATGGCGATCCCTTCCTCAGACAGTACATATCCCAAATAGTGCACCGAAGGAACAGCAAATTTGCATTTTTCTGCCTTAACCAGAAGATTGTTCTTTTGCAGGCGATTAAGAACTTGCTTGACTTGTTCGATGTGTTCCTCCAAGTTAGATGAAAAAATCAAGATATCATCCAGATAAATGATGACTGATATCAAAAGCATGTCGGAGAACATCCGGTCCATAAATCTCTGGAATACCGCTGGTGCATTCACCAAACCAAACGGCATTACCTTATATTCAAACAGGCCCAGAGGTGTACGGAATGCAGTCTTCCATTCGTCTCCTTGGGCAATTCGTAGCAGATGATATGCGTTTCGGAGATCAAGCTTGGTAAATACTTTAGCCCCTTGTACAGCCTCAATCATGTCGGTGATGAGGGGCATCGGATACCTATCACAAATGGTAACCTTATTCAAACCCCAGTAGTCTATACAGGGTCTAAGATCAGTGGAGTCTCTCTTGTTAATGAAAAATAAAGGGGCTCTTGCAGGGGATTTTGAAGGTTGTATCAGATCATTCTCCAAATTTGTATCTAAGTATTTCCTAAGAACCTGTTTCACCGTTTGTGTGAGAGAGAACATCCGACCAAATGGAACCAGGGCATTGGTTTCGAAGTCGATGGTACAGTCCTCTGGCCGATGAGGCGGCAATTTGGCATGAAGGCACTCCTAAAAAAACTTCAGAAAATCCTGAGCAAAAACTGGGCAATGCATGGACTCCCACGTGATTGTTGGGAAAAATCTTGACTGGCTGTAGATCTCTCCTACTCTCTAAACGTTAACAGTTGGTAGCACAGTAGGGGGAATTGAAGCTTAGCTGATTCTCAGACCAGTTTATCAATGGATTATGTCTGCGGAGCCGTGTGATGCCCAATATAATGGGAAAATGGGCAGCCCCGATGTCAAAACATAAGGTTTCCTTGTGTTGGTCTATCGTCAAAGAAAGCTCTTCCATAGTATGGGTAATAGGACCAGAAGACGATGGTGTCCCATCCACTCCTTCAACCTTCTGATCTTCCTTACGTGGTATCCGGCGGAGACCCACCTTGTCTGCCCACAGGGTGTCAACAAAGTTACCCGCCGCTCCACAATCCAGTAGGGTTAGGGTCTTAACTTGTCTGTTCTCTAGGTCAAGATGAACAGGAATCGCCATGAGTCTGGAGTCCTCTTTAGACTCGGAAGATGCAACTGAAAGAGAGACATAGGAACGGTGAGAAATGTTGGGAGACCCCCAGTCGTTTGTCCCTACTGATGCCGAGGGTATTCGTTTCCTGACCTCTTGTTTGGTAATTCTGTACAGTCCTTGAGAAGATGTTGGTCTGAACCACAGTAGGCACATAATCCCTTTTCTCGTCTGCAACGTCTTTCAGCAGCTGATAACGGTGCTCTGGTGGTGCCGATCTGCATTGGTTCTTCGTAAGAAGCAGCAGTAGAGCGCCCAGGGAGTGAGTGTGCAGAGGGTTCTAAAGGATAACCAGGGCTTCTTTGTTTGCGACGCTCCGCCCTTCTTTCCTGTAAACGATACTCTATGTGAAGAGCCGCCGCTAGTAGGTCTGAAAAAGTGGGTGAACGAGGAGACCTGGCCAGTTCATCTTTGATTTCTTCCTTCAATCCTCTCCTGAATATGGCATATTGTGCTGTCTCAGGCCACCCCGCTCCAGCTGCCAAGGTTTTGAAAGAGGAGATGTAAGATAATACATCTAGAGAACCTTGTTTGACATCCAGTAAATCTTCGCAGGCGGTAAAGGACAGTTCTGGTCGTTCAAAAGTCTGTTTCAGCAAATTCTGAAACCCTGCAAAATGGCGTTTCCACTAGTCACCAATGGTGTAGCCCAAGACAGGGCGTTTCCTGTCATATTTGAACATAAGAAACCCACCGGGCTTGATCTTTAGCGAAAGTGCGAGGCCTAAAAGTGTAATAAACCATGCAGGCTTCCAGAAACTCCTTCACCTTTTTGGGAGATCCATCGAATTTCCCAGAGGACAGCGCCATGGGTGGTAATTCCAGGGGGGCAGGTTCTCTAGCTGATACCATCTGTTTAAGCAGAGCATTCTCGGTCTTCACTCCTTGTAGCTCTTGAGACATTGCTTGAAAAGCCTTCCACAGTTCGTGAACCTGATCCTCAGCGGATATCCTTGAAGCTTTTGGCGTTGCAATCTGTGATGTTTGGTGCAATTTCTCCCCCACAAGCACACTCTCCTCACCTGAGCTGTCTGAGTTGGCGGTTTCTTGTAGACCTCGTTGTGCAAGATACTCTTTCTTTCTTATGATGAATGTGCTTGTCACGGAGGGAAGCCACAGTGACCGCTGGATAAACAGCTGTCCCGTGACTCCCTTTCCAGAACCAAGCCGGAATCAGGGAAAAACCCAAAAGGGAAAAAACCCTGCGAAGCAGTGTAGACTCTTCAATCCGATGCCAGAGTAGTCGCTGAAGGGAGCAATGAAGCGAGGTGGATTGCTGAGTAGAAGTCCAATCGTCGAGTCAGGAGAGACGGAGGCTCCTTGTGGCAGTTAGAATAAATGGCAATGGTTCCAGAAAGAGGAAAAATAGGTGTGCAGCAAGCCAGCTCGAAGGAGCCAACAGGAAGAGAGAAACGGGAAGGATTCCCAGAATCAGAAGAGAGAGAAATTGAAAATAGGCACACCGGAGTACCGCCCGGAGTAGCGGAAGGAAATAGTGACGTTCCGAGGAAGGAAACGGGAACAAAGGGAAAACAGGAAGCCCTCTGGCAGATCCGGCAGAGGATCGGAGTGAGGAAACCCGGAAACAGGAAGTGTCCAAAGTGGGTTGCAACGCAGCGACCACCCGGAGGTGGGGAGTTTAAATACTTCCAGCGGCGCTGCGTCACGTAACTGGAACTAGTAGCAAGAACCCAGAGAAAGGACTAAAACACTCTACCTCTGTGTCTCCAGCTCCAACGTGGATACAACTGCCAGTTACGGCAATGGCCGTGACGGCGGATGACAGACGAATACATTTAAGAACACCAAACCCCAAAAACGTCATTGGACTGACGAGGATGATATGTTATAATAACTTGAAGCAAACCTTGTGCCAGAACCCAATCCTGAAGGCAGTAGATTTCTCAAAAGAATTTGTATTGAAAACAGACGCTTCCCCCACAGGGTTGGGAGCAGTCCTATCCCAAGTCTGCGATGGATTAGAACATGCCATCCTGCTTCCAAGTTGCAAGCTTTTCCGCCGTGAAAAAAATGGCTCTGTGCTGGATTTAGAGGCCCTAGCCATCAAGTGGGCCATTATCCACCTTAGATACTACCTCCTAGGACGAACTTTCACACTCGTCACGGACCATTCTCCACTAGTTTGGATTAGTCAACAAAAAGACTCCAATCCTTGTGTCATGCAATGGTTCTTGGACCAGCAGTCCTACTGCTTCACGGTGGAACCCAGAAAAGGTAAAGACCAAGGGAATGTAGATTTCCTTTCCCGGTTCCCCTTTGAAGCAGGGTATATGAGAAACCTGAAGGTGTCTCACCCGCTAGTCCCCAGGGATCTGTCATCCAGGTGGCCAGGCCACGGCCATCGCTATTGGATCTAGTTCCTGGGGGTTGACCAGTGTGGGAGGATCATCTGGATGGAGGGGGGTCTTTGGGGAGTGGAAGTGGTACACCGAAGGGTGAGACGCAGTATCCCCTTTCCTGTAAAACATTTTCCCCATCATACCAGGTAGAATACTTGGAAGCTTAACCCTCCCCCGCTTTCCGTCACAAACACATTCCCATGGACAGTTCATCGCAAGCAACAGCGAACTAAAACCAGAGCCATATACCTGACATATGCCAACACTTAAGTCAGGCAAGGTCAGGTAATTACTAATCACACACACCTAACTCCCATTACACTTCCCCACATAGATGAAAGGCGGAGCAGGAAGGCACATTCTGAGCAAGAAAAAGCACACGAGGAAGCAGCAGTTTCAAGGTGGCGATTTAACACAAGGAGAAAGGCAGTGAGACCGGAGAGGATTGCAAAGAGGGAACAACCCTTGACATCTAGAAACTGCTATTTTCACAAGCCTTGGAAAGTGAGCAGCCTAAGACAAGGGACGGAAGCTGAGCAGACCTACCCTGTGCATCAAAGGTATCCGGGGTGCTCCTGGGTCGATAGACCAGGCTGAGAGGAGCAATTGCCACCATTATGCTGTCTTTGGCTCCCACAAGAAAGCCAAGCCAGTAAAAGCAGCACAGCCGGTGAGTCAGAGAAGCCTATACGAAATCACCCTATGTTGGAACCAAGGTTGCAAGTGGCAACATTGTATGAAGAGTTCTACAAAAAACAGTTTGAAGCGCATGTGTCAAGAGGCGCGAACAAGTGGAAACTAAAGGAGTGAATGAACTGTTGAAAGATAAAGCAGATACCGTATACAGAGTGGTCTGACACCAAAGTGGTGCTCATTCGAAGGTCTCTGAGTATCTCACCGAAGGGAAACTGCGTTGTCAGAAAATAACTTTGAGTCGTAGTGGTCCTGCAGCGGGTCTAAATAAAACCATAACCAATCAAAAGTCTTCGATACATATAAAGTGAATTACAATTGGTCCGAACCCAACTGAGGGAGACTAGTTAAATGTGAAAAGGGATCTGAACCCGGCTCAGGGGGATCTGAGGGATCAACCGCGAGTCACTGAGGAAGAATAGTTTTGGAAATACAAGGTAAAGGGGATCTGAGCCCAGCTGAGGGGGATCCAGGGAGAAACTTCCAAGATCGTTTGGTTACAAGCAGAAACAAGAGACTTTGATAGAAAAGAGACTTGAGTACAGAAGGCCCTGATACTGGAATTTGCCATTGTATCCACCAGATGTCAGAGTGTGCGCTTTGCTCAGAGTGAACCGCCTTGCCCCGTGCTGAAAACATGGGAAAGGAGGCCGTTGGCCCAAGTATCCTGATTATCATTTTTGTAAACACTTCTTTCTTTTTCATGACGCTTTGTCGCTTTTCATGATGCTTTTCATGAGTCTTGAGAATGTGGGGCAGATCTCTTTCCTCGGCTGAGGCCTCTCTATGGAACAGCCTCGCTGCCTCTCTCAAACTTGAGCAGAACCACCTCTGGTTCCGGAAGCAACTTAAGACTTTCCTTTTCGATTCCGCTTTCTCTCTTCCTCTCCCCTGCTAATGTCACAGAAAGCTCCGCACACCGGTCACCTGGCCAACTCTGAACGCGGGCCCAGGCTCCTGCATGTCAAATCGCCCTCAAACTGCCCCTGGGCTCCCTCAGCACTTAAGGGTCTGTATCTGTAACCCTACAGTCCCTTCTCTTTGCACATAAGAGCCACCCTCTGGCAGCACCTATTGAGTCACCTGCACTACTCACCCCCTCCCCTACTCATTGGCACTTATCCACTACCCTCTTCCCAGCACTTGAGCGATCTCAATGACACCAGGCCTAGTAAGATCGTTGTTTGTCCTCCTTCTGTTCCCCCCTCCGTGTCTTGTAGCGCCTAGAAACACTTATGTACAGGTGTGTTATAAATGACTTATATCAAATCATGAACTGCACCCCACACAATTTGTAACTAGTAGTACGGATTGGCAATAGATTTTTTTAGTATAGGCCCTTTTTTATTTGACACGACTTCACTAGGACTGCGTTCTTATTATTTGATGGTTGTCGCTTGTTCCCATCTTAGATTTAGGTTTAGATAGGCGTATATGACCCCTCTTTGAAAGTTCAATAGACACCCTTGAACTGTGGTCACTTGTGTCTGTCTTACCTGGATACCATGCTTCCTTACAGATCCCATTCAGTTAGGTGTCTCACCTTCTCTAGTAAGGGGCTATAGTTAGCACGGTAGAGAGTCTCCAACGAGCCAGTGATCTGCACCTCCAGGTATTTTACGCTGCCATCCGCCCACCTGTATGTCACTGTGCCCCTCAGTCTCTGAGCCCCGCAAGGAGGGTCATATAAGGTAAGCATTTCCAACTTGTGCGTGTTAATTTTTAGACCTGCGTCTGTTCCCTCTTGATCGCCGGCAGTGTCATGTCTGGGTCTGATATCAGGAGGAGTAAGTCATCTGCAAATGCAGTGACTTTGTGCTCCTCACCCCCGAAGGAGATCCCTCTTATGTCCTGAGTGGCCCTGATCCTTGCCAGGAGGGGTTCCAAGTGATGCGCATATAGTAATGTCGACAGCAGGCCCCCTTGTTTGGTACCCCTGGAAACATGTATCCCCTGGGAGAGGTGCCCGTTAATTGCCAGGCACAGTAGAGGCATTTGATAATTTGCTCTGACCTGAGCCAGGAACCTTGACCCAAATCCCATGGTCTCCATTGTACGAAAGAGGAACGACCACTCTAACCGATCGAAAGCTCTCTCTGCGTCCAATGCTAGCATCAGCGCCGGGATCAAGCTTTATTGACCTTTTCAATTAGATGGCACACCCGCCATATGTTATCAAAGGTTTGTCTTTGCTTGATGAATCCTGACTGGTCGGGGTTCATCAAATGAAAGATGTGTAAGGTGCACGGCCTATTCACAGTTAATTTAATAAAATATACTTATATAATGGTAATCTTAAATACAATTTCAGGTGCAGCTGGGCAATACTCTTCGGCCACAAAGAGTGAAACAATATACAACAATTAAACCCACTGTGTCCAGTAGGTGACCCGAATGCATGCCTGTGGAGATAACTCCCCTGATAAACTTGATTTGGTAATGGACTCGAAAAACATATTTAAATAAATAACAATAGACTCTGTAAACCATTCGAATAAATAGCTTCAAAGTATTTTATAACATCAAACAGTGTTTATAATTACAGGTATTTCAAACAATTATCACCTATGTCTGAGGTGTAATTAATACAATTCTGCAAGAGACAATTTTACAAAAAACAAAATCTTTCATTTCTTGAACCAAATATCCTTCAGTGTTACCCAATCACACTTGATTCTTTTTCATCACAAAATCAACAAACACTGAACATATTTCTTATCAACTAATGTCAGTCTGGAGATATTGATTCAGACACCCTGACAAGTATTGCAAACGTGTTTTGGATTAAGTATCCATCTTCAGGGCTGTTCTTCTAATTTAGTATTTCTTTGACAAATCTAAAAAACGTGTATGTAATTACTAACTTGTAACTATGGCTGACCTGCCAGTGTCAGTTAAATATTTATGAAGCTCAAATTAAATAAAGTACACTAACCGTCCTGTTGTAGGCAAATCACTCCTGTTTGTAGAGCCTACAAACCAAAGTAAAACAAGTATATGTAGCCATTCACCCCTAGATGAATTGGGTCATTTGAAAACATCTTTTGCAACCACATTAAGCAACTCCTCTCTCACCTTTGTAGTCTCACTAGTCCTCAACGGGCTTACTCATAATTTGTTAATGTCTTCTCGCAGCACTCAAAGAGACTTCTTGATATTCGAAAGTGACACACAAGTCTATTCTAAATCACCCCACATATAGGGAGCCTGGACCATTGCTTATGTCCCATCTATAAACACTCTCCCTCACTCCTCTACTTACAATTACAGAATTTCATCTGCATTCAAACAGGAACTATGCAGAGTGACCGAGCCCTATGGAGTTATCCCTTCCTAAATACATTCCTTCACATCAGGCAATCATGTGTCCTGATGCAGTTAGTCCCGGTGAGCCATAAAGACGGCGGTCATATTGTAAGTTGAAACGTACAATGTTAATGGTTAAGAACCTTCCATTTGTAAACATTCTACCTATCCTATGCTAATATTGGTAGTTTTCCTGATAGTTTCAATATCTAATTCAATTAATGGTACAGGGCTTAAAAGAAAATCACCCTTATTTTTCACCAAGACAGTTGCGTTCCCTAAATATTATTAGCATAAACAATGATTTTAATATTGCTGGGTCACGTATCTTAACAGATGGCTGCAGCCGACACTCGATCCCGTCGGAAGGAAAAAGCCCATGTTGCCTGAGGATCGGAAAACTGATCGTGGGTACCCCATTGCCACTCCCCCTCATGCACCGAGGCAGAGGCGTTGCTGGGGGGGGAGCTAAGGGGCTATAGCCCCGGGTCTTTTGGTTGTAGCCCCGGATAGAAGCTCAGGGGTTACAACCAAAAAGGCTAGCTATCCCCCAGTCCCAACAGTCCCAAAATTAGCATAGGTCCGGATCTTTTCCAGACCTAGCAACACCCCTGCACCGAGGACCACACTTTCACCTCTTCCATCTGTTTAATGAACACTAAATGTTCACAGCATGTTAGTTCCTAGTGGTGTGACCACAACAGGGAAGGAAAATCCTCGAACGTCCATAGTGCTCAGCACTCAACAGCCCGCTGCTTTCACTATGTGGCTGCATGTAAAATAGCCAACGGCTATTAATTTAATACTCTTCCCCAAGTCGGTAAGGTGAGTTGTCAATAATGACGGGGCAGTCTGATTGTAACCGGTCCGTGGATGCCGGTCCGGTGGCACAAGGCCCCTACCCATCCCACTCCAATGCTTGTATGTAAATTTACTAAACTCAACCACATTAAAGGTTAGATAAATGGAGCACAATAAGGAGGCCGCCAAAATGGCACAAATCAGGCAAAGCCGGTCGGGTGCCACAAGGCCTCTCCCTCCTGCACTCAGATGTATGTATACAAAACCCAACCGAATGGAACAACCCCTCACTCTGGCTCTGCCCTCAATCATATTTTCAGATAAGTATGCCATGGATCTTGAGTCCTAGGAAACAAAATCAACAACTTACAGCTGTCCAGTGCCTCCTGCTCCCAATCTAGTTAAATAAATCATACAAAATGACTGGTTAAGGATCCGGACCCATTCGTACCAAAGTACAGTTTTTCAACATAAGTCCTACCTTACAGGACAAGCCTGCTCACAATCTCACCAAATTGAAATTTCAAGCCCAGCACAAGCTGGTCATTTTTGGCAATCCATCTTAAATAAAACATGTAAGATCACACTCAATAGTCATCCCCCTGGGTACCACACAGTCCAAATGATCGATCCACTCAACTTTTTTCTGCAATAGCAGTCTAGTCAAATCACCTCCTGCCTTGGCTTGTGTACCTGTTCTAGAACTGCACATTTCTTTTGTGCTACCCTTTGTTGAGATTCTAGGAAGTGTAACGCAACTGTGGATGACATATTTCTGGTTCTTATATTAGATTTATGCTTGGTCCAGCGGACCTTGGCCTTCCTTGTTGTCATACCCACGTACATTAGTCCACACAGACACTTCAGTGCATAAATGATATTAATAGAATCACAAGTATATGAATGTCTCAGTTTGATATTTGTAGCTGTGTGTGGCTGAGTGAATTTATTGCCTTTTATAATATTGCTACAGTGTTGACAATTACAGCAGGGTTGTGTACCCTTCCAGATACTTGTGGTTTTTCCTGGTGCTGTAAGGTCAGCTCTGACTAGCGTGTTTTTGAGGGTTTGGCTGTTCTTTTAAGCAAATACTGGTGGATTAGGAAACAATTTCTCTAATGTGTAATACATCCGTAATGTAGACCAGTGTTTTTTAGCCATCTGTTTGATTATTTTACTCTGTAACGAATGAGTAGTCACATAAAATATCGAGGGACTCATTTTCAGTGGCTTAGGTACAAGAAGATCCTCTCTCTTAGTTTGAGATACCGTATCTTCTACTTTTTGAATCACCTCTTCATCATATTGTGTTGCTACGTATTTCTCTCTCAGTACTAATGCCTGTCTGTCATATTCTTCAGGTTTTGTGTTGTTATGCCTATACCGCAGAAACGGACTCAACAGATTGGTCGGGGTTGATCGGTCCGGGAAGATATTTTTCCAAATGTGTTGCTAATACTTTGGTGTAAATTTTCACATCCAAGTTGATGAGTGTGATGGGGCGATACGAGACACATAGAGTAGGCTCCTTGCCCGGCTTCGGAAGGAGAATAACCTTGGCTTCATCCATGAATGGAGTAATTTGCCCAGAGCTACCAAAGGAATTAAACAAAGTGACCAATCGGGGGATCAGAACCTCCTGGAAGGTCCTATAGAAGATAGCCAGAAAACCGTCGGGACCCAGGGCTTTGCCCACCGGTAGGAAGGCTATGGCAGCCCTAATTTCTTCTGATGAGATATCCCTGTCCAGTTCTTCCTTTTCATGCTACGTGATCTTCGAGAGGGAGCAGTCAGACAAGAAAGCAGACTGATATTTCCCCGAAGGGGAGTCTAAAGAGTACAAGTTGGAGTAATACTCAGAGTAGCTGCACTATGTTCCCCTGATGCCTTCTTAATTCTAAATATTTTCCTTGCCGCCTCCTTCTTTCTAACCTGACGAGCCAAGAGGCGGTGTGCGTTGTTTGCCTTTACATAATACCTCTGTTGGAGGTATAGTAATGTTTACTCTGCCTCTCTGGTCTATAGGACGTCGAGCTGGGCCCTTTGCTGCCTGTATTCCTTACTTGGCCCACTTCCCGCCTTGTCTACTATTTTCCCCCATTACATGCTTCAGTCTGGTTTCCAGATCGTTCTGCAATTGTCCCATCTGTTTGTCCCTCTGGGATTTCCTAGCAATTATCTCCCCTCTCATAGTTGCTTTAAAGCATCCCATAGTACATCCTCCTTGACGCACTCTGTAGCATTCATTCTAACAAATTCCTTTATTTTCCCCTTTACTTCCTCACAGGTAACCCTATCCTTTAACAGGTGACTTGGGAATGTCCACTTCCACAGAACTGACCCCTTTTTCCCCATTTGCAGGACTAGCGTAATGGGTGTATGATCCGAGAGCGCTATTGCCCCCCGCTCTATTTCCGTGACCTGCCCCAGGAATGATTTAGACATCCAAGCATAGTCAATTCTTGAGAAGGTTCGATGGACCTGTGAGTAGAATGTATAGCCTTTGTCTTCCCCTCTTAATACTCTCCAGCAATCCACAAGCGCAAGTTGGGCCATGTGCTCCTTTAACTTTGCCGACGGCGTCCCCTGGTTATGGTATATCCTAGTGCTCCTGTCAACCCTTAGGTCCCATTCCAAATTGAAGTCCCCTAATACGATTATCTGCCCCATGTCGAACCTCTCTAATTTACTCAGTGCTTACCACAAAAGTCCATCTTGGTCTGTGTTGGGGGCATATTCAGTTGCTATGGTGTACAACCCTCCCTCCCACTGGAAAGTCACTGCTAGATATCTCCCTACATCATGCCCCTCCGTGGCAGTCACCCTGAAGCCTGGCATGTCTGGGGTGGCTATTCGTTACTCCCCCTGTCTTTCCCTGGGCATTAGCTTGGTATAAGTGGCTATAGCCCTTGATTTTTACTCGGTGTCTATTGCTCCTCTGAATGTGTGTTTCTTGGGAGGCCACAATTCCGGGGTTCTCTCCAGGAACATCTCCACCTTCTTCCTCTTAAAGGGGGAGTTAAGTCCCCTAACGTTCAGGGTGAGGATGCAGAAATGTACCTCTCTACCCATGGTCTGTGTAATAGCAAATGCCTCCCTAGCCTGATGAGTCCCTGTGGGTGTCCCCCCAGCACACCAACACCCCCCTCACCCTCAACCCCCTCCCAGCCACCCCCCCCCCCCCATTTTCCCCCCAAGCCCCTCCACTCCAGTTGGGCTCCACCTGCCTTTCTTCCTGGGTGTTGAGCCTTGTTAATAAACCAGAGTTTACCATTGTGGGTCTCCCCCTAACCCATCTGAGTAACCAAAATGGAAACGGCTTTCTCCACAATCTCCCCTCCCCAGGTGTACAGATGCACAATATTAAGTGAGCCCCCCCCCCTTCCCCTCAGGATGCCAAAGCTTTGTTCCCTGCCGAAGGCAAGTCCTCAGGACTCCCCCCTCCCTCCACCCCCTCATCCCCCCTATTCACCCCCCACCCAACCCCATACCACCCCCCAACCCCCACCCGCCAATGTTCCATACACTGCCTCCTGAAAGGGAATCCAGATGTATTGACATCATGGCCAGGAAGGTGTTTAGGAGAGAGCCAATCCTACAGGAAGTTTCTAAGGCATGGGCCAGAAAAAGACTAAAACCCAGTCTGCAACATCTCAGGGGGTGACAGAATCCGCTTTGATTAGTCCTCAAGACACACTACCACTATTTGGCAGCAGGCTGGTGAATTTTGTCAAGTAGTGGGAGGCTGTGACCACAGACCAGGGGGTCCTGTTAATTATAGAAAAACGTTATGCTCTCCATTTCTTGACTTTTCTTACAGATTACCCCTGCAACAGCAAAGAATGCTCCAAAAAAGGGATCAGTAGAATAGGAAAATAATACTGTATCAGGTTTTACTTGATATTTTTACATCCCAAAAAGAGTTCCAGGGTTAATTTACCCCATTACCGACCTCGGAGACCTGAATAAGCACATGCGAAAGAAGGATTCAAGATGGTAATGTTGTCTCTGATTCTGGGCCCTATTGCTCATGTTTTGATATGATAGTTTATTTGTATAGCGCCTATACACAATTTGTTTCAAAGCGCTTCAAGGCAAGGCAGGGAACACCGGAAAAATACAAACAGTGAACATTCTTACAAGGCCTTTAACAAAAAGAATGTGAAATTTACTATCATACACGGCCTGGCGACATTTCAGATAGTGCAAGAGCTAAGACACAGATAAGGGAGGGAGGAGGTTGGTGGGGAAGGGAAAGGGAACAGACATGCATCTAACGCCATTGGCTAAATGGTGTCTCTTGACCTGTAGGATGTGTATTTTCACGTTTGTCTTGCATGCTCCCAGAAATACCTGTGGTATATGGCCGTGGAGCAGCACTGACAATTCAGGATGTTGCCTTTTGGCCTACCAGAGGGTCTTCACAAAGTTAATGGCAGTGGTGGCATGCCACTTGAGTCTAGCAGATCCTGGCTTGGTTATTTGGCTAGTGAAATCATCCAGTTGGGAGGAAGGCTTTCAGCGCTTCTACTTGCACAAGGACAGTTTTACTGTCCGAGTGCTCTGAACCTCAAAAAGTTGAATTTGGTCCCATCCTTGTGGCTGCAATTCCTAGGGGCAGTGCTAAACTCTAACACTGAAGAAGGCTTTCCCGACACACTAGAGTTTTCAAGCAATAAGAGGCTACCTTAAACGAGGGGTCAGGCTGTGTGTTTCTGAGGCTGCTGGGCCTGATGGCCTCTTGTATCTTGCTTGTCCCTCGGGCAGGGCTTCTCACTGGGACACTCCAATGAGAGCTCAGCTTCAAGCGACTGAAGCTGGCAGTTGCAGGACTTACCTGAGTTGCCTGGTGCTTGGTCTTGACAAAGCTTGGTCATCCATCTGAGGAAGCCAAGCTGTCTGATATCAGCAGGCAGGTGACCCCCCCCCCCAGAGACAGGGACCTGAATCGGGGGGGAAAAACAAAGGGAAACACAGGCTCTGTGAATGAGGTACAGGCTTGCAGGAATCCGGTGGTGAAGACTGGCAACAGGAAGGAACTAGTCCAACAAGGAATTCAGAATGCTGGAGGAATTCAGAAACCAGGAAGAGAAGTGGAATCGACAATTGGGGAACGGAAGAAAGAGGAAGACTGAAGGAGCTGAAAGGCCAGGAAGTAAACAGGCAAGGCAAGAAGCAAAAAGGCAGAAGGGCAGGAACTGACGCAATAAGGCGCAAGGCAGCTTCCCACCATTGCCTTTTTATAGGGGCTGTAGGTGCAAAGGCGATATGACCCGGAACCGGAAATAGAGGCCGGAACCAGAAGGAGGCACCCGGGAATGCCCAGGTGCATATTGGAATGGGATTCTCAATGCTGCGCGTACGCCTGCCCCATGACCATGGAGGACGCTGCAGACACGGTAGGTACTGTGCTGCCAGCTCAGGTACACCGTGTCAGGCCATGACAAAAGCTGACAATCCTTGGAGGGCAGGCTTCTAGTGAGAACAGATCTGGTATAGAATTTTTGTTGTGGGATCAGAGAGCAGAATGTGCATCTGCTGCTCTCCAGTGTAGGGATAGGGGTGGGCACCACTAGTAAGTAACCACGATGTAATCAACATTTCCTTGGTTTGGGGTGCCAAAACCCTCAACAGTGTTCTACACTAAACACTGGGAATACACATAAAGAAGGAACAAGGCACAATGACCTAGGTGGGGGATGCACTACCTTTTAGGCAGAACTGCTACAACTTAAGATAATCTCTACACATATCCTTTGGAAAAAGTGAAAGAAGAGAAGTAAATATTCTGTGGAAACAGCATATTCTGGTGAAAAAGCAATATTTATTTGCACATGTCGGCAGATGACAGAAGCCAATGCATTTTGGACTACTAGGGTCCTTCGTCAGGGCGATGTTACCCTGCATGAGTACCGAAAATATCAGCTTGTGAAAAATGACTCTTTTCTCAGGCATATTTCAATGTTCACAAACACCAGGGTGAATGACTACTTTCCCCTGGCCTTTCTCAGGCTTTTCACCATGTTCACATTCCATGGGGAATGACCTCCTCCCCTGCATTTTCTTAGGTTTCTCAAAATGCCAAGAGAATGAATACCTTCCCTTGCCTTTTCTCACAATGTTCACAAGCACCAGGGGACATGAATCCCTTTCCATGGCCTTTCTTATGTTTTTGTCTCACAGCCCACCTGGTTCCCTTCCTTGCCATATACTATGACTATGAAGATGATTAAGTTACTCTTCATAAAAGGGTGTGGGTCCCAGACCTGTGAACTTCTCTTCTCTTGACCAGGTTCACTATCATAGCCAGGTACTGTGACTATGAAGATGACTTAGGAGGCAGTTTGTTATTTGGTGTGGGTCCCAGACCCTTTCTTTGTGTCTTTTCTGCCCTTTGAGGTTCCTACCAACCGTCTCGGCTACCCGGACCTCTCCAGCGTTCTTACTTGCTACGCCCAGTTGTCTCTGGACTCCTCTTCCTGGCTCGGGCTTCTCACGGTCTCTTGATAAATTATAGAGACAGTGACACAATTTGGCAGACCTAGCACACTGTTAAATTAGGCCATGAATAGCCTTCCACTCATCTCTATAAGCAGTGAAAAGTAGATCTGTGTCATATGGTTACCAGTCATTTGGTCGAAAACCAAATGGTCGAATGACCATTTGATCGAAGTAAAATGGTCGGAAAAAAAAGGTTGAATTTTTTTTATTTTTTTTTAATTTTATGGGGGGGTTCCCCCCAACCCCCCTTTTTCTTTATTAAAAATATTTTGTAAGCAACCAAAACTTTAAAAAATATATATAAATAAATAAATAAATACAAAAATTCAACCTTTTTTTTCCGACCATTTTGATTCGATCAAATGGTCATTCGACCATTTATTTTCGACCATTTGACCGGACACCGTGTCATATAGCAGCGCTGGAATCTCCTTTGTTCTATAATGGGCAATTGCAGGTAAAAAGGAGAATTTACCAAATGTATTATTGATCCTCTTCAATTGTGTAGTATACATTACACATTTCCTTCTAATGTGATCGAAATGCTCCTTTTTATTTTATTGATTATATATGGTGAAACCTAGATATAAATATTGCTCAACAAGATCCAGTTGCACCACTTTAAATTTCCACACAAGAAGATTTCCCCTTACCAGCCCCACAGAGCAGTTTTTTTGTCTTCTGACAATTATGGCTAGTTCATGTGCCTCCCTAAATTGACTCAAAGCATTTACGGAGCGCTGTAGTCCTATAGGTGTAAGGTAGAATATTTCCAGGTCATCTGCTTATGCAAGATATTGAAATCACGAGATCCTAACGAGGTGGAAAAGCACTTGCTTGGCTCAGCCAGAAATCAGAGAGATGAAGATTAAAAAGTTCAGGGGCGAGGGCGCAGACTTGGCGTACGTCTGTCAGTTGATACAGGTTTAGACAATTTGCCCTTACCATCTAGTGATACCTTCATTTTGGTTTTAGAATGTAAAGCTATCAAAACTTCTAAGAGACTTTGTGTTATTTCCCATTGTCAGTTTTTTCCAGAGAATGTCCCTGCTTACCCTATCAAACGCCGAAGAGAGATCAACAAAAGACATATAGAGAGGTCTCATCGATTTGATTAAGAGGGAAAGCAGGAAGCTGTTTAGCTGTGTTCCCAAGCCCTGTCTGAAGCCAGCCTGATTTTCATCAAATCTGGCAGAAGTTTTAGTCCAATCACTTAAAGAGCCTAAAAATATTGATGCAAAGATTTTACTGCCCACGTCACGCAAGGCAATTGGACAGTATTTAACAGGTGTTAGCCTATCCCCTTCTTTGAAGATAGGAATTATAATTGCAGTTTTCCAGGACTCTGGGATACTTTTGGAAACAAGAATGCTCTGAAATAGAACGTTCAAGATACCTGCCCACAATTCTAGGTTGGCCTTCATTACACAATTGGACAACCCATCAGGGCCCGTTGACAATTGAGGAAGGCTCTTCGAATGTTCAGGAGGGAGACTGATCTTGGGCACTATTGGAATTAATCAAGCGAACTAAAGCAGGCCTTTAAAAACTGGTTGAGAAGGTGAAAAGCCTGAATGCATCAGTCAGAAGCGGAAGAAATGTTACAAATCTTAAGCGGTAGTGATGCAAAGGGTTTCTCGAAAGCTATGAATGACGACCCTAGAGCCCAAGATTCTGAACAGCTGAATCCTATTTGAGTCTATATGGATAGATCGTCTGAGTAGTATGTATGCCTCTACCAAAAAGGTTGACAATATTGTGATGGAGCAGGGGGGTCAGTTTTGGATGCTAACGTTTGATAGGAATGACATAGAAACACTTATTAAGGCTATCAATCTGTTCGGGGCATTGGACCCTGAAGGGTTGTCCAATGGTGTAATGAAGGCAAACCCAGAACTGTGGGCATGAATCTTGGACATTCTATTGTTTCCAAAAGTATCTCAGAGTATTCGAGTCCTGGAACACTGCTATTATAATTACTATCTTCAAAAAAGGGGATAGTTTACTTATTTTCATATTCATATGCATGCCAAGCAGTCTGCTTCCTCAACGTGCCACCTGCCTAAGTATACCTGCAGATGCTGTCATCTTGTACCATGGCTGCAGCTATGATCCGTACATGGCTCCTATACTTCCACAGCTCCTACAGAAATAAAATACTGTCTGTTTAGACATTTTACAGACTTTTCTGTAACATTTGCAAGGCAAGAGACTGGTGACCTTGATGGATAATAGGACCTACAAGCAGTATGTAAACAATTGTGGGTGCATGGATTCCCCATGGTTTAGAAAGGAAACACAAGCTATTTGGGTGTGGCTGACTCCAGCTTTTTCACCCTGTAGGGGAGAGCAATGTGAGTGTGGACCTGTACAACCTCAGGCACACAGAGTTCTGGGGGATCCCGTAGATTACAGACCTGCTGATGCATGAGTCGGGGAAAGGTCTTTCATCCAGACCCAGGAAGCCTTCAGCTTTCGTGCTTGGTTTGTGAAGGCCTGAGCGTTTATGGGTGTAATCTGTCTAAAGAAGTTCTAGATGTTGTGATGGGTTCCAAGAGACATAGTATGAGGAAACCATGCTTGTGTAGATAGCTATGCTTTTGCAGATGTTGCATTCAGCAGCAGCTCAACCTTTTCTCTGTCTCAGTGGCTAGGGTGCTGGATAATGCATGATCACTGGAGAAGAAAGGTCTGCAGGTCTCTACAGTGAGGGCTTACCTGGCTGGGTTGTCAATCTTCATGTGCACAGCTGAGCAAGTGACTCTTTTCAAGATCCCCTTTGTGGTCTCCTCCTAAAAGCGATGTTGATCAGTTACCCACCACCACTGTTACCTTCAGGTGCTGTGGGACTTGAACCTGGCCTTGCCCAGCATGATGTCTCCAGCTTTTCAGCCTATGCATCGTTGTGGCTTTAAGCTTTGAACTCAAATTCTTTTTATTTTTGTTGGCAGTTACTTCAGCCAGACTGCTGACCGAGCTCCAGGCTCTGTCGGTTGATAGGCCACATTGTGTCCTTAACAGGACCTAGGTGATGCTTCTGATGAAGACGTCCTTTCTTCTGAAAGCAGTAAGTTAATTTCACACCAGCCAGGTGATACAGCTTCAGGTCCACCCCTCCCCACCTCCTTCCCCCAGAATCCCTCCAAGGCTGGGGAGAGGATGCACAAGTTTGATCTAAGGAAGGCATTGAGCCATTAAATCGACATTGCAAAGAGTGCTGGATGACCAGGTGATCATATTAATTGGAAGATCAAGTCTCAAGTCATGTACAAAGTTAATATATGTTTTAGAGCTAACGTTGGTTCTGATGTATACAATGTCCCCTCTGCAGATTCCTTATCTGACAGCCTCCCCACCCCTGGCCAGTTGCGTCAGGTTTAGATGAATTACACAGAGGAGTTTTGGGGGAATTGCATGCAGGTCGTTTCGGAGAATTGCACTGAGAAGGTTGTGGTGAATTGTTGGGAGTGAATTAAAAGGAGGATTCAGGAGTTAGTCAAAAGGTCGAAAAAAAATCTCGAATGTCAATAATCTCAAAACAAAAATCTCGAAAAAAAAGGTCGAATTTATTATTTATTTATTTATATGTATTTTTGGGGTCAGGTAAGTAAAAAAAAAAGTGGTAAAATAAAAAAAATGAAAAAAGGGGAGTTGGGGGGGAACCCCCCCATTTAAAAAAAATGCGACTTTTTTTTTTCGAGATTTTTTTTCGATCTTTTCACTATAAACCGTGAGGAACATCTGAAAGTAAGGAGAGGATGCAGAATGCTGTTGCTGTTACATAAGGTAAGCTAGGGATGGGTGGTGGTAGGAGGGTGTATCGAAGCATCGAGAAGGTGGATGAAATCAGAGTAGATGAAGCCAATGTGAAGGGAGGGAAGGGGAAAGAAGTTGTTGAGGTTTGTGAATATGGGTGTTTGGTAAACAGTTTACAATCTAGAAAGAAAATCAGATTGTGTAAAAATATTTAGAGATCCAAGAGGATCTGAAACCTAAAAATAGATAAGGATTTATGGCAAAGGTTTGAATTCAAATGGCTGTAATAGCACATGTCTCTATACTTTTTTTTAGAATAATTGTGATTTGAAATCGGTTTTGTCATTGTCACATTTGTGTTTTTTTAGAGTGTCTGATAATGTATTTTTTATGTAGTTTTTTATATATGTACTATATCTCTAATCTATGAGAGTTTTTATCATGAAACAATTAATAAAATGTATATCATTTCTAATGATATCTAGTTCTTGATAAAGTGAGTAGCTGTTGACAGGCCATTCTCCTACCTTTCTTTATATTGTGAAAGTTTGGTAAACAGTGCCAGGACCCTGAGGTAACCAGTTAAACACAGTTAAGGGACCATCCAGGGGGAAATAAGCCTCTCATTTTCTGGGAAAGTTTTTGGGGACTGCAGAGGTTTTCACTCTCTTAAACTTCCCCGCTGGAAGGGTCTAGTGTGCGGTTGCTGTGGGTCATTGGGATCTAGTGGACAGAGTCCCTACACAATCATTGACAAGTAGGAGATGAGCTGAACCTTCAGATTCCAGAGCCAACAAAATTGCGTGTAGACTCTTAAAAACTACAGTGCTATGACTAACTTTACAATCAAATCTTAGCTGGGAAGGAAACCTAGATGGGTAGCTCAAAGATTGAGTTTCAAAGGTGTCAATTCGAAGGAGAAACCAACCTGTTATTGAAACTTTTAAGTTAGGTTACCCCTTTTGGCCAAAACTGTAATTTCATCAATTAACTTTGCTTAAAATCCAGCGTTTTGTGTCAGCCGGGTGCTGATTCAACTCTGCCTCATGATATCGATTTCCTCCATTCGCTGTGATTTCTGATTCTCTCCCCTCCTCCACTGCCTTGGTTTTCTCTTTCAGTCCACCTTGATTCACTATTTAGGGTTGCTTTCACTTCATCTCCCTCCTGTCTTATACCCGTTCCTCTCTCAGGGGGGTATAACTTTGACTTCACCTTTGTTCCTGCTCTCCAAGATCCCCACTTCGCGAGTTTCTTCTTTCTTTCACCACTTTTCCTCTATTCTAAGTTTCTCATCTGTTCCTTTCCCAGAGGCTCTAGCAGGGTATTTGCAGTCACCTACGTGTGCTGCTCTCCAAATGTCTTCTCTTTTGCGCTATCTCCTACTTTCTTCCTCTGCTTTCTTCCCTCCTTGTTTAAGCCACCTTATCTTTCATACACCATTCTTCTCGCATCACTTCCCTCCTTCACTTGTGCTCAAGGATGCCCAAGCAAGCTTTTTCTTTTCTCTCGTCCCTTATTTCATATTAAGTGCTCCAACATTCATCCTACTTTCATTTGATCGTCCCTATTTGTCTCATATCTTCCCCTCCACCTGCTTTCCCTTCCCCATTGTTTTGTTGTCAGCACTCCTGTTTACTTCCTCTGCTAGCCCTGCTTGATTCCGGTTTGTTCTTCCCTTCTTTCCTCTCTGTCTATCTCATTCTCTTTCTCATCTGGCACTCATTTTGGGCTCCAGCTGGTTCCTCTATCTCAAATCTCTGGTGCGCCCTGCTTTTGTCAGAGTTGCTCCTTTTTCATCCTTGGAGACCTCTGGTGTCTTTTTGCTTCATGCTCTCCTTTATTTATTTTTGTATTTTTTACATTAGTTTAGACAAACCTTTACAAAATATTTTTACATTTCATACAATTAAAACACGAGGTATAAAACGTCCATTTTCATATAACATCTAAATTTCATAAAACATCAAGATTTCATAATACAAACCTAGTACATTGTCTCAATACATTATCCTAACAATTCATTCATTAATACATTACAGGTTGTAATAAAAAATAACATCTTGACACAATAAAAAGTATACCATTTTCAACTAGCTGTATAATTTACACACATTGTATAAGAACCGTAAAACCGTTTGTTTCAATGACACGGATTTCCTGTGGATAATATTCAACGATAGGGTATCCAGCATCACCCAGCGCGTGTTCCAAATTTGCTAGAATACTTAATCCTCAGTGCAGTATAGCAATAAGCGCAGCAGAGTTTCCTTCTCCCCATAAACTTTACAAAGCCGCCAATGGGCCATTTCGACCTACATTCCGTTCCTTAAACATGTAATTTCATTAGTAGGCAAAACATTTAATCTAAAACACATAAAATCATTTTTTGCTCTTCTATCCGGGAAACATTTCAAGTAAGGTTCCAGAGTACACAAATCTTTGAGATAGGATAAAATGTGACCATAAAGGTGGGTTCTGGTACAGTATCAATTGTGCAGACCAAGTAAAATCTTTGATTTTTTTTTTCTCACATAATTCGGGATGTTTGTCAATGTTTCCAAAGTTGTACCACCAATGTAGCTAAAATATTAAGACAATGAGTATGAAAACAGACTATAAAACCATCTTTTAAAACACCATCCCTTCCTTCTTTGCCTAGTACCAAGTATACATTTTGGGCAGAATAGACATAGAATTTTCTAAAGAGGGCAAGTTGCCTCCCTTGAACTCGACTTTGTAAAGATTGAAGGCCCATTTCATATCTGATCATCGCAAATGTAACACACTTAGACATGTAGTATGGAACGTTCCGCCAGACCATAGCCTCGTATTTACCCAACTCAAAAAGTAGTCATTCAGGGGAAAATTCCAGGCCATAGCTCAACCTCAGGATTACTTTGGCAATATACAGTTTTATTAATGGCAATACTGAAAATGTTTCATATTTCCTATCAACCTTGGACATCTGAGACGCAAGCCTCAGAGATTTCTCCCTCAAAATATTTCTATAATGACTCTTCGAAGGGTGAGAAATCATCTGGTTTACCAGGTAAATCATACTCTTTTACTTGGCGGTTTGTTTGATTGAGGGACCATACAAACGTATTTTTCCTTTTTTACATTACACATTTTTTTTTAAAACTTTTTTTTATTAATGGTCAACACAGATTTAACTTATTGCACAATGCATTTCACAGTACATACATTACTCACATTGTTAGATACATATTTCACCAATTACATTTCCATTACATGAAGGTTTCCTCATCCGAGGCCATTTCACATAGGTATATCCGAAACGGGGCCCATGTGTCTTTAGGGCGATTACTTGATGTTACCGTCAATGTATATTGTTCCTCGCATTCATTCACGTAGGTTGGATCACAGAGAAAATGCTCAATCTTAGGTGGAAAAGGGTTCGTCCAACACTTCAATAAACACCTTTTTGCTACTGCATAGGAGACATTGAACAGTCTCCTGGTTGTTTCGGACTGTTTGCCAATATCTCCGAATAGATATTTTTGCGGGGATAGAGACGCCGGGATCTGCACTCTCTTCTAATGTTTCTGCCACTTCTTTCCAAAATGTAGCAACCAAGGGACATTCCCAATACATGTGGTATGACCCTGCCTGGGCTGTTTTGCATTTAGGGCATTCCCCCGATTGTCCCGTTGAGAATTTAGGCATCTTGGCTGGGGTATAGTGTAGCCTGTTTAGGACCTTGAATTGAATCAGCTGAAGGCCTGTGTTCAATGATGCCGATTTTGTAAGCGTGCAGTATTTGGACCATTTGTCATCTGTGATGATTGTGTTCAGGTCCTCCTCCCATTTAGCTTTGACTTTGTTTATTGTAGGAATTTGTGTTTGTACTAGTGAGTATAACGTGGAGACTCCCAATCCCGTATCAGATGTCGCCGCCTGTATGCACGGATGTGAGGGTGGTTCATCTGTAAAGAGTGGCCATCGTGCATTAAATGCTGATTTCATCCTGTGATACTGAAGTGTTTTAAGTGGTCCCCACCCAACTCCCCCTCACCCCCCTCTTCCCCCCCCAAATTCTTCTCTGGTCATAAATTTCCCATTGGGGAACATGTCATGCATTGAGACTTCTTTATTTGGGTCCCAGGGTCTCTGTATTGTTCTATCGAATGTGGGTGGTATGCCAGGATATTTCCAAAGCGGCACATCCGGGACATATGGGGTATCTATCTTTAGTTTATTATATAGTGTTATCCATGCGCGGACCGTGGTTTCCAGTGGGTCATAGGGACAGGAATATTTGTATTTGAGGTTGAATATAATGGAGTGGAGGTCTATGGGGGCTGCAGCGAATTTCTCAAGCCATAAATGGGGTGAGCGGTCTTCCAGGTCATACCAGTGTTTTGCAAATTGCGCCTGCGCTACCAAGTAATATAATTCAAAATCTGGTGCCGCCAGTCCCCCTGTGCTATAGGGTTCGGTCAATTTTTCCCACTTCATTCGAGGGGTCTTCCCGTCCCAGACAAACGTCACTACCATTGATCTTATTTTATCAAACAAGGTTCTGCCTGGCCTTATGGGTATGTTTACAAACAAGTAGAGCAGCTTGGGGAGGACCACCATCTTGAGTATGGCCACGCGGCCATTCAGGGATATGGGCAGCTTAGCCCAAGTCTGGAACCTAACACTGAGCGCCTGATTAATTTGGTCATAGTTATCTGTGTACAATGTCTGCCTATCTCGTGATATCATTATGCCTAAATATTGTATATGACCAGTTGCCCATTTAAGATTCCCTGTTGTCGTTGGGCAAGTGGTGTGCAGTTTTTCGTTATTTATTTTGTACCCTGAATATTCGGCAAATGTATGTATGTCTTGCATGAGCGGTGTCAGATTAGTTTCGGGGTCTCGGACGTACAGTAAAGTATCATCCGCATACAGTGAAATCGATTGGGGTGGGCCCGACATTCGTATCCCCCTATCTCATGTTTTAGTCTGACCATTATAGCCATAGGTTCAATGGTTAATGCAAACAATATTGGACAGAATGGGCAGCCCTGCCTGGTGCCTCTGCCCAGCTCAAATAGGTCAGAAATTGTATTGTTCATAAGCACTCTCGCGCCTGTTTTTGTGTAGCGCAATTTCACATATTGGACAAAATTGGGGCCTATTCCGAATTTTCTGAGTACCTCTAGGCGATATATCCATGACACCGAATCAAATGCTTTCTCGGCATCAAGGGATACCGCTACTGCCTGTGCTTTTGGGTTTATTTGCGCCATTATTGCAAATAACCTGCGTAAGTTCAATGCCCTGGATCTTGTGGGAATGAATCCATTCTGATCCGGGTGGATCAGTGTCGGCATGTTCGGTAATAACCTGTTAGCAAGTACCTTGGCGGACACCTTGGCATCTACATTTATGAGTAACAATGGTCTATATGATGACATTTCCTGTGGCGGGCGGCAGGGTTTTGGTAAAACGGTTATGATTGTTAGCCTCATTGAGTCAGGAAGTTTATTTAGCTCCAGTGCCTCCTCCCATACTTTCAACATGATTGGGACCAGTTCTTTTCCAAATTCTTTATACAATTCAACTCCCAACCCATCCGACCCCGGGGCCTTCTCCGAACTTAATGCTTTTATCGCCTCAGTGATCTCTTCCTCAGTAATTAGGCTTTCCAGGGCTATTTTAGCTTCTAATGAGAGTGTTGGGAATTCCAGGTCGTTTAGGTATGTTTGTATCCCCGGTATCGATTTCTTATCATTATTTGAATATGGGTTCTGGTAGAACCTTGAAAATTCGTGGTTTATGGCCCTTCCCCCCGTTACCACCTCGCCCTCCCTATCCTGGATGCTTGTGATTGTGGTATATTGTCGATCTGCTCTAATGAGGTTGGCTAGGGACCTTCCCGCCTTATTACTTTCCCCATACCTGCGTGCTTGGGTTGGGGCTGCTATGTATTGCACTTCCCTTGTGGCCAGCCTGTCAAAGTCCTTAAGGAGTCCATGTATCTCCGCTAGGGTGTCTGTGTTCTGGGTCTCACTATAGGAGCTTTCCAGATTACGGAGCTGTGTTTGTCTGTCAGCTCGTGTCTCACTGACTTCAGCAGTCCCGTGGTTTTGGAGATCTATGCCCCCCTCACCCAGGCCTTAAACATCTCCCAGAGTCTCGAATATGTGTCTACCGTTCTCATATTGTTATTAAAGAATTCTTCTATTTGTACGTGTAGGGATTCTGCCACATTGGGATCTTTAAGGATGTTCGCAGGCATTCTCCATCTCTTTTGGGGTTTTGGGGCATTCCTGAACATTAGCTCTAGTGCTATCGGGGAGTGGTCTGACAGTGTTCGGGGATGTATCACGCAGCTCTCAAGTGCGCCCAGTTGATCCTCAGACAGGAGCCAGTAATCGATCCGCTTACATTACTAATTTTTAGTATTGCAGTCTTCTGGGGATTTATTCATAATTTGTTATTCAAGATGTACTGATTAAAAGCTTTGACTGGTCTTTGTAGTCCGGTCGGCGTATGATCAAAAATGATAATCAGCATAAGGTGCACAAGGAATATTTAGCTCACCAATTTTCGGGGGGACAAACGCAGCTTTTTCAAGTTTTTCACCCATGTCAGAGACCTAGATATTGAAAATGCTGGGTGCCAAAATAAACCCTGTCCTAGCCCGTTGTGTGTCAAGATCGGCTTAGACATAAGACCTGGAGCAAGGATTTCTCATGAAGATATATTAATATACTTAGCAAACCATCTGGAAGTCCTAATTGTTTAATTTTGTCCACAGAATTGCCCGATCCACCATATTAAATGCCATGGACAAGTTCATGGATGCCACATAGATCGGTTTTTAATTATCTTTCCAAGCCAATTGCAGTATGCAACTCATTAGAAGGCCCCCACTGTTGGTTCCCATACATTTCCTAAATCCAAGCTGAATCATATGGAGAATATTATTAGACCCACATTCTTCAATTTGCCCTAGTACAAATCAAGCAACATTTTTTTAATCAGCATCCATAATAGCTATTGAACGGTAGTTATGGGAGGGGGGACATCTTGTCCCCCTTCTTATAGATCGGAATCACGTAGGAAGTCTTTCAAGATTTTGGGGTGGACCTAGTGGTTACAATAGCCAAGAAAAGTACATACAATATTCTGGACCATAGTGCAACATTTTGCTTAAATATCCAGTTCGACAGAGTAGTAGGTCCACCCGCTCTAGATATTCTAGCCCCCTTAATCTTATTTGCAATATCTTCAACTGTCACCCTCAGCGACGAGCGACTACCATTGAGTTTAGAGTTTGTACTTCTCTCTTGCCCCCCATCCCCTGAATCGTACAACCCTAGAAAATTACATGTCCACAAAATGTTCAGATATGGGGTTAATTCGAACTGTTAGTTGTTTGGTTTCTAAGCCATTTATTAGAGACCAAACGTTTGGAGAACTCCCCTTTTTCAAAGCTGCCATCATGGCCTCCCCATCCTGTTGATACAACTTGTGTCTATAATGTTTTATCAAATTATTTTATTTTTGTCTCAGCTTGTGTATAATAATCTCTTTATTTTGCTCATCAATTGGATCTTTTCGTTCACTACACAATGATCTTGGTCCTCAGCATCCCTCTTCCTCATCCCAGTACCAGAGTTGTGTTTGTTTGTGTGTGTGAGTTAATAAAGGGAGGGTGTATGGCTCTGGTTTGTCTCTTCCTTGTCCCAGTACCTGACTGATGTTTACTGGGAGATATTTCACTAAACGACTGATAATACCCTACATAAGCCTGGAGATATCTGACTCTTTATAAAAGGGAAATGGGGAATACTGTGTCTCACCCAAGGGTGCCTTGGAAACATCCGAAAAGACTGTGTTTAAAATCCTGAATGGGAGATTTGACCGAATTTCGGCCGTTCGAAATTCCAAATGGCTGAAAAGTTCGTGTTAGGGAGAATTCTCTCTTTAGGCTGAATTTCCTAACCTAGTAAGTCCCCCAGCAGCTTTGCTGGATTTCTGGAGTTTGTTTTTTGATCCTGCCAAGAGTGAGACTCTTTTTCTCCCACTCTTGGACATGATTTATGGTGTTCCTTTGACTGTTAATGTGTTTTATGGGCTATGGGGTCCTTTACTCCATAGGGTCTCATGTGTTTTTTCTATGTGTGTTACACAGCACCCTTCGTGCAGTAACACAGGGGTGTCATAGTGATCCCCCACCACAGACTCCATACCCTGGGACTGACTACTGTCTCCCAGGGCATGTAAAGTCACCATTGGCTTTACTATTCCCAAATTATTAACAGAAACCAGTACAAACCATCATATTGTGGACGTACTGGTCGGGGCAATTCGATTGCCCCGAGGTCTGTTAGTCGAGGGGGCACGTCTCCGTCCCCCCTGATCGAGTTTTGGCTGGTGGCAGTGGATACTACTTTTTATATTCGACCGCAAATATTTCCCTATGGGATTTTCCCATTGTTCAAGGCTACCAACTTTAATTATTTAATTCTCATAGCCTCGAACATACCGCCGGTTTATTTAATTAATATTAATTCGCTGGTTGGTATTTTTTGCCAGGACTCGATTCTAAAATGGCGTTTGTGTTCTCTTCTGTGACTCCAACCCAAGTCGAGCCCTTTGTTCCACTTTTTGGCGGGCTTCTCCACAGAAGCCTCCAAAAGTGGTGCCACTTTGTCTGGGTACCACAGGGGGTGTGGGAGGGGGTTTAGGCACCCTGGACTGAGTAACTTGGTAACTAAAGTCGCACTCTTGTGTGATTGGCCCAAGTGGAGAGCCGGCTGGCTCACCACTTAGCATGTTTGATTGACAGCTAGGCTGAGTGAATGGGGGTATGCTGCATAAAAGCAGGGCTTTGGGGACTGGAACTTCAGAAGTCGCCACAGGACCTGAGAATCCGACGAGGGAGAAGCTGAGCCGACCTACCACGACGACACCACCGGTGGAGCCATGCGGAACCGACTCACCACTTCCCGACGACAGAGAAGATCTCCCGGCTGGAGAGGCTTCTTCCCCTGACTGGTGGGCACAACCAGTTTACCTTCTTCTCTTTGCAACCCAGACCGTCTCTGGTCGAATTGCCCGTGCCAAGCACCCCGGCAGCCGGATAGCCACTCACCACTGGACCGCGAACCAACGGACCGCTCCTTGTACGTGAGAAACTCTGCGGCTGGTTTCTTCCCTGGCAGTGCAACGGACTCCTGTCTTCCTCCCCGACGAGATCCTCTCTTCCCCCGGACGAAGCACCGACTTGCATCCGCTGCCAGGAACAACTGCCCCCGCTGGAGTATTCTCACCACTTTAAGGTACCGTGTCCGCCAGGCCTCCCTTTCTAAAGATTGCTACAAGGTAATAATAACCCCTTAACCTTCTGGACTGGGCTGGCTGCCTTGACATTATAACTGGTCCCTTTCTTTGGTCCATCTCCTTTTTGAACCGTTACAAGACTTTTGTGCACTGCAACCGTGTGACCTTGGACACATTTCGTTTTGATCCTCTTAAAGCGGGTCCGGCCTACTAACTCTGAATTCACGGTGTTGCTTTGCCTTCCTCCCTATTTGTGTTCGTGGAAAAGTGTTGGGATCTGTTTCATTTGATTATCTGCTTTTCTCTGTCTTTTTAAAACGAATTATTAGAGTGCCATCTACGTTAAGCGCTCACCGCTGTCTGAAAATAAGTGGGGCTTTACTTAAGACTTGTCTAATATTCTTTTAAGGGAGTGTATATCTTTTAGTGACCGTGTTTTTGAATTGCTTACTATTAGTGCCTGTGTGTTTTTCTAGATGTGGTTTTAAATAAATAATGATATCTCTTTTACACCAAGCTCTGGTCAGTGTTTACTTGTTCTACTGTGTTCTTTTGACCTATTGTGAATACTCTGTATACTGCCTAACTCTTCTTGAGGGAAGTCTGACTGCTCAGCCACAGCTACCAAGTGAATCTGTGTGGTACAGACTGATTCCAAGTGGGTTTACTGCCAAACACCTGTAGTCCTAAATCTTTTGCAGTGGTCCCTGCCTAACAGTTCGACTTAATCCCCTATTCAGTGGCAAGGGCTGCAAGGATTGCGGTGGTGTTCCCCGCAGCCAGTCCTGTAAAATGTGTAAAAGAAATGTTTTAGAAAAAGGAAAGGACCCTGCAGCGCTGGTTCCTGATCACAGAAGTGAAAGGGAACAGGCGTCGCAACGACACAGCGAGTCAGCGGCACACAGCGAAGTGTGCCGCCAGAAGTTAAGTAGGGGGGTGGCGGCAAAGGCTGAAATGTTCAGGGGAGAGGACAAAATTTATTTTCGGAAAAATAACTTTCGGTCTTTTCTCCCTCAAACATTTCAGTCATGGGCTTCCAACCCCAATCCGGGTGCCTCATCCCCACTCCCCAAGACTCCTCGACCTAGGTGATCCTCTCTTGCATATCAAGCCCCAGGGTCAGGATCCGATAGTGGCAGGCTTTCCCTGGCCACCTGGGAGGAGGCTGCTGGGGAAAGAAGTAAGGACACACTCAGATTCCTCACAGTGGGGTGACGCTGTTGAGCAGCCCAAGATGGCTGCTTAGTCTCAAAGCTCCGTGCAGCCTGGCCGAAAATCTGACCACAACTGCGGTTCCTGACGAATTTGCAGCCCTTTATTTAGAGGAATCGCCTTCATCACTGGGGCGTGCGGCGGCTGGGCTGGAGCCTGGCTGCCCCCTGGACATCGCGGCCCACGTTCCTGGGACCTCCGGACGCCAGGTGAGGTGCGGAGGGTGGGAGTGCCCGCATTGTGCCATCGGTGGTACTCACTCTGGCACCCATTGTCCAGCCTTGAAGCCCTGAGAGGCCTCCCACCCTGCCCTGAGAGGGTGGAGGCACCATCTTGACTGTCCACCTCGGCGGGGGCCCCAGGAAGGCCTACACACTGGTCGTCTCACCGGACTTGGCCACTGCGGCACCGGAACTGCGCAGTGTACCCCCCCCCTACCCATTCCATCTGAGGTGCCTGCTCCACGGGGCCTGGCGCATTGCCTCCTTGATCTGCAGGAGGGGTGGGCCCCCGCACCGCAACGGCCGTATTTTTCGTTCAGGGGACTACTTGTATTGCCGAGCCGGCTGCCTAGCCTTGTTTGCCCCTGAGTAACTCGACACACTTGACATTCCTCTTGCCACCTGGTCTGTACTGTGCCCGCGGCTTGCCCATACCATTGCCACGTGTGCACTGCCTCGACTCTCTCGCCTATCCCGCCTGGGTCCCCTGAGCCGTGGTTTACACAGGGTCCATTGGACATCAATCTTCGTTCTTCGTTCAGAGCATGGGACTGACCAAGACCTTTTGCCACTTCATCATTACCATCTGGTCCCATCAGTGAACTGCTGAAGTCGAGACCTGACCTGTGATCCGGTTACCGCAGAACCTGACCTGACGGCTACTGCCGTCCTACGCAATACTCAAGTGGCCGTCCGCACGGCAACAGCACACCTTACTGCGATTGCAATGTTCATGTTTGGTTTGGTATTATTGTTGGTTGGCCCCAGTTGGGCCAGAATATGGACATATCCCCGTTGGATAGTGTCCTCTGACCTCCCTTGCTAAGGGAGTGTCGAGTCACCTGGTGGCACCTGCACTGGTTCAGATGGTGGCACATGCTTTTGGGGGGGTAATTCCCACTGCAAGTTGGGGGCGGGCAGTGACGGTGGGGGGGGGTGGTAATATTTGGGGATTCGGGGAACTGTATTGTAAATGACGGGGGCGGTTTGGCGGACCGCACGACATCGGTGCACCCCAGCGGGGGCTTTCTTAATCCACTGTGTAAGTTTCGACAAAGGTTGTGGGATGTACCCTAGTCTTCTGAAATGGCGACAATAGTGATGTCCTGGAATGTCCGCGGTTTGAGCAACTACACCAAAGCCCGTAAAATCATGGCCCACGCCAACAGGCACGGCTGTAAAATACTGCTCTTGCAGGAAACACTGAGGGCCATTTGGCTAGGTGCATGGCACCGTCATGGGCTCCCCATAGATATTTCACCTCCTACTCGTCCCGTGCCAGAGGGGTATTGACGATGGTTCATAGGTCACTCAGGTTTGGGCCCAGATGTTTAAAACCTGTGACGAACAGTACCCGTATTACAAGTGGCTCCCCGCCTGGAACCTTCCCGGGCTGGAACCCACACATGACATCGCCCTGGCACAACACTGGGAGGCCCTGGGATACCGTGCCCTCACTGATTTTTATCCAGGAGGGTGGTTTATAACACCACAGACGTGGAGGCCGGGACACTCGGGCTCCGTTATGGAGCTTCTGCAGTTCTACAGGCACCGCGCTGCTTTCCGCAGTGCGTGGCCTGACTTTCCCTATGAGCCCCAGGACTCCCTGGAATTGCTTATATCACCAACTCGGGTGGCGCCCGAGGGGTGGTTTCTTCATTGTATAAACTTGGCCTCCGAGCTGGAGGTGGAACTCACCGACCAACTGTGGGAAAAGATGTGCTCTCATACTAGCAGGGTGTCCCTGAACTTCTGTTACCGCACCATGCAATATAAATTGCTCAACAGGCTGTATTACACTCCATGTAACATTTCAAGGTTTTCACACTCTGATCCACGGGTCTGCCCCTGCTGCAGTGCGGAGGGTGCGGACCATCTTCACATGTTTAGGAACTGTCCTGTGCCGGCCACATTCTGAAGTAAGATCATAGAGACAATGTCTGCAATCACTGATTCTGTTGTCGACCCCGACCCGATGGGGGTCCTGTTTGGGGTGTGGGGACCTGGGGGGCCTAGGGACATGCTTAAGTTCTTGAACGTGAGCTGTGTGGTAGCCAAGAAGTGTGTTCTTCAAAGTTGGAAGAGCCCGACCCCCCCCCCCCTACATACCAGAAATGGTTGAATCTGCTCACACGGTCTCAACTGCGATGAAGAATTCCTGGGTATGCTCCCGACCCGTTCCAGTCCCCATAATATTTGGTCTGCTTTCAACAGCTATCTGAATAGGCTAAATGATACTTCCTCTATGGACGAGTCCTCACAGCCCTCTCTGTTAACTGTTTGAGATGTTGGTGCTCCATGATATGTCGCTACTTGACCACTGTTGCCTTACCCTTGCATGTAAGCCCATTGTATTCATGTATATGTGTACCAAATTTGTTATTACTGCTCCGATGTATGTGTGTACGCTATCTGCCTCTGTCAACAAAAATAAAAGTTTACAAAAAAAAAAAAAAGATTCCTCACAATGCATCCCAAGGTCCTCTGGGAAGGAGCAGCAAAACTCTTTACCTATTTCCACAAGGATAGCGGTCAATTTGCACATCTCATTCGAGGCCAAGGGGGGACGGCAGCCAGGGGACATGTTGCCCCCACACAAGGAGAAAGGATGCAACCCACATATTCCAGGAAAGAGAGACTCTGCAGAGGAATTTTATGAAGAGGGTGCAAATGTTGAAGATTTAGCACAGGACCTCCAGGACGCCAGCAGTCTTGACACCTCCCCAGAGCTTCATATTCCTCTCAGGCCTTCTCCCCCGTCCAGGCCTAAAGTTCAGTATGAACTGGCTGACATTCTAGATGAGGGCCCTAAGACATTGCTGCCTTTTTAATGTGGCTGTAGAGGCCACAGAGCTAGATGTGTGGGAGATGCCCACCTCTTTGCCCTCAGTGGATAGGGAACTGGTGAAGAAACATCCCCACCCCGTTCAGATCCAGCCTTCTTCTCCACCAATGCCTCTCCAGAGAGCTTGTTGTTAAAGGCCACTACGGGCAAACTGAAAACGTGGAGAAAGTAAGAAAATGGACGCTTGGGGCATGAAGGTGTCTGCCTCAGGCATTGTTGCTCTGCAGGCAGTTAATGCCTCCAGTGCCCTTGGGAAAGTTCTCCTTTGGGCTGCAGCAGCCACTGTGGCTGTTCACCTTCCTGAAGTTGACATAGTTCCTAGCTCTTGTCGAGGATAGCAAGATCATCTCCTGCCAGATTTTGCAACCTAATTTGACACCACAGACTGTGTGTGTCGTGCGATGGCTACTAGTACTGTAATTCGTCGCCATTCTTGAATGCAGATGCTCGGATTCGCTCAGGAAGTGCAGAGTAAGCTCCTGGGCGTCCTCTTTGATGTGATAAACATCTTTGGGTTAAAGGCAGATGATGCTTTACAAAGGTTCCAGACATCCAAGGTGACAGCTAAATCTTTTTGGTTGGCTGTGCCCACCGCAACGTCCAGTAGGGGTTGTGGTTTTTGCCCTTTTGCTCCACAAGAGAGGGAACAGTCCACCACTGAAGGGTTTCAGGGCAGACGTTTCCCACAGAGTATAGGGAGAGGTACCACTAGAGGTGGCATCAAAGTAGCTGGCACTGTCCACTCGGCTGCCCAGGGTGCAAAACCTCCGTGAGGCAGACTTCTGCCATGTGTCCCCAGTAGATGGGGGCAGGAGGTGGATTTCTCTGTTCAGAGCGGAATGGTCACGGACCACGTCCAATGGTTGGCCTTTGCAGCTCGTACAACATGGATACTGTCTCCCTTTCCTTCAGCGTCCTCTGGGCCTCTTTCAGCACTCCCCCCTTTACCTCTGGACCCCATCCTCCTGGGGGTGGTCCATCTACTTCCCTCGAAAGGCGCAGTATAACTGGTAATGCGCTAGTAACAAGGGAAAGGGTGATACTCTACTTACTTTCTGGTGCCGAATAAGGACTGAGGCTTGTGTCCGATCCTTGATCTAAGGACAAATTCAAGATGGTGACTCTGGCCCACATCCTACCAACTCTCAATTTACAGGACTGGTTTCACTTGACCTTCAGGGTGCATGTGCCTATCCTCTTTAGCACAGGAAATACCTGGGGTTGGTGGTGGGCCAACATCAATACCAGTTCTGAGTCCTGCCGTTCGGTCTTTCTTCAGCACCCAGGATTTTTGCCAAGCTGCTGGCAGTGGTGCCGGCTCACCTCAGGAGAGAAGTCATCCATGTCTTTCCCTACCTGAACTTCTGGCTCATCAGGACTCGCTCCCCAGACCAGGTGTCGGCACATCTGTACCGAACATGCAGCTTGTTGCACAGCTTGGGCTTTTCCATGAACTTGAAGATGTCCCAGGTTTCACCGTCCCAGTCCCTCAATTTTTTCAGAGCAGTCTCGGACGCGCACCTTGGCAGGTGGGAGTCGTGATCATCTCTGATGGTCCATGACCTACAATCACAGGGTCGAGTTCCTGCCTCAGCTGTTCTGCGTTTGCTGGGCCTTGTGGTCTCCTGCATTGTGGTGGTTCTGGAAGCCCGGCTATGCATGAGGCCGCTTCAGTGGCTCCCATATTGCCAGTGGTCTCAAATTCAAGGATTTCTTGGCTTCCGCTGTGAACAGGAAGTTCATGTTCGAGGGGATTGGGTCCTCCGACATATTCCATATCTATGACAGGTAATGTCCACAGCTGTGCTGCTTCGGAAAATCTTTGGCGTCTGCGTCCTGCGTCGATGACGTCGATGCACCGTCCCAGAGGACCTCCTCCGACGGCCGACGTCACCCGATGTGATAAGTAGGACGCACGACGCCCATAGCCTCAGTTCCGTTTTTTCCGCGAACGTGTTCGCTTCGTGAATCTCGGTACGCCTCGACTCGTTGGAGTTGCTGTTTTCTGTTCTTGGTTCGTTGAACCTGTTCGGTATATATGAAGACCTGTTCATGGCGATGTCTTTCTCATCTTCGACCCCGCGTCCGGGCTTCAAGAACTGCGGGGACTGTGGGTCCAAGATGTCGGTCACGGACTCGCACGACGCCTGCCTCTGGTGCCTCAGGGAGGCCCACGATACGGACGACTGTGTCGACTGCCAGTCGCTCACTGCGAAGACCTTGCGGGAACGCAAGAAGAAGCTGTCGGTAGGCCGGGTGTCTAAGCCCCGGAAGTTGAGGTCTGCGGGGCTTTCGACCGATGATTTGAGGGGTGACTCTCCGCGTCGTCGTCGGAAGTCCGGTGGGTCTCCTTCCAGGAGTCGGTCTCGCCACTCCTCCGCCTCTTCTAGGCATTCCAGGAAGCGCCGGCATAGGTCGCCTTCCCCGATCTCTTCCGAGGACTCCGCCCGTCGGCGGGTCGCTTATCCCTCCGTGCAAGTGACAACGGAGGAATGGGCTTCCTTCGGGAAGCAGATGCTAGCGATTCTGGAATCGCAGGGCACCGGTCCGTCTGCGCCTCCAAGTGGGGTCGGTCGGCACCGGTCGAGAGACACCGCCCGTACGCCTTCGGGCTCGGGTGGTCGGCACGGCTCGCGGGAGAGGTCCCGCTCGGACAAGAGTAGCCGTTCTCGCCATGCCCGTTCCAGGTCCCGGTCCTCGACGCGCTTGAGACCGCGTGATCCTGTGCCGTCTTCGAAGAAGACGTCGACGCCTGTGGCGCCGAGGTCATCGGCGATTTCTCTCGAGGTTCCGTCTTCGAGGGGGTCGTCGACGCCGTCGGCGCCCAGGTTGTCGAGAGATCCGCTCGGAGCTCCGGCTTGGAGGACTGTGTCGACGCCGCAGATGCTGGAGGCGTTGCAGCTGACGCTGATTCGCTCGATGTCGACGCCTTTTCTGTCGACGCCGATTCGTTCGGCGCCCTCGATGCCTTTTCTGTCGACGCCGACTCGTTCAGCGCCCTCGACGCCTTTTCTGTCGACGCCGGCGCCGACTCGTTCGGCGCCCTCGACGCTTTTCGAGGCGATGGTCTCGGAGGGGCCCCGTGGCACAGGGTTTGCCCTAAGAAGGCTATGGCTAAGGTCTGGCACTGCTTTGGTCCACAGAGGTCTTCTTCTCCCCGCTTGGAGTACATTTCAGAGGGTGATGAAGGCTCTGATGGCGGCCTGGTTCCGGTTACGGTTCCAGATGACCTTATCTCGGACCATAGTCAGTTTGATGTCCTGAGGCAGTCACTGCATGATGCCAGTGGACTGGACACCTCTCCGGAGGTGGAGTTTTGTTGGCCGGAGCATGGCACTCATGCCGATTCGTCATATCGGCTCCTTATGTCTCGGGTTACCGAGTACTTGGGTTGGTCAGATCCCCCAGGGGAGTTCGTTCAGGATGATCTCACGGACATCCTTGATCTCGGTCCACCCACTGACCCGGTTTTGCCTTTTCATATGGCTCTGCAGAGAAGGGTGGCAGCGGCTTGGACTGCTCCGGAGAGTCTCCCGGCAGTGGGCAAGTCTTTGTCGCGGAAATACCGTCCAGCCAGTAGCGACCCCTGCTACTTGTCTAGGCACCCCCACGCCGGAGAGTTTGGTGGTGCAGGCGGCTACGGCCCCGGCAAAGCAGGCGTCATATCCCACCATCCCTCCGGATAGGGACGACAAACGTTTTGACAGCTGGGCGAAGAAAGTGTTTTCTTCTGGGGGTATGGTGCTTCAGGCGGCCAACTCCGTATGTGCCTTGTCTCGTTTCACACACACTCTGTGGAACTGTGTTGCATTAGCGGCTGATCATATTCCCGAAGGGGACGAACGGGATGGTTTCCTTGCTATGGTTCAGGATGGCAAGGATGCCATGTGTGAGGCCGTTCAGTAGGGTTTGGACTTGGCGGATTGTGTCAGCCGGTCCATGGCAGCGAGCACCGTAATGCGCAGGTTTGCGTGGTTGCGGAAGTCTGGGTTCGCTCCTGATGTGCAGTCCCGGCTCCTCAACATCCACTTTGACGGTGAACACCTTTTTGGCAGCAAGGCTGACGAGAGCCTTGAGAGGTTGCAGACCTCCAAAGCTGCAGCAAAGTCGTTGGG
Organism: Ambystoma mexicanum; assembly: GCF_040938575.1. Taxonomy (NCBI): domain Eukaryota; kingdom Metazoa; phylum Chordata; class Amphibia; order Caudata; family Ambystomatidae; genus Ambystoma; species Ambystoma mexicanum. The sequence goes on from NC_090928.1 coordinate 103,237,867, forward strand.
CGCTGCAGTTCGCCAACCTCCGCCTTTTCGTCCTAGGGGACAGCAATGGAGGGGAGGTTCCTTTCGCTATTACTCGTCCTTCAGTAAAGCGAGTGGAGCTAGCAGTCAAAGAGGCCATCGTAAGAGTGCCAGAGGTGGAAACAAAGGTACTCGAGGTGCCAAGGCCGCTCGGGCAGTTGCTTCTTTGCCCTTGGGCAACGCCGCAGCCGCTACCACTCAATCATGAGGCCAGGTCCCATGGTTCGCCGGTCGGGGGAAGGCTGGCGCAGCATAGTGGCAAAGCCATTGCTTCGGATGTGTGGGTTCTGAAGATCATAACCACGGCTACTGTCTTCCTTTTCGGCAGAGGCCTCACGACAATCCACCAGGGAACCTCTCTTTGAAGAGTCCGGATCCGCTCCTTGCGCAGGAAATTCAAGCCCTGCTGGAGAAAGGCGCCATAGAACTGGTGCCTGTAGCGGAGAGGAACAAGGGATGGTATTCCCCTTATTTTTTTATTTCAAAGAAAGACGGGTGTTTGAGACCCATCATGGACTTGCGCGGTTTGAACAAACTCCTCAGGAAGGACAAGTTCAAGATGGTGACTCTTTCTCAAGTCCTCCAGGCCCTTCAACTTCAGGACTGGTTGGTGTCTCTCGACCTCAAAGATGCTTACTTCCATGTGCTGATCCATCCCAAGCACAAGAATTACCTGAGGTTCGCGGTTGGCGACTCGCACTTTCAGTTTCGGGTCCTGCCGTTCGGATTGACCTCCGCCCGAGGGTTTTCACCAAGCTCAAGGTGGTGGTGGCAGCGCATCTTAGGAAAGGGGGGATTCACATCTACCCCTACCTGGACGATTTGCTGATCAGGGGGAGCTCTCCCGAGCAAGTCCTGGATCATCTGTCCGTCACCTGCCACTCCCTTCACAGGCTGGGCTTCTCCCTCAATTTAAAGAAGTCCCATTTGACACTAACGCAGCGGCTCCAGTACATCGGAGCAGTGCTCGACACGTCCCTGGGGCAGTGTTTTCCTCCTCAGGTGAGGGCTCTTCACATTCAGCAGATGGTGCACAAGTTTCAGTTTGACCAGAATCTCCCAGCATCCGAGTTCTTGAGACTGCTCGGCCTCATGGCATCCTGCATTCTTCTGGTGCCAGAGGCTCGTCTGCGGATGAGATCTTTGCAGTGGGCACTCACGTTCCAGCGGTCTCAGTCCTCCGGCAGGCTGTCGGACCCTGTTCAGGTGCCGCCCTCGGTAGCCCGGGACCTTCTGTGGTGGGCCGTCGAGGGCAATCTGATCTGAAGTCGTGATGGAGGTGTTGCTCTCGGCCAGGCGGCCGGCAACAAAGTCTCTGTACCGTTGGAGAAAGTTCTGCGATTGGTGCAGAGTTCAGAATGTGGATCCTTTTGAATGCGACATTCCCATGATTTTGTCTTTTTTGCTTTCTTTGGCCCACAGGGGCTTGCAAGTGGGGACCATTAAAGGTTACCTGGCGGCGCTATCCATATTTAAGCGCTCGTCTGAAGAGTGTTCCTATTTTAAGATTCCTTTAATTTCACAATTTTTGAAAGAGCTCACTAATGTGTTCCCTCCGTCATCTTTTTTGGTGCCAGGTTGGTATTTGAACCTTGTTCTTAAGTTTCTTATGGGTGCTCCGTTTGAGCCTTTACATTCTTGCCCTTTGAGGCTGTTGACTCTGAAAACTGTGTTTTTGGTTGCGGTTACTTCCGCTCGCAGAGTGAGTTACAGGCACTTTCAGTTAAGCCACCCTTCACTGTGTTTCACAAGGACAGGGTTGTCCTTAGAGTTTGTCTTTCTTTTCTTCCGAAGGTGGTTTCGGATTTTCATTTGAGCCAGAAGGTTGTTCTTCCGGCGTTCTATCCTCCTCCACATCCTCGTAAGGAAGAGGAGAGGCTCCATCGGCTTGATCCTCGGAGAGCGTTGAGCTTTTATGTTTAGCGCATGTCCCGGGTCAGAGTGGACGATCAACTTTTCATTGGTTACGCTGGGAAGCGTTTAGGACAAGCTGTGACGAAACAGACTTTGTCTCGTTGGATTATTTTAGCTATCTCCAAGTGTTACCGCTTGGCGGGTAAGGACCCTCCGGCTGGCTTGCGGGCCCATTCTACCAGCGGAGTGGCTGCGTCTACTGCCCTGCAGAGGGGAGTTCCTATTCGTCACATCTGTGATGCAGCCACCTGGGCTTCAGTACATACTTTTGTACGTCACTATTCCCTTGATTCCATCAGAGGGCAAGATCTGGCCTTTGGCAAGGCAGTTCTCTATTCTTTCCCACCTCCTTGCTTGATACTGCTTTGGGAGTCTGTCCTAGTTATGTAATACGTCGGAGGACCCAATCGCCTCGGAGAACAAGTTACTTTCTTACCTGGTAACGTTCTTTCGATGGAATGGTCCCACGACGTATTCCATATCGCTCCCTGCCTGCCTTCCCCACTGCAGAATTTCTTTTGCGATTGCAGCTTGCGTTCCGCAAGGCCTTGTGTGTCTGACTGGCAGAATACTGGTGGCACACGTTCTGGGAAAAAACTATAACTGAGGCTATGGGCGTCATGCGTCCTACTTATCACATCGGGTGATGTCGGCCGTCGGAGGAGGTCCTCGGGGACGGCGCATCGACGTCATCGACGCAGACGCCAAAGATTTTCCGAAGCAGCACAGCTGTGGACATTACCTGTCATAGATATGGAATACGTCGTCGGACCATCCCATCGAAAGAACGTTACCAGGTAAGAAAGTAACTTGTTCTTCTTCTGCTTCAGAAAAGTTCCTCGACAGGGAGCTCAGCAAAACGTACTGATGGTCCATTGGGTGTTCAACCTTGTTAATGCTTTCTTACTGATCCCTGTCATTCCACTGGTTCCCATGATGGTGTGCCTGTGCGGGTCCCGCTGGGGAACTACACAAGTGGACTGTCTTGCTTCCAGTGTAAACACGAGGTGCAAGTTGTTCCTTTTTAGGGATTTTCCTCGGCAGGGAGTTCTAGGGAGAGCTTTGATTGTCAACAGGGCATTCAACCTCCATTAAGAATTCCTGCCAAACCCTGTCATTCCGCTGGTTCTCTGGAGGCTATGCCTAATTGGATCCACATTGATCTTAATAGCGCCGAACTGGGCCTGGAGAACGTGGTTGCTGGACATGTCCATCTGTCCTCACTGGTGCCTCCTGCAGACAGTGGACCGGCTTTCCCAGTCGGAAAGGTGGGTGCTCCATCCTGAACCTTCATGCTTGGCTGCTGGGGGCTGAGATACAAGGAATGGGATTTGTCTGACAACATCTTGTATAAGCAACTAAACTAAACTAAAAACTAAATGTCCTGGATGTACTCCTATCAACTGGGAGTCACTCGACTAAATCTGTTTGTCTGCAGGTGTAAACTGCTAGAAGGGGGATCTGGACCCTTTGTCCTGTCCCTTATCCCCTGCTTTGGATTTTTTGCTGATTTTAGTCCAGGTGGGCCTGCGAATTGGCACTGCAAAGGGGTACCTAGGCACTATTTCGATGTTTTTAAGATGTCCACGGAACAAGGCTCGTACATCACTATTCCCACAGTTATGCAGTTCTTGCAGGGTTTGTGTAACCAGTTTCCTCCGCACAAGTGGGATTTGAATTTGGTTTTGGCATTCCTTATGGGAGCTCCGTTGAACCCTCTTCTTTCCTGTTCCAATAAATGTCCCACCCTTACGGTGATTTACCTGGTTGCCATCACTTCTGTGAGGTTGGTAACTGAGCTCCAGGCATTTTCTGTTAAACCTCCTTATTTAGTTTTCTCCAAAAAGAAGGCGACGTTGAGACCCTCCTTTCTTCCAAATGTGGTTTCAGATTTCCATCTCGTTCAAAAGATCTTACTGCATTTTTTCCTCTGCCCCATCCTCTCCATTGGCTGGACCTGGTGCAGGCTGTTAGCTACTAGGCCTCTCCGACGAGGGACGTCGGGATAGATGACCAGATTTTTGTTGGTTATGCTGGCAGGACTGTAACTAAACAGGCCCTATCAAGAGTGGATCCTTCAGAATTGTTTATTTATTGTATTGGTTTTTACTAACTTGCTTAATACCAGAGTTTGGTTTCTAAGCATGGATCCGGGATTCGAACATCTGTTGCTCTGCGTGGTCTTGCTTCCAAGACCAGCATGTTGCCCCTGTGCTATCCTCCGGCTGGAAAGGATGTGCCTGAAGGTCTCGGATCACATTCTACCAGAGGAGTGGCTGCCACCTCTACTCTACATAAGGGAGTCCCTGTCCTGGACATCTGCCAGGTGGCAACACAGGCTTCTCTGCACACGTTTGCTATGCATTACTTCTTGGATTCTTTTTCTGGACAGGATGCGCCTATCAGCAGGGTGATCCTCCTAGGATTTTCTAGTTTAGGTGGTGTCGTCTTTCTCTCCTCCAGATCCACCTACTGGCATTGGAGTATATCATAGATGAGGAATCTGTTGGAGGAAGGAATCCATTAGAAGAACAAATTACTCCTCTCTCTAATGTTCTTTCTGATGGATGTTACTCGAATGGATTCCTCTTTGTCCCCCCCAACCTGGCCCTCTTTGGGGGATAGCTAGTAAGCTATCTGTTCCTATGGTCCCTCAGCGTTGGAGTGCTAAGAAAAAGGCGTGCAACTGAGGTCATTGAGCGCTCCGCCACAATATATACTGGCCCTGATTTCATGTTTGGCACAAGGGGCCTACAGGCTCCAAGAGGAGTCAACACAGAGCCGTACTGCCCTCCATGGTAGCATATCATGGATGTTCCTCCCACAGATTCCTCATCCATCAGAAAGAACTTTACTGGAAGTTAAGTAATTTGTTCCTTTGCAGCTTTTAGCTATTGCTGCTAAAGCTCATCTTCCCCTTGCATCAACAGTTAATTAAATTACTTTATTTATTGTGTTCCCTGGTCATGCCCTTCTCTTCCTGCCATTGCCACGCACGCTGCCAGGCTCTGACAGTTTGACAAAAGTCACACAATTTGAAATCTCAACTAATTCCTATGTTTGCCTTCCGCCAAACAGATCTTCAATTCCTTAATCTCTCTACTCAGTTACTGCAGCCCCAGCCTGCCATTGTCCACTTACGTGTGACCTATTTTTTACCCAGACCATCCTCCTCTTCTCTGCGTATATCACAGTTCCTCTAACTTGTTCGCTTTACAGCTTTTCTCATTCTGATCATCTTCTCATGGCTCCTAATTTCTGCATCAGCTTCAAAATGATCTTCACCGTTGTTTCTGAACAAGATGAACACCTTCAAATGTAAATAGAGATTCTCGATAATGCCTTTAGAGCACCTGCCCATATTCCTTCTCTCAAGGCACTGCTTCTTTGACAAATTCAACGTACAATTATAAACAGAGAGCTATAGTCAGAAGCGGTATTGTTTAGGACCTGTTTTCAAAAGACTTTACTAAGGGGAAATACTTTTGAAAACCAAGCTGTTCCTGAAAAGAAGATAAGACATTGGGGGTCATTACAACCCAGGCGCTAATTGCGCCAACTTTACCACCATGGTGTAAACTATGTTTACACCATGGTGGATGGCGGATTTACCGCCCCATTCCAAGGTGAGTGGGGCGGTAAATCCCCATTTCCCATTTTCCCTTCCCCATTCCCATTTTTGCCCCATAGGGCATAATGGGAGTGGGGAAGGCGCTAATTACGCCACCGTAAATTATGGTGGCGTAATTAGCATCATGGCCGGTTAGCGCCATGGATTTTAACGGCTGCTGAAAGCAGCCGTTAAAATCAGAATAGGCGTTAAGGGTTAACGACGGCTTTAACCCTTAACACCTGGGTCGTAATGAGGCCCATTACAATGAAAGCTATGTTTAAGGGTTGTTTGAAGAGTGCCCAATTTGATCGCAGTATGCACTTCAAAAGGAATTATATTGCAAATGTTGTCAAGACATTAAATACTTTTCCTTGTTTTCTTTCCACCTCCTAGGCAAAATAACACTGCTCTTCATGAAGCTGCCAGTCTTGGAATAGAAGGAAAGAAGTGCATTGAAGTCTTACTAGGGTAAGTTCTGCCATTAGGTTATATAGCAAGATTCTGCAACCTTTGGCTCTCCAGATGCTTTGGTCTGCAACCCCCATTACCCCCAGCCAGCATAGTCAATGGTGTGGGATAACGGAAGTTGTAGTCCAAAACATCTGGAAGGCTGCAGGTTGCAGACCCCAGTTCTATAACTTTAATTGTGAAGCATGCTTAATTTTCATTCCAGCAGCACATCATTATTACATAGGCCTGGAAAGCTTTCCCTCCCACAACAAATGTAATCACAAGCGTCATCTTGCTTTGACAGTTTTAACATTGGAACATTTCACAATGTACTTCTATTAGATTTGTAGGGAATCCATTAACTCAGATGGACAGTAGGAGTCGGAGATATGGAGGATTTGGCAAGTGTGAGTGAAAGCTTTCTTGAACAGGAATAATATGCTAACTTTGGTGCTTCCTGGAGGGGTAAAACCACAGTGGACCCTAAAGAAGCTATGCTGTGGTTGGAACAACTCTGTAATAAGGGTGATTGAATTTACTGAAGGTTAGTGCTCCCTATGTCTTTTTAAAAACATTTTTTTTAATGATTTCTTAAACATTAATTTTAAATATTTGATTCACCACCAAGGCTTTTTTGAGACTTAAAATGGCGTTGAAGTGCAGTTTCGGGTGAGCGGCTTATTTTTGAATAATCACTTACTGAACTCGTGCAGCTTTGTTTATGGTGCTTGCCATGGCTCTGAATTAGAAGAAAGGCCCCTGCATGGGTCAAGATGAGCTGACTGTGACGCACGTGCAATATTACGTTCCGGCGTCAATGTGATCTTCAAGAAAAGCTGCGTTCAGCTGTCTCCGGCTCCTGTGGTACTCGATTTGGAGTTTGCGTGGGTCCCCAGTCACACTGGCATTTTGGGTAATGAATTGGTGGATCTGGCGGCGGGTGAGTGTATGAGAAGGGGAGCGGTTGATGTGAGGCTGTCTTTGAGTGTGGATGAGGTGAAGGCTGTGGTGTTGAGACGGGTCATGGATGAGTGGCAGGAGAGGTGGGTGAGTGGGGTGAAGGGCAGGTGGATGTTTGGTGTTCGTGGGAAAGTGTTGGTGAAGGTGGATGCGGGGAGTCTGGAATGGAGGAGGGGAGAGGAGGTGATGCTGAATCGATTAAGGATAGGGCATGTGGGGCTGAATGACTGTCTGTATCGAGTGGGGGAAGCGTGAGATGAGGGATTGTGCGGTGTGTGGGGTGCCTGAGACTGCGGTACCTTTTCTGCTTAGATGTGAGAGACATGTTGAGGAGAGAGAATTGATGAGCGTTCGGTTATCTGCGCTGGGTGTGAGCTGAGTGGGAAGGCTTTGCTGGGAGGTGACGGGGTGAGAGGCAGGAGGAGGAACAGTGTGATGTTGGATTTTGTGAGGCAGACGGGGCGGTGGGAGGAGTTGGGAGTTTGTGAGACAAGTATTGATTGGTGGGTCTGGTGCACATCATCCTTTAGGATGGGGAAGCGCCTGCGTGGGTCCGCCCACGCACCCGATAATTAAGAAGAAGGTTCAGCCGCTGGCCTCCCATCTGTGTCATAGTGCAGGGGGATTTGTGACTGATACCAGGAGTGAGTCCGTGCCTGGAGTTGGATGGAGCAGTTGCTTCCGGATGCTCGGACTGGTGAGTTATGAAATCTGCCTACTTTCAAAACATCCTCCGATGCATTTACTTACGCCTTCTGATTGATTAATTTGTACCGGGTGTTTCGGATGATTTGTGGCGCTCTTGAAATCATTTCAACAAGTCTCCGCTCATACGTTGGGAACTGCAGCTTTCATATTTTTATCATCAGACTCGGTACAGCCGAGATGCCACATGACGTCTCAATTAGGTCATGGATACGCATTATGAGCATTACGGATTTCTTGCATGGCACTGGAGATGGGACCCTGTGTGTCAGTTGGGTCGTCATATAGCAGCACCATGGAATGGAGAGATTTTTTTTTTTTTTGGAGGACTACTTCAGCACTTTCCTGTCTAAATAAGTTATTTGTTGTGTGAATAAGGAGAGACCTCTAACCACTACAGCAGATGCACATCTACTTGCTTTGCCATGAACTGCTGCTCATTCTACAGTCAGGCCATCGGTTGACGGATGGTGGGCACGTACTTTCAGTATACTGACCCATATTACAAAGGCTTTCTCTCACCGAGGGGAGGTTTAATAAACTGGGGAAGGGACATCTTCATATTCAGTGGACGGTTTTGGGATGGAGTAGCTGGTGGTTACTTGTGTTTCAACGTTGGCATATGAATTGATTTACTTTAAATGGATGAGGCTTTAGATCCGAATTCCATCAGTGTCCTTTTCAATACTTATATTCTCTTGTTCTACCATCAGATGGTCCGAATGTGTACAGGAAAATGGTATTTAACATGAGACTGCAAAGCAGGTGACTGAATATGTTTTCATTGAATGCTTTTGAGGATCGTGTCACCGTAGTATTATTGTTGCAGTCAATCACAGAAGCACATGTTTTTGAATAATGATTGTCCTTTGCTATGTTTACTCACTTGACTGTCGTGAGTTGGGTTTGATGCAATGTGGAAGTGGTTTTCATGCCAACCATGGGGCCCTTTCTGCTATTCATACTTCGATCCTGGTTGCGAGTTTCATGCTTGGGGTCATTTTGCAAGTCTCGGGAGCGGTGGTGGGGTTTATATTGAAAGGGAAGTTTTTGGGTAATTTTTTTTTTAATCATTTTTTGCTGTCAAAGATCAACCGTGGGGAGCGTAATAAGTTTTCTTGGCAATGTATTGAGATGAGTGCATTTTAGGTTACATTTAGTAGTATGTTATATCAAGTTCATTTTATTGGGGAGGGGTGGCCGGGGCACAAGGAATTTCCAATGTATTGGTTATATAGTTACATAGGCTTGTGGCTCGCTAACTGTTTCTTTTTTAGAGGGGGTGGGATTGGATGTTTTTTTTAATGTAAATTTGTTTGCTTTTCAGAATTTGTTGGATTTGGACGGTGTGATTGGTGATTTGCGATGGGAGAGACGTGGGGTGGGGATGATGAGTGCAGATTTGCGAGTTGTGACTTGGAATGTTAATGGACTGAATAATGTGAATAAGAGGAGGAAAGTACTGGATTTTTTTAATGGACTACGGTGTGATGTTGTATTTTGCAAGAAACTCATTTGAAGGAGGATGAGTTGAACGTGTTAAAGAAAGGTTGGGTGGAGACAGTGTATGGTGCTTCATTTGACTCGAAATTCAGGGGAGTGGCGATCCTTATTCGGAAGAAGGCTCCTGTTAAGGTTTTGAAAGCTGTTTCTGACAAGGAGAGGCGATTAGTAGCTTTGTTGATGGACATTTAAGGTCAAATAATGTCTATGTGTAATATCTATGCCCCGTCTGTGGATTGTGGGTTCTTTTTTAGGAAGGTGGCACAGACTTTGCAAGATTTGGGATCTAAGGATATTCTCTTGGGTGGTGACTTTAACATTGTATTGGATATTAATATGGACAGAAGTGGGAATTCAACTAAAAAATATGATAGACAATTCAAGATTGGAACACCCATCTAATAGGGAGTATAGTTATTTTTCAGGTGCGCACTCAGTTTACTCTAGACTTGACATGTTTTTATTGGCTGGGAGGATGACAGAGTCCTATAGAACGAGTGAGATTGGTAATATACTATTAACAGATCATGCGCATGTACTGATGCAATTGAGCTTGAGGTATCCGATAGTTAAACACTCCTTGTGGAGGATGAATTGCTCGCTGCTGCAGAAAGAGGAGGATTTGGATGAATTAAAAAAAAGTGATTGATTACTTTGTGTCAGACAATCATACATGGGATTTGAATCCTGGTATTATTTGGGAAGCATTTAAATGTACGGTGCGCCGTCATCTGATAGGTTTGTCCAGTGGGAAGAGAAAACAGTGCGACAGTAGAAGGATTTAACTTGGGGATCGGAAAAGTGAACTATCGAAGAGTCATGGCCGACCCAACGGGTTTTGATGCAATGATTGAGTTGAAAAATTTGAAGAAAGAGATGAAAATGCTGATAGATGATTGTACGGAACGGAAAAACTTATATCTAAAATGTGCTTATTACGAGAAGGGGGAAAAGTGTGACAGGTGGTTAGCTTGCAGATTTCGGAAAAGGGAGGCTGAGCGTTCCATCACATCGATTAGGGATCAAAATGACAGAATCACCTATGATCCTGAGAAGATAAACAAGGTTTTTAGGGACTTTTATGTGGATTTGTACAAAAGCGAATTGGATGTGACAGACAAGGGGGGTGGATTTCTGGCTATGGTGGATCTGTCTAGAATAGCAGAGTGTGATTTGCAATTGCTAGAGGAAAACATTTCAGTGGACGCAATTAAGAGAGCAATTGATGTACTGAATATGGGGAAAGCCCCTGGGCCTGACGGATTTCCAATTGAATTTTATAGGGTATTACCAGATTCTGCGCCGTCTCTGTTGAAAGATATGTATACGGATTCGTTGATGAGCGGTTCATTGTGAGAGACTACTAGACATGCTATGATTTCGGTTTTCCCAAAAAAGGGGAAAGATGACACCCTGCCTACGAGCTACAGACCTAGAAGTCTAATAAATACCGATAATAAAATACTGGCTAAGATTTTGGCTCAGCGGTTGGAGAATCTGCTTCCAATGTTAATTCATAAGGATCAGTCTGGTTTTGTGAAGGGTAGGAAAACATTGACCAATATCAGGAGATTGTTTAACGCAATTTCAAAAGCAAGAGATCAACCTGATGAATGTGCTGTTCTGTCGCTTGATGCAGAGAAAGCTTTCGACAGGGTCAACTGGAATTTCCTCTTCTCAGTGCTGGTTAAAATGGGATTTGGGGAAAATTTTGTTTTATGGATAAGATTACTTTATACCAATCCTACAGCAAAAGGTAACACTAATGGTATACGATCGGCAACATTCAGTTTAGAGAGAGGAACTAGGCAGGGATGCCCATTGTCACCGCTCCTCTTTGTGATTGCATTGGAACCGCTGGCTGCTCTTATTAGAATTGAGGGTAGGATGAAGGGTCTTTCGAGCTGGGGGTTAGTGCAGAAAATGTGGTTATTTGCTGACGATATCCTACTAGTGCTTAGGGATCTGGAGAATTCTATCCCTGCCCTCATGGAAATTATGGCCGACTATAGGATATATTCAGGATATAAAATCAATTGGACAAAATCGGAGATCATGCCTTTGTCACATATTTGTGGGAGACAGAGCATTACTGATTTGGGATTTAGATGGTGTAGTGACAGATTGCTATATTTGGGAATTTGGTTAGTACCTGAGATTAAAGATCTGGTGCCGGAGAATATGAAAGTTGTTTGTAACACATTGAGGGAAGATTTGGAGAGAGTTTGTTGAGGCTGTCTCTTTGGGGCAAGGTGAATGCCTAGAAGATTGTAGCTGCCCCAAAGGTTAATTAAGTTCTAGGTATGCTTCCTTTGACTGTGTCATCGTCGACATGGAAGACCATGGACAGGCTAATTCAGGAGTTTTTGTGGGACAAAAAACCTCTGAAGCTGAAGTTGTGGAAGTTACAATTACCATTGACAGAAGGAGGTTTAGGGGTTCCTAATTTTAGAGCCTACCATTTAGTGTTTCTGTCTAATTTTTTGGTTCCCTTCATTGAAGATACTCAGGATGAGTGGGTATTGACGGAGACTAGTTTTAATGGCCCATTGACACCGAGGGCTATATTGACTTCTACGTCAAGAAGGTGTTGTGGAAAGGATCTTTTGATTGATAGCTTAAGGAAGTCATGGAAGAGCTTATGTGACTTTTTAGGGGTTAATGCTCTTAAGGAACCTGGAGCCGCGATATGGATGAATCCGTCAATAAAAATAAACGTTAATGTTGGTTTCTGGGTAGAGTTAATTTTATATCAGATCTGTTTAAGAGTGATGTCTGGATGACAGCGAGTGAAGTGCAAAAGTATTTTAAGATGGAAAACTTTAAGGTTTCGGATTACAGGAAACTTAAAAAGGCGATTTGACATGTTGACTGGTTGAACAGGATTAATCGGGATCTGTTTACGAAGAAAGTAATCGGAGGGGTGGATGGATTGGCCAGCAGAGTTTATGTGGCGATTGTGTCGCATTACAGAGGTAATGAAGTACTGAGGGCAGACTGAGATAGAAGGATTGGTTTGGATATCTCAGTGGATTTGTGGCACCAAATGTGTATCAATGTTAAGCTTTGCACTTTGAGTCTTGCAGAGAGATCGAGACAAATTAAAATCCTTAACCGGATTTATTGGTCACCTGAAAAAATGTGTAGAAGAGGGATGTTGGGAAGTTCGGATTGTTGGAGATGTATACATGAAATGGGTACGTTGGAACATTTGCTGTGGGATTGTAGGTTGGTGCGGCTGTTTTGGAATGAGGTTGGTCAAGTGTGTGAAAGGATGATTGAGGGGTTGCCGAACTTGGATTTCAGTATGGTGATTTTGGGAAGTGATAAAAGTTTGGACGATCTTAGACAGTCTCAGAAGAAATGGTTGTTCAGGGGGACCATGATGGGTAAGAAGAAAATTGTGCGTAACTGGAAAACTACTTTGACCTTGAACATTGAGTCGTGGTTAAGTGAAATGCATGATTTGGCGGAATTGGAAAAGGTACTGTTTTGGAGAGAGGGGAAGAGTGGTTTGTTGACAAAATCTGGGGAAAGTTCCTTTCGCTTTTTTAGTTGATGTTTCTTATTTATGAGTGGGGGTGAGGGTGTACATAGTTTCATAATTGTTGATTCTTGGTTAATATGCTTTATGTGATACTGTATACTGTATATATATATTTTGTTAACTGAAAATAAAAGTTAAAAAAAACTTTAAAAAAAAAGAAAATACGCTATTTTCCGTAAACGAAGATATAGATCACATTTCTTATTTAACACACAATCATAGGATTTGAAGTGCCCACTAATCGTGGCATGGCTGAGCAGACATATCTCAGTCCGTTCTATGGAGAGTGCAAATCAAATATTGGCAACAACCTTACATTACATAGACATTAAACTCAAAATCCAAAATGTCAGAACTAAAAGAAAGACTTGAACATACTTTGTAACATACATATTCATTAGAGCACAAATAGTCTGTGAATGGAGACCTGGTGTTCAAATAACTCAGCTTATTTTTAGCTTTGACTTTTGGAAGTGGAGGTAGCCACCTTTATGATGAAACAACGATTGTTATAGAAAGTATTTGTGTGCTTGCCATTTTTCTGGCATTTTTAGAGGGATACGTACATATATGCCCGTACCATGTCCTGTGTCTAATTATCTGTTATCTAAATCTATGTCACATTAAGGTGATTGCCTGAATAAACAGTTGCCTGAAAGGTTATGGGTTAACTGACTAGAGATGACATGTTCTTAATTGTATTGGGGTAATTTATTGAAAAATATAATACATAAAAGTTGTAAAGTTAAAAAAATATAAATAAGGGGACATGCCTACCTTCTGAAAAGCCAAAACTGTGTGCGTGGCCAATGCTTGTTTATGATAGCTGTTGTTTTGTCTGTGACCGCATAGTCCATGAAACGCCCAAAGCATGGGATTCTGGTCAGTTCCAAAACTGAGCAAGGGATTTCATTACTGTCTTTTAGGAGATGAGGTATCCATTTTGAATGCTGGGACCTCGCATTGTAAATATCCTGTCCATTCAAATCGACATAGGGCTAACAGAGGTTCCATTGATAGTTGGGTTTCTGTGTTCCCCCTCGTTCATGGCAACTCCTCCTTCCAGACCCGCCAGCTGTTGACCTCCTGTGTGAAGGCCTTTAACATGGCGGCCATTGTCTCAATTAGCACCTGGGTGCTATAGTGTTTCTTTTTTGGTCAATGGGTTTGTGCAAGGAGTGCAAATCCATTTACCAAAACGAAAAAGAAGACAAGATGGTTACCATGGATATTGGAAATGGAAGATTGTTCAAAAGAGGAAAATGGCCACTTTCTGTTTCCATCAACACAAGAAGCCAGGAAGAGTTGGTGCCAGGGAACGATGCCTTGGGCAGAGAAATTGGAATAATTAAGTTTAGATTTTCTTTTAAAACTGCCTCCACAGTCTCTCGCTTACTTGCAAGCGATCCGACCTGCATAAACCACACGGTTTGCACCAGAGCGTCCCAGAGTCATTCAGACGGCTTTGACTCACCGGTTATGCTGTCGGCGGGTGCTGTTCTTCATGTCGGCAGACTTTCTGTGGCTGTCACTGCTCCCTACTCGGCACGCCTCTCTTCCAGGGTCTCCGCCGCATCGGGATAACTGAGAGGGAATCTTCCTGACTCCATGAGGTAGACAGACCAGCATTGCCACTGAAGACCTTTTCGAATGCTCCCGCCACAATCCGCTTCCGCTGCAACGACTGCAGCTCCTTGGCGCTTTGGCTACGCATCTCCCTGCCTTCACATCTGGCTTCTCCTGCAAGCCTTCCACAGGCGATCTCAGCCTCTCCTGAGCGGGCCATTTATACAACCCTCTCGGTCCCAAGTGCAGGCAATGTTCCCTTTCTGCATAATGGTCTGGGTACTCTGCATCCCTCTTCCTCGTCCCAGTACCAGAGTGGTGTTTGTGTATGTCTGTGTCAATAAAGGAAGAAGGCATGACTCTAGGTTCTCTCTTCCTCATCTCAGTACCTGACTGGTGTGTTTTGGGAGAGTGTTTTCTGGAACAATAGGGAAGAGATTGTTAATTCCCTATAAAAGCCTCTTTATTAAAGGGAAATGGGGGATACCGTGTCTCACCCACGCGTGCCTCATCCCCACTTCCCAAGTCTCCTCCAACAGGTGTTCCTCCCTCGCATATCCACCCCCAGGATCAGGATCCGAAAGTGACAGACTTTCCCTGGATACCTGGGAGGAGGATATATTGGGGAAAGAACACAGGATGCCCTCAGATTCCTCACAGTGCCACATTTCAGTCTCTGACCTCAACATATGCTTTATGTGGTGTGTGGGTTATGCCAACACCATCCTTTCTCCTAACTGAACAGATATAGGATCGCATTCCAGCATCTTGTATGGCACAGACTTGAGTTCTGTCTGCTACAATTATCACCCTCTTGAGCTGTGGAAACTGGTCTTGGAGCATCACTATTCAGAGACCAGAGTCATTGAAGCACAACAAGTAATTCTCAGTCTTTCTTTTCTTTCAGGCACAAGTCTGGGTCTTCTTTAGATGGTAGCTGAGAAAGGACAACATTCCTTGTTCTACACTCAAAGCTACCTTCTTCTGACAGCCTGTCATTATTCTGAAGATGCTTCAACCTCATCACGTGACTATCCCTCCAGCCTCTTCAAAATAGGGAATTTAGGCAGACCGTGCATTAGTTGTATGGGGACATGGCTCCACCTCAACCTTTTGCCTTTGGTGCTGTTGTTTCAGACATCAAGGAAAAGCTGGAATGGCATAAGTGTCACCTGTGGGCTCCTTCTGCATCCCGAAAAGAGTTGACACAATGCCAAACCCTGTGCCCATTCAAGATGTGCCTCCTTCAGCCAAGTGGTATGTTCAATGGTTGCAAATGGATATGAAACCAGGCCCCTCTGGGCTCCTAGTGGAGCTATGGAAAACCCTAGTCAAAGATATTATCAAGCACCTCCTTAATGTATATGTGGCTAGCAGGGGGGGGGTAAGGTACTAGAAGTGATTTCTAATGCTGGGAGGCCAAGCGACTCTTGCAACTAGACCTAGGGACCTTTTTGGGTGCTTAATGCAGAAACTAAAATATTAGCTAATTCACCTGCAAATCGATTGTTCGAGACTAACCTCTTCTCCGGTTAACCCAGACCAATTTGGTGTCCTCCGTGGATGTTCCACATGCGTGAACCCGAGAATGCTTTTCAATGCAATGGCACTTTATGGGTTGCTTCCTTATTTTTGAATGGTATTCTGTTCCTACGTTCAAGTAAGGGTTTGGGGGTGTTTGATCGTTTGAGAATTGATTGTGGCAAACTGTTCGATAGAAATCAGCCCATATGCAATCAATTCTCTAATGATCAAACACCACTACCCCCAGCCCCCTTCCTTAATTACCTGTTCGCTCACCACCTGGTCCACTTCAGCCCTGTGGCATCAGATCTATCCCTCTAACGCGGGTTGGATCAGACGCTGCAGTGTCCCTTTTACTTTTTTTTTGTTGTCCCCGGTCCTCCGCCTCCAATATTGAGTAAGCGGGGGACACACCTGCACCCCCCAAGGCTAATACATACCGACCATAGGACGCAGGGGACCCCCCCACAACCCCTGCTCCACATGTTTGGTATGTATTCGCCAAATTGTTTGTTTTTATTTGGTCGAATGGTACAGGCCAAATTCGGTCAAATGTACCGACCATCAGTTCTCTCCATATGTGCCTTAATAGAGGATATCGTGCCGTTCATGTCATCCAGTTTACTTTGAATTGTGGTGAACCCCTCCCGAATGTACTCCATCATTTTCTGGGAGTCGGATGGTTCCAGCGTCCGTGAAGTGGGAGGTTCCTGTGCAGCTGTCTCCGCCCCAGGGCCCCCCCGAGGGCTTTGTGAACATATTGATAGAGGATTGCTTCTTGCCAGTTCGTGTCGACATGATGCCGGTGGGGGGATGAGCTTAAGACCAGGAGACCAGACAGGGGAGTGGATAGGGCCCCGAGGAGAGGCACCCGGGTCGTCTCGGGCCCGTGTGAGTGGAGGCAGAGCCGAACACCAGGACAGAATATGGCGACTCCGTTCCAGATGGGGGGACCAGTCAATGCTAGACTGCAGATCCCGTGACAAAAGGGTCTCCTCGGCCAGCTAATGTGTGTGGGAACCAGTGAACAGTAATCGGCCCCAAGAAATTCTGTAGGGGATCAGGGCTCAAGAAGCAGTGACCAGCAGGAGAGGCAAGAGGAGCCGGAGTCTTGGGTGTTGATGTAGTGAGGTAGTGCAGGGGTACACCACTGTACGAGGTGGTAAGGTGGTCGGCACTCAGTCTAGTAGGCGGCAGTCGTCAAAGACAGGTGGAGGGGCCCAGAGCCTTGGACCAGGCGTAGCAGGAGGTCTAGCAAATGGGTGGTTCGGAAAGGGTAAACACCTCAGGTCGTCCCCGTATCAGTTAATAAGGCAGGTGAACCACCATCCACAGCCAGAAGGTTTAGTGGGGGGAACTGGCTACAGGGCCCCAGGGGGGGGGGGTCACCCGTTGGCGTCAAAATGGAGCTGGTGGGTGCCGTGGCCGTGGGAGAGACCCACCTGGGGGCGACTCCGAGCTGGCACACCAGCGCCAGAGGGTTCCAGGGGAGAGAGAATGGGGTCGGCATGACCAGCCAGTCCCGCGGGTAGCGCCCGCGCCCAGCCACGAGGGCAGGGGTCCAGAGTAGATCGTGGGGCTCCACAGTACCCACCGTGTGTCGGGGGGCCCAAGCGTCTCCCAAGGCTTCCAGAATCGAGGAGACAAAGGATAGGGTCTGCTCTGGTGAAGCAGGCGCAGAAGAGGTCGGGGCCCGGGACAACTCACCGCCCGGAGCCGAATCAATGGTGGGACGATCGGGGTCAGCACACCGCCCAGGACGGGGCAGCAGAGCGGGTCGCTCTGGAATCCAGTGCAGGTCCCGGCCCACAAGGTGGAGAAGGAGGCCGCAGCGCAGGCCAGCCCCTCCGGTGTAAGGCGGGCGAGGGCTGCTGCGCTGAGCGAGTAGAGCACCTCTCCCCCACAGCAGGCCGCGGGATACAGGCGCACCCACCTGGAACTAAGAGCGGGGCCGGAGAAGCACCCGCTCCCGTCCCGCTCGCAATGGGCTGCAGCGCCGCAGCAGGAGCGGTTCAGCGGGTGGTACTCGAACAGCAGACGCCCTGCCCCACCAGCAATCCCAGTAATGGGTCGGTTGTTTGTAATGCCGGGGCAAACCGGAGAATTTCGAAGGGAAGGTGCCTCACGGAGCTGAGAATCAGGCGGCCATCTTCTCTGAGCGCAACAGCGCCCCCCCAGGGCTGACTTTCAAGTCTGTCCTCGATTTATGAGGACGCCGAGACATCATCAGATGAATCAAGACCTTTTGGCCTCCAATATGGTACGCCATCAGTCCCTGAGGCCCTCATTTCTGAAGAATCCAGAATAAAATACCATCAAGCAGGGGTGTTGCTAGGTCTGGAAAAGATCCGGGGCTACGCTAATTTTGGGACTGTGGGGGCTGGGGACTGGGAGCTAGCTAGCCTTTTTGGTTGTAACCCCTGAGCTTCTATCCGGGGATACAACTAAAAGACCTGGGGCTACAGCTTCCTCAGCCCCCGTACCCTCCCTAGCAACGCCTCTGCCTTAAAGAGTGCCTGCATGATGCCAGTGGTTTGGACACCTCACCAGAGGTAGAGTTTGGCAGATCAGATCCATCTGATCATGCAAAAGTTACCTATATGCAGTTAATGTCAAGTGTAGTTGAGTACATGGGATGGGCTAGACCAAGCCCAGTTTTCGAACAGGATGACCTGTCTGATTTTCTGGGCAGGGGACCTCAGGAAGACCCAATTGTGCCCTTTCATGCAGCTTTACAAAAGCGCGTAACAAACAATTGGGAGGCTCCTGAATTGAATCCGGCGGTCAACAAGAAACTGACTTCTAAATATAGGATGTCAAGCAGTGATCCCTATTATTTGTCAAAGCACCCAACTCCGGAGAGTCTGGTGGTACAGGCTGCCACCTCAACCACAAGACAAAATGCCTACCCTACTATCCCTCCTGATCGGGATGATAAGTGTTACGACGCTCTAGCCAAGAAGGTTTTTTTTCGGCTCGAAGTATGGTCTTGAAGTCAGCAAATGCCACGTGCACTTTGGCTAGGTTCACTCATACCCTTTGGGAGTGTATATCCAGGGCGGCTGACCATATCCCCGAAGGGGAAGAACGAGACAGGTTTTTGAACATAGTTAAGGATGGAAAGGACGTTGTGTGAATCCCTCCAGACTGGTCTCGACTCCACTAACAGTATCAGCAGAGGAGTGGCGGCTAGTACTGTTATGCGCAGGAAGGCCTCGTTAAGGAAGTCAGGATTTGCTCCAGATGTACAATCCAGACTGCTTAACATGCCCTTTGGCGGCACACATTTGTTCGTTAGCAAGGCTGATGAAAGTCTAGAGAAACTTCAAAGGCAGCAGCCAAATCCCTTGGTGCTGTGATTAGACAACCTCCAATCCTCCCCACGGGTACGCCCTGGAGGGGTAGGTCCTTTCGTCACTACTCAACATTTGGAATAGGGAGAGGACAATCAGTTCAAAGAGGCCAAAGAAGATTCCCTGTGGTGGACGGGGAAGCAGTACTGAGACTGCCTCAGCATCGGCTACTTTTCCATCAGCCACTGCAGCAGCCGCCCCAAAACCTCTCTGAGGACTTAGTTCACAAGACTGCAGTGGGAGGCAGACTCTCACAGCATCTGATGGAATGGCAGGCTATTACTTCAGATGCATGGGCATTGGAAACAGTTGCCCAGGGGTACTGCCTTCTCTTTCTAAAAAAAAAAGCCGGAGTCATACACCGTGGAACAAGAGTTCCAGATCCGCTCCTTGTGCGGGAAATATTAATCGTGCTAGAGAAAGGTGATATAGGACCAGTACCTGTAGTGGAGAGGAACAAGGGTTGGTACTTCCCATACTTTTTATTCCAAAAAAGGACTGAGGATTGAGACCCATCTTGGATTTAAGAGACTTGAACAAGTTCCTTAGGAAGGACAGGTTCAAGATGTTTACCCTTTCCCAGATCCTTCAGGCCCTCCAGATTCAGGACTGGATGGTATCATTGGCCCTTCCATCACAAGCACACAAGGTACCTGAGGTTTGCCGTTGGCAGTTCTCATTATCAGTTGCTAGTTCTGCCATTTGGGCTGACCACCGCCACAAGGGATTTTACCAAGTTAATGGCGGTGGTGGCAGCGAGGGAGCGTGGGAGATTCACATCTAGCCCTACCTAGACGATTGGCTGATCGGGGCCAGTTCCCCAGAACAGGTCCTGGAATATCTCAGCTTCACCTGTCACTCCCTTCATAGACTGGGCTTCTCCCGCAAATTCAAGAAGTGTCACATGATACCATTGCAAAAGTCTCCAATTCATTGGATCAGTCCTGGTTGCATCCCTGGGAAAAGCTTCACCACCAGAGGTTAGGGCCCAATACATTCTGCAGATGGTCACCAAATTCCAGAGTGCCCAGCATCTGCAGCCTTCGATTTTCTGAGGTTGCTCAGCCTCATGGCATCCTGCATTTTTCTGGTGCCAGAGGTTCGCCCGAGAAGGTGATCTCTCGATTGGGCTCTGAGAACACAGAAGTCCCAATTCTCAGGAAGGATGTCAGACATCCTACAGATCCCGAGTAGAGTCTCACAGGATCTTCGGTGGTGGACCTGCCAGGAGAACATTCTGAAAGGAGAACCCTTTTGGCAACCATGGCCGAAGATAACAGTAGTGACGGATGCCTCACTCACATGCCAACGATCTGACAATCAGCGGTAGTTGGTCTCCATCCGAGTCCAAAATACACATCAACCTTTTGGAGCTGAGGGCAATCAGACTAGCGCTGAAGGCCTTTCTGCCCTCTGTACGGGGAAAGAATGTCCTGATAATGACGGACAGCACAGTGGCCATGTACTACCTCAACAAAAGAAGAGGTGTAGAGTCACTACCACTGTGCGGAGAGGCAAAGCAGCTCTGGTTCTGGGCAATGCGAGAAGGGATCTCCCTATCTGCAGTTCACCTAGCCGGAGTGGAGAATACGGCGGTGGACGCTCTGAGCAGGCAGAGCAGTCTCCCACCAGTGGGAACTTGCTCAGGAAGTCTTTCAAGAGATCTTCACCCTTTGGGGAACCCCTCAAGTGGATTTGTTTGCGACCAGTGTCAACCGAAAGTGCAAATTTCCCCGAAGAGGAGCTCTAGGAGACGCGTTCATGGTGGATTGGAAATTTCCACTCCTGTACGCGTTTCCTCCATTCCCCGTCATTCCTCACGTGATCAGGAGGTTGAGAACTTTCGGGAAATCCATGATCCTAATTTGCATGTAATACATATTGTGTTAGCCTTTTGGTTACACCTAGCTAATCTGGGGCTCCAGATTGGTACTGTTAAAGGATATCTTGTGGCGCTTTCTATATTTAAGTGCACTTTGGTGGAGGTATCTTATTTCAAAATGTCTCTAATAAAACAATTCCTAAAAGGATTGACAAATGTTTTCCCTCCGATCCATTTTCAAGTCCCGGTTTGGGATTCCAACTTGGTGTTGAAATTTATGATGTGTGCTCCTTTCGAGCCTATACGCTCCTGTCCTTCGAGGCTGCTAACCTTAAAAGCCATCTTCTTAGTAGCCATTACATCTGCCCGAAGGGTGCGTGAGCTTCAGGCTTTATCCTGCAAGCCTCCTTACACTATTTTCTGTAAGGAATGTTGTTAGGGAGAATTCTCTGTTTAGGCTTAATTTCCTAACCTAGTGAGTCCCCCAGCAGCTTTGCTGGATTTTTGGTGTTTATTTTTTTTCTCCTGCCAAGAGTGAGACTCTTTTACCCTCACTCTTGGACATGATTTGAGTGTGTTCCTTTGACTCTAGATGTGTTTAATGGGCTATGGCGTCTTTTACTCCATAGGGCTTCATGTGTTTTTTTGATGTGTGTTACACAGCACCCTCAGTGCAGTAACACAGGGGAGTCATAGCGACCCCCCAGTATACTGACTACTGTCTCCCAGGGCATGTAAAGTCACCATTGACTTTACTAGTCTTGAATTCTGAACAGAACCAGTACAAACCATCATATTGTGGACGTACTGGCCGGGGCAATTCGATTGCCCCGGGGTCTGTTAGTCGAGGGGGCACGTCTCCGTCCCCCCTGATCGAATTTTGGCTGGTGGCAGTGGATACTACTTTTTATATTGAACCGGGAATATTTCTCTATGGGATTTTCCCATTGTTCGAGGCTACTATCTTTATTTAATTACGATAGCCTTGAAACATACCGCCGGTTTATTTAATTATTATTAATTCTCCGGTTGGTATTTTTTGCCAAAACTCGGTTCTAAAATGTGGTTTGTGTTCTCTTCTGTGACTCCAACCCAAGTCGAGCCCTTTGTTCCACTTTTTGGTGGGCTTCTCCACAGAAGCCCTCCAAAGTGGTCCCACTCTGTCTGGGGTACTTAGGAGGGGTGGAGGGGGATTTAGGCACCCTGGACTGAGTTGCCTAGGCAACTGAAGTCGCACTCCGTCCTGATTGGCCCAAGTGGTGAGCCGGCCGGCTCACCACTTAGCATGTTTGAGTGACAGCTAGGCTGAGTGAATTGGGGGTTTTCTGCATAAAAGCAGGGCTTTGGGTACTGGAACTTCAGAAGTCGCCACAGGACCTAAGAATCCGACGAGGGAGAAGCTGAGCCGACCTGCTACGACGACACCACCGGTGGAGCCCTGCTGAACCGTCTCACCACTTTTCCCAACGACAGAGGAGATCTCCCACCGGAGAGTCTTCTTCCTTTGACTGGTGGGGATAACCAGTTTCACCGTCTTTTCGCCTTCCCGACGCATCTCGTGGCCGCCTTGCCTGTGCCAAGCACCCCGGCAACCGGAATACCACATTTTACCACGACCGCGAAATAAAGGGTAATACCTTTAACCGGAAAACGCCGCGGCTGGTTTCTTCTGTGGCAGTGAAACGACCTTCATCTTTCCTCCAAGTCGAGATCTTCTCTTCCTCTGGACGACGCCGAGACTTGCACCCGCTGCCAGGAACAACTGCCACCGCTGGAGGATCCTTCCCACTTAAGGTACCGTGTTCCGCCTGGCTTCCCTTGCCACCGACTGTACGGGGTAGATTTAGCCCCCGGCTTTCGAACCTGGGTTAGCCTGGGACACCCTGGCTAAACTTTTCTGAGCCTCTCTAAACTCTTTTCGAACTCTCTGCAAGACTTTCAAAGCCTAGTGTAACTGTGTGATCTTGGGCACATTTGTGCTCTGCTCTCTCTAAGAGTGGGCCCGCGTTTATAAACCTGGGGGTATTAAGCGCGTTATAAATAACAAATCATAATCAAACTGTTTGTTGGCTACTCAGGCCACAAGTTGGGTATAGCAATCGCTAAACGGATGTCATCCAGATTAATAATAATGGCAATATCTGGATGCTACAGACTGGCGGGAAAATATCCCCCAGAAGGCCTTCGGGCTCATTCGACCAGGGGCATGGGGACTTCCTCCACAATGTGTGCGGCTGCCATAAGTTCGTCCATACATATTTTCACCAAACATTACAGTTTAGATTCTTCTTCAGGCCGGGAAGGCTTATTTGGTAAGGCAGTGTTGCATTCGGTGCACACAAACCCATGAGAACTACTAAATTGTCAAGAAAAATTCTGACTCCCTCCTCCAGAAATACTAGGAATTGCTTTGGGAGTCTATCATAAGATAAGGAATATGTGGGAGGACACAATCCATTCAAAGAACAAGTTACTTACCCCTGGTAACGTTCTTTCGACTGGATGTTCCTCCCACGTATTCCTTATCGCCCCTCCCAACCTGCCCCGCAGTAGAATTTCCTTTGCTATTGCAGTCTGCGCTCCCTCAGGAGGAGTAATTGGGTAAACTTTTACTGAGTAAAATGGGATAGATCCTACATTTGTAAAAACGGAACTGAAGCCAACGGATGCTGCATGTGCTATCTATGCCTTCAGTGACGTAGACATCGAGACAGAGGCCTCCGAGGGACATCGAGTCGACAGGCATCGACGCGCAGCGCCCTCTGCTGAAAAATAAATTCCAAAACAGTTGAGCTGGATTTTGGAAATATCATAAGATAAGGAATATGTGGGAGAAACATCCAGTCGAAAGAACATTGCCAGGGGTAAGTAACTTGTTTGTCTATAGCAAACAACAAACATGCCACTGTGTCAGAGTGTTATTCTTGATCCCTTACAGCTCTTAGCAAGTTGCTCTGAAGCATGTTGATGAAATATCTATCCAAGCTGTAAATCAGGGACTTTACATCATGCTTGTTTTTGTCCTGGCTCCTAAGCAGACCACTGCTTATTCCTTTAACATGGACAATGAAGTGGATTTGATTTCATGGCCTTCTAGTATAATGTGTATGCATTTGGGGTTCATACATTGACCTTCTCAAAACTACATATGTAAGCATGTTTGCGTGTATGATATAAATAAGCTGTTTAAACTGCTAAGCGCTTTGCTATTATAAATCATTATATGAATCAATGAATGAGAAGTAACACAGAAAAACACACTTCTTGCTATGTAGCTTTTGCTAGTACAAGGTCTAGGAGAATAACGAGCTTAGTGTATACTTCTGCTGGTTTATAGCACTGCTGTTGCTATTCAGTATAGACTGTCCATTAAACATGGATGACATTGCTTGCTCTTTCTTCAAGGCACTACATTCTACTCTGCCTTGTCAAGCTTATACTGGTATACTATTATGAGGGGAATTCTGGCATGAAATGGTATCTACCTTTTTGCTTCTACCCCACAAGGCAGAATGGGGGAATTCCGATGACACCAATATACATTCTTGAAATTGGATTGGGGACCTCTGTTGGAAAATTCCTTTCTGATCTTAAGCAGTGGACATTGTTAGCTAGGGTAGCTTCCACCAGAGGTATCTTGACGTTGAATATCCAACAGGCACAGGAGAATGCGAAAAACTAGGAGCTAAAAAAGAAAGGTTTGTAAAGCACCTCTAAATGCAAGTTGGTTCACGGTAGCCCTAAGTGATTATGGGATAAAATTCCACAACTTGATAGCAGCAATTGAGAAAGCTCGGCCACCGGTTCTAGACAGTCTGTAGTAGGGAATCTGAATTAGACATCTATCCTGAGAATGAAGATGACCGACCCGCAATATAATTCTGAAACTTAGCTTCTAAATATTCAGCACCTTGTCCATAAAAGGCTTGGTGTACAATACAAAGTGACTTGAAAGCAACCTGCTTATCCACTGGGTGCCAATGTAACTTAAGTAACACTGAAGGGGAAGCAGTAGCCACCCTGTCCACAAGATTCTGTAATTGTTGCAGGCAATGAATACATTATTGGGGTTTAGCCAGGTAAAATGGATTACAATAATCAATCCGGCTCAACACCAGTGCTGCCACAACTGGGGCATGCATTGCTGAGGGAAGAAAATATAGTACTTGTCGAAGGATATTTAGGGGAAAGTGCCCAGATTGACATACAGGAACCAATTTGAGCTTCCATGGAGAGTGAGGAGGTGGTCTTCCATTCCAAATCCTTAACCACGGGTACCGGAACGAGAAGAGAACAAAGAGAGGAAGGCCAGAAAGCAGACGTTCACAGGAAGGTGACAGAAGAGGGATCAACCACCAGGATTTACGTCTTGTCCCCATTCAATTTCAACCAGGTGTTGCCTGAGAAGAGTGATCAAATTCCTCCAGATTAAGTTGTACAATAATCTGGGTAACATCAGCATAAGAGTAGTAGCCGAGGCCATGGGAGTGGATGAGGCCGACTAATGGTTGGATGTAAACCTTGAATAATATCGAAGACAAGGCTCAACCCTGTGGAACACCACATGAAAGGACACTAGAACAGGACTGAAAAGGAGGAAGAGAAAGGATGTGAATGTTGAAAAGATCAGAGGAAAACCAAGATGGAACCGGGCCTGAAAGACGTGCAATGGCCAAACGACCTAACAGAGTGGGGGATCAAGCGTCTCGAAGGCGGCTGATAGAGTTCAAAGCGGATAGATCCAAGTGGTGGACATTGCTACAGTTTCCGATTATGGGCAGGCTAGCAGACTTCACTTTGCGTTCCCGAGATACGTGCTACAATCCCCTCCCAATGGGATCCCTAGAGACTATTTCAGTAAACTGCAGAACTGCATTCACAGGTTATGTGACAAGAGCACCCCCAGAGTAGTGCCGTGAATGCCATGCAGATAAGTCTAGGAAGGAGGTTTGGGCCTTCTAAATGTATGCAAGTGCTACTGTGCGTCTCATATGGCAGAGGCAAATGGTCCAGTGATCAAGTTGGAAATTGATTGAATGGGACTGAAAACGCCTATTCAGGTCTTAGACAGTAACTTTCAAGTCTGTGCTGTCCCTCCAGATGGTGCCATAATAGTACCGAATAGACGAGGAGTTAGAAAAAAGATGGAATGGGAGACAGAGTTACTCCGGGCGCCTCCTGTGGGCAGTGCTTCATTGCCTCAGGGACAGGAAATTTACAACATCAACAAGTGGGAGGAAGGTGGTTTGCCACACTGAAGGAAAATATCTATCAGGGTCACTTAAAATCATTTACCGTCCTACAGGAGTGATATGGATTAGGGAGAGGGTGTGTTTTCCAATGCTTGCAGATCCATCACGCACTTCACCTGCGATTGGGAGGGAGGCTTAACCTGGCTAAATCCATACCACCTGAACATACAATGAGGAAGGCATCAGTGACCCAAAAGCCTATCTCGGCAAACTGTAAGGTACGTTAAAGTTTAATGCCAGCTAGAAGAGAGTGCAATTGAGAAGTGGGACAGGATGTAGGCTCTCTACAGACCCAGGTAAATTGTATTAGTGCTAGACCGAAATTGATACAATTTAAGGAGAGGCACAGTTCACTATTGACTTGATAAGCTGTACAGGATGGATAGAAGAGGAGATGAGCTGTGTCCAAAATGCAACATCATTATGGCTTCATTCTGCACATGTTTTGGTTAGCGAACAAATTAGGTAACTTGATGGGGTATTGGGATGGCTATTGGATATGGAACCTAAATTGGCGCTATTGGATGGGGGGATTTGACCTCCGCTCTGTTTTTATAAATTTTTCATCATCGTGGCCCTTAAAACTGCTTAAAAATATAACACTAGACAATGGGGACTGGCACTTCTCCCCACACTGGGGGAATGGCGGACCGGCTTGAATGCCAATTTGTAATATGAGAAGCCGTTTGATTTGCACACCTTGCAGAATGTATAGGTAAGCAAGGTAAACCCAATTAATATGTAATGGATTGGTGTCCTCTTTGTTGGTGTGGGGGTGGGGGGGCCGGGGGCTCTAGGACATGCTTGGTTTGTTTTGGTTATTTTGTATTCTTTCAAAATGCAAATCTATCTGCTTTCTCCAACTTCCCCTCTGAAGCTACACACAGTGCTGCATTTCCTACCATAATCAATGTGCGTGTGTTTTGGTAGTTCCCTTTCCAGCCTCATTTGTGTCCCCTATCGAAGAATCACCATGGACACACTGGATGGAGGCTCCAAGTCACCCATTAGTAATGTCTCTAATCTCTCCCTATCCCAACATCTTCAGTTGCTGCATTCTAACACACTATGTGCACAACAACCAAGCCACTTATACACAACAGTGAAATACCCATCTGTGATTAGGCGCCCTGCTTTGTTCCTGGTACATATAGTTGTGGGACAAGGAGGCAGGGTGCCTCACCAAGATATTGGGTAAGAGGACCAGGTGGTATGGTGAGGATTCCCTGGTCACCCCCATGTAATCCCCATTTCAGGGCAGCAGACCATCCCATTGTTTCAGCTAGGTATGGGTTCTTTTTAAGTGGTGCAGCCCTTATACCTGGGGAGCTGAGGCCATATTCGATTAGGCAAATTAGGCTCTATCATACCCCAAACCACAGTGCTTAAGCCTCCACTGAAGCTGGGGACCATGTAACCACTGCCCCTTTTAAGAAATCCGAATCCAACCTCCTGAGAGCAAAGACATGTGGTGAGTCTGGCCAACATCACAACAAAGGAACACATCAAATAGCCAGTGTTAATGTTGCTGTGAGTCCTACATCAGCGAGAACTCCCCTTAAGTTAGAAGCTCACTCAGCAGTTCTCACTGAGATGTACGTTCCCACAAGTAATACAAGTTTGCAAATGTGTTTACTGGCAGCATTTCCACTTGCAAGTGAAACAATCTTACCAGTCCATTGTCTGCCCTGCCAGCAGTTTCCCCTTGTGAGTGATACAAAGATACAATTTTACAAAAGGTAAGCATTCCCTTCATACAAATAAGGATCAGCACACTGTTAAATGATTTACCAGCATGAGTCCCTGAAGATGGGCAGATAGGGAAACCATGCCCGTCTATGGGAGTGGTCTGCAGCAGCACGGGACATGGAGTGGTTTCTGAAATGTCAGACAGGACAAATAAAGGCTTGTTCCGGGACCTGCATTTCAGATCAGGCTCAGGTGAGCCAATTAAAAACAGTCTATCAAAGCCCCTCACAAATTCCAGGCCACAGATGCAGTCCCTTAATGGAAGCCCAGACCAGGGTGAGAGTCTGTACAGCTATTTAAACCCAGACCCTCAGTCAGGTCAGTATGAATGTTTGGATTGGAGCAGGAGAGTTGAGATTGGAGGTTAGAGGCAAGGCCGAGATATTAGGCAAGACCTAGGAGACTGGAGAATAGGCCCATGTAGTTGGGTATTACTTAACCTAGAGGCTGGTGTAGAGACCAAGAGGACCATACCAAGGAGTCACAGGAACTGGAGAAATAGGCAAGGGGCTGGAGATGTATGGCCAAAGAGGGGTTGACACTAAGAAAGAGTGTGGCAGCCTGAAGAGTAGAGCTGGCGCCCTGAGGACTCAAGAAGAGAGAGACCTAGAAACCATTGAGCTGAAGAGTAGAATGAATATTCAATGTAGTGCCAAAAGGGGTGAAGGAGATACATAGAGGAGTAAAAAGGTGAAAGTAGTAAGGAAGCTGATGGTCAGAGTAGCAAAAGCTGGAGACTTAGAAATGTGCAAGAGTCAAGGTAGAAAGAAGAATGGTGAGGAGAGGAGTGCACAAGGTGCCTACGGGTGAAGAAGGGGAAAGAGAGAGAGTTTATTAATGCTGAGTACAGAAAGATTGCGAGGAGCTCAGAGTAGCAAGGAAAGTGCACATAAGGATAAACAAAGTGGGAAAGAGAGGAGCGACTTGATGATTAGATACAGTTGTACTGAAAGGGGTGAAGAAGATGAGCGGAAGAGGAAAGATTTCGAGTGTTGGGAAGGGTATAGTTCCCAAAGGGGTGAAGAAAGTGGGAGAAAGGTAGAGACTTTGAAACTGAATTCTAGAAGAGGAGCTTGGCAAAAGGGAGAGTGAGGCTTGGCAAAAGGGAGAGTGAGGGCAAATTGAAAAGGGGAACACACAGGTAAGCGACAATTATTGAGAGAAATAGAAACTTTAAGAAAGAGACCATGTGTTGGTGTAATAGAGGACTAGAGAGCAGTGGTATGGTGATGATGGCAAGAAGAGAAACTGGGACAGGAGCTGCTGAGAGAGAAGATTGGAGAAGTGGAATATGGGTAAGAGAAGAAAGCATAGGGAGTGAAGCAGGAGGAGTGAATGGTAGAGTATTTGACTACCCTTCCTTCCTGCTAGGATCCCCTTGTTCACTCCCGGGACTGTGAGAGTTGCTACATTCTCCACCTAGGCCTCTCGTTCTGCTGATATAGAGAGGTGTAGGTGGAGGTCGAGGGGAAGGTGGGAAGGGGAGGTGGATAGAAAGGGAGAGGGGAGAGTGGGGAAGTGGAGAATAAAAAAGACTGTGGGGAATAACGAAGGACTACAGACAAGCAAGACTAGGTCATAGAGAAGAACAAAAAGGAGAAACATCCCCATGAATCCACTGCTGGACAAAGAATGTCAAAGAACACATTCCACATCGGGAATAGGGCACGTCCTTGTCACTGAGAAGACCAAATACTTTGGTATAAGTCGTTTTGTTTCAACCTGTCTCCAGGAAGGACATCCCGAGAATCACCTACGTTTGGAATGTAGAATTTTTATTTCTACTATTAGTCAAACCTATCAGACTAATCCTGACCTTGTAGTTGCACTTTATTCAGAATCAGTGCATTATTTTACCCCAAATGTAAAGGTTCTGTAATAAAACAGCTGAAACTTAAGTTTTTGTGCTTGTCTGGTTATTCCATTCCTGTCACAGGTGTGACGCCACCCATTAGAGGTCAAACATCAGAACGCTGCACCTCTCAAACTGAATTACAATTCTCCTCTCTGAACACAAATGGCCAAGACCCTTGACACACAACACTCATAAACATAACTGCACACAGTTCCCAGATACTAAGAACTGCGTGCATCAACCCATCAGCTACGTTTTCTTGTCCTTTTCCTTTCCACTACTACCCTCTCCCACTGTTATGTTTTTTCATCCGCTGAAGTGCCAGTACCTTGCATATGTCAGCAGAGCATGGTATATACCCAGTAATATAACTTCTAATGAATTCCTTCCTCCTCCAGATTCCTCATTTATGATGAGCAATCCCCAGCACAGCTGTCCTTTGGAAACCTTTCTGACACCATGGGGCATAGCGGGATTCCACGTTGGCTCGGCCCAAGGCCTCCATGTACCCCACGCCGGGCATGGCGTTGTGGCCAGTAAATATTGAGACGTTGCATCCTGTGATTTTAGTTCCTTTTTTCTGCAAACTCTGTTCACTTTGGGAGCACGCTACTTTGTTATTTCGAGATCAAGCCCTGTGCAGTTTGCGGTTGACAGATGTCATTGTCTGACCCCCAAAAGGTGTGTTTATACTGCGTAGGGGAAATGAACGATAACCAAGACCAGGATTATAGTTCATCGTTCATATGGAGGAAATCCTTCTGCCAGCAAAAAAGTCAAAATGTAGTCCTAGTAGACATAAAAATTACTTCTTAGAAGATCATCTCGATAGTTAGGAATGTTCTATTGCAATGCGTTTGCAAATGGCGGCTTGTTGCTATACCTCGTCCCTCTGCCCTTGCATCCGAGTGCCACATCGTCATCTCTAAAAGGTAGGAAGGTAAGCTGTGCACGCTGTATCTGGCAGTCGTATTCAGCGTATTACATCTCCTTTCTTGCCGTACTGCGATCCACGCTTGCAGCTAGTTGCCCATACTCTCGTCATTGTTCCTCCTTTTCATCCACACCTACTGGTATTGACTGCAAACAACGCGTGCCCAGAGAGCACTTATCCTTTACCAGTTTAACATCTTGCTAAACGATCCATAACGTACAGAGCTACCAGCATGCCTCTGGGCAGGGATGGCCTTGGGGGCAGCAGCGCCCTGGGTGAATTGGTACCCCCCCCCCCCTCCGTGCCCTGGCCGACCCCTGTGCCCTTGGTCAACAGGGGGCAGGGCGGAGGGGGGTGGGGCCAGGACGTTTTTTTATTTTTATTTTTGAACCACCTCAGTCCGGCGAGGAGGTAATGATATGAATAGGGTGCATCAGCACCCTATTGTTATTAAATGCGCTCTGCATGCGCATTTAATAACAATGGGGTGCCTGCCATGCCTTCTGCCACTACGCCAGCTTGGTGGAGCCCTTGAAAGACCCCCTCGCCGCCCGAGCTGGCGTGGTGAAGGCTAATAGCGCCCTTTTATTATTAAAAGCGCTCACGGTGGAGGGGAGCATTTAATAACAATAGGTTGCTGACAACAGCTATTGTTATTAAATGTTCCCACCGCTGCGGGCGCATTTAATAGCAAAAGCCTGCCTGCCGCACCTTCTACTACGCCAGCTCGGGGGAGCCCTTGAAAGACTCCCTGAGCTGGCGTGGCCTGGGGCTAATGGCGCCCTGGGGGGCATGGCGCCCCGGGTGGTCGCCCGGCCCGCCCTCCCCTAAGGCCGGCTCTACCTGCGGGAACCTGTCCCCTACGCCTCCACCTCCTTGGGAGGCATCTATCCATGACTCAGCCTCCTACCTTATGCTCCGGTGTGGCAGCAGCACTTGACAGTTACTTTCATCACCAATGGCCGCACCCTGATACATTTTACTAGCATTGACCCTGCACCCTCCACTGCCACACCTTTCCTTGTTTCTCGATTCCTCGGCCAGCACTACCGATGTAGCCTTCACCCACCTGGTGAGGCTTTCACAGGGTGTGCCCCGTACCACCGTTCCCTTCATGTGCTTGCTGTGTCCCCACTCTTCCCTGCATGTTGGACCCAGTACACAGGGTATGCCACTCTTCCTGCAACTACCAACGTGATTCACTAGTCTTGGGCTGCGTTTGTAATCTAACCTATCTGCAACCCACTGAACTTGACTTGGCTGCCTTTCAATGCAATTGTAACTATACTGGTCTGGCTGTGACTGTTCCCTTTTGCCCGCCGGCTCCCTACAACACCACTGTATCCTGATCTGGACCAGTAGGACGGGCCTGTCTTTCTTTGTCTAAGCGTAACTGTACACCTGATGCAGCTCCCTGTAACTTGAGGCGTGGCTTTTCCAGACTGTGCACCTACTCTAATTTTGTCGTATTGCTTATTTGTATACCTGATGTAGCCCCCGTACCATGAGGCATGGCTCTGTCAGTTATAGAACCACCTGCATGCTGTAAACCCTATGTGTGGTCCTGCACCTTGTAGAATGTCACTTTGCACTTGCTGTAGCTAGTGCCTAGATACTTGAGGGCTTTGTGCGCTGCTATAAATGCAACAATAAATAAAGTTGATGGTATTTCTTTCTATTTCACGTAGAGCTACCACTGTAGAGGCATCTCAAAGCTCTCACTCAGACTTGTATGTAGGTCTGGGGGATAGGCTAATAAGGAAACACCAAAGGGCACAAAATGCTTGGGTGGGACCAATCTATGGTTTGAATAAATATAATATGGTTACACTACACTGGCTCCCAATCCTAGCCAGAGCTATAATGCAATTAGTTTGCCTATGATTTAAGACTTAACACTCATTTGATATAAGGTCATTGCTTCTAGTCCGAATAGGGCACCACCCTGAGCATATAAACCTCTAGCAGTATGTCCCAATTTCAAATAAAAATGCTTGCCCAAAAAGCAATCTGGGTGCAAAATCAAAAGCATGCGATGTATTATAAGAAAAAAGATTAGCAGGCCCTTACCTCTAAAGGTTTACACCACTTGCAGAGCATTAGTTCTTTGAATGTTTGGTTTAATGGCTGTCAGCTGTCATATTTTGGTATACTTTACCCACAAATTGGAGGTTAATACTATGCCCTGCATGCCTTATCATGAACATTATTTTATCAAATTTAATTAATGTGTCACTGAAAATAGACATTCTCCCTTTTTAAAGGGAAGGAATGATGACTCTAATATTTGCATCTCTTTGGTAATGGAAGATAAATTAAGATGTGTGGTATCTCAATTCTTCTTTGCCACCACTCATTCTAGAAAAGTGTCTGTTTTTTGGAACAGTTGTTCACCTGTTGTGCTGTCTTTTCCTTTGCGAAGTTACCGGCACGAGTACCAGAACCAGACAGTGGACAACAGCTACTTATGTAGCTCTTCCCCAGAGCTACATTTTTCCATCCAGATGTTCAGGTTTCTTGGTTGTCATGGCCGCATAGGTGATGCTGGCTATTTTGAAGATGAGGATTCTAAGAGGTAGCCAGTGTAGTACTTTGAGGATAGGGGAGATGTAGGCATCTTTCTTTGCACCACAGGAGAGATAGACTGCGGCATGTTGGATGGCCTTCATTGGCGCTTAGGTGGGAGCTGAAGCACCTGCAAACCGGGGGTTAGTGGGAGGGTATTAAGGCCTGTACAACGTTTAAGCAGTGGAGTCCCTGTCAGAGTGAAACCATAAGTCACTTCTGAAATTAATGTGTTTTGTACACTTTCCTAGGAGGAGGAATACAGTGTTTTTTGCGTTCAGAATTGAGTAGGCACTGGACATCCTGGACTGTGTGAGGTTTTGAGTTGCTGAATGTTGCCAATACACTTGACCTTCACTTTGAGCTGCGTATTATCAATTTGATGCCATAGTTGGCTTGAAGTTCCCCCAGTGGTTCATTTTAGAGGTTGAAGGTAACAGGTGATAGGGTGAATACATGGGAGGCGCTGCAAGTTTCAGGACTGTTGTGTCACCAAGTTGGTGTGTGCCGGCTCAACTGTGTTTAAGGTGCAGAGAGGTTACGCAGGACCAGAAGGTATAGATTGCCTTTGTCCAGTATGTGGAGGGTGTCCTTGATGTACTAGATGCTGGTGGTCTAATTCATGCGTCTTGGACATAAAGCAGATTGGTAATTTTCTTTTTTTATTCATGACAGTTTTTTTTTGGCTGACACACACAGTACCATTTAATCACAGTATATCAGTGCACCATAGTATTCATACAGATAGAGTTGTTGCACCGGCGATAGAAGGAATCTTTCAGATTTAAATTACAATATATTTTGTCAATCAATAAAAATAACAACATTCTTGACTAGGTGAAGCATAATATTTATCCCAAGAACTCCCTTCCCTAATAAGATAGACATAACTACACTGGAGTATTGGCACCCTGCATATAAAAGACCCCAGTATTTGTTTATACAGATTAAGGCTTACTAAGAAGCCACTCCACCAGTGCATACTGCCTCAACCTCATCTTGACCAAGGGTCCAGCAGCACCCCAACTGTATTGCTTTTATATGCACAGAAGACTCTCCCAATGTCCATACTTCTAGCTGACCAACTTCAATGTTGGGTCTCATCCATATTCTCCACTGGCACCCACATGCGAGGAGAACATTTGCCCAAATATTATCCCGTAAAAACTCATTCTCCCCGTTCATCCGTTCTGTTGATACGGCCTCATTCAGAGTAACCAACAATGGTACCCCTGTGCCAGGCTTTGACGCACCGCTCCATTACTCAGCAATCTAACACTTTTATAGCACCATCCCCAACGTGATCAGCTTGCTTATTATTGGTAAAAAGCATAGTATACATATCATAGCCGAGTGTAAATGATTCAAACCTTTCCATGCTCTAAGAAAATCAGTGGTTTTCCTTCACTCTGTCTGCAGAACACACAAGACCAAATCGTGTGAAGAAAGTTCAACATATCAGACCCACATCTGTGGCATCTCAGAGAGCACTATTAACCTGAAGTTGTGCACCCTCAAAGGGGGCAGATATCTTCTGCAATATGCTAAAATGAATTAGTTTACCGATCACACTCTGGAAAACCTGTTTGACATGAGAGCACACTTTTCCCACCTTTCATTCACTAAGAATGGTATCCGGGCCCTGCTGCCATTTCAGTCACATGTCCACACAGTGGCGTGATACCAATGAGGGTAATGTTTGATATAAGTGTGCTATTTTCTTTCAACCACCTACAACAAGGGGCGTGATCTGCAGTTGGGTCAATTGGGGCAGTTCAGAAGGTTGATCTGGCCAGAATTTCTAAGCCACTGACTGTAACTTCAGATGTAATAGAAATTGTCCAGCTGGGATATTAAAGTCTTGCCTAAACTCAGTAAAATCCTTGAAAGTCTTCTTTGCATAGTAGGCCCTGTTTATTACAGCCTTGTATTTCTTGCGGATTAATCTCTCGTGCAGAGACCCCATTACTTATCTGACACCTTCTTCAAAGTGACACCTATATGTCATATGGAGCTACCAACTGCATCCACCAATGTATAATTCCTCACACTTCCGAGCTAGCCCAGATCAATATGAGCTTTATTCACCTACTTGTTCAAGCATCGTCCTGCCCAGCTTTGAATCATCTATGCATCAATTATGACTGCCTGTCCTGTGATAAACCTGAATGTGTCTCCCTGAAAAGTCATCACCCAACGTACAAGCAGAAAGGAACTTCTGTTTATAATTTTCGGAACACATCAGGTCCTCAGAGGCAAGAGACTTTTTGTAGAAAAAATACTTAACCACCGAAGGTCATGATACCTGGGAGCGGAACTGTAGTCTTTGTCCTGGGATCCAGAGTCCCACCTTGTCCCGTGCTCAAAACGTGGGGAAGGGAGACCCCCGGCTGGCGCTTCCTGACTTATTTGTGAACACTTCTTTCTTTCCTGTGAATGCTATCCCACACTCTTTTATATTTAGTTGTAAGGACTGGCAATAGGTTTTTCTTAGTATAGGCCTTTTTATTTGACAAGACGTCTCTAGGACTGCTTTATTATTTGATGGTCGCGGCTTGCTCCCATCTTAGATTTAGGTTTAGGTAAGGCGTTTTTCCAACCTGCATATACAGTTTAATAAACACCCTTGAACTTTGATCACTTGTGTCCGTCTTTACTGTTGCCACCATGAGTTCCTTACATTCCACACACCCATTCTACTGCATGCCAACACTACTCCGCCGTGGAATATCCGTCAGTCTGGGACTCTCTTCATGAGGCAATTTCAGGGTCATTAAACATACTCTCAGCATTTTATCCTTCCAGATAATATTTGAAAGGATTTTATCAATTTCCCTGAAATGCTGCTATGCAATCAATATTGTAATGCATTGATAAATGAGCAACAGGCGGGGGAGAAGCACCAACTTCCCCACTGCTGCCTTACCCATATTGGAAGCTTATTCCAGAATTCAATAGAATTTTGTATCCCTGCTATTTTATCGTATGAATTATATCGTAGAATATTTGTGTCGTATCTGTAGTTCCAAATAGTGGAAAGCGTCAGGGAATCATATTATTTGTGACACTAGGTTCAGTCTCCCCTGTTTTTAAACCACAGGAAACATAACATCGAAGTTGGTCAAGTTTATCCCATCACAGTTGTTAGCCTGAAATCTTACATTTCCTCTATCGTCTCCAGGAATGTATATTGTGTCTTACTCATATGCAAGCAAATGCTCTCCACATAATACCCGTTCCCCCTTTTTGCGCTGCAACTCCTAATAATGCAGCTGAGTCCCACGAAAGATTCGGTCCAGCTGTCACATTGTCAC
This sequence comes from Ambystoma mexicanum, assembly GCF_040938575.1. Taxonomy (NCBI): domain Eukaryota; kingdom Metazoa; phylum Chordata; class Amphibia; order Caudata; family Ambystomatidae; genus Ambystoma; species Ambystoma mexicanum. The sequence continues at coordinate 103,274,511 of NC_090928.1, forward strand.
TGACATTAGATAGCAGCCATTTCTGCACCTGGACACACTGGGGGCTCATTTTCAATGACCCGTTAAGTACATCTAATGCATAAAAGACTTGCGTAATATTTTTTACAAATGCGATTTACTTCATGGCTAAATTTCCACAATTTGTATGGCAGGAAGGAGGTGCCTATCATAAGTTGCGATTCCTCCACGCCCTTCTTCTCCACCATACAAAATACTCCAGCATTTGCGCCAGCATGGATTTTCATGGCATTGTAAAAGCGTATTTGCCAGGCAGTGCTTGCTCAATTTGCACAACAGAGTTCAAAAGGGTGGTGTACAAGCACACACACCACCTTTTTGCACTTTTCTTTTGCACTCTGCTGTGCAAATGTTGAAAATTATGCAATGGGGACCTGCCTGCACAAAAGTGTAAATGAAATGGGGGTACTCTCCACATAATTTCCGGGGAACTCGAATATGAAGCACACTGCATTGCATAGTTTTTGTAATGTTCTAAACTAGTCCTCTCTGCTAGTAACTGAATATTCACCTAATTTCTAAATACAATTTGCATGCATTGCAAAGCTCTTGTATTGTCATGTTTGCACAGACTACAGTCTTTCAAAGGATCTTTCCCCCCACAGTGCTTCGAGGCGATAACAATGGCAGTAGCCACTGTACAAAAATCATGAAGCAAATGGTGAAAATACTTGGGATATCTCCACAACTGTAATCCCCTTCCTCTGAAACCTCTCTTTCACTCTAAAGACATTGGTTCAAAAGCCAGACTGAACAAAAGTGGTCAGAAAGGGCACTTCTGTTGTCCACCGCACTGCAATCCCCACTTCGGGGAATAAACCTCCCCTGTCCTTGCACTAGCAGTCCTTTGTGTACTCTGACCTAATCCATCCAATCATTGACAGCCCAAATGCATATTGCTACAATGTCCAGTACGGATAATCCCATCTCATTGAGTCAACAACAGCCTTTTCAGCATCCACGGCCACCATTGCCACTGGCTCCTCAATAAGCACATTAGCTTCCAGGTCCGCAACCAACCTGCAGATTCCTCATGGAAGTTCTATTCAGCATGCAACCGTACGGATCAGTGAGATTAAGGGAAAATATCTCATAAATCCGCTGTGCTATAACACTAATAAGGATTTTTGTTGCTCGTGTTCAGCAGAGACAGTGATCTGTGTGATGCTGGCAAAGTCTCACCGTTGCCCGGCGGTCACCATTGCTTGGCTCGTTGATGGTGGTAGCATTCCTGTTGACTGTGCTTCCTGAAACAAAGAGAATAGGATTGGGGCTAGTAAACACACATGGGCCTTGTAGAAGTCATGGGGCTGCCTGTCACTTTCCGGGGTCATCCTGTATTTATCATTTTAAATTGTTAATTTCCGGCACAGATACTGGTTCCTCTGGTCTACTAGTCACATCGGGGTCTATTCCTGGTGGCTGGGCTTTGTACAGAAAATCATCCATCTGCTCATGGTCCACCCCAACTTCTTTTATATAATGTTAATATAAAAAGCACAAAGGATCCATCCTATTATTCCTTCCCTAGATATGGTGGGCTGTTTCACCTGCCCTCTCATGGCCTTAACCCACTTCGCCTTCCTAGGCAGCCAGACATGGGCTTCACTTACTCTGTGTTGGCGCCACAGATGTTTAGCATAATCATACTTCCCCAGATTCTCTGCTGCCTTCATATAAACATTCTCACTCTGAGCTAAAGCTTATGTTTCCACCTATGTCCTATCCATGTGCTGTTTTTCCCTGGTTACTTCCCTCATGGCGTTGCAGCTGACTTGACAATGTCTTTCTGACCCCCAACATAGTTACCATAAACTTCCCTCTTATGCACACTTTAGAGGCTTCCCATATAGTGGAATAGTCCTACTCTCCTGCTCTGTCATTTTATTTTTTTAATCCTGTATTTGCATTATTAACCAGCAGCAAATCTATATAAGAAAAATCTTGTGTGTTGGTTCATAGTAAGGGAAGTGCTGGCCTGCAGGGTGCTGAACCATCAGTGTGTTTAGTAGCTCCAGTGGAACTCCAGCCTCCACAAACAATACTAAGGTGCCACATGCACTCTGTGTGAAGCATGAGGACAATATAATATATCCTCACCAGCTCTTGGACAACCTGTCAGTCTTTAGGCATTTAGTGTGTCTTATGCAGCATCCCCATTTAATTTCAATATGTTTTGTTGCAGGAAAGATTGAACCAAATGCCATTTAACCAGACCTCCAATTCCTATGACATTCCATGACACTGCTTTATTTCCTGTCATGTTGCATCATATTTTGAGTGTCTGCATCCAGGAAATATCAATGAACTAGTCAAGGAAAACCCTCAGAAGCCTGGTATCCTTTAACCACTAAACATCAGCAACAAACAAAAATGCACTGTTGCTGGGAAGTCTGTGAACCAAAAAACAGTTTGAACATGTTAACCCCATAACTATTTGCTAATAATAGCACCCTCCCCCACCCTGGCGAGGATGGCCCCACTGCAACCGTCTGGCAAATCAATACTCTGAAGATGATTATAGCCCCTCACATGTTGTGGATTTAACTGTATTTTCTTCCCATCCATTATTGACCCTTCAAGAGGCAATGAGGAACCATGTCTAAGAGCTATAGCAATCATTGTTCAGTGATTGTAAGCAATAAGTTACTTACCTGTAAACTCCTGTTCTGCAGCACTGGTATCTTTCATAGATTCACATGCTGCTTGAATATTCCCAGTCGTCAGGCAGGGAATCCTCAGTAACATTAAAGCAGTTTACATTTAAAATGTAATACTGCTGTCACTTTAGTGCTCTGTTAGAGTCATTATTGGTCATATTGCCCAATAGCCAATTGACAGGTCTTCCTTAGCTCCACCCCCAGAGGCTATCTGCAGAATTTGACAAGCGCACGTGAACGTGGCAATATGACCCAGAAAGAGCCATACAGGGTAGTTTGGAAGGTTGCATGTGAATCTATGAAAGATACCAATGATGGAGAACAGAAGTTAAAGGTAAGTAATGCCACCCGCTTTGGATCTTTCATAGATTCACATGCTGTTGAATATATTATAAAGCAGTACGCACAATACCAACAATGGGTGGAGGTAAGGCTCACCTAAAGGAAACACTCAACTCACCCACACCTGTTGCATAGCACTGCCTGGTTGACCCTGGACTCCTCTGTGCAGTCCCTGCTGGCACAGAAATGCACTGATCTCCACGTGGAAGTCCTGCAAATATCCAGCAGGAGAACAAAGCCTTTGTAGCCACATCAGCTCCTGTAGAATGAGCATGGAGGTCTGCCAGGAAGAGGGCTCCGAGCTAGCTGATGAAAGTGTGAAATGCAGTCACTGTGCAATCAATGATTTTGAAAGAGCGTTGCCCGTGCCAGACGGACCAAAAACCACAAACAGCTGAGAAGACTTGTGGAACGTCTTAGTGAGAGAGATATAGAATTTCAGGGCTTGTGCTAAATTCAAGGAATGCAAAGAATATTCTGCTGGAGAGGAAGGGGAACCAAAGAAGATGGGTAACACCACAGGTTTGTTAAGGTAGAAGGAAGATGGAGCCTGGGGTATGAAAGTCTGATCTGTGCAAATAACTATCTTGGATCTATAGAAAGTCAAATAGGGAGTTTTACATGAGAGAGCCTGGATTTCCCCCACACGCCTTGCAGAGGTGACGGCAACCAACAGGGTGCTCTTCTAGGATAAAAACGTTAGAGAGGCTTTGTGCATTGGCTCAAAAGGAGGCCTCCTGAGATTGGAGAGAACCACATTCAACTCCCAAGCTGGAGCAGGGACTCGAGCAGGAGGGAATGAGGGGAACATTCCTATGAGGAATTCATTTGAGTTTGTGAGACCATAGAGAAGATGCCACAGGGGACCACATAAATATGGAAATGGCATCAATGTGTACCTTGTTATAAGGGGGAGCCAGACCAGCCCGTGTCAAAGACCCAAAGTAGAGCAAGAGGTCCTGAGCTTGCACACAGAACGGGTCGAGGCCACGACCAGAAAACCAAATGGAGAAACGATTCCACTTGCTCTTGTAGCAGGAAACTGTGGCGGAAGCCCCGGCCTTGGCCAGAACATCTCAACAGTCAAGAGGCAAAGGTATACTTACAAGCTCTAAGAAGCCCGGAGACAGGCCTTCAGATTGAGGGATGTTACGCTCACTTGGTCTCTGCGGAGGCGTTGGGGCACAGTTGCAGCCCTCCCTGAACTTGAATCGCTCCCTTCAGGCCTCTCCCTCAGTAGAAAAGCTGTGACCGGTGGTACGTGGTGATACTGCCCCTGCATGGAGATAAGAGTGTGTGAGTGCGCCAATCTGTGATTGTTGTACCTCTTGAACCCTTTACCCCAAAGTACAGTTTCTGTGAGTATACGCCTGCCCATAAAGTTCACCTGTGAATTATGGAAGATTAGCTCTCCATCCTGCAACTTCTGGCAGGGGTGCGTCGAATGGGATCTAGTTCCTTCACTGATGAGGATTAGTTCAGTCCAGCTGCGACTATGCTTCTCCTTATGATTGGTAAGTCTTTCTTGAGCTCTTGTGATGCTGTTCGTTCTGTTTAATGTTTTCATATGTTGCTCCTATTTATGCCTGCAATAATGTCTCTTCTGTTTTCTTCCTTTAGATGGAAATGCGGCCTCAATGCAGCTGTGAGACGCAAGACGTGGCCGGATGGAAGATGGATGCTACCGCAATGTTCGACAGCAGGTAAGCAATGGTTTAAGGAAAAGCGCAACGTATGGCGAAGAGCAACCTTAAAATGACTGTTTTTTCGATGTCTAACCTTGTCTTCTGTTTTTCCTTGCAGGCGCTGCTGTCGACGATGGAGCGTGTTGTGCTGCGGTACCAAGATGAAGATATCGGCGTTCCGGAAAGTGTAAAGATTAATACTTGGTTCGCAGAAGAGATGTACAGGTAAGAAGAGCTTCCCCGAGTTGGTAAGTATGCTGGCAGGAAACAGGATGTCTAGGAAGCAAGATCTTGAAAGGTAAGTCTGACCTCAGGCAACGGTGAGCATTATGCTGCTTGCAAGTGCAGAATAACGTGAAGCGTCTGTCTTGAGGATTGGGGCAGCTTATATTGCTGAGATTGTGGGCATGCCCATTAGGGCCGGCTTACCAGCCACACCCTGCCACTCCTAGAGAGTGAGCACATGCGAAGGCAATCCATTAGCAGCCACACCCAAGAATACACTTGGGGCTACTCAATGGATGGAATTTTCAAGGTTAATGCATCCTGCTTAATGGATGGAATGTTCAAGGTTAATGCATCTAAATTGCTATGTCCATAATAAAAGCTTTTTGGTGTTAAATGGATGTTCTTGTTTACTTTTGTTCATGAGCTTGGCGCCAAAGGCGCCAGGACAGTGTCAAACCAGGTCTACTGTGCATGCGACCCCTGCATGCCTGTGCCCTTGACTTCATGACCATGACAGGGAGGCCGGGTCGTGGTGTAGCACTGCTCCTTTTTCTCTGGATAGCAGGTTGACGAGCTGTAGTAAAACAAAGAGGTGATGGCTGGAAGGTTTATAAGTAATCTTAAACCTCTGGCAATTGCTCTGGGCAAGCCTTCAGAGAATCGTTCTTCGCCTGCCAAGCCATTACAGAAAGGGAAAGACCATATGCAAATCAGGCTTGGTCCCACCCCCAAAGGGGCAGTCCAGCCCAGACTGCTAGGTCAAATCCTTTCTGCATGGAGACCACCAGCTTCCCCAGACATGTTTCGGCCTCATTGGGCATCATCAGTGAGGAATAGCTTGGGTCTCTAGGCCCAACAGGCACGGGATCCATGTCTGGGCATACCTGTCCCAATCGGGGTGACAAAGCAAAAACAAGGAGGGGATGGCTGAAAGGTTTAGAATTAATCTTAAACCTCTGGCAATTTCTCTGGACAACCCTCCAGACCATCGTTCTTCGCCTGCGCCATTACAGAAAGGGAAAGACCTTATGCAAATCAGGCTTGGTCCCACCCCCAAAGGGGCAGTCCGGCCTAAACTGCTCGGTTACATCCCTTCTGCACGAGACCACAAGCATCCCCAGAAAATGTTCGGCCTTGTGCTGCTTGCTCTCCTTTTCGGGCAGAACTGAGCATGGAGAAAATGGATTAGCTGAGCGCTTTCGGGCCACAGCACACACCACTGAATCCAGATTGTGTTGCATCCGTAGACACCTAGGGGCCAAATCAGGAGCCTTGTACTTCTTTTCAAATCAGTCCTTCTTGGGAGGGGCAGAAAAAGGTTTCCTCAAGGTCAAGAGGCAATCTTTCAAAATTTCCTTGAGGACGGGTGTGGCAACCACAGACTTCCTTGTTTGCTCCCTCTGCTTGTACAAGAAGCCTTCCTTCATTTGTTCCTCTGGGATTAGATCAAACAATTTAGCAGCCTTAGACATGATGGCTTGGAAGGAAACAATCTTATCAAGAGGAGAATCTCTCAGCGGAGGATCCTCAGGTTCACCATCCCCTGGTACAACATTATCAAAGTTGGCAAAAGTGTTAGTTTGAGTGGACACACCACCGTGAGAGAATTCATCTGATTTAGTATATGTAAGGTTGGTAGGATTAGGGAGAGGATGTGTGTGGGTGCGTGAGGAGCATGCAACGGGTCAGTAGGACGATCCTATCGTGGAGGCCAATATGGGCCAGGTAGCCTATGCTGCAACTCCGAGACCAGAGTCTGTAGAGTGGATAAGATGTCCATAGAAAGGTTACGAGGCTCTGGTTGAGTGGAGCCTGCATTGGTGATGGCCCAGTGGGAGCAGGAAATGTTTGCGGGGGCAGCATAGTCGCTGAAGCACCAGCTGAAGTAGTTGGTAGTACTTCTACGTAGTTGTCATCGTCACCATAAAACACCCCTTCCTCACCCTCAAATTCTGCATCACTGACAGGTTGCAATATGTCCTCAGGAAGGACCATACAAGGCCTGCGAATAGCAGGAGGTACATATGGAGTCTGTGTAAAAAGTGGATGAGCAGATCCTTCCCATGACTAGATTCTGATTATACTGTTCCAACTGCCTGCCTTGCGAGTCATTTTTAATGATGCTGATATCACAATTTACTAAAAGTAGTTTTCTAATGTATAACCTTCTTCGATTTTCTTTTGATTTTCTTTTTATATGCCAAATGTTTTTTATTGTGTCTTATCTCAGCATTTTGTAAATAAGTGATGGTTTTGTTTTGTATTTTTTCTTTCTTCTTTTCTACTGTGTGTAAAGCCGCAATGTCGGCAAGAATGCACAATAAACAAAAACAAAACAAAAAGTGGATGAGTTTGCTTAGGCCTTGCAAAAGCCGAAATGCAGAGTCTGAATCCCTGAACTGGGAAACCCCCCCCCTCAGAGACGCAGACTAAGAAGATTGCACCTTTGTTGTGCACATGGTGGTCGTAGTGGTCCCAGATGTCTATGGAATACAGTGCCCAGTCGACTAATTTGTCATCGGAATGCGCATAGATTCGTTCATCCATAAAGATTTGAACTGCTTATGATTCATCGATGGAGTCATAGACAAATTCCTTGTCAACAGGATTGCCTACGGCCAGCAAGAGGTGTTGACGAGTACTTATTTGCAGAAGACGAGTGTTGAGCAGCAAAAGACATAGAAGGGCAATTCATGGAAGACAGAGAAGAAGGAACAGACTTTGGTGACAAGACTGTCACTTACAGGATAGTGGATATTGACGCTGTCGTTGACGAGGTGGCAGCCCGAGCTTGGACCGTATGTCCCTTTTTAGGTCTTTTCTCACAGGAAGTCTCATTGTGGGATCTTGACCTCTTAGATGAGGAGGTGTACACTCCAGGGGTCTGATCTGCCTGAGGGAAACAAAGCGCCTTGTTGGAGAAGGACTGACAGATGGCACAGTCACCAATCTCATTTTCTGGATAGAGACAGTAGGGGTGTTTGTGGTGAAGATCCTCCACATAAACATTCCTGTGACAAGGAAAACAGGCCTTCAAAAGGCTGTTCTTCCTGGTGGTTGGCATAGCTTCATGGACACCATTCCAAGGCCTCACAAAAAGGAGCTGAAAAAGGTACCTCCGGAGGTGTCAAAAAGCTTGAAAAACACCACCGACGGGTGGAGAACGTTCCTAGCGTGGTGAAGAATCGAAGAAACAATAGAAAAAATGAAGCAATAATCAACAAATCAAAGAATGGAGAGATTTTACCAGGGCTCCCAACACTGAACGTGTGGTAAAAGATTGGAAGATGGCCTTTGGGAGTGGAGCTAAAGGAGACCTGCCAATTGGCTGTGGGGCACTATGACCCCCCAAATGACTCTACTAGAGCACCAAAGTGACAGAGGTTTTAAAATGTAAACTGCTTTAATGTTATCAGGGATTCCCAGCCTGATGACATCAAGCAGCACGTGAATCTATGAAAAATCCAATGCTGGTGACCTGTAGAACCAATAAGATTGTCACGCAATATAAAACACATTCTCCCCATCAAAGGACATGTAATTTCCTTTTTGTTTTGGGTCCATGTTTTATGGCAGCAATCCTTCATTTTCAATGCTGATTGCTGACTGTTTTTGAAATTCCATTGACACTTCTTCTCTCCTCTAGAATAATGCAACACAATGTTCTGCGAGGGACACTGAGGAATGTCCTCCTCCTCTGCGATATCAGCATCAATTGAACACTGCACCCCTAAGGGCCTCTCCTTTGCATATGCCGCATTCTGTTGCATCAGACCTAGGGTACAGTCCTGAGATTGTTTATTTAATGGGCAATCCTTTGTAGGCATGTCTGCTCCCAGAAATGTACATCTCTGCAACATTCATATTCATATCTCTGTCCAGTCCCAAGCTGCCTGCGGTGTCATTAATTAATTTGACTATTATTATGCGCTTCACACCAGAGACCAGTCTCTAAGCGTGGGACCAGGATTCAAACCTACGTTGCTTTGCATTCAAGATAAACGTGTTGACCCCGAGCTATCCTCCCGGCCCCATTTCATGAAGAAATGGGGGTGATTCCATCCAGTATCTTTAACTTGGCTGGAAATAACATTATGTATCTCACCGAGAAGTCCTATTTTTTTTTATTTTCAAAATTTCTTTATTGGGATTTATGTATTAAAACAGTTAAATCATTGAGTCAAGCAATCACAACGGTAATAATCAGGAGTAATCAAAATAGGCCACTTGTGCATTAATGATTAAACGGAAAAAACAAAACAATAACAACATTAACAAGTCTCCATATGGTCAATGATGTAAGCAACATGGGGGGGTCGAGCAGCAAGTGAGCACAGGTTAGGAGCTGTGCCAGTATTATTTACCAGATATCTTGTGTCAACAGGGGCTAGTTGCTCAAGGGGGTTTATCATCGTTAGAGGGGTTAAGTAAGGCCCAGGTAAGAGTTTTCCAGGCAGCAAGTCCCAAGCTCGTGTCTTCAGGGGATGTGGTGAGGCCGTTCTCCCAAGCTGAGGTTTCTGCCTCTATCCAGCGCTCCAGTTCGTTGTGCCATACCTGGTATTGTGGGCCTCCAGGTCGCTTCCAGGCCATAGCAATGGTCCTTTTGACCAGAATGCATACCAGGTCCATGAGCTTGACTGAGTGTTTGAACTTGGCCAGTCTGGGATACGTTCCAAGAAGGCACTCTTTAGGGGTCCATTCATATTTGGTCATGCCTGCCTCGCTACATAGGAGTTCCACTCCCGCCCAAAGTCGACGGACCTTGACACATCCCCAGAACATGTGTAGAAGATTTGCTCCGTCTCTGCCACACCATGGGCAGTTATGCTGGGGTAGATGATATATTTTGGCTATTCTAAGCGGTGTCAAGTATGTTCTGTATAGCATGTTGAGTTGTATCAATTTGAATCTGGAATTTCTGGATACCGCATTAGGGAACGCTAGTGCTCTGCCCCATTCGGCTTCGGACAGTTCGTGACCCAGGTCTCTCTCCCATTTGGTTTTGAGATCTTGACTACGGGGGTTGGGCCTGTCAATTAGGTGACTATATATACGGGAGACAGGCCTCCATCCATCCCCCAGGCCATATAGGTGTGTTATGAAGGGGTCAGTTTCAGGCTCCTCAGGCCACGTGTCCCATTTAGTCTTAGCCAATTTACGTATCTTTATGTACCAGAGGAATTGACCAGCCGGGACGCCATCGTCAGATTGCAAGGAGGAGAAATCCCGGAAGGTGCCCTCATTGTATAGATCCCCCCAAGTGTATACTCCCATCCTTTCCCAGTGTCGAATGGAGGCAAGGTCCACCGAGTTCTGGCATAGGTCGGCTAAGAGCGGTATGTCCGGGTTATATCGGTGTTTCAAGTGAAGAAGGCTTTTAACCCTTTGCCATACCTGACGGCCCAGGGTAGCTAAGAAAGGAATCCCATCTACAAGACGTTGAGGGGCCCAAATGAGTTCGTTTAATCGAAATGGAGCAATCGGGTGTTGTAAAAGCAGTGTTTCGGAGGTAACATCATCATCTAGCCATTTGGCCACGAAGCTTAGTTGGGCAGCCAGGTAATAACGTTCCAGATCAGGGAGCCGAATGCCTCCTTGCTCGTAAGGGAGGGTCAGCGTGGATAATGCAAATTTGTGCCTACTAGTGCCCCACAGGAAGTCTTTAAGTATCTTTCCTAAAAGACGGAAGAAGGGAGTTCTAATGTAGTAAAAAATATTTTGGAAACCGTAGAGGAATCTGGGGAGAACAATCATCTTAATGATGGCAGCCCTGCCCATCATGGATAGGGGGAGGCGAGCCCAGAACCCAATTGACTTGCGCAAGGGAGGCAGCGCCGCTACCGTGTTGTTGGCGTGCATGAGTTCAGGCGTGTGATAAATATTGATGCCCAGATAGCGGAAAGTGGTGGGACACCAACCTATACCCAGGGAGGGGAGTTCAGCAACATGTGTATTCCGGAGGGCGCCCAACGGAAACAGGCAAGACTTGTGTTTGCTGAAGTGTATTCCTGATACCTTGGCAAAGTTGCCGAGGACCTCCAACATGGTTGGGACATTCAGCTGCGGGTCCCTCACATAAAGGAGAACATCATCCGCATATAGGGAAATTATGTGGTCCACCCCGTCAATCCTTATACCAGCATCAAAGAATTGTTTCCTAAAGTAAATGGCAATGGGTTCAAGCCCGATTATATATAGCATGGGGGAGAGCGGACAGCCCTGCCTTTTGCCCCTTTGTATATCCCATGCCGTGGAGATGAGCCGACCAGTTTTCACCCGTGCTCGCGGTTTGGTGTAGAGAACTGTGATCCATTGAATGAATCGCTCACCGAAACCAAACTCCCTAAGTACCGCAATCAGCCACTCCCAAAAAATTGAATCGAACGCTTTGATGGCGTCCAAAGAGAGCAAAGCGTGGGATTTCCCTGTGTGAGTGGGATGTGATAATACGTGTTGTAATCTGCGCAGGTTGGCAGTGGTGTTTCGGCCCGGCACAAAGCCACTCTGGTCGGGGTGTACCACCTCTCCGATCACCCTGGACAGTCGCTTAGCCAGAATGGTTGTGAGGATTTTAACATCATAATTGAGCATGGCGAGAGGGCGATAGGAATCACAGTCATCTGCAGGCTTACCAGGCTTGAGGAGCGGAACCACCAAAGTCTCGCGCATGCTCCCAGGCAGGATGCCCGACTCATAAGCTTCTAAGAACACCTCGTGTAGCAGCGGGGACAGTTCTGGCTCGTAGGTTTTGTAAAATTCGGCGGGTAGCCCGTCACTACCCGGAGCTTTGCAGGTAGCCAGAGACTTGATGGCGTCTTTTATGTCATCTATGTTGATATCAGCATCCAGAGCCTCCTTATGTGGCAGCGGGAGTAGGGGCAGACCAATTTCATCCAGGGTGTTTGCGATTTCCTCGGGGGGCACCATATCAGTGTGGGAGTATAGTCGGGTGTAGAACTGCCCGAAGGTGTCGTTAATTCCCTGTTGGGAACGTTGTGGCTTGCCATCGGCATCTCTTAGGGCTGTGGTCGAGTACTTAGGGTGTTCTTTCTTACACAGCCAGGCGAGTAGCCTACCCGGCTTGTCGGCATGGGCATGCGCTTTGTTGGTTCTGGTGATGTAATCAAATTTGGCCAGCCTGTCCCAAGCTTCCTTACAGGCGGCCCTAGCACTGGCCAGCTTGTCCTCCTGTGGATGGGAGTCCAGGGTGTTGGATTCTAGCTGTTCAATTTCAGTTTCTAATAATTCAAGTTCGGTTCTGAGGTGTTTCCTCATGCCTCCAGCCTTTGCTATGATCTCTCCCCTTACAACCACTTTGAGGGCATCCCAGACCGTGCTTAGGTGGTCAACACTGTCTTTATTCTCACTGATGTAGTTCTCTAGAGATTCTCTGAGGCTTTCCTTGAACTCCGGGTCTTTAAGTGCCTCGGTGGGCATCCTCCATGTAGGTATGGGAGATCTGGGTCCAGTGGTATTCCATTCAATTACCAGGGGAGAGTGGTCGGAGATGGTGCGACCCAGGTAGTTAGAGGAGTCAATCTGGGGGAATCTCTCTCTGCCGGTGAAGAGATAGTCGATTCTGGTGTGAAGGTTATGTGGCGAGGAGTAGAAGGAATAGCCCCGATCCCCGGGGTGTTGTTCCCGCCAGATGTCAACCAGGTCTAGTTGGTGTAGCGTGGCGTTCATGGCGGTGGTAGCGGTTGAGGGGCCCGCCAAGGGGGGGGCCGACCTGTCAAGCACAGGGTCGCTGACGCAATTAAAGTCGCCTCCCCAAATAAGGAATGCATCTCTATAGGGCGCAATCTTTGTGCATAGCATAGTGAGGTGCGCGGGGATGTTGTTGTTGGGGAGGTATGAATTTACAATGCATATCTCTGTTTGTTCAATGTGGCCCAAGAGTATAACATACCTTCCATCAGGGTCCAGTTCGGCCTTGGTGAGCTGGAAGGGGATGTGGGGGCTGATCCAGGTGAACACCCCTCTGGCGAATTTGGAGTATGTGGACCCGAACCCCTGTCCGCCCCAGTATGATTCAAGTGCCGCCATGGATTCCTTGGTTAAGTGGGTTTCTTGTAATAGGGCCACCGCTATCTTTTTTCTGTGTAGGTAGGATTTTATTCTGTTCCGGCGTAAGTAGGTACCCAAACCCCTCACATTCCAGGTGGCGATTTTAAGGTGTGTGGACATGATGGTGGCAAAGGGGCTGGGGCACTGAGCCCGTGGCGGTCTCAACCCTCCTCAAACCAGCGCCATGTGCTGTGCAGCTGCCCCCTGGGTCTGTGCTCTGCAATCTTCCTGCTGACCTTGATTGTTGCGTTGGTGTGCCAATCGGAGACTTATGAACAAATTTAACTCCCACTCGAACAGGTGGATTGAACAAGAAAGTTAACTGTGTGTTGCCCCCAGCAGCTGTTGGGAGGACAACGATCGGGGGCTACCGCTACCCATCGGCCTGTCCAGGTCATGTGGTGCGTTTGTGGTGTAGGCCTTGGGCCAGCCATGCTTGGGGTGGGTTGTGGCGATGCCCGTGGGTTGGTCCGTAGAGCTCCCGTCTTTGAAGGAGCCAGTCAATTGTCGCTGTAAAAAGGACTATCTGGAGTTAGCCGTTGGGTGTCGGGATGCAATCCTCTCCCTCTGCCAAATTGTTGTGTTCCATCCACATGGTGGCCGCGGCCGGGGTCTCCATGTAGACGGCTTTGCCTTTGTATAGTATCTTGAGGCGCGAGGGGTACAGGAGCATGTATTTGAGGCCGAGCTTCCGCAGTTGGGCTTTGACGGGAATGAATGAGTTCCTGGCTCGCTGCACTTGCGAGGTATAGTCGGGATAGATTACGATCTTAGAGCCATCTCGTCTGATCACACCTCCTTCCCTCGAGAATTTGAGGATCGTTTCCCTGTCACGGAAGTTTAAGATCTTGGCGATCATTGGGCGAGGGTGCGATCCCGGAGGGGGTCGCTTTTGTAGGGCGCGGTGGGCTCTCTCGATAGAGAAGCCCTGTGTGAGCTTACCAGCCCCGACTTCCTGCATAAGTAAGGACTCGATAAATTCTGTGGGGTCTGTGCCTTCCATCCCCTCCGGAACGCCAAGGACTCTGATGTTATTTCGGCGTGCCCTTCCCTCTGCTTCCTCCGATCTCGCTTAAAGATGAGCCACTTGTCTCTCAAGTGTGATGACTTTTTGCTTTAAGTCCTTGGCAGTATCTGTGGTGTCCTGTAAGTTTATTTCCACCTTGCCCATTCTTTCCGCTAAGTTGCGGGCGTCTTGACGGATGAGCTGCATGTCCACCTTGAGTTCATCTATCCTGGTCTCCATGTACGTTTGGAGCGCTGCGATAGCCTGTAGCACCTGGGCGTTGCTGGGGTCGGCAGCGGTTGTCGGGGGTTCAGTCTGTGTGGGGATCTCAAATTGGCTGGGCAGTTTGGGTTTAGCCCCTGAGAACGAGTCCATGATTGTTGCACCCCTGTTCTTGCTGCGAGAAGTAGACATTTTTGACCCTCCTGGTGTTGTGGCGGCAGGAATGGGCCCCCAAACAGCGCCCAGACAGTGTAAGGCAAAGTGAGCCACACAGAACGGCGTGTTTCAGTGAAGTTCAGCGGTATTCTTTGGCGGCACAAGGGGTGTAGGTAATTGTGTGGCTCGGTTCGGAATATTCCCCCAGTAGTTAGGGTCCGCAGGCTTACCAGTGGTTCCTTGTATGAGCTGTTCGCGCCTCGGCCGCCCGGTTAACTGTTCAGGGCGAGAGGAGGAGGGCCCGCGTAGTACGCCGCGGCGACAGGGGCCCGCCCGGGTCGCCGCCGCCTCGACCCACGCAGCACCCCGCAGCCAGCAGATCGCCGACGGGTATCCCTGGTGGCGGCAGCGGTCCGGTCGCACCCCGTGTCTCCTCCGCGACGGTCCCGGAGCCGCGGATATGGCTCCCTCCGCCCCCCTGGACAATGCAGAGGGTATCTCGTGTGTTCGGGGTCCCCGGCAGCGGGATGTCTCCCGAGGAGTAGGGAGATGCAAGTGTGTCCGGTCTTACGGGCGGTGTCCTCACTGGGGACCTTCCACTCAGTTCACAGGGACAGGCGCCCAATGGATTGTCTCCCTGATGCCTCGCTGCTTGCTCGATCCGTCCCTCCGTCAGGCCCTGCCGCCGTCCGCCATCTTGTTTCACCCGGGGGCACCGATACAAAAGCTGCGTTTTCGGGAACGCCGGTTCCGATTCTTCTCGATCCCGCGCCGGGTGGGGTCGGAATCACTTCCCCCTCCTGGGTGTGAGTTTGGCTCTTGATCGGGTCGAGAATATAGGTCGAATAAAGGATCTAGGCCAGGATCGAGACGGGAGCTCCACACAGTCACGTCTTTACGCCATCAGCGCTGGCCACGCCCCCCCTCACCGAGAAGTCCTATAACTAGCGCTAACCCTGAGGTGACTGGGCACTAGAACTTATGACAGAGTTACAGAAACATACATATGACATAGTTACAGAAACATACCTATAAAGTACATAAGGACGTGCTTAACGACAGTAGGTTACAGATTAGCCGACTTGCATATTACTACATATAACAGCATAGGGTTGTCGCCGGCGGGTACAGTTTGGTCGACAGTGCAGGAAATACAATAATACAATGTCAGACTTAGTTTCAGTGGCTTTGGGCCATGCTTAGCCAAGGCCTATTGGAGTTCCTTGTCCGAAAGCCAATTTTTCACTTTCGCTCTGAAAGACCAGAAGGAGGGTACAGCTCTAATGGTAAAAGGGAGAGATTTCCAGCATTTGGCAGCCAAGACTGGGAAACTGGCTCCTCCTGTCGTTTTTATATTGTACCTCGGGTTGAGGCAGTGCGAATAGAATTATCTGGTGGGTCTGGCCGGTTGGTGTCTAGAGAATTTGTCAGCCAGATATTTAGGGGCGGAGTTTGACAGGCATTTGTGAGTGATGACTAGAGTATGAAGTTAGATTCTGTCTCGCACCGGGAGCCAATGGGAGTCCCGTCTGATGCTTGAAATATGGTTGGATCTAGGGATGTTAACACTGATCTCAAGGTGTTATTCTGTAGAACCTGCAGTCTATTGAGATTCCACTCTGTGGAGCCTAAGAAGAGAGTATTACAGTAATCCAGCTTCAGTAGGACTAACGCCCTGTCTATGTTGTTCCCATCAATGTTGAAGCTGAAGCGCGTGTACCATGATTCAAGTTTATTTATACCTGCTTGGGATCCAATGATCAGTAGCTCTGTTTTATCATCGTTGAGGCACAGGCTGTGGCCAGCCATCCACGCCTGAATATCAATGTAGATCTCGTTTATCAGTTTGGAGTTATTTTCATAGCAGCCCATCAGCGTAATGAGAACCTGGGTGTCATCTGCGTAATTTGTGTAGGTGACACCCAAGTTATCAAGACAATCAAAGAGGAGCTTTGTGAAAATGTTGTAGAACGTTGGAGAGACGCACAAGCCCTGTGGTACTCCACAGTAGATGGGGATTGGATCAGCTGAGGCTGAACGTGAGAAGACGCTGGTAGTTAGGTTTGAGAGAAAAGATTGGATCCACTTGGTTGCGTTTGTGGAAAAGGCAGCAGCAGCGGTCAGATGTTCTGTGAGGATCTGGTGATTGACAAGATTGAATGCTGCAGAAAGGTCCAGTAGCAGGAGGATGGCCAAATTGCCTTTGTCCTTGGCTTCTTCCATTTGGATTTTTAAGTCCAGGAGGGCTGTTTCTGTACCGTGTATCGGTCTGAAGCCAGATTGGCGGAGGCCCAGTAGGTTATTATCCTTTAAGTGTTTTGGGATTTGGAGATAGGCCACTCTGTCCAGAATCTTTAGGAGGAAAGCGACAGTTGTAATGGGCCTATAATTAGTCGGAATGTTGGGGTCTAGGTTTGGTTTTTGAGGAGTGGCATAACCCAGGCCTCCTTGAGGTTGTTGTGGACTGAGCTAGCTTTGAAAGAGGAAATGATCAAGGCGGCAATGAAAGGTGCCAAGTCTTTGGCGCCTTCCTTGATGACTGGAGCGGGACAGATGTCTCCTGGCACCTAGATGGTTTTAGCCCTAGAATAATGTTTTCCACTTTGTTCGGTGTGACTGAAGAGAAGAAGAAAGGAGGGCAGGAAGGGGGTGAAGGTCCAGCTGGGTGTTGGTGTTGGAGCTATTGGCCAGGCTGCCCTTTTTTGTCTCTATTTTAGTTTGTAGCATGGTTATTTTGTCTCATCTGGCCCTTTGTATTTTGGCACACCAACCTCTTAAAAGGAGCATCTGTCTTTTTGCACAGCTTATGTATATCCAGATTACAGATTGATTTTGTGGGTCAAAAAAACAAATGGACCCTTCTCTCTTGCGATCTGGATGCTATGGTGATTATTCCTGTAATGTAATAGCCTAAGAATCGTGGCCCTAGAAGGAGCAGCCACACGAGGCTTCCTCACTAGTGCCCAGTAGGCTTTCTCTGCCACAAAGCAATCTGAGAGCAAGGCTGCATTTATAACCTTCTGAAACCAACTCTCCATGAATAACTCCGAGGCACGGCCCTCGCATCCCTCTGCCATGTTGAAAACCCAAATGTTGTTTTGTTGGCATCCTCCATACGATCTTCTGAATGCCAAGAATCCTGTAGCAGGGATGTGAAATGCAATCGCTTTTCCTTCACTGTCTTCTCAGTTACTCTTAGCTGCTCCTCCACCACGCTCACTCATCAGAACGCTTTCTGCAAATCTTACTTTAAGAAGGAGACCTCCCCTGCAAGTATTCCTATCTTACTTGCAAGTTCCTCCCATGAAGCATCAGTGACAGTCTGTCGGTGTCAACCCCTCAGTGGCTTCTCCACTGAGTGGCCGCCCTTCCCACCTGACCATCTGTGGGTAACTGGCTATGAGTTGGAGTATTTATCAATTTGGACTGTTGTCCATGCTGTCTGTCTCGCTCCGTCTGCAAATATGGGCACTGGGTGTTACAAGCCCTCGTCAATGTTCTCAGATTTGTGAATGCAATCCTCTGGTTGGTCGCAGCTAATGGTGCCTCAGCGGAAATCCCAACCGCCTGCTGTGGAGTGCCTCCCAGTAATCCTCCAACACGCAAGTCCACAAGGGCCCCACTGTAGGGATAATGGGAGTATGTTCGCCTAGGGAGCCAAGCCTATACTCCCACCCTGTGTTTGTTCATCCCTTCTTCCTGTGTTGCTATTATGCTGAGTAGGGATCCCATCCATTGCTATGTAACACACCATGTGCCTGAATAGAACGCGCTGCCCTAGGATTTGTGTGGAATACCGGCCGTAGGATTTATTATTTACAAAACAAAAATCCAAAAACAAACTTATGGTGTGTGTGCTTTTGGGCGCCTCGCGGTCAAGGAGAGCGATGCCCGCCACCAGCCAGCTCATCGTTCAGAGCTTCTCCTTATCCCCAAGCAGTGGGCCGGCTAACCACTCTCCCTGAGCTCTGTTGGCAAGTCCCGTTTGCTTCTCCAGCTTTCACCATCCCTTGCATTCCTGGCTGCCGCCCCTTATATATGCCATGGCATTTTATCCGCGGCCCCCTGCTGCCTTCCGCCTACCACTGCCAGGCGCCGTGCTGCTGCCTGGCTCTCTCGCGCCTTCTGCCCGGGTTCCATGCAAGAGGGAGGAGCGAATATGTGTGGCTTCTGCCTACGAGTGGCCACTCAAACCCTTCAGTTCCAGGCAATATGCACTCTTAATTCAAATCCACACAATGCCTCTGTCTAGGCTGTTTGACCCTTAGCATCTTTATTAAAGGAAACCCTAACGCTCTACACTGCAGTCGAGCTGACCCACACTCAGGTTTTCCGGGCACACAACTCCTGTGCTCTTTCTCCTGCTCTTCTCTTCATTACTGTATGTACTTGGGCTAAGAGTCCCCTCCCACGGAAATCCTGCACTTCTGAGCAGGTGGCCCCTCATTGCCAGGTGCCGCATCAGCTCTCTGGCATGCAAGTCCTTGTCCCAGAGAGACTCCACAGTAGGCGCAGTATCCCAATGGAGATACTCACTGACTCCTGGTCCATGACTGCAGTGCGCCCACTCCATAGATGCCCACTTTTCATAGTAGACTCGAGGTTCACTTTTGGCTTAATCATTTCTAGCAACAGGAAAGGGAAATGAATATGGACTCGCACCAGTACCCTGGATGGTAAACTAAAACAGGGGGTTGTTGGATCTATGTGACTGCTGCCGAGTAGAATGCTGACGGTTCCCTACATCGTATCCCCTCACCTGTCCCACACCACATCATCTGCATACCCTAGCCACGCTGGATAGCAGGGTATGATATGATAGGTTATTTATAACGCGCTTAATACCCAGAGGTTTCTAAGCGCAGACCCCGGGATCAAACCTGCGTTGCTCCGTGTCGTCTTGCTTCCGAGGCGAGCACGTTGCCGCTGCGCTATCCTCCCGAGGAAAGCCATGGTTGTCCGTTTTTACTGTCAACATTCTACTGCCCGCTTATTCCTACAGAGGCCTTGGTTTTACTTGAGAACACAAACACCAAAAATCACCACCAGACCTGCTATTGCAAGCACATTGGCAGGCTCTGATCCCTGTAAGGTTAGTGCACTCGGGGGTAGGCGATTCAGGGACTCATCGTATATACTTCCACCCTCTCCTTCCAACAACCAAAATATATCGGTTATATTACATTTATTTCCAAATGGGGACGTCGTGGTCCTTCCTCACAGAGGCTATTGTCACGTTTCACATACCCACCTCTTAACGATGTCTTGCCGATAAGTTACTAACAGTACGGTCCCATACAGTTTAACTGAAATCCGCTATCGTGCCAGTGTGGAATTGGCACCCCAGTGCCAATACTAACAGTTCACTCCTAAAAGCAAAACAACAACAATAAAAATCCACCGTGTACGCTGATCCTCCACCACAAAAGTGCATTAAGTGCAATTTACGAGCTGCAGAAGGGTAGCCACAGATAACAATCAACAATACACAGTTACAGGTGTGCAATGACTTCAACACCCAAATATGCCCCTGTAGTTCAAACAATAAAACCATGCGATCTTGCGCTGGGGGGCATATCTTGTTCGTTAAGCAGGCCCTTCTGTTACTTCCTGACCACTGTTGTGTCCGTTTTAACTCTCAAGCCCACTTCCAAACGTTTAGTGCTCATTATAAATGTCCACGTTGCAGAATGGGATGGATGTGGAGAAAGATTGTCAGGATACCGCTCATTAAAATTCATGAGATAAAGTTGCATACAATGATTCTAAATGTATGCACATTTTTTCTTGTGAATATTAATTAACCGTCAGGAGAACTGTAGTTGGACAACTCTGCTAGGCTGACGCTGCTCCATGGGTGCAGCGTGCAACGCTGTTGGCAGATAGTCCCATTTCTATTGATTAATAATTGAGAATCCAATGTGTCTAATTAACAGGATCTCCAGACTACTGGATCATTGTTCCATTCACGTGTGTGATTTGAAGTTTGACAGTTTTGCCTTATTTAACATCGCCAAACGGAATTATCATGTATTTATTCATTGTATTGTACATTGAGTTGTTTCAAAGCTGGGATCGGCGTTGTCTTGCTTCCAAGACAAACTCGTTTCCCCTGAACTATCCTTCCTACCCCATGGGTGAAGCATACGGTAACTTTAAGGTGACATTGAAGAGTTTCTGGTTTTAAACATTGAATTTGTAGACGTTCCAAAAATGTGCAGTGTTTTAGAAAACTGGATATTTTACCGTTTCCGAAAATCTCGCCTTGACAATCCCACCACCTCACCCCGAGTCATTTCAGCCACATCAGATTCCTGCATGAAGTGGCTGTTTGAAAGTACTTTCTTTACTAAACTGATCAGCGTGAGCACAGAAGATCTTCCCACGCCATGTAGCCTGATCATCGCAGTCTGGTCTCCTCTCAAATCCCCACTTCTAAAGACAGTCGAGTTTTGGCCTCATCCTTCGCACCCACATTAGCTGCACGTCCATTTTAATGGCATGCAGTTCATTAAAAATAAATAAATAAAGGAACTGGAATAAATTAACAGGTATGCAATACTATTTAAAAGATTTGAAGATGGTACGAATTTCATCTCAAACAGTATGTTGCGAAGCAGCCCCTAACCTACGTTTCATCTCTTCTTGGCAGTGTCGGAGCGCTGCAAAGCAGATCGAAGGTACTACTTTACTGCCATATACAGGGGAGTAAGACCAAATAAAAGGCCCCTTCGGCTTAATGCAGTCGGGGCCCGCACATGGTGCTACCACCCAAAGCCATACACAGACCTTGGGCAAATGTAGGAGCCCCTGAATTGCTGGGTCCCCTTCCCTGCAGTGGTCTCAGTTATTCACATGGCTATATAATGTATACCTCAAACAATGTATATTCAACTGAAGCAGCAGTGTCCAGACAAGAAAGCATGCATGTGTGAGCACCTTTACATGTCGGTGGAGCCTTCACCCTGTAGTGGAAAGTAGACTTAAATTTCATGGCAGAACATAGCCCCTTAAAAGAAGGGGGGTGGATTTTTACAATAGGAAAAGGCAAAGGGTAAGCAAAGTACCGTGTTTGAGGAAGCTAGTTTGCACCAGTCAACCTTCTCTTTTGGAGGACTCTATCCTTTCAGAGACAACACAATGGCTACACAGGCAAAGACGCAATTCAACTTCCCCAGTAATTGCCAGATCTCTGCTGAGTAGGCGAGCCATTGCAGGACAGCTGCAGTCAAGGGGAAATTGCGAGTATAAGAGCGAGGCCCTCAGCGACGCACGTCTTGTTCCCGGGTCCTCCAACATTCTCTGCCCAGAGGAGAAACCCCGTGCTTATGGCGGCTCCTTATTTCCCCAGACAAGCTGTGAGGGTTCCTGGGAGCCCTTTTAGGCTGACGATGGGACTTGGAGTTAAGCTGTCTTTCCTGGAAAAGCTTGTTCACCTTTGAGAATAGGGTGCACATTCCTGCTAGAAAAGGTCTCCCCTTATCAAGGGGCTGTACCTGATATGAAGCCTTGGAATCGGGAAATGCACTGCACGTGGTAGGCAGTTACAAACACTTCAGTGAGAGTGGAGGGGGGTTAGGGGTGCATTCAGAAAGTGGAAGTTTGCAACAAAAACGGGGGTATTGCACTGAAGGAACCAAGCCTGGAATAAATAAACACTGTCGATGTCCTTAGAACCTGGAGACCTGGTATTGCTTCAGAATTTAAATGAAAACGACAACGATATGTTATTTATTTAGCGCTTTACATCGGAGATACTTGCATGCAATATCACCCAACCCAAGTTGGGACTCGTTTATCGAGCTCTGAAGGGTGAAAGGCTGAGTTGGCCCTGCCGGAATTCGAACCTGCAAACTGCAAATCACACAGAGATCGCAGCATCGAGAGCTCAAACCTCTGAGCTATCTTATAAGCTAAACCACAGCTCAGTGATGATGGGCAAATCCCTTTGCCTGAAATGTACTTATATTTTGATATTGGGTCTTCTATGGATCGTATGTGTAATGTAAAAATTTAAAGACCAACCATTCAGTGTGCTGTGCAGCACTCACCAAGTGACATGTTCTGTCATATAGCCGAGTGGGATCTACAAAGAGGCCAAAATAGTTCTTTGGTTAAACTGATTGCTTTACTGAACTCATAAAGGTTCTCTTCTGGGTCAAACACACGACAGTAAGGTGTCAGAATAGTATTTGCCCCAAAGTCCATGATAACAGTGTGAGGGGTTCCTTTAAAATATTTGCAAGGTTGTGAGTACTTCCCTGTCACTCACACTCTCGAGGGTTCTTTCTGAACTTTTCCCTGCTGGTAGGTGGGATATGGCCGCCTGCGGATTGCCCGACGCTACTCTACCTTCACTATATGCTGTAGGATGTAGTCGAATTCTACTGCCTTCCCCAGGCGAGTTGATGAGCTACATCACCACTCTCCATTTCCTCTCTACTCCTGCTCTTCATGGATGCTTGTTCCTCCTCGCACCTTGGACTTGACCACTTTAGACCAGTCTTTCACCCCTGCCTTTGGGTAAGCATGCCTTCCTGACCAAACAAGCTATGACCATGCCAGCCAACTGAATTTCCTGCATATGCTTTCCTGCAACGTTTTCCTAACGTTAGCTGGATCGACATGCACACAAGCTATCAAAAACATTATCCTTCTTCCATTAACCTATCCAACCTACATTTGAACTCAGTTGTTTTACCCGTACCCTCTTTCCTTTGCAGACTACGGTCTTAATACCCAGGACATGGGCACAGCACGCCAACTTTCAGGCCAACAGCAGCACTTGAGAACTAACGCGCCTGTACACAAGTGTTTCTAGGCGCGAGATATGCGTGGTGATATAGCACCGTAAAAAGAACTCTAACATATAAGCATAACAACTTTTGAAGCTGCACTTATGGGAGCCAAGACCATCGATAAGGATTTGGTTTAAGCAACCATCTAGGGCAGCCCCTTGCCCGTGCAGCCCCCGTGGCTAAGGACCCCAAGGCAAAGGACAAAAGCTCCTGAAGAATTAACTGCAGACCGTGTTGGCCGGTGTTAGCCTGTGGGGCCTGCATCCGTCACCCAGCAGCCACTGACTAAGTGCGGTTACGGGCAGGGGGTGCAGCTCTTACTGTCCCCCACTAAACTGCCCAACCCAAACCCTCCTTATTACCTTCGCACTTGGCCTGATTGTTCCAGATAGCAGCACCTCACGTTTAACCTGACTGTGCCAGTTAGCAGCATTTCACATTCAGCCTCAGTGTGCCAGATAACTAGATTGCACCAGATAGCCTGATTGTGACAGATAGCAGCACTTCACGTTTAACCTAACTGCGCCAGTTAGCAGCATTTCACATTCAGCCTGATTGTGCCAGATAGCCTCATTGTACTAGATCACCAGATTGCACCAGATAGCCTAATTGTGTCAGATAGCAGCATTTCACATTTAGCCTGATTGTGCCAGATAACCTGATGTTGCCAGAAAGCAGCACCGCACATTTAGCCTGACTGTGCCTGTTAGCCGCATTTCACATTCAGCCTCATTGTGCCAGATAGCCTCATTATGCCAGGTAACCTAATTCCTAATTTTTGCCAGATAACCTAATTGTGCTAGATAGCCTATTTTTTTTACCAGATAGCAGCACCTCACATTTAGCCTGACTACACCGGATAACAGCATTTCACATTTAGCCGGATTGTTCCAGATAACCTGATTGCGCCAAAAGCAGCATTTCACATTTAACATGATTGTGCCAGATAGCCCCAATTCACCTTTAGCCTGATTGTGCCAGTAAGTACCACATAGCAGTATTTCACATTTAACCTGATTGTGCCAGGTAGCCAGATTGTGCCAAGTAGCAGCACTCCAAATTTAGCCAGATTGTGCCAGATAGCCTGATTCTGCCAGGTAACCTAATTCATAATTGTTGCCAGATAACCTCATTGTACCAGATAGCCCAATTGTTTGCCAGATAGCAACATTTCCCATTTAGCCTGATTGTGCCAAACAACCTGATTGTGCCAGATAGCAGCACCTCACATCTAGCCTGACTGCGCCGCATAACACCATTTCACATGAAGCCTGATTGTGGCAGATAGCCTGATCGTGCCAGATGCCCCATTTCACCTTTAGCCTGATTGTGCCAGTAAGCCTGACTGCACCAGATAACTGCATTTCACATTTAGACTGATTGTGCCAGGTAGCCAGATTGCCAAGTACCAGTACTCCATTTAGCCATATTGTGCCAGATAGCCTGATTGTGCCAGGTAACCTAATTCCTAATTGTTGGCAGATAACTTGTACCAGGAAGCCTAATTTTTTGGCCAGATTGCAGCATTTCGCATTTAGCCTGATTGTGCCAAATAACCTGATTGTGCCAGATAGCGGCACCTCACATTTAGCCAGACTGCGATGGATAGCAGCATTTCACATTTAGCCTGATTGTGACGCATAGTCCCATTGTGCCAGATAGCCTAATCATTCCAGAAGCAGCATTTCACATTTAGCCTGATTGTGCCAGTAAGCTTGACTGCACCAGATAACATTCACATTTAACCTGATTGTGCCAGGTAGCCTGATTGTGGCAGGTAGCCAGATTGTGCCAAGTAGCAGCACTCCACATTTAGCCTGATTGTGCCAGACAGCCTGATTGTGCCAGGTAATCTAAATCCTAATTGTTGCCAGATAACCTAATTGTACCAGATGGCCACATTTTTTGCCAGATAGCAGCATTTCACATTTAGCCTGATTGTGCCAAATAACCTGACTGTGCCAGATAGCAGCATCTCACGTTTAGCCGGACTGCGCCGGATAGCAGCACCTCCAATTTAGCCTGACTGTGCCGGATAGCAGCATTTCACATTTAGCCTGATTGTGCCAAATAGTCTAATTGTGCCAGATAGCCTTATTGTGCCAGATAACCAGATTGCACCAGATAGCTTAATTGTGCTATATAGCCGCATTTCACATTTTGCCTGATTGTGCCAGATAGCCTGATTGTGCCAGATAGCAGCACCTCACATTTAACCTGACTGCGCCGGTTAGCAGCATTTCACATTCAGCCAGATAGCCTCATTGTGCCAGATAGCCTCATTGCGCCAGATAGCCTCATTGCGCCAGATAGCCTCATTGCGCCAGATAGCCTCATTGCGCCAGATAGCCTCATTGCACCAGATAGCAGCATTTGACATTTAGCCAGATTGCACCAGGTAGCCTAATTGTGCTATATAGCAACATTTCACATTTCACCTGATTGTGCCAGATAGCAGCACCTCACAATTAACCTGACTGCGTCGGTTAGCAGCATTTCACATTCAGCCTGATTGCGCCAGTTAGCCTGATTGCGCCAGTTAGCCTGATTGTGCCAGTTAGCCTGGTTGCACCAGATAACCAGATTGCACCAGATTGCAGCAGATAGCCTGTGTGCCAGATAGCATCATTTCACATTTAGCCTAATTATGCCAGATAGCCTCATTGTGCCAGATAGCACAATTTCACCTTCAGCCTGATGTGCCAGTAAGCCTGATTGCGCCAGATAGCATAAAACATTTAACCTGATTGTGCCAAGTAACAGCACTCCGCATTTAGCCTGATTGTGCCAGACAGCCTGATTGTGCCAGGTAACCTAATTCCTAATTGTTGTCAGATAACCTAATTGTACCAGATAGCCTAATGTTTGGCCAGATAGCAGCACCTCCAATTTAGCCTGACTGTGCCGAATAGCAGCATTTCACATTTAGCCTGATTGTGCCAAATAGTCTAATTGTGCCGGATAACCAGATTGCACCAGATAGCCTAATTGTGCTATATAGCCGCATTTCACATTTCACCTGATTGTACCAGATAGCCTGATTGTGCCAGATAGCAGCACCTCACATTTAACTTGACTGCGCCGGTTAGCAGCATTTCACATTGAGCCAGATAGCCTCATTGTGCCAGATAGCCTCATTGTGCCATATGGCAGCATTTGACATTTAGCCAGATTGCACCAGGTAGCCTAAGTATGCTATATAGCAGCATTTCACATTTTGCCTGATTGTGCCAGATAGCGGCACCTCACATTTAACCTGACTGCGACGGTTAGCAGCATTTCACATTCAGCCTGATTGCCCCAGTTAGCCTGATTGCGCCAGTTAGCCTGATTGCGCCAGTTAGCCTGGTTGCGCCAGATAGCCTGGTTGCGCCAGATAGCCTGGTTGCGCCAGGTAGCCTCAATGTGCCAGGTAGCCTCAATGTGCCAGATAGCAGCATTTGTCATTTAGCCTCATTGTACCAGATAGCCTCATTGTACCAGATAGCCTCATTGTACCAGATAGCCTCATTGTACCAGATAGCCTCATTGTACCAGATAACCAGATTGCACCAGATAACCAGATTGCACCAGATAGCCTAAGCGTGCCAGATAGCAGCATTTCACATGTAGCCTGACTATGCCCGATACCCTGACTACACTAGATAGCAGTATTTCACTTTTAGCCTGATTGTGCCAGACAGCCTAATTCTGCCATACAGCTTGATTGTTCGAGATAGTAGCATTTCATATTTAGCCTAATTGTGCCAGATAGCCTGATTATGCCAGATAATGTCAGATAGCCTCATTGTGCCAGATAGCACCATTTCACCTTCAGCCTGATGTGCCAGTAAGCCTGACTGCGCCAGATAGCATAAAACATTTAACCTGATTGTGCCAAGTAACAGCACTCCACATTTAGCCTGATTGTGCCAGGTAACCTAATTCCTAATTGCTGCCAGATAACCTCATTGTACCAGATAGCCTAATTTTTGGCCAAATAGCACCATTTCCCTTTAGCCTAATTGTGTCAGTAACCCTGACTGCACCAGATAGCATTTCACATTTAACCTGATTGTGCCAGATAGTCTTATTGTGCCAAGTAACAGCACTCTGCATTTAGCCTGATTGTGCCAGGTAACCTAATTCCTAATTGTTGTCAGATA
Organism: Ambystoma mexicanum; assembly: GCF_040938575.1. Lineage (NCBI taxonomy): Eukaryota > Metazoa > Chordata > Amphibia > Caudata > Ambystomatidae > Ambystoma > Ambystoma mexicanum. The sequence goes on from NC_090928.1 coordinate 103,301,838, forward strand.
ACCTAATTGTACCAGATAGCCTAATTTTTGGCATGATAGCAGCACCTCCCATTTAGCCTGACTGCGCCGGTTAGCAGCATTTCACATTCAGCCCCATTGCGCCAGATAGCCCCGCTTGCGCCAGATAGCCCCCCTTGCGCCAGATAGCCCCCCTTGCGCCAGATAGCCCCCCTTGCGCCAGATAGCCCCCCTTGCGCCAGATAGCCCCCCTTGCGCCAGATAGCCCCCCTTGCGCCAGATAACCCCCTTGCGCCAGATAACCCCATTGCACCAGATAGCAGCATTTCACATTTAGCCTGACTGCACCAGATAGCATTTCACATTTAACCTGATTGTGCCAAGTAGCCTGATTATGCCAAGTAACAGCAATCCGCATTTAGCCTGATTGTGCCAGACAGCCTGATTGTGCCAGGTAACCTAATTCCTAATTGTTGCCAGATAACCTAATTGTACCAGATAGCCTAATTTTTGGCCAGATAGCACCACCTCCCATTTAGCCTGACTGCGCCGGATAGCAGCATTTCACATTTAGCCTGATGGTGCCAAATAGTCTAATTGTGCCAGATAGCCTTATTGTGCCAGATAACCAGAGTGCACCAGATAGCCTAATTGTGCTATATAGCAGCATTTCACATTTCACCTGATTGCGCCAGATAGCCCGGTTGCGCCAGATAGCCCGGTTGCGGCAGATAGCCTCATTGTGCCAGATAACCAGATTGCACCAGATAGCCTAAGTGTGCCAGATAGCAGCATTTCACATTTAGCCTGACTGTGCCAGATAGCCTGACTACACTAGATAGCAGCATTTCACTTTTAGCCTGATTGTGCAAGACAGCCTAATCGTGCAAGACAGCCTAATTGTGCCATACAGCTTGATTGTTCCAGATAGTAGCATTTCACATTTAGCCTGATTGTGCCAGATAGCCTGATTGTGCCAGATATCCCGATTGGGCCAGATAGCAGCATTTCACGTTTAGCCTGACTCTGCCAGATAGCCTGATTGTGCCAGGTAACCTAATTCCTAATTGTTGCCAGATAAACTAATTGTACCCGATAGTCTAATATTTTGCCAGATATCAGCATTTCACATTTAGCCTGATTGTGCCAAATAACCTGATTGTAACGCTCACCTGATTCCCGTAGAGGCGCCGCTCTTGACTGGGCGTATACCGTGTCTTCAAGGTGATGTGTAACACACGGCTGGCTCTTTGGGCTGGACCTCTGTGCACTGTATGTCTGACTCGAAGGGTAAGATGTCTGCAGATAGAAAATATGGGATTAATGAACTGGGTTATTGAATGTCTCTCTCTTCTTCCCTTTCTCTTCTCCTGTAGAACCCCAAAGGTTAACGCTCTCACCTTAGGTAAGTGAACGCCGTGCTCTCCATCTGCCTCGGGGCCGGGTGCTGTAACCAGTTTCTTCACTGGATAAGGGGAGCAGGCCTCTTGACTTCAGAGGATTGCTGTCCGTCGTTTACTGCACGAACGGTAAGTTTCGAGTAATTCTAATGTCTTTAAAAGTCTTTAGTAATGATGTCTCTTGTTTTGCAGGGTTCCGGCGATGGCGGATGACGGGCTGAAGTGAGTTGAAGATGGAGCCCGTGTGATGAATAGAAGCGCCTGGAAGCACGTAAGTAAGCGCTTGTTGCCTGCTTCACGATGCGCTCTAACTGTCTTTTTATTTTGCAGGTACAAGTTCTGAGCGGCTGCAGGGTGCCGGAATACCCACTGGGTTAGATGTGGAAAGGAGTAATGACACGTGAGTATTAAAGTTCCCCAATGTCTTTAAACGCACCTTGTTTTGTCGTTCAGATGCGGGATGCAGCTCCGAAGGCCTCCGGAGCGTGCGAAGAGTTGGTAAGCTTTTGTCTTTCAGATGCCGGAATGCAGTGCGAAGACCTCCGGAGCGCACGAAGAGTAGGTAAGCCTTTGTCTTTCAGATGCCGGAATGCAGCGCGAGGCGTTGGTGACAGCCGATGGACCAGGTAAGTGAAGCGCTGTCAATGAAGACCGTAATGCTAACCTGTTCTTTCTTGTCTTTATAGGTGTTGCTGAAGACTGGATTCAGGATGGTAAGCCTTTTTCCATAGGCCCAGGATCAGATGCAGAAGACACGATGAGCGTTCTGCTGCAGAGGATGCAGAATAACGCAAAGCAAGATTCATCCATCGGGTGTGGTTTAAATAGCCTCCTGTAGTGCTTAGGTGTCTCCTTCCACAGCCACGCCTAGGTAAGAAAAGAGTTCCTGCTTTCCAGAAGAGTTCCAGTGTTCTGAACCTAGGGAGTGGCTCCTGCCCCACCCAACAGGAAAAGTAGTTCCAAACAGAAGAGGATCAGAGGCTCAACTGGCAGGCAAGTAAGCAGCATGGTCTGCTGCAGGTAAGTCCACCCAAGCATTATGAGCCCGGCGCTTCCAGCGCTGGGACTGGGCATATTTATGAGCCTGGTGCCACTGGCGCCAGGACTGGGTCCAAAAGGTCCCAATTGGGACTGGTTGGCACTCGGAACCTGGGTTATGGTTCTGCTTCCAAGGGAGTTGGGAAAACCCTGACCTTTTGGAAGCAGAGATCATGACACTGATTGTGCCAGATAGCAGCACCTCACATTTAGCCTGACTGCACCATATAACAGCTTTTCACATTCAGCCTGATTGTGCCAGATAGCCTGATCACGCCAGAAGCAGCATTTCACATTCAGCCTGATTGTGCCAGATAGCAGCATTTAACATTTAACCTGATTGTGCCAGATAGCCGGACTGTGCCAGGTAACCTAATTCCTAATTGTTGCCAGATAACCTTATTGTACCAGATAGCAGCATTTCACATTTAGCCTGATTGTGCCAAATAACCTGATTGCGCCAGATAGCAGCACCTCACATTTAGCCGGACTGTGCTGAATAGCAGCATTTCGCATTTAGCCTGATTGTGCCAGATAGCCTGATTGTGCCAGATAGCACAATTTCACATTTAGCCTGATTGTGCCAGATAGCCTTATTGTGCTAGATAACTAGACTGCACCAGATAGCCTAATTGTGCCAGATAGCATTTCACGTTTAGCCTGACTGTGCCAGATAGCCTGATTGTGTCAGGTAACCTAATTCCTAATTGTTACAGATAACGTAATTGTACCAGATAGCCTAATATTTTGTCAGATATCAGCATTTCACATTTAGCCTGATTGTGCCAAATAACCTGATTGTGCCAGATAGCAGCACCTCACATTTAGCCTGACTGCACCGGATAACATCTTTTCACATTCAGCCTGATTGTGCCAGATAGGCTGATCACACCAGAAGCAGCATTTCACATTTAGCCTGATTGTGCCAGATAGCCTGATTGTGCTATATAGCAGCATTTAACCCGATTGTGCCAAGTAGCAGCACGCCACATTTAGCCTGATTGTGCCAGATAGCCTGATTGTGCCAGAAAACCTAATTCCCAATTGTTGCCAGATAACCTTATTGTACCAGATAGCAGCATTTCACATTTAGCCTGATTGTGCCAAATAACCTGATTCTGCCAGATAGCAGCACCTCACATTTAGCCATACGGTGCCGAATAGGAACATTTCACATTTAGCCTGATTGTGCCGGATAGCCTGATTGTGCCGGATAGCCTGATTGTGCCGGATAGCCTGATTGTGCCGGATAGCCTGATTGTGCCAGGTAGCCTGATTGTGCCAAGTAGCACCACTCCACATTTAGCCTGATTGTGCCATATAGCCTTATTGTGCCAGATAACCAGACTGCACCAGATAGCCTAATTGTGCCAGATAGCATTGACTACACTAGATGACAGCATCTCACATTTAGCCTGATTGTGCCAGATAGACTGATTGCACCAGATCGAAGCATTTCACTTTTAGCCTGATCGTGCCAGACAGCCCAATTGTGCCACACAGCCTAATTGTCCCAGATGGCATTTCACATTTAGCCTGACTGTGCCAGATAGCCTGATTGTGCCAGATAGCAGCACCTCACATTTAGCCTCATTGTGCCCCACTGTCCAGGAAAACAAAAGAAAAATGTAGGTGTCTCTCATTGACTACTATATCTAAAACTAGACAAACCCTTATAGAGATAACCAGAAACCCCAACAATAAGCATTGAATCCCATCAAGCATAGGATCTGCTCGCGCCTCCCCCTAGTGAATCCAACGGTAAGGCAAGGACCCCCAGGCTACTTCCCAAACAGCCTTCCCACCTTCCCCCACAACCGCCCGACATACCAAGCCATGCTAAACCATTACGCCTATAATCGCATACTTAAGGAAGCCAAGGTCCGAAACAACTCAATCAGGAGAGCTTTGCCTGTGGGCTACAGCCTCTGCAACCAAAAGAGAAAGCAGCTAAATGCAAAGAAATTTAGAAACCAACGAAACCCAAAGGATCACAACACTGACAACTCAAACGCAAAGAAACGCAATTTAACACCTTAAATAACCTACCACTAAGGAATGCAACATGCCACGAAAATGAACGGGTCCCCGCGAAAGACAACCAGGAGTAGGCATGAACCAAATGGAACCACACCACATAATCACAACCGCAGAACACCCCTTCCCCCCCCCCTACAAACATGGTCGACAACAGAACAAACGCCAAAGAAGAGAAAGGTCTTATAACAAAGTCGCTACTAGGGGGGAAGCAAGGTAGGCCATCCGTAGGTCTGGCAATTGCAATCAACCTAATTTATGACTTTAAACATTACTAAATAGAGGTGGATTTGAAAGACCTTATGGCTGTGAACTTATTCCTTCCCACTATAAAGGCTAACTTGCTAATTGTCAACCTCTGCTTTAACAACTCGAATACCAAAATGACAGATCTTCACCAGGCACTGGACACATTGCTTACTGTTTGGTCCAGGAGGGGAGACAAAGAGCTTATAGTGGTGGGGACTTTAACTCTGCTTGTGCATTACCACACTGTAAGGAGGGGTTGGCTAACCCTGCAACACGCCCCACTCATTCCGTACTTCAGGGTGTAGCATGGAACAACTATCTAGAGCAATGGGACCTTCAGATTTGCTTACCAGCAGATCAAGAAGTAAGGGACTTCTACACATAGAGCCGGGGGGGGAAAAGGACATGGATCTATCACTTTTTATCTCTGAGGATCTGGGACATCTCTGTGATCCAATGTCGAAAGGGGATGGACATGGTAGTGATCATTTCCCCTTAAGTCTGCCAAACTCCCGTTGAAAACTAATCGCATACAACACGAAACTGCCTTCATTTAGCTGGACCGAGGGGGGGCAGACAGTGAAGTGGAATGCAAGTTCTTACAGGACCTTTAGTACTTTGTGGGGAAAGGAGATGTTAAAAATGAAGTTGGGAAGGCAGTGCTTGACAGTTAATAACTACTCATTTGTCCTGTTGAACTGCTCAAAGTCTTTTTTGATTTTTATTCAAATGTTGCAGGTGATTCTGTATCTGAAAGTGAGGGCTACTAATCAGACCCCTCTTTCAAGAATGCTCTATGCCAAAATAATAGTGGCAATATGTGCCTATGTCGAGGCTGCCTCCTGGTAACCCAAGCTACTCCTCACTGATGAGCCCCAACAAGGGCGAAACATGTTTGGGGATGCTTGTGGTCTCGTGCAGAAGGGATGTGGCCTAGCAGTTCGGGCTGGACTGCCCCTTTTGGGGTGGGGCCAAGCCTGATTTGCATATGGTCTTTCCCCTTCTGTAATGGCTTGGCAGGCGAAGAACGGTGGTCTGGAGGGTTGCCCAGAGCAATGCCAGTGGTTAAGATTCATTCTAAACCTTCCAGCCATCACCTCTTTGTTTTTGCTTTGGGACCCCATGTTGGTGCCAGACAACTTCTTGGAGTGGATGTGTATGACTAAAGCACTCACCTTGACCCTGGATTGGGCCACCCAACAACCCAGAAGTCAAAAAGCAGCTTGCATCCGAGGTGCCGAGACATCTGCGAGCCAGCTTGACGCACTTTGAGCTGCTACAGTACCTGTGGTGATGCTTTTTGCACTCTTTGATCTTCGAAATGCTTTTTTTCTTTTGGTACCATCTTATTGTTGCTATTTTGTGCTGCAACTGTATCAGATCACACCCCTCCAGAAGATATAGACAGCCCTTGGCCCACTTTATCAAAAGAGGCAAAGGAGGTCTAACTGTCTGGCTGTGCCTCTTTCAACTTTGTTTGGGATCACTGCTGGTTTAGGAATAGTGTGGGGCTGAGTTTAACCACTACTCGTCCCTGTACTCCTACAGAGCAGTAGTCATTTCACCACCACACCCCACACCTTCCACTCTAATGCTCCACTTAGCCATAATGCTGCTTGTTCACTCTGTGCTGCGTCTTGCTTCTGTTTCTTCATCCTTCTTGCCTCCCTACTGCTGAAACATAGTCCCTCCCAAAATCATTAACATCACCACACTTCCATAATGTACATCCACCCTTGAAAAGCACTTCCTGGCCCTTGCAGGTACATCTGCACTGACCCTTCTTATTATCCCTCCATCTAACTGCCCTCATCTGTCATTTTCCTGGTTCCCAATTATACATTATTAAGCACAATATAGCATTTGTCAGTAAACAAATTGTACATGCTGTAAATATCCATACTGTTAGTATGGTGTCTACCCCTATTCATGTTCTGACTCCTTCCTCACCAACAATTGATGCATAATCTATAGTTTACTTTAAAAGAATATAAAAACAGGATTGTGGGAGGCTGCCCGGGGGTGCAGGCAAGATGGACGCCTGATGTTCGAGCTCCGGCCCCTACCCGGGTTAAGAGAAGAGTGCTGGCAGAGTTGTTGGCCCTTTGAACCCTGTTGATGGTGTGCCCGGGCAGTGGATGTGTTGCTGTGTCGGGGCACTTAGTGGGGGTCAATCCCAGCCCCACTAAGCAAAGTACAAGTTCCCGCAGCACGAGGCTGGGTGTGAAAGCACAGTGATGGACTGCGCGGCCTGCTATAGCAGGGCGGACGTCAGGAACAGGCCCCCCTGCAGTGGTGACCTCTAGTGCTCAGCAGCAGCGTGGGATCGGGCCAGGAGTATCTACCAGGGCCTCAGCAGTGTGTGGAGGCTGAATCACGCTGCAAGGAAATGGGGGCCTGAGGAAAGCATCTGCAGGTGCTGGGTGTAGGAGGCGGGCCTGTGGTGCGGCGGGCAAGTCGTGCATGAGCCGCAGGGCCTTGTGAGAACCTGGAGTTGCGGCGCTGGAGAGGAGCACTGAGAAGTGCAATTCACTGGTGCACTGTAGGCGATGTGGCCCAGAGTGGAGCACCAATATGGTGATGAGATGAAAGGTGAAAGGAGAGATGACACCTGGATAATGGTTCAGCCAGCAGAGGGCTCCCAGTGAGAATGGGCCAGGCACGGTACGACAGTCTGTGGAGGCGGCCTGGAGGAAGTGGCCCCCCTGGAGGTCAGTGGGAAGGGGGAGCCAGTTTAGGGCTGCTGCAGGCTCTTGATTGAGGGGCCCTACAAGGCGGACAGTCATCCTGAGCAGCAATCATGAGGGGACAGTGCCAGGAGTGGAGTCACAGGCTGCAGGAAGGAGCAAGCAGGGTGGTGCAGACCGGTTCCTTCGAAATACTGGGGGAAGAGGAGAGTGTTGAGTGCATGCCTCTGCGGGAGAAGCTAGTGAGAGCTTAGGTGCAAATGGAGCATTGGTGTGAGGAGGCAGAGAGAAAGGGATCTAGTCTGGGGATGCGCTTCGTACAGCTGCCACAAATCAAGGAGTGGAGGTGACAGTGGCCCCGGGGCACCAGACTGTGTACTGTAAGCACCCCATTGGAGTTGTACAAAGGTGAAGGGGGACACACAGTGGAGGTGCACACAGAGAACAGCTCAGGAGTGGCACAACAGAAGGGTGGATGAGTTGGAAGGTTACACTCTCACATTTCCAATACCCTGATAGGGGAGACATGGCGAAGGTCAAGGGAGACAGAGGACTGCACCCCTGCACTGCAGAGATTGGGGCCATTAAAAGTGACATCCAGGTGTTTCTGGTGGAAATTCGTGGAATGAGAATGGGCAAAGGTGGCAGACTTGTCAGCGAAGGTGGCCACTCTGGAGGACCGGCTGGAGGGGGTGGAGGCAAACAACACCTGAGTAGCGGTTTTTGAAACACAGATCGGGGTCCGTCTCCAAGAAGTTGCGAGAAGAGACGAGGAACTACGTCTCAAAGTCAAAGTGGATGACATGGAAAACAGAGAGAGCCGCAACAACCTCAGTTTCTTTGGCCTACCAGAGAAGGAGGGGGAATCACCGGCAGGACGGGAATGAAAAATCCATGAAATCATAGGGATGGTCCTAGGATCCAAGGAAGTTGAACTGGTGGCCCTGGATAGGGTACACCGAGCGGGCAGAGGAAACCAGGTGTACTACTGCGACAAGGTGGAAATCCTGGAGAAAGCATAGCGCATGGGGGATATACAGTACGGAGACTCCAAAGTGGCGATATATCAAGACCTCTCAGCCCAGACCCTTTAGAGGCATAAAATATGTGGCCCTCTTACTAGGGGGCTTCAGGAGAAAGGGGTGAGGTACAGGTGGGATTCCCCTTTGCACTTGTTTTTGAATGGGAGGGAGAGAGACAACGGCTTGTGTTGGAGAAGGACATCAATCGAGCCATGGAGGACCTCATGGTGCATCAACAAGATAATCTCGAGGGGGAAGGGCCCACATCAGGGCGAGAACTCAGGGGCCCGAAGATGGACGCTGGACAGCATAGAATTCAGGGGGCTAAGAAATTCCATAAACTTAATACCCCCTCCCCCCACAAGGAGGCTACATGAGCGGGACCAAGCTGATTTTTGAAAATTCATTGTTCCTCAGGGCTGGAAAACCTCGAGCCTAGGCCCCCTGTTGGGCTTGGCGACCAAGTTAAGGCGATGTTCTCTGCTGATGTTTGTTTGGGAGAGATGTAGATTAGTAAAGGGGGGAGGGCATTGGGTTGGGGAGGTCAGGGAGGGAGAAAAGGAGGTAGCCGATGAAGATGCTCAAGGGGGAAAGTACCGTCGGGTGAGGCAGGGATGCAACATATTTGGGGGGATAGGGGATGTTAGCGTGGCCAGGGCAGGTGCTTCAACCTTGGTGTTCCGGCAGTTATGTCAGTTATTGCTGGAACGGGCAGCTGGATGCCTCAGAGAAAGGGGGGTGTTGTTGGGGGGTGGTGAGGCCAGAGATGAACAAAGGAGGTGGGGAGGGGGCAGGGAAAATAATGGGCGTTAGATAGTAGTGTGTGTAGTATGGGGGGGTGGGTACAGGGGTGAGGGGTGGGTTACATGCATTGCATCATCACAAAAGAGGTGGTAAACGGGGCTGACCAAGGGTGGAAGGGCGTTTGGGAGGGGTGGTTGCTGACCCTTGCATCCATGTACATGCTCAACGCAACCCAACTGGCCTTTCTTCGAAGGGTGTTCTCGGTACTAGAAGAGTGGGGAGAGGACATGATGATGATGATGATGGTGGGAGGGGACTTTAACTTGATTGCAGACCCTGCAGTCGATTGGTGGTCGGTAAAAGGTGACGAGGTTAAAATGAAGGGAGTAGCGCATACAGCATTTGCACAGCAGCTGCAGGATTTATTTAATTTATTTATTTATTTGCATTTATAAAGCACGCAGAACTGCCCTGAGGCATCGTGGCACTGTTACAGCAAACTTGAGAGTGAACATAGCATAAGATATAGCAGTGGTAGAGCTTGCTAGGGTTACAGCACAAGCATAACTGTGCATATTTATTCTGTGACTTTAACGGAATAGGACGGTTTTTAGTTTTTTTCGAAAGGTTGTGTATGATTTTTAATAACTAAGTGAGGTAGGCAGTGCATTCCAATTTTTGGGTGCGAGGGGTGGGGAGCTGGACCCCCCCTGCTCTAGTTCTTTTGAACGTAGGAACAATACATCAGGTTGGCGCGGTGTGCTCTGGTAGGTCTGTTTGAGGTGCTGAGGGAAATTCTTTCTGAGAGATAGGGGGGGCATCTGAAGTAATGCATCTGTTTGTTATGGCCATGGCTTTGAAGAGTATGCGTTCCTTTACTGGTAGCCAATGGGCGATTTTTCTTGCTTCCGAGATGTGTTCCCTTTTGGGAATGGTCAGCGCAGCCCCGGAGCGTGTTGTTTTGCGTGATTTGAAGTTTTTTAAGTTGTTGGTGGAGGTGCCTAGAAGAAGGGCGTTACAGTAGCCCAGTTTGGTACCTATTGTGGCCCTGGCAATGGATAGGCAGTTTTTAGTGGAGAGGAAGAGCTTGACTGCGTTGATCACCTTGGTGGTGAGCACTGAGGCGGAGGCTATGGTGTTGACTTGGCGGGACATGGATAGTGAGGCATCTAGGTGAACACCTAGGGTTTTGACAGTCTTGGAGACTGTGATGATGGAGTTATCGATGTTAAAGGATTTGTATTGAGGGGGGGAGTTTGTTGAGAATTTCGCTAGTCCCTACTATGAGGATCTCAGTTTTATCCCTGTTTAGGCAGAGGCCATTAGCAGCCATCCATATTTGGATGGCTGTGTAGATTTTGGTTAAGGCTGTCACATCTTCCTCATAGATCCCCCGTTAGTGGGAGTAGTACCTGTGTGGATGGATCATTTCTGAGTAGATGTGTGGCGATCCAGGTTCCCGCAGGCGTGATGATACACATTCTTCTTGCCCCTGCACCAAACTTACACTAGAGTTGACCTCTTACTGGTTCCGAGGGAGCAACAGGCTATGGCGTTGTCACCATGCGTGGAAGTGGTGTCCTGCTCGGACCACGAGATGGTCACAACAGAGTGGCTGATAGAAGGGGGGTGGAGGTGGACGCCACGTTGGAGGTGTAATGATGGCCTCCTGCGAGACCCAGTGTCCAGGGACATTTTATGGAAAGAGATTGCACACTATTTTGAGACCAGCGACACAGGGGAAGTTCACCGGAAGACGGTGAAGGAAGCAGCCAAAGCAACTGTGCGAGGTCTGCTTATTGCAGAAGGGGCTAAAAAAAAGGGAGAGTGCGCTGAGGGAGGGGTGAGTGTGAGAGGAACTGAGGGGCATGAAGATAAAGCGAACAACTCTGTGGTGCACCGAGAGGGATTGCTGGGTGCAATGCAGGACAAACAGCAGGAATTACACTCACTCCTGATAGGGTAGGTGGTGAAGAAGATGCGCTACACCAAACTATGTTTTTATGTGGGAAGGGACAGGGCGGGAACACTACTGGCGAAAAGGGTCTGGGTATGTATATCAGAGAGGAGGGTTCATAACCTAAAAGATGACAGGGAGGTTGATTGGCCCCATGGGGAATATCCTAGAGCGCTTCGCGGACTACTAAGAGAATTTGTATTTACAACCAGTCACACTGGGGTAAAGGGTGATGAAAGAATATTTGGGGAAGCTTCCAATCCTGCAGCTTACTAGGGGGAAAAGGGCCTTGTTGGAGGCAGACATCACAGAGGAAGAAGTTAGGAGGGGCGATAAGCCAACTTAAACCGGGCAAGGCGCCGGGAGAAGAAGGCTAAACACTGACTTCTACAAGCAGTTTCAAGAGGTCCTGGTGGGAGCCTTGGCTAGGGTCTTTAATTCCTTCTGAGATGCAGAGTCTGTGCCCCCCACATTCCTGGTAGCATTAATTATAGTGATCTCCAAGCAGGGGAAAGATCTGACGAGTTGCCCCTCGTACAGGCTGATTTCTTTGCTAAATGTGGATGAAAAGATATTCACGAGAATCTTGGCGTCTTGGTTGGAGAAACATCTCCCCCGCCGCACTCGGACCAGACATGGTTTATCGAAAACAGGCAAGGATCTGATAATCTAAGGAAGACACTTCACATACTGAGCGACCTAGGGGCACAAAGGGAAGGGGTCTTGGTTCTCTCCCTGGATGCCGAAAAGGCATTTGGCAGGGTCAACTGGTCCTTTATGAAGGCGGTCCCGGAGGAGATAGGCATGGGCGAGTGATGGATGTGGATGGAGCTCAGCCATGTACTCTTCCCCAAGGGCGAGAGTGGTGGTGAAGGCGGGGTGTCCAGGGCAATAATGCTGAATAGGGGTACCAGACAGGTGTGCCCCCTGTTACCCCTGTTGGATGTGCTGGTTATGGAACCATGGGCAATCGGTTTAAGGGAAAGCAGGGATATAACAGAGGTGACGTTGGAAGGACAGGAGTACCAAATGAGCATGTTTGCGGACAATGCACTGCTCTACCTCACGAATCCGCAGGATTCCGTGACGGCCATGCTAAAGGGCTTGGGGGAGTATGGGAAAATGTTTGGGTTCAGGGTCAACCTTGATAAATCAGTGGCATTCTTAGTGCAGAATTGAAGTCGGGAGGGCAGTGAACAGGTAAATGAATGGGGTTTCACGACGAGACGGAAGGATTACCTCCCTCTATGGGGCAGAATAAGACAGACTTGCAGTGGTGGGGATGGATCAGCCTTTCATGGATGGCGAGTTTGAATTGCATTAAGATGACAGTCCTCCCCAAGCTGTTTTTCCTGTTTCAGATGCTCCCCATGGCTGTTCCGGCTCCCTTCCTGGCCGACGCTCAGAGGGCGCTTGCACGTTTCTTATGAGCGGGAGCAAAGCCCAGGGTAGCTTATAGAACACTGGTGCTACAGAAGGAGTAGGGGTATGGGGGTGTGGGGGGGATTCCCAGAAATTGTGGCATATTACAGGGCCACCCAGCTGCGAATCATGGTGGACCATCTGGACCTAGACTCAAAGAAGCAATGGGTTCACATGGACATTGTGGTCCTGGAACCGGTATTGCTGGGTGAATGGAAGTGGGTCCCCCAGAAAGAGATCCCTAGACGGGTTCTGGCACATCCGATTCTGGCAGTGTTTTGGGAAATTTGGTGCAAGAGTAGCAGAACCTGCTGGTTGTCAATGTGGTCCTCACCCCTCAGTTGTATCTGGGCGCCGTCCCTGAGAAATTTCATTGTAGACCCTTTAAGGTTCCAGCTGTGGTATGAAGCAGGACTCTCGAGGGCGGGGCAGTTGTGGGAAGAGGGGGAGTTCATCTCTTTGTCCCGTTTGGAAGAATGCCTAGGTATGAGGGTGTTGTCGGCCTTCCGCTATCTGCAGCTTAATGGGATTTTGTTGAAGCTGCAATGGGAAGAAAATGTACTTAGGGAGCTCACCCCCTTTGAGAAGGCAATATTGCAAGATACTAACATGAAGGATTGGATTTCACGACTATATGGGGAATATACGATGGGGCGAACCCCTTGGTATACTGCTGGCGCGTGTGAAGTGGGCTAAAGACCTGGGATTAGATTTAACTGACCAGCTGAGGGGCAAAAGATGTAGAAGGGTCAAGATGTCCATGCTCTCTTTGCAATACGGTATGCAGGCGTTCAAGCTGATACATAGGTGGCACTATCCACCAGCCACTTTGGCAAAAATATACTCACGGGCGGATTCATGCTGTTGGTGCTGCAAATGGCCAAATAGTGAAAATTACCATATGTGGTGGAGCTGCTTGCACATTCAGATATACTGGGGGATGTCTTGGGGTGGCTTAAAGACTTGGATGGGGTGCAGAGGCCTATGGAGCCAAACATGCTGTTGCTCAGGGTTAATGAGAAGGAGGCAGATGTGGCGGAGTAGGGTCACATGGTCCGCACCCTATTAGTGGCAGCGAGGAGTTGTGTGGCGCAGCACTGGAAAGAGAGGTGGGGTGCCCACGGAGAGGGAATGCGTACAGAAGGCAAGGTCCATATATGACATGGAGCACTTGACGCACCTCATGGACGAGACAAGAATGGATATAGAAGAGATCTAGCTACCTTTCTTTAACAAGTATGGATGTTAGCCTGCCTTGGGAAAGTACTAGGAGGATGTTGGACTCAGTTTGTTGTGACAGTGATCCAGGTAAAGCAGACTGTAATGCATGTAGAGGGGAGGATGCGGAGGAGGGATCGGGGTGAATTGCAGGAACCATTTGCTTGGTTTTTGGATGCAAATGTTGTTGATCTGTGAAAATGCCAATATAATTTGATTTTCCCCCAAAACAATCAGGACTGTGCCATTTACTGTTGTTCTTTTTGTACAGGGTTTCTGTTTGAAGCGTTATATGACCTCCGACAAATAAGAGTGAACAGGGGGTCACAACACAACTGGAGGGTTCATTCATAGAGAAACAGATTGAGGTTTGTACAGTTAGATTCTCAAAACTGGATATTTTCCTGTTTTAATTGGATAACTTTTCTCATTTTGGAGACTTCACCTTTTATGGTACTAAGGAGGAGTTTTTTTTTCTTCTTGTGCCTCAACTTAGACACACTCTTTTAGAAGAAATCTCAGCAAAAGCCTGAAAAAAACGATTTTATATGTTTTATTTTACAATACAGCCTGATTGTGTGGCCCTCAAAATGTCTGTGTTTCCATGCCATGCAGGCACAACTGGGCATAAGTGGACAAAAGGTTAGGGTGAATATGAACATATCCTGGGTGGACATCTGTCATGGTCATGAAGTCAGGGGCACAGGCATGCAGGGGTCGCATGCACAGGAGACCTGGCTGGACATTGTCCTGGCGCTTTTGGCGCCAGGCTCATGAACAAAAATAAACAAGAACATCCATTTAACACCAAAAGGCTTTTATTATGGACATAGCACTTCAGATGCATTAACCTTGAACATTCCATCCATTAAGCAGGATGCATTAACCTTGAACATTCCATCCATTAATCAGCTCCAAGTGTATTCTTGGGTGTGGCTGCTAATGGATTCCCTTTGCACGTGCTCACTCTCTAGGAGTGGCAGGGTGTGGCTGGTAAGCCGGCCCTAATTGGCTTGCCCACGATCTCAGCTATATAAGCTGCCCCGATCCTCAAGACAGACGCTCCGCGTTATTTTGCACTTGCAAGCAGCATAACGTTCACCGTCGTCTGAGGTCACACTTACCTTTGAAGATCCTGCTTCCTGGACATTCTGCTTCCTGCCAGCATACTTACCAACTGGGGGAAGCTGTTCTTACCTGTACATCTCTTCGGCGAACCAAGTATTCATCTTTACACTTTCCGGAACGGCGAAATCTTCATCTTGGCACCACAGCACGACACGCTCCATCGTCGACAGCTGCGCCTGCAAGGAAAAACAGAAGACAAGGTTAGACATTGAAAAAACAGTCAGTTTAAGGATGCGCATCGCCATACTTCACGCTTTTCCTTAAACCATCACTTACCTGATGTCGAACATTGTGGTAGCATCCATCTTCCATCCAGCCACGTCTCACCGCTGTATTGAGGACGCATTTCCATCTAAGGGAAGAAAACAGAAGAGAGACATTATTGCGGGCATAAATAGGAGCAACATATAAAGACATTAAACAGAACGAACAGCATCACAAGAGCTCAAGAAAGACTTACCAATCATAAGGAGAAGCATATCGCAGCTGTACTGGACTAATACTTATCAGGGATCAGTGAAGGAACTAGATCCCATTCGACGCGCCCCTGGCAAAAGTAGCAGGACGGAGAGCTTATCTTCCATGATTCACAAGTGAGCTTTATGGGCTGGCGTATGCTCACAGAAACCGTACTTTGAGGTGAAGGGTTCGAGAGGTACAACCATCACAGATTGGCGCACTCACACACTGTTATCTATAGGCAGGATCAGTATCATCACATATCACTGCTCACAGCTTTTCGACTGAGGGAGAGGCCTGAAGGGGGTGATTCAAGTTCAGGGAGGGCTGCAACCGTGGCCTCCGCAGAGACCAGGTGAGCATAACAACATCTAAACTTTGAGAGAAAGTCATAGTGGACTTACAGATTTAGCCTAACAGCAAGCAATAAGGAAGATCCATGTAACACCACTTGAACAAATCTGCACTGAATTATATTTTTAACAGATAATATCACGTCTGCAGATTTGTTCTTTGAAATGCCCAGCTGCCAGAGTGGAAACTCAGGAACTTAATAAATCACCCTGTTATGGTACCTGGTGGCGTAATTCACACCTGCGAAACCAGATGACGACTCAGGGCGCAAGTGGCAGTGCCTAGGTATAAACGCCACTGCCTATTTTGGAGCCCAACACTTTATCTGATATCACAGGCTTCAGGACTCGCAAACATTCTTCTAGTCTTTGACTCCAAATGTCATGCAAATTTTGAATTCTCAATTACACACTTTTCTATTTAACTGGATTTGGGTTAACTCATTTACAAAAAACAAAGAAAAGGGCCATGAGGTCCACTGCTTGTGAGACGTGCTTGTCAATGCTGCCAATCACAGACACCAATGTATGTGGTGTCTGGGTGTCTTTGACTCACCAATAGTTCTGATGATTGACTCGGCCTGATGGTCCGGTGCTCCTGGGAGCAAACAATGTACACATCCCAGGAAATGTAGACTAGCATGCTGCCAGAGGGGCGCAAGGGCTTGGTGGAAACTGCGCAAGCCTGTTCAGAGCATTCATGAAGGAGTGACTCTGTGACAGGAGTCCTTCAGCTGGGTCATAAGAAGCACCATAAGAGTGAACAACCCCAAGAGTGTGCCCAAGTCCTACAGACATACCATGCTGAGGAGACAAGATGGAGGTTGCAGTCTAGAAATGTCCCACGACTGATGTGTTTAGAACAGAAAGTGGAGACCATGGTATTAGACCGGCTTGGCAAATGGGATCCTACGCACTCCACGTGGTCACATGTCAATTTGACACCAGGACTACACTTGGATACGTTTCCTGAAGTGTCATGGAGGCTAACATTTTTCTGAATGGAGAATCTGTTCATAGCACTAAGTAATATCAATTCACACCTTTAGGTAAAGATGTACATTTTAGAAATGTGAGACTACACACAATCGGTGCCTTCAAAATATTTTTAGGTGCGGGGGAGGAACTGTGATCCTGGCACAGAATCACCACAATACATAGAAACAAAGAAGATCCAATATGGGCACACTCCCGTCCCCTGCACACTCTTCTAAACTGAAAAAACAGTACATTCTTGAAACTATGTACTACTAGTATTTTGAATGATTTCACAAAGAGAGTCTTAGAAAAGACAGTTTACAGACTTAATTACAGTCAATAGTTGGCACATAACAAACACAACAAAATAAAAAGTCTGCCGTTAGGTGACATGCTTCGTGGTGATGACCCCTTCTTCTTGAGCAAAGCGGACTGCAAAAGACAGAGCAGCCTCCACAGATGGAAGATATGTTGGAAATGTTCCCAAAAAGTAACTTTGATTTACCACGTCCAAAACTCAATACTCAATCTGTTTGAGAAGATGTTCTGGCAGATCTCAGTAAAATCAATGAACAGAGAACTACTCCTATTAACATGAAAAACTGTCCATGTTGAGTCATTGTCACGAGATGAGGAGTTGACTATCAAACCGGCAGATAAAGGGGGAGCCATCATTGTGAATGGATACTACCATGTACACGAGAAGATGCTTGGAACGACTGCAGGATGAGACAACCTATTTAAGGCTCGATAATAACCCAATTAATGAGATCAAGAATCTCATTATAAAAACGGTGGGGAAAGCCTTTGATAATGAATGGATCAGCAACAACACCAAAAACATTTTTGATCAATTGTTTCCCTTTCACTCCTGTGTTTTATGGTCTGCCAAAGATCCATAAAGATGGCACAAACCCCCCCTTAAGACCCATTATAGCAGGAACGGATAGTTTTTTCGATCCCCTGGCTATCTATGTGGATATACTGCTACAACCCCTAATACAAGGTATCCTGACTTATTTGAGGGACACGACAGATTTTCTCAACTGCTTGAAAGACAGCTCAAATCTGAGCCCTGATTCTATCTTGTTCAGCCAAGTCGTATGCAGCCTGTACACGTCAGTCCGCCATGATGAGTGATTAGAGGCAGTGCAATGGCTCCTGTTGAATTACCAAGGACTGACGGGCAACCCCCATTTCATCCTTGAATTTCTCAACTTAATTTGATTTAATAATTACTTTAGGTTCCAAGGAACGTATTACATTCCGGCATCCGGTACCTCTATGGGTTCGGCCATGGCTCCTGTGTACACGAATACGTTCATGTACAGGTTTGAAAAGAATTATGTACTTGAGCACCCCAAATGGTCAATGTACATTTTAATGTGTAAGAGATTAATTGACAACATTTTTGGCATCTGTTGTGGGACAAAGGAAGATCTAATGGTGTTTTTTGACTACATAAACACAGTACATACCCATATCAAGTTCACTTTGGAAATCTGATCACCTACATTACATTTCCTAGATATGGCTTTAGAAAATAAATAGGGAAACATCTCAACCTCAGTCTATCACAAACCAACTAATGCTAATAATTTACTTCACTATGCTAGCTTTCACCCGAGGGCTATGCTCAAAAGTCTACCTTATAGCCAAATACTCAGGTTAAAAAGAATATCAGACCCTGCGCGGTTTGGATATGGAGTGCTCTACACTGATTGACAAATTTAAGCAGAGAGGTTACCAGAGGGAAGTCCTAGATTGAAGCGCAGACAAGATCAAGCGGTATCTCAAAAGAACAATTATTGATGAGTAAGAACAATACTAAAGAAGTCCCACTACCCTTCATCTCCAAATTTTCGAGCTGCACTTTCAGAGTAGGCCGAAGTGTCTCAGGGTCCCGCAGACTGGAAGGGGCCAAGGTCGGTCCCAAATCGCAGTGCGTCTGGTGCTTCTGTGCTCGCGGGGTCCTCCGCTCACAGTGAAAGTGCACAGTACTCAAAGTGCAACTTCGCACTAGGAATCCAGCAATTATATGAGGATTGTCCACAGCATCCTACTGCTATGCAGCAGCAGATTCTACGGACAAGCACCACAATTGGTGTCCCTCCTGAGGAAGGCCAGCATATAGACAGGCTTCAATCAAGCCCTATTTTGGCCGAAACACACCTGTGTCGATCCCCGTGACACAACTGTACCATCTCCCTCTCGTGTATGTTTTGTAAAGACTTTTTGTGTACACCTTGTGTGAACCAATCCTGGGACCTTCTTAAGTCTCAGGTGCTCTTCCCTTGCATAGTAGGTTTCTACCTCATCTGTTTTTGGAATGTGCCTCCCTGTGGTTTTTTGACCTCAATACCTCTGAGGTCGAAACTTACCCGTGTTACCATTGTTCACAATCACTCTTGTCGGTTTGTTTTCTCGAAACTTTCGTGCTTATCGAAAGTACTGTAAAGTAAATTGTATAATCAACACAAAATGCTCTGTGTCATTGTAAAAAAAAAACATACACACACAGAACAACTTTATGGTTTGTAGGATCTTTTCATCCTGATTATTTTCTTCTTATACATGTACCCACCTGGGTAAATCAGGACTCCGCCAGGCGCCCTATATTTTTTTACTTGTATTCTATTTAATAGTGGTACTGCCCTACGTTTTGGTCCGGTAGTAAAGTACATGTTTAGGGATTGCAACTGTGTTGGACATTACGTACCACCCTTGATAATCTGGACTTGAAGGTGTGTTGTAACATTATTAATGATGCTATGCTGCACGGTACAGAGATCATAAAGTAGTTCATGGGCCTCCGTAGCAGACTGTGTAAGATGCAGGCTTTGACCTCAGCTGCTGATGTAAAATATTATAACTATACAGTCAGCCAGCGGCAGTGAACATCTCACCTAGTCCTTCAACATGCTTGTTCTTTGTGGGGATGACACAAGTTCATGCTTATTAAAGTAAAATGCAATGAACAACTGCAAATGCCAAAATTACTTATTTTCTGTCAAAGCTTGTTTCACTGGACTTTGCCAACATTTATGATACACAAGATGATTCAAGCAAAGTTATATTTTGTTGGTTTATGGCCTTAAAATGATCAATGTATAATCAGACATGCCACAGAACTGAGACGGGTCACATCTCAAGATCTCTACTGTCCATTTGCAACTTTCAGCCAGGAAGCCGCACGTTGGATCAGCATTGGATCTAAACTGTGGTAACCTCAGACAGTGCATAACATAAAATAGGTTGCTGCATACACTGTACCTGATCTGTGTTAAAAGTGGGGTTTCCGTTAACATCTCAAGCTACAGGAGTAGGGGATTAAGTGTTTGAATTTTAGCTTGCACTTAAGTAACTGATGTACCTTTTTTTAACTGTATTTTTCAGGTGTAATGCAAGCATTAAAAAGAAGAACGACAAAGGGCTGACCGCGTATGACTTGGCTCTCAAGACAGGGAGCGAACAAATTACTTCACTGTTTGCTGCTAAGCTTGGTCAGGGCATGTTGGACAGAATCACCAAGCCTAAAAATGTGAATCTCGATGTCTTTTGATTAGGATTGTCTCATCTGGTGGGTGGCCTGGGAGTGAAAGGTAGAAGTTTATTGAAAAGATTATTTTGTGCCTGTGATTTAGCAATCATTACAAATTCCAAGATCAGACCCTGATTAGTCTTTGCCCTAATATTTACTTCAAACCAAATTTACCTTCTAAATACTTAACATATAAAAACGACTGGTTTATACAATCTACTTTTGTAAAGCATTTTTTACATTTGTGTACAGTAATTTATTTCAAAACATTTGGTGATTGTTCTCACGTGTAACTTAATAGTCTGCGATAACATTCGAAAATAATTGAAGTGTAAAAAGTAGAAAACTAGAATGTACATCCTTAGCCTAACATACGTGCATGCTATAATTAGTGATAATTCCATGTTTTGGTGCTTTTTTTGTAGTCTTATTTTTCCAATAAAATATAAAAATTGGATCAAACAACTCCAGAAATCAGATTTCTATGACCACAATGGTGGGTACATGTTTTGTCTTTATATAAAGCAGGAGGGTATTTCGACCTGTAGTGCTATGCACAAGGTATATCACTGGTAGAGCAATCCCACTGAGTATGCTTTACAAAGAATCCGTGTACATTCCTCTACACATCTACACATAAACATGGATGTGAATGAGAGGGAGTTGGAAACAGAAAATGGGGACATCATAGAGCAGCACATTATGGAACATCCAGTCATGTAAAGTAATGCAATCCACTGCAGTGATGGTAATTACAGGAGGGAGAACGTGATGGTGAAGGGAGAGGTGGGGGTTCACAAGGGTATTTTTGCACAGGATAGCCACTCCAAGTGAAGGCAGTGTCAGGGGTGGGTAAGGTACATGGAATGTTATTAAAGGACGGCAGTAGAAAAGTTTAGTATTTTGTTGAGAGGTACAAGGAGCAGAGTGGGAGCCTCAGGAGGCTGGAGTAATAATCCAGCTAGCTCTCCAACTGTACACAGGAGCATTGCACAATGTTTTCATGATAACTGTTCTAACAATATATGCCATCTTTGCTACTATAAAACACTTTCATGATGGTGCCCACAATATATGCCCACACTGCCGTTGTAAAACAGATGTTCAGAATGGCAGTGTATACAATATGTGCTAGCACTGCCTTGTAAAATAATTTCCAATGGATACATTCCTCCCACAGATTTCTCATGTTTTGAAATATCCCTGACACAGTAAGCTCTGGAAACGTTTTTCTTCTGCCACCAGGTGGTGCCTTGTAGGTCCGAGGTATGTTCTGTTGCCTCATAGGCACGATCATGTGCAGAATTAAGTCACAGGCATATATAACCTGAGCCGCTGGCACCATTTTCCTTCGGTTCCTTTTCTAAACAGCAATGCTCAAGAACTTCAATCGGTCATGCAACAATTCTTCATACTTTTGAATATGTCATCTTCTTAGTCTTCAAAGTCTGTAGATATTGTCATTGATATCAATATTGGCAATGGATCCTTACTCCCTGTGTCTCTTCTGCCTTACTAAAGAACATGAAATGGAGGAGTGTAGATCCTGCCAGACTATGACACCGAAGGCGGCGAGGTGACCAGATTATGTATGGCCTTAGGGCAGAATAACCATGACAAATCTTCTAGTGAGACTACCAAAAAGGCTTCCACGGTAGATCCCGTCTCCCCCATCTTCAGATCATTATTCCCAATCTGAGGAAATGGATAAAAAGTTTACAGAAGAGGAGGATTCATCACTATTTGAGAAATGGGTCTTCTCAAGCAGCTTCTTCCTCTTTCCCAAAGAAAAGGCACAACATGCACAGTTTGAATTAATCTTTTAGATAGGAAAATGGTACAGCACCTTCATTTCCCACTTAATCTTTCACTCCTGAAGACACGGAGGATTCCACAAAGTCTAAGCTCAAGGAAGGTGTGAAGAAAATATTTCTGAATGCTCCCTACAGGCTAGAGTGCAAAGTCTCAAAAATCAATGGATTGGGTGCCATGCCACCATGCTCCACGGTTTCGTAAGCACTGACTCCTTTGAAGCTGGCGCTGGTGTCTTTGGAGCTTTTGCAGTTGGGTACGATAACACCAGATGCAATCTTGCAGAGGCAGCATTCCTTCATTAGGCAATAGTTTGTTGAATCTGTCTGAGCTTCAATGGAGTCTCTCAATTCTTGGGTTTGTGATCTTTTGAGGAGGTGGATGCTTTTGTCTTGGGGATTCAGCCTCTAATATGCCAAAGGCTCCTTGGCCTGAAGAGTTACTGCAGGATCAATCATTACATTAACTGAAGCAGGAAAAGTCTGATTTACAAGAATCCAGTGGTTCCAGTGGAGACCCTCTGTCCGCCTGGATCCTCTGTCAGCCCTTGGGTCGAATTTTGGGCCTTTCAGGGTGGTTGTCGCTTGGGCAATTGCTATTGTGAATTAGTCCTCCACGTCTGAGGAAATGCCTGTACACACCATTTCAGGCATCCTGGCTGACAAACTTACACCAGTATGGAACACAAACATATTGCACCTACTGTAGACAAAGACATTGCAAAGAGAAACCGATCAGGAGTGGGGGGGTCCCTGTATTTAGTGGGGGGTCCCTGCATTTGTATCCACTCACCGGTCAGCTGTCAACCATGTAATCCTGGCAGAGAGTGCCACCATGAAAGCTACAGCTTTCCGTACTCCCCGCCTTCCCCTCCCCCAACGCTACACCAACAATGAATCTAAAAAAGACTCATGGGATCTTTGCCACGAGAAGCGAAGTGCTTAGAACTGTAAATGCCACATGTACTTTGGCTCAGTACATGCCTTTTTTTGGGATGCAGCAGGGGACGCAGGCACCCATTGCCTCAAGAATTTCAGTAGCCTTTCAGGCAACTCGCACAAGACGGTAATGCGACCACATCAAATATTTTAGAAAGGGGCTTTGACACCACAGACTATTTAGGGAGGTCCATGGGTACAGCTACAGTCAGCTGTAGACATTCCATACATGTACGGCCGAATTTCACTCAAGATGACGAGAGTGAGTTCTTGGAAATGCTGTTTGACTGCTTAGATCTATTTGGAAGAAGGGTGACAGCCTTAAAATATGTAAGGACTCGTAACAGGGAGCCGTTACACTGTCCACTCTTTTTGGAAGAGGGCGACATAACTCATATTTCTTTCCATTCAAGATGAGGGGTACTCCACGATGTCAGCAACAAGAGGGGTGTTACTGCCAATCCCCTAGAGCAGGGGTCTGCAACATTTCTCTTCAGATGTTTTGGACTATTACTCCCATCAACCATATCCAGCTTATTCAATGGCAAGGGAGTTGGTCAAACATTGGATGAGACAAAGGTTGCAGAGCCCTGCCCTAGAGGAAGGGTTTCAACCAAATCAAAAATGTGTGTATTCCTTCTTGGCCACTGGTGCCAAAACCACTTTGTTATTGCCTCTTTAGATCACCATATTACTTGGGTGGGCTTTTGGGGTGTTTTTTTGGTGTGGGGGGGATGGGGTTGAGTTCAGGCCTTCAAAAAGGTATGGCAGGAAATTGTCAGACAGATAGGTCCTACAGGCAGTAGACCGAAGTTATTGCCCATATTTCTTGTTAAAAAACCTACTCTACCCATGCCTCCTCTGTAACTGCTCCTTTTGCAGGAAGTCTCTCTGCTGTTGCTGAAGGGAGCACTGGAGAATTGTTCAGATGGAGGATGTTGGGAAAGTCTGGTATTACTGTTACTTCCGGATTCCAAAGATGGATGGATGGCTCTGACCCATTCTAGAACTGAGACTCCTCAAAAGCTTATCTGAAAGGACATTTTCAATATGGTCACCTTGTTGCAGACCCTTCAGGCCTAGGAAAATCAGAACTGGCTTTTGTCACTCGATTTGCAGGATGCACATTTGTATGTCCCCATCCATGCCAAACATTGGAAGTAACTTTATTTTGGGGTGGAAACACTCAATACCAGCTTGCAATGCTTCCATTCAGCCTCACTTTCGCCCTTAAAGTATTTGTGAAGGCCATGACAGTGTTGGTGGCCCAAGGAAGGTGCACATATTTCCCCATCTGAACTGCCTCCTGTAGGTGAGATCGGTAGAGATATCAAGACTTGTGCATGATGTGCTTCAGCCTCCTCCACAAGTTATGTTTTTCCTATCAAACTAAAGAAGGCCTTTCCGACCCTCTCCAAACATTTACAGTGGCAGCCCGGGATACATAGTGAGGCATGGTATACCTACCATCCGAGATTGTAACAAGCAATCGGACCACGTTGCCCTCTGTGATGCTGGAAATGCATCAGAGGGACAGGGCCTCTGAATCCTTGTCCTTTACTGCTTTTTATCGTGTGGTCTGTCATGTTTTCTGCCCAGGAGTCCATGC
This sequence comes from Ambystoma mexicanum, assembly GCF_040938575.1. Lineage (NCBI taxonomy): Eukaryota > Metazoa > Chordata > Amphibia > Caudata > Ambystomatidae > Ambystoma > Ambystoma mexicanum. The sequence goes on from NC_090928.1 coordinate 103,326,388, forward strand.
GGGACTCCTGGCAGTGCAGCTCTCTATTTTGGTTTGGTGAACAGACCCATGGAATACCCTTATGGCACCCATGGGTAGGGGTACAACCCTGTGCCCCTAGTGTATGTTTTTGGGCACCTGTGGGTGGCCCACAGAGCAGGGTATGGGCTGGTGGCAGCTCCATGCTGAATTTGACAGGTGCTCTGGGTGTCCTCCATTTTGGGATACCCAGGCCCTGCCATTGGGATCAGTTGATTCCTGATAGGAAACAAGATGGCCCCTGTGGCCTCTTGCTTTCTATTGCCTGTTACCTTGTTTCCCAAAGTCCTGGGAAGCCCTGACTCTGTCCCTTCCCCCTGACTGGCTGTTGGGTGGAAGTTCCATATATGGTGTTGTTGTGAAGGCCCAGCTAGACTGACTGGAGCCTTCCCAGTGACTGTATGTTGTGGGTACCTCCTGTGGGTGGGACCTGGGTGAATGGAGTGTGTGACCAATATACACTCCTTGTTGTGGTTGTCTGGTTTCTGGCATGAGAGACAAAGACTGAGACAGCCCTGCCCGAAACTGGCCTGAATGCAGTGTGTAGTGTTGAATGGCTGGGTACTTGTCCCAATCCACATTCCTTGTTGTGAGTGTCTGAAAGGGAGGAGTGTGGCCTGAATGCACTGTGTGCCTGATTGGCTGACTGACTGCATGAATGCTTTTCTGTATGATTGGCTGCTGAGTGTGTGCCAGCAGTGTGGATGAGAGACAGAATAGTATATCTGGGGACCTCTCACCAATTGTTGTTCAGAAGCGTTCAGAAGCGTTCTGGAGTTGAGTCTCCACTCTAAGAGGAACTGGAACTGCTGATCCTCGACGTCCAGCTGGAAGAAGACTTGCTGTGGCATTTGCTTCGACCGATCCGAAGGCTGCCGAAATCGTCGAAGACTGACCCGAGAGAGGACCTGGTAAGGCGCCCTCTTCCCGTGCTCCGAGGGACCATCGAGCACCGCTCCATCTTCGCCTAAGCGCCCTGGAAGACAGACCCTCGAAAGGCTGCCGACCCGAGACGGGACCGCCGAGGAGATCGAAGTGAAGCACCCGGACATCGCCGCCGTCGAAGTCCATTGCCGTCGACCAGGGTTCGCAGGTTTGTGTAACCGCTGGAGGCCCGTCGAAGTTGTGTTGCCCAGCCGTGGGAACCACTTGACGCTGTGCCGCCGACGACCGGAGCCGTCCGCTCCTTGCCTAAGAACATTTGAATCGAAGGACTCCCTCGTCCACACCGTCGACCACTTTATCCTGCCGGAGAAAGTCGAGGACAACCAACGCGCCGAGGAGAAACCTGCCGGTGGGTTTCCCGCCACCCGAAGACCACAACGACTCGAACGACTCGACGCCCTTGCTGGGCCTCCGTCTCCACAATCTTTGCGGTCCAGAACTATTGTCACCGAGGTGCCCCGCACGCCTCTTCCTTGCAGGACGCCGACGCTCCGACGCCGACGAGCACCGCTCGGACGAAGCTGCCGCCTCATCGACGCCGTTCTACCTTGTTTGTCGACGGACGTTCGACGTCCCGTGTCTCCCGCTTGAAAGGGAAGGCATTCAAGAAGGGACGTCGATTCCCCGCCGCCGAACGCCGAGTTCCTCGACGCTTCTCGACGATCCGTGACTCCCGCTTGAAAGGGGGTCGCTCAAGAAGGATCTGTCGACGCCTCTTCGAAGAACTCGACTCCACCAGGTACATTGGGGGGGTAAAAACATTATAGGAGGGAATAAGACTTACAGAACAATATATGGACTGGGCTTGTGCTAGATCTTTATTTTACAGGTTGCCCAGGTGGGGGGATCTCCACACAGAACTGTGACTAGTGATAGGGGCCAGTATTCTGCCTATTGCTCAACCATCTTATTTTCTCTCCTCTCTCTATTGCTGGTTTCACTCTATTGATCTGTGTGACATTGTTACAGTATTGTTGATGCACTTTAATAAGGTCTAATACAAAGGGTGGTACCACTTTAGAATTGTATATATTTGCCATTGTTGATTTTCCTAAGTACAAAGTGAGTTATTATGATAAGTGTACAAAACCTTGAATATTGATTATATAAAGACTGTGTTCTAACCAATACAGGGTGTGGACATTCCTTTGTGGGGGCTTGGGGACTACACTGTACTTAAGAACCAGCCCGCATCACCTCCTGAGAAGCTAGGCCTTGATTGCTCGTCCAGTGCTACCGTAATAGAGAATCTTGGCTGGGGTCCTCTGTGCCTCTCTTCTACCATATAGAGAGCAGAAGTACAGACACCCCCCACCGGTCCTTTACACTGGTGGCAGCGGTGGGATGCTTATGGTTTTAAGAATCAGTGTATAACTGTGCCACTTACAAAAGATATCTGCACTTTATTAAATTAAGGTTTAGTTGTGTACAAGATAACTGCATTACAAACAATGGAGTCTATTGCAAATGGCAAATTGACTCGGATGAGCTGGGAGGCTCTCCAGAGTGCTTGTGAAGCCAGGGAGTTAGACTTTGTGGATAAGTCTAGGGCTGAGCTGATAGCTGCCCTGGTGGACTACCAGACTGATGGTGAAACTCTTGATGAGGGGGGGAATGCAACCAATGAGGACTCTGCCCCTGGGGTTTCTGCTGAATCTGTTTCTGGGAATGCCGCCATTCCTGCTGCCTCTGTTCCAAACCCCAGCAATTCCTTGGAGCTTGAGTTATTAAGGATGAAATTGGCCTTTGAATACCGCAAGTTGGAAATAGATGCTGAACTTAAGAAAGAGGAGTTGGCTCAACAAGTGGAGCTCAAGAATAGGGATCTTGAACTCAGAAATAAGGACCTTGAACTCAAGAGCCAGGACACTGAATGTCAGAGAATCCAGCTAGAGAAAGCTAGAGTGGAGACTTCAGCTAAAACCAGTGAGAGTGTCAGGTCCCCAGCCACCAAGTTTATGAAAGATTTGGTTGGTGTATTTGTGGAGGGTTCAGATATCCTCCAATGGATTGAAGCGTTTGAAATGGCTTGTGCGATTCATGATGTTGATAAGAGATTGGGCTAAGTGTTTGTTAAGCAGAGTGCCTCAAACTGGATATGACTGTATTCTGAAGCTGAGTGTGGAAGAAAGGGGTCAGTATGATTGTATGAAGTCTGCTTTGATTGCCAAGTTTGGCAAGACACCTACCCAATACCTTAGAAGGTTCAGGGATTTTAAGAAAAGAGAGAATGTGTCTTGGGTTGACTGGGTGAGTGCTGCGCACATGAACATGATGGGGTGGATCGATGGATACAAGGTTAAGACTTTTGTTGAATTGTCCCACCTCTTGTTTTTTTAGCATTTTTCTGAAGCCTGTTCACCAGAGCTGCGTCAGTATGTGGCTGACCAGAACATTTTGGACCCCTTTAAGCTGGCTAGGTTGGCTGACAAGTGGGTCTCCCACCGGGTGTCCCCTAAGGACTCCAGTGGGAAGGACAAGGACAAAGAAAAGGGGGCCTCTCAGAAAGCTGAGGAGTCCCACAGGCAGTCACAGTCGGGTAAACCTAAACCTTCCTCTCCCAAGACCCAAAAATCTAGTGGGGATAAGTCATCTGTGGGTGGGAATAAGAGTAGTGGTCCACCTGCTGCAAAGCAGGCTCCCGGTGGTTCCAGTACCGTACCCCGCACTCCTGGCCCTTGTTGGGACTGTGGGGCTCTGGATCACAAAAGGGGTGACTCCAAGTGTAAAGGTAAGGCACTTGGAGTACAGGCTGTCAGCCTGACCTACCCTTACCCCGTGTCTGAGGTGGAGGCCACTGTCCTCCCCTCCTCTACCGGGATCACATTTGGTGCTCCAGTAGAGATTTCCTTAGTGTCCCTTGGGGCCTGGGACCAGTATGCAGAAGTACTGGCGACTATCCCACAGAACACCCGTAGGTTTTTGAGAAGTGTCCTCTTGAATGGCCAGCCTTCTACTGGTTTGAGAGACACTGGGGCAAGCATGACAGTGGTGGACAGGACCCTGCTCAAGCCAGAGGACTATGTAGGTGCTCCTCTGAGAACCACCAGGTTAGCTGGTGGGCCTCCCAAATTATCGCCTGTAGCCTTAGTCACACTCATGATTGGAGACAAGACAGCAAAGCTTCCTGTCCTGGTTCAGGACCATGTCCCTGCTAACATTCTGTTAGGAAATGATCTAGTAGAGTTGGGGGTTGATCTCGGATGGTCTTCCCATGACTGCGGCTGCAGTCACTAGGTCACAGGTGACACCGGGTCTGGCTGTGTGTCAGGTACCCGAGCCAAAGGCGAGGCCTAAGGCAAGAAGAAGGAAGACCAAGAAGGCCACCTCTGTGGAGGGAATACCTTCTCTTCCTGCTGTTCCGACAGCACCGATTGGAATCCATGCTCCGGACGGGCTGGGTCCAGTGGAAAACCCAAACTCAACTCCTGTGGGAGAAGAGACAGAAGACTCTCCTCTGGGAGTGGTTCTCAACCCGGAGGATCATCCCAACCTTCAATGCTTGTTAGCTGAAGGGGGAGCCTCCCGGGCAGACTTCTGTAAGGGACAGAGAGAGTGCCACTCTCTCGAGGGACTGAGGAAACAGGCCCTGTCCCAGGCACAAGGGAAGTGCCTAGGACATTCCGGATTTATTGGGAGGGTGAGCTCCTTGTTAGTGAGCCCACTAAGCCTGAACTTGGTGCCCTCAAGAGGTTGGTTGTACCCCAGGTTTACAGGCCCTTCCTACTGCAGTTGGCGCATGAGGTGCCCTTGGCTGGTCATCTTGGGACCAAGAAGACTAAGCAGAGGCTCTCTGCCCATTTCTACTGGCCACGGATGGGAGTAGAGGTGGAGTCCCACTGCAGGACCTGCCCAACTTGTCAGTTGTCTGGCAAGACTGGAGGCAGTGTCATTGCCCCACTGCAGCCATTGCCAGTGGTTGGCACACCATTTGAGAGGGTGGGCATCGACATTGTCAGTCCCCTTGTCCCTCCCACTTCAGGTGGACATCGGTTCATCCTGGTCTTGGTAGATCATGCCACCAGGTACCCTGAGGCAATACCCCTTCGGACTGTTACTGCCAAGGTGGTTGCCAGGGCTCTCCTGGGCATTTTCACCCGTGTTGGATTCCACAAGGAGGTTGTCTCTGACAGAGGATCCAACTTCATGTCTAGTTACATGAAAACCATGTGGAAAGAGTGCGGGGTAACCTACAAGTTCTCCACCTCTTACCACCCCCAGACCAATGGTCTGGTTGAGAGATTTAATAAAACTCTCAAGGGCATGCTAGGGGCTTTGGAAGAACCCCTAAGGAGGAAATGGGATCTCCTCCTGCCATGCCTGCTGTTTGCTTACAGAGAGGTACCTCAAGAGGGTGTTGGTTTCAGCCCCTTTGAGTTACTCTTTGCACATCCCGTGAGGGGGCCCCTCGCCTTGATCAGAGAAGGCTTGGAAGCCACCCCTCCAGGTCCCGCCAAGCAAGTGGGGGACTATGTGTTAGGCCTCAGACGGAGGATGACACAGATGATGGGTCAGGCAACAGCAAATCTCAAGGCCAGCCAGGAATTGAATAAGTACTGGCATGACCTTAAAGCCTCACAAGTGGATTGGACTCCGGGACAGGAAATCCTTGTGATGGAGCCTACCAAGCCTAGAGCTTTGGCAGACAAGTGGACTGGACCCTTCAGGATCATCTCCAAGATGGGCGAAGTCAATTATCTGGTTGACATGGGAGCCTCTGGGGTAGCCCCTCAGATATTCCATGTCAACAGGCTCAAGCCTTTCCACCGGCGAGCAGAAGTCTCATATCTCTTGCTAGCTTCAGGGCAAGAAGAGGATGAGAGTGAGCCCCTTCCTGATTTGCTGCATAGCAACCCTCAGGATGGCTCAGTGGAGGGAGTACATCTCTCTCCGGATTTGACAACAGAGCAACAGAGGGCCTGCAGGGCTTTGCTCCAACAGTATGCCGCTCTGTTTTCACTGACGCCAGGTCTTACACCGTGGTGTAGGCATGAAATTGACACTGGTGACAGTGTGCCTGTCAAAAGCAGGTGCTACCGTATGTCAGATACCGTCAAGAACCACATCCAAGCTGAGGTCGCCAAGATGTTGGATCTGGGTGTTATTGAACCCTCAACCAGTCCCTGGTCCAGTCCAGTGGTCCTTGTCCCCAAGGCAAGTTCCCAGGCAGGTACCAAGGATTGGAGGTTCTGTGTGGACTACCGAGGAGTCAATGCCGTCACCAAAACTGACGCGCACCCATTGCCCAGGGCTGATGAGCTTGTGGACACCATAGGTGCTGCCAAATTTGTGAGCACCTTTGACCTTACCTCAGGCTATTGGCAAATAGCTCTGACGGACCATGCCAAGGAAAAGACGGCCTTCTCAACACCTGAGGGACTCTACCAGTTTAGGGTCATGCGTTTTGGGTTGAAGAATGCCCCTGCCACCTTCCAGAGATTGGTCAACCATGCGCTCAGTGGGCTGGAAGCCTTTTGTGTGGCTTACTTAGACGACATTGCCGTCTACAGTTCCACCTGGGAAGAGCATTTGACATATCTGGATAAGGTGTTGCAGGCCTTGAAAAGGGCTAACCTCACTATCAAGGCCACCAAGTGCCAGATAGCTCAGGGGAAAGTTACCTATCTTGGTCATGAGGTAGGAGGGGGTCAAATCCAACCTCTCCCCAGTAAGGTACAGGATGTACAGAACTGGGAGACTCCCACTACTCAAACCCAGGTGAGAGCCTTTTTGGGCCTCACTGGGTACTATCGCAATTTCATGGCAGACTATGGAACCATAGCTGCACCCCTGACAGCTCTAACTTTACCCAAACAGCCTAGGAAGGTTAATTGGACCGAAGACTGTCAGAGGGCCTTTGATGGCTTGAAAGAAAGTCTGTGTAGGGCACCTGTGTTGTGTGCGCCTGACTACAGCGGTCCCTTTATCGTCCAGACGGATGCCTGCGACACCGGAATTGGAGCGGTCTTGTCCCAGTTAGATGACAAAGGGAGAGAACATCCTATCATATTCATCAGTAGGCAACTCAAGGGTAGAGAACTTAGGTGGGCTACTGTTGAAAAGGAGTGCTTTAGCATAGTTTGTAGCCTTAGGCGTTTTAGGCCCTACCTTATGGGGTCTACCTTCAAGGTCCAAACAGATCATAAGCCCCTGAAGTGGCTTATGCAGATGAAGGGTGGGAATCCGAAATTGCTCAGGTGGTCCATTAGCCTGCAAGGGCTAGACTTCACCATAGAGCACAGACCAGGGAAGAGTCACGATAATGCAGATGGCCTTTCCAGAAGGTATGTTGACCGTCTGGATGAGGGTGTCTATCCCGTGGGAGATTAGACACCCTCCACCTCAGTCTGGGGGGGGCGACTGTGATGCTGGAAATGCATCAGAGGGACAGGGCCTCTAAATCCTTGTCCTTTACTGCCTTTTATCGTGTGTTCTGTCATGTTTTCTGCCCAGGTGTCCATGTGGGACTCCTGGAAGTGCAGCTCTCTCTTTTGGTTTGGTGAACAGACCCATGGGATACCCTTATGGCACCCATGGGTAGGGGTACAACCCTGTGCCCCTAGTGTATGTTTTTGGGCACCTGTGGGTGGCCCACAGAGCAGGGTATGGGCTGGTGGCAGCTCCATGCTGAATTTGACAGGTGCTCTGGGTGTCCTCCATTTTGGGATACCCAGGCCCTGCCATTGGGGATCAGTTGATTCCTGATAGGAAACAAGATGGCCTCTGTGGCCTCTTGCTTTCTATTGCCTGTTACCTTGTTTCCCAAAGTCCTGGGAAGCCCTGACTCTGTCCCTTCCCCCTGACTCGCTGTTGGGTGGAAGTTCCATATATGGTGTTGTTGTGAAGGCCCAGCTAGACTGACTGGAGCCTTCCCAGTGACTGTATGTTGTGGGTACGTCGTGTGGGTGGGACCTGGGTGAATGGAGTGTGTGACCAATATACACTCCTTGTTGTGGTTGTCTGGTTTCTGGCATGAGAGACAAAGACTGAGACAGCCCTGCCCGAAACTGGCCTGAATGCAGTGTGTAGTGTTGAATGGCTGGGTACTTGTCCCAATCCACATTTGTTGTTGTGAGTGTCTGAAAGGGAGGAGTGTGGCCTGAATGCACTGTGTGCCTGATTGGCTGACTGACTGCATGAATGCCCTTCTGTATGATTGGCTGCTGAGTGTGTGCCAGCAGTGTGGATGAGAGACAGAATAGTATATCTGGGGACCTCTCACCACTGGTAGTTGTTCAGAAGCGTTCAGAAGCGTTCAGAAGCGTTCTGGAGTTGAGTCTCCACTCTAAGAGTAACTGTAACTGCTGATCCTCGACGTCCAGCTGGAAGAAGAAGACTTGCTGTGGCATTTGCTTTGACTGATCCGAATGCTCCTGAAATCGTCGAAGACTGACCCGAGAGAGGACCTGGTAAGGTGCCCTCTTCCCGTGCTCCGAGGGACCATCGAGCACCGCTCCATCTTCGCCGAAGCGCCCTGGAAGACAGACCCTCGAAAGGATGCCGACCCGAGGCGGGACCGCCGAGGAGATCGAAGTGAAGCACCCGGACATCGCCGCCGTCGAAGTCCATTGCCGTCGACCAGGGTTCGCAGGTTTGTGTAACCGCTGGAGGCCCGTCGAAGTTGTGTTGCCCAGCCGTGGGAACCACTTGACACCGTGCCACCGACGACCGGAGCCGTCCGCTCCTTGCCTAAGAACATTTGAATCGAATGACTCCCTCGTCCGCACCGTCGACCTTATATCCTGCCGGAGAAAGTCGAGGACGACCAACGCACCGTGGAGAAACCTGCCAGTGGGTTTCCCGCCACCCGAAGACCACAAAGACTCGAACGACTCGACGCCCTTGCTGGGCCTCCGTCTCCACAATCTTTGCGGTCCAGAACTATTGTCACCGAGGTGCCCCGTACGCCTCTGCCTTGCAGGACGTCGACGCTCCGACGCCGACAAGCACCGCTCGGACGAAGCTGCCGCCTCATCGACGCCGTTCTAGCTTGTTTGTCGACGGACGTTCGACGCCCCGTGTCTCCCGCTTGAAAGGGAAGGCATTCAAGAAGGGACGTTGATTCCCCGCCGCCGAACGCCGAGTTCCTCGACGCTTCTCGACGCCTCTTGACGATCCGTGACTCCCGCTTGAAAGGGGGTCGCTCAAGAAGGATCTGTCGACGCCTCTTCGAAGAACTCGACTCCACCAGGTACATTGGGGGGGTAAAAACATTATAGGAGGGAATAAGACTTACAGAACAATATATGGACTGGGCTTGTGCTAGATCTTTATTTTACAGGTTGCCCAGGTGGGGGGATCTCCACACAGAACTGTGTCTAGTGATAGGGGCCAGTATTCTGCCTATTGCTCAACCATCTTATTTTCTCTCCTCTCTCTATTGCTGGTTTCACTCTATTGATCTGTGTGACATTGTTACAGTATTGTTGATGAACTTTAATAAGGTCTAATACAAAGGGTGGTACCACTTTAGAATTGTATATATTTGCCATTGTTGTGAGTTATGATAAGTGTACATAACCTTGAATATTGATTATATAAAGACTGTGTTCTAACCAATACAGGGTGTGGACATTCCTTTGTGGGGGCTTGGGGACTACACTGTACTTAAGAACCAGCCCGCATCACCTCCTGAGAAGCTAGGCCTTGATTGCTCGTCCATTGCTACCGTAATAGAGAATCTTGGCTGGGGTCCTCTGTGCCTCTCTTCTACCATATAGAGAGAAGAAGTACAGACACCCCCCACCGGTCCTTTACACCCTCTTCCCACCAAATGGGGGACTCATGCTCAGGATTTCCTGAAGAAGATTGGGACATCAATCTTGATCACTCCGGACTGAGCACGAGTACCTGGTACCCAGTCAAGCTAGACATGCTCCGATGGCCACCCTGGAACATCCCTTGTAGGGACCCAAATGTCATAAATTGCATTATATGCCTATAAGGAACAAGTTACTTACTTGTAACTGTTGTGCTCCAGCATGGGTCTGGCATGGATTCACATGCTCATGAATATTCCCCGTCGTCAGGCTGGGAATCCTCGGTAAAGAAAAATCAGTATCAGTTTTGTTTCTGATCTGTCTTTCGTAGTAGTAACCAATCACTGATCTCTGCGTCATACTGACCACAGCCAATGACTGCCCTCTCCCTAAGCCCTGCCTCTGGCAGCCATCTTCAGATTTGGTAGCACGTGAAGTGGCAGTATGACCAAGTGAAGAGCCACAGAGGGGTAGGCGGGAGGGTTCGCATGTGAATCCATGCCAGACCCATGCTGGAGAACAACAGTTACAGGTAAGTAACTTGTTCCTTCTCCAGCATGGGGTCTGGCATGGATTCACATGCTCATGAATATAAGAATACATAGCAGTACACACATGCACAACCACGGGGGTTGGCAAAAGGCTCAACATTAAGCAATACAAAAAACTCAACATTAAGCATCTCTTACCTCCTCACCAGGCTCACCTTAAGCGAACAGGTTGTGCAGCACTGCTTGGCCGACCCTGGACTCCTCCCTGGAATCCCGATCGACGCAGTAGAATCTCGTAAAGGTGTGCGTCGACCTCCACGTAGCACCCCTGCAGATGTCCAGCAGGGGCACACCAGATAAGAACGCCATAGTAGCAGCGATCGCTTTGGTCGAATGGGCTCTCGGACTGCCTGGCAGCGGTCGGTTAGCCAACCGGTGGCAGTGCATGATGCAGCCGGAGAGCCATCTGGAAATAGAAGACTTCGAGAGAGCCTTCCCTTGATTCACAGGTCCAAAGTTCACGAATAGCTGTGATGTCCTCCGAAAACTCTTCGTGCGGTCCACGTAGACTTTCAGCGCTCTAGCCACATCCAGCGAGTGCAAAGTCCTCTCGGCCGGCGACGAAGGAGACGGGAAGAAAACAGGTAACACCAGGGGCTCGTTAAGATGGAAGTCTGACGGCACCTTGGACATAAAGGAGGGGTGCGTCCTAAGCACCACCCTCGAGGCTTGGAAAGTCAAGTACGGTGCTTTGCAGGATAGGGCCCGGATCTCTCCTACTCGTCGTGCAGAGGTAATGGCCACCAGGAATGCAGTCTTCCACGACACAAACTTCATCGGTGCGGAGTGCATCGGCTCGAATGGGGGCCCCATGAGCCTGGTCAGCACCACGTTAAGTTCCCACGCCGGGGCCTTCACCGGCGGGAACGACCGGAACAGTCCTTTCATAAACTCTTTTACCAGTCGATGGGACCACAGGGACGTCCGTCCTGTGGTTCTGGTATATCTGGAGATCGCCGCCAGATGAATCTTAATGGAGGCATGGGCTAGCCCAGCCTTTGCCAGCGATAGCAGGTACGGCAGCACTTGAGGGGCCGTAATCCATAGGGGGTTGATCTTCTGTGCTCGGCACCAGATAGAGAACCTCTTCCACTTATGACCATAGCATTTGAGAGTCGAGGACGCCCTGGCCTTTGCAAGAACCGCTCTGCAATCGGCCGGTATATCGTAGCCTCCAAACTCTAGCACTGCAGGAGCCAAGCCTGCAGGTTCAGCGACCCCGGGTCGTGGTGGAAGATGGTGCCTCCTCCTCTGGAGAGAAGGTCTGTAACGCTCACCTGGCTCCCACGAGGCGCTGGTCTGGTCTGGTCTGGGTTGCTGTGGCCTCTTCAAGCGTGATGCGCAGAATTCGGACCACCGATTGATCAGGACCCCCAAATCTTGCTTGTCTGGCCCGTAGGAATATCCTTCTGCAGATGAGAAAGGGGATTAACTGTCTGCTGAATAGTGTGCTTTCCCCCCTTTCCCCCTTCGTTCTTCTCTGACTTCCTCCAAAACGCCCGGTTTAAGCTCACCTTATGGTTTGGAAGGATGAACTCTCCATCCTGCTTCTGGTGCAGGGGCGCGCGTTCGTCCAGTTACTTCACTGGTTTTCAGAATGGCGCTGGCACATCCACTTGACTTTTCTGAGCGATACGCCGTAAGTATAAAGATGCAAAAGTTCAAGTGTGAGCCTCCTTTTATGTTGTTTTTTCTGTCCTTTATTTCAGGTGCAGAACAAAGGCGATGCGTTGAGGGGTTAAATTGCCGGTGGTAAAATCAGGTGAGTTAGTGATGAGGGCGACCCCTCTAAAAGTCTTTATAATTCCCCAGTAATGTCTTTTTGTCCTTTCCCCATAGGGGAAAGGGGTGCGATGCCTGCCAAAGATGCGGCGCCGACCCGAGATGTGGAATGGTTCACCAAGAAAAGCCGGTAAGTAATATGGCTGAAAATTCGGCTTTCCTCTTGTGTTCCCTTGCTCACCTTTTATCTCTTCTTCTCTCCCCTAGGTGCAGAGATGTGGCGACCGGTGCTGAGAGCCGCGATGGAGCCGGGCGGCGTCTCGGGATCAGGTGAGTGAAGCTCGGCTCTGCAGCAAGCAACGCTGTGCTTTTAAATGGAAGTCTTCCTTCAGGAATGCTGGCGTGAAGATTCCGGATGCAGGTAAGAAGGTTGAATAAGTTCTTGGTTTTCACCTTTCTCTTCTCTTATTCCCTTACAGGTGTTCCAGGTTCAAGGCGGGCATGGCTGGAGTCCAGGTGCAGGAGCAGACACGGTGAGCGTTCAGCTGCTGGGATGCAGAACAACGGGAAGCACGTGTGGCTGTCGGGGCGTGGCTTAAATAGCTTTGGAAGAAGTTCCAGGTGAGTATTCTTCCACAGCCCCACCCAAGTAACAAAATAGTTCCTTCAGAAAAATAGTCCCTCCTAAGCCTCATTTGGCTTGGTTCTTCATGCAACATGGTCTGCATCAGGTGAGTGTGCAGCATGGTCTGCTTCAGGTAAGTGCACCAAACACTTCCCCTTATGAGCCTGGCGCCTATGGTGCGAGGACTGATGTCCAACATGAGCCTGGCGCCAACGGCGCCAGGACAGAGTCCAAAGAGCCCCTATAAAGGGCCGCTGGGCTTTTACCCGGGGGCGTGATGCCTGCTCCCGGGGGTGCTGGGCCTGGCGCTCCGGGGGTAGGCATCATGACAGCACTCCCCCCCCCCCCCCCCCCCCCCCAAGGCCCCTCCCAAGGTCTTTTCCCCAGGAGGTTTCGGTTTGTTCGGAAATTCCGATGGAACCTTTTTACTAGCCGAGGTGCATGTACGTGGTCGCTGGGTTCCCAAGATCTTTCCTGAGGCCCGTACCCCTTCCAATCAATTAGATAGAAAAGTTTTGATTTTGAGATCCTAGAGTCCAAAATGTTCTTCACCTCGAATTCAGGCTCCCCATCTATCTGGATTGGTTCTGGTGGCTTTATTAATCTGGTTCCTGGTTGCACTGGTTTCAAAAGCGACACATGAAAAACGGGGTGAATCCGCATGTTAGCTGGTAGATCTAGCTTGACTGCCACTCGGTTAATTATAGCTTTAATCGAGTAAGGGCCTCAATACCTTGGATTAAAAGTCCGAGGTCTCTTGAGCGATAAGTGTTTGGTAGCCAACCATACTTGATCCCCTATTTGGTATGGAGGCACCTCCTTTCGATGCAGATCTGCATTCTTTTTGTATTTCCCTTTCGCATGTTGTAAGTGTGCAGTAGCATCCTTGAAGGCTTGAGTAATCGTAGAATGCAAATGGTCCACTGCGGGCATTTTGAGGCTCAAAGGTGAGTCCAAGTCTGAAGTACGAGGGTGATGTCCATATAGGGTATAAAAGGGGCTCTGACCAGTTCCAGAGTGTATAGAGTTATTGTATGCATATTCAGCCACCCATAAAATATCCTTCCAATTACCCTCCGATTGGTGCAACATACATCATAGATATTGTTTAAGGGTCTGGTTCGTTCTCTCCGTCTGACCATCGGTCTGTGGGTGGTGGCTGGTTGTGAGTCTTACGTCGATTTGTGCCAGTTGACAACACTTTTTCCAAAAATGAGAAATAAACTGGCTTCCCCGATCGGAGATTAGTATGGACGGGAATCCATGCAGACAGATATTTTCGAGGAATTCATTGGCAAGAACAAAAACTGAAGGTAATCCTTTCAACAGAATAAAATGGGCCATCTTGGAAAATAAATCCACCACAAACAGAATAGTATTGTATCCATTACAAGAGGGCAGGTCCGTGATAAAATCTAGTGACAAGGTGTGCGAAGGTGCTGGTGGAATGTCTAAGGGTTGAAGAAGACCGGCGGGTTTTGTTTTTTGACCTTTGTTTTGGGCGCAAACTCCACAGGACATCACGAAAGATTTAATATCCTTTCGCCAGGACGGCCACCAGAATTGTCGTTTAATTTTTTCCTGTTTTGGCAATGTCAGGATGTCCTTCCATCAGAGTATCGTGATGACGGGAAATAACCACTTCTTGCAATTCCTTTTCTGGCAAAAATAAACGTCCTTGGAAGTAAGGTAAGCCATCGTTGATTGAAAAGGCAGACCCCCTTTTGATCCAATCCTGCAAGGCTGAAGAGTCCAAGAATAGTTTTACCCATGCTTGAATGTCTTCAAGGGTTTGTAAAGTGGTTATCCCCAAGATTCTTTGTTCGGGAATTATCGGCACAGGATCTGAGTTTGTGTCCATTTCTCCCATTCCAATTCGAGATAGCGCGTCCGCTTTGCCATTCTTACAGCCGGGATGGTAGGTGATTACAAAATCGAACTCAGCAAAGAATAAAGCCCATCGGAGCTGCCGTGAAGACTGAGCCTTGGCAGTTTTTAAATATTGTAAATTTCGATGATCAGTGATCACGGTGATGGTATGCCTGGCGCCAAGAAGATAATGCCGCCAAGCCTTAAAGGCGGACTTAATGGCTAATAATTCCTTATCGATGATTGCATATTTTATCTCCGGCGGCGAGAACTTTCTGGACCAAAATGCTATGGGGTGCAGTTGGTTGGTTTCGGGTTCTCTCTGAGACAGGACAGCTCCCATGGCTAAGCTGGATGCGTCGGTTTCGACTATATATGGGAGATCAGGACGTGGGTGTTTCAAAATAGGTGCGGATGTAAATTTAGCTTTTAATTCCTGAAAGGCCTGTTCAGCTTCCTCGGTCCATTCAAAACGTTTATTCTTCCGCAAGAGTGCAGTGATGGGTTGCAACACCCGTGAAAATTCCGGGATAAACCGGCGATAAAAATTGGCAAAACCAAGCATGCTTTGGACACCTTTCACCGAACTAGGTGATGGCCATTTGAGGATGGCATCCACTTTCCGTGAGTCCATTCGGACCCCTTTAGGTGTCAGGATGAATCCAAGAAACTCAACCTCGGTGGTATGGAAAACGCATTTTTCCAGCTTTGCAAACAGTTTGTGCTGGTGCAATTTCTCAAGGACGGCCCTGACATGTTTTCTGTGATCAGATTCCGAAGAGGAGTACACCAGAATGTCATCGATATACATGACAACACAGACATCGATGAGTTCCCGAAGGACATCGTTCATGAAGAATTGGAAGGCAGCAGGCGCGTTGCACAACCCGAAAGGCTTCACCTGGTATTCGAATAGTCCATATTTTGTACGGAAGGCCGTTTTCCATTTGTCGCCTTCTTTTACTCGTACCAGATGATAAGCCCCCCGGAGATCTGACTTGGTGTATATGCAAGCGTCCTTCACCTGGTCAAGGAGTTCAGGGATCAAAGGCAGAGGGTAACAATTTTAAACAGTTATCTGGTTAAATGTGCGGTAATCGATACAAGTTCTAAGGTTGCCTTCTTTTTTTGGCACGAAGAACAAAGCCGAGGATGCCTGAGACTTTGACGGGCGAATGAAACCATTGGCTAGGTATTGATCTAAATATTGTCTCAAATGCAGATTCTCCGGCTCAGTAAGGGCATAAATCCTGCTACAAGGGGGTTGTGCACCGGGCACCAGATCGATTTGGCAATTGTACGATCTGTGAGGGGGTAACGTGTTGGCCTGTTCCTTTTGGAAGACGTCCTGAAAGTCTTGGTATTCCGGAGGTAGTTGCATGGAGACAGAGGTTACTGACACTAGACTGATCTTCAGATTTTCTGGGTAGCAGGTTCGTGCACACTCCGGAAAGGTTATTCTCTTCGCTCGCCAATCAATTTGAGGATTGTGTCTCTAACCAAGGGATTCCGAGAATAACCTGAAACTGTGGAGCCTTGATTACATCAAACACAACTGCCTCCCGATGGCCGTCCGGACCTACAAGTGTCACCTCAGCTGTGGAATGTGTTACCGGTCCCGAGGCAATTTCGGTTCCATCGACTGTGGTGATGACATCTTTGTTGGTTTTAGGACGCAGGGGAAGGTTAATCCTGGAGACCAATTCACGATCCACGTAGTTTCCTATAGCCCCACTATCGATGTATGCCTTTATTGCATGCAACCGCTTAGGCTGTTCCGGATCTACGAGGACCATTGGCACAGTGAAATGCGAGGTCTGAGAGTTTGTTTTCAAGCTCGGCAAGCGGACCCCTACGCTTGTCGGGCGGGGTCGTTTCCCGATACAGAGGTTTCATGGATTTTATCAGTGGCTCCTACCACCTTCCTGGGCGGCCTTGCAGGGCAATCTCGTAGAAAGTGTCCAGAGGATCCACAATAAAGACATAAGTGCATCTGCCGTCTTCTTTCACGTTACTTTTGCGTTAAAGGTCCTTTAACTCCTCCGATTTGCATTGGCTCAGAGGCTTCAGCCCCCTTGAGGTTAGCGTGGGTCTTCACTAACACCCGGGTCTCAAACTTGGACCGATCTGCTTTTATGTTTTGCAGTCTGTGATCCAATTGGACCACTAAGTCTATATATTCTGAGCATTCTTGGGGCGGATTTACAACTTGGGCCAGGACATCTTTAAGTTCTCCACGTAGACCTCGATAAAATAACGTGATTCTTTTATCCTCAGGCCACCCAGTTTCCACAATTAGTCTATTAAAGGTTGCAATGTAGGAAAGGTGGTCTTGATTGCCCTGTCGCAGAGATAGAAGTTCGTCATCTAGAGCCTGCCCCTGGGAGTGACGAGCAAATAACCTTTCCATGCTTGCTTGAAATCCTTGAAAATCACGAAGAATCGGGTCATCTTGAGTTACCAGTGGAACTGACCAATCGGCAGCACTGCCGCTGAGATATGACAATACAAAGGCTACCTTGGTCTGGTCATTAGGGAAGGCCCCAGGTCTGCACAGGAAATGCAAACGACACTGATTCATGAATATGGTGAATCGTTTGGGGTCCCCAGCAAAGCGTTCGGGTGGGGCCAGCGGCAAGTTTCCAGGTAGATTAATCTGCATCGGGTTACTGGAAAGCACAGGAGCGGGGTTCCCTTCGGAACCGGGTAAAGGAGTTTGTCCAGCTTGACCTTGCAAAAGCTTTCTAGCCAGGTCATCACCTCTTTCCTTTGTTACAATCACTTCCCTCCTGAGAGCATTAGTCTCTTGACGAGCGGCGTGTACTTCGGCCCGTAATTCCCCCAGTAGTTGGGCCAACTGGTCAGTCTCGGAAGTTTCCATAGCGCCTGGGTGGGAATTTGTAGGAAGTCTTTGCGTTCTGTAACGCTCACCTGGCTCCCACGGAGGCGCTGGTCTGGTCTGGGATGCTGTGGCCTCTTCAAGCGTGATGCGCAGAATTCGGACCACCGATTGAACAGGACCCCCAAATCTTGCTTGTCTGGCCCGTTGGAATATCCTTCTGAAGATGAGAAAGGGGATTAACTGTCTGCTGAATAATGTGCTTGCTCCCCCCTTTTCCCCTTCGCTCTTCTCTGACTTCCTCCAAAACCCCCGGTTTAAGCTCACCTTATGGTTTGGAAGGATGAACTCTCCATCCTGCTTCTGGTGCAGGGGCGCGCGTTCGTCCAGTTACTTCACTGGTTTTCAGAATGGCGCTGGCACATCCACTTGACTTTTCTGAGCGATACGCCGTAAGTATGAAGATGCAAAAGTTCAAGTGTGAGCCTCCTTTTATGTTGTTTTTTCTGTCCTTTATTTCAGGTGCAGAACAAAGGCGATGCGTTGAGGGGTTAAATTGCCGGTGGTAAAATCAGGTGAGTTAGTGATGAGGGCGACCCCTCTAAATGTCTTTATAGTTCCCCAGTAATGTCTTTTGTCCTTTCCCCATAGGGGCCGGGTTGCGATGCCTGCCAAAGATGCGGCGCCGACCCGAGATGTGGAATGGTTCACCAAGAAAAGCCGGTAAGTAATATGGCTGAAAATTCGGCTTTCCTCTTGTGTTCCCTTGCTCACCTTTTATCTCTTCTTCTCTCCTCTAGGTGCAGAGATGTGGCGACCGGTGCTGAGAGCCGCAATGGAGCCGGGCGGCGTCTCGGGAACAGGTGAGTGAAGCGCGGCGCTGCAGCGAGCAACGCAGTGCTTTTAAATGGAAGTCTTCCTTCAGGAATGCTGGCGTGAAGATTCCGGATGCAGGTAAGAAGGTTGAATAAGTTCTTGGTTTTCACCTTTCTCTTCTCTTATTCCCTTACAAGTGTTCCAGGTTCGAGGCGGGCGTGGCTCGAGTCCAGGTGCAGGAGCAGGCACGGTGAGCGTTCAGCTGCTGGGATGCAGAACAACGCGAAGCACGTGTGGCTGTCCGGGCGTGGCTTAAATAGCTTTGGAAGAAGTTCCAGGTGAGTATTCTTCCACAGCCCCACCCAAGTAACAAAATAGTTCCTTCAGAAAAATAGTCCCTCCTAAGCCTCATTTGGCTTGGTTCTTCATGCAGGATGGTATGCATCAGGTGAGTGTGCAGCATGGTCTGCTTCAGGTAAGTGCACCAAACACTTACTCTTATGAGCCTGGCGCCTATGGTGCGAGGACTGATGTCCAACATGAGCCTGGCGCCAACGGCGCCAGGACAGAGTCCAAAGAGCCCCTATAAAGGGCCGCTGGGCTTTTACTCGGGGGCGTGATGCCTGCTCGGCCTGGCCTGGTGCTCCGAGGGTAGACATCATGACAAGGTCTGCGTCCGCCGACAGCTTGATGTGAGGGGACGTTGACAAGTCCAGAAGGTCTGGGAACCAGATCTGCCTCGGCCACGCCGGTGCGACGAGGATCATCATGCACCGGGACCTCTTGAGCTGGTTGATGAGTCGAAGCAGCAACGGCAACGGAGGGAACACATACAGGTATAGGCCGTCCCAGGGAAACGAGAATGCATCGCCCATGCTTCTCAGCTGGGGAAACCTGCTGGAGAACCTCTTGCACTTCGAGTTCGTCGCTGTTGCGAACAGGTCGATTTGGGGTTTGCCCCATCGTCGGAAGAGTTGATCCACCTGATCCTGGTGCAGTTCCCACTCGTGACACGTGCGCAGCTCCCTGCTGAGCGAGTCGGCGATGGTGTTTCTTTCTCCTGCCAGGTGGAAGGGAACCAGGAACATCCCCTGGGCGACCGCCCAGTGCCACAGATCCTGTGCCTCCTTGGATAGGGCTGGGGATCTGGTGCCTCCCTGCTTCCGTATGTAAAACATTGTCGTGGTGTTGTCCATGAAGATCCGCACCACCTTGCCCTTGAGCGACGGGAGGAACGATTTGAGAGCCCAGAACACGGCTCGGAGTTCCAGGACGTTGATGTGCAGGAGCCTCTCCTCCGGGAGCCAGAGGCCTCTTGCGTGGAGATCTCCGGTGTGGGCGCCTCAACCTTCCAGGGAGGCGTCCGTCGTCACCGTCTCCTGGTACGCCGGCGTCTGAAAGTCCTTGCCCGCTGTGAGGTGCGCTCGAACGCCCCACCACTGAATCGCCCGCCGGAACACCTCGTTGAGGGGGACCCTGTCTTCGAAGGTGCCCGTCGCCTGCATCCAACAGGCGTCGAGAAATTCTTGAAAAGGGCGCATCCGTAGTCTGCAGAGGCGCACCAGGTAGATGCAAGAGGACATCATCCCCAGGAGGGACTTGATGGACCTCACCCTGGCCACGTCCGTGGCTAGCAGGCGCTGCTCTTTGCCTAGAATGGTCTTCGTCTGTTCTTCCGACGGTGCCGCCAGGCGCCTCACTGTATCGAGCTTTGCTCCCAGAAACAGGGCCACCTGCGACGGCACCAGGTGGGACTTTGGGTAATTTATGGCGAATCCCAGGTCTGTGAGTAGCTGGACGGTCCTCGCAGTGTGTACGACTGTGAGTTCCCTCGTCCATGAGCGGATGAGCCAGTCATCCAGGTAGGGGTAGACGTGAATCCCCTGCAGGCGCAGCCGCGCCGCCATAGGTGCTAGGCACTTGGTAAAGACCCTGGGGGCCGACTTCAATCTGAACGGCAGTGCTCTGAATTGGTAGTGGCGTCCCTGGACGACGAACCTGAGGAACTTTCGGTGACTTTTGAGGATGGGAACGTGGAAGTATGCATCCTCCAGGTCCAACGACGATAGAAAGTTACCTTCCTCCAGCTGTCCCAGCACGTGCTGGAGGGTGACCATCCTGAACTTTTGTGACCTGATGTATTTGTCCAAATGACGAAGGTCCAGGATGGGGCGCCAGCCACCTGTCTTCTTCCTGACGAGGAAGTACCTTGAGTACACCCCGAAGCCTCTTCGGGACAAGCTCGATGGCGCCTTTCCTGAGCATCGCCCGTACTTCCAACAGCAGTTGCGGGACGTGATTTTCTTTCCTGGCCACAGGTGGAACGTGAGGGCACTTCTTCAGGAATTTGATAGTGTCCTCTTGCCAGGGTATCCAGCACCCAACGGTCGGTGGAGATGGACTTCCACACGCCAACGAACTTCGTCAGCCGGCCTCCCACCGGGGTGCTTCAGTGGGGGCCCGAGGCCACAGCCGGTTCAGACCTGCTTGGAGGTGGTGGCCTTGCCACCCTGGCCACCTTGCCGACGGCGGCGAGGCGCTCCCTGCTTGCCGCGACCCCTGTAGGCCTCCTGAGACGAGGAGCGTGCCGCCTGGCGGTAGATCGACGAGCCACCGCTGGATCCCTTGGAGGCACCCTGTCTGCCTCCGGAGCTCCGAAAAGGGCCGTCGTTGCTGAAGGGCTCCTAGGGCGCGGGCCGTCTCCGTGTCCGTCTTTATGGCTTGGAGGGATTCGTCCACCACCTTCCCGAACAAGTTGCTGCCGTCGAACGGCATGTCCACCACCCTGGTCTGGACGTCCTGACGGAAGTCGGTCGCCCGGAGCCAACCCCGTCGTCTTAGGCAAACACTGTTGCCCAGCTGGTGGAACCCGGTATCGGCAATATCGGTTGCCACCGTTATGGCGTGGTCCGACGCCACCTCGCCTTCTTGAAGTATTTCCAGGGCCTCGGACCTCTTGTCGTCCGGTAGGATGTCCAATATATGGGCCAGCTTAAACCAGAGCTCCCTGTCGTAATGGGCCACGATCGCCAGGGAGTTGGCCGCTTTGATCGCCGCCGACGAAATGACCCGCCGCCCCATGGCGTCCAACTTCTTTCCCTCGCTGTCCGGTGGGGAATTCGACGTCGAGGCTCCTGACCCAGCTGCTTTCTTCTTCTTCTTCGCCGCCGAGACGACCGAGTCTGGCATTGGCTGGGCCCTGAGGCACAGGGGAGCGGTTTTGGGGACCCGATACTTCTTCTCGTACCGGTCCCGTTTGGCTGGTGCCGTGGAGGGGTTCTTGAGAACCGACAGGCCCTCCTCCCAGATGTCACCGATTAGAGGCACCGCGATGGCAGTCTTCCTTTTTCTGCTCCTCCGGGCAGAGCTGGAACGATTCGGACGCCTTGGAGATCATGGCGTGGAATGAGCCAATCTCGTCGGGCGGCGAGGCCCGTGCGACGGGAGACGGGAGACCCGTTCTGTCGTCGTCGCCCTCAGAACCCGTCGTCGAGCCCATTGCATCGTCATCTCCCGACTCGTGGGAGGATGAGGAGGGAACTGTAGGCCTTACGGGGGCGAGTGGAGGAGAGGGTTGGGTCCTCTGTCGTTTGTTCTGAGGACTTCCCGACGGGCCAGGTTGTGGGTCCTCCGGCCTGGGCCGTGGTAATCTTATCTCGGAGCATAAGGACTGGATCGCAGACAAAATGGCCGCCGAGCTATCCTGAGGCCTAGGTTCTGGCTGCGCCGGAAGGGAAGGCTGCTCTTCCTCGCCATCGTCGTCCTCCTCGGTTATCTCCCGAGGATCATCCTTACGGGATCGAACCTTCTCGAATTGGACTTCGAGATTCCTCATGGCCTCGGTCAGTTCCTCCTCCGAGGCTGACTCTGAGCTCGAGGAGGCTACCGTGCCCCCCCTCGCTTCTTCCATCATGGTGGCCATGATGATGGGCTGAAAAGAGGATTCCCTCCTTGGTGGCAGGGAAACTCTAGTCCCGGAGGCAGTCTCCGCTGGCGGGGTCTCTGCCGGCTTGGCCAGAGTCGCCGCGATCGCCTCGATGGAGGCCTTTGCCTGCTGGGTAGGGGCCTTCACCACCTTAGGTGCGTCCCGGGCCTTCTCCTTAGGGGGAGGGGTGACGCCTCGCTCCCCCTCTTCCGAGATCGGACGGGGCTTCTCCCGAAACTTACCCGGGGTCTCGGACTTCCTCTTCCCCGAACCGAAGCGCTGGATCGTGTTGACAGTGCCGGGGAAGGCGCGTCCTGCCTGGCGACCGAAGAGCCCGACCTTTCGGCGCTCCCAGAGCCAGCGGACTCGCAGCGCTTGGCCTGGTGTTGGGCCCCCGTCGCCGGGGCGCCCGCACAGGACTTAGAAGCCCGCTCGGACCCTTTCTTCTTCTTCTCACCCGTTGAGCCCTTCTCCAACCAGCTGGCGAGACGGGATCGACGGTCCCTCATGGTCCGCTCCGACAAGTTCTTGCAGAACTGGCAGTCCTTCTCTACATGAGTCTTGTCCCCATGAAGACAGTAGAGGCACCACGAATGTTCGTCCTCCTTAAACACATTCTGCAGCCCGCATCCAGGGCAGCTGCGAAACAGCTTGGGTCCGGGTGACGAACTCGCGTCCTTGGCCATCTCGAAGTAGGCCGCGAATCTTCTGGAATCCTCCAAGAAGTTGATTCAACGAAATCTTCACCCTTGAGGGGCTTAGGAAAATCCTGCAACGGGTAGCCGTTAACAGGA
The DNA here is from genome assembly GCF_040938575.1 of Ambystoma mexicanum. NCBI lineage: Eukaryota > Metazoa > Chordata > Amphibia > Caudata > Ambystomatidae > Ambystoma > Ambystoma mexicanum. The sequence continues at coordinate 103,349,251 of NC_090928.1, forward strand.
GTGGAAACGGTGGAGCTTGAGGATCGATTAACCGAAAAAAAAGTGAAAATTCACCTGAAAAAGCGCGAAACACGCAGTAAAAGCTTGAGAGCTAAGCACGAGGACTCCCAACTCTTGAACGTGCGGTAAAAATCTGAAGATGGCTGCCAGAGGCGGGGCTTACGGAGAGGGCAGTCATTGGCTGTGGTCAGTATGACGCAGAGATCAGTGATTGGTTACTACTACGAAAGACAGATCAGAAACGAAACTGATACTGATTTTTCTTTACCGAGGATTCCCAGCCTGACGACGGGGAATATTCATGAGCATGTGCATCCATGCCAGACCCCATGCTGGAGAATATGATTAACTCAAACGCCAACCCAGGCAACATAGCCCATAGCCACAAATGAAACATTCCTGTTAACTTTGGAAGAGATGCATTTCACAAAGGTCCACACAGAACTATTGACTTTGCCAGCTTTCTCCTCTCAAGCACAGTTGGAAATATACAGAACATTACTGAAACATTTCGGACTGCATTAAGGTGCTCAATGTGCTCAGTGGAAACAATAAAAACTTTGTGGGTTTAGAAAATGCATTTATTTATTTATATGCTGAAAGCACAAGATAAGATCTTATTCTCGTTATGTTCTGGTATCTAAGAAGGGAGGACATCTATGTCCGATCCTGGTCCTCAGGACCTTGAACGAGTTCTTAAGGAAGGACAGGTTCAGGATGGTGACGTTGAAAGTGATTCTCCAGGCTCTGCAATTCCAGGGCTGGTTGGCGTTGCTTGATTTTAGCACACTTTTTTCCATGTACCGACCCATCGAAAGCATATGTGGTTCCTGAGACTTGTCACCTGGGACACTCACTAGCATTTCACAGTTCTCTTTGGCTTAACCTCCGCGCCCCCAGGGTTTTCACCAAGCTGACAGCAGTGGAGGAGGCGCACCTCAGGAGATCCGTATATTCCCCTAACCTGGACGATGCAGCTCATGGAACCCTATTACCTGCTTCACAGCTTGGGCTTCTCCCTGGACTTCCAGAAGTCCTATGTTACACAAATGTGTCAGTCTGTGGTCAATGACCTCTCATGGGGGGCCAGCAGTGAGACCATGATGGTGGGGGAACCCCTTTAGCCACTGTGACCACAGGCGCAGGTGACTGATGCGCCCCTGAAGGGCTGGGGCACTCACTGTGCAAATCTGCAAGTGAATGGCATTTGGTCCCCAGTGGAGCACTGTTGGCACATAAGCAGGCTGGAGTTGTGACCGATCAGACTAGCCCTGATGGCTTTTGTGACTTTCCTCAGGGGGCAGTATGTTTTGATTCTTACAGACAACACAATGTCCATGCACTACCTTAACAAGCAAGGGGGGTGCAGTATCTACCACCATGCATGGAGGCCTTGCAACAACAGTTATGGCTGCTGGAGAATGAGTTCTCTGCTTCTCCAGCCCACCTTGCCAGAGCTGAGAATGGATTGGCACACGCTCCGAGCAGGCAGAACACGGTCTCACATGAGTGGGAACTCTGCCCATTAGTCCTGGAGGAGATCTTCACCCTGTGGGGTACCCCTGCAGTAGATCTGTTTGTACTTCTGTTTGCACTTCACATTGGCCCTTGTGGCAGGCAGTTTTGCTCAAGGGAATTACTGGTGAGGGATGCACTAGGGGCAAGTTCTTGGTGGAGTGGGTGTCGCGTTCCCACTGATGCCGGTCATCCCGTGGTTTCACAGGAGGTTACAGTGGTTCTGGGCCACCATGATCTTGATCACCGAGGAGAACATGGTACTCTGAGTTCCTGGAAGAGGCCATCTTTCGACCTTGCCGGCTTCCTCAGAGGCCGGACCTCCTATCTCAGCCAGAAGGTCGGGTGCTCCTCCCGAACCCGGAGTCTCTCAATATAAATGCATGGCTCATCAGAGCATAGGAATATGTCAACTGGGGACTCCCAGAGATTTACTTGAGGTGTTGCTGGCTGCACGCAGATCTTCCACTAGATATTATAAGTTACTCACCGTAGTGGCTAACGTACACCTAGTCCATAGTCCCCTTTCGTCCATACTGTATGGGCATCCCTTGCTAGGGACGGGAGACAGAACCTTTTTCACCAGAAAGATCATCTTCCACTTTAAATTTAGGGGCGCGCGTGGCGCGGCCCATCGGCACGACTCCTCAGTACCCTTTGACGCGTTGACAACATTAACACTGCCTTATGACACCAGTTTTATTAGGGGGAGGGCGGTGAGACGTATGGAAGAAAGGGGACTACGGACTAGGAGTACGTTAGTCACTACAGTGAGTAACATATAATTACTCCTATGTCTCGTCCCCTTTCCTCCATACTGTATGGGCGATTACAACTGAATGTAGCCCCATTGTGGAGAGGTGCCCCTCTTTGAGAAAATACGTTCCTTAACACCGCCTGACCAAATGCAGTATCCGATCTGGAGCCGGCATCCAAGTAGTGCTTGCTGAGGGAGTAGCCCATGTTGCCGCCTTGCTGATGCAACTGCTGTGGCTTTAGCTCTGACAGCGTGGGCATGCATATTTGCTGGGAGAGGCTTGTGCTGCCCCTCATACGCCTCCTTGATGGCCGTAACCATCCACGTTGCTATGGAAGCTTTGGAGGTCTGACAGCCAGGTTTTGACCCCCTGGGGGTGACAGAGGGCCTCTGATTTGCGGAATCTCTTGGTCCTATCCAGGTAGTATCTTAGCGCACGCCTGACAGCCAGACAGTGCAATACCCTCTGAGAATCATCCTTAGGGTCTACGAAGAAAGTTGGTAACACTATCTCCTCGTTTAGGTGAAAGGAGGAGACAACCTTAGGTAAGAATGCAGGTTGAGTTCTAAGCACCACCTTGTCCTTATGAAATCTAGTATATGGCTCTGAAGCCACCAGCACCTTGATTTCACTGATCCGACGTGCTGAGGAAAGTCCCACCAGGAGGGCCGTCTTAATTGTGACTAGCTGGATGTCTGTGGACGCCATAGGCTTGAATGGTTTATGCGCCAGGCCGCGAAAGAACACATTAAGGACCCACACCGGGTGTGGTTTCTTGATCAGTCAATGAAGCCTGGTCAGGCCCGCCAAGTGTCTTTTAACCACTGGATTAGAGGAGGAGAATACCTCCTCCGAGTTCCTGTAGGCTCCAATGGCCGCCAGATAGGTGCGGCATGTGTCCACCTGCACCCTGAATGTGCGAGGTGCGAAGTGAAGGATAGCATGTCATCCAACATGCAGGTCAACGGATCCACCTCCTTTTCATTCCGTCCAGTGACAAAACCTGCTCCACTTGCTTTTGTACTGGCTCCTGGTAGCATCATTCCTAGCTCCCTGTATAATGTCTAGGTTAGCCTGAGACAGATGCTTCAGGGTGACTTGTTCAGGAGCCACGCTGTGAGGTCTAACTTCTGGGGGGCGGGGTGGATGACCGTGCCTCCCTGCTGAGAGAGTAAAGGTGCTGTGCCCAGCGGAAGGTGCACCGGGGCCTGATCCGACAGGCTGAGTAGTTCCGAGAACCATGGCCTTGCTGGCCACCACAGAGTTATCAGGATGATACATAGGTACCTGGACTCCTTTATCTTGCAGATTACCCTGTGGACCAGGGAAGTAGAAGGGAAGGCATACGTGTTCATGTTGTTCCACTGGATCTGCATCGTGTCACCCAGTGTGCCCCTGCCCCGTCCCTGCCAGGACGCGAACTGGGGCACCTCCTGTTGGACCAGGTGCAAAGAGTTCCACCTGAGGATGACCCCACCTGTCGAAGATCCCCTGAAGGACCTGTTCACCCAACTGCCACTCATAGTTGTCTGCACCCAGCCTGCTGAGCCTGTCTGCCTCCAGGTTAGACTCCCTCTGGAGGTGTATTGCTGCCAGATGCATGTCTTTTAGAAGAGCCCATTCCCAAATGTTCACTGCCAGAGTGCAGAGGGGAGGAGATCTGATGCCACCCTGCTTGTTGATGTAGTACATGCTGGTGGAGCTGTCTGTCTGAATGAGGATCGCCCTGCCGCTGATCATCAGGAGGAAGGCGTTGAGATCGAGCCATATGGATTCACTCGAGCCAGTTGATGTGGGCCGCCTGCTCCTGATGGGACCATACTCTGTGGACACTGTGGCCGCCCAAGGTAGCTCCCCAGCCCTCTAGGGATGATTCTGTGGTGATGGTGCCCTAATTTTCTGGTTGACGGAAGGGCCTGCCTATCTGTAAATTGTTGTCCGTGCTCCACCAGACTAGGTCCTGGTGGAGATGATGTGGGATGCTGACCAGCTGTGCCTGGCAACCCTTCTCCTGACTCCAGCAGGCTGCGAAGTGCAATTGCAATTGCCTCATTTTGAGCCTGGTATGCAGCACTGCTAGGAGACATGCCGTCATGATGCCCAAGAGCTGTTGGTACCACCATGCCAAGGTCACTGCTCTGCAGAGAAAATGCCCTGTGGCCCTCTTGATGGCTGCAATCTTGTCCTCTGTGGGGAAAATCCTCTCGGAGCTCGTATTCCAGATAAGGCCCAGGAAGGTTAGACTCTGCATGGGCTCCAACTTTGAGTTGAGATTGATGGAAAATCCCAGCTCTTGCAGTGTGTTCATAAGGGCGGAGGCGGTGTGCTGTACTGCCTCCAGAGACCTTGCCCTGACAAGCCATTCGTCTAGGTATGGGTAGACGTGGTGGCCCTGAGCCCCGAGCAGGGCTGCCAACGTGTTCATCGGTCTTGTAAAGACCCTGGGTACCTAATTGAGGCCGAAGGGCAGTACCTTGTATTGAAAATGAAAACCTATGATCCTGAACCTCAAAGGACCAATGGGGTTGCCAGATTGGGACGTGTAGATAGGCATCCTTCAGATCCAGAGAGCACATCCAGTCTCCCGCACACAATGTCTCTGCTATAAGTGCTGGGGTAACCATCTTAAACGTTTGAAGAGGAAGGGAAAGGTTCAAGGTGGAAAGGTCCAACACAACTCCCAGGCCAGCCTGGTTCTTCTTGTGTATGGCGAAAATCCATGAATATAAACCCAGACCCTGCTGAGAGGCTGGGACTTCTTTTACTGCCCGACTCTCTACAAGCGAGCGAATTTCCGCCAACATATTTGCGGTACCAATCTGTGGGAGCAGAGGGAAGGAGAGCGGAGAAAGCGGGATCAGGGGCCGGAAGCCCGTGGATACTACAGAGAGGATCCATGGGTCTGTGAACCATGTCCACCTGCGTTGAGCGTGAAGGGCACGCCCTCCCCCCCCCAACGGAGACTCCTGGATCAGGATGGTTGTGTCATGCCTTTTTGCCCTCTGGGGCTGGAGCTGAGGAACGGGACTGGAAAAAGCCCTTGTGAGCCGCCTTGCGTTGCTTTTGCCTGTGCTGGCTCGGGGATCTGTCCAGTTGTCTGGACCGTCTCTGCTGGAAGCCCCTGAAGCCTTTGAAGCACCAACCCTTGTCTGAGCTCTGGTGCGCCTGGCTGTATGCTTTGGGGATGGACTTAGTGAGGATCGATAAAGACTTGGCAGTCTGCAAACTATTCTTCTTATGCAATTCCTCGTCAGTAGTAGAATGGAACAGATCGCCCCCTTGAATGGAAGGTCCAGAATACACCCCTGGACATCAGGGTTGAACTTTGTAGCCCGTAGCCAAGCTGTTCTTCTCATGTCGGTAACAATACATATGGCACAACCTGAGGTGTCAATGTGAGCCACCATGGATTCCATGTCCTGCGCTACTATTTTGGCTTCAGTCAGCCCCACTTTGAAGCGTGCCTGGCTCTGCCCCGGGAGCTCAGGAAGGAAATCGGCAATCTCACACCAGAATCTGATTGACCACAGCAAGCATGAATAGACTTTCTTTCCATATGCTTCCAGGATTTTCTCCTCCTTATCCAGGAGTGCTGAGGTTGATGTAGCCAAGGACGATTGTGGCTTTGAATAGAGTGAAGCTGCTGTAATCACAGAGGAATGTGGCTGGGGGTGGGCCGACAGTAAGAGGGAGTCCCCTTCCATTTGCCTATACTTGGCGTCTAGTCGCCTATTGGTAGGCTGTGTATAGTGTGGTTTGAGCCATCCTTTCTTGACAAGCGCCACCATGTCCTACTGCATTGGAATTCCTCTTCTAGCTGCGGGGCGTAGCGTGAGAACTTCTGCCAGTACCCCGGCCTCTGGTTGCTCCACCTAAGGTTGAGGGATCCCCAGATATCAGCCAGGCCCGCTAGCTATTTGTGAAATGCCTTGGCCGATGATGGGGTGTTGGGGTCCTGTTCTTCATCTGTGTCCACCAGTGTGTCCTGCAGGTCCGGTGCGGCTGAAGGAGTGCTGGGGGCAGTGAACTGTGGCGTACTGATAGGCGCCTGAGGCTGCTGTGGAGCAGGGGCTGCTGTGACTGGCACAGGCATGGGAGCCAGTGTCGTAGGGACTGGAGCAGGCAGCTGAGACTGCGTTGGGCCTGGAGGAGCTGGACATGAGGGCAGGGTGGCCGTGGGTGCTAGCAGCTGTACAGGGGGCAGCATGTCCCTGATAACATCCCTAAGGATGATACCCATCTGCAGGGACCTCTGAGGGTGAGGAACTTGTCAAAGAACCTGTCTTCACAGGCCAGAGGAGTGGTTGGAGGAGGCGGCATATGTGCGGAGCCCAGAGGTTGCTGGGACCTGGGCGCACCCTGTCTTGCTGTATGTGGCGAGGCGTATCTGCAATGGGACGCTGAAGGATATCCTGGGGGCAGAGTGCCAGGCGATGACCAGTCCCACTTGGAACCTCGTTCCCCTACCTGGCCCACAAAGGGGGATGGTGCCGGGCGAGGCTCCATTTTGTCTGGCGCGGTGGCCATTTTGTCCAGCTACATGCCATGTGCCTGTGTTGTGGCGCTTGCCGCGCTGGGCCCGGCTTCCTCCAGGACGCGGAGTGGTGGAGGTTGTGGCATACCCTGCACCTCAGGACAGGGCTTGGTAGGCGTGGTGCCCTCGCCTGTGGCACCTGTAGTGCTGCATAAAGGCGCCCCCTCAAACATCAGTCCGGTATTAGGGTGTAGCCCCTCGGGTTGAGACCCGGTAATAGAACCTTGTGGTCCCTCTACAGAGTCACTGGTAGGATCTTGCGACCCCTCGGCCTAGAGGCCTGTAGCTGAATTAGCCTCGGTACAGGCGCTGTTGCTTCCTGGGGAAGGAGTCGCCTTTGCGGGGTGCGAAGGAGAACAGTGCATCTACTTTGGGCTGGTCTTCTGCTTAACAAACGCCTTTAGGTCCTCTGGAGGTGACTTCCCGAAGAGCTCACTCCGCCTGGCTAATCTGTTCTTCAGAGCGTGCAGTGTTAGCGTGTCGCACCCGGTATAGCCCTCCCAGCCGTGGTCGGGGCCAAGACAGCAGAGGCAGAGAGCGTGGGGGTCAGGCGTAGGAAAGAGATCCTCGTAGGCTGGACACCTGCTGAAGCCTGTTGACATCAACATGCGCCGGGGAGGAGCGTGGTGCCAGAGGACAGAGCGGTATCTGATTTGAAAAAGAAAAAAAAGACAAGAGTACTTCTCCGGGGAAAAGTGCGTGGAATTACTAGGCCAGAGGCCTAACCCAGGGGCGCTGGTGAAAGCGGTCCCTTCCTGTTGGCACGGAAAAGAGGAGTGGGACCGTTGGGCGGTGTCAGGAGAGCGCATGCTCCTAGGGCCTCCCAACTGCATGCATCTAAATTTAAAGGGGAAGATGATTTTTCTGGTGAAAAAGGTTCTGTCTCCCGTCCCTAGCAAGGGACACCCATACAATATGGAGGAAAGAAGACGGGATGTAGGAGTATGTAGTGTGCGTGCAGGTGGAGAACATTTGAGGCATGGTGTAGGGAGCGCGCGGTGGACCCCATCTCATAACCACCACCAAAGTGATGAAATTCCTTCTGTCCCTGGCCTCATTGAACCTTCAGATAGGCATGGTGAAAGGTTACCTGGCGGTTTTGTATTCAAGAGGTCTGTGGATCAGGGATCCTTCTTTACTATTCGTGAAATGACTGAAGGGTCCTTCTTAATAGGATTCCACCAACGCAATTTGTGGTTCCATTTTGGGACCTGGTGCTGATTTTTTTTTTTTGATGGCGGTTCCGTTTGAACAATGCATTATTCTTCTGTTAGGTTAGTCACCCTTAATACCGCTTTTCTGGTGGCCATTACGTCAGCAAGGCATATAAGCGATATTCAAGCTCTGTGTTGCAGGCCGCTCTTCTGCAGAGAAGAAGGCAGCTTCACTTAAAGTCCTACCTAAATTCCTGCCAAAGGTGGTATCGGAGTTTCACGTCTCTCAAAGCATTGACCTGACATTTTTCTACCCACTGCCGCACCCTTCTAGGGATGAGGAAAGGCTGCACAGACTGGACCCAAAGAAAGCACTCAGCTTGCATAGTGCCTACTGCCATTGGTATGGCCTTGTAGTGCTGTGAGGATGAATGCCCTTTGGAAGCACATAGTCTGAGTTGAGAAGTAGTGAGAGGAGTGGTAAAATGCGTGTGTGCAATTTTAGCTTGATTGAAGGTAGCTAGGGAATGGCTAGGTCCCGAACACCAGCCCATATTATCAGACGTGAAACGGGTGCTATGTCAAATTGTCATTAGAGTCAAGTTATGTGAACTGCTGGACTGAATTTTCCATGGGCCCCAGCTGTATTCTATGGGTGGAGGCGCTCAGGCCAAGGGAAATGTATGTTTAGGGTAGAATGTAGTCAAATAGTGTGCATGTCAAATGTGTGCGCCTATGTGAACAGCTGAAATGAACCCCCATGGGGCTGAACTGCATAAGTGTCAAAATATAAACAGTGGTGAGATTTAAGTAGCAATCTAAATTAGGAGCCGTAGTCAGGCAGATTCCACGTGTGGCAAAATACAATGTGGCGAGGACAGTAGGCTTTAGACATGAGGACCAACTTGGTATTGCCTTCTCACAATCTAGGGAGGGCCTCCGGGATCTAAGCAGACAATTTCCCTTTTGATAATGCATTGCTGAAGGCTGCCAGAAAGCAGGAAAGGAATTTCCCATCAGAGCTAATTCCACCAGGGGTGTGCCGGTGCATTGCAAAGGGGTGTGCCAGTGACAGAGATCTATATGGCAGCGATTTGGTCATTGCGCCACACGTCTTCAAGACGTTACACTGTGGACATGGCAGTGTGGTGGTGATGCCAATTTGGAAGAGCAGTGTTAAAGTTCCTCATTTGCGACTTTCAACCGATTTAAGGATGGGGCGTTTTGGAATGTTGAGCACATTTCTGTGCAGTTTCAATTTGGTAGTCCACCAGTTGCTTGCAGTATAGTGACTCTCCCTCACAAAACAAACTTTTTTTGGTTTCTCTTAATCCGAATCCTGTTAGATTCTTCCCGCGGCTGCTGAGTTAGGGCAAAACAAAGGTGGAACTGATGTATGGGGTGAGTAGTGATGCAATATATGTACTGCCGACATCACTTCCGTGTGGAGTGGCGCAGTCGAGTCATGAGGAAAATCAGCGGTCGACTCTGAGCTGCACCATGCCCTCTGTCGTTTCTGAGGATCTTATGCTGGAAGGGATATCATATGAGGAATCTGCCCGCAATATACGCCAGAATCCCACTGCTGGGTGCTGTTGTAGTCCCTCACAACTTAATGTTGCCAGTGCCCCTGAACAGCCACACTCATAAACTCATTCAAAAGGTTAACACATTGCACTCACAACATGCACATACACAAACACTTGTGTTTTCTATGTTGGTGTCAGTGTCCTTGCTCCCTCCAGTCTGGACTTTTCTTGATTTCCAGGACTTCTGTCAGTCCAATTGCTGACAGGAACAGCAATGGATGCGAAAGCTTGGAGAGCGAGGCAAAACAAAAAATGAGAATGTTGCTGGCACACCTATGCACAGGCGTCACATGACCGCTTAAGAAAGGGGGCTACACTTCTAAAGCCTTGGCCACAGGTTATTCTCTAAACCAGGCAAAGCATAGTGTCTGGGGAAGGCAGGATTTACAGCCTTGCATGCATTATAGTTTGCAAAGCATTTGTGAGATGCCAGTGCTGTAGCAAGTTGCAAAGGTAAGTTTTAGGGGCGAAGCAGGGAACGTAGAGTGAGACTGTGAGGCTATGCCCCCCCTCGCTTCCCACTCAGCTGCACCACTCGATATAAGAGGTGGTAAGAAGAATAGCTGAATTTATTATACAGACCTACAATTTTGCTGATTTAAAAAAAAAATAACTTATTTTGCTTCTTTTTTAAACCACGAAATGGGAGACCCGCATAGATATTCAACCCCCACCACCCTTCTATACACCTTATCCCAATTTAACGTGCATTTTGCAGCAAAGAAGTGGTAAACAATTCAGTAAAATGTGATTCGTAAAGTGTAGGTCGGTAAAATTAAAGCATAGCATTTTTTTATTTTATTTGTATAGCGCACAACAACCCGTAGGCATTGTGGCACTGTTACAGAGATAAGTAGGCTACTTAGTTGCAATGGTACATACATAGCATTACGATGTAACAGCTGTGGTGAATTGGTTACAGTGGTACAAGAAATAGTTACATCGGTGCATGACAAAGCACATGAGGTGCAAACAATTCAAAAGGTTACAGGGAACATGAGTACGCAGGCATGAGGCACAGAGCAGTGGTGAAGGCAGAGATAAGTTGAACAACCACGTTTTGAGTGTGTTGCATAATGCAAGGTGTGAGGGTTCGTTTCTGAGGGTGAGTGGCAGGGAGTTCCATTGTCTGGCAGCAATTAAAGGGAAGCTGGTGCCACCAGCTATGGCTCATTTGACTCTGTGGATTATGAGTCGGTGGGAGTAAGGTGTTCTCACTACTTTCGTGTGTAATGAGAGCCCGTTCTCACTACTTTCGAGGAAAGGAAAGGGGGGCTGTGTGAATAATGCACTTGTGAGTGATGGTGAGTTTTGAATAGGATGCATTCTTTGATGGGGAGCCAGTGGGCTTGGCATCTGGCGGCAGATTTATGCTCTCTTTTGGGAATGTTAAGAGCAGCTTGAAGTGCGTTGTTTCTGATTATTTGGAGTTTTATTAGGTTCTTTGCTGTGGTGCCAGCAAGGAGGACGTTGCAGTAATGCAGTTATCAAGCCTATCATGGCTCTGGTGATGGAGAGGCAATTCTCAATGGATAAGAATGGTTGGGCTGAGTTAATCAGCTTGGTGTAGCAGGCAGCTAAGGAGGCGATGGCGTTGACTTGCTGTGGCATCGAGATGGACTCCTAAAATTTTGTCCGATGGGGAGACAGGGATCTGTATGTTGTCGATTGTGAACGTAGTGCATTGGTTGGTGAGTTTTTTAGGGTTTCCTGGGAACATACTAGGAGGATTTCAGTCTTAACGCCGTTGAGGCAGAGGTGGTTGGCTGACATCCAAGTCTGAATAGTGGAGTACGCTGTGTTGAGGGCCTTGGCGTCAGTTTCGTAGTTACCAGAGAGTGGAAGTAGGACTTGGGTGTCACCAACATAGTTCGTGTAAGCTATGCCAATGGAGCCTAGGATGTCAAACAGGGGCTTAGTGAAGATGTTGTAGAGAGTGGGCGAGATATATGATCCCTTAGGGACTCCGCAGTGGATGGTGACGGGAAATGCGCAGGCCTGCTCTGAGAACACTCTTATGGCTCTTCCTTGCAGGAATTATCTGATCCAGGCTGTGGCATTAGGTGAAAAGTGTGCTGAGGAAGTGAGGTGGTGGCAGAGAATGTTGTGGTCCACTAGATCAAAAGCAGCTGATAAGTCCAGGAGGAGGAGTAGGGCAGGCTTTCCTGCATCCTATGTCATCAAGTTATTTTTGTAGGTCAAGCAGAGCAGATTCTGTGCCGTGACCAGGGCAGAAGCTGGATTGAAATGCACCCAGTATATGGTTGGTTTCAAGGAAGTGTTGGGCCTGAGTGTAGGCAGCTTTGTCAAGGATTTTTAACACGAAAAGGGACTTTAGTTATGGGTCTGTAGTTGTTCGGGGAGGCAGGATCAAGTGACGGCTGGGGGGGGGGGGACAAGTCCTGATGCAAAGGCGGCGTTGATAAATGCTTTGAGAAACAGGACTAGTGTGGTAGCACAGTTTGTAATGATTGTGGCCGGACAGTCATCACCTTTGCAGTTCAAAGCTTTGAGGGGTTTCAGGAGGGTGAGAACTTAAGAGTTCTGTGACATCATTGAAGGAGAAGAGGGGGAAGTCTTCGGCAGAGGGGTTACTGGTGGGTGTGGCTGAAGGTAAGGACAATGCGTTCTGGTTGGTTTGGATTCTGCTCTGTAGAAGGTCAAGTTTGTTGAACATGGCCGTATGGATGTTGGAACGCCACGATTCGTCTTTGGTTATGACCTGCGTGTTAGGAGCTGGTGATTCTAGAAGATGGCGAAGACCTCCTTGGTTCCAGATTTTGCATTGGTAATCCTAGTGTTGAAGGAGGCCATGCTGAGAATATTGGAGTGGGTGTGCACCGTTTTCACAGTGTCTCCTACAGAACCTCGATTGGAGAGGGTCACTGAATGAATTTGCTTCCAGTTATGTGGTTAAAAACACACATTCCAGGATTTTCGAACAGTGGGGAAGAAATGAGAAAGGCCAATTGTTAGTTGCTGTGACTCCTCGGTGGGCTACTTTATTATGGATGTGACAAGCAGGGTAGGAAGGAGCCAGTGCAAAGCGACAGGTTAAAGAGAGGACTAGCTCAATAGTGCCAGTTCTTTGGCTGCCTGCAGTGCAAATGCATCGGGAGTACAGGATGGACTGGCAGTCCAGAGATCCAGGTGATGGGTGGAAAAAATATGATAGAAGAGGGTGCAGGCGAGGGCTGGCTACATGAGAAGAGGTCAGTCAGGGTGCCGTGTATCTTGGAGGAAATGCAGCGGGCACAGTAGTTGGCACAATGAGGAGGAGCAGGGTTGGGGTAGGTAAGCATGGATTTGAAGGGCCATGGAAGGCTTGAGCTGGTTGGTGTGCAGAGAGGAGATACTGAGTGGCAGAGTGATGTGGGAGGGTCTGGGGCAGTAAAGAACGAGGAGTGATTTTGAAAAGAGCCAGTGGGTCTTGCACTAGCGAGGAGTGATTCCTTGAAAAGATCCAGTGGGTCTTGCACTAGTTATCCAGGGTGCAACGCATACATGTCCTCAGCTGTTAAGATTACTGGGGGGGGATCCAGGGGTGGGCATGATGGAGTTAAAGAGCAACAAGTGTAATGTTGCTCAAATAGTGACGCATTTGCCTAGTTGAAGTCTGAAAAATAGTTTTCAGTGGTTTCAAAGTTGGGAAGGGAACACATTTGATGGAAAAAAACATTTTCAACATACTCCAAATTTCCTTTATATACATACATGTACAGTTCTGCAGGCAATATTGTAACCAGCGTAGTATATAGTCAACAATTATTTTGGCTGTTTAGCCCTCAGAGTATGAAAACAGTCCTACTTCTTGTCTTAAAATGATTTCCCATCTCCGATGTCCATTCGGTTTCGACATAAGGAACAAGTTACTTACCTGTAACTGTTGTTCTCCAGCATGGGTCTGGCATGGATTCACATGCTCATGAATATTCCCTGTCGTCAGGCTGGGAATCCTCGGTATAGAAAAAAATCAGTATCAGTTTCGTTTCTGATCTGTCTTTCTTAGTAGTAACCAATCACTGGTCTCTGGGTCATACTGCCCCCAGCCAATGACTGCCCTCTCCCTAAGCCCCACCTCCGGCAGCCATCCTCAGATTTGGTAGCACGTAAAGTGGCAGTATGACCAAGTGAAGAGCCGCAGAGGGGTAGGCGGGAGGGTTCGCATGTGAATCCATGCCAGACCCATGCTGGAGAACAACAGTTACAGGTAAGTAACTTGTTCCTTCTCCAGCATGGGGTCTGGCATGGATTCACATGCTCATGAATAAGAGAATACATAGCAGTACACACATGCACAACCTTGGGAGGTGGCAACAGGCTCAACATTAAGCAATACAACAACTCAACATTAAGCACCTCTTACCTCCTCACCAGGCTCACCTTAGGCGAACAGGTTGCGCAGCACTGCTTGGCCGACCCTGGACTCCTCCCTGGAGTCCCGATCGACGCAGTGGAATCTTGTGAAGGTGTGCGTCGACCTCCACGTCGCAGCCCTGCAGATGTCCAGCAGGGGCACACCAGACAGGAGCGCCGTGGTAGCAGCGATCGCTCTGGTCGAATGGGCTCTCGGACGGCCGGGCAGCTGTCGGTTTGCCAACCGGTGACAGTGCATGATGCAGCCGGAGAGCCATCTGGAAATGGAAGTCTTCGAGAGAGCCTACCCTTGATTCACAGTCCCAAAGTTCAGAAATAGCTGTGACTTCTTCCGAAAACTCTTCGTGCGGTCCATGTAGAACTTCAGCGCTCTAGCTACATCCAGCGAGTGCAAAGTCCTCTTGGCCGGCGACGGGAAGAAAACTGGCAACACCAAGGGCTCGTTGAGGTGGAAGTCCGACGGCACCTTGGGCATAAAGGATGGGTGTGTCCTCAGCACCACCCTTGTGTCATGAAAAGTCAAGTATGGAGGCTTGCAAGATAGGGCCTGGATCTCTCCCACTCGTCGTGCGGAGGTGATGGCCACGAGGAAAGCTGTCTTCCATGACAGGAACTTCAAAGGCGCCGAATGCATAGGCTCGAATGGGGCCCCCGTGAGCTTGGACAGCACCACATTAAGCTCCCACGCCGGGGCAGGAGCCTTCACCGGCAGGAATGATTGGAATAGTCCCTTCATGAATTCTTTCACCAGGCGATGAGACCACAAGGACGCCCGTCCCGTCTCCCTGGTATATCGGGAGATTGCAGCCAGATGCATTTTGATGGAGGCGTGAGCCAGTCCAGCTTTGGCCAGCGACAGTAGGTACGGCAGTACTTGAGGGGCCGTAATCCGCAGAGGGTTAATCTTCTGTGCACGGTACCAGACAGAGTACCTCTTCCATTTATGTCCGCAGCACTTGAGAGTTGAGGACGCCCTGGCCTTTGCAAGAACCTCTCTGCAGTCGGCCGGGATGTCGTACCCTCCAAACACTAGTGCTGCAGGAGCCAGGCCTGCAAGTTCAGCGACTCCGGGTTGTGGTGAAGAATGGCACCTCCTTCTCTGGAGAGAAGGTCTGCGTCCGTCGGCAGCTTGACTGGTGGGGACGTTGACAAGTCCAGAAGGTCCGGGAACCAGATCTGTCTCGGCCACGCCGGTGCGACGAGGATCATCCTGCACCGGGACCTCTTGAGCTGGTTGATGAGCCGGAGCAGCAACGGCAGCGGAGGGAACGCATAGAGAAATAGGCCGTCCCAGGGGAACGAGAACGCATTGCCCATGCTCCTCGGCTGGGGGAACCTGCTGGTGAACCTCCGGCACTTGTAATTCGTCGCCGTCGCGAAGAGATCGATTTGGGGTTCGCCCCATCGTCGGAAGAGTCGATCCACTTGTTCCTGGCGTAGTTCCCACTCGTGGCAGGTGCGCAGCTCCCTGCTGAGTGAGTCGGCGATCGTGTTTTTTATTCCTGCCAGATGAAGAGGCACCAGAAACATCCCTTGGGCGACGGCCCAATGCCACAGATCTTGGGCTTCCTTGGATAGGGCCGGGGACCTGGTTCCGCCCTGCTTCTGGATGTAGAACATCGTGGTGGTGTTGTCGGTGAAGATCCTCACCACCTTGCCCTTGAGGGACAGAAGAAAATACCTGAGGGCCCAGAACACCGCACGGAGCTCCAAGATGTTGATGTGGAGAGACTTCTCCTCCTGGAGCCAAAGGCCTCTCGCGTGAAGATCTCCGGAGTGTGCTCCCCAACCTTCCAGGGAGGCGTCCGTTGTCACTGTCACCTGGTGAGCTGGGGTCCGAAAGTCCGTGCCCGCCGACAGATGGGAGCGGGTACCCCACCACCGGATCGCCTGACGGAACGTCTAGTTGAGAGGGATCCTGTCCTCGAAGCTGCCTGTCGACTGGATCCAGCAGGCGTTGAGGAACTCCTGTAAGGGTCTCATCGGAAGCCTGCAAAGGCGCACCAGATAAATGCAGGAGGACATCATCCCGAGGAGGGACTTGATAGATCTTACCCTGGCCATGTCCGTGGCCAGCATACGCTGCACCTTGCCCAGAATGGTCCTGGTCCTTTCCTCCGACGGCGAGGCCAGCCGTGCCACTGTGTCGAGCTTGGCTCCCAGAAACAGGGCGACTTGCGACGGAACCAGGTGGGATTTTGGAAAGTTGATGGAGAATCCCAGGTTCGTGAGCAGCTGGACGGTCTTCGCAGTGTGCTCCACGGCGAGCTCCCTTGTCCTTGCCCGGATGAGCCAGTCGTCCAGGTAGGGGTAGACGTGGATCCCCTGTAGGCGCAGCCACGCCGCCACCGGTGCAAGGCACTTGGTGAACACCCTGGGTGCCGACTTCAATCCGAACGGGAGGGCCTTGAACTGGTAGTGCCGCCCTTGGACCAACGAACCTGAGGAACTTTCGGTGTCTTTTTAGAATGGGGATGTGGAAGTAGGCATCCTCCAAGTCCAACGACGACAGGAAAACGCCCTCCTCCAGCTGTCCCAGCACATGCTGGAGGGTGACCATACGGAACTTCTGTGCCTTGATGTACTTGTTCAGTCGTCGTAGGTCCAGAATGGGGCACCATCCTCCTGTCTTCTTTTTTACGAGGAAGTACCTTGAGTAAACTCCGGAGCCCCAAAGCCTCTTTGGGGCGAGCTCGATGGCACCCTTCTTGAGCATCGCCCTTACTTCCAAGAGTAGTTGAGGGATGTGATTTTCCTTCCTGGCCACGGGTGGAATGCGAGGGCACTTCTTCTGAAACTCGAGGGCGTGCCCTTGGGCCAGGGCGTCACATGCCGACGAATCTCGCCAGCCGGCCTCCCACCGGGGTGCTTCGGCGGGGGCCCGATCCCACGGTCGGTTCAATCCTGTTTGGAGGCCGCCTTGCCTCCTTGCCCTCCTTGTCGATGACGACGGGCACCACCTGACTTGCCGCGTCCCCTGTAGGCTTCCTGGGACGAAGATCTTGCCGCTTGGCGGTAAGTGGAGGAGCCACTGCCGGATCCCTTGGAGGCACCTTGTCTGCCTCCGGAGCTCCGAAAGGACGGCCGTCGTTGCTGGAGCACTCCCAGTGCCCAGGCAGTCTCTGTGTCTGTCTTGATGGCCTGAAGGGACTCATCAACCGCCTTCCCAAACAAGTTGTTCCCGTCGAAGGGCATGTCCAAAACCTTGGTTTGTACGTCCTGGCAGAAATCCGTGGCCTTGAGCCATCCTCGTCTCAAGCAAACGCTGTTGCCCAACTGACGGAAACCGGTGTCGGCGATGTCCGTTGCCACCGTGATAGCATGGTCCAAGCAATCTCCCCCTCCTGTAGGATTTCAAGGGCCTCAGCCCTTTTGGCATCCGGAAAGATGTCTAACAGAGGGGCGATTTTGAACCACAACTCCCTGTCGTAGCGGGCTACGATAGCCAGGGCGTTGGCCGCCTTAATAGTCATTGCTGCGGATGAGATGATCCGTCGTCCCATCGTGTCCAACTTCCTGCCCTCGCCGTCCGGCGGGGAAGTTGATGTCGAGGCCGATGCCCCTCCAGCTTTCTTCTTTGCCGCCGCCGAGACAACCGAATCTGGGGTAGGTTGTGCCCGAAGGCACAAGGGGGCAGCGTCGGGGACCCGGTACTTCTCGTACCGGTCCCTCTTTGCCGGCGCCGTGGCATGGTTCTTGAGGAGGTCGAGCCCCTCATCCCAGATGTCATCAAGAAGCGGTACGGCGAGGACCGTCTTCCTTTTAGCCTCGCGCCGTTGGTAAAGGAACCCTTCTGTCTTCTTTTCTTCTGGGCAGAGCTGAAAAAGCTTGGATGCTCTGGAAATCATGGCATGAAAGGATCCAATCTCGTCGGACGGGGACGCCCGAGCATGGCAACGGGAGACACGTCCCGTCGTCGCCTCCTTCGTGATCTGTACCTGTCGTAGCCGTGTCCGTGCCTGTATCATCCCTGTGGGTAGTAGACCGGGGGGAAGGCAGAGCAGGCCGCAGAGGTGGGAGAGGTGGCGTAGGATGCGTCCTCCTCCTCTTATGCGGTAGACTCTCCGAAGGTCCTGGCTCCGGTTCCCCCGTCGGGTCTGGCTCAGGTACCTCCGTCGGGGGAAGGGGCTACCTTGTCCTTATCTCCGAGCATAAGGACTGAATCGCTGACAAAATGGCCGCCGAGGTGTCCTGCGGCGCCAGAAACGACGGGCGCGAGGGCTCTTGAGGAGCCTTGTCGGCGACACCGTCGCTCTCGTCGTCGCCCTCGTCGGGATCCCTCCCGATGGGCTGGGCCTCTTCCACAACTTCGATGAGCTCTTCTTCAGAGGTCGTATCCATGATGGCCAGCAGCCCCTCCCCCACCTTTTCCAACGAGGACTTTGTGGGGGTCTTCTCAATGGGCCTAAAAGACGACTCCCTCCGCGGTGGCAGGGAGACTCTGGGTCCTGAGGGCGCTTCCACTGGTGTAGCCTCCACAGGCTGAGCCAGGGCCGCAGCAACATCCTCAATCGAGGTCTTAGCAGAGTGAATTAGGGCCATCGTCACCTTCTGGACGCCTGGGGCCTTCACCTTGGGGGGAGGGTCCGAGCCTCGCTCCCCTTCTGCCGGAATCTTCGAGATCGACCGGGGCCTCTCCAGAAGCTTCGCCGGGTTCTCAGACTTCCTCCTACTCGAGCCAGAGCGTTGGCTTGTGATTGATGGCTCCGGGGAGGATGCGCCCTGCCTGGCAGCCAAGGAGCCCGACCATTCGGCGCTCCCGGTGCCCGCGGACTCGCAGTGCTTAGCCTTTTGTTGGGCCCCCATCGCCAGGGCGCCCTCACAGGACTTAGAAGACCGCTCGGACTTCTTTTTCTTCTTCTCGCCTGACGGGCTCTTCCCTTCCAACCAGTTGGCGAGACGGAGGAGGCGATCCTACATGGTCCGCTCCGACATGTTCCCACAAAATGCACAGTCCTTCTCCTTGTGCGTCTTGTCCTCATGGAGACAGTCGAGGCATAACAAATGCTCGTCCTCCTTGAAAACATTCTGAAGCTGGCATCCAGGGCAGGTCCTGAACAGCTTCCCGGGCGTCAAGCTTCCTTTCTCCTGGGCCATGTCCGGGGTAGGCCTCGGAACTTCTGGAATCCTCCAAAAGCGTAACTCGACGAAATGTTCACCCTTGGGGGGCGTAGAAAACTCTGAAACGGATCCCCGTTGATCGGATGTAGAAACGGTGGAGCTTGAGGCTCTATTTAACCGAAAAATGAGAAAAATCTCCTGAAAAAGCGCGAAAACGCAGCAAAAGCTCGAGTGCTACAGCACGAGGACTCCCAACACTTGAACGTGCGGTAAACATCTGAGGATGGCTGCCGGAGGCGGGGCTTAGGGAGAGGGCAGTCATTGGCTGGGGGCAGTATGACCCAGAGACCAGTGATTGGTTACTACTAAGAAAGACAGATCAGAAACGAAACTGATACTGATTTTTTTTCTATACCAAGGATTCCCGGCCTGACGACGGGGAATATTCATGAGCATGTGAATCCATGCCAGACCCCATGCTGGAGAAAGCGGCTGATTACACCCACATCTTCATCAAGGTACTCCATTTTTACAGGATGCTATATTAGTTCAGCACAGTGCTCACAAAAGATTCAAAAAGCCGAATGTATAAAACGGGTGTATCACTATGCCAAGAGCCTGCGTGTACAGTTCAGCATTGCTCATAACTTGCTCAATTAAATCACAGTTTATGCATCAAAAAGCGTACCGCCGTGTGTTTACACATTTGCAATGTTGACGATACACCTCAACCTTCAAGCATGTGGACATACATAAAGTAGCATTGCCACTATTGTAATTGGTTATTTAGAACGTGCTTAGTACCCAAAGGTTTCTAAGTACGGACCAGGGGATCAAACCTTTGTTGCTCTGCGTCTTGCTTCCAAGGCAAGCATGTTGCCCCAGAGCTATCCTCCCGGCCCTCGGACAATGAGTACAAGCTAGATTTTCCAGTCTTAAAAGTACCCAAAGGTAAGTCACATGCCTGCCCTACACCAAATGTTGCTGTGTGATTTTAGGTTCAAATATACAATGACAATCAATTTAATACAGCGAAAGTTCAGACCATTCCAGCTTAACCACTAAAATCTTTGCTTGCAACTTTACTTGTGTTCTACAAACGGTGAGGTGAGTGAATATTGCCTAAAGAGGAGAATGAACATGCACTACTGTCAAGGTGCTGCGAAAATGAGGGATAGTGTATGTAGTAAATGTTTTCTGTGCACATGAAGATGGCCAGTGGGGGTTTACCCAAGTATGCCTAGATTTTGAGTCAGCCCTCCTACCCAATTCCTGCCATGTAGACTGTCGAAGAACAAGTTACTTTCTTACCTGGTAACGTTCTTTCGATGGAATACGTCGGAGGACCCAATCCCCTCGAAGTGTAAGTGCAGGTGTGTGCTGGCACTGCTGGCGCAAAAACGAGGCAGCTCCACCATAGACGTTTTGCATGATTGCATCAGGGAAATCTTTCAATTTTACAAGCTGCAAATGGAGTATGAGCAATTTCATGCCCTCGTCATTGTTTGCAGCATGTTTGATCGTTTATATTGACATGGGTGCCAGAACGGTTGCCTGGGCGACCAGTTCTACTTGCTCCATTGCTCACATGCTTCCATCTTTTTCTTTCTTGGGGCACCCACCACATAGTCAGTGGTGGTGTTCACGTTGATGCATACGATCACGCTATACTGCTGGAGTCGCAGGAGCCAATGCTCAATGTGTGCAGGTGGTCTGGTTGCCAAAGCTTTGTGTGCCATTTGTGAGTATCTTTATTTGGTGGGCATTAACAATCTGCTCTCATTTTTGTCTACCTGTACTAGGAACTGCTCCTCCTAACATCGAAGGGATAAAGGGCAAGCTTCCACACAATCTCTCTTGCCTTAGCTAGGTGAAGGAATGGAATAGTGTCTGCCAACAATGCTTCCTTAAACCTGTGGAATGTGAATGGCACTTATTCACGAGTGCCCACTCCTAAGGGAGTTTCTTAATGAAATGGTCAGGGAGGCAGAGGCTAAGTCAGGGATAAATGTGCCACATAAGGTTACCGCTCCTGGAACATTTCTGACTGAGATGTGGGAGGAGCAGTTGCCTTGATGTTCACCACTTTCAGACGATGGACCAATATTGCTGATTTTTGGAAGATCTACTAAAAGAATTCCATTTTGTTTTGGTGGAACATGGCATGTAGACTTGTTCAGCATTAGTACGTTGCCTAAAGATGCCCACTGACCTCACCATATGCTCTCAGGAGGTGAATGAGCACCTTTAGGATTGTGTTGGTGTAATTCGGCGGCAGCCAAAACTGATTCTCTTGTATCAGAACAACCCCACAAGGAAAGAAAGTCATACTGAATCAAGTACCTTCATGTAGCTGGACGTGTTACTAGCCCCCAGTCTGGGGTATTTTTGAAAACACTGTAGTCCCCTGCAATTCTGTCATCGAATGAGGCCGCTGGGTGTCTGTCCCTGTATCTATAGCCTTGTTCGACACCAGACTATCGTAACCGATGGAGTTGGAACGGTCACTCTTTCAATTATGCCTTCTGGACACAATTGGAGGACATATGGCTCAACTTTTTGTGAAGGTGTCAGAGCCACTGGTTGAACCGTGTAGTCAATGTGTAATCCCACCTGATGGTTTTTGGGGTACCCTATGACGTTTTACCAGGTTACCCACCGTAGTGACCACCTTACTCCTAGTCGACGGAAAAAGCATCCAAATTTCTTTCAAAAATGTGTCCCTCCTCTCTTTCCTGCCTGGGACCCGGCACATGGCCGTAACCCCGCCCATCTTGGCTCCACCCCGCGCATCGCCCATCAGTCCTTTTCTATCGTCGGGTCAAAGAGCCATTAGCAATAACAGAGGGACCTTATTAGAGGGGACGGCGGGCGTATAGAGGAAAGGGGACTATGGACTAGGAGTAGGAGTAAGGTGGTCACTACGGTGAGTAACCTGGTAATACTCCTACGTCCCGTCCCCTTTCCTCCATACTTGTGGGAGATTCCCAAGCACTCCTTACAGGAACTATGGGTGTATGGAAATATCCCTTACTGAAACAGGTTCTTCAGCACAGCCTGACCAAACTGAGCATCAGCTCTAGAGCTCATGTCGAGACAGTAATGCTTACAGAAAGCAGATGGGGAGGCCCAAGTAGCTGCCCTAGCGATGGACTCCCAGAGAACATATTTCTGAAAAGCAACCGTGGCTGCTTTGCCCCGCACCAGGTGTGCATGGATACCTTTAGGAGGTTTCAGCCTTTGGACGGTGAAAGACTCCGTGATGCTGGCAGCAATCCACCTGGAAATAGTTGCCTTAGACGCCGGCTTGCCCTGAGGGTTACCAAAGGTCACAAAAAGTTGAGAAGAACTCCTAAGCTCAGAAGTCCTGTCCAGGTAGAACTTAAGAGCTTTTCGGACATCAAGACAGTGTAGAACTCTTTCAGCCTCTGAGGCAGGGTTCGGAAAAAAGACCGGAAGGGAGATCGACTGATTCAGATGGAATTCGGTTACTACCTTTGGTAGGAAAGCCGGGTTTGTCCGAAGGACTACCTTGTCCTTGTGAAAGACCAAGAAAGGATGCTCCACC
This sequence comes from Ambystoma mexicanum, assembly GCF_040938575.1. Lineage (NCBI taxonomy): Eukaryota > Metazoa > Chordata > Amphibia > Caudata > Ambystomatidae > Ambystoma > Ambystoma mexicanum. The sequence goes on from NC_090928.1 coordinate 103,371,807, forward strand.
GACAATGCCTGGAGCTCACTCACTCTCCTCGTAACAGCGACCAGAAAGGACACTTTCCAAGACAAGTACTTGAGGTCTACTGTAGCCATTGGTTCAAAGGGTTTATGGCACAGCGCCGTCAGGACTACATTTAGGTCCCATGGCGGGTGCGGATTACGAACCGGAGGGTAGAGGCGTGTCAAGCAAAATGCCTCTTCACCACTGGGTTAGTTGGAGAATAAGAACACAGGTCTGTAGAAAGGTAAGCAGAAACCGCTGAGAGATCAGTCCTGCATGACAGAACATGAACCCCTGACTCTGCTAGGGAGGACACGAAGGACAGCACTGTGTCAATCGTGGCCACCCTCGGATCCAACTTCTTCTCCAAACACCAATGACAGAACCTGAGCCATTTACTCCTGTATTGAGATTTGGTCGAGGGTTTCCTGGCTGTCTGGATAATGCGCATGTTATCCGCAGACAAACTCAGATGCTCTGAAGACTTGAACTCAGGCACCATGCCGCCAAGCTGAGCGATTGTGGGGAGGGGTGCCACATCTGTTGTTCCCCTTGGTGAAGAAGATTGGGAGTTACTGGTAACCTGATCGGCGGATACACCGACAGGTGTTAAAGTTCTGAGAACCAAAACTTGGCCTGCCACCACGGGGTTCAGTAGAAGGGAACAGTTCACAGAGTCCTTCAACTTCCAAATTGCTTGATGAACTAGAGGCAGAGGCGGGAAGGCGTAAGCTCTCCTGTTGTGCCATGGAATCTCGAGAGCATCCCCCAGAGAGGATGCTCTCAGCCCCCCTCTGGAGGCATACTGAGGAAGCTTCTTGTTTACCGCCGTAGCGAAGAGGTCCACCTCCGGTGTGCCCCAACGCGAGAAAATCCATGAGAGGACCTCCGCCTTCAACTCCCACTCGTAGCTGACCACTGTCCGCCGGCTGAGGGCATCCGCTGTGACATTCAGCTGGCCCGGGATGTGCATTGCAAGCAGCCAGACACCATGAAGCACGGCCCACTCCCAAATCTGGATGGACAGGTCCACGAGGGGGGGAGACTTCGTTCCCCCTTGCTTGTTTATGTAATACATTGATACCACATTGTCCGTTCTTATGCGGACCACCTTGTTGACAATGAGCGGTCTGAACGCCCTGAGCGCTAGGAAGATCGCCATTAGCTCCAAATGATTTATGTGCAGGAGCTTGTCCTGAGGCGACCAGAGGTCCGAGACCTGAAAAAGATCTAACGTCGCACCCCACCCGAGGAGGGAGGAGTCCGTTGTGATAGTCACCGTGGGGACCGGGTCCTGAAACCCCACGCCCCCAGACAGATAGCTGAGAGATGACCACCAATCCAGGTCCACTCTCATGGAATCCGGAATCATTATCCGCATGGAATCCGGATCCACTGCCTGACACCATGAATTCCGAAGAGCCATGTGGGTCCGTCTCATTTTAAGATGAGCAAGAGGAAGAGCCAGTACACACGAGGCCATGAGGCCAGAAGCCTCTGGAACCACTAGGCCGACATGCTCTCCAACTGCGCAAACATCTGACACGTGGCCAACAGACCCGCCATTCTGTCCCCGGTCAGATACACTCTGCAGTCGATCATGTTCCAACAAACCCAGGAAGATCAGGTCCTGTGAGACCGTCATGGAGGATTTCCGCCAGTTCACTGACAGCCCAAGATGGAACAGGAGCTGAAGGAGAGACTGGAGGTTGCCCGCTGCTGCCAACGGACAAGGGCAGTCGTCCAAATAAGGATACACATGGATACCCTGGAGATGAAGATAGGCCACAATCACCGACATCATCTTCGTGAAGACACGCGCCGCCGAGCTGAGGCCAAAAGGAAGAACCCGAAACTGGAAGTGCTCCTCTCCCAAAGAGAAGCAGAGGTATCTCCTGTGTGGACTCCAAATCAGGATATGCAAGTACGCATCCTGAAGATCCACCACGCTGAGCCAATCGCCCATCTGCAAAGAGGAGCGAATCTGGCCGGGCGTGATCATCTTGAATTTCTCTTGGGGTAGGAAAAGATTGAACTGGGAAAGGTCTAGGATGGTGCGCAGGCCAGCCTGGTTGGGTTTGGGCACCGTAAACAGCTGAGAGTAGAAGCGCTCCCCTTGCTCCCCAAGGGGAACGGGTTCCACAGCTCTGAGGTCCAGAAGTTCTGAACCTCGGCCTTGAGGGAGGGTGAGCCCGACAGCTGAAAAGGAAGGTTGAGGGGTGGGGTAGGGGGTAAAGGTAAGCGGAAGCCCGCTCGAGTGACTGACAAGACTCATCTGTCTTCTGTGATGGTCTGCCAAGCCTCCCAATGAGACGCACTGCGTCCTCCCACCGGGGTCTCGTGCGAGCGCAGCAAACCCTCATTTGGCAGGCTTATCGGTGGCGGTGCCACCTGAACCTGCTGAGGAGGATGAGGAGCGGGAGAAAAACCCTGTACGCTGTTGTCTACGGCGGTTATTTCTCACAGGAATATCCACTTTGCGAGATTTGCGGTCGAGGAAGCCCCTAAACCCAGAGGAAGGTCGACCTTGCGACAACGGTCTCTGGGATTTGAAAGGAGCTTTAACCAGAACAGACAATGATTTAGCCATCTGAGTGCTATCCTGGGTTTTGGTGAGCTCTACATCAGTAGAAGAATGAAAAAGCTACTTACCATCGAATGGAAGGTCCAACACCTTGTCTTGCACTTCCTTAGAAAATTTAGTGGCATGTAGCCGCGCCTGCCGTGAGGTATCAACCCCTAGCATCAGGCCCCGAGCCGAGGTATCTACGTAATGAGCCGCAGCCTCCAGGAGATCCTGGGCCAAGACCCTGGCATCGGAAAGTCCTCCTTCGAAATCTTCCAGCTTCTCGACTGGGATGTGCTCCTCAAACTCCGACAGACCTTTCCACATCCGCATGTTAGCTCCCGCCAATATCAATTGGGTGTTGGCCTGCCTGAGCTTCAAGGCCGAGTTGCGAAGATTTTCCTCCCGAGGGAGTCGAGGACCTTGTCTTCCTTTCCCAGAACCTGAGTAGCCGTTGTGGAAGAGGATGCTGCAGGCTTGGACTGCAAGGTGGCCGCAGCCACCACTATGGAGGAGGGAGGTGGACAAGACGACAGGGCCACCTCTTCCGAAGAATGCAGTCTGTACCTCGCGTCAATCTTTTTATTGACAAAAAGTCCTGAGTGTGGCTTTTCCCAGACTGTTCGGACCTCGGCCATAACGTCCTTCTGCAGGAACAGGCCGGTACGCTCCAAAGGAGACAGGATGAACGCCCCAGAAAGCACACCCTCCTGCAGAGCAGGTGGCTCGGCACCGGAACATCTAAGAAACTCATCATGTCCAGTACCCGGTCATGAAAGGCTCGGATAGAGCGGGGAAGGTCCTTGTTGTCCTGATCGCCTTGAGGGTCATCTGACAGGTCAGGATCCTGCTGAGCCATGTCAGGCACAGCCTTGTCCACTGGGGACAATGGAGGCAAAGGCGGGAGAGCAGGGGGGGGGGGACCACGGGCAAGGGAGGCGCTGGCGGAACCACCGGAGGAACAGGTGGAACCGGAGGCGCTGGTGGACATATCTCCTTGAAAAGCCCTTTGAAATATTCCCTCATGGGGTCGGTGCGCATAAGCGCTTGAAATTCACCGAAAAAGGCATCTCCAGGAGATTGTTTCGGGACCTGAGGAGGCCTCTCATGAGGTGGACAAATCCAGGGACGTAACGGGGAAGGGTGCCACACCGGCCCCTCCACCGATGTATCCACATAAATCAAAGGAGCCGCCCCCGTGGGCAACGAAACATTGTGCGGAAGAGGCATCCGGGCGTTCCAATCATAAACCGGCCAGTAAGGATGTGCACAAGGGACCTTAGGTTCACCCAAGAGACCGAGCCCTACACCAGAAGCCGATGGCGTAGTTGTAGGGGTAGCACCTAAAGTGGCTGCCGTAGTCGTGGCGGGAACGGGCACCATTTTGTCCTCATCTGAGGGGAACTGCGGCACATGAGGAAGTGAGGCAGGGGTCCCCGTCGATGGATCAGGGGTCTTAATCTTAGCCTTAACATAAGGAACCTCGGCCGAGCCGGTACCATGAGGCCTGGAATGTTTTTGTGATATACCAACCGCCAAATGAGCCTTCGAAGGAAGGACCTCGGCACTGCTGGTAAAAGAAGAACTTTGCTTCTTTGCCCCCTCAACAGATCTGGTGTCACCACAAGAGCGGGAACGGTGCGCTTTCACTGACAAAGCCTTGACCGGCCTCTCAGAACTGTTGGTAGCTTTAGCCTCTGTACAAGGGACCTCGGACCCAGGCCCGGTAAAAGCCTTTTCTGCGCGGGCCTTGAACATCCGTTTGGTAACTACAAGCCCAGCCAAGGCCTCGGGGCACACCCCGGTTTTGTTTTTGAGGGAAGCCGACAGAGGCCTCAGAGCGAACTCTGGTACCCCACGACTCAGTAGAACCGGGTCTACAAACAGCCCCCACAGGAGGGGCCTCAGAGCGTACTCCGGTGTTCACAGGCACCTCACGGAGACACTCGGAGAAAACTCCAGTAGAATTATTAGGCCCAACGGGAACCTCAGGGCGAACCCCGGTAACAGAGCGATCAACGCCCCTCCCGGACCGAGAGGAACCCGAGAAGGTATCCCCCGGCCGGGGTGCTCTGAAAAGTAAAGAACTTACCGGGCGTTTTTTCTTCTCGTCGATGAACGCCTGAAAATGCGAAGGAGGAGTTCATCAGAACACCTCCTCCCACCGCTCCAACCGACGTTGAAGTGCCTGGACCGAAAGGGAGTCACAGTAAAAACAGGAGTCCCAACGGTGTTCCGGACCCAAACACTCTAAACAAAGAGGATGGGGATCCGCCCTCGCGAAGCGACGGTGACACGATGAACAATCTGGAAAGTCTAATTTGAAAGACATAGACAGACTAGTAAACGAACGCTAGCGAGAGCCAGAGAGGAAAAAAGGGAAGAAAATCTTCCGAGGATGCAAGTGCGCCCGGCCCTGATCGAGCGGAGAAAAGGACTGATGGGCGATGCGCAGGGCGGAGCCAAGATGGGCAGGGTTACGGCCGCGAGCCAGGCCCCACGCAGGACAGAGAGGAGGGATACATTTTTGAAAAAAATGTGGATGCTTTTTTCGTCCCACAGGACGGAGAGATGTCCCACAAGTATGGAGGAAAGGGGACGGGACATAGGAGTAATGAGGTTTTTGTATTTTGTCAGCAGCGATTCTACACCCTCTTGCTGGAAACTTTGAGTGAATTGCATCAGCGGTGCCGTAGCTCAGCAATGCACCCATTTCATCAGTGAAAACAAGGATACAAAAAAAGCCTTCTGCGTGAGGTGTGCTTAGAAACCAGGTTTATTTTTGGATGCAGAGCATAAATAAATGCTACACAGATGGGTTGTGGATTTTTTTTCCGGGTATGGTAAACTTTACTTTAGAGTTAAGCTTTCAGCAATGACTGTATTTAACATATCGAGGGAGAGACAATACAATTTAAATGCTATTGTTTTGTAGGTTTTCCAATTTTTAAACAAATTCTATCCTGTTGAGGTGAGTAGCATTTGGGAGTTTGTCATAGGTGACGATTTTGACTGGCTTAGAGTGTGAATGTTTAAATACATTATATCATTTTGACCCATTACAGGCTAAACTAATTCATCACCTTGTATAAGTAAACCAAGGTAATAAGAGCAATGGTGCTATAATAAGCAAGCAGCACAGTGAAAAGTAGAATATAATATATTTATTAATATATATATATTTTTGTTTTTGTTGCATTTATCAATTTTATGATTTTACAAAGTGGTTTACTTCATTTTTTCTCTTTACTTCTGTGTACTTTAGTTTCAGTTTCAGTGTAGACGTTTTATGTCGTTTTTTTGTGCATTCATCCAGTGCAGCTTTTAAATTTATTTTTTTTTTTTTGTCGTTGCTATGGACCACGAAGTTCTTGACCCACTCATTAAGCGGGCCCACCACACTTCTTCGTCGTATTGGGAGAAAGGTTCAAGTAGGGGGCCAAGAAAAGCTTTTCTCCATTTGGTGGTCTTTGGGCATTTTAAGAGAAGATGTTCCACTGACTCCTTTTCAGATTCGCTTTTGCACAAGCGACATTGATTTGTAGCAGAAAGGCCCCTTATCGCCCGGATTTCGTTGGTTGGGAGTAAGTTCAACCTTGCCCTAAGTAGGGTTGAACGTAGAGCTTTGTCCGGAAATCTTTTGAATATTTTGAGCGTAGCATCCAGTTTTTTAGGTTGAGGAAGACAGGTGGTTTAGGAGTTTGTTTTTTTCAGCCGTAGTGTGGGTTTCAATCCAGTCTTCTTGGTCCATTTTCTTTTTCACTTTGGTAGGGTTGCCGATCAGTGTCTCTTCTGAGCAGGCGATGTTGTCCAGGGTGGCTCTTTGTTTGAATGCCCATGTGGTCAGCATCTTGCACGTACCGTTGAGCATTTCAGTATTTATCAAGTTGTAAAGTGGGGGGATTCCTGCATGAGTATTTTCCTGAAGAGTGACATTTCTCCTGCCTCTTTTGCTGCTTTCAAAGATCGGAGGCCTAGTTCGCGTCTAATGCCTGCAATTGGTGTTGAATCTGGTAATTGGAGGACCCTCCGCCAGAAGTATCCCTCCAGTTTGGCCCATATCGCAGTGGGGAGAGTGGGTTGTGCTTCTCCTCCGTAGACCAGGCAGGGGACCACCTTTCCTTTGTAAAATTTCAGGACCGGTAACAGAGAAAACCGTCCATACCTTCTGTCGATGATCCGTGCCTGAGTTTTCAGTTTACGAGTTTTTTCCCACAGATGATTTTGCGCTGCGACTTCTGATTTGGAGCTATCCATCATCACACACAAGATATTTAAAGTGTTTTACGACCTCTAAAGCGGCTTTTTCAATGTGCCAGATCGGCTTCTTTTTTTTTGCCTCTTCCCGGATGGTTTTTCCAGTATCAGAATTTTCGTCTTTTCCTTATTAATCTCCAGGTTGTTTGTGGATATGTAGGAAGCCAGATTGTCTAGTTGTCTTTGTAGACCAATTTCTGTCTGGTTGAGAAGGATTATATCATCGGCATAAAGAAGTCGAGCTAGAGGCGTTTGGCCGATTTTTGGAGGGAACGATCTTGTTTGGTTTGCGCTTTCTTTATAGTCCCCCAAAAAAGAGATGAACAAAGCATTAATTGCTAAGCTACCATAATGAAGACGTGGCATTAATTGGCTGTACACAAAGAAGCCGGCCACTGCTCTTGGTAGGAAAGAAACACAAAAAGGTTTTGGTGGTACTGAAACAGTGCAGAGCTAAAATGAAAAAGACAACACATTTCTAAAAGTACGTTTTAAGAAATGCTCAATTATTATTTGTTTCACTTTATCCAAGAACCTTTACAAAATATAAAACATACATCTGCTTTTTATACTTCACACATTAAGTTACTCATTTTGCATGTCATTTCATCTAATAGCAATAACATAGAAACCCCTTCAGTCTCTTAAAATCTCTATAAAAACAAGAAAATTTAGAAACATAAGAGCAAAATTTCGACATACGCCAGGACCGTGCCATACTTTATCATTTCGGTATCTAGTTTCATACATTATGATTCTCATGGGTACCTTTGATTTAGTTTACATTTAAATTGGCCTTCCTGTCTTCACTTGGAGGAGACTACCATTTTCTCTTTCCTCGTTTAGCACTTCAACCATATCAAAATCAGCTTCCAGATTTGATATAACGCCTTATGGACCCTTTTTAGGTCAGTATGTAGGCAGAAATCCCCAAATGCATCTGCTTTAATGGCATCATACCTTCCTACGAACTGCCCCAGCAGTGTCATATAAGTTGCTCCCACCTTTGGGCATAGTGTCAGGACTTGTCTTGGTGCTTCTACGTTATCCTGGGACTTACAAATAAGCATATTCTTTGCAAGTACCGGGAGTTGATTAACCTGGTACTGTAGTATAAAATAAGTTACGGCTGGGCTAGGGCATTGCAGGAGGTATATCTGTGGTTTGAGGTAGATGTGTCTAATCTTGTTCACATATTTGTAGTTACATAACTGTTTCGAAATGGGAAACATTATTGATCCAGTCCCACTGCTCAACCTCGTTTTTATATATGTTTTTTTGGTAATCGTTTTTTTTGCCACGTGTAAAGTCCGGGGACCAACCAATGTTTGCAAAGCTCTCTTTGTTCAGCTCCACTTAGTTGCGGGAAGCCAACGTATCATGGATCACAGCCAGAAAATGCAGCACTTCGGTTGGGATCGAGATTTAATATAAAGCAATCCTCTACGTACGTATAAGGACCTGGCTCTTCAGAGACACTAGTACCAACTCCAAACAGATGTAAGCCATGGGAGTAGCCTTTGGTAGATGTAATAATTTCCATCAAAAGTATCCATCTATTATATTTAGCCATCCCAATTCCCTCATTGTTAAGGCTTCTATACCATAGAGGATTGCTGGTGTAAAACTATGTTTATAGAGTTTAAGAACCGCATCACTGAGTAACCAGCCTTTTGTTTGGCAAATGTATTCATTATGGTTGTTAGCTGTTTGGCCTTTCTTTTCTTCTCCTCCATAATAGTACTATAGGGCCCATCCGCCCTCAGCTCAAGCCAAGGTTGGGGTAGCTCTGTACATAATCTATGCTGTTCTCTGTGTGTGTCTGTCAGTATTTTAACCCTATTCATCTTTCCTCTCGACAACACCATCATCTTAGTCTTGTCATTATTAATTATCAGGTCATTTTGCTTAGCATATTAACACAGATCTTTATACTTATTTTTAGCTCCCCTTATCGTACGATCCAATAGGACCAGATCACTGGCATACAATAGGCTTGATATATGTCGGGGACCCAGCCTGATTGAGCAGCCTTCGACTGATGAAAGTTGCTGGGGAACGTCCGCCAAATAGAGGTTGAATAATATTGGCGCCAATGAGCATCCCTTTCTAACCCCCTTGTTGATCTCCACTGGGGACGTCACCAGTCCTGAATTGTTCAGATGCACTTGCACTTTGTTATTGAGGTAGAGTTGGCTCATCGTGTCCAAAATCCATTCCGGGCATCCCCATGTGCGTAGCTTCTGCCATAGGTGTGTACGGCTAACGGTATTGAATGCCGCACTAAAATCCACCAATATCACATACAGCACTGGGTTCTCTTTTTTTAGTGCCTCCGTAATCAAAGTATCTAGGAGCCTGATGTTATGTACGTTGGCCGAGCCTGGATGGAAACCAGTTTGCATAGGATGCAGTATATTGCTTTTGTCGTCCCATTGTTGCAGTGCTTTTAATACAAAATTTGCAAAGTTTGCCAGTTACATCTGATGAAGTGAATAGCCTATAATTCGAGGGGAACTCTCTCTATGTAAGTAGGCACTATAGTCGCCTGCTGCCATGTAACTGGCACATTTTTGTCCTTACAGACCTCATCAAATAAGGTTTTTTAGCACACCAGCCCATTGTCTTGGGAGGATAGCTCAGGGGCAACGTGCTCGCCTTGGAAGCAAACGACACGGAGCAACACAGGTTCGATTCCCCGGGTCTGCGCTTAGAAACCTCTGGGTATTACGCACGTTATAAATAACCTATCATATCATAGTGCTGGGTCAGCCTTCAAACCGTTAGGTCCAGGTGCTTGAGAACCCTTTAACCTTAAAATTGCAGTGTGCATCTCCACCACATTAGGTGGCTGCATTAAATTCCCCTCATATTTCTCACACTCTGTTTTTTCACCATTAACTACATATTTAGACCTGATGTGTTCCATCCATTTAGACTTCGGTATCGGATTAATCATGGCACACCTAGTATCCCCCCCTTTGCCTTACCCAAGATTTGCCATATTTTCCCCACATTACCACTGCAGAGTACTGAAAACATATGTTGCCACTGCACCTCCATCGTTTTAGCCAACACATACTCTTTTTTGTTATGCCTTATTTTTGCGTTCACAATAGTTTGGGGGAACCCCTCCATTTTTATTTTTCGTATATTTCTCCGCAATTCCCACTAGGCATCTGTTATTTCTATATCAAAGCAATTTCGGTGATTTGCCTCAGATATTGTGCCCAGGTGAAACCTTTCCAAGTGATTCCCTTCGTTCTTCACCCATTGCTGTAATGCCCATGATGCTTTAATCATATTTCTGGGCGTCCAGGTAATCCTATTGCCCCTTTGGTTCAGATTAATATCCTTCACCCCCGCCAGTTTCTCGGGCAGTACCTGCAGATTCAGGGTAAGTATCAGCGTATGGTGATCGCTGTATAGTTTTCCGGGACTCAAGTGACTACTTTCTCCCACCAGGGATTAGTTCCAAAAAAGTAGTGTAATGTAGTGGCTTTATCCCCCATGGACCATGTGCATTAACCCAGACATTCTCCTAGTGATCGTCCGTTATACATCAGTAGGTCCCAATCTCTTAACACAATAACCCAACTTTTCCCTTTCTGATTACCTTTGGGTTTAAGCATCGTACTGTTAGGTTTCGCCCATTTGCATAGTGGGCATCTATCGTAGTCTCGACAGCCGCATTTAAATCACCCCCCAACAGTATGAATTCATGACCTTCCCCTACTACCCAAGTTGCACACATTTTATCAATGTTCACTTGGATCTCATCCAATGACTCAATATCAGGTGCTACATAGATGGTTATCAATTGTGTTGCTATTTGAACGGTATCCCCATTCAATTCCACCTCAATGGCCAAGATGTTTTCAGTACTCCATATCAGATTAACCCTTATCACTGGGACTAGCTGCTTAATTCCTATGATTACGCCTCCATATGGTCGCCCTCGTTCCCCCTTTTCCACCAATTGCTGGTATAATGTGTAGCCATCCATGTGAATCTCAGCGGTTATCCAGGTTTCCTGCAAAAACACATCATCAAACTCCTCAAGAAGAGGACGTGACCACTATTCCCCAGCAAATGTGAATGGCCCCTAGTGTTCCAACTTACAAGGTTTCTACCAACTGTCTCATCGGAAACTTTTTGAACCGTTCCCAGCCTATAGCATCTTCCAATCATGCCTCCTTGACCAGCCCTCAGTCTTAGGACTGGGGTTGCTTGCCCTGGTGGGCTAAACCACCCGAGTTGTTTCAATGTGTGTGGGGCAGTCAACCACATATCCTGTCTTCCCAATAGATCCTAGACGACTGCTTATTAGAGTGGACACCTCTACTGTGGCACAGTGCACACGTATGAAGTTTCCACCCTGAATGTCAACCGGTTCCACAAAGCTAAAATCGGTAGTAGTCGGAACTCGTAGTGCGGGTACATTTTTGCATAGGTTCAGTAAGTCTGATCTATTAGTACGTTTGTCCATAAGGTTTTTCGGGGCCCGGCCCACAGTAAACACTTTTCGTTCAATCACTAATCTGTGCGGTATAAGTATGGGTAGCGAGGGCGTGGCAGGGGCTTGTATCGTCATCCACTGAGCAGGGGCTGTGCCCATCCCCTCCATCAAGTCCTGTTCTACTAGTAAAGAAGTCAGTTCACCCCTCCCTGCTGTTGATTTGGGCACCATTATTCCCTCATCGTGTTCCCAGTCAAGAGGTCCTTCCGCCAGCTGGTCTGTGTTGCCATAGGTTTTAGGAGTTTAGCAATTCCTTTTTGTGGATTTTTCTTAGGTGCATCTCTGCCTTCCTGAGCCGGTACAATTGTCGTTGAATTAAGAGGCTCTGATGTTTGTGTTTTCTGGGGCAAGAGAGCCAATATTGTCCTGTTTCATTTCTAAACACCCTAAATACCCAGATACTCAGTGTATCCGGCCAGATATAACTATTTATTTTTGAGAAGGGGGCACCCCCTTATCCATCAAATATTTTAAAAAGCAATGGATGGAATAACCCCAAACTATAAAAGGATCGCGAGTCAACACTTCGTGCCCAAGTTGTTTCACACCTCCAAATCCGTCCAGCGGTTTTGGTGTGCGGTCGAGCAAAAATTGAATGAACCTTTTTTGTCTTTGGAAAAATGAATGGGGACTAGGCCAAAAGTGTTCTTAATAAAGCTTTTATTTTTCAAAGAATCTTTCTCAAACTTTACAGTCTGGGGAGGTGGATGCACAAAATTGTCTGCAAAATGTCCTATGTAATTGCGGGTTTATATAGGGTTTATAGTCCAACCAAATTTTATATATGTATATCTATACATTTTGGTTGGACTGTTTGATGAGATGTGTACATATCCATATATGAATTTTTATATTTGTTATAATTTGGTAGGACTATTGTTTTATGAATATTGTAATTTGGTATAAATGAGGTTTTGGCTTGTTGCGTGGATGATTTCATTTAGTGTCTGTTTGAAGCTACTATGGATTTGTCACTCCTCATCAAGGGGATTGCGTGTGTTTTGGTATCTGGTGGAGGCGATTATGCCATGGTAGTGGACGTAGGTGGCTTTGGCTGCTGGAATGTAATTTTCTTTCCTTGGGCTTTCATGGTGATTCCGTTTGGCTTGGTCGGAGTACGAACATTTCCTCTGCATAAGCTTTTTGGTCAATCAGTGTCTGACTTCAATTTACTTGATAATTGCTCATTTGTACACAGCTATAGTATAGCAATTGCTCCTTCAAAGCAGAAATGTTCACCTGTTGATGTAGTAAATTTGCAACTGGCTATGAACTTGTCTCCTCCAGATATTAGCATGTGTGCTGGATGTACATTTACTTTATACTAAGTTTCCTAGGGCAGGTTCTCGTCACTCATTTTATAAATGTGAATATTTAAGAAGTTGCAATGCACTGGTTCTGTTTTTGGTTCAATGGCTCCTGTGGTTTGATCGAAAAATGTTATACATTAAAGCGATAATAAATCACATGGGGAACAAAATGAACGTGGAAGGAACATTAATAGTTTTTCCCCAGCGGCAGAAGTCACCTAATTTTTACAAACTGAAGGTGGATGGCTCGAAGATTTTGAATGAAACTCTGCCATTGGAGTGGGCAACCCTCCAGACTGTCGTTTTTCAGCCTGTTATACTCTTATAGGAGAAGAAAGACCATATGCAAATCTCGTTTGGTCCCACCCTAACAGGGGCTATCCAGCTCCCGCTCAAACTGTTAAGCCATATCTCTTCTGTACGAGACCCAACCTAACTACAGATATGTTTGTCTCATTGGGTGTTATCATGGGGGTGTGGCTTGGGTTTCTAGGTGCAGAGAGCACAGCCAGTGGTTGAGATTGATTCAAACATTCCACCCATCGCATCTTTTTGGTTATAATTATTCACCTACTGCCAGGAACAGCATTTCAGCCATTAAAAAGAAAAAAGCCAATCTGGAGAGTGAGGCAGAGTTGTGTGCATCCACCAGGTATGGAGTAGCTGTTGTCATATAGCAGAGTAGGATCAAAATCATGAATAGCTGATCAAAGTTTTTTCACGGCTAGTTACAAGGTTGGCCCCAATCAAGACGAATGCAAAGTAAAACTTGAGAAAACAGCAGCAGGACGGCTACTCTGCGCTTACTACAGATCAAGCCTTTAAGGTTGCAAAACTCAGACCAGGTTCCCTCACTGGTGTGGATAATTTGCAGTCTCACTTACAATGCTAAGATTTGTAAGTCTTTCTCGCACTTCTTTCTTTTCTCCTTGGTGCACTCTCCCATGTCCTCTGCTTCTCAGATCCATGGGACCGACATGCAAACAAGTTAGCCTTCTCATGGCAGAGAAGTTTGAGTATGGCTTTTCACTCACCACCTCGCTATCTCAGGGTTCTTGCACCGTTTCCTAGTGTCACTAGCTTACTTTCCTCCTCGAGGGATTGCACATTCTCATGCCATGGGACTGTTCTCCTACTGGCATCGAGTGAAAATGTCGCCAACAAATATGTAGTCAGTGAAATAATGGTGGTGATAATACCTCTCCAGTTAAAATGTCACCAAGTAAACCAATGCAGCTGAAAAGTAGTCAAATATGTAGTTCTACTAGGTGGCTAAGAGTTAGGGCTAAGGAGGGTTTAGTGGGCTGCTAATGTCCTGGTTTAGGGGGTTCTTTAGTGTAAGGGCAGGGGTTGGCGTTAGAGTAAAGATTTTGATTAGAATTATGTTAAGTATCAGGGTGGTGTTGGCGTTTGGTTAATGGTTAGCTAGATTAAGTTTCAGGGTGTTAGGGTAGGGGTTATGGTACTGATAATAGAGTAATGGTTTGCGTAAGTGTTCAAGCAAGGTTTCAGCCAAAATGACTGAATCTAAATGACCTACACCACCAAAAGTTCTAAAATGGATACCACTAAATGTTCGTAGGACATTTTGTAGTATCTATTTGGTGGTGTAGGAAAATAAAAAAAAGCTGCAGGGTTGTCCCCGGCAACATCCTGCTCACTATATAGTATAGTACAGGGGGTTAGGGAGGTTGGAGAAGGCTGATGATGTTGGTGTAAGATGCAGGTTAGGATAAACCTAGGGCAGAGGTCCCCAACCTTTTGTGGGCAATGAGCAACATTTCCTTATCAAATGATTGTGTTTGATATGGATTGTGTTAAAATGTAGCCCTGAAGATGGTGCTAGGCACCGAAATGCATTGGCAAAAACTGTTACTTTAAGTAGAGGAATTGTGGATTTGCCTAACAATTGTGTGACTCAAACACAATCATATTAGTAAAGATTTGAAAAAGAGTGGCTGAAATCTCATTTTTGAACTTGTTATCTTAAATGACTACAATTATTTACAGTATTGAGCCAAATCTACAAGCTAATAACATTAACCTAAACTTTCAAAATCCAAAGGAATGAATTTAGTTTCCTGGTAGGAAGCAATAAGGAGCACTGGGCTTTATGGGGTGGTTTCCACTCTGTTTTTCTTGCCGTTGAGCAACAGTCATACCGCAATGAAAAGTATTGTCCTTCAGGTGGTGGCAAAGGAATTGCAACCCACATTGTAACAGCAGTAAATTGATTTTTACAAATAGAATGTTCTAATGTAATAGTAAGTTGAGGTGCAATCTAGACAAACTGAATTTGCTAACGTTTTTCACTGAATTTGAGATTAAGTTGGTGTTACAAGAAACGTAAATAGCAACGGGGGGTGCATGTTTAACATTGCAGACCATTAACACTAGTCAAACATCTAGAATTTAAAGTGCACTTTACTGAAGATTTAAGGTTATTGTCCAAGGAATAGTTCGGAAACAGGCAAATGAGGCATTTGTAAGTACGTTAGGTCAGTAATATTGGCCACATAGTGGATCATTGAAATACCATTGTATAGAGTAGTTTGGGAGTTGTACCATCGATATTTGGAGGAATGTATTGACATTATAGTTAGACATTATTAACAAGAAGTTCATTGGCATATGCAATTTATTCAATCATTGACAATTTGTTTAGCATCTTGCTTAATTGCACATTATCCTAATGCCAGATGGGCAAAGTACCATGAGATGACAATTTTTTCACCAGGACACTAATGAAGAGTGGTGGTTGGGGAGATTCATGGGGGCTATGGGTGGGTTCGCCTCCGAGAAAATGTTTTAAATAATGGGCTAAAATGGTGCATTTTACAGCACAATTTATGTGAAAATGTGGGTGAATTTGCAATCTGTTTTTATTGTAGCACATGAAAAAATCCAATAGATGGAAATCACCAACTGCATTTTCCAATGCATTTTCGTGATGTTATTTTCCGACAACATATGGCCATATAAAAAACATTTTCATGCTGGCTGTGCCCATACATATCCATACAGGTTGCACCAGTATATGCCAGTATTGCTATTAAAGAACCCCCAGCATCTAAAAAATAATGCCATGTAACAGTGAAAGAATAGCCAAACTGGTTGTACCAATGCAAGCCAGCTTAACCACAGAATCACACGTTTGCTTTTACTCTTGATGCCCAGTACAAAAATGCCAGGCCTCAATAACAATGTATGGCCAAACTGGCACCACCAATGTAGGCCAATCTAGACATGTAATCACATTTCTGTTGGCTTCTCTCTTGATGCACAGCAAGCAATGTCATGCCACAGTAAGAAAGTAAATGCAGACTGGTGCCGCCAAAGTAGGCCAATCTAGCCACATAAAAACGTATGCTTGCTTTACCCTCGATTCATAGTAAACCATATTTAGTGAAGATTAAGAGTAAAGCAAAAAAAGAATGACATATCACAGTAGTCCTAATGCCTAAATGTATCAGCCCGCACCCCCTACATACATGCAGACACACACTCTCATAAACACACATTCATACAACACACATTCTCTTTCACCCGGGCATTCATACATCATTTAAACAACTTGCATGCACGCATACATGAAAACAAACACACCAACATACAAGTGCGCATACATACCTTCAAAGATATTTCATACACCTAAATCACTTTACTTATCTGCTTGCATGCGCCGCCATGGGCGACCGATGGCCTGCCCCTAATCTCCATAGTGTTAACACGCTGACTGACAGAAGGAACAAGTTATTTACCTGTAACTATTGTTATCCAGCATGGGTCTGGCATGGATTCACATGCTCATGAATATTCCCCGTTGTCAGGCTGGGAATCCCCGGTAAAGAAAAAATCAGTATCAGTTTCGTTTCCGATCTGTCTTTCTTAGTAGTAACCAATCACTGGTCTCTGGGTCATACTGCCCCCAGCCAATGACTGCCCTCTCCCTAAGCCCCTCCCCTGACAGCATTCCTCAGATTTGGTAGCACGTAAAGTGGCAGTATGACCAAGTGAAGAGGGGAAGGAGGGAGGGTTTGCATGTGAATCCATGCCAGACCCATGCTGGAGAACAACAGTTACAGGTAAGTAACTTGTTCCTTCTCCAGCATGGGGGTCTGGCATGGATTCACATGCTCGTGAATAAAGAATACATAGCAGTACACACATGCACAACCAACAGGAGGTGGCAAAAGGCTCAACATTAAGCATTACATAAACTCAACATTAAGCAACTCTTACCTCCTCACCAGGCCCACCTTCAGGCGAACAGGTTGGCAGCACTGCTTGGCCGACTCTGGACTCCTCCCTGGAATCCCAGTTGACACAGTAGAATCTCGTGAAGGTGTGCGTCGACCTCCACGTAGCAGCCCTGCAGATGTCCAGCAGGGGCACACCAGACAAGAACGCTGTAGTAGCAGTGATCACTCTGGTCGAATGGGCTCTCAGACGGCCGGGCAACAGTCGGTTGGCCAACCGATGACAGTGCATGATGCAGCCGGAGTCATCTGGAAATGGAAGCCTTCGAGAGAGCCTTCTCTTGGTTCACAGGTCCAAAGTTCACAAACAGCTGTGATGTCTTCCAAAAACTCTTCGTTCGGTCCACATAGAACTTAAGCGCTTTAGCCACATCCAGCGAGTGCAAAGTCCACTCGGCCAGCAACGAAGGCGACAGAAAGAAAACTGGCAACACCAAGGGCTTGTTAAGATGAAAGTCCGACGGCACCTTGGGCATGAAAGAGGGGTGCATCCTCAGCACCACCCTCGTATCGTGAAAAGTCAAGTATGGAGGCTTGCAGGATAGGGCCTGAATCTCTCCCACGCGTTGTGCGGAGGTGATGGCCACAAGGAACGCTGTCTTCCACGACAGGAACTTCAACTGAGCCGAATGCAAAGGCTCAAATGGCGGCCCCATGAGCCTGGTCAGCACCATGTTGAGCTCCCATGCCGGGGCTGGAGCCTTCACCGGCGGGAACGATCGGAACAGTCCCTTCATAAACTCCTTCACCAGTCGATGAGTCCACAAGGACGGCCGTCCTGGTGTATCGGGAGATCGCTGCCATATGTATTTTGATGGAGGCGTGAGCTAGTCCAGCTTTGGCCAGCGACAGTAGGTATGGTAGCACTTGAGGTGCCGTAATCCGTAGAGAGTTGATCTCCCACTTATGTCCATAGCAGAATTGAGGACACCCTGGCCTTTGCAAGAACCTCTCTGCAGTCAGCCGGGATATCGTACCCTCCAAACTCTAGTGCTGCAGGAGCCAGGCCTGCAAGTTCAGCGACTCCGTGTTGTGATGAGGGACTGCACTGGGACCTCTTGAGCTGGCTGATGAGTCGAAGCAGAAGCGGCAACAGAGGAAACGCATACAGAAACAGGCCATCCCAGGGGAACGAGAAAGCATCACCCATGCTCCTCGGCTGGCGAAACCTGCTGGTGAACCTCTGGCACTTGGAGTTCGTCACCGTTGCGAACAGGTCGATCTGGGATTTGCCCCATCGTTGGAAGAGCCGATCCACTTGATCCTGGCATAGTTCCCACTCGTGGCACAAGCGCAGCTCCCTGCTGAGTGAGTCGGCGATGGTGTTTTTTATTCCTGCCAGATGGAAAGGAACCAGAAACATCCCCTGGGGGACGGCACAGTGCCACAGATCCTGGGCCTAATTGGATAGGGCTGGGGATCTGGTGCCTCCCTGATTCCGGATGTAGAACATCGTGGTGGTGTCGGTGAAGATCCTCACAACCTTGCCCTTGAGGGACGGGAGGAACGACTTGAGCGCCCAGAACACAGCGCAGAGCTCCAAGATTTTGATGTGGAGAGACCTCTCCTCCGTGAGCCAAAGGCCTATTGCGTAGAGATCTCCGGTGTGCGCACCCCATCCCTCCAGGGAGGCGTCCGTCGTCACCGTCTCCTGATGTGCCGGGCTCTGGAAGTCTGTGCCCGCCGTGGGGTGTGCATGGGTGCCCCACCACTGAATCGCCCGACGGAAAAACTCGTTAAGCGGGATCTTGTCTTCGAAGCTGCCCGCCGCTTGCATTCAGTGGGTGTCGAGGCACTCCTGTGGAGGACGCATCCGTAGCCTGCACAGGCACACTAGAAAGATGCATGAGGACATCATTCCGAGGAGGGACTTGATGGATCTCACCCTGGCCATGTCCGTGGCTAGCAGGCGCTGCACCTTGCCTAAGATGGCCTTCGTCCTTTCCTCCGACGGAGACGCCAATCATTCCACTGTATCGAGCTTCGCTCCCAGAAACAGTGCCACCTGCGACGGAACCAAATGGGATTTCGGGTAGTCCTACAGGACTCCATGGAACGGGGAATTCCAAACACTTACTGTCACTTGTAGTCTGCTGGTAAATCTGGCAGTAACATCATTACCAGTTGGTGGTATCCCATCGGATTTACTGGCAGGATACCACCGAACTTAGAATGAGGCCCATAGACTCAGGCAGGGAGGTGGTAGTCAGGGGAAACTGGCCAAGACCTAACTTGTACATTTACCAAGTATTCACCACGGTGCCTCTTAGGTGACCATTTCTCTAAAAAGAACTGTCAACTGAAGCTCAGGCTTTCAGAGTTGAATCCTGCATAGATGCCAAATGTTTTTCCTCTGATATCATGCATCTCTGCCTCTACACCAATTGTTTATAATCATTCTGTGACTTCTCTATGTCGACAGGATGCTCCATTTATTTAAAAATTAGGCAAAAAGCACAGCCTACACATTTCATATGTGTTTACTGTGTGACACTATCATTTTCCAATTTTATTTTATTCTGCTTATTAATAAGAATATATATTCTGAACATGACCCAGTGGCTTTGGTGGCAAAGGCTATGCACCACCTGAGGATAGAACTGCTTGCCACTGTCAAACT
Source organism: Ambystoma mexicanum (assembly GCF_040938575.1). Classification (NCBI taxonomy): domain Eukaryota; kingdom Metazoa; phylum Chordata; class Amphibia; order Caudata; family Ambystomatidae; genus Ambystoma; species Ambystoma mexicanum. Next base: position 103,391,335 of record NC_090928.1, read on the forward strand.
TCGAGCCCCGTCAGATGCCAATGTTATTCATGATCGGTTTACAAAGCACACATTTAAATCAGTAAAAAAATAAATAGGTCATAAACGTTTCACAAAAATGGCACAAAAAGAGGTATGAACGAGATCCCATGGCTTCTACTTTTTTCAAGTAGTGGTCCACCCTCTAGTTTATCAATGCAGTGATTGTGAAGCACGGGTAGTAAAACTCAGTGGCACCGCGCTAGTCTTGGAAGTAGGATGATGCAGAACAACAGTCCACGCTTAGAAACCTCTTTGGTATTAAGCACGTTATAAACAACTATAGGCACAAACAAGTAGCTATAAGCCCAATCACAGCATGACACTATGCACATAGGTTCTTGGGAATAGCAATGAGTGCCAACAGTGCAAGACAGTAGATAATGTGACATGTATGTTATGTTAGCAGATTTAAAAAGCGCACATTCACCAAAAGCATCTTGGCGCTAGAGAAAACCAACAAGAACTGAACAAGGGATAAAATAGCTAGAATAAAAAATGTTCAATAGGCATCTGAACACCAAATGATTCTCAGTGGCCCTCTAGGATGGTGGCATAGCATTCCATAACTTTGCAGCTGCAACCGAGAAGGCAGGGCCCCCAGTTCTGGCCAACCGATAACGAGGTATCTGGATGAAATAGCTATTCTGAAATCCAAGAGCACGTCCAGTAATATACAGACGGAACTTAACTTGAAGAAATTCCACATCTTTACCGTAGAAAGCATGGTGCATAATACACAGAGCTTTAAATTAAACTCACTTTACTACAAAAAGCCAGGGTAAATCATGTAGAACGGGCGAGATATGGGCTCGCGGATACTCTATACCCCAGATGTTGTAGGATTTGGAGATGACCAATGAGGTACTGAGGCTGGGCTAAATACAGGGAATTACAATAATCAATACAACTCTGTACCAACAAAGACACTAACAGAGCATGAAGTGATGAGGGAAGAAACTGTAGAACCTTCCGAAAGATCTTCAGGTGAAAGTGCCCACACTGACACGTGGCAATAACTTGAGCCTCCATGGATAAGGTGGAAGAGATATGAAATGTTTACACCAAATCCCTGACAACGGACACAGGCTAGGGAAATAATAGTCCATAATGAGGTAGCAGAAGTAGGGCCCAGGACTTCCGTCTTTGCCCCATTTAGCTTTAGCCCGTTGTGGTTAATCCGGGTACACCCCCTTTTGGCGCAGCCGTTTCGCCGCGGGCCGGTTCGGCGCGGCCAGTTGGCCGCAGCGGCCAGTTCGCCGCGCCCATTTCGGCGCGGGAGCCTTTCTGGCGCCGCCGATTTGGCGCGATGGACGTTTGGACGTGGCTGACATTGCAGCCACATCTAAACTCCCTCACGCCAAATTTAAAAGCATAATTATTTTCAAATGCAGCACGTTGACAGGAACTGTGCCTGACAACTTGTTGCATTTGAAAATAATTTGGGGTCATGTGACTGGCGTGAAGTGTAGTATTTTTTATTGTGATTTTCCCAAATGCTTTATTACTATTTTTTTTTATTTGACTGTTCAATTATGTGAGTTAAATATGCAACTTTTGCTGCCTCAGGCACAAGGCCAGTTGGTCTTGTGGTTAAGTTCCAAGCCTCACAATCTTGCAGGCCATGGTTCGTGGCTGGGATAAAGCTTTTAATGTTATTCTATTTAAAAAAAAAAATAATGTGATATTTTGCAAATAGAATAAAATTAAAAGCTTTAGCCCAGCCACGAACCATGGCCTGCGAGATTGTGAGGCTTGGAACTTAACCACAAGACCAAACTGGTCTTGTGCCTGGGGCAGCAAAAGTTAGATATTTAACTCCCATGATTGAACAGTCTAAGAAAAAAAATAATAATAAAGCATTTGATATGATATGATAGTTTATTTATATAGCGCCTATACACAATGTGTTTCATAGCGCTATATAAATAAACTATCATATCATATCAAATGCTGTATTATTTTTTTTGGGCAATTCACAATAAAAAATACTGAACGACGCAAAACAATGACAATTCCCACCCCCCCAACCCCCGCGCCAAAACATCCCCGCGCCCAAATGTCGCAGCGCCGAACTGGACGCGCCAAATTGGGCGCGCCCAATTGTCTCCTGCGCCGAATCGGTTGCGGCGAATCGGCCCAAGCCGAACTGGCCGCGCCTAATCGTCCTGCTCCGGGTTAATCCACTGACCCACGGCCTAAAAGCAACCCCTAAACTGAGACGCTTAATCTGTGACAACTTGAGTGTCATCAGCATAGAAGTAGCAACAGAGGCCATGAGAGTCGACAAGGACAACTAAGGGCTGGATGCATACATTAAATAAAATAAGGGGACGGTCTGGGGAATGCCACAGGTGAGAGGTGTAGAGCAAGAGTGGAAAGATGAGACAATTTGACCTCTATCCAATAAAAAAAAAAGTGGTGAACCAGGAGAGGACAGGCCCCGAGAGGCCAGATAAGGATAAGCAATCCAACAGGATAGAGTGGCCGGCCATATTGATGGCGGCTGAAAGATCTAAAAGAATCAAAGCACCCACTCCACCCTGATCAGATATCCGAGCCAAATCCTCCAAGAGCTGAGACAAGGACGCTCTCGGTACCCCTTCCAGGACAAAAGCCTGATTGCAAAGAGTCAGAAAAGTGAGAGCCCTCCAGAAACGAACTCTACAGAAGGGAGATTAGGGATTCCAAAAGCTAACTGAGGGGGAACAAGAGATCGAGCGGAAACTAGCAGCGACGGTGGGGGGTCAAGATTGGGTTTCTTCAAAAGTGAAACAAGAATGTAGCCAGCCGGTGAAATCAGCCCGTGGCAAAGGCACTTTTATTTCTCCTGTCTGCACCTGCCCTCGCCTGACAAGCTACCTGCTGCTGACCTGGCTCTCTTGTTGGGATGGCCCTTTGTATCCCGTCTTCTTTACCCTGCTGCTGGATCAAACTGTCCTGCCCCTTGTTGGCCAACGATTCTGTATGCCTCCCAGCGCATTACTTAGGTAAGCCTTCGTCGTTGCCCTTGGCCCAGAATATCATGCAAAAACCACACAACATGTCTTACTTGCTGCTTCTATTGCCTCTGAAGCTCAGCCCTCTCCTGCCAATGGCTGCCACAATCCACCTCTGGTTTCTGCCTAGCACTGCCTCTGTCCATATTCGATCTCATCCTCCACCTGGCTATTTACCACAGACCATGCCTCTGGCGACCACCGCTATCGATCTGACGCCCATCCCATGAGCGTGGCTCTCCCGGAATTTGCAGCACCTCTGACAACATGAGTTTATTTGTTCCTAACCTGACAATTATGTAGCATTCTGCTGCTGATTGATGTTACTACTCAACCTTGTACCTTTTCCTTGCATTCTAGTACAACGCTATATCTGCAGTTTACCTGTTATAATCTTACCTAGCCTCTGCGTGCTGCCACTACTGCTTGCCCGGATAACTGAGGTAGCTCCTGTGTCAGGCAAGATTGTATGCAGTAACCCTGTGGGAGACTGCACCAGCCTTGTCCTCTTGGCAATAGGTAACCCAGCCTTTGGTATAAGTCTGTACTACACAAGTTGGTAGAGTGACCGAGTAGCCAGGCTTATCTCAAGAGGGGTCAATGTGAGCTGTAGGGTTGCAACATAGTTTCAAAGTGACAGGTATCCAAATAACACTTACACTTATGGTTTCTTAATTAATCAATTATTTGTTAATGTAACAGTCAGTTTAGTAAGCCTTCTTTAGAAGGGAGCAAATATGTAACACTTAAATATACTTCAAAATACACACTATCAGTTTCAATAAATCAGAAGATACCCTTTGGGGAAGGCACACAGACACATCCTACACCCTGAGGTGACTTCAATCATTAGAAAACTGTGGAGATTGATACATCACTGGTACATTTAAAGCAATACGGAGTTCGATGACAAAAAGAGAAAGGGTAAGGAAGGAAACAATGTTAAACAAGTTTCTCAAACAGGTAAGCACTTTTAACCCCCTCCCCCCCAATGCAATGTCGATTAACCCTTTCCCAGCTATACAAGTAAAGAATGTATGACTTTTTGGACAGACAGATCAAAACACAGTCAGAGGTTAGAAGAGTCTTCAGGGAGCCAGGACATCCAATGTCAATTGAGCAAAGTCTAGGGGAGCTGAGGCACTTCTTGTAGTTAAGTAAAAAGTCTTGCAAAATGTTATAGAGAGCTTTGTAGGAAAAGAAATCACTGTTGGGCCACAAGCTGGGAGGCTTGTGATGGGCAAAGCTGCACGCAACTCTGCAAAAAGCAGCAAATGCAAGTATCAACTGAGAGCTGGAAAACTACACAACAAGAGGCAAGTACCCCTTAGTTCACAGTACCTTAGGTCTGAAGAAATTGGTTCCAGCTGGCTTCTGTTCCCGTTGTAGTATGGCAGATCCTGTTGTTCCTTGGTCTCAGACGTGGGGACAAGAGGGAGGACATCTGGGGACTCCTGCACTACAATTCATGGTCGGCGGCAGCAACGGGCAACATTCAGATCAGCGGCACTTCGCGGTTTCACCTTCTCGTGAATAGCGCCACTGCGGTTCTTGGACATCTTGTGGACTTTCATTGCTTCTGGGACCCAGCACTCTGTTGAGGTGGCTCAGGCTTGGTCAGCCCTGCTTCGATTGAGTCCGGAGGATCTTCCCGGAGCTCAGGTCCGGCTTAAAAATTGAAAGAACAAGCAAATATCGAGGCTTAGTACCACAAAGGAAATACACCAATCACGGGCTAAAAAGATTCACAGATCTTGTATTACTGTACAGTTTACAAAGCAACACAGATAGCTATCTGGCTCCCAACACCTCACAATATGTACCAGCCCGACAGAGAGGTGAGAGAGTGCTGGACGTCTAAACATTTGTGCTTTTATACAATTTCGGGTAATATTGATAATTTGTGGTTTAGAGTTCGTGCCTAGTTCACATACAGATTATACAATATTATGCAAAGGATTACATTGGTTTGCATTTCCATGGAGGCACAATGGTGATGTATGTTCTCGGATCCCGTGGTAAGCCTCGTGCAACGTCTCTTTACAATTCTATTCGGCCTATGTATATGCTTGAGGTTTGTTCTTCATTGTCCCAATGTCTATACAAGGATGAGTCTTGTGAGCGCAGACAACACTTAAACAACAGTTCATATGCAGCACAAGGTCTCATTGCCTAGTCTAAACAGTCGGCTCTTGAACAGTCTAAACATTAACAGAACTCAAAAGGTCGGGAGGCTTGGCTGCAAGTTGAAAACATAGTCCACCATTTTAGAACGAAGAACAGACGAGTAGAAATCAAAATGGCAGATGGATCTTAAAATGGCGGTAAAGTTAACCTAAAATCAGAACTTTGCAACGTGGTTTTCCGTATAGTGCAACTAGGCTTAGGCCAATATAAATATTAAGGAGGCACTATATAATTACCGTTTAACAAAATTATGCACTCGATTCTGGCATTCCTGTCCCCTGGCACTTGGTTCCTGCAGCAGCAATGCAAATACAGCCAGCAGAGAGAGAGTTTCTAGTCGAGTTTGTCTTGGGCTCTACTGGTCACACCAACCCAAGGGGAGAAGTTGTCCTTTGCAGGGCTTCTCTAGTCGAGGTGAATTTGGAGCTTCAGCACTGCAGCAGGGCTTCACTGGGCAAACCAACGGTCCAGGAGTTACAGAAAGCTTATCTTCCAAGTTCTTCTTCGGATTCCTTCGTCCAGTGATCGACTCTGCCTTCCTTGCAAAAGACCTTGCCTTTTATGCAAGTCTCTCCCATTCACTTGCAGCCTAGCTGTTACTCACACAGCAAGGTGGCTGTCCTGCAATGACAGCCCGCCGGCCAATCACCTTTGGGTGCCTTCCTGTAACCAAGGAGAATAAGCACAGGGAGTTTCGGGCACCTCCCTCGCTTCCTGCCCTGCCAGACACGCTGGAGCCAGAGGTGGGCTTCACCAGTGAACCCTGCCAAAGACAAAACGAACGAAGGGACCAAACCTGGTGTGGCGCGTAGAGTAAATATCAAGAAGAAGGTTTACAACGAACACAGCCTGCAGTAAAAACACACAATGGTAGGAAAAAGTAAACCACTGCCACCAGCCATTAATTGTAGAAAAGGTAACAAAAATGTTTACATGAGAAAGTAGACAAAGGGGATACTAAGTAAACCCTCCAGCACTATGGAAGATAGTGTGTGCTGGTTCTACAAAGTTACAAAAGGTAAGTAAAATCAATTTCACTTTACTGCTCTTGGAAACAGTAGTTTAACAAAGAGAAGGTATTTAAACCTTTGGGAAATCTGAAAGACTTCCCTGTGCCACTGCACTGAAGGTGCTGTGTGTCACAATGTAAAAAGATTATGCCTATGGATTTTGCCAGACTCCACAACCAAAAGAAACAGTGTTCAAATCACCAAAAAAATACATGCAAGAGTGGGGAAATTAAAAGTCCTAAAGTCCAGCAAAAGAGCTGGGGGTCTCTAAGGTAGAAGGGAATTGGCACATTTCTGAGAATTCTCCCTAACGTCCATGCACCATGGGGTTTTGCCAGACTGTGCATTTACCTTATTTTGTCACTCATGTATTTGTTTGCCTGATATAGCCCCCCGTACCATGAGGCGTGTCTTTTCCAGACTTTGCATTTACCAATATTTTGTCATTCATCTATCTATTGCCTAATGTAGCCCCCGTACCATGAGGCGTGGCTTTGCCAGTTTATGCCTTTTAAATCCACATGTATGTTGTAATCTGTACACGTAGTCTTGCACTTTGAAGAATGTCACTTCACACTTACTGTAACTAGCACCCTGATGCAGGAGGGTTTGGCGCTGCTATAAATACAAACATATATAAATAACATATTTGAAGATCAGCTACCAGTCCCAAAAAAAGAATCATAAAAAGATGGGTCGATAAATAACCAGAATATACACTGCCACACAAGAAGAGATAGTTCAGTGGATCAGAAGGGCTTCCATCATGGAAGGGGAAGAGAAACCAACGTGAACTGAGAATTTTAGATTAGTGCAATCCTTCCACCATGGTGGTGTAAGGCACTCATGGTGACAACAGTAAAGAGAGACAAGTGATCACAGTTCAAGGGTGTTTATTAAACAGTATAATGGTGAGAAAAACACCTAATCTAATCCTAAATCTAAGATGGGAGCAAGCTACAACCATCAACTAATAACAGAGCAGTCCTAGTGGCGTCTTGTCAAATAAAAAAGGTCTAATTTAAAAAAAATATTGCCAATCCTTACAACTAAGTTAGAAAATAGTGTGGGATAATGTTCTCAAGAAAAGAAAGAAGTGTTCACCAAATGTTTAGTCACAATGGTATGGCTGTGGTCTCCCTTCCCCACGTTTTTAGCACGGGACAAGGCAGGACCTTTGAGCACAGCACACTCCTGGGCCTCGCCAGCACGAGGTTTCAGTTCCTTTCAACGTCAAGACCTTCCTGGGCCAAGTCTCTTTCCTGCAAAAGTCTCTTTTCTTCGAAGGCTAGCTGCACCAAAACCAATAAAACAAAAGTTAATTTGGCAATCTTTTGACGTCGGGCGACTGCTCTTTGCCTCGAGGATCCCCCTGAGTCGGGCTCTGATCTTCTTGCAACGTTCGCCTCCCTCAATCGGGTTCACTACAGCCTTTCACTCAAAAACGTATCACTTAATAGCCTTACTGTCCTTTTGACCAACTATCCATTGTGGCCATCCCTCAGCCGGGTTCACACTTGTCATCACAATGTCTCTTAGGTTCTTCTCTTTATTTAAGCTTGGGTCTTAGCCCAGAGTCAGGCTTCCCCTTAAAGCCCACAGTTAGGCTTCCTTTAAAGCCCACAGCCAGGCTTCACACAGGTCTGTTAATCTCTGGTTTTCGGGTGTGTCCCTTGTTACCCTAATTTGTAGGCATGGGGTTTACATTTTCCAGTTTCATAGGTCAATCTGCTTTCTCTCGTGTCAAAGACTTTTGAGTGTACGAGGGGTTTTGCTTGACCCTCATAGGAAAACTTTGACACTTTACACCAGCCTCTCCTAAGGCCTCTTGGTCTATGTAGTTTCACCAAAACAACACAACACCAAAAATGCTTCAGTCTGAGTCCTTCGAATGATCGCCCCCGTGACGCCACACCACTCTGCTTCTGAACCTTTTGACTGGGTTCCTTTAAAGTTCAATTACACAAGTTCTTTGTTTGACAAAGTTGCCCCCTGCAACCTTGGGCCCACAGAACAGTTCAGTTTCACCATCTGTCTTCTCCGACTCACCGGCTGTGCTGAACTGACAAGGACGCAACCACGGCGGCAATCGCTTCTCCCCGCTTTGACTATCAGAGCGGGACGGCCCTGTGTGCCTCTGACACCTGTCACACCACACGCTAGCTGGGCTTTCCAGTCTTCCGATTTCCTTTTCGGAGGCTTTACGGGTCTGAGGTGAAAAGGGCAAGGGTAATTCCCTCCTTGTCGTCCCTCCGGGTCTCTCCACTTTCCTCCTGTTTGAACTGCCGGTCCGGAATAGCTGCTTCCTCATGCATTAGGCCTTGCTCGAAGTGTGCTTTCGTGCTCCGCCTTTTATCTATGTGGGCAAGGGGATGGGCTGTCAGGTGTGCATACGTATGGTTAATTGCCTGACTCTGCCTGACCCTTGTGTTGGGACATGTCAGGTAAACAGCCCTGGTGTAGGTCCGTTGTCTGTCTCAGTGTAGTAAAGTGTTCGTGTTGGCAATATGGGTTGTGGGGGGGTAGAACCTCTGAGTATCCTACGAGGTCGGATGGAGAGAAGCTGTTATAGGGAAGTGGGTACCATGTCTCACCCGTTGGCTTCCCACTTTCACTCATCCAAGTGATCCTCCCGCACTGGTCCACCCCCAGGAACTGGATCCAATAGCGATGGCCGTGTCCCGGCCACCTGGATGACAGAACCCTGGGGACTAGCAGGTGAGACACCTTCAGGTTTCTCACAGTGAGTAGAGATCCGGACAGAACGGATAATGTTATTATTATCAATCAACACTTGTACTTTCTCAGGGCTAGAGGCATCCCTAGCCAGTCCTCAGTTCCGCTCAATATGTCAGGTTGGTGCTCAGTGATCAGGTCATAACAGAACCTGGAGTGAGCAATCAGGGAGCCAGCATTAAGTAGCAATGCAAGGGCTAAATGCATGGTAAGGCTAAAACTTTGTACATGGCAGTAATGCTTGTTTGAAGCACCTCCGGGGGGGAGCGGGAATAACCTTCTGGGGGGAGGGGGAATAAACGTGTCAGTGTCTTCTTACTGAGTAGCATGGTATTGTAAAGCAGCAAAGGGTACATTGCCTGTCAGTCGCTACTGCAAACGTCGACAAGTACTGTAGTTGGCTGTGGACGTTACTCCCTTCTTAGTGCATCGACTAATATATTTGGATACGGAGAGTCTGCATATATCTCCAAGCTAAAGTGTTGTAAACACAGCTGGGGTCAGCAACTGTTTCAAGACTGAACTCCCAGCCAGCCGAGCTTAGAAATGCCAAACACAAAGATCATCTCTAAAGTTGTCTTCCCCAAAATGTACTCTTTTGTGTTTTGGCTTCAAAATTAGCAAAACAATAACACAAAGTTGCCTTGCATGGAAACGCACTTGTGCACAATACTTATACTCATTTGCCCTAGAGTCAATGCAGAGATTCAAGATAGTGCCTATGCATGGGCCATTTTTATAAAAACAAACTTGTTAACGTGTTGCGCAAACATTTGTGTAACTGCCCACACTGGACGTCGGGGCTAGTATATATTGAGGTGCTGCGCCCCGTGACCTCTGTTCCTTTTTTCCATACACACTCTTTTTGCTGATTGGAAAGTGTTAGCTTGAAAATGAATTTTTCGACGCCATGCTGACTCAAAGTTCCTTGGGCTTCAAGCCATTTGCGGATTGCAGCCGGCAGATGTCGGTTTCAGATCTGCACCGGGGTCTTCATTGTTTGGGCGAGCTGCACGATACACAGGATTGTGGGTCGTGCCAGTCCATTTGTTAGGCAGAATCCTGTGCAGTTCCCTTGGGGACTACTGCAAGAAGATTAAGACTAAAGGAGTAAGCAGTAAACTCAATTGGTAGCAGTCTGCACCACCCAGATTTACCCGGTAGCTGTGGCTGAGCAGTCAGACTTCTCTCAAGAAGAGTAGGGCAGTATACAGAGGATACACAATAGGGCTAAAAACACAGTAGAGCAAGCAAACACTGACCAAAGCTTTGTATCAAAAGTATATAATTATTTAACACACAGTTGAAGAAATACACTAGCACTATAAATCAAAGCAAGTTCAAACACAGTCAGAAAAGTATACACATCTCCCTTAAGAATTATTAGACAAGTCTAAGTCAAAACACCACTATTTGTCAAAACCGATCTGAGCGCGTAACTTAGATGGCACTCCAATAATTAAGAGAAAGGGAAATAAAAAGGCAGGTCATAAAAATAAAACAGTTCCCAACACTTTTATAAGACCAAAACAAGTTAGTGAAGGCAGAGTCTACTGTAGAGCCAAAGTTCATAGGCCATGCCCACTTTAAATGGAGCAAGGTGAAATGTGCCCAAGATCACACAGTTTAGAAATGCATTGAAGTCTTTGTAAAAATGCTCAAAAGAGGTTGGGTCGATTCAGAAGGTAAAGTTAGAAGGTCTGGGGGCCAACCCAGTTGGAAAGCCAAGGATTTAAGGGTCGCCTTTAGCAAACTGTAGAGGCCAGGTGGAACACAGTACCTTTAAAGTTGAGGAAGCTCCAGCGGTGGCAGTTGTTCCTGGCAGCGGGTGCAGTTCGTGGTTTCAACCAGGGGAAGAGAGGATCTCGTCGAGGAGGAAACTTGGAGTCATTGCACTGTCCAGGGAAGAGACCAGCCGCGGAGTTCGTCAGTTAAAAGGTGTGTTCCTTTTATACGAGGTCCCAGTGGTGAAGCTTGGCTATCCAGCCGCCGGGGTGCTTGGCACGGGCGATTCGACCAAGAGACGTCCTGGAAGGCGAAATGGCGAACTCGTTGATCCCACCAGCTCAGAGGAAGAAGTCTCTTTCAGCAGAAGATCTTCTCTTGTCGTCGGGAAAGTGGTGAGGTCGTTGCAGCAGGGCTCCACCGGTGGTGTCGTCGTTGCAGATGGCTCAGCTTCTCCCCTCTTCGGATTTCTTAGGTCCTGTGGTGACTTCTGAAGTTCCAGTCCCAAAAGCCCTGCTTTTATGCAGAAAAACCCCCATTCAACAGCCTAGCTGTCACTCATACATGCTAAGTGGTGAGCCGGGCGGCTCACCACTGGGCCAATCAGAACAGAGTGCGACTTGAGTTGCTAAGGCAACGCAGTCCAGGGTGCCCATTCCCCCACCCACACATCCTGTGTAACCCAGACAGAGTGGCACCAGTTGGAGGGCTTCTGTGGAGAAGCCCGCCAAAAAGTGGAACGAAGGGCCCGACCTTGGTTGGAGTTAGAGACGGACACAAACGTCATTTTAGAAAAGAGTTCTGGCGAAAAGACCCAACCGGTGATTTTATATTAAATAAATAAACCGGCGGTATCTTTAACATCGCACCAAAAAGTAGTGCGTTTAAAATCAATGGGAAAATCCCATAGGAAATATTCTGGTGGAATATTTTGTGTGGTAACCACTGCCACCAGCCAGGAACTCGACAAGGGGGGACTGGACAGTGCCCCCTTAGAAACAGACCCAGGGGCAATCGAATTAACCCCTTCCAGTACTTCCACAATATGATGGTTTGTCTGGTTCGGTTCACAATTTTGGACTAGTAAAGTCAATGGTGACTTTACATCCCCTGGGAGACAGTAGTCAGTCCCAGGGTATGGAGTCTATGTTTGGGGGTCACTATGACACCCCTGTGTTACTGCACTGAGGGTGCTGTGTAACACACACACAAAAACAGATGACACCCTATGGAGTAAAAAAAAAACATAGCCCATAAGCACACAAAGAGTCAAAGACATACCTCAAATCATGCCTAAGAGCGGGAGGAAAAGAGTCTCACTCTTAGCAGGAGAAAAAAACAAACCCCAAAAAATCCAGCAAAGCTGCTGGGGGACTCACTAGGTTTGGGAAACTAGCCTTATAAGAGAATTCTCCCTAACACCATGCACCCGAAGGCCCTCTGAGAAAGGGCAGCAAAACTCTTCAACTTAATCCACAAGGCGAAGAATGTGGAGTCACTGTCTTGCTCGAGGTCGCACGACACAGAGTGCCATCCCGAAAAACCAGCCTCACACAAATAGGAGAAAAAAGAAGGACAAGAAGCAGCAGACGGGTTTCTCTCACGGTCACTCTTCTTCATCCTCTAAGAAGAGAAGACCCCTACCTAGGGAGTCCCCAGAATGGCAGATACAAGTCCTGTTTCCCACCCAGTCCACCGCTACGGCGCTGTCTACGCCAGCAAAGGCACACCTGACTTCAGCTGGGGCACCGATGGATCGCACTGCATCAATTGTGACTGGCAGGGAACCCGCTGGAGTCCACTCCTGCACGCCTTTGGTCTTGGGGCTCCGGTCTGGTACCATTTCCAACCGAAAGGTGCAGGCACCGGCAACTCTGGTCTGGGGCACTGGGTCTGGTCTCGGAATTGACGTCCTCTGCACCAATAGACATTGCGGTGGTCGAAACTCCCTGCGAGCATGCTCCCATTCCTAGAGAAGCATTCATGTTGAAGTTGTATTCCATTTACGATGAGAAATGTGATTCGGTACCATTCGGGCTGGAGCCCATGGTTCCCAAGGAAGAAAGGGATTTCTCTGAAGAATTTTAAAGAGAAGGTGAGGATGTGTTCGATTAGCTGAGGACCCTCGGGTTGCAAGTGGCTTGGACACGTCCCCAGAGATGGCTATTTTGCCGGCTCCCATTCCCTGCAGGCCTCCTGCCGCTTTCCAGCAGAGGATGGCCACGGTGTCGTAGACCGAAGGGTTTTCTGCTTCTTCCAGATCCAAGGTACAGTATGAACTCGGCGATAATCCTGGATGATGCCCCCAAGAAGGAGACGCTGCTGCCCTTCAATGTGGCGGTGGAGGTTCTGGTGACGGCCGTTTGGGAGAAGCCTGCCTCTGCTGTGGCAGTGGACAGGGATTGGCGCCATGAGATCGGTTATGTCCATCTTCTCATGCCTCCCCTGAAAGTTTGGTGGTTCAGGTGTTGACGCAAACTTGAAGACATTCACTCTTCCGTCCCTCTCCAGATAGGGAGCGCAAATCACTTCGGGCAAGAAGATGTTCGCTTCGGGCTGCTTTGCCCCATTTGCGGTGGATGCTTCATGTGCTCTTGCCAAGTTCTCTTTCGGGATGTAGTCGGCTGTGGCAGGAGCGGCCAAGCAAATCCCTGAGAGAGAGATGTGGGATGGTTTCCAGGATCTAGTGGCTGATGGCAGTTACAGTAGCCATGGACACTACAGATTGTGTTGACAGGTCCAAGGCCACTGGGACAGTACTTAGGCATCCTTCTTGGTTATGGACATCGGGGTTTGCGGCTGATGTGCAGACCAGGCTGTTAGACATGCCATTCGATGGCCAGAACCGGTCTGACTCAAAAGCGTATGATGCCCTTCAGACGGTGCAATTGTCAAGGGCCATGGCCGAGTCATTGGGACTAGCCATGCAACAGCTTTCCACACAGCCTGCCAAAGGTGGGGGGCTTTCGTCCCTACTCTACCTATGCCGCTAGAGGCCATGGTCAGGCCCCTGCGGGAAGACTGCATGGAAGATGCTTCCCAAGAGGCAGGGATGCCCAGAGAGGAAGTGTGGCTTTTACCACCGTCCCCTCTGCTTATACTGCTGTACACAATATGACTGCTAATGTTGTGACATTATATATGACTGCTAATATTGTGATATTATTAGATTCATGAGTTTATGACTGCTTATGTATCTGAATACACCGTTGTTTGCATTTATGAAATTGCGTAAAGCTCAATCAGATGTATATTTTGTAATTTTAGTCTGGTGTATACTGTTCAGATGCATCTTAAAACTCTAATTCACATCTAAAGCCAAATAAAATAGGTGGATGTAGCTACAATGTGTGTATTAACAGACTTTTTCAGTAATACAAACTTAAAATCATAAAGGTTAGATGTATTGTGCATTAAATCATTGCATAAACTTTGTTGGAGGGTAGGCTGCCCCCCTTGTTTATACTATTCTGGATCTGCAGCTGCTGAACTTATTCCTTTGCAAGGACAAGTTCAAGATGGTAACCCTAGCCCAGATACTGCAGGCCCTCGACGTACAGGGCTCGTTGGTATTCATGGACTATCAGGATGCCCACTGCCATGTTCCAATTCATCAGACACCCCTGAAGTACCTGAGGTTTGTGGTAGTTTGTGGTAAACCAACAGCGTTACCAGTTCAAAGTCCTCCCATTCTGTCTTTCCTCCGCACCTAGGGTTTTCAACAAGCTGCTAGCGATGGAGTTGGCTTGCCTCAGGAGGGAGGGAATCCATGTCTTTTCCTACCTGGATGACTGGCTTTCCGAACTTGCTCACTGAGTGTAGCTTCAGAGCATCTTCTCCATACATCAGGCTTTTGCACAGCCAGGACTTTTCTCTGAACTTCAAAAAGTTCAAGGTTTTGTCATCCCAGTCTCTCCTATTCATCGGAGCAGTCTTGGACACTCGTCTGGGCAGGGCTTTCCCACCCAACGAGCGATTCGCGAACCTTTCTCAGATGATACATTTCTTCCAATCGCAGGAGCAAGTCCTCTGCATAAGGGGCTCTTGCATACTAGTGGTGCAGAGAGAAGGCTAAGCATGAGATCGCTTCAGTGGCTTCTCAATTGCCAATGGTCGCAGTTGCGTGATGGGCCGTGCAATACAACTTGCTGAGAGACACGTTCATCAACCTTGGCCACAGGTGACAGCGGTCACAGATGCATCTTTGAATGGTTGGAGTGCTCACCTATCAGACCTAACAGTGAGCAGACTGTGGTTTCCCACAAAGTCCCATAGGAACACAGAAACTAGCTAGAGCGGAGGGTCATCAGGCTTGCCATGGTCGCTTACCTCCCTCCTCTGTGAAACCCAAGACGACTGTGCTGATCCTTACGGACAACACAGGGGTCAGGCACTACCTCAACAAAAGAGATGGCTTGGGGTCCTTGCCTCTGTGCAGAGAATCAGTGAGACCGTGGTTCTGGGCCCTGGGGAACAGTGACAGGGGCTCATCTGGCCATAAAAAGAATGTCACAGCCGATTCCTTGAGCAGACAGACTTCGGCCTCCCAAGAATGCGTGCTCCGAATGGGAGCTCTGTCAGGAAGTGCTGGAGTGAACTTCTCCTTTTGGGGGACTCCTCAAGTTGACCTCTTTGCTTCCAGAGCCAACAAGAAGTGTGAGTAGTTATGTGCCACAGAATTTTCTCATCTGCGATCTCTGGGGCGACACGCAGATGGCCAAATGGATTTTTGACGACCTTTATGTGTTCCTGTCAATCCTTGTCGTTCCGCTGGTTCTCGGGAGACGATGCCTGTAGGGAAAACACAACTGTCCTGATCAAACTGGGACCGGTGGTATTCAGAGTTGCTGGACATGTCCATCTGCCCTCCCTGGCACGTTCTGGGGAGAGTCGACTTGCTCTCCCAATCGGAGGGGCGGGTCTTCCACCCGAACCTCAGCACCCTCAACCCTCATGCTTGGCTACTGAGAGGATGAGATACAAGGAGTGGGACTTGTTGGATGACATCCTTAATGTGCTCCTTCCAGCTAGGAGGCCAGCTACCAAATCCATTTATGCTTGCAGATGGCATACATTTTCAGTTTGGTATCGGGAGAGGGATCTGAATCCTTTATCCTGTCCGCTATCCCAAGTAGGATTTTCTGCTTTCCTTGGCTCAGGTGGCCCTGCAGATTGGCACTATACAGGATTACCTTGCTGCTATTTTGGTGTGCAAGAGATCCCCTGAAAGGGGCTCATTTTTGACAATCCCCACTGTTATGCAGTTCTTGGGGTTGGGGAAAGAGGCTTGTGTAACCAGTTTCCTCCCCGCCAGTTTGTGGTTCCGGCGTGGGTTTTGAATGTATATTTATTGTTACTTATGGGCACTCCATTTGAGCCCCTTCATTCCTGTTCTATTAGATTGCTCACCCTTAAGGTGACATTCCTGGTTGCCATCACTTCTGCAAGATGGGTAAGTGAGCTCCAGGCATTGTTTGTTTTACCACCCTATTTGTTTTTTTCCCCAAATAAAAGGTGATGTAGAGTGAGACTCCTGTTTCTGCTAAAAGTGGTTTCGGATTTCCATCTCTCTGAGAAGATCCTTCTTCCTGTGTTTTTTCCTCCACCCTCCCCTTCCAAGGCAGAGGAATGATAAATCCAGTGCAGGCCCTTAAGTTCTATGTCTCTTGGACTAGAGAGGCTAGGAAAGATGACGAGCTTTTCGCTGGTTACGCTGGTGTTCGTACTGGCAGGGCTGTCACCAAACAGACCCAGACAAATTGGATAATTCTCTGCATTTTGGAATGCTATGATCTGGCTGGAAGGGACTTAGGGCCAATTCTACCATGGGAGTGGCTGCCACCTCTGCCCTGCAAAGGGGCGGGGGGTTTCCGGTGCTGGACATTTGCCAGGCAGCAATGTGGGCATCTTTGCACAGGTTTGTGAAGCATTACTGCTTGAATTCCCTTGCGTGCCACGTTGCCCGTTTTGGTAGGGCATCCCTCCAGAGTTTTCGGGTTTAAGGTGGTGTGCTCGCTTCCTGCCTCCTCCAGATTTAGATACTTCTTTGGGAGTCACAGATGAGGAATCATTGTGAGGAAAGAATCCATCAGAAGAACATGTTACTTCCCCCTCTGTAATGTTCTTTCTGGCGGATATTCCTACCACAGATTCCTCATCACCCTCCTTACCTACTCCTCTTGGCGTAAAGCTAGTACACCATCAGTTCTATGCTCCATCAGCATCAGAGTGCTAGGGAAAAGGGGTGTAACCGAGGCTGCAGCGCCTCAATATAAACTGCCCCCAACGTCACATCCGGCGCATGGCATGTAGAGGCATAGAATGGAGCTGATGCAGGGCTGTGCTGTGCCCCTATGACGGGCAGAAATCTGTTCAAAGAACAGCTGCACTTGGATAGATTATAATAAATGAGGAATACAGGGGATGAACTTCTATCAGAAAGAACATTGCCGAGAGCAATGTTCTGCTATATTTAATAAGAAAGACAAGAAACCACACAGAAACAAAATAAATGCATTGAATTTTCCAATACAGGATTAATTTTATATCAAGGCAAGATGGTATGGATTATACATTTCTCAGCTTTACTGAATTGCCCCAGCAGAAAAATGTATGCCATCAAAGTATCACAAAGCCAGATTATAACAGTAGTCAGCGAGAACCTGTATTATGTTTTTGCTACTCTTCCCTGGATAACCTCTGGTGTTAGAGCATGTCCTGCTTTTTTTTTCCTTTTCCATGTATGTTTGTACCTGGGTGTACTGAGGCCTATTGGCTTGATGTCCCATCCCCGCTGTCTTTGTGTGTACCTTCCGACTTTCGTTTCCTCCCTGCAACTCCATCCAATCCTGTTTTGTAGTGGGTGCAGGTTGCTTTGTCTCTCCTCCCTTAAACTCTCAACCTCCAAACCTCCCTCTATCTGACTTCCCGGTTTTTGCAAAGGCACCCTTATCCTTCGCATGCATGTGCAGCATCGTGGCATTCTCCTTTGTCCCTTACTTCTGTGCCTCTCCCACATAGCCTCGCTTGTGCTCCTCCACTGTGTGCCTTTTACCTTTGCTCCTTCCTTCTTTAGCCCTAAACCATGTGCCCCTAAGACAGGAAAGAAATCTCCATCGGTTACCAATGCAGATAAATTCACAGATGTCTTGGCTATATACATACAATCTGAATGAGATTCAATAAGACCCAAGTATGCTGACCAAAAAACAAAAATACAGAGATCCACAATTGGTAAAATGTATTTCTAGAGCACTGTAATGCCTTCAGAACCACAACCGTATTCTTTGGTTGTGCTACATTAAGAATGTAGGAGCACTTTAATGTTATGTGTATCTTTAATGCAAGCACTAAAATTGATTAAGTTTGACTTTTCCCAATGTTAAAAATGTTCTAGATAAAATATGTGGTTGTGAAGATGTGGTAACGATGAAACTTAATAATTCCATTCAAAATTGTTTTGTAAAAAGTGGTTTAAAAAAACTTTCCAAAGACTCCCAAGATGGCCGCCGGCAGGAGAAGTCACGCTCTCGCATGGCCACCAACAAAAAAGCACTACAATGTGAAGATTTCCGTGCGGCTTTTACACAGCAAGACGCTGGAACGTCCCACGAGGCGTTGTGAGCAGAGCCGTCTTTGTATTCAGTGGGGAAACACGGGTTTGGTGAATGAAACACCCGTGAGAAGTGACGGCCCCTCCCCCACCGAAGAAATTCCCGCTGGGCCGTGGCAACTACGGGCGGCGCTGAGAGAGGAGGAGAACGGCAGTCGGGGGACTGGGGGCAACTAAAGGCACATACTACGTGCCGTCGGGTGCATAAAAATAAACATACTTGCTCCGGAGGCTGCGGACCCACGATTGCCGGCTGGAGGCTGTGTCCCGGGCCCCGGGTGGTTCGGAGGCGCGTGCCTGCTCTCTCCCGCTGGCAGGGTGTGCGGGGGCCTGCGTGCGGGCCGCCGGAGTGGAGCGGGTGACAGCGGGAAGATCGCCGGCCCCCTCCCACGGGGGACACACATCAGGGGGATGCTGCCGGGGGCTGGGATTGCCCTCCCCCCCGGACTCCTGGGCGGCAGTAACGGCCGCAAGCGGGAGGTGCCGAACGGAGGATCAGTGCGGAGGAGCATAGGCAGCAGAGTTGGGGAAAAACTGGAGACAGAGTTGAGTGCGCAGATATAAGCACTCCACCTCTCCCCTTCGTGCGTGGGCCTGGGAAGGCCTGACCGGCCCTCAAGCACTGCTCCAGTACCAGAAGCGCAGCGACACCCCTCTACTGCCCTCATTGCCATTGGAGAGGCGCTTTGCAAGGGGGTGGGGGGGGGAGTTGCATCAAGGGTGGGAATAAGTCTTCCCTGGAACAGGGCCTCCCTGGGGTAAACACAGGGGGGAAGCACAGACTCTGCATTGAGGCGGCACTAAACACGGTGCCCCGGAGGCCTGGCTCTCTGGTGAGAAGACACAGAGCAGGTGAAGTCACTTTCCACCAGAAGACAATACGATAGCTCCCACTTCCAGCACAGGGAAGACTGAACAGGCCCCCGCCCACAAATCAGCGAAGATGTCAAGGGCAAAAGGGAAGGCGGGAGTGTCACAGACCACATCGCAACCACTCAGACAGGATCCTAACCTGTTACAAATGTGGTCCTCAGAAGCATCAATGACCTCAAAGGACCGACCGGGTGAAGAACCCGTACCAGACATCACCTCCCCTAGCCAGACCTCCTTGCAGCCGACAAAGGACGAAATGGCCTGGTTTGTGGAGCTCCAGGACAAGTTCATGTCCATGGTGCAGGAACAGTTTACCTCAATGAGGAGTGACATGAAGCAGGCGGTCCAAGAGCTAAGGTTAGATATGGCCAAACTGGAGGAACGGACGGACACCCTAGAAAGAATTGTACAGAATGTGGAAGAGGAAGCGAAACAGAGCAGTGAAACACAGGAACACCTGGTCAGGCTGACCCACAACCTGGAAATTCAATGTGAGGATCTCGAACACCGCTCCCGCAAGTCCAATATCCACATAAAATTCATGCCGGAATCTGTGAGACCTTAAGAGTGCGGTGCAAGAAGTCTTCAGGGACATAATAGAGGAGCGTGACGCGGAGAGAATTGGAATCGACAGGGTACACAGGGTGGGTCCGAAAAGATCGGGGGCCCCAGGAGAGAGGCCAAGGGACGTGCTGGCTGCCCTATCATTGTATCCGCAAAAAGAACTGATTTTAAGGAAGGCAAGGCAGCTGGACAGCATTAGGATGAATGGGGTGGAAATCCAACTATATTAAGACCTGGCCTCGGCGACGCTTTTAAAAAGGAGGGAGATGGCCCCATTAGTGAAAGAACCGGTGGCGAAAGGAATCAGATACAAGTGGACGTTTCCATTTGGCCTTCTGTTTGAGTGGGAGGGCAAACCGAGAAGAGTGACCACCTGTGAGGAAGGACTCCATACAATGGGCCTGCAAGCGGAGGAGGGCATTGTAAGAGGAGACAGAGCTAGGGGAGATTCGCACAAGAGGCCTAGGGGATGGGAGGTGGTAAGGCACATGAAAAAACAAAATGGTGGAGGAAAAGCAAAACACCCAGCGGGTGAGAAATAGAAGTCGCTGAAGGGACATAGAGAGGATGATCTTTAGAATGGAGAAGGCGGGATTAGACGGATTCGAATGAATCACGGAATATCATTTATGTGGCGGCCAGGCAGGTTTCGGAGGGGCCACTATCTGGGTCTGCGGGAGATGCTGGGTTTAGGATTCCCCGCACAATTAGTCCTGAGTCATGAGAGGGCAAGAAGCGATAGGCGTAACGCCCTAGCAACCTTAGGTGCCTGGGCCCTCCTCAGGATCAAAGTTGAGCTTCAGTTAATGGTTGGGGGCAAGTTGAACAGTTTGGGGGAAGGGGGGGTGGGAGAGACTTGGGGGAGGGGTGGGATCACAAATAGCGGGAAGGCGGATATTAGCAACTGAATAGACGAGATGGTGAAGTTTAGAATCTTCTCACTAAATGTTAGGGGGCTGAATTTGCCGGTGAAAAGAAAAAAAACTGGAGGGGCTGGCTTGAAGGGAGAAGGCGGATTTTTTGCTCCTCCAGGAGACTCATATTAAAGCACAAGATAAAAAGAAGATATTTCTGAAAGGGTACACTATATGGGCACAGGCGAATGCAGGGAAAAAAAGAGCAGGGGTGATGATTGGAGTGAGAGGGGGTATTGGGGCGATCCTCGTAGATACACAGGCGGACAGAGAGGGGAGGTTTGCATTTGCAAACCTCACGATAGATGGCTCCAGGCTTACCCTAGCGACAATTTATGCGCCAAATATGGGACAGGATGGCTTTCTGAGAGACACCATAGGGAAACTAGAGGGATTTGCGAAGGGGGAGATAATATTGGGAGGAGACCTAAACCTAGCCTGGCAACCTAAGCTGGATAGGAGCACGGGGGGAAGCCATGTTCAGGGAGCCCCATACAAACAACTTAAACAAACGATGGAAGATCTGGCGCTACATGATGTCTGGAGGGAAAAGAAGGGTCAGGCCAGCGGGTTCACGTTTTACTCATACGTGCATAACACGATGTCAAGGATTGATTACTTCTGGGTGTCGGTGGGCCTGCTGGGGAAAATCCAGGGTATAGATCTGGGCGCTATTACGGTTTCGGATCATGCTTCATTATGCCTGGACTTCCAGATCCCAGGCCGAGTAAGGGGCCTCTGGAGATGGAGAATGCCTCCTGACAATCTGGTAGACAGAGTGCTGGGAGGGACCGTGGGGGGAAAAAATTAGCGAATACTTTGACCTAAATGACAATGGAGAGGTACCGCTGGCGTCAGTTTGGGAAGCCTTTAAGGCAGTAATACGTGGGCACATAATAGCCCTATAAGCCGCCAAGGACAAGCAGACCTATGAGTGGGAGAGGACTTTGGAAAAGAAAATTGCGGACACTCATGAGGAAATGGTAGCTCATCCCACTAGAAGCCTCAAGAAGGCGCTGAGGCACGTGCAGGGACAATTAGATATGCTCTGCAACCAAAAAGCTGAGAAATCCCTACTTTACTTAAAGCAACGCTACTATATCAAGGCCAATAAGGCGGACCGATACCTAGCACGACAACTCAAAGGGAAACAGTATGCAGTATGCATCGGCAATATTGAAAGTAAAGGATGCTCAAGGAGAGACGCAAGCATGCAACAGGGGCATTGGGGAGGCCTTCAAAGCCTTCTACCAAGACCTCTATGCGACAGAGCATCCGAACGAACATGAACAAGATAGGTTCTTACACTCCCTCCCTGTCCAATCAATATCGGAAGAGGACAAAAAGCTCCTGGACTCCAGGATCACGGAAGAAAAAGTCCATAGGGCAATAAAGGGCCTCCCGAACAATAAGGCACCAGGTCCAGATGGATTCACGGCCCCCTTCTACAAGAAATACGCGGACCTTCTTGTCCCAATACTAACAAGGCTGCTCAATACATTCAAGGATAGCGGCAACATAACCCCATCCATGAACGAGGCAAAAGTTCTAGTGTTCCACAAAGCAGGCAAAGACCCCACCCTTCCAGGCTCGTATCGCCCTATTGCCCTGAGTAATTTAGATGCAAAAATATACACCAAAGTACTAGCCGCCAGGCTGTCACCCCTCCTCCCGTCCCTAATCAACACTGATCAATCAGGTTTTATTCCCAGTAGACAAACTCATGATAACTTAAGAAGGATTATCCACCTGGTGGAAAAAATAGGCTTCACCCACACACCGTCAGTATTGCTCTCCTTAGATGCCGAAAAGGCTTTTGACCGGGTGGAATGGTCCTTCCTTTATAGAACGCTGAAACACATGGGGTTCGGGGACCAATATATCAATATGGTAAAGGCCAACTACAACTCCCCATCGATAAGAATAGCAATAAACGGGGAAATAACGGACAAGATCAAGATATCAAGAGGCACGAAACAGGGTTCTCCCCTCTCCTCTATGCTATATTCTTAGAGCCTCTCCTAATTAAAATTAGGGAAACGGTAGGGGTAAGAGGGACAGAGATGGCGGGCAGACAACAAAGTTATTGCATATGCAGACGATATGCTGTTGGCTCTGGAAGCCCCCCGAGAACTCCCTAGTACAGACCCTAAAAGAAGTGGAAGAATTCGGGGGATATCTGGTCTAAAAATAAACAGGAAAAAATCTAAATTTTGCTCTTAGGGGAGATAGGGGGTCTCTGGGCAAAGTGGCGGGACAGCTAGAACTAAAAATAACAGAAGAAGGGATTAAGTACCTAGGGGTAATACTCACGAGCAGGGTAGACTTGATCTACAAACACAATTATCCTAAACTGCTGGATAGTGTGAAGAAGGACCTAGACAGATGGTCCCCACTTAGGGTCTCATGGTGGGGCAGAATACAGTCAGTAAAAATGAACATTCTCCCCAGGGTGCTTTATTACTTTCATGCCCTCCCTGTGACGGTTCCAAACTCCTCCTTCAAAGCACTGTCCAAGGCCATATCGCTATTTGTGTGGAACAGAAAAACCCCCAGGGTTGCCAGGGCCATCCTTACTGCACTGATCAAGGCAGGGGGCCTAGCACTTCCGCACTTTAAGAAATATTACCAAGCTGCACAACTCTGGATTCTGAGGGAAAGGCTGGCAGAGGACCATTGCACAACCTGGGCAGTGCAAGACAGGGCAGTGGCTAGGACCCCCTTGCAGGAGCTATTGTGGAAACACAACCAGCACAGGCATCCGAACCTCCGAATTAGTGAGGTCACGAAAACAACCATCGAGGCATGGGACGCTCAAACCAGGAAGGGAATCATAACCACCCCATTAGGCCCCTTTACACCTATATGCCGTAACCCGCTGTTCCCGCCAGGATGCGAAGTAGGGGGATTTGAAAAATGGGAGGCAGGGTGCAGAAAAATTGGAGAAATGACCCAGGACAAAGAACTAAGGTCATCTGTGGAGTGCAGAAAAATGTGGAAACTGACAGATGCAGACAGATATAAATATGAGCAAATAAAGCACTGGCTCACCACTCCAGAGATATTTCAGGCAGCCACAAGAGATCTAACACCATTTGAAAGATATATAATATCCAATCCGGGCGACAGAAAACTGGTGTCAAGACTATACCACTTCATAAACACACCCGAAGAAGAAATAAAATGGAAATACATGAAAAGATGGGAGGGCACGCTGGAGGAGGACATTTCAAGATTGCAGTGGGAGGAACTGTGGGTTGGTATCCCAAAACTCACCTGGGCGGTCCAAACAAGGGAAATGTGGCTCAAAATCATCACGCAGTGGCACTACACTCCGGAAAGGATCAAATCAATGCATCCGGAAATATTGGATAGCTGCTGGAGAGGGTGCATGGAAAAGGGCACTTGGAGGCATATCTGGTGGAACTGCCAGGGTGTGAAGGGTTTCTGGAGGGAAGTCCAAACGGAAATGGCAAAAATATTTCCTGATGCAACACAAATGGGGGAACGGGTATGGTTGTGCGGACTAAAGGACCTACGGGCCAAAAGACTCCACAAAGCACAATGGAGAAGTTTCATGGGCTTAGTTATTGCAGCCTGGGCCACAATCGCCCAAAACTGGAAAAAACAGGACCAGCCATTGGTGTTTACTTGGCTACAAAATGTTTGGTCACAAATGACAATGTAAAAGATTACACACCACCTCAAGGTTCAGAAGAACTCCTTTACGAAGGAGTGGGGGGGCGGTGTTGGAGTATTTAAAGTCGGACTATATGGAACAATGGTGCCTGCACAATATCAAAATCTCAGACATTTTTGGCCCAAATTTTTCTAGAACGTACAACTGGCATGTGATCCCACTCTTCCGGGGGGTGGGTGAGTTTGTGGAATTGTTGTTTTGATATGTTTTAAGAAAACAATAAAAAAATATGTTTTTTAAAAAAAAGCTTTCCAAAAAGACCCAATAAAAATATGCTTAGAAAATTTTTCAATTTATAGAAATAATAAACCAGCACTGACTTTCTTAGGAGTCTGTGTAAAATATGTTTGTGCTGTATGGATTTTTGGGAAAAACTGCAAGGAGCCAAGAAACTGGAATGGTTTTAGGATGCAAAAGAAAGCTAGAGATCTCCGTGGAAAAAAAGAAAAATGGGAAGTAAATTCAGTAGAGTTCAAATGGCAAATCACGGGGAAAAAAGACTTTTGGAAATATTTTGCATTTAAAAGGTATATTAAAAAAACTATTTTTAAACATTTTACTTTTTATCATTACTATGTAAACTACTGATTTGATTTCCAAATGTATTGTTTTAAATAAAATGTGTAAAAGTAAATTATATGGTATAGGTTATACGGCTATGAAACACAGAATTTACCACCAAACACTTTTAGTGGGTTTTGTCACCCCAAAACACGTGCCTCTGATCTTTAAGACAGTCTTTTTTTTAATTAAAAGGTACAGGATATGTTTTGATTCAGTAACAGGTAACAAAGCAGGATCTTAAAAAGGGGACACCAGTGTGGAAGCTAGACTATCGTGAGAAATTACAACATTCATATGTTAATGAATCATGACACACAGAACAAATTGGGTTCTCTGAGTGAAAGAGCATTCAAACACATGTCTTCACCTGAAACTCCAAACATGATGACACTTGTGATTTGGATGCCTGGGGATCATGTTATTTTGTTGCTACTGGTAATCCCTGAACTTATTCAAGAACCTCTACCAATAAAGAAACCGGTGAAAGCGCATCTTCACCTTTTGTTTTAAGAGCTTTTTTATACAAGTTAGTTTAATACACCGGAGGAGCATGAAGAAAATAAAACCACTGTACAATCACCCTTATATGTGCAGTACCTGCACCCTATGTTCATAGATGGGTTGCGTCTGGATTCTGCTGTATCCAACACCAAAATGACATCTCGACTCCTTCCATTTAGTATAGAATTATCACAGTGCAAGGTCCACAACAAATTCAGTTCAGGTATGCTATATATAAATCCCTTTATTATTAAGCATTTGTCTTACTGCTTTTTTCTAGTGTGTCCGGGAGCTACTGCATTGGAGTATCTCAAACAATTGCAGGTAAAGATTCCTTCTCCAACTATTTACAATGAGACCCTCCACATCTCTTTAATCTACTTTTGTTTGTTTAAACATTTACTTATTGCTAGATGCCATGAAATAAAATTATTGGTTGATTCTAGAACATAACCTAAAATGGGTTTCAGATTGGTTTTAGACAGCTGTACTTTTTGGGTAAAAAATGTAATAGCGGAGCAAGGTGATAGGATACAAAAAGATGGTACAACTTGGTACAGAGTGTCCCGGCAATTAGCAGATCCCAAATCTTGTCTCCTGCTAATCACCGCCGGAGTCGTAGAAAAAAGGCATGCTTGCACTCCTTGCTGTCCGAGGGGTAATATTTGTCATAGAAGTCCAAGACATACTCCTCGGTCTTAAATCCAAACTTCTGGTACAGCAGCATAGCTGGGTTACTTGCAGACACGTGAAGAGTGACATCTTTGCCCATGCAGGTCTGCCGAAGAAAATAAGTAAAGTCAAAGTTTTGCAAAAACACCCCTATTGAATATACATACTGTGCACAAAGGTTCATATTTTCATTTTATAGAGACTATCAGAATGAAGCAGTTGGGTGGTGATTTCATGACACTAACCAAAAATCAGATTATAGGTTTCACACACTTAAAATGCATTGGATTGTGCATCTTTGATGGAAAAAAGGATAGTATGCAGAAGATGACAAAAGGGAGTGGATTTGCTCACAAATGAGATTTGAAATCTGATTGATAGTAATTTGGCCAATGCATTGGTTTTATAACAATGCAGCATGAGCACATAGTTGCGCCCCGGGAAAACATTTCTTTTTGCATAAGGATATGCAAGTATGAGTCCATCACATATACAAAAGATGCAGCAAATGGTTGGACATAAAATCAATGCATTAGGTATGATAGGCAAAAGGGGTTCTCACAGGTAAAGTTCTACATCGCTCCCCACAACGTCCACAGTAGCACTGGCTTTTACAGGGTACTAGATCTTATAACAGGCTTCACCATCAGGTACTCGCCCACGCATCACAGAGTAGCTGACAGAGATAATCCACCCTCCCAGAGCAAAATGTAAAATGTGTGGGCAAAATCATAGATTTGGCTTTACAGTTGTTCAATACATGTTACATTAATAGGCATGAATTTGTGGTGGATCTATAAAGAACAGGCCCAGTTCAAAGAAACTGCATGCTGAAGAGATGATCACCACAACTATTTTTACATGAAACATCAGCATCTGTTGGCTAATTAAATATATCCAACATTTAACATCGGAAACTCAAGCACGAAATATACAACCTGTAACGGAGGGTCATAAATGTTAACACACAGCATCAGGCTCCAAGACCATAAACTAACAGAAGAAGTTGAAACTCCTAACAATCGGTTTTACTACAGGGCCGGCAATAAGTAGGGCTGAATTACTCTAAAGAAAATTCAGACATACATGGTTTATGAGAACATGCGCAGGAGGACATATACTACTTGATTACTATTGTTTGCAGGAAGATGAGAAAATGGTGCTGCACCAGATTACAATGGCCATTCAAAGAGGGCCTCAGCATTTATGAACACACACTAGTTATAACTGATGTAAAGTAGATCCAACAGTGTCAAGCAGAAATGTCAATATCTGACTTAGAGAAATGTGAGCAGTAGTCATGCCATAGGGACAATGGGCCGCATTATAAGGTTGGCGGTCTGGTAATAACGATACCGGTACGGGAATACTGGCATCGTCTACCGGACCGGTGCATTACGACCCGCGATGCTGGTGCTATACGCATCTGCAGGGACCCATTGTGACCGGGTAGCACCTTCCCGGAATGATTGCAGGCCCGCAGCAGCCCTGCCAGTAATACCAGTATGCCGCAGGGAAGTGCACATTACGAGGTTCACGGACATGCACTTACTGCATATAATAGCAATCTGCTGTGTTGCAACCGGCCGCAGGTGCACACAATCAGCACAGGTGGAGTCAATGGAGTCTGGCTCGGCACAAAAGGAGCACACCCACACACCACACCCCTTCCAAACCCAAAATGCTACCATTAGCACTTGCGGGGCTGGAGGACATGCCTGCACTGCTACTACTCCAGCAGGCATTGAACCAGGGAATGCAGCGGAGGAGGTGGAGGGTCAGACAGGGCCAGCACATACCACCAGTGCAGGCAGTTGTACCCCGCAGGCAGCCGCCAATCCCTCGCCTAAGGGCCAGTCCATTTGACCTAACCCCTGCACAGATCCACACCCTGTACCGCCTGGACAGGGACACCATATGCACAATAGTGGACCTTATCCATGATGACCGGGTAAGCCTCACTAACATCCGGACAGGCACCACCCCCCCCCGCTGAAGGTAGTGTCTGTGCTACACCTCCTTGCCACAGGCACCTACCAGCACTCAGTGGGGCAGCTGCATGGCCTCTCACAACCATGTTTCTCCCGTGTGCTCAACCAGGTGCTAGATGCCCTCCTGAAAAATGGAAGGGACCACATATATCTACCACGGACTGCGGAGGAGGAGAATGCTTCCAAAATAGCATTCCATGCACTGGCAGGCATGCCAAACGTAATCGGTGTCGTTGACTGCACCCATGTGGAGCTGATAGTCCGGCATGCCTTGTAGGTAGTGTACCGCAACAGGAAGCTCTACCATTCCCTGAATTTCCAGATGGTGTCCGATGCAAGCAAAATAATAATGCATTGCTGTGCAAGATTTCTGAGATCCACACATGATGCCATGGTGCTGCGCAACTCCACGCTTCCCTGCTACATGGCACAACGCGCTGCACAACGTACCTGGCTGTTGGGTAAGTCTAACGACAGGGCAATGAGGGATGTTGCCTGGGGGGGGGGGGCACAAGCATAGGCAACCTGTCTGCTGGCTGGGGTATGAGGGGTGTTGTTCTGGGGTTTGGGGGGGAACACAGCGACCTGGATGGCAAAAACTGTGACCCCAATTACCTCAACAGAATGTTGGACACAGCCAATGGATTCAGATGTGGCATGCCTACATAGCTGTGCATAAATGTAATCAACATACGCAGCGCCCACCACAGCACATGCATCTGGAACACCATCAGACATGAACCACGGGTAGGATCGAACAGAATGATGTCATCTGAAAAGGCAAGCCATTTTAATCGGATAAGCCCAATTTTCACGGAGAACAAGTTTTTCTCATCCCAGCCTTTATCGAGGTCTGCAAGGTACAAGTTAAAGAAAGTAGCGGCTAAGTTACAACCTTGCTTTAGGTCTATTTCAGTGCTAATTGGTTTAGTTGTTCGGCCTTCAGAAGTAAGTTTGATTTTGTAGGAAGTGTTGGTGTGTAGAACTATAAACCAATATATTAACACTAGCAGTATTCCCATTTCAGTTAGTTTGGCCCATAATAGATTCCGTATCACAGTGTCGAAAGCTGAAGACATGTCGATCAGGGCAATATAAAATGGGTTTGCAGATGTTTTTTTTGCTCCTGCGATGGTAAATGCCATTATCATGGCATTGAGCGAGGTACTCATCCCTTTCCTGAATCCAGTTTGATATTTAGAGTATAGTTCATGCATTTCGATATGTTTTTCGAGATCGTAGAGAAGAAGGATTGCAAAAAGTTTTGCTTCGGTGTCAATTAGGGCAATGGGGCGGTAATTCTGAGGCAGAGAAGGGTCGCCTTTTTTGAATATCGGTATAATATTAGCCAAAAGCTAGGAAGCAGGAACAATTCTGGAATTAAGAATGGCCTGGAATTTAGTCTTTATAATCGTGGCCCATAATTGGGGATCTGCTTTGTACAGGCAGGGGGGAAAGCCGTCTGGACCGGCCGATTTAGAATAGTTAAGTTTGGATATAGCCCACTTGATATCATCAGTAGTCCAGCTCAAACGAGCAAGATCTTGGTAAGGTAACGAAATAGTGCAAATGTTCAAAAATTGAGAAGGGATCTGAAATTTGCTTGTGATATAGGTGTGCCAGATAGATTCAGATATGGCATTAGGCGTTGAGAGACACTTTATTATGATTGTTTTTGACCATTCGCCAAACAGTTCGTGTATCATGGTCTGTTATGGCTCTAATAAGATTGCAGTTGAGTTCATTATGTCTTAGTATTCTTATTTGTTTTAAGTTTTGTTTGTACATAGTCACAATTCGATTCCGCTGTATTTGATACATTTCGCGAGATAATTCATCGGTTTTTTTCACGCTTCTGGGCTTTGCAGAGAGGGTCAAATAAATATCGATGTTTGGTGTCAGCGTTTTTTTTTTAACTAAAATATAGTAGTGCCACGCGAATTATTTCGGCATAGATTAACTCCATTGCACTAGTGGAGATTCCCTCAAATATGTCGCGGTTGGCAATAGCCAGCGTTACATATTGTACAAATTGGTTACATAAGGCTTGACTCCATCTAAGAGAAACCTGTGGGCGATCTATTTCACACAGCATTGTAGAAGGATCGGTTGTCAAAATAGGAAAGTTAATTTTTAACTTGCCCAGTATTTGTGCGTGATCTCCGTAGGACATCTGGTTAATTATTAGCAGTGATGATGTTAAAAGCAAATTGTGTGTAACGAATATAAAGTCAATCGTTGAGGATTTTGCGTCTCTTGACCATGTGGTCCAGTTGGATTTTTGATCAGGTGTAACAATATCTAGGTCCCAATCTTTTAGGAAGTTCCTCCATGTCATGCCTCTGCGCTTCGATAGTATATTAATTTTGGAGCCTCTGAGTTCATCGTTAGTCCTAAAATCACAATTAAAATCTCCTCCCAGTATTATTTCAATGTTTTGGTATTCATGAGTTACACATTCTAGGTAGTTCTCAACAATATCAATCATCTCTTCAATTGGGGTGTGCGCCGGATTCCAATAAATTGTAATACCAATTGGGTAACAATATTTATAGGTGTTTGTCTTTAACAATATTGCAATCAAATTGCTGGCCTTCCAAACAATTTTGGAACTAAGCATTAGGGCATTATCTACTGCCATCAAGACGCCACCAGAGGGGCAGCCAGCAGAGGATCGTATGGCTGGTATACAGTGCGTGGTATAGTCAGATAACGGAAAAGCAATGGTTTTCATGGTTTCTTGTATCATTAGTATTGATGGACGATGGTA
The DNA here is from genome assembly GCF_040938575.1 of Ambystoma mexicanum. Classification (NCBI taxonomy): domain Eukaryota; kingdom Metazoa; phylum Chordata; class Amphibia; order Caudata; family Ambystomatidae; genus Ambystoma; species Ambystoma mexicanum. The sequence continues at coordinate 103,422,171 of NC_090928.1, forward strand.
GCAATCTATCATTGAGTGCCATTTCATGAGATTGAGGTAGCCGCATGAATTCCAAGATTGCAGAGTTAGGAAAGTTTTTGGGGGCAGCTACGATATAGAAGGTGATTCCTTGGATTTAAGAATGGAGTTGAGCATCGGGGCTAGCCACGGTAAATCCTGAGAAATGCCCGCTCTGTGCAGTAGCTCGTTAATAGCTCCATTTTCATCCTCATTAATGTTAGGTAACAGAGTAGATTGCAATTGTGGAGTTATGACCTGAGGGCATCTGTACTGAATGAATTTCTCTGCTTCTTGTTCATTTGCCATTGAGCTTAGGACCTTGTTCATTTGCCATTGAGCTTAGGAAAAGACCTTCCTCTTTTATACCTTCCCTGTTGAACCATAGATATTTCATGACAGCTTCAGAGGTCAAATAGCACACAGCACGGTAGTTGTTTTTTGATGATAATGACACTTTAAGGATATCCTCTGATTTAAACATTCGTAATTGAGGGATTCGACTGAAAGTGTTAGAAGAAAGACTCGGTTGATACGATTCGTGCCAAGGAATTCGCGATTTCCTTCGAGCCCTTTTAGGTGGTGCTTTTCCATGATACTATGTTGGTTCTTGTCATGGGATTGGTCAAATGATTTTGTGTGAGGGTCGGAGGTGTTAACGTTGGAAGGGACCTGATTATTCGAGCTGATCAAGTTTGGACTTGATGGTTCGTTGTTCGGATTAGCTTTCGTAGATCTCTCGTAGAGTTCTTTCCTCAGGATGTCTAGAATGTCGTGATGAGTTAGCATTGTGGAGGTTTGAACTTCCGAAATAGATCTATGCAGTGCAGGACCGTGCACCGATGTACGATTGTGATCGGATGATGGTGGTGCACTAATCAGGTCTCGATTGGTTGTTGGTAAGGGAAGTGATTCTGTGAGAGGTAATGTTATGCGGGATGTTACTTTTCCTTGTCCGTTAACTGCTATCTCTGGCCGGACTATACTAGGAAGGTCCGTTTTTCCAGCATTAGTTGCTGAACAGTTTGGTTCAGTTATGCACTTGTTAGCAGAGGGTAATGATACATTGGTGCTAATCAACTCCGATTTTCTCAGATGCGGGGATGGTATTTGTGCAGCTGGCAATACTGATGATGGTAGTTCGTTTTCTCGTCCGTTTACTGCTGTCATAGGACCATTGGTATTGAAAGGGTCAATTTTTCCAGTAGTAATTGGAGGGCAGTTAGAGTCATTTATGCAGACTTCCCTATAAGTTTTTTCCTTATAGTGATGGGAGGGTCTAAGGGCAGTGTATTGTCATGTCGAGTAGTACGAATTCTGCCACATATTGGAAAGTAATTGACCAAGTTCGATTTGACTCCCGTCAGTTGTGTCGAGGCCTGCTCATTCGAAGACTCCAAGCACAAGGGTATGTTTTTGTTATCACGTTTGCTTTTTTATTCCGTGTTTTAGTTGTCATTGGTACATTGTTAGTCTCTTTAAGATGGCTTTCTGTAGCTTTGTTGTCTGGATTGACTAATTTACTTTCTTTAGAAGAATTTGAATTATCAGTCGAATTGGGCATTTTTTGGATGTTTATTGCTTTTTCAGATGGTTTCGAATTGGGTTTTGTGGATAGAATTAAAGCTTCTTGGCTTTCTTTTGAAAGTTGTTGAAGGTCAATGTGATCTTCATCTGATGTTATATCAATAATAATGGATGATGACAATTTAGTTGAGTTGGTTTGAATGTTGGAGCTTTTAGTCAGTGAGTCCTTACGTCTCTTAGCATATCTTTTGGCAGCTCTTTGATGCAATTTTTTTGCTCTCCGAGACATAAAACCAGTCGTCTCCACTGTTGGAGGTTGTTCCTGTGAGTCTGGCTGCATTTGTTCGAATACTTTGAGCAGTTCAGTGGGACTATCAGGGCTGTCGCTATGCTGAGTGAATTTTGGGGTATATAGCGCTATGATGGAATTCATTTTTTCTATAGCAGTTTTTAGCTCTGTTGGAGCATCTTGGCAATCACACACGGGGGGGTTTAAAAATACTTCCGGAGATATTGAAAGAGATGTTGGATTTCGGTCAAGACAGCAATGAATGTTTTTGTTTTTTAAAATTAGATTAGTCGCAGATGACTGATTTGAAGTTGAATCTTCTTTACGGTTTTTTAGTGTTCCAGCTGCCATAATAAACCCTTCGATACGATCCATCTTTGAGGACATGAGTAAGAGCATTGTTTTAATCTCCTTCAATTCAAGATGGGTCAGATCGTGGCCTTTGTCGAGGAGGTCTAAGATTCGGATGATCACCGGAAAGGTGCCAGGGGAGTGTTGCATTTGACTCACGTCAGGAGAGGATGGTAGGTGAGAGGTTTTGTTATGCATTTCCTCAGGTTCCGGGGAAAAGGTGGTTCGAGACGGAGGTGGCTCTTTATTTATGTCATCGACATTTTCAGTACTCATGTCTAAAAGGCTTTTAGAGTAATTTGGCAAGTGCGAATGAAAGGACATGCGCTTCTTTACAGAGTTGAATACTACTGGCGTCAAAGTGCCAATAGAGTGACAGACAGCCTGATCTAACGCCTCCATTTTCTCCATGGTTAAATCAAATTGCCTTTTATCAGTTTCAAAGGCCAAAGGTGATTCTGAGCAACTTCTAAAATCATCGATGGCTTTGCGCACCTTGGGGCTAATCGAGGGGCCAGAGGCAGAAGGCGCGGAAGGTGCAAGGGACAGAATGTGATTAGAAGTTGGTGAGTTTCCCTGCACATGTATTTGGGCAGCATGAGAAGCGCGACAAGACACAGGCAGCTCTTCTTTGATAGAAGTCATGGCATGAGCTTCAGGGGCAGCCGATTCAATATATGAGGTTTTTCCATGACATACAAGAGAATCAATGCTAGTAGAAGAAAGCGGAGAAGGGGTAATCAAATTTTCCTTTCCACTTCTTAATCAGCTTGCCATGTTTGCATTTGCAAGAGAGCGACAGATATAGAACAGAGAGAGAAATTTGATGCAAATTAATTAATGCTTTGTGATTAATAATTGTAAACACACGGGTAATTAAATAAGTATATGCATTAATTAGTTTGAAAGCGCATGGCTAAATGTTAGAATGAGCAATAAATTACTAGTTAAGCATATTAAGCCAGGCAAACAATGAGCAACAATTGTTCTCTCCCCTTTTTACCTGATATTAGGTTATTTAGAACGACCAGCTAACAGCAAACAGCGCTACTTATAGAGCATACTTAATGCGCGCGCGCAAATGCACGCGGGAAGTAGTTTATATGCACTCCCTGTGCTAGGGGGCGGGACCAGCTAAAGTAATAGAAAGAAAGGAACAATAATAAGTAATATATACTTATATTAAAGTATATAATAGCAGTAGTAAGGGCAAGTGATGGTGTACCAATGTCCAGGCAAAGTCAGGCAGTCCAGGCGTCTTCCAAGAATCTTGAGCGCGTAGAGCAGCGTAACTGGACAGCAAACATCGCTACTTATAGCTAGCATGTTCAACTCCTCGTTGCTGAAACGTGGCTTTCGCAGCCGCACCTTGCCTTCTGGTAGCCATGGTCCTCAGCTTGATGACACACTGCACAGTTCTCCGGTACAGGGGCTGTAGGCAGAGGATTGCAATGGATTGTGTTTTTTAAGATGGCCGCTGGAGCATTTCCCGTTCCAACGCGATGACGTTGCCTCCAGTGCCGGTATTTACTGTACCGATACTTACAGCATGTAGGGTGCTGGAGCTGGGGGGTCTGCGGCATCGATTATCCCGCTATCGGGGGTTTGGAGGGCCTTACTGGCATGCCGGTGCAGCTGTTTGCGGCATGCCAGAATGAGTGTGCACAATGACTAGGAATCAACCGTTGATTCCGGCAGTAGTGCAACACGGACATGTTTGCACCGGCATGCCAGTAATTTGCTTTTTTTTCCCGGCCAACTCGTAATGAGGCCCATTGTTGCAATGCGAGTGATCCTTTAACTCGTCATTGTTTACTTTAAACAGTCTCTCCTTCTTGAGACAACTTCTACAGTTTATTATACATTGTCGTCACCCCATCCTCTAAAGTGTCACTTCGGTTTTTGGCCTTTGTCACCTTGCCCCTCTACTGGTCTATCCTGGTCTACAGTGGGTTAAACTTAAAGGCCAGGTTATCAAATTGGAGGCCCAAAGAATTCAATCTGGACTTCTTTTTGGCTAGAATGACCACAGAGGACAGGGTAGGACCGCCAACGCCCGAGGAGGGAGCAGTAACAGTGACCCGTGTTGCAAGCGCTTTTCAGAAAGCATCATCTTGGAAAAATGCAGATGTCTTTTTTCTAACCTCCCTTCACCTTAGGGCGGGACCTCACAATCAAAGCGAGAGAGGAGGCAACACTCACTGTAAGAGCACCCAGGACTCGATGTAGGGGATCAGGAAGCCGCCCTAGGTGAGGATAGAGTAGTTTGTTACAGCCAGATACCTGCAGAAAGGTCGATGGAATTGGGGGTCCGGCTACAATGGGGCGCTTCTACTGTCTGCCACGGAGTCGTACAATGATTGAAAGAGCCAGCAGCTCACAATAAAAGGCAGTGTGTACTAAACAGAGTGAAGCCGCGTCTGGGCGAGAACCTCATCCCCGGGAGTGAGCAGATCGGAGAAGCCCAACAGTCCAGTCCATGCCAATACAGCAGATCTCCCATTCCCAGTGAACAAGGCCAAATCATACTCTGCCTCCACTTCAACAGTCCCACTATCACCACCAGCCCACTCCCGAAGTAGTCAGTGATCAGAAACCCATCAAATCAAGTTGCACAGGGCCCTCCAGTAATTCCAAATCACCACACTGGCATAAACGAGGGGGCAGCAAAGCAGGCACCTAGAAAATCACCAGCCTGGGGGCGCAGGCAGCACCATATCTGCATTCAGTATGTTGCCGTGTCAGGAAGCACCAGGCTGCCTGAAAGAAAATGCAATACACATAGGAGGCTTGGAAGAAACAATGCAATCTACAATCCCAGCAAGTCAGTGGTAACAAGCAAGGAACAAGTAGGCAAGTAGAAGAGGAGCAGCGATTGAGTGCCCATGACACACCAGGCCTACAGTATCAGATGTAGGTGCCCTGCTCACCGTACAGATGCGGTATTGGTGCATGTCAAGGAGCCAGCATGAGCAACAGAACACCCAGCAAAAGTAGGAGACAATTTTAGTGTCAAATAAGCGCCAGGAATGGGATTATAGTAGCAAATGACCAGTTTATCAGTGCAGCTTCTCTCATTCACTGCGATCTTGGAGGATGGATTCTAGCACCCATCTTGAAATTTCACAATAGATCTCAAGTTCCATGCATACCTCAAACCTTCCAACCAAGTAAGCCCCTAGTTGTGGATTACATAACTGCCAAACGCAGATCCAAATGCCGGTTTATGGGCTAGCTTTGGCATAGGAGTAAAATGGACAGATTACATCATCATTTATGCTTCCCGCATTCACCCCAGTTAAATGCAATGCAGCCTTTGTTCTTTCTTTTCCGTCTTACACCATTTCAATCCCAACTGGCACCACACTCTCCCTAGTGAGATGAAGGGGAAGAGAATAAAGTTCTTCAGCAATGTGCTTCCTGATGGATTAGTCCATCTGCGCACAGATTCCTAGAAACATTGTCCAGGCATCTGTCTGGCTTCAGAAACCTTATATTGCCACCAGGGGATGCACTGCGGCTTTGTGCCGGCTACGCTCTGCGTTGTTGGTGCCCACGACTCTGGATGCAAGGTCATGGGTAGTATGTATTTAGCTGGCTGCATGTCATGGCCACAGAACACAAAAACCACACCATCTAGTGATGGGGGCAATGGGTCACTTGACTCACTTATGTCCCTTTGGGACCCATAAACACAGGGGCCCTGGCCGGCCTTTGGCACCAGGCTCATATAGAAATGTGAGCAGGAACACTTTATTTCAGTGCAGGAGTGGGGTCTGGAAGGGGATCAGGTGCACAAGCTGGCATATTCACACCCCCTATTCTCCACGCAGGAGCAGTCCCGAGCAGCATCACCTATTACCACCAGTCACCACATATGCGCAGAGGGCGAAGTCGGACCCGAGCAACCTCAGCCCCTGGATGGCTGCAACCGTGCCCCAATGCCACCGCAGAGACCAGATGAGCGTAACACTGCACCCCATGATAAGAGTTCTACCCGGTTTCCCCTAGCTGTTGGGGAACTGCAAGAGGTCATGAGCATTTTTTACGAGGGCTAAATTGGGAGGGTGGGAGAAGGAACTATCCCTCAGAAAGAACATTACTCCAGGGATATATTTTTTTATTTTAATAGATTCCTTAATCCAAAAGATTCCTCATCTTCATTACTAAGATGGTACGTTAGTTACCGTTCTGTCATTCTCCTTTATCAAACTATTATTCACATATACTTTTGAAGGGATTGTGTCCTTCCACGTATTCCTCATCTTATGAGAACTCCTTCCAGCATCAGCTGCTTCGGAAAGTGTTTTTCCTGGTAGAGGGCACTGTGCATCATTGACTGTGCCTCAAAGGCCTCTGTCCCCTCACGGCAGGCGTCATCGACAGTGTATATATAGCACGCACCACGCCAGTTATTCAGTTACGAATTTCCAGTGGCTACGCTTCGGCAATGGTGTGGTTTTTCTGTCGAATATTACAACGATTATTCTAAATGTTTTGACCCCTAGGACCGGGTTTAAGAAATGCATCGAGTGCGGGCGGAAGATGTCAATTTACGATCCTCACTGCGTTTGTCTGTGGTGCCTGTCAGTCTAGGACAGGAAAGGCACTCAAGGAACTAAAGGGGAAACTTGCTGCAGACAGGCCCCCTCAGAAGTCCCCTTCCACAACGCCTTCGAAAAGAAGACCTTCGGACGAACATAGTTCGAGGGGTGAGTCGCCACCACAAAAACATTCTAAGAAACGTTCTCAGAGCGGTTCCAGTCACTCCTCGTCGTCAATCAAAGAAAAGGCGTCATAGGTCTCAGTCTTTCTCCTCCGACTCCTCTCCTCACGCCAGGGTCGCATGCCCAGGTAAGTCATCCTCAAAGACTGAATAGGAGACGTTTAAGGAACAAGTTACTTACCCACAACTATTGTTCTCCAGCATGGGTCTGGCATGGATTCACATGCTCATGAATATTCCCCATCATCAGGCTAGGTATCCTCAGTAAAAGAAAAACCGTTTCACTTTCACTTGCAAACTGCATTTCTCCTCAAGACCAAACACTGAACTCTGGGTCATACGGACCCCAGCCAATGACTGCTTTCTCCCTAAGCCCCTCCTATAGCAGCCATCTTCAGATTTGGTAGCACATAAAGTGGCAGTATGGCCAAGAAGAGCCGCAGAGGGGCAGGAGGGAGGGTTTGCATGCTGGAGAATAATAGTTACAGCTAAGTAACTTGTTCCTTCTCCAGCATGGGGTTCTGGCATGGATTCACATGCTCATGAATAAAGAAAACATAGCAGTACAACATTACACAACTACGGGAGGTGGCAAGGTTCAACAGAAGAAATTAAATACTCTTACCTCCGAAACATGCTCACCTTCAAGCGAACAGGTTGCGTAGCACTGCTTGGCTGACCCTGGACTCATCCCCGGAATCCCTGTGGATGCAGTAGAATCTTGTGAAGGTGTGCGCAGACCTCCACGTAGCAGCCCTGCAGATATCCAGCAGGGGCACACCAGACAGGAACGCCATTGTTGCAGCGACGGCTCTGGTGGAATCGGCTCACGAGATGGAAGCCTTGGACAAGCCCTTCCCATGGTTCACAGGACCAAAGTCCATGAATAGTTGAGACGTTTTCCGGAAACTCTGTGCGTGCCTCGTAGAACTTCACAGCATGCGCCATATCCAGGGAGTGCAAAGTCCTTTCTGCCGGCGAAGGTTTTGGAAAAAAACACAGGCAAAACCAAAGGCTTGTTGAGGTGAAATTCCGATGGACCCTTTGGCATGAAGGAGGGGTGCGTCCACAGCACCACTCTCGATTCGTGAAAAGTCAGATATGGCTGTTTGCAGGATAGGGCCTGGATCTCACTCAACCTCCTGGCAGAGGCGATGGCCACAATGAAAGCCGTTTTCCATGAGAGGAACCTGAGAGGGGCCTGGTGCATAGGCTCGAATGCCCCCCCCCCTCCATGAGCCTCGTTAGCAGCACGTTAAGTTCCCACGCCCCGCAGGGCAGGAGCCTTCACCGGCGGGAACCATTGAAACAGTGCTTTGAGGAACTCCTTGACGAAACGGTGGGACCAAAGAGAAGATAGTCCTGGAGACCTGGTGTAGCAGGAGATTGCAGTCAGATGCACTTTAATAGAGGTTTGAGCCAGCCCCGCCTAAGCCAATGACAAGTACGGAAGAATCTGCAGGCCATGACCTTCAGAGGGTTGATCTTCTGCGTCCGGCACCATGTAGCGAAGCGCTTCCACTTGTGCCCATAGCACTTAAGAGTCGACGACGCTCTGGCCCTGGCAAGGACCTCCCTGCAGTTCCCTGGCAACTCTTATCCTCCGAACTCTAGGGCTGCAGGAGCTAAGCCCCCTGATCCAGCGATCCTGGTCGTGGTGCAGGATTGTGCCTCCTTCTCTGGTGAGCAGATCCGCAACCACTGGCATCTTGACCAGAGCATCTCGTACCCTCCGAACTCTAGGGCTGCAGGAGCTAAGCCCCCTGGTCCAGCGATCCTGGTCGTGGTGCAGGATTGCGCCGCCTCCTCTGGTGAGCAGAACCGCGCCCACTGGCAGCTTGACCGGAGGTGACGTTGACAGGCTGAGAAGGTCCGGGTACCAAATTTGCCCCGAGGATCATCTTGCATCGGCACCGTTTTAGTTGATTGATGACTCGGAGCAGGAGAAGCAACGGAGGGAACGTGAATAGGAACAGGCCTTCCCACTGGAAGTTGAACGCGTCCCCCATGCTCCTCGGCTGGTGGAACCTGCTGAAGAATTTCTGGCATTTTCAATTTGTCGCCGTCGCAAACAGATTGATCTGGCGCCTGCCCCACTTGAGGAACATGCTGATCCTGTCGAATTTCCCATTTGTGGCAGGAGCGCAGCTCCCTGCTGAGGGAGTCAGCAATGGTGTTCTTTACTCCTGCCAGGACAAAGGGGATGAGAAACATCACTTGGTCGACGGCCCAGTGCTACAAGTCCTGCACCTCTTCGGACAGCGCTGGGGATCGGGTGCCCCGCTGCTTCCTGATGTAAAACATTGTGGTGGTGTTGTCTGTGAAGATCCTCACCATTTTGCTCTTGAGGGACTGAAGGAACACTTGCGGCCCCAGAACACTGCCCGCAGCTCCAGGACATTGATGTGCCAGCTCGACGACAGAGGCGGACACCATTCGCCATCTGCCAGAACCCTGTGTCCGCGACGTCCAGGGCCACAGTGATGGCATCTCCTCCCCCTCATGGAGGATGGAAAGCAGCTCGGTCCCGCTTGTTGTCGGATAGATACTCCAGCAGCGGAGCCATCTTATACAGGATTGCAAGTGTGTTAACTGCCTTGACTGTTGATGCTGCCGAGTAGATCACCTTTCTTCACATGGCATCTAACTTCTTCCCCTCGCCATCCGATGGAGCGGAGGATGAAGACGAGGGGTTAGACTGCTTGTTTCCCACTGCAGCCGAAACCACTGAGTCTGGGGAAGGCTGCGAACATAGGCACTTGGGTGCGGACTCCGGCACCCAATGTTTTTTTCTCCAGCTTTCCCTCTTGGCCCGGGTCGGGTCTGATTTCTCATCAGAGTTGGCCCCTCGTCCCAAATGCCTTCCAGGAGAGGCACCGCCAAAATGGTCTTCCTCTTGGCCTCGCGCTGTTGGTATACGCAACCTTCCTTCTTGGTCTCTTCTGGCGTCAGCTGGACGAGCTCGGACGCTCTGGCGACAATGGCATGGAACGACCCCACCTCGTCCGGGGGAGAAGCCCTTGGCCGCGGTGAAAAGACAGAGAGAGAGAGAGAGAGAGAGAGAGAGAGAGAGAGAGAGAGAGAGAGAGAGAGAGAGAGAGAGAGAGAGAGAGAGAGAGAGAGACAGACAGACAGAGACTACCAGCAGTCCTCAGTGCCTTTCCCGTAGATCTCTGCAGCTATATCAATTCATCGAACAGTCATAATGAAGCAGACACCGATGACTGAGATGAACTAATCGCACCCAAATTGGTTGGTTCTCTTTCAAGTGATACACTCGCCTGAAAAGGAGAAAGTTATTCTGGGAATCCTGGACCTACAGCTCAATTCTTTGAGTGAGTCATGAATACAGAAAAGTGTAAGGAGTGGGACAAAGTGAGGCATCCACCACTGTCCTGAAGAAGGTTGGAGCCATCAGAGAGCCACAATTATAAGGCTTGCTAAGTCCGGCTGAAACACGTGTCGACGACTATTTGGTTGTTTAACAAGAGTCACACTATTAGAGAAAACGGGTGCATAGGAATATGCTAATGGTTTTGTTATTTTGAAGCCTCAATTCAAACAAAGGGCTGGTATACAGTGTTTGTATTGATTTGCAGTGCGAATGTGGTTACCAATGGGTACGCCTGATCAACTAGGTATGTATGTAGTCGTGGAAACAAACTGAATAATGTGTTTTGAAATGAAGATGTTTTTTAGTTTTGACATTGGCAATTGTCACTTGTGAATTTTGTATAAAAATTAACATTGAATTATGTACAACACATGGTTTAAATTCAATATAATCAGTTCTGCCCATTACTTAAGGTCTTCATCGATTGAGTCTTTAAACATATCGATTACCTGGGTGATCAAGACTTTACCAGGTACCCTTAGACAGTTTATTGAATGGGGGACGTTCCATCTCCAGATGATGAAAATCTTCAAAAAGGCGACTCCGGCCCCTATCAAGGTGAAGGGTTACGATCCTGTCACGCCTGTCAAGGCTTATAAGGAGTCCAAGCAGGCTAAAGCTCTCGAGCCCGGGCTGAAAGCTATCAAACCCCTTGAGGAGAGGCACTTTCATCTACTCTTGAAGACTCCTTCGAGTCACGGGTCGAGCCTTTGAGGGCATCCCCTTCGGCGTTGAAGGCACCAAAGCCATCAACGCCCTTGAAGAAGGTAGAGAAAAGCTTTAAGCCTTTGTCCAAGAAGGACTTTTTCAAGTCGCTTGCCTTGATTTTTGAGGAGGCTAAACCCTCAGACCAGGATACTCTACCTTTTGGCCTGCAATATGGAACACCTAATGTTACAGGGGCACCAGTGTCTGAGGAGTCCAAGATTGAACATTTATATGAGAGCCTAAAGAGTGCAAGTTGCCTGGACACTTCCCCAGAAAATAACTTTGGAACATCTGGCCAGTCTGAGCACACTGAGGCGTCATACAGATAACTAATGAACAGAGTGACTGAATACCTGGGTTGGAGGAGGCCAGCTAGTGCCTGTGAACAGGATGACCTAACGGACATTCTAGACAAGGGTACACAAAAAGACCCTATTTTACCATTTCACTCGGCATTACAAAAAAGAGTGATGGCAAACTGGGAGTCCACTGACACCAACCTTGCCGTCAGTAAAACTTTGACCAAGAAATACAAACCTTCAAGCATTGACCCTGAATACCTCTAAGTGCATCCTCTCCCAGAAAGCCTTGTGGTGCAGCCTGCCACATCCACGTCTAGGCAAACTGCTTACCCTACCGTTCACCCTCCAGATAGGGGCAACAAGCGCGCTTTGACACACTAGCAAAAAGGTTTTTTTCCGGCCAGTGGTAACACCACTGCGCTGTGGCCAAATTCACCCACACCTTGTGGGACTAGATTGCGATGGCAGCTGAACATATCCCTGAAGGAGAAGAAAGGGAAGGTTTCCTTAATATTGTAAAAGATGGAGATGACGCAATGTGCAAATCCCTCCAATCAGGTTTGGACGCTGCTGGTAGTGTTAGCAGTACCATGGCGGCTAGCACAGTAACGTGTAGGTTTGCATGGTTACGAAAGCCTGGGTTCGCACCAGATGTACAGTTTGGACTTCTAAATGTGCCATTTGATGGCACACACCTTTTTGGCAAAAAGGCAGATGAAAGCATTGAAAAATTACAGACCTCAAAGGGAAGCACCCAAGTCTCTCAGTGTCGCTATAAAACAGCCTCTACCATATCACCCTACTGCTCAGGCATGGAGGGGTCAGTCCTTTTGCTACTATTCCTCATTTGGAAGAGCAAGAGGCCAGGCCAGTCAAAGAGGCCAGAGAAAATTCCTTCATGGTGGACAAGGAAGAGGAGCTAAATCCGCCCAGGCAACAGCTGCCTTACATTCAGCCACTGCTTCAGCTGCCTCAAAACCACTCTGAGGCCTTTAGTCCACAGGACTGCGGTGGCCGGGGAGTGAGGGGTGGTGGGGGGGACGGAGGCTCAGTCAGCATTTGTAAGAATGGCAGGCATTACTTGTGATGCTTGGGCCTTGCAAACAGTGGCCCAAGGTTACTGCCTCCCCTTTTTAAGAAGGCCTCTGGATCATCCATGGGGAGTTGCTCATGCAAAATTCCACATCAGTTCCTCTTGCAGGAGATCTCCAGTCTGCTAGAGTAAGGTCCTATAGAGCCAGTTCCTGTGACGGAAGGGAACAGGGGGTGGTACTCCCCTTACGTTTTGATCCCCAAAAAGGACAGAGGATTGAGACCCATTTTGGACTTGAAATACCTGAACAAGTTCCTCAGAAAAGGTTTAAGTTCAAAATGGTTACCCTTTCTCAGATCCTTCAGGCACTCCAGCTTCAGGAGTGGATGGTATCATTGGACCTTCAGCTTGCTTACTTCCATGTGCCTATTCATCACAAGCACAGGAAGCACCTGAGGTTCACCATTGGCAGTTCTCACCATCAGTTTCGAGTTCTGCCATTCGGGCTGACCTCAGCCCCAAGGGCTTTCACCACATTGATGGCGGTGGTTGCAGCGAGTCTCAGGAGGGGATGGATTCACGTCTACCCCTACCTGGACGATTGGCAGATCAGGGCCCGTTCTCCTGAACAAGTCCCGGAACATCTCAGCATCACTTGCCACTCTCCTCACAAACTGAGCTTCTCCCTCAATTTCAAGAAGGGCCACATGATATCTTCCCAAAAGCTCTAATTCGTCAGAGCTGTCCTGAATGTTTACTTCCAGAAAGCCTCACCAGCCGAGGGGAGTGCTCAACACATTCAGCAGATGGCCATCAAGTTTCGGAATGCCCAGTGCCTTCCGGCCTTCAAATTCCTAAGGTTGCTCGGACTCATGGCATCCTGAATTTTTCTGGTGCCAGAGGCTCGTCTGAGAATGAGATCCCTCCAGTGAGCCCTCAGGTCCCATTGGTCTCAGTTTTCGGGCAAGATGTCAGACCTCCTTCAGGTTCTGAGCAGGGTTGCACAGGATCTCCTGTGGTGGGCCTGCAAGGACGACATTCTGAAAGGGAAACCTTTTTGGCAACCATGGCCGAAGAAAACGGTAGTTAGGATTGCCTTCCTCACGGGTTGGGGGACCATGCTAACGATCTGTCAGCGTTCCCTGGTCTCCATCGGAGTCCAAACTACACATCAACCTTTTGGAGCTAAGGGCAATCAGACTAGTGCTGAAGGCCTTTCTGCCCTTTGTTAAGGGCAAAGAATGTCCTGATAATGATGGATAACACAGTGGCCATGTACTATCTCAACAAGAGAGAGGTGGTATACTGTCACTACCAATGTGCAGAGAGGCAATGCATCTCTGGTTCTGGGCAATTCAAGGAGGACTCTCCTTATCGGCAGTTCAGCTAGCCAGAAAGGAGAACACAGCCGTGGATGCTCTCAGCAAGCAGAGCACAGTCTCCCACGAGTGCGAACTAGTTCAGGAAATCCTTCAAGAGATCTTCATCCTTTGGGGAACCCCTCAAGTAGATCTGTTCATGTCCAGTGTCAACAGGAAGTGCGAGCAATTCGGCTCAAGGAAATTTCCTCCGAGAGGAGCGCTAGGCAATGCATTCATAGTGGATTGGGAATTGCCACTCCTGTATGCGTTTCCTTCAGTCACCGTCATTCCTCGTGTCATCAGCAGGTTGAGGAGATTTGGGAAAACCATGATATGATCGCTCTAGATTGGGCCAGCAAGATGTTGCACCCCGACCTTCTGGACATTCCATATGCCTTCCAATGTGTCTTCCGCAAAGAGAGGACCTTCTCTCGCAAGAGGGATGTTGGGTTCTCCATCCAGAGGTCAAGACTCTCAATCTTCATGCCTGGTTTCTGAGAGGTTGCGGTGTAAGGATTGGGACCTCCCGGAAGACCTGATGGAGATTTTGCTTTCGGCCAGAAGGCCAGAAATGAAATATCTGCATCGTTGCCGTTTGAACAAGTTCTGCAGCTGGTGCAGAGATAAGAATGTGGACCCTTTTCTGTGCGACACACATATGCGCCATCATTCTTACTGTATCTGGCCAATCTGGGACTCCAGGTCGACACTGTGAAGGGATACTTGGTAGTGCTTTCCATTTTAAAGCACACACCTGAGCAGGCATCGCACCTTAAAATGCCTATTGTGATTCAGTTCTTGAAAGGGCTCACAAATGTGTTCCCTCCGGTCTCTTTTGTGGTTCCCGTTTGAGATTTAAATCTGGTGTTGAAATTTCTTATGTATGAGCCACTTCATTCTTGACCATTAAAGTTAAGAACATTGAAGACAATTATTTTTTTTAACAGCCATAACATCTGCATGCAGGGTCAGCGAGTTGCAGGCTGTGGTGTGTAGACCGCTGTTCACAACATTTTATAAGGAAAAAGTTGACTTTTTGCCAAAGGTGGTTTCGGAATTCCACCTACCCCAGAAAATTGTATTGCCCACCTTTTACCCTTGTCTCATCCTGTTAGGGAAGAGGAGAGGCTTCCTAGATTTGACACCAAAAGGGCTTTAAGCTTTTATATTTCTCGTATGGCAAAGGTGAGGCAAGATGGCCAGTTGATTGTTGGATAACTGGACATAAACTGGGTCTTGCAGTGACAAAGCAAACTTTATCCCGTTGGATGATTTTATGCATCACTGGGGCTTATAGTCTGGACGGTAAGGATGTCGCTGCGGCTTACAGGTGCCTTCGACAAGGGGCGTGGCCGCTTCATCATCCAAGGCTCAGCGCTTTCACCTCTGATTTTCAACCTATATATTCGACCACTGTTTGACATCCTGAGGAAACACGGTCTACGTTTCCACTCTTATGCCAACAATACTCAGATCTATGTGGAGACAGATAATCTGCCGGAGGCATTTGAAAGGATAGACCAGTGTATGCAAGATGTCAAAAAATGGATGGCTTGCAACCAGTTACAGCTCAATGCAGCCAAAACGGAGGTAATCCTGTTCAGATCAGAGAACAAAATCAGGCCCGCAGGAACAACTTCTGGATTGAGGGAGTACCCACCTCAATCAGAGACCAGGCCCTCCCGGCCTAGATTGGCGGGCTCTTTTAAACTCTCCTCCCACACCTGGACAAGTCGATGCTGCTCCTTGACTGCACCCACAGAATACACACCTGAGAGAGCCGGTCAGCAGACAGGCCCCCAGACGTAATTTACTCAGGTTCTCTTCTTTACAGCAAAAGAGGAGATCCTAACAGCCAGCCGGACACAAGGAGACCTAACATTTCAGGGATCTCCACTACAAATCTTCCAAGACCTCGCGGTGGCAACGATACAAAGATGAAGAGAGCTCAGACCCCCGACGGCTTTTCTGCAAGACCAAAAGTTGCACTATTGCTGGCTCTTCCCCGCCACTCTAAAATTTGTTTGGGACATCACATCCCGCATCATCAGCTCACTAGACGAAGCAGAAGATATACTAAAAATGCCCTCCCCAGAAGCAGAAGCAAGCCCCTCATCGCCAACCAGAAAGGAGACATCCAGACCAAAGTGAAATACCTTGGCAAATGTAACCAAGGGTCTCAAGCTAGGAACACTTCTGCAACAAACCTGAAGGCCTCCCACACATACTCTGGGCACCTACTAAGCGAGTGGCCACCCACCTCAGGCTCGCCTTCATTGTACCTCCGGAAATCAGGAAGCTTTCAAACCCAGGCTTCACACAGCCTATGCCTGGTCTAAAAGCGCTATGGCGCCTAAAGGCCCACAGGGTAAATGCCCCAAACCTATGTTCAACGTTCTGGTTACGGACAGTAAGTTGGATGTCAACTGCCACTGTTGTGTTGCTGCTTCATATTTGGAAACAAAAATAAACAAAACGGTTGCACAGAGGGACCACAACAGCAATAGATCTGGATGGTGATTAGAACTGACCCGGCTTCCCCCGCTGCTTTGGCGGAACAAGACTCTCCCATTGAACCATAGCCCCATCAGAAACTGAACTTTATTTCGCTCAATGTGAAGGGCCTAAACACACCCACAAAGCGCAAATCCAGGCTTCAGCGCCTGCAGGATTTGAGGGGCTCTGTGTTCTTCCTGCAGGAGACCCAATTGCGACCACTGGACTCCCCCACCTTTGAAGCAGAAATTTCCCACTCCAATACCTGGCTTTCAGTGGCTCAAAGAGGTGGCACAGCAATCCTCTTGGCGAAAAGGTAATCCCGTTTAAGGCACTGGAGACGCTGTACTGCCGGGAAGGACGCTATGCAGGAATCAAAGGTATGATTATATACTTTGATTTCAGTCTATGCACCCACTGAAGGACAGGAGTCTTTCTATATAGAGCTGGAGGCCAAGCTTCTCCCCTTCATCGAGGGCCAAGTGATCATTGGGGGAAGAATTCAATGGGGTCCCAGACCTCCTGATGGAAAAATCGCACCCAAAGGACTTCAAGACGGCCGCGGGCTCCTTCACCTTTTTATGTCATTGGGGGTGGTTGACTCCTGGAGGGTACTACACCAGGGTGAAAAGGATTTCTCCCTCTCACATGTGCATCAGACCTCCTCACGAATAGACCTTCTCCCGATATCCCCACAACTGCTTGCCTTAGTCAATGAGGTGAGCATAAAACCGAGACTTTGGTCAGACCACGCCCCAGTCATGCTGACCTCCCGGGCCTATAACCGGAACCCCCTCTCAGACCTTGTTGGAGCCTATACGACCCGATCCTGAATGACATGGCACTGAGGGATGCCATCGCCAAAGAAGTCAGAACTTATTTCCAAGAGAATCCCACAGAGAACACCTCACCAGCTAACACCTGGGATGCCATGAAGGCAGTGATCAGGGGGAATTTATAGCCCATGCTGCGGCCTACCAGAAGCGTAGACTAGAGGCACGAACAAGACTAGAAAAAGATATAACAGCCGAAGGGAAGCACAAGAAGAGATGGCCTCTGAGAGCTCATCACTCCCTACAGATAGCCCTATACAGACTAGAAGCCCACTTCGCAGAGGAAACAGCCCACACTCTAGCCACGACTAAGCAGGGCTATTACACCAAAATCAATAAAGCAAACAAGTTCTTGATGGAAAAACTAGCCAAAATAAAGTGATGGAATACCATAACAGGCCTTTGGGACCTACCGGGAAGGATCCAATACACGGAAGAAGCTAAATTACAGCTGGCTGCGGCCCACCTCACTGACACCTTGACAGCGGCACCCTGCAATAGAACAGAACAAGAGCAGTATATTGAAGGGGCCTCCCTCCCACACCTCAAAGACAGACACAGAAGCCCTGGATGACCCGATCACATGCAAAGAAGTAGACTCAGTCATTAAATCTCTAAAAACTAGGGCCCCGGTGGGTTTATGATGAGATTCTACAAGCTCTTCCGCCCCCAACTCCTGGCCCCCCTTATGGCCCTTTTTAACTCTTTCAGCTTGTCGGGCTTTGTCACCCCAACAATCCAAGAGTCCACGACTATCCTCCTACTAAAGCCGGGAAAATATCCCTTTAGAGTGCACGTCATATAGACCGATCTCCTTACTAAACATAGATGCCAACATATACTCTAAAGTCCTAGCGAACCGTCTGGCAGCAGTCCTTCACAAAATAATCAACCCGCACCAAACTGGCTTCATACTAGGCACCCTCACTGACACACTCCCTCAGAACTACACAGGTTTGGAAGGGTAGCTGGGTTCACAATCAATTACGTGAAATCCTCAGCCCTGGGGGTGGGATTGACCTCAGAGGAGATGTTAATCCTCAAACCGCTTTGGCCCATCCAATGGAACAGGAAATCTATAAACTACCTAGGAGTACAGGTCCCGGCCCGACCGGGAGAAGTATATTCAGCAAATTTTCTCCCTCTTTAAAGAACTAGAAAAAGACCTCCCAGGAAATATCACTGATGGGACGAATTACAGCCTGTAAAATGAACCTGCTTGCGCGATTCCTTCACTATTGTTCCAAAACATCCAACTTATATAAACTACTGCAGGAGGACATGCTGACCCTCAGGTCCACATACATGACACAATGGGAACCGGACCTGGGACACCCGATAAAGAATCACACCTGGGTGGACATCTGGGCAAGAAGCTAATCCTCCTCGTCATGCGTCCCAAATGGAGAATGTGCTTTTAAGTTGCTCCTCCGCTGGTACTACGCCCCCCCCCCCCGGTGCATCTCCATCACATTGAGAACTCGCTAGACCCACAATGCTGCCATAAATGCGGGCTGTGAGGCACCTACCTAAGCATGTGGTGGGACTGCCCCACCGTCCAATCTTTCTGGGACCAATGTCTCTCCACCATCAAGGCCATCACCCGGATCACAATACCAAAACCTCCTGAGGTGATCCTCCTCGGTTCCCCATTCCATGGGGCATACCCAAGGAAGGGGGCGACAGCCAAACGTATCACGCAGCTGCTCCTCGCAGGAAGAATTATGATTGCCCGCACCTGCAAGATCCAAGAGGGCTCATTGATGACCCTCTGGTGGAAATGTGACATTCTGGTGGCAGAAAAGGTTACTGCTGCCAAGGAAGGCCTCCTGCACAGATCCAATGACATTTGGGCCCCAATTCTGGACTATGACTGGGACTTCCTAGCACAAACACACAAGCCCCAACTTACCCAGCTGGTCCTACGAGACAATACTTAACAATGGACTTCCCATGATCCTACGGTAAGATGAAGAAGGGCAACTGGGACAAAGGGGAAGACAAGCATGCGAATAAGGGAGAAGGGAAGATGCTCTTCAGCTGCTGTTCCATATGATCACCAAAATACATTGTACCTATGGTACTGCATTGTTTTCCCATGCATGCAACCGAACCAAAATAAAATTGTTTTAAAAAATAATAATACATTCCGAGCCAGCTGACGTTGGAAGTAGTTATCATAAGATGAGGAAGGTTCTATGTTCTTACATTGGCAGTTTTATTTTCGCTGTTTCCCCCCCAATTATTTTGGCCCAAAAAACCTATCTAATTTTGAAAAAGAAAAATTCTGGGGGTTCCCCACCCCTAAGCCTACCCTTCCCTGTTATCTAGTCCCTATTCCCCACACGCCTCTACACCTTATATTCCATTTGCCACCGATCCCCCATATTGTTAATAGTTTTTTTGGTCGAACATTTTTGGCAAAAAAAATTATGAAAAAAAGACTGGCGTTATAATAACGTTGTACCATGAGGAATACGCAGGAGGAACATCCAGTCAAAAGAACATTACCATCGGTAAGTAATATGTTCTTCTATATTCTATAATCATTTTACGTTGTTAAATTACCACAATACGTCATGACCGTACATGTCCAACATTACGTTTTACATCACGAGTCGTTTTGACGTCACCACGTTTTACGCGGTATGACACCATATATGAATAGCGGCCATTTGCTTACCACGCTCATCGTGGCGTCCGTAATATGTTGCTCGTCCTGGTTTTCCTTACACAGGAATGATTTTGATTTAAGGTAAGCCAATGCTACACTGTTAATGTCACTTATCACTCGATTCTTTGTCATCTCACCTTCACCAATTTTCATTATTATTTTTTCCAGCCCTTCTTTAGATACCACCCATGACTAGCAACAAAAAACAGCGCAACTGGAAGTTAATCTGGAAGTTATTGAATGTAGCAGCAAATACCGGCACACCATCTCTGCTTCTAAAGATAATTAAAGAAAATACCTGGATTAAGCACTTTACCACCTTATTCAACGATTCTCAACCAGTACAATGCGAATTACTTGCAGATTCTAGTCCGATTATGGATTTCAACTTCGACCACCGCGATATCCTGATCCAGATACAAAAATTAAGTATATAGCAAGCTCCTGGCCCAGATGGGCTATCAAATGTAATTCTGAAAATAAATCCCCAAGAATGGGCTTCAGTTCTGTATGAAATATTCAATCAAGTCCGGAGAACAGGTAAACTACCAATTACATGGAAATACTCAATATTAATTCCCATTTTCAAAAAAAGCAATCAGAATCTTCCTACCAACTATAGACCATTTGCACTGCTTGACACACCAGGAAAATATTCGATAGATTATTATTTCAAGACCTGAATAGTTGGATAACCACGACAAAACAGCTCGATCCACATCAGTCTGGTTTTGTACCAGGGCTCGGAACATCAACTAATCTATTAGTAATTACATCACTAAAAAACCAAGCATGGTCCTCCAACCAACCGCAAATTCATCGCATTCATAGACTTCCAGCAAGCCTTTGATTCAATACCCAGAGACATCCTGTAGGAAAAGCTCACAGAAGCAGGTTGTCCAACGCATATTTTGCAAGCATTACGAGAATCGTACACGAATACAGGTTAAGTTAACCCAAGGAGGACTGTTAACACAAGGTATTCAAACAACTAAAGGTTTGAAACAAGGTTGTGTCCTTGCGGCTACTCTTCTTTACTTCTATATCAAAGAAATAAATAAACATATACATGCGGTAAGAGCATTTCCACCCAAACTTGGAGCCCATTGAATATCCCATCTTTTGTATGCAGACAATCTAGTAATAATGGATATGACCTCAATAGGACTACAACGGCAGCTAGAAGCATTAAGAATCTTTGCCCAAGAAAACAGATTAATCATTAACATAAGTAAAACAAACATCCTGAGAATAATTCCAAAATTGCAACCAAAAAACACACCATATTTTAATTGGACAATTGGGAATCAAAAGATTGATATAATCAATGAGTATAAATACCTGGGCATGAACGTCAATAATAGCAAAGGAGATCTCCCATACAAACTATCAAAGATAAGATCCAACATCTACCTCTCAAGCTAAATTAATACATAAGAAATACAGAGCATACTCGTACCTTTCATTAATCAAATATTATAAAGAAAACGTGATCCCAACAATAACCTATGGAGCATACACCAAATCACCAGACAACCACCCAGAATGGAACCAAATAGAAGGAATGTTTTGGAAATTGCTACTACCAAATCCACCAAGTTTCCGTACCCAGATAGTATGTCATGAATTGGGGCTTCTCTCTATGAAAGGAATAGTAATCTGGAATGCGATCATGTTGTTCTCTAAATGCTCGAACAAAGAACACTACCAAAACACAATGCTACCACCTCTGACTAACATTCTGGGGTCAAATCAACCATCTCCCCTATCTCTATGGGAACAATTCTGTTTAACCAATATGACTAATGCTGGTATTGATACAATCCTATTCAATACAAATCCAATCCGGGCGAAACAAAAGTGTTGGCTAGCAGACTGGAATACAAATCAAGAACAATGTGCCAAATACAAGACCTTTAGAGACGGACATTTCATCTTCAAAAAAGCTGGTGAAATACCTGCATTCTTGCAGAAATGTCCAGATCAAGAATATGGTGCACTAATTATGCGCCTACGTTTTAACCTGTGGCCTACAAATGCAGTTATAGCCACAAGATCTAAAGATAAAGCAAAGAACATATGTCGCTTTTGCAACCTAATGAACAAACCAGAAACATTGGAACACCTAATTGTAGATTGCAAAAAACAATCTCTACTACGACAAGAATATTTCTTCAAGTTCTTCGCAGATTTTGGACTCTAACTCCACAATACATATGAAACTACAAAAGACTTGCTGATGACAGGATGTACAAAATAAGAAGATGGAGAGAAAAAGCCGAACGATCAAACATAATTGTAACAATCTTATTTTTTGATTAAACAATAAAAAAATATATATGGATTGTGATTTTTAATGCAGAAAATATATTGTTAAACATAGCAACCACCACATTTCTGACTAGATTGAAAATGGCACAAAAGGCGTAATCTGCCATAATGTTCAAGGACCTGATAAGACCTGCTGAGTGCTACAGAAGGACTTTTTCACAGCTCGTACCTAGCTTATAATTAACATATTAGTAGTACTTTCTTTGATGCCTGCATACATCTCTCTTTTATGTATTCTTTTATTTTAAGTTTTTTCATTTGTTATTTCTCTTAATATAGTAACGGAAACACACAGTTTTTAAAGTTTATATGAATTTGTAAAGTTGTATGTCAACTAAACCAATTTTTTTAAAAAAAATAGTAGGAAATACCACCAATTCCTGCACCATAATTACCCACACTACTCTGAAAGTAAGCCACACATACAATCTATGTAAGCTTTATGATAATTCTTTCTTATGACTTTTCACGATTTTTTGTACACACAAATTGATTTCTTTTAGTACCCACAAACATCCTGATCTATTATCCCTTATACCTATTTGGAGGTAAGATGCATCTTCTTTATATATGGGTCTTAAACCATTACCATATGTAACCCTTCATATAATCCTCTTTTTCTCGGATTCTTAACCCCATAGAACCTACAAGATTACTGTATGAAACGACATCTAGATCGGATATTGGATTTTTATAATTCCCATAAGAATTGGGATGTTAAATCCCAGCCTCTTGAAGAATAAAAATTGATTTTTACTAAATGCAAATTAACTTAATATTTTGGGCATAACACATCTTCTATGGAAAAGAGCTCCTTCGATGGAAAAAAATATATGTTTTCTGTCTTTAACCTATACTTAACTGACTTCAAGGATATTGCTCCTGATAAACATGTTGAAACATGGAATTCTAGAAGAACCATGGAATTCCTGAAACGTTCAATATGAATAAATGATTTACATTTTCTGATCAAACTGAGCTACATAAGTTTTTATTTTTTTTCTTACTAAAAAAATGTTTTCATCACAAAAAATGTCTTATTGAATTCTTGTACATACATGAGGATTTTCATTTAATCATTTTGAGTAAATTAGACATTTCTAATAATTATAAACATTTCGCTGTTTTTGCTTCAATGGTGTGCAGGGGACAAGGGAGAAGAAGGGCAGGAAAAAGAAGAAGAAAAGCATAAAGGAAAGGACTATAATTTAGGACTATGACGAAGAAAAAGGACTTATGAAACAGAAGGACTACAGTGAAGGAATATGATGGGACGCTGCCAAAGGGAAGGGGCAGTACTGATGAGGAGGAGGTGGGCAGGAAAAGGAGGTGGCATGGGGCAGGACAAAGGAGGAAGAAGAGGGCAGGACAAAGGAGGAGGAGGAGGAGGAGGCAGAGGCATGGCGGAGGAGAAGGTCAGTACAAAAGAGGAGGAGGTGGGCAGTAGAAAAGAGGAGAAGAAAATCATAATGAAAAAACCTCTGAAGGGGGAGGACCCAAGGCAAAGCACCGTCTGGAACTTAATCCCGGTGTCGGCGCCAAATGCTCCCACAATTCTCCAATTTTGCAAAATCTCTCAAAACATGATTCTTTCAACAACACCTGACCAAGGAGAAATTCCAACAGATGCACATACCTCACAGTACTGAACTGTTAAAAGATGGCATCCCAAATGCCGGCTACCTACCCTCTCTACATCGCTCTGCTGCTCTCGAGCTAAGTCTGCATTTTTAAACAATAAAATAGAAATAAAAGAGGACGGCCCTGCCAAAGTAGGAGGACCAAGGCAAAGGAGGACTATGATGAAGAAGAGGAAAGGGAAAGAGTTTGATTATTATGGCTAAAGGATTAGAAGAAATAATGGTTAACAGAAGGAATACTATCTGCAGTGAATTCCAAAGTACGTCAATGGCATTGCCATTTGCCATACAAACAAAATTAAAGTTACTCACTGCGGTGACTAGAGTACTCATAGTCCACTTTCCTCCATCCTTGTGGGCGTCTAGCAACATGGGAACAGTGGCGGAACCTTTGGTAGCGAATAATTGAGCTTCCCCTTTAAATGTAGTATAGAGCGTAGCGCGGCCTCGGGGACGCCCCAACGAGGCCCAGCCCTCCGGCGCCTCACCTCAGTCCCCTTTGAACACATCAGACATTTTGATGCCTCACTAGTCTGATGCATATTAGCCCTCTGCATACTAGCGGGGGAAGGTGGGTGGGACGTATGGAGGAAAGGGGACTATGGACTATGAGTACTCAAGTCACTACGGTGAGTAACTTTAATTACTCATACGTCCGCCCCCTTTCCTCTATCCTTTTGGGTGATTCCACCGAACAAGAAACATAGGGGGGAGCTGTGATAACCTGCCTCATATATAGGATGAAGCAAAAAGGTTCTTCAGAACCGCCTGACCATATTTAGCATCGCGCCTGGAGCTGGTGTCCAGCGAGTAGTGCTTACAGAAGGCCTACGGAGTTGCTCAAGTAGCCGCCTTGCTAATGACATCTCAAGAAGCATGTCTCTGAAACGCAACGGCTGTGACCTTGGCTCTGACCGGATGGGCATTAATCCCCTCAGGAATAGGTCTGCCCATGGCCGTTTATGCCTCTGAAATGGCTTGGACCATCCAACGGGCGATAGAAGCCTGAGAGCCAGGGTAGGAGCCCCCAAAAGTCATGAACAATGCCTCAGATTGCCAGAAGGATTTCATCCGAGAGATAATACTTGAGGATCCTCTAGAGGTTCAAGGAACGCAGGGCCCTCTCTGCCTCTGACTCCGGGTTCGGGAAGAACACCGGCAGGCAGATCTCTCGATTGAGATGAAATGGAGAGACCACCGTGGGCAAGAAGTTTGGGCGAGTGCGCAGAATGCCCTTGTCTTCGTGAAACGTGGTGAAGGAATTGCACAAGGATAGCACCTGCAGCTCACTAACCCTGCACACCGAGGTGAGAGCCACCAGTAAAACCATCTTTAGTGTCACCAAGCGGATGTCCACAGAGGCCATCAGCTTGAAAGGCTTGCGCTGCAAAGCTGCCAGAACCACACTGATGTCCTAGACTAGGTCCCAGACAAGGGGCCAGTCAAGGTACGGCCTATGCACTGGTGAAAAAAAGACTAGACCTGAACTCCAGAACGAGCCAGGTGTGCTAAAAAAGCCAGACCGCCATCCAAAGGACAGGTGACAGGGTCCAGACCCTTGTCATGAGCCCAATGGAAGAACCTAGTCCAGTCATTCTTTTACTGGGACGAGTCGAGGATCTCCTGGCCTGCTGAATGATGGCATCCAAAAATTGAGCATGCTCAAGTATCAGCTGGTCAGGAACTAGGCCGCCAGAACCAGCTGGGCCGGGTCTGGATGCTCCACCGCCCTTCCCTGCTACGTCAGGATTCTCCTGCTGGATATTGGAAGGTGGACAGGACTCTGGGAGCACCACTTCAGCAGATCTGAAAACCAGGCTCTTGAAGGCCAGTGGGGGGCAATCAGGATGAGGTTGCAACCCACCGAAGCCAGTAACTTGCGGAGGGTCCATTGGAGCAGAGGGGTGGGCGGGTACACAACGCCTGCGGCCATGCCAACAGATCTGGAAGGCACCTCCCAGAGATCCCTGACCCAGTGCTGGACTGGCCCACCGGGAGACCGGGACATTCCCCGGTAGGCCACGGGGGCAAAGGGCCTCTTTTTTGCTTGCGGGAAGGATACATTTAAATGGGGACGAACATAAATCTACGATCCAGGCCAGCCTGAGCCAGCCTCAGTGGTTTTCTCATATCTGGGTGCTGTTTTTCTGCCCGTGGCTCGAACCGCCGCATTTGCAGGGCGGCACAGCACAAACCACACGTGCCCTAGCATCCATGGGACTGTGCTCCCATGCTCAAGTGCAGCCCGGCCGACCTCTGTGCTTCGCTGAGGACTACAGCCTGACGAAGCTGGAGGCAGGCGTGCGGTAAGTGTAATTCTAACATGATTGCAGGGTAAGATATGTTATGTTTGTGAACGGCGCTTCTATTGTCCACTCTCGAGCTATCAAGAGGGGCAATTCTGCAGTCCTGACATCATCACATTAGCAGCTCTCGCCCGCAGAGCAATGTAGTAGGTGGGGTCAGTTCCCGGACAGATGAGCTGGCTGGCAGAGAGCACTGTGCAAGTGAGCCCTTGCTGACAACTCATACACCAATCTCTTTCTTTTCCGCTCTGTTGACGCATTATTCACCCCATTTAGATGGTTTTCCTGAGTGCCTACTGGTAATTTAGCATGGAACCCACTAGCGCCAGAGCCCATGATGAGGGCACGAGAAGTGTGGCTGTCGGACTAGAGCGGCTTGGGCGTAATCTTTGCACATCACTAACTTCAAACACGGGTTGCGGTGAAGGGATTTAATTTGAAGTCTTGAAACTGCAAATCGTATTCCTGACCGCAGGCTCACAAAGAGCAGATTTGTAGTAATATGCAGCTGGAGCTGAGAGTTGCGCTGCACAGGCACTGGTGGCAGGTTATTTAGGCAACGAGGTTAATGAGGACGTGCGCAGGAGCCCCCAATTGTTATTATTTCCAGGATGGTTGCCTGGGAGGGGAGGGGTAACGGGTACAGTATCATATGTTACCAGTCAGATCTCAGTGGTAAGGTCGTTGTTTATTAGCATGATCGAGCCTGTTAAAGAGACACAATATTGACAGGAGTTTAATCCATTGCTTCCCGCATTGACTGCACCTTCCATTGAGGCTGGGCAGCACAGGACTCATACCCCTGACATCTTCACTATTCGCTTTTGCTGCCTGCATCGTTTCCTTTAACCAACACGAGCCTGCCAGTGGAACTTAAGAACATGCTCTATTTTAAAACCAGCCATGCACAATTCCCCGTTGTTAAAAACTACAGCCACCTTTCCAGCATATATTGAGATGGGAATTTTAACTGCTATAGAAGGAATCACATGCCTGCAATCTGCCCTCAATGCCCTTTATCACCGTAGTCTGTACTCACTGCCATTTTGCACCTCAGTCTGCACTCACTGGCTTGTTGTACATTTGCCTGAATTGAACTATCTTGCTTATTGTACCACCACCGTCTGTACTCAACCAGTATAATACTTCAATTTGCGCTCACTGCCTTATTGTATAGCTCTGTTTGCACAGACTGCCTTGCTGTACATCGATTTACACCCACTGCCTTAGTATATACCCCAATTCACTACCTTATTGTGCCCATCTGCCCGAGTCAACACGCACTACTACATCGTACCTCAATCTGCTGCAATGCCCTGCAGCTGTCAATGTGAATAGAAGGTTGATTGGCGAGAGTTGCACTTATATAAGATTGTAAGTTACACACATTTAGGCCCTTATTCACAGAGTGTATTCCAATGGGATTTTGCTATTACAAAACACTTCTGTGAATTAGGGCCTTAATGTGTATGTCTCTGTTTTGAGTACATGGGCAAGGCCGAGGAGATCTTTCGAGAGCTGTACACAAGGAGTTCAAGTAATTTAGCTGAACTCTGCATTGGCACACCCCAGTGGGGCACGGCGGGGCAGAGAAGCCTGAGAACAGCTCTTGCACCAGTGAGGCCATGGCAGGGTCTCTGGACACGGATACCAGTACACTTCTGAGTGCTGATGAGTGGCAGGGTCTGGGTGTTATACAGTGTCACAGGGAGCCATGGTTAATGCACCATCAGGGCCATCCCTAGGATCTGCGGGTCCCTGCGGGGCACAACGTGTGTGGGACGGCTTTATTTGCATCGCACAAAATTATGTCACAAAATGTGTCATTAATATCCCTGGGGATCAAATAAACTGATGATCAATATCTGAATTTTAGCTACTAATATTATGGTTGTAGCAATATCAGGGTTGATGCTTATTGTGGAGTAGTCGAACAAGTGGGCTGAATCATTTGTAGAGCTGGGTACCTCAAAATAAAGTACTGTGACTCGGAAGAGCAGGATAAAGAGTAATGAAGATCATTGGTAAGTAATCCAAGCATACCTAATGTGACTGCACGTTCCAATGATGTAAGGGCAGAGATTGGCCTTGGGCCAGACAGAGCAAAGTGCTTTTGATGCAGGATAGGGCAATCATAACAAAGCCTATTTACCAGAAAGGTACTAAGGCAGTCAGAGTATGCAATTCCACAGGTCTTCAAATGTCATCAATAGGGCACACATCATAATTAAAGTACTCCAACAATACAGGAATCTTTATAGAAATATGTTAAACAGAAAGAGTACTGTGTTATCACCCCATCTTGAAGACTACAAATACTAGAATGCAATTCCACAAAATGATTTTAAAAAATGGCTTTTAGCTTGTCTTTCAAGACTTAATCATAACAAAAGATATTGTGAAATGGTAACCTTTCTTTTTAACACACCAAATGAGGACATATGAATGCTATTGCTCTAGTGCACAACTCTTGTTTGTTAACATATTTTAATTATCTTTAAAGACGACAGATTTGGGTGGCAACCAGTTTTTCTGTATGTGCTTTCAGAATAAAATTCCCCTTTTGAACGCCTTGTCCAAAACTAAAAGTTCTTAAATGGACCATTACTTTAAACAACGAGGTGTTGAGCCCTAACTGTGAGGTCCCATGGGTCTGATGGGCTTCTGAACAGGTGGGCCAGAGGTATTTGTCTATAGAAGCACGTCACATGGGGTTGGGTGCTGACAGCACGGCCTCCATAAAACAGGCACAATGAAAAGCCCCGTGGCTGGAAGCAGCCCAGCCTTTGTTACTTCTTATACTCATAGCAGCAGGTCCACAGCTCTCGGGTCCTCAAGTGCGCGTGGCCCGGGGTGACCGCACAGACTGCCCATCCCTTGGTCTC
Organism: Ambystoma mexicanum; assembly: GCF_040938575.1. Lineage (NCBI taxonomy): Eukaryota > Metazoa > Chordata > Amphibia > Caudata > Ambystomatidae > Ambystoma > Ambystoma mexicanum. The sequence continues at coordinate 103,451,024 of NC_090928.1, forward strand.
GCTCTGAGGGCCGGTCCAAGGATTTACAGGGCCATGGAAGGTAAAAGATGTATGGGCCCCCGTTTTTGCATACAAACTCACATCAGCAACATCATGGAACATGACATCACAGAATGAGACTTTAATACTCAAGGTGATCATGCAAAGTTATGTTAAAAGAAGCTGCCAGAAGTAAGGCTACAGACCAAGACACTTTGTGATGTCCAGTATATGATTGTCTGCTGTTATTATTACATATGTGGCAATATCATGAGCAAGGCTTCTTTGGAGTAGTGAAAAGTGTGAGCAGAATCATTTCTAGGGACTTCTAATTTTGATAAGCTGCAGGGCCTCATTTACAAAAGTGGTTTTCAATGGCGCAATCCCAATGCTTTGTAAATAAAGCAGTCTCTTGGCTCGGGCACTTGAACCAGGGTTGGACTGGCCTCTAGCGAACTCAGGAGATTTTCTGGTAGGCCTCTGCACCCTGGGCCTCTTTCCAAATGTTCTCATATGGGGCCACTTTGAAAACTATTTCCAGGGCCTCTTTTGGTTCCCAGTCCAGCCCTGCCCTGACCTCGTCCTGGCCATGGAGCAAAGGGGGGGGGGGGGGTGGGGGGCACTTGGAATTCAGAAGGGATGCAAATAAATCCAGGTCAGCGAACATGCAACGCTGGATCAGGGACAAAAAGGAGCCAGTGTGCAACTCACACCTGTAGGTGTTGAACTTCCAAGCGGCTCAGCTGGTCCGCTTCTGCAGTGCTGTCCCCAGGAGGTGGACTGCTGAAATCCAAATCCCGTCCGTCAGGTCGCATTCCCAGAAGAGGGGTCGGAGAGGGGGTTGGCGGCTGCCACCCTGCTTGTTCAGGTAAAACATTGTAGTAGAATTATTCGTCCTGACCAGAACAGACTTGTCCCTGATGAGGGGCAAAAACGCCTTGATGGCCAAGCCCACTGCCCTGAGCTCGAGCAGATATATATGCAGGAGGGCATCCGTCCTGGACCATGGGTCCATGAATCGCATAGCCCTCCAGAATAGCCCCTCCTGCCGAAAGGGAGGAGTCCGTTGTCACCTCCAGGGTAGGCTCCGGTCAGGTGAAGGGTGCTCCACTTAAACATTGCAATCGACCAGAGAAGATCGGGCAGTAGGAGCGGTAGTATTTGGACCCTGTCCGACAGACCCTAGACCCTGTCTCCGGATTCCAATTGGTAATGCCAGGTGGAGCTGGAGGCGAGTGTGCTGTACAGTGAGCATGCAGGAGACCATCAGGCCCAGAATGTGCTGCAACCACCAATCCGAGGTGGTCGAGTTGGCCAGAAATTGCTCCACCGCCTTGTGGAGGGACAGCAGCCTCTCAAGATTAGGGAACACCTGCTAACAGAAGTGTTCCAACGCACCCCTAGGAAGACCAGTTCCTGAGATGGGCACAACTATGACTTCCTCTGGTTGAGAGAGAACGCCAGCTGATGAAGGATATCGGCCAATCTCTGGCATGAGTACACCACCTCTTCAGGCAAACCCGCCCTCACCAGCCAGTGGTCCAGGTAAGGGTACAGATAGCCCTCCACTTCGTTCATGCACTTCGTGAAGACACGAGGGGCAGAGTACATAATCGTGAACCACAGAAACATCCAATGCGGTTGGTAGATGGGTACATGCAGGTACGCATTCTTGAGGTCCAGGGAACACATGCAGTCCCCCTGCACACAGAGACTTAGCTATGTGCGCGGGAGTAATCATCTTGAAGCGTTCCAGCCGTAAAGACAGATTTAGAAATGACAGGTCCAGAACCACCCTTAGGCCAGCCTGGTTGTTCTTGGGTACTGCAAAAATCCTGGAATAGTAACGTAAGTCCCCATCTACAAGAGGAACCAGTTCTATCGCCTGCATTTCCAAGAGCAAAAGGACCTCCCGTAAAAAAGACCCGGGGTCCCGATCTGACAAAGAGGAGGAGAGCATGATAGAGGCAAAGAGGAAGAGGAAGACTGAAGCCTGTAAAGAATACGGATTGGATCCACAGGTTGCTGAAAAGATGCTTCCAAGTGTCCTGGAACAGAGCCAAACACACACCCCTGCCCATTCCCTCACAGGTGAGCTGTGGTCCCTGACCTGGATGTCACTGCTTCTTGGCTTCAGCGACAGGAGCAGAGGAGGGGGAGCGCAAAAACCCACACAACGGCCTCTGCTGCTTCCTCCTGTTGTCGCTGGGTGACCGATCAGGCTTTGTGTACCGTGGCCCTTGAAGCCGGAGAAAGCGCAGGGCATGAATTTGGTCCTGCCCTGGGACTGAGGGAAGGATTTCTGTCCAGGTTTTGTCAGGATGGCCAATGACTTGGCGGTTTAAGTGGAGGTTTTCTTCATTGTCAACTCGTCGGTTGACCAATGAAAAAGGTCCATGCCCTCGAAGGACAGATCCAGGATCCACTCCTGCTCGTCAGATGAAAACTTAGTGGTGTGCATCCATGCCGTCCTTCTCACCTTGAAACCAAGGCACAATCCACTGCTGGCTGGGTCGATGTGGGAGACCGAAGACTCCATGAGGTCCTGTACAATGGCCCAGTGTCACGCTCACCTGGTCTCCACGGGGGCGTTGCACGAAGCTGAGCGATGGATGCCTGCACGTGTCTTCCCATGTCTCACTACTTCTTCACATGGGAGCGTTTGCCTAGAATGTTGAAACGAGATGTTAACCAGTCATGAGTGGCGGGCTAGGCTCCCACCTCCCGTAACCTCTTAGTGCCCCTCTCTGCTTATGCCTCACCTCAGGTGTTTTAATGGCGGACTCTCCGTCCTGCAACTGAATGCAGGGGCGCGGTAATGTTCCAGCCTCTCCACTGGATCTAGTTGCGTCACTGATCCTGCGGGCTGTAGCAGAGTCCTGAACAACTGTGACTCTGTAGGTAAGTCTCTATGCCAATAGACTCTTGGCATAGTTTGCTTAAATGTTCTTAGTTGCCAAAGTTCTCACTATTGTTCTTCCTTTACAGGTACGATTTAGGAGGGTGCCAGATGAAGGATTGCTGTCTCCCCACGACGCGAAGCAGAATTCCTGCAGGTGAGTATTAGCGCGAGAGTACGCGGTGTCAAAATGTACAAAAATGGTTCTTTCCTTTGCGTGACTAACCTGTTGTTCTTTCTTTCCTCTTCTGCAGGTGCGTTGTAGCTCCGGAGCGGCAATTGCGTGAACCGTTTCAGTGGAATACAGGAAGAGCGCAGCCTCCGGATGAGTATTGGCTCTCTATGCGCGTTTCTCCTTTCTGCAGATGCGACAATCCTGAGAGCGGCAGATGGAAAGGCCTTTCGGATGGACTGCTTCTCAGGTAAGGACTCAACCGCTGTTCTTGTTCTCTCTTCCTTTCCTTTATCCAAATGTGCTGATGGTTCGGATTTCCCAAGGCAGGTGTGGCTGAAGACCGGGTTACTGGAGCTAAGCAGACACAGTGAGCGTTACGCTGCAGGAGTGCAGAATAACGCGAAGCATGTTCTGTCCTTAGGGTGTGGTTTATATAGCCTTGCACAAGTAGTCCCAGCTAAAGTAGTCCCTCCAGCCACAGCCTGCACAAGTAGTACCAGGTAAAGTAGCCCTTCCAGCCACACCCGAAGCTAGACTGTATGGCTCAGTTCTTTTTGGCTGGGCTATGTGTGTTTCCATGCTCCCTGCAACAAGATGGAATAACATGAGCCTGGCCCAACGGCGCCAGAACTGACTCCAGGAAGCCCTAAGGCAACCCTTTGGGGCCTTAAAGGTCCCCATGGGTGCCAGCAACTGGGGTAGGCTGGTCTGCACCTGATGTTTGGGGGTATATACCATAACAGCACTCCCTCCCAAGTCCCCCCTTAGGGTGGGTTCCCCCACTGGTCCAGGTTTGCTTGGATGATTATGATGGAACCTTTATACCAAGCGTGGCGCATGAATGTGGTTACTAGGTTCCCATGTTCTTTCTTGTCTACTAGATAGAATAGATAGATAGTTTTGACTCAACAATTTTGGAGTCCAGAATATCCTTAACCTCAAATTCAGGCTCCCCGTCGACCATGATTGGTTTTGGTGGTTTCGTTATTCGAGTTCCAGGTTGCACTGGTTTCAAAAGCAAGACGTGAAACACAGGATGGATTCGCATATGTGGAGGTAACTCCAATTTCACAGCCACCGGATTAATAATGGCCCTAATGGTGCATGGTCCCAAATATCTGGGATTGAAAGTATGAGTTCCTTTTACTGGTATGTGTTTCGAGGGTAGCCAGACTTCATCCCCAACCTGATACTTTGGAGCTTCACTCCTATGTAGGCCTGCAGATCTTCTGTATTTTTCCTTAGCTTGCCTTGGATGTTCTGTCGCCCTTTTGAAGGCTTGTGTGATTGTAGTACGCGAACTTCTTACGGCTGGCAATTCCAAAAGTTGAGGTGGGTCAAGGTTGGAGGTTCGTCGATGCATCCCGTATATCGTATACAACGGACTCTACCCAGTGCTGGTGTGTAAGGAATTGTTATAGGCATACTCGGTTATCCACAAAACATCTTTCCAACCGCCTTCCGTTTGGTGTAACATGCATCTTAGGTACTGTTCTAATGTTTGGTAGGCTCTCTCGGTCTGACCATCGGTTTGAGGATGGAGGCTAGTGGAAAGTCTTACATCCATTTGGGCTAACTCGCAACATTTTTTCCAAAAATGTGAGATAAATTGGCTTCCACGATCTGAAATCAGGACGGAGGGGAATCCGTGTATTCGGACAATCTGTTCTAGGAACTCCTTTGCCAGGACTGAGATGAGGGTAAGCCTTTTAAGGGAATGAAGTGGGCCATTTTGGAAAATAAGTCTACTACAAATAAAATGGTGTTGAAACCATTACAAGGAGGGAGATCAGTGATAAAATCGATGGACAGTGTATGCCAGGGTGTAGGTGGTATATCCAGAGGTTGTAGTAGGCCTGGTGGTCTCTTTTTTAGCCTTGTTTTGTGCACAAATACCGCATGAAAGCACAAACTGTGTGATGTCTTTACGCCATGTTGGCCATCAAAAATGCAGCCTGATTTTGGCTTCAGTTTTTGCAATTCCAGGATGACCTTCTACCAGTGATTCATGGCAATTTGAGATGACCTTTTCCTGAAGTTCCTTACTGGGTAGATAAAGGTGTCCCTGAAAGTATGGCAAATGATTTGTGACTGAATGGTGTTTGCTTTTAGATGGCCAACCCTGCAGAGTCTTGGTATCGAAATTTCCTGATGGATGTCATCCAGGGTCAGAGAGGTCGTAATTCCAAGGATTCTTCCTCCAGGGATGATGGCTATTGGGTCTGGACTTGTGTATGCTTCATCTATCCCAATGCGGGACAGAGCATTAGCTTTTCCGTTTCGACAACCAGGTTGGTATGTAATCACGAAATCGAATTCAGCAAAGAACAGCACCCATCTGAGTTGGCGAGAGGCTTGGGCCTTTGCCATCTTCAGGTATTGTAGATTGCGGTGATCTGTGATTACCGTGATGGTGTGTCTTGCTCCTAGGAGATAATGCTGCCAGGCTTTAAAAACGCCACCTTGATGGCTTAAAGTTCCTTGTCCGTCACAGCCTAATTTAATTCCCGTGCTGTGAATTTGGGACCAAAAGGCCACCGGGTGAAGTTGACCCGCCCCAGGGTCCTTTTGAGAGAGGGCCACACCCATTGCCAGGCTGGAAGCGTTGTCTCTACCACGTACGGGAGATCTGGGCGAGGGTGTTTCAGGATTAGAGCTGAGGTGAATTTCTGTTTCAAGTCCTGGAAGGCCTTTTCCGTCTCTTCTGGCCATTGAAAGCTTTTATTCTTCCGCAGTAAGGATGTGATGGGATGTACCAGTTGCGAAAAGCCCGGAATGAATCGACGATAGAAGTTCGCAAACCTGAGCATACTATGGACTCCTTTGATTGAAGTTGGAGAAGGCCAGTTGGGGATGGCATCTACCTTACGCAAATCCATACGAACACCATGAGGGGTTAGGAAAAATCCAAGAAACTCTACCTCGGTAACATGGAAGAGCATTTTTCTAATTTAGCATATAACTTGTGTTGCCAGAGTTTTTCAAGGACAGCACGGAAAAGGAGTACACCAGAATGTCGTCTATGTACCCTAAAACAATGACATCAATCAATTCTCGTAGGACGTTGTTCATGAAATATTGAAACACTGCAGGGGCATTACAAAGCCCATGGGGCATCACCTGATATTCAAATAGCCTATATTTGGTATGGAAGGCGGTTTTCCATTCGTCCCCTTTTTTAATTCGTACAAAATGGTACGCCCCTCTGAGATCTAACTTAGTGTAAAGTCGAGCATCTTTTATTTGATCCAGTAGTTCAGGGATTAGAGGCAAGGGGTACCGATTTTTTACAGTCACTTTGTTCAATGCGTGGTAGTCAATACAAGTCCTTAAATCTCCTTTCTTTTTAGGAACGAAGAATAAGGGCGAGGCTGCAAGGGACAGGGACGGACGAATGAAACCGTTCGCCAGATATTGGTCTAGATATTTTTTTTTAATGAAGGTTCTCGGGCTCAGTGAGCGCATAGATCCGACCGCATGGAATCTGTGCGCCAGGTATAAGGTCGATCTGGCAGTCATATGGTCTATCGGGCGGAAGTGTATTGGCTTGATCCTTCTGGAAAACATCCCGATAGTCTTGGTATTTCTGGGGTAGTGGATTTGCTAGACTCATGATTGTTGCCACCTCTTTGGTCAAGGATTCTTCTGCTTGATAGCATGTACAAGCACATTGGACTGAGGTAGTAAGCCTCTTAGCACGCCAGCCGATGCAAGGATTATGTGACTAACCATGGCATTCCCAGAATTATTTGGAATTGTGGAGCCTTGATTAAGTCGAACACAATGGCTTCCCAATGCCCATCTTGGCACAAAAGTGTCATCTCTTTCGTCGAGTGTGTTACGCGACCTGAAGAAATCTCTGTTCCGTGGACAGTGGTGACTAAATCAGTTGTTGCCTTCTGGCAAAGAGGCAGATTCATCCTTGAAGCCAATTCCTGATCCATGTAGTTACCAATGGCTCCGCTGTCGATGTAAGCTCTGACCGCGTGCATACGAGACGGTTGCTGGTGACTGATGAGAATCATTGGCAAGGCTAGGTGCGAGGTCTGGGAACCCTTTTCACTAGACAAACGGACCTCTACGCTTGTCGGGTGTGGAAGTTTTCCGGCTCTGGCTCTGCCCAGACCTTGTCGGCAACCCCTACTGCCTTCTTGGGTGGTTTCACTGGACACTCTCGGAGGAAGTGGCCGGCTGTTCCGCAATACAAGCACAACTGTTGTTGCCTTCTTTTGTCTCTTTCAGCCTTGGATAGTGGTCCCCGCACTCCTCCAATCTGCATGGGTTCGGACATGTCGGTGGTTTTGGAAGCATTTTCCCTTGGACGCACAAACACCCGAGTTTCCATTCTTGCTCGGTCAGCTTTACGGTTCTGTAGTCTGTGATCAAGCTGCACCACAAAGTCAACGTATTCCGCACAGTCTCTAGGTGGATTGACCACTTGAGCCAAAACGTCCTTTAACTCGCCTCTCAACCCACGGTGAAACAGCGTTGTTCTTTTGTCGTCCGGCCAACCGGTTTCCACTACCAGTCTGCTGAAGGTTGCGATATAGGTTAACAGATCTTGGTTCCCTTAACGCAGAGACAGGAGTTCGTTATCTAGCACTTGGCCTTCGGAGTGGCGGGCAAACAACTTCTCCATATCCTGTTGAAACCTCTGAAAGTCTCGTAGGAGGGGGTCATCCCGATTGACTAGTGGTACCGACCAGTCCGCGGCACTGCCACTGAGATATGAAAGCACAAAGGCCACCTTTGATTGGTCATTTAGAAAGGCTCCTGGCCTGCATAGGAAATGAAGACGAAACTGGTTCATAAAAAACGCATACCTTTTTGGGTCTCCCGCAAAAGTTTCAGGGGGAGCCAAAGGTACGGCTCCCGAAAGGACCACCTGTACAGGGTTACTTGATGGAGCTGGGGCTGATGATCCCATTCCAGGTAGCAGTGTTTGGCCAGCCTGTGATTGAAGCAATTGTCTGGCTAGGTCATCCGTGCGATCCTTGGCCACAATCAGTTCTCTCCTTAAGGCATTGGTTTTTTGCTGAGTTGAATGCACCTCGGCCCTGAGTTCACCCAAAAGCTGGGCTAACTGGTCAGTCTCTGAGGTTTCCATGATGCCCAGGTAGAGGACTTTTGTAAGGCTTTGCGTTCTGTCACGCTCACCTGGTCTCCACGGGGGCGTTGCACGAAGCTGAGTGATGAATGACTGCACGTGCGTCGCACGAAGGTGAGGGATGGATGCCTGCACGTGTCTTCTCTTATCTCACTACTTCTTCACATGGGAGCGTTTGCCTAGAATGTTGAAACGAGATGTTAACCAGCCTTGGAGGGGCAGGCTAGGCTCCCACCTCCCGTAACCTCTTAGTGCCCCTCTCTGCTTATGCCTCACCTCAGGTGTTTTAATGGCGGGCTCGCCGTCCTGCAACTGAATGCAGGGGCGCGGTAATGTTCCAGCCTCTCCACTGGATCTAGGTACGTCACTGATCCTGCAGGCTGTAGCGGAGTCCTGAACAACTGTGACTCCGTAGGTAAGTCTCTATGCCAATAGACTCTTGGTATAGTTTGCTTAAATGTTCTTAGTTGCCAAAGTTCTCACTATTGTTCTTATTCCTTTACAGGTACGATTTAGGAGGGTGCCAGATGAAGGATTGCCGTCTCCCCACGACGCTGAGCAGAATTCCTGCAGGTGAGTATTAGCGCAAGAGCACAGCGTCGAAATGTACAAAAATGGTTCTCTTCCTTTGAGCGACTAACCTGCTGTTCTTTTTTCCTGTTCTGCAGGTGCGGTGTAGCTACGGAGTGGCAATTGCGTCAACCGCTTCAGTGGAATACAGGAAGAGCGCAGCCTCCGGGTGAGTATTGGCTCTCTATGCGTGCGTTTCCTTTCTGCAGATGCGACGATCCTGAGAGCGGCAGATGGAAAGGCCTTTCGGATGGACTGCTTCTCAGGTAAGGACTCAACCGCTGTTCTTGTTCTCTCTTCCTTTCCTTTCTCCACAGGTGCTGATGGTTCGTGGTTCCCAAGGCAGGCGTGGCTGAAGACCGGGTAACTGGAGCTAAGCAGACACGGTGAGCGTTACGGTGCAGGAGTGCAGAATAACGTGAAGTGTGTTCTGTCCTTATGGTATGGTTTATATAGCCTTGCACAAGTAGGCCCAGGTAAAGTAGTCCTTCCAGCCACACCCGAAGCTAGACTATATGGCTCAGTTTTTTCTGGCTGGGCTATGCGCGTTTCCATGCTCACTGCAACAAGATGGAATAATATGAGCCAACGGCTCCAGGACTGACTCCAGGAAGCCCTAAGGCAACCCTTTGGGGCCTTAAAGGTCCCCATGGGTGCCAGCAACTGGGGTAGGCTGGTCTGCTCCTGATGTCTGTGGGTATGCACCATGACAGCCAGGCATCTGCCAGACCGGCCTTTAAGAATGCTTGCTTGTCCGAAGGGAGGTTGGGCAGAAATTCCCCAAGCTCCTGCCACAGATTCTGCCAGGAGGGCAGTTCTACTAGGGCTCTACAAGTTGACTCGAAACAGGTGCATTTCATTTATTGGATTTGCACAGCACTTTCGCTAAAGCCCTGAACAATATCAGTAATGGTACAATAAAAATGATCAAGAATTACAAAATGAGATGAAAGAAGGTGAGTTTTGAGGGAATAACGAGAGGAGGAGAGCGAGGAAGACGAGTGAATCACAAGCGGCAAATCATTCCAAAACGGAATGCTGCACGGGGAGGTCTGGGAGTGGATAGAAGAAAAAGAGATTGGGAATGTATGATAACTAGGAGAGGAGGCAGAGACCATTTAAAATTGAGGCACAAGGAGGGAGTGAAAATAAGATATGAATGGAAGAATTGTAGATTAAACAGTGGGGCTAGACGATAAGCGGGGGAAACCAATAAGCATAGCTGAGCAGTACTCCAGTCTAGAAAGTATAGCGATATTAGCAGTTTAGTAGCATGGAATGATAAGAGGGAGTGAACCTTGAAAAGCTGTAAGCGAGAAACTCGAGCTATTAGGCGATGTGAGAAGAGAAAGTAACTTGTGAAGGAACAAGTTACTTACCTGTAACTGTTGTTCTCCAGCATGGGTCTGGCATGGATTCACATGCTCATGAATATTCCCCGTCGTCAGGCTGGGAATCCTCGGTAAAGAAAAAACCAGTATCAGTTTCGTTTCTGATCTGTCTTTCGTAGCAATAACCAATCACTGGTCTCTGCGTCATACTGACCACAGCCAATGACTGCCCTCTACCTAAGCACCGCCTCTGGCAGCCATCTTCAGATTTGGAAGCACGTGAAGTGGCAGTATGACCAAGTGAAGAGCCGCAGAGGGGTAGGCGGGAGGGTTCGCATGTGAATCCATGCCAGACCCATGCTGGAGAACAACAGTTACAGGTAAGTAACTTGTTCCTTCTCCAGCATGGGGTCTGGCATGGATTCACATGCTCATGAATAAAGAATACATAGCAGTACACACATGCACAACCACGGGAGGTGGCGAAGGCTCAACATTAAGCATCACATCAACTCAACATTAAGCATCTTACCTCCTCACCAGGCCCACCTCAGGCGAACAGGTTGCGCAGCACTGCTTGGCCGACCCTGGACTCCTCCCTGGAATCCCGGTCGACGCAGTAGAATTTCGTGAAGGTGTGCGTTGACCTCCACGTAGCAGCCCTGCATATGTCCAGCAGGGGCACACCAGATAGGAACGCCGTGGTAGCTGCGATCGCTCTGGTGGAATGGGCTCTCGGACGGCCAGGCAGCGGTCGGTTTGCCAACCGGTGACAGTACATGATACAGCCGGAGAGCCATCTGGAGATGGAAGCCTTCGAGAGAGCCTTCCCCTGATTGACAGGTCCAAAGTTCACAAAGAGTTGTGACGTCTTCCGAAAACCCTTCGTGCGGTCCACGTAGAACTTCAGCGCTCTAGCTACATCCAGCGAGTGCAAAGTCCTCTCAGCCGGCGACGAAGGCGACGGGAAGAACACAGGTAACACCAAGGGTTCGTTGAGATGGAAGTCCGACGGTACCTTGGGCATGAAGGAGGGGTGCGTCCTGAGCACTACCCTCGTGTCGTGGAAAGTCAAGTACGGGGCCTTGCAGGAAAGGGCCTGGATCTCTCCCACTCGTCGTGCGGAGGTGATGGCCACAAGAAAAGCTGTTTTCCACGATAGAAACTTCAACGGTGCCGAGTGCAGAGGCTCGAACGGAGGTCCCATGAGCTTGGTCAGCACCACGTTGAGCTCCCACGCCGGGGCCGGAGCCTTCACCGGCGGGAACGATCTGAATAGTCCCTTCATGAACTCTTTCACCAGACGATGAGACCACAAGGACGTCCGCCCCGTGGTTCTGGTGTATCGGGAGATCGCAGCAAGATGAATCTTGATGGACGCGTGTGCCAGTCCAGCTTTGGCCAGCGTCAGCAGGTACGGCAGTACTTGGGGAGCCGTAATCCGTAGAGGGTTAATCTTCTGTGCGTGGCACCAGACAGAGAACCTCTTCCATTTGTGTCCGTAGCATTTAAGAGTCGAGGACGCCCTGGCCTTTGCAAGAACCTCTCTGCAATCGGCCGGTATGTCGTATCCTCCAAACTCTAGCGCTGCAGGAGCCAGGCCTGCAAGTTCAGCGACTTCGGGTCGTGGTGGAGGATGGCGCCTCCTTCCCTGGAGAGTAGATCCGCGTCCGCCAGCAGCTTGATCGGCGGGGACGCTGACAAGTCCAGAAGGTCCGGGAACCATATCTGCCTCGGCCACGCAGGTGCGACGAGGATCATCCTGCACCGTGACCTCTTGAGCTGGTTGACGAGCCGGATTAGCAGAGGCAAGGGAGGGAACGCGTAGAGGAACAGGCCCTCCCAGGGGAACGAGAAAGCATCGCCCATGCTCCTAGTCTGGGGAAACCTGCTGGCGAACCTCCGGCACTTGGTGTTCGTAGCCGTCGCGAACAGGTCGATCTGGGATGTGCCCCACCGTCGGAAGAGGCGATCCACCAGATCCTGCCGTAGTTCCCACTCGTGGCACGAGCGCAGCTCCCTGCTGAGTGAGTCGGCGATGGTGTTTTTTATCCCTGCCAGATGAAACGGCACCAGAAAAATCCCTTGGGCGACGGCCCAATGCCACAGGTCCTGCGCCTCCTTGGACAGCGCTGGGGACCTGGTTCCGCCCTGTTTCCTGATGTAAAACATGGTGGTGGTGTTGTCGGTGAAGATCCTCACCACCTTGCCCTTCAGGGACGGAAGGAAGGACCTGAGGGCCCAAAACACTGCACGGAGCTCCAGGACGTTGATATGCAGGGACTTCTCCGTCGGGAGCAGGAGTCCCCTCGCGTGCAGATTTTCGGTGTGCGCTCCCCACCCTTCCAGGGAGGCATCCGTGGTCACAGTCTCCTGGTGGGCTGGGGTCTGGAAGTCCATGCCCGCCGTCAGATGCGCGCGGGTGCCCCACCACCGTATCGCTCGTCGGAAACTCTCGTCGAGCTTGATCCTTTCTTCGAAGCTGCCCGTCGTCTGGATCCAGCGCGCATCCAGGAATTCTTGCAACGGGCGCATCCGGAGCCTGCACATGGGAATGAGGTAGATGCAGGAAGACATCATCCCGAGGAGGGACTTGATGGATCTCACTTTGGCCGCGTCGGCCACCAACATCCGTTGCACTTTGCCCAAGATGGTCCTGGTCCTCTCCTCCGACGGGGAGGCCAGAAGGGACACTGTGTCGAGCCTCGCTCCCAGAAACAGTGCGACTTGCGCGGGCACCAGGTGGGATTTGGCGTAGTTCACGGAGAATCCCAGGTCCGTGAGGAGTTGGACGGTCCTTGCTGTGTGGACCACGGCGAGCTCCTTCGTCTTGGCGCGGATGAGCCAGTCGTCCAGGTAGGGGTAGACGTGAATCCCCTCGCGGCGCAGCTGCGCCGCCACCGGTGCGAGGCACTTGGTGAATACCCTGGGTGCCGACCGTAGTCCGAAGGGAAGGGCTTTGAACTGGTAATGACGCCCTTGGACCACGAACCTGAGGAATTTTCGGTGCCCCTTTAGGATTGGAATGTGGAAGTAGGCATCCTCCAAATCCAACGACGATAGGAAGTCTCCTTCCTCCAGTTGACCCAGGACGTGCTGTAGGGTGACCATCCGGAACTTCTGCGCCTTGATGAACTTGTTCAGCCGTCGCAGGTCTAGGATGGGGCGCCATCCTCCCGTCTTCTTCTTCACGAGGAAGTATCGCGAGTAGACTCCGGAGCCCCGAAGCCTCTTTGGGACGAGTTCGATGGCGCCCTTCCTGAGCATCGCCTTTACCTCCAGGAGAAGTTGAGGGACGTGAAGTTCTTTCCTGGCCACGGGGGGGACGCGCGGGCACCTTCTTTGAAACTCGAGCGCGTGGCCCCGGGCCAGGGCGTCCAGCACCCAACGGTCGGTGGAGATGGACTCCCACACGCTGACGAAGCCCGCCAGCCGGCCTCCTACCGGGGTGCTTCGGTGGGGGCCCGACCCCACGGCCGGTTCAATCCTGCTTGGACGCGGCCTTGCCGCCTTGACCTCCTTGGCGACGACGGCGGGGTCCGCTAGACTTGCCTTGTCCTCTGTAGGCCTCTTGCGACGACGAGCGGGCCGCTTGACGGTAGGAAGAGAAACCGCCGCCGGAACCTTTGGAGGCGCCCTTGCCTCCGCCGCTCCGAAAGGGCGTCCGTCGTTGCTGCAGGACTCCAAGGGCCCGGGCCGTCTCAGTATCCGCCTTGATGGCCTGGAGGGAATCGTCCACCGTCTTCCCAAACAGGTTGTTCCCGTCGAAGGGCATGTCCAGGACTCTGGTCTGGACGTCCTGCCGAAAGTCCGTAGCTTTGAGCCATCCACGACGTCGAAGGCAAACGCCGTTGCCCAGCTGGCGGAACCCCGCGTCGGCGATGTCCGTCGCCACGGTGATAGCGTGGTCCGAAGCCACTTCACCTTCCTGGAGGATCTCAAGGGCCTCCGCCCTCTTGTCGTCCGGCAGAAAATCCAGCAGGGGAGCCATCTTGTACCAGAGCTCCCTGTCGTAGCGGGCCACGATAGCCAAGGCGTTGGCCGCTTTAATCGTCGTCGCTGCCGACGAGATGACTCTACGTCCCATAGTATCCAATTTCTTTCCCTCGCCGTCCGGCGGGGAAGTCGATGTGGAGGCTGCACCCCCCCCTGCTTTCTTCCTGGCTGCCGCGGAGACGACGGAGTCCGGGGTAGGCTGCGCCCGGAGGCATAGGGGGGCCGTGTCTGGGACCCGGTACTTCTTCTCGTACCGGTCTCTTCTAGCTGGCGTCGTGGAAGGGTTCTTGAGGAGGGAAAGGCCCTCATCCCAAATGTCGTCCAACAGAGGCACTGCGAGGACCGTCTTCCTCTTGGCCTCGCGCCGCTGATAAAGGAAGCCTTCCTTTTTCTTCTCCTCAGGGCAGAGTTGGAAAAGCTCGGAAGCCCTGGAGATCATGGAGTGGAAAGATCCGATCTCGTCGGGCGGAGAAGCCCTGGTGGGAGGCGACGACGGAAAATCCTCGTCGTATGCCTCGTCGTCCGTACCCGTCGCTGCCGTGTCAGTCCCCGTATCATCCCCTCGGGTGGATGGGGAGGAGGGCTGGACGGGGCGCGACGGTTGAAAAGGAGGTGGAGGATGGATCCTTCTTTTCTTGGTAGGGGGAACACCAGAAGGTCCCGGTTCTGGATCCCCCGACGGGAGAGGTTCCTCCGTCGGTAACGGTAGCCTCGTCCTTATCTCAGTGCATAAGGACTGTATGGCCAACAAAATGGCCGCCGAGTTGTCTCGCGGCGTTGGCAGAGGGGAATCCGACGGGCGAGCAGGGGCCCCGTCGGTATCCTCGACGATGTCGTCGTCGTCACCTGCGTCGGGGCCCATTCCGACGGGCTGGTCTTGTTCCACGCCAAGGCCGTGGCTTAAGACCTCGATCAGCTCCTCTTCTGAGGTTGAGGCCGAATCTACGACGACGCCCTGCCCCCCCTTCTTCCCCACGGAGGGTTTCACGGGGGTCCTATCGATGGGCACAAAAGAAGACTCCCTCCGAGGAGGCAGGGAGATTCTGGGCCCTGAGGTCGCCACCACTGGTGCAGCCTCCACAGGCTGGGCCAGGGCCGCCGCGACCGTTTCGATAGAGGGCTTGGTCGGATGGATCAAGGCCTTCACCACCTTAGGTGCGCTCACCGCCTTATCCTTGAGGGAGGGGGCACTGCCACGCTCCTCCTCTGCCTTAGAGCTCGACCGGGGCCGCTCCAGGAGCTTCGCCGGGTGCTCGGCCTTCCTCTTACCCGACCCAGAGCGTTGGCTCGTGGTTGATGGCGCCGGGGAGGGTGCGCCCTGCCTGGCGCCCGTAGAGCCCGACCGTTCGGCGCTCCCGGTGCCAGCGGACTCGCGGTGCTTGGCCTTATGTTGGGCCCCCGTCGCCGGGGCGCCCTCAAAGGTCTTAGAAGACCGCTCGGATTTCTTCTTCTTCTCGCCAGACGGGCTCTTACCCTCCAGCCAGTTGGCGAGACGTTGATGACGGTCCTTCATGGTCCGTTCCGACATGTTGCCGCAAAACGCACAGTCCTTTTCCACGTGCGTTTTGTCCTCATGAAGGCAGTAAAGGCAGAAAGAGTGTTCGTCCTCCTTAAAGACGTTCTGCAGCTGGCATCCAGGGCAGACCCTGAACAGCTTTCCGGGCGTCGAGCTTCCCTTCTCCTGGGCCATCTCCGAGACCGGGCCTGAGAAGCTTCTGGAGTCCTCCGAAGTGTAGCTCGACGAAATCTTCACCCTTGAGGGGCACAGACGAATCCGACACGGGTCCCCGTTGATCGGATGTAGGATCGGTGGAGCTTGAGGCTCTTTTGACCGAAGAATCGAAGTTTTTTGTGAAAAGCGCGAAAAAATAGCACTAACGCTCGAGAGCAATAGCACGAGGATCCCAACACATGAACGTGCGGTAAAAATCTGAAGATGGCTGCCAGAGGCGGTGCTTAGGTAGAGGGCAGTCATTGGCTGTGGTCAGTATGACGCAGAGACCAGTGATTGGTTATTGCTACGAAAGACAGATCAGAAACGAAACTGATACTGGTTTTTTCTTTACCGAGGATTCCCAGCCTGACGACGGGGAATATTCATGAGCATGTGAATCCATGCCAGACCCCATGCTGGAGAATCAAAGGTAACCCCAAGAGTAACGGCAGAAGCTGATGGGTGATTGGGGGGTGATATCAAAAAGGTGGGACGAGATAGACGAGTTACTAAAAATAAGCATCTGCATTGGCTTGCCGCAGATGTAGTTCTGAGATGGAATAACAGCTCTTTCCCAAAGACTCAAGGACTTTGTCCTCCTTGGAAAGTGAACTGAAGGTGGCTCCTGTTTGGGGAAGGCAAAGACTATGGTTTAGAATACAAGTAGGGTGCAGCCACTACTGAAGAACGAGGCTGCAGGTGGAAGACCAGAAGGATTGGCTCCTCGTCCGTCAGCCTGAACCTGCTGTCCAACTTCATCTGGCCGATGGCCCTGGGCTTCTCCCAGGCCTTTCACGCCTCCTGCAGGACATCCAGAGATGCCAGACCGGATTGTGGTGCCCTTACCCAAGACCTCTGCTACCACTCCCAACACCTGGGGGGCTTTGTCAGGCAGAGGGCCTCCTCCTCACCCAAGAACTCTGCCAGGCCCTGAAGACGTTCATGAAAGGCCTTAAAGGATGCTGAGGGGTCATCATCCTGGGCGTCATCGTCCTCAACGTCACCCCCACCCTTTCACAGACAGAGGGGAACCCAGGCACTGCGACACAGGTGCCAAGGGGAGGGGGGGGCTTTAAGTCAGGTGCTGAAGACCGGTCCGACGGCTGTTGAGTGGGAAGTGGAGGGGTCTGAACAACTCGTAGGGCCTAGACCGGGGGAGGGACCGTCCCTGGAACCGGCAGCGCCAGAGGAACGGGAGGAGTACCCAGAGGAGGGGGCCAGGGCGGTGCCACCTGCGAGATGACCTCCTTCACTATATCCTCCAGGATCCCCTTCATCTAAGGGGGACGCATGAGGAAGAGAAGCACTCGAATAAGAAGTCCTCACAAGCCGCCAGGTACCTAGGCGCTGGGCCTGTGCTCCTGGTCAAAGTGCTGAGGCACCTGAGGCATGCATCCATAAGGCTGTGAGGGTAGATGTATCCCTGAGGAGACCAAATGCCTGTACCATACAATCCGCTGCTGCTTCAAGAGGCAAGGGGACAGGGATCATCTTGTAAAGCCCATTTGATGGGCGAAAGCACGGGCAGGCCCTGAGCTGGATCCAAGATGGCCATCGGCCTGGCAGGCTACGCCACGTGCCTCTCTGCCATTTTGAAGCCTTGCGTCATGCCCCGAGAGGCCTCAGACACGTGAGGATACAGCTTGGGTCTTGTACCCGAAACAGAAGCGTCCACCTCAGATCACTGGTAGGCACTGAGCCCTCGGCCGGTTGTCACAATGCCCTCACTCACGACTTTGGAGCAAGCTCCAGTAGGCTGGACGCACTCGGCACCTGTGCCGTTAGCTGTGCTGGAGCGTGCCAGTAGCTGTGCTGGAGCGTGCCGAGGACAGACTTTTGGAGGTGGCACTGGACGAGCCGTTACCCCCTGGGGTCAAAGAAGAGGATGAACTTGATTGCAGTTTCCGAAGACAGCCCAGTAGGGTCCCTAAGCCCCTCAGCTTGGGAGCCGGTAGCCAGGAGAGCCTCAGGTCTGTACCTGGAAGAGCCCCCCGGCTTGGCAGCCGGTAGTCTTAGAGGTCTTGGGGCCGCCAGAACTAGAATCCGAGGAATCCCGATCCGTGAGAACCCCAGGGAAGGCGTTGCTGCGCTGTGGAGCCGAGCTGAACAAGGGCCTACATTGTCTTGACGAGAGGTCCTGGAGACAAAGTCCTTAAGGTGGGGCGGAGCAGTGTAGAAGATCTCCCTCCACCGCGACAACCGATTCTTCAATGCCCTGTGACTGAGACCGCTGTAAGCCAAACATGCGTCCCAGCGGTGGTCGGGACCCAAACACCGGGAACGAGCGGTCGCATGAGGCACATCTCATGAATCCTCCTACGGCTGACATGTGCCAGGGGAGGCGAGGCACCGAAGGGAAGTTAAATAAGATTGAAAATACAAAACGGGGAGCAAGCGGAAAGCTAACAAAAGAAAGCAAATCTCTGTGCTGGCTGCCATGTTCGACACCGTCAGTGTGGAAAAAGTGACAGAGGTGAGGCACGCGGAGGGCAGGGCCTCGGCGGGGTGTTCCCACAGCCCTGCACGCCATACTAAATTTTAAGGGGGAGCTCAATTTCTTTTGCTGCCAAAGGTTCCCGTACCGTCCCTATGTTGGGGGATGCCCACAAGGATGGAGGAAAGGGGACGGGACGTATGAGTAATATACTGATTCTTATTTTTAATACCCTTTCTCTTCTCTCTATAACCAAATGTTAAGTACACATATCATATCAATGCAATGCTTGGCTCTCTGATGTCCAATGTAATTTACACTACTGGCTCCTAAAAATCACGCCTTGACTTTGTAGCAGGCAGAGTTGTTCCTAGGGAATCCACCGGGACTCTGCCCTCTCTTTAATATCTACTCTGACTCCCCTTGAGAAAGCTACTCACCCAAAGTCTACTTAGCATGCACTGCTGCATGCTCTGTGTCTTCCAATCCTCCCAGTGTCCCCCATTATCATAAAGGACCAGTTGCTTCAAGATTTCCACTGGAAGAGCCATCCGCCCACGCCAGGGTGCCTCAGGACACCTTCTCACATGCACCTTATCTAAAGGGCACCATTACCGAGATATCCCCATGGCCACACCAAATTAATGCTACAAGTTGCCCACCAGGTCCACTACTCAAATCAGATGACATGTGATGCCATCAAATGCTCAGATTGTCGCACTACATGGCGGGTATTCCCATCAAGTGCCCAGTTACTCATATCATATGCTAGCTATTGTCATCAAGCCACAGGTATGTGAACGTCAGGAATGGCCATTTAAGTATTCAAATTATGTGTCAGATAGCCCCATCAAATTTCAAGTACTCAAATGAAAGTCCATTTTATTGTACCATGTGCAAGCTATTGCCTCAAATGACAGCTTCTCACATTAAATGCCATGTATTTATTTGATTAGCGATACAGAAGATCTGCTTCAGGGTAGCATAGGTGAAGGAAAATGGAGTGAGAAAAAAACAGGGCAATATACAGCACAGAAAGGTTTGGCAGTTACAGCATTCAGAGAGAGCAAACAAGATCAAGGATGCTTATTTTTAGTAACTCGTCTATCTCGTCCCACCTTTTTGGTATCATCCCAATGCATCTGCCATTATTCTTGGGTTACCTTTGATTCACAAGTTACTTTCTCTTCTCACATCGCCTAATAGCTCGAGTTTCTCGCTTACAGCTTTTCAAGGTTCACTCCCTCTTATCATTCCATGCTACTAAACTGCTAATATCGCTTTACTTTCTAGACTGGAGTATTGCTCAGCTATGCTTATTGGTTTCCCCCGCTTATTGTCTAGCCCCACTGTTTAATCTACAATTCCTCCATTCATATCTTATTTTCATTCCCTCCTTGTGCCTCAATTTTAAATGGTCTCTGCCTCCTCTCCTAGTTATCATACATTCCCAATCTCTTTTTCTTCTATCCACTCCCAGACCTCCCCGTGCAGCATTCCGTTTCCACTCTTTCTCCATTCTGGCTCCTAAGTTTTGGAATGATTTGCCGCTTGTGATTCACTCCTCTTCCTCGCTCTCCTCCTCTCGTTATTCCCTCAAAACTCACCTTCTTTCATCTCATTTTGTAATTCTTGATCATTTTTATTGTACCATTACTGATATTGTTCAGGGCTTTAGCGAAAGTGCTGTGCAAATCCAATAAATGAAATGCACCTGTTTCGAGTCAACTTGTAGAGTGTATTCTTGGGAAACTGTCCTGAGGTCAGTATTCTGTGCCATCAGGATTGTTGTAAGGTAGATATAATGGATGGTCTTATCACTGATGAGTTCTTTTTTAGCACAAGTATGAATTTTCATGGGTTGTTCTTGTTTGTCTTGAATTTCTTTCCATGATTTTAATAGTTGTGTTGGATCTTTAAAGTCTTCTTGGATGATACTGTCCGATACTGATCATGTGAACTGTACCCCTTTTCCCAGTGCATCTTGTGGCATAGAGGCAAATGTTTTAAGGTAATAGCTCTTGTTGATGGGAATGCTGAGACAGTCATATTTCTTGAGACCAAATATCAGTTTGTAATGGATTGTGTCATCCCACGGATTCCTCATCTTTGATATGTTGTTCAGAAGATCTCAAACAGTTTGATAGCAGGAAGTGCCGTGCAAAGTTAAGGTCCCTCAGCGCTCTTCATCTTCGAGGCTGAATGTCACATTGGCGTCAGTACAAATAGCTTGCAACGCACCATGTGACCTCAGTTTCTCTTTTTCGAATGCTCAGCACGCTTCCCGAAAACTATCTTCATTCCTCAGAAATTCATTTTGATGTACTAGATATATTTCAAATGTTTCATCAAAACATTGACACCTAAACCTTCCGGTTTCAAAAAGTGGCAGGATTGTGACACCAAGATTTCACAAACAAACCCTCACAAGATTTATCTTTGGTGCCTAGGTGCTGAACAGGACGTAAAAGATTGCGGTTTTTGTCAGACTATGACACAGAAAGCATTGATGGAGAGGTCTATAAAACTGAATCTCAGGTGTTCAACATCAAAGTCGCCCAGTAAAACCCTGTCGAAACACAAATCTTCAGAGGTTATCGACAGATCACCGGAGAGGTCGAAGAAAAAAGCCAAACAACAAAGGTTCCAATCAAGCAGAGAAGAAGATGACCGAGGTAGTCTTTACTGGACTAATCAAATGGCAGGTACATTTCCCATTCAAGTCAGTTTCGGCAGACAAATGAGAGCAATTCATTAGTAAGGTCTTGGAAGTTTTTGATAGGGCAGGCCCCATCATCTCCTCTATGGAGACAAAAAGTAGGTCCTCGATAAGTATATGTTACTCTACCCAGCCAAACTTAAGGTCTTCTTCAAGGCTAAGACGCTGTTTTTCGACACCCCTGAGGAGGCCATGGAATGGCTCGATGCGCAGAACTGCCCTCAGGAGCCTGATGAGCAGATGGCGGACGGAGCAGGGAGAGTTAAGTGAAACAGTGGGCCCGGCGGACTTTGAATATTTGGACTGGAATATAGTCTTTGCCACTTTGTGATGGGGATGCATTTTTTAACTGTTTCGAACATGGTCCGCGAGCGCGGATATAAATGTGTAGGGGGCATCCGAGGGCCGTTTTATTCGTACCCCAGTGTGTGGTTAGGTTAGTCACTGTGTGGGGTGTGACACCCTGTCGGGTTCTCTACACGGGTTTCCGGAGAGAACCGAACACGGGGATGCCTGAGATCCAGGGATGGAGCTGGGCAGTTGGTTGGGTTAGGGGGGTGGGGGGTGTTAGTTGTTATGTGAGCCTGGGGAAGAAACTGAGAAGGGATGTAGTCGGGACTGGGGGGAGGCGATCAGACCAGAGGGGGAAGTGGGAGCTACGGATAAATCATGGGAGACCTTAAGGTATTGACATGGAATGTTAGAGGGTTGAATAGCTACCTGAAGCGTAATAAGGTCATGTTGTATTTGAAGAGGCAGAGGATAGACGTGGCCTTGTTACAGGAGACGCATTTGACACGGGATAAACTTGAAATGGTGCGGAGAAAATGGAGGGGGACAGTGGTTGGATCCACATTCTCTGCGTATGCCAGGGGTGTGCTGGTTTGGGTTGCACCACATGTCCCGTTCAAGCTCTTGGGGGAGGTTGTGGAGTCGGACGGGCGGCTGGCCATGGTTCGGGGGCTTGTGGAAGGTAGAGTTGTCTGTATCATAAACACTTATGCGCCCAACCAGGACACAGCGACTTACTTTAAGACACTGTGCGCGAGACTCGGTGAAGGGATGGGGAGCACAGTAATCTGGGGTGGAGACTTTAATTGTGTGCTTAACCCCAGGGAGGACAGGTCGGATGACAAAATGGTTAGGCCCAGCCCAGCGGCCAAGGTGTTGCAGTCGCTGCTAACGGATCTAGGCCTGGTAGACGTGTGGAGAGCGAGACACCCGGGTGGGAGGCAGTATTCGCACTATTCGGCTCCGCACCAACTGCACACGAGGCTCGACTACTTTTTTGCCACTCCAGACATTCTTACGGAGTGTGAACAGATTGACTACAGGGCGAGGGTCCTCTCGGACCACTCGCCCCTAATCATGCATTGGCGGCTGCGCCCCCCACGTGCACGGATTCCAACATGGCGCCTTCGGGCGGAAGCGCTACG
Organism: Ambystoma mexicanum; assembly: GCF_040938575.1. Classification (NCBI taxonomy): domain Eukaryota; kingdom Metazoa; phylum Chordata; class Amphibia; order Caudata; family Ambystomatidae; genus Ambystoma; species Ambystoma mexicanum. Next base: position 103,473,384 of record NC_090928.1, read on the forward strand.
GGATCCGGTATTCAAGGAGGACATGAGGGAGGAGATAGTCGCGTACTTTGAGTCGAACACAGGGAGTGTCAAGTCGGCTGGTACTTTGTGGGAGGCTTTTAAGGTGGTGATGAGGGGAGTTGCTATCGCGAAGTCCAAGGGATTAATGGGCGGAATCCTGACCGACCTGCGAGAGGCCGAGATCGAGCTGGAAAAAGAATTGGAGAAGGGTGGGACCGATATGGAAGTAGTTACTGAGCTGCAGCAGCGGTGCTCTGGGCATTGGGACAGACTTTGTAACCTGAATTATACGAAGTACATTGAGAGGTTGCATGCGGGTGGGGACAAGACAGGCAGGCTCCTCGCTTGGCTATATAAGAGCGAAACCCCTAGGGCTCCGATCCGATCGGTCATCACCGAAGGGGGTGCGGAGATCGACACGCAAGAAGGGGTAAATGGGGCATTCGCAGAATACTACCAAACATTGTATGAAGATCGGGAAGGGGGGAGCCGAGAGGAGATAGATGAAGTACTCGGGGATATAGGCCTGCCCAGAATCAGCGATGAAGAGCGAGAGGAGATGGATGCTCCGATCACTCTGGAAGAGCTCAGAGAGATAGTGCGACAGCTGCCCACTTGCAAGGCCCCGGGGGCGGACGGGTTCCCCAGCGAGTTTTATAAGGCGTATGGGGAGGAGGTACTCCCACCCATGCTGGACATGTTTAATGAGGCGTTTGAGCTGGGACAGCTACCAGAATCACTCAGGGAAGCGGTCATAGTGCCACTCCCCAAGCACAATACACCGGGACACGGTTGCGGCTCCTATCGACCCTTGTCGATGCTGAACCAGGACAGCAAGATCCTAACAGCTGTCTTGGCGGCTAGAATGAGGAGAGCGATAGGCAAGCTGATTCACCCTGACCAGACGGGCTATGTCCCGGACAGGAACATTACCCACAACCATAGACGCCTACACAGAGTGGTCGAATGGGGATGTGGCAAAGACGGCGAAATGGCGATAGTGGCGCTGGATGCGGTCAAGGCGTTCGACTCTGTTCGTTGGCCGTGGCTGTTGGCGGCACTGGATCACTTCGGAATGGGGCCAGGGTACAGGAGGTGGGCCGAATTATTATATAGCGTGCCTCTAGCCAGAGTTCGTACGGGGGCAGTAGTGTCGGATAGGTGGCAGTTAGGTAGAGGCACCAGGCAGGGATGTCCTTGGTCCCCAATGTTGTACATCCTGGCCCTTGAGCCCTTGGCAATTTACCTCCGGCAACAGTATGACCCGGTGGGCATAGAGGTGGGGGGGGAGAGCCATCTGATATCCCTGTATGCTGACGATATGCTGTTGTACCTCCAATGCCCTGAAGAGAACTTGCAATATGTCTTGGAGGTGATGGAGAGGTTTGCTTGGCTTTCTGGCATAGCGGTCAACCCTCGGAAATCCACTCTGTTCCCGCTGGGCGGCTATGTGGGGATACCGACTGAGAGGTTGCCAGTATTGCAAATCCCATGGGCGACAAGCACCTTTCGGTACCTTGGCATAGACGTATACCACACGACCGGGGAGGAACACAGGCACAATACTGAATTGGCAGTGGGGAGGATCGAGAAGTGCATGAGGTTTTGGGAGAAACTACCCTTAGCGATGATGGGCCGGGGCGCTATGCTTAAGATGGTCGTGCTACCTAGGCTGCTGCATTATTTCAATAACATTCCATACATGATACCCAAGGGGCTTTTTGCTAGACTACATAGGGTATGTAGAGATTTCTTATGGCAGGGCACGCATAACAGGGTCGCATTGTGGAAATTGCAGAAGGCTTATGAGAAAGGCGGCGTGAGGCTGCCGAACTTTGAGGCCTACTACGTGGCAGCGCAGCTGCAGTACGTGGCCAAGTGGCTTTCGGACGACGAAACCCCGGAACATAGACTGTTGGGAAAGGACTGCTCCCCCTTCTACCTGCGAGAGATTATTTGGGTATCCAGCACATGGATGAGGGGGCGTCCTAAGATGCTAGCGTTGGGCAGGAACATGTGGCGAAGAGCCTGCCGGATGATGGGGGATCCCCTGCCGTGCATGCCGCAGCTGCCGCTGGTGGCCTTGGCAGGGGAAGACGGGCAGCTTAGGGCCATCCTGCGAACATACTGGGAGTCAGTGGGGCTGGTCACTTTGGGTGACATTTGGCAGGATGGGGCCTTGGCGGAGTTCGCAGATCTAGAGGCGGGGGCGGGGCTGCATGCGGGGCAATACATGACGTTCCACAGAGTGGTCAGGGAGGTCCGGAGCACTTGGCCCGAGACCGTATTGGCTGACGAGCCGGATGCGACGCTGGAGATTATGTATGACGCATCCGAGGGCGGGCATGAGGTCTCCAGGCTGTACGAGATGCTGATGGCAAAGGTTGGGAAGGATTTGGGGTACCTGAGGTTGGAATGGGAAACAGAGATGGGGGCCCCGATGGCGGATGGGCAGTGGGAGCGCGCCCTGGGGTACCACAAAAAAGTATCGAGGAATGCCAGGTTTAAACAGATACAACTATATATCACGCATAGGGCATACATGACCCCCCTGAGAATTTCCAGATTTCGAGACGCTGGGCGCCAGGCGTGTCCCAAGTGTAACACAGAGAACGCTGATATGATTCACATGTTCTGGGCCTGCCCTGTGATTGCAACCTACTGGAGTGAAGTGGCGCAGAAGCTGGCAGGGAGGGGCATTGTACTTAAGACAGATTCGGCCTGGGCCTGTTTGCTTGGAGGGTACCCCAGGGCGCGCAAGCTTCGGCACGTGGAGAAGCTTAAAGATTTGGCTTATGTACTTGCCAAACGCAGAATAGCCATGGGATGGAAGAATTGTCAGAGGCCGCGGGTGGAGGTATGGTGGCGTGACCTCCAGAAATGGGCTGCCGCCGAGACGACAGCATGGTGGGAGGCCAGCAGGGCGGGAGGGGAGGAAGAGGTGAGCTCCCTCACGGCATGGAAGGTGCTATTGGCTGAACTGTTTAGTACGGGGTCGACCTCGGCTGGATCTGAGAGCGACGGAACCCCACCACACGGAACGGACAATGATGGTGGACACCCTACAGGCTCATAGGGGGGAGGGAAGGGGATTGTTAAGTTAATTCTGTTCTGTTTTTTCTTTCTTTTCTTTTTCATATCTGTTGTTTGGCCTTTGTTGTGGCTTGATGTGTTCTATTTATGTTCTGTTGCACTGTGTGGTCGTTATAAAATAAAATACATTTAAAAAATAAAAAAAAAGTAGGTCCTCGATCTCGCGTCACCCAACAAAACCCATAGGGAATTGCGGTCCTGATTATCCTGGGCCTAGGTATGATACAAACCTCGAAGAAAATTCAAGAGTCATTCACGCCATCAGCGGTTTCAAACCCCCCCGCCCCCCGTCGGCCTTGGACGTTGAATACATACCAGTTTCAAAAGGCCAATCAACCCATCCTCGACATCGAGGTATGCTCTGCAATTCAGTAGGACTTTATGGAGACTTTTCAAAGTATTTTTTATGACGACGGTGACCCGATTCCTTTCGGCTTCAAGCCTTTTGCAGCTCCTAAGGCTCCAGAACAGCTTCAATCAGAGGAAGTCAGATTAAGAAAACTGGGTATGAACTTGAAGGACGTTAGTGGTCTCTACATTTCCTTGGAGGTAGACTATGAGCATCCAGAGCCTCATGGGCATCCTAATGCTGCAGAGAGTTAAGTAATGGCCAATATAACAGGTGCTCTAAGATGAGGTCGTCCTGCCAAGAGAAATCACAGAATACGACCTCACAGACATCTTAGACAGAAGCACACGAAAAGAACAAGTTCTACCCTTTCATGTTGCTTTAAAGGATCCTTTACTGGAGCTCTGGAAGAAACCCTGCTCAGCATCAGCAGTGAATAAGAATCTAGTCAGGAAGTACAAGCCAACATCTTCTGACCCAGACCTCCTGTCCAAACACCCCAGCCCTGTGGTTTGCAGGCAGATACATCAGGGACAAAAGCCAGTGCATGTCTATCTCTGCCCCCAGACAGGGACGACAACAAATATGATGCCCTATCTAAGAACATTTTTGCATCAGGCAGTATGGTCTTGAAAGCCCTCAATGTAACATGCACCCTCACACCCACACTTTATGAGCATGTCCAAGAGTGAGAAATAAGGGACGGCTTCTAAGCATTGTGGGCGATGGCAAGGATGAAATGTGCCAGGCGCTTCAGTTCAAACTGGATGTGGATGATTGGGTCAGAAGTGCCATGGCCACAAGCACCACGTCAGAGATTTTTTGTGGGCAAGGAAATCTGGGTTTGCCCCGGCTGTTCAGTCTATTTGATGTTTTTAATCTGTTTGGTCCAAAGGCAGACAATAGTCTGGAGCAGTAGACGACCTCTGCAGTGGCTGTTAAGTGACTAGGTGCAGCGGTGCACCAACCCACTCTGCCTGTGACTCAGACCTGGAGAGGAAAACCTTTTTGCTAATACAGCCATCACAGTAAAAGAGAAAAAGGTCAAATGCCTGGCAAACAAGATGAGCGAAATCTTGGAGCATCATCGAGAGGTAGAGCTGTGAAAACCTCCCTCTCCACTCCTGGTCCCTGTAGTGCTTTGAGAATTCCTCGTATTCTATGGCGGTAGGGTGGCATCGGACTCATCAATCCAAAGGTAGGTAACTGGTCTCGCAAGGTTACTGCCTGCCTTTCTAGTGACGCCATCAAGAATGCCCACCAACCCACTGAGCCACCTCATGTTCCGGACTTGCTACTTCAGCAGGAGATGGCCTCCCTGCTGCAGAAAGGCACGGGTGGTAATATTTTGTTGGGTTACGGAGGACAGCAACCTATCTTGAACCGGAGACATTTGAACAAGTTCCTCAGGAAAGACAAGTTGAAGATTGCAACACTGTCGCATATCTTCCAGGCCCTGGAGCTCCAGGATTGGTTGGTGTCACTCGACCTCCATCACACTTACTTCCATGTGACAATGCATCTGAACTACAGAAAGTATGTAAGGTTCGTCATTGGCAATTCTCACTACCAGTTTAGAGTTCTGCCTTCCGGGCTCACCCCTACCTCAAGGGTTTTACCCAGAGTTATTCGCAAAGGTGACGGCCAGCCTGAGGAGGCAAAGAATTTGCATCTTCCCCCTATTTGGAAGATTGGCTGATCAGAGTGTTCCCCTGATCAAGCTCTGGATCATCGCAGCCACACCTGCCACCTCTTACACAGACTGTTTCTCCCACTTCAAGAAGTCGCACATGACACCCTCTCAAACGCTTCAATTCATCCTATAGGTATAGGACTCTTCTTCTGGAAGGATTTTACTCCCATACACAGGGTTCTGCACAGCCAACAGATGGTTACTAAATTCCAAAATGCCCTCTTACTGCCAGACCTGGACGTCTTAGGGTTGCTGGGTGTCATGGCATCCTGTATTTTTCTGGTGCCAGAGGCACGCTTGAGAATGAGGTCACATCAGTGGGCCCTCAGATTAGAATGATCACAGTTAATAATGATTTTGTTCTTTGTATGGCGCTTAGCCAAAGTGCTGTCCGTAGAACATATTTACACACACTTATCACCCAACTGAAGTTGGTACTCATGTATCGACCTTGGAAGGATGAAAGGCCGAGTTGGCCTTGCCGGGATTTGGACCGGCAGACCACACACACATCGCAGAAACGAGCGCTGAACTCATTGTGATATAGAACCTGCAGTTCTCCAGCAACATGAAAAACCTGCTATAGGTCCCAAAACAGATTGTGCAGTACCTCGTGTGGTCGACCAGCTAGGAGAACATGTTGGCAGGAGAACCTATTTGGCAACCATGGCCGAGCCCTCCAGAGGCTCCCTGTTGAGTCAAGAATTCTCTTTCGACTACTGGTAATAACCCAAAATTGCAGACAGGGAAGAATGCCATTGTATTTACAGGTGCTTTTATCCAACAAAATACATGGAAGATCGTTAAGATCTAGTAATTAGGACCTTTTGATTATTCCCAGGTGTAGGATTGCAAAGGCTACAAAGGGAGCCTTTTTATGTCTCTGCTCCCAGAGCTTGGAATGACCTACCTTTGGAGTTAAAAGGCACTGAATCAACAGATATCTTGAAAAGAAAACTGAAGACTCTTCTGTTTGCTTAATGAGATCTGCCTCCACTTCTTCAATTTGTACTTACCTGTGGAGTTTTCTTTTTTTTGTTCTTTGTTGTCCTGTTGCGCCCTCAAACCTACGTGTCCATGGATCGTGCATTATTTTTTTATTTTACTTGATTCAATTTACCAATTTTTTTTTTCAAGAAAATGAAAATTTGCCATCATTTCCCACTTTGATTTATCCGTTCCAACTTACAAGAAGTTAAAAGAAGCAAGCAAAACTTGCCAATAAACAGTTTGTAGACAAGGACGATGGAACGAAGGATAGGGCTCTCTTCTGGACTGGACAAGGAAGAAGGCAGAGGAAAAGAAAAGAAAAAGAAAAAGAGCTCTCAATAGCGTCTCAATCTTGATCTTGAAGTTTCAAGTTCACAAAGAATTGCGAGACCGCAATCACATATGAAGTGTTGTCCCCCTCTATTAGTCTGTTCCACCAATCCTCTTCTCCACATATGTTCGACTCTTTACATATGTGTGCCAGGTGCCTACTTCTCAAGTTCGTCAGATTTGTACACGACAATAACAGATGACGTAGTGACTCGATTTGATCTTCCTTTTTAAATAACCGACAACTGTTATCCGTTGAGATTTTTCTCATCGCTCTGATTTCATTTGTTGGCAGGAGATTCATTCGGAATCTCATAAAAATGTTTCTCAGACATCTGTTTGGGAACTTTTTTAAGTAATTCGGTATGTCATTTATACTCCTTGTTGTTGGTGGCTGGTGTTTTATTAATTTACTTCTGTTTTCCAGAGATGTCCACTGAATCCAGTCTTGTTCCCACAGTTTTTGTTTAACTTTATCTGGATTTTGGATTAGTTCTTCCTCAGAACTGTCAATCTCGTCCAGGGTTTTTAGGTTTTCTTTCACCCAGTTCGACAATAGATTGCTTTTTTGCTCTTCAATTTCTGTGCGGATGATAGTAGCTACATTTGGACAATTGCTGGTTATAATCTTTCTATGTAGCATTATTGTATTTATTGACACCATTGACTCCAGTAATTGTAAGCCCAGTTCTTGACGTATAGTTGATACAGGCGTTGACGCTGGTAGATTCAATGTGGTTCGCCAAAAAAGCCCTTCAATACGCTTCCAAAATTCTCGCGGGATCCTCAGCATAGCATCTGCGCCATAAATTAGGGAGGGAACCACTTTACCCTTATAGAATTGTAGTCAGCATAGCATCTGCGCCATAAATTAGGGAGGGAACCACTTTACCCATATAGAATTGTATCAGGGGGATTGATGTAAATTGACAGAATCTTCCATCTACCGCTTTAGCCTGACTTGCCAGCTTCTTCATTTTCTCCAAAAGGTATTTTTGCATTGGGCACTCTTGTTTATTATTACTAAGAATCACCCCTAGATACTTAAATTCCTTCACCTGTTCAATCTTCTCCCCATCCAGGGTCCATCTAAAGTTTTCAGTACTAGTAGTTTGCTTTTCCATAGTCATGATTTTAGTTTTGGTTTTGTTAATTTCTAAGTTGTTGTTCTTTATTTTTACTGCCAGCTCGTTTAGTTGGCGCTGAAGACCAATCGGCATGTAATCAAGTAGGATAAGGTCATCCGGATCCAGTAGTCTTGAGATCTTAGTTTTTCCTACTGTCGGTGGAAATAAGCAGATCTCTGATTCGCCATCTTTAATGTCCCATAGGTACGAGTTGAATAGCGTCGGGGCAAGAGGGCACCCTTGCTTTACTCCTCTGGCTGTGGGAATTTGTTCTGTGAGGAGCCCTTCTCGGTTTAAACGTACCCTGATAGAGGTTTTTTGATGGAGGGTTCTGATGGGTTCCAAAATGCTTTCAGGGCATCTTTTTGCACTTAATTTTTCCCATAAGATTTCCCGGTTGACCTGGTCAAAAGCCTGGACCAGGTCAGCGAATTACAGATGGATTTTTGGGCTTCCTTCATAGATCTTGTTTTTTTAAGGTGCTTAGCAGCAAGATGTTAGGGGCCGTCCCGGCATCCTTCACAAACCCGGATTGAAGTGGGTCTTCATTACCAGAGGTTCTTGCCCATTTTTGAAAATTTTCCAAAAGTAATGAACCAAACACTTTCCCGACAACGTCAAGGAGAGCTATTGGGCGATAGTTCTTGGGTTCCTCTCTTGGTCCATGTTTAGAAATTGGCACAATAATTGCTGTTGTCCATGAGGTGAGTATGGATCTGTGTATTTTGCAGTTCTTTATAACCTCGTGAATGAATTCAACCCATTGTGCTTGATGTTCTTTTAGTTCAAAAAAGGTAGCAGGCGCTCCTCTGCAGAAAGAACATGGCATGATAACCTGTTCTGAGATGAGAGTTTGCTGCACATGCTTTTTGCTCACTGTACCTTTCACAGATGGGAAATATCCATTTGCATATCAGTCTTTTTCCCGCCCACATGGGCAGTCCAGCACCAAAATGCTATGGCATTTCCTCTCTGAATAAGAGTACCAACAGCAACCCCATACACGTGTTTCGGCCTTGTTGGGCCTCATCAGTGAGGTGAAGCTGTGCCTCTTTGAGCTCAGTGAGTAGGGAGTCTGGTTGCCCCCAGGTAACTCAGGGTGACCAACCCCAAGTTCCTTGCAAATACTTCAAAAAAGGTAACAGGCGCTCCTCTCCAGAAAGAACATGGCAAGATAACCTGTTCTGAGATGAGGTGTTCTTTATAACCTCGTGAATGAATTCAACCCATTGTGCTTGATGTTCTTTTAGGTCTGCGTGTGTAATGCCATCTGGCCCTGGGGCCCTAGAATTGTTCAGACGAACAAGTTTTCTCTTGATGTCCTCCCGATCCCACGTTGTTACCCATGAGGTATTGGAGGTTACTGGAATTGCTAGATTATGGCACCCGACTTTCTGGAATAAGCTTCTGAAGTGCTTCATCCAGGTTTCTTCTCCAACAAAATTATTTATTGGATTTGTTTGGATCCCTGACGTTGTTCTGATCAGGGTCCAAAAGTCTCTTGATTTCCTACTACATACCGTCTTTAACATAGCAGCTGCATCTGCCTGGTTAATTGCTGCTCTTTGATGACGTAACCAGCTTTTGTAAGTCCTCACTGCGACCTTTACTTGACTCACCATCTCGGAGGAATGTGATTTTCTTGCATGTCGTTTTAGTTTCCTTAGTTTTTTTCTCTCTTCCACTATACGTTTATTAAATTCGTGTATGTGGGTTTTTATCTCGTGGGTTTGGCCGCATCTTTTTTTTCTTTTCATAGACTTTTAACAGGGGCTGGTAATCGATATTGTCTTTTTTGTTTTTCAACCCCCTTTGCTGATTTAATTTGCATAAAGTGGTGTAAGTGTTAGTTAATTCTACCACTGCGTTAGCTGAAAGTCTCAATTTTGTGCCGCTCTTACACGCCTCAATCACGGCGGCCATAGTTGGTCTGGAACTCCTCGTGTTAGTCCATTTTACTTTTAGTAAGTTGTGGTCACTATTAGACGTTTTCACCACATCAAAATCAACCACTATCTTCAACATTTTGTTCGAAACAAATATGTGATCTAAATTTGCACTCTGATTATTTCCTTCCCATGTCGGGATAGATGGACCTCGGCTGGTCATTGATGTTTCCAAACTATGAAGGTCCCACGATGACATTGCCGCCTTCCACAGGTGACCTCGGACCATATTTAAAGGGACCTTTTTCCTCGTTCCAATATTACTATTTTTCAGGCAAACCGCGTTTAGATCCCCACAAAGAATAATAAATTTTGGCGCCCATTCTAGATATGTTCTTTCCAATATGTTGCCTACTGATTTCAGGAAGTCTTCGTTCTTAACTGTTGCCGGGTTCCAATAGGTATTTATCAAGATCATTGTTTCGTCCTTTACAATTTCTTTGTTAGTATCCGTGGTTGTTTTTATCTATTTTAAAACGGATACTTGAATATTGGTGTTTGACAGTTCAATTTTTATACGTTGAATTCCCACTCCAAATCTAATAGCGGTCAGCAGACCTGATGAAGGGCGGCCTCGATCAGAGCTGGTGATAGGAAGGTTTCATATCCCTTCAAGAAAGGTTTATTAGTTAGCCATGTCTCTTGGAGACATAAGATATCAAACTCTCCAAGATTTACATCGCTTGTTGCCAAGAGATGGTTGAAGCCTCTGGTGTTCCAACTTCCCATTACGATGGTGTCATTCCCTTCCCCGTTCGTCCCTACTCCCTGGACTTCTTCCCTTCTGTCCCTTTCGTCTGTGCATGGCTAGCTCTTCTTAGTTAATGCTTTCGAGATCCACGACCATCTAGAAAGATCACTTTTTCTCCGTCCTTGGGAGCATTAATAGTTGTTTGTCCGTTGTCCCTAGTTACTACTACTTGTGCAAATGTAATTGTCAGACTCCGAAGTGGTCCCTTAGGATGTCTTCCATTGTTCAGAGGATCTAAATATGGAGTTTTCTCCGTTTCAGCTGTTGTTAATTCTACTCTTTGACTCGACCTCTCTGGGGTGTCGATTTGCCTTGAACTCCTGGACGCGACCTCTCTCTGTGTGGACCTTTTAATTCATCTAGGTATGAGTCTTTTTGGACTGACTCGCGCCTTCTCTTGTTTTGACTGTGTATTCTCTGATGATTCCAGTTGACTTTTTCCATATTGCCTTTTTTCACTTCTTAAATGACACTCACACAAATCATACCCCAACATTTGGAAACTTTCCTGTTCCAATGTTATCATTGCTCTGATTATTGGAGAGGGGATATGTAGGTAAACACAGTCTTTCCCCCGTAGCGCTGAATTTGACAAATCTGATGTCATCAGAATTGATCTGCCTCAGATTTGGTATACATTTAATTAAAGCCATTATGTTCTTCCTGTTCAAAATAAGTTTGTCTCGTGCGTCACCCACACATTCCAGTTTGAAAGACCTTTCATTTCCAATTGTTTTGCTGTTTGGAATGTAAGCATCTTTCCTATTTTCTGAGTTGTTATCCTTTGTATTTCTTCGATTTCTCTCATGGCTTAATTGTCTAAAGAAATTGTTTTGATGGTGTTCTTTCTTTTGATTGACAGATCTAGCTTCTTCCCAGAACTGCGTTTTCAAAATTCTTTTTGTGCGGGTTGAGCTGCTCCTGTGTTTCACATCCCTTGAGTCCGATTCTTTGTCTCTGGAATCTGTCCACTTTTTTTCTTTTCCTGTTGGGGGCGTTTTGTCCCTTTTTTTATCCAACAAGACCCCTTCAACTTCTTCACACCTTTCTTTTAAGGTTAGAAATGGCCTTTTTTTTTCTACGATTTCGTTGGTTTTTAGTCCTTGTTCTTTTGTCGTACATTCCTGTATTTGCATCGTTTGGCTGGGTTCTATATCCACGATGTCAACTGAGTACACAAACAAGTCCATAAGGATCGATACTCTCTTCCAACTCCTCGTTCTCCTTTTGTCGTCTGTTTGCAGAAAGATCTTGGTCTATTTTTTCCGCGTTTAGAGGATCTGGGTCTCGGAAGAAGACAATCCTCTTTCTCGACTGATTGTTTAACTGAATTTTTTTTTATTCTGTGAGTTTAAAGGATCCTTCGTCATCTCCGTATGGATTTTCTTTGTTTCTAATGTAACCACTCTATTGGCAGCTTTTTTTATGTTCGTTTTTTCATTAACAAAGAGCGGATATGTTGTTTGTTCCTTACTTTGCGGTTTAGGTTGTCTTTGATCAAGGATCTCCTTATGGGATTCTACTCGTTGAGCATCTATTTTGGGCTCTCTTGCCCCTTCACCCTCCGCAGACGTCCTGCTCAACACGTCTTTTTCCAAAATCATAACCACACACCCATTTGTAGGTTGTTTCTTTGTAGCACTCTGCTGTTTATCCCCTTGTTGGTTTCGTGATTTTATTTGGGGGCCTTTCTTATATTCTTCTCGGACAATCTGAGGAGCAGTCTGATTCTCTGTTGTCGTTTGGGTTTCACCCAACTGGTTTCCCTCCTCTCTAACCAACTCCTTACGGACTGTTTTCGGTGTGTCCTCAGTCCGAGTTGCGGTTGAGTTTTTTTTCTGGATACACTTCATTGCTTCCGTTTTGTTTAGTTGTCTAGGTTCTCCGTTTGATGGACTATTGGATGTACGTGGCTCCCCCGCCATTGATTCCAGAGCCGTGATGAAGCCTTCAACAAAAATCATTTTCGTATGTAGCATTGCTGTCAAGGTTAGCTGATCCTTTAAAGTATCATGTATAGATTCATACAGTTTGCAGAATGGATACATTGCAATGTTTATCACTGACATAATTGCAAAGATGTCTTATTTTCTTGTTGTCGGTTCTTTCTCATTGTCAGAGGTCGCAGTTGGGGATCTGCTATTAAGTGTTGGTGTATTTTTCTCGTTGTTAACTGACCAGTTTGAGGATCTTCTATTTTGTAAGGGCGATCGCAGAAGGGGACCTGGCGTAAAGCAAGGTCCAAAGTCGTTGGACGTCAATGGTTTTTCAACTTGAAATTCTGTTGTGTAATTGTTTTTTTTTTAATTAATGTGTTTTCTTGATTTTTTTTCCACAGAGCGTCTGGTGTTGAATCCCTTGTATTTTTTCCATCTTGAGGTAAGTTTTTTTCTTTTGTTGAAAATATCGGGACCTTTTCCACAGACGAGATCACATGTAGTAAGTCCCTTGTGTATCTCATCTCATGCTGGATCGTTTTCATATATTGTTATCCCCCTATTCTTCTTCGATGCTTGCTGTCATGTGTATTGGATACGTCTAGGGTGGAGATACACCCTTTTGCCTGTTTCAGGCTATCCACGGAGGTATTTCTTATGTTCTCTTGGATTTTCTCTGATTGTATATTGTTTTGTATGGAGGATTTCGTACTATCCTTCCCCCCCTGTAGGGCTGGGTCTTTAAAGTAGCAGAGTCCCGTTTTCAGGACTGTTCGTGGGGAATCTGTTCTCATCCCTGACCCTACAAACCTCAACTCTTGTGATCTATCACTTGTATGAGAAACATCAGCTTCCAACAACTCAGCATCTGAGAGTTCTTCCATTTGACGATGTTCTTCAATCCGAGGTCTTTTAAAGAAACTGGCTACTGGATTTACGTGGTGTGTGTTCACTTTTAGTCTAGGTATGGTTTTCCTCAACACTCTTTTAGTTTGTAGATCTGAGGTAGTTTTCTGAGTCGTTTTCCCCAGTACTGATAGTGACTTTTGCTTATTGCCTCTTTGTTTGTGTATAGGTTTTCTTGGAGGGTTTTTTGATGTTAATTTCCTAGGCAGTGTCTCAGCCCCTTCCGCATGTTGTTCATAGAGTACTGGCGAGTAACAAATATTTTCGAGGTTGCTGTCACCAATTTCGTCCTCCATTTCTGTGGTGACTATTACCTCTTTTTCTACCTCCTGGTAGTTCTTATTTTCTTCATGAGGAGATTCATCCGTAACTATCATTGTTACTGGGCACTTTGGGCCACTGTTTACTAGTTCTTTGTTGCATACGGGCGAGCAACAGTGATTTTCGGGATTGTTATCCCCAAATTCGTCTCCCATTTCAATAATCACTGTTTCCTCTTTTTCTCCCTCCTGGATGGTCTTGTTAGCTTCTATATCAGATTTATCCAAATCTATGATGTCAGGACTTTTCAGGTCGGGACATGTCCTTAAGGAGTAAACCTCATAGGCAATGTTTACTGAGGACTTTTCATTTGTTTCCATTGTAGGCGCCAATTGTGCATCTTGATGAGCCTTCCTGGACTCCTCACTGCCTACTTTGTTCTGACTGACAGTCGGCTGGGCTGTGGCACCAAAAGCGGGACGTGGGGCTGGAGTTTCCCCTGCCCCCTCCACGGCGTCCATCTCGCGTCCCACAGGGCTCGTCTGCGGCGCGGACACCTCGCCAGCGATCGCCGACTTCATTCCTTCACTCCTGTTTTCCCGTTCTGTCTCACTTTCACTTTCCCTACCCCTCACCGCCCCCGCCGCCTCTCTCACAGACTTCCCGCGTGCCTCCCCACCCAAACGGGGACGCGGAAGCTGTGGAGGCTGCAGTGGCTCGACCCCGGACGACCCGCCGTTAAGACCCCTCTCCACACCCTCGTCTTTGTCCGGTAAGTTGATCACACAGGGCTTGATGGCGATTGAAGGAGAAAGGGGGGGGGTTGTTGGACAACGTGGGCCACATCGAGTGTTTTCTCCGTCGTGGAGTTTGCTAAGTGGCTTGATGAAGGTGAGGGTAGGGGTGTGCCCGTAGGGAGAATTGTGTCAATTTTTAAAGTAATTTCTACACGTTTAAAGTCACGCAGGGCATACCTGTGAATTCTTGTGTAGACGCAGCCATTGCAGATGTTGCAGGAGTGGTTCTACGTTGGCGAGGAGGGTTTTTTAGTGGGCTTCTCAGGTCCAGAACTGAGTCCTCTCGACTCGATTGGCTGATTCGCAGGCATCTCCCTGCCTCCTCCATGACGTCCGTGCGGGCTTGGGATCCCCCACTCCCCTGTACTGCCACAGACTGCTTCCAACCTCAGCGTCCAAGCTCCGCGACCGCTCCGCGGTATGAGGTGGGTTTTTGTAGGTAGTCTCCACCCACAAGCACAAGTGGAGCTAGAGAGCAGACTTCACACAGAGTAACAGAGTAACTGCCACAGACTGCTTCCAACCTCAGCATCCAAAAGAATAATGACTGCCGTGATCGTGCATTATACATTTCATAAAGTAAAGTAAACTCCACATAAACCAGTTGGAACGTAGGGCAATCAGACTGGCGTGGATGGCCTTCTTGCTTTAGATACAGGGCAAGACTAGTCTGGTCATGAAGGCCAACATGGTTGCCATGCACTAAGTCAATATGAGAGGTTGTGTAGGGTCGCCCCCTCTGTGCAGGAAGGCAATGCAGCTCTGGTTTTGGGCATCACAGAACAAAATCTCCTTCGCAGCAGTTCACATAGCTAGGATGGAGAAGACTACGGCGGACGCCCTGGACAGGTAGGGCTTGGTCTCTCACAGATGACAGCTGTGCCAGAAAGTTATTTTTGAGAGCTTTATCCTTGGGGGAACCACTCGGGTGGACTGCTTGCATCCAGCTCAAACCAAAAGTGCAAGCTGTTCTGCTCGAGGCATCTTCTCCCAAAAGGAGCACTAGGGGATTCCTTTGTTGTGGAGTTGAACTTTGCACTTCTGAAGTGTTTTCCAACCGCTCCCCATCATTCCTCAAGAGGAGGTACGGAAACCATCAGGATCTTGATTGCTCCCGATTGGGCCAGGAAGGTGTGGAACCCAGACCTTCTGGACATGGACATCTGTCCCCCACTGGGTCTTCCTCAGTGAGCCTATCTGTTCACACAGGAGGGGGGCCTGGTCATTCACCTGAACATCAAAACATTCAACCTGCATGCCTGGCTACTGAAAGGTTCAGGTAGAGGGACGGGGATCTCCCTGAAGGCGTTATGAAGGTGTAGTTTTCAGCCAGAAGGCCGGCAACAAAGGCTTTGCACTGCTGCAGATGGAAGAAATGTCTAAGTTGATGCAGAGCTGAAGGTGTTGATCCTTTTCTGTGCGCAACATCAAAAGTTCTGTTCCCGTTACATCTTGCCAGGCAAGGTTTAAAGATCGTGACAGTCGAGGATATCTCCATCTCCAAGAGCACGCCCGAACAGTGCTATTTTTTTCTTGATTTCGCTTGTAATACAATTACTTAAGGGTCTCAAAGATAGCAATCCTCCGATCCCCTTGACCTTTCTCTGGAGAGCACCCTTTAAGCTGTTGGATTCTTGCCCGCTCGTGCTCCTCACGTGGCGAACAGCATTCCTGGTAGCCATCACATCTGCACATAAAGTTAGTGAGTGAACCTCAACCGGTCACATGTAAACCACACACCATTATCTTCTCATGGGACAAGGTCGCACTCGGACATCACCTTATATACAAAGGAAGGGCAAGCTCTGAGTTTCACCTTACTCCAAAAATCTGCTTACCAGCTTTCTATCCTGCGCCTCACCCAATCTAAGAGGAGGAAAGGATACATAAACTAGACCAAAAAAGGGCACTGAATTTTATTGTATTTATTTATTGGGTACTTATAATGCGCCTACATAGCCAAATAGTGTTTCAAGGCACATCATGACAAGGGAGGTGGGAGGAACAGGACAGAATAAAAACCAAAACGATCCTACTTGGTCTTGAGACATTCGGATTGTGCAAGTGCTGTAACAAGAATGCAGGGCGAGGAGGGGGTGAATGTAGAGGGGACAGGGAAAACAAATAACCTTCCTACTAGGTCAAGAGACGATTCGGAGCGTGCAAGTGCAGTAACAGAAAAGAGGGGAGAGGGTGGAGGAGGGGAAGTGTTGCTGTAGGTAGCGAATGAACAGGGAAGACGACAAAACGTTCCTATGAGGTCGTGAGAGCATGCAAGTGCAGTAAAAGAATGAGGGGAGAGGGGAAGTGAGAGGATGGGGATGAACAGGGAAGAAGACAAACAGTAACGTTTCGACTAGGTGAAGAGATGATTCAGAGCGGGTAAGTGCAGCAACAGAAAAGGGGGGAGAGGGAGAAGTGCAGGACGGGGAGGAAGGGTAATGCTTGAAGCGGGGGGAGGAGAGGGTACATATTAGTGCAAGTGAACAGGTTCACATGCACTATTCAGGAGAGGGTGCACAAGGGAGGGCTAAAGGAGAAGCAGGAAGGAGTCAGTGTCAAGGAGTGATCATAGAATCCACCAAAGCTGGAGCAAAGGAGGCAAGTTGCCCTTGAAAGTTCTGGAGGAGCAGGGGAACATGTGTTCGGATGAGACATTCCCAGAGCGGGGCCGTCCAGAGACATTATCAGGTGATGTGGGAGCGAAGAGGAGTAGGAGGGAAGGGGATAGGGGGGCCAGGGGAGGCCTGAGAGCGGGAGGGAGAAGCACGAAGCAACTTCAACACAACAGCAACACAACAAGCTTGTAGCTTGCCACTTGAAATGTTGACCCATGCCATAACCTGTCCTGCAGGTAAGGCTGCACTACATACCCAGAAATGTTAGGGCAGTTGCAACATCCACCATGACCAGTTTGAAGACTGGGGTATCACAAAACTAGCAATTTTTGTACTGTAATGAATCCCAGTGATATGGCTGTAAGGCTTTCTGAGATACATCAGATCTATGGTGCAGTGTTGCATCTCTAACTCAAATGCAGGTAAGTAGCTTGGTAGGCTAACTCTGTGCTCCATACAGCCCCTAACAGCACTGTTCGAGGTTCCCAACAAATGGAAATGCTAACAAGTCCCATCTACATCAAACAATATGCTTATAATGAATGTTATGTTGTAATGACAGTTCCTCCCCCCCGTAACCTGTATGCATTCAACTCCTATAAGCCTATAAGCCATATTTTGCTTCCCGAGCTAGATTTCCGATCAACAAATCCCACAAATAAATAAATGCAACTTGGAGCTCATTTGAAAGGTGGATAAGGAATGGAAGGCGGTAAAATAGTCGGCATGACCCCTCCTGTCTTCTTGTTCACTGCAATGAAGCAAGAACCTAAACATGAATCATGTACCATGATACCAGCGCTGCAGCTAAAGGTTCCATAAGCTTAAGGACTTTCAAGAAACTAGAAGTTGATAAGGAGGAGGTGAAAGA
This sequence comes from Ambystoma mexicanum, assembly GCF_040938575.1. Lineage (NCBI taxonomy): Eukaryota > Metazoa > Chordata > Amphibia > Caudata > Ambystomatidae > Ambystoma > Ambystoma mexicanum. The sequence goes on from NC_090928.1 coordinate 103,491,053, forward strand.
GGGGCAGACGAAGGCTGCCAGAACCAATGGTATAATACAATTCCCCTTCATGCCCAAAGGAACAAGCAGGCTTTCTTCTCAATGCAATAGTGGGGGTGGTTTCTGATAGTCTGGATCAAGATGTACCTGCCATTTTCTGAGCTAAGAAGGAATCCCTTGGAGAACTCATATTTCTGACTTTAGCTGATCTGTCCGGCCAAGAGCCATGATATGGGAAGTCACAAATATGAGCAACGGGCAGCTGTATAGGGGTCTGCTGTCCCCTCGGAGGATGCTTCAAAGCCTTGGTAGTGCTAACAAAGACATTTTGAGATCCCCCCGAACCCTATGTGACAAACGTGTACGCCCCAGAGAACCTCAATATAAATATAGGTCTCATGTGGACAATGCCCTTTATGCCACTTTCAGCCATTCTTGGATTTCCATCAACAGCATTTGGATACTTGGGAGTGTATTTTCGGTTTACCAGTTATAACCAAGGACTGCTAGTCCTCACGGGCAAAGCTTTGCTGGCTTAAAGACGAGAACACAACCCCAACAGGGTGTTAAGGAAAGCCTAACCACCAAGATGTTGGACCAGCATTGTCAACAGAGGAGTCAGTGGCAGTCAGGGATAGGTCAGTGGGTGAATATGTAGCAGAGGGCAAGCAGACAGAAAGGTGTAATACAGTTATCAAACAGCATTAATAGTATGGGGACCTTTAGTATTAAAGAAACAAACGTGGAGCGGGAAGCTTTATGGGCATAGGAGGCACTACTGGCCTAGGAAGGTTGCTGACAAAAGGACCAGTAAAAGACACAAAGAGAGCAGAATATGCATGAGAGGCAAGTTTGTTGCCTACTGCCTCCCAGGGTCTTGTCTGGGGGCTTTACATAAGGAGAGCGATTATGTTCATCCCCAAGGAAACAGTAAAAAGGCATAAGGTCTGCCCTGCCACACATCAAAGGTTAGCTTACTGAGAAATGCTGCCAATGAGAGCCTAATAAGGCTAGCTTCTGAATTTAAAACAGACATGCCTCATGGCCTTGAGCGAGAATGAGATGGACCTGGAAAGCAAATCGATTTGGGTGCAGTGGCCATAGAGGCAGGAATCAAAGCAACTGAAAATAATTATAACCAGGCTTTATGATGCATATTGCCAGAGCCGGGGTGTCCCGCTTTCAATAAGGGGTATGGCGATGTATGAAAGACTTGTAATGCCATACTTGGGCACAAGAAGTAGGCAATCCAAATACATATGTGCCTTGACTATGCCTTTGAAGCCCCCGCAGCAAAAACATTTGGGTAATCCCCATTTGTAGACTGCATCGTCATGTTATAGTGAGCCATGGTGGGTGCTAGCTTCTCAGAAATCAATTTCTGGCTGTCTCTGAACCAGTCGATGCCCCAAAAAGTGCCTTCTGTGATCTGGTAAATCTGGCCAGAAAAAAATATGTTGTACAGGACCTGGGAGATTAAAGATAAACTAGTCTTCGGCTTCCTTGTTGCAAATTCCCAATCATTGTGCAGAGTAAGTAAGATATCCGTACATCAGTGTAACTGAAAAATAATGCTTCATAAAAACACAAGTGTGCGCTGTGGCCCTTTCCCATGTCTCAAGGCCAAACGAATGCTGGCCAGCTTCGCAAACAGGCTTGGCTGGACTCACCGGCCATAAAACCAGAACCAGATATCTGAGCATACACGGAAGCAAGCCAAAGAGTTCTTGAGAGAATAACGGTAGGCTGAAACAAATATCACCTCGCCATAAAGAGGTCAGAGAAAAAAAAAAGAGCGAGCACACGCCTGTGCAAAGAACTCCCTGCTTTATACTCAAGCAGTTAAACACGCGGCGAAAAGGGAGGCAAGCAGGCCCGAAGCACCCCTCCACCCAGCCCTAAGCATTTCAGTTCCTTTTATAATGCAAGAAAAAAAAAATTCTGTGGTGAGCGGACACTCCAAGCCACCTGCATGATAGGGCCTGGGATCACCAGTACTTACACAACAGTGCTTTTTTGTGCAGTTACCAGATCTGAACAGAAAGACAGTTTAACTGATCGCAAACAACTATAAATTATCATATGAAAGTCACACCAGACCATCACTCTGGGATCCAGTAGTGAGCCACACTCCACATGTCAATGCATACTTACATTATGCAATCTCACATCAGAAAAGTGTAAGCGATCATGCTCCAGGAAAGGCCATATAGGGGCACTGTTCGACCTGTTTTACTACTACTAAATTGACTTGCTTGCAATTGGTAGTTTTACTTTATTGTTATAACTTCACTGAAGCAATCGCAGGCACCATAAATGAATCATTTACTGGAGGCTGTGTGAAGAACAGCATGTGCACCTGTGTTTTATTGTTGTTTTATCAGATAGGACTTGCCAAAAGAAGTAAAAAAAAAAAAACACACACAAGAAATGCCTGTTCTTTGAACTCATACTTTCTTTTGATAACTACACTCAAATAATCTTTCTTTCGTACCGATGTGTAAGTGTTCACTCAAACCTAATTTACCCTAAAAACTAGGTTTTCCTGGGGAATTTTACATAAGTGAATGATTTCACTATCCTTATGTTCGCTTTCTCCTAAAAAGAAAATATGCATTCGTTATGAAAAACACAAACCGACTTTGCAGAGTAAGCCTTGGACAGACTCAAAATACATTATACCGCTTTGCACATGCGTGGAACTGTGAAAAATAGGTTGCGGCCCTTGGTTAGTTTTGGTAACGGACGATTGCGTGTGCTGGGGCTTAGCTGGATAGGCAAGAGTACAGTGCCGTATCAGCACGTAGAGGCAGACCTAGACCTGCAAAGTTAGGGGACCCAGTTGCTTAAGATTAAACTTGGTCCTGCTGGATCGGCACAGAAGCCATTAACATAAACTTCTGCAAACAAACCAAGTAGCAGCGGGCCTACATCATCATATTACACCAGAGCATGGTAAATCGACCACTGCACGAATACGTGACATAATGCTTTACCTGGAGCCTTAGGTGCAAATGTGGATGCGACGTTCAGACTGCCTGGGAATCCAGGCTCACAGGCATTACGCAATATTTTTCAAATGCTCAGAAAGATCTTGGCACTAAACTAGTGTGACCAGTCGTCCCAGTTTTTCCGGGACTGTCCTGGTATTGGGTGCTCTGTCCCCTTTCTCAAGATTATTTTTCCATTGCAGTCTCTCCCCTCTTGCTTCTCCACTCTTTTCACGGCTTACTCTTGTTCTCTTCTTTTTCCCTTCTTCCTTATCCCTCTCCCTTTCTTACTCTATGCGCTTACTCTATCAGAATTGTCCTCGAACATAGTATGATAGCTACATTGTTTGTCTCCCCTGCCCCTCACCCCCTCTCATTTCTGTTCCTCCCCTGCCCCTCCAGCACTATCTGAAATATCGCCAGCCCTAGTACAAAAGTCGCTTGTTTTGTCCCTCTCCTTCCTTCTCCTCCCCTCCCCTCCCCCTCTCCCTCTCCTCTTGTAATCTTCCGGCTCTATCAGAAATGTCACCAGGCCTAGTACGTTAGTTGCCTGTCTGTTCCCATTAGTTGCCTGTCTGGTCCCATGACCTTCCTGCCTAACTCCTCCCTTCCTTTGTGTGTCTTAGCTCTTGCTCAATCTAAAATGTCGCCAGGCCGAGTATGATAGTTAATTTCACGTTTTTATTATTCATGGCCATGTAAAAATGTTCACGGTTTGTATTTTCCCTTGTTTCCTCTCTTTCCTTGAAGCGCTTTGAAACACTGTGTATAGGCGTTATACATATAAACTATCATATCATTGGAAAACCAAGTGATCCCTGTTTTTGGCAGTAGGTCTTAATAGCTGCGAGGCAGGAATGCACAAACTCACACAGAAGAAATGCTGCATTTTGCGAATTAAGATAGTGGTAGTTTGTGATAAATGAATTATAATGTGTGTTTATTCCAAAAGTAACACTTAAACATCCTTCTCCTCCAACTGCTACTGAAGTTTAGTGCCTTGACAGACACTTTCAAGAGTTAGTCCTATTTTTATGTGAGTTGCCCTGTCCTGGTTTTTACTTTTTAAATCTAGTCACGCTAAAGACACACAATCTAAGAATCTATTCGCGGTCAACTAACCCAAATTGACCCACACCTATCATCTAGGACATTCTGCCCAATAAACATACCATGGAATAGATATCGAAGGACAAAACACGAACACTGCTCAAGATACACACACTAAGTAAACCTCAGCCCAAAAAAGGAAAAAACATAGCTTACTGACAACCCCTTCTCATTGGCAATCCCTTACCTAGTACTAACGCTCTTGATAACCTCTTGTCAAACAGCAACCTTCTTGGCAACCTTTTGTCCACTAGGCACCTTCCTGACAACATCTTTACCAACAAAAGTCCCTGTTGGACACCTATTGTCCCCTAGGCACCTTTCTGGCAACCTCTTATCCAATAGGCACCTTCCTGACAACCTCTTGTCCAATAGGCGCATTCCAGACAATCTCTTCAACAATAGGCACTGTAAGGGATCAAGAGTAAGAGACAGACACCGTATCAGGTTTCGAATTTGAAATGCTTCTTTTATTGTCAAAATAATAAGGGGTTGGTGAAATCCTATCTGTCCCTAGATCTATGAGGGGTTTCCCTGCCTGAACAAAACTAATTGATGTCTGTGTCAGGATGTTCAACAAATAAAGCGTCCTCCAACCTGTGTCTAAAATCCTAAACTGACCATTACGTGCCAAACTAAATACAACGTGAAAATAGGGATTTCTCTGAGTTCTAAACGTATAGTTTATTGTTAATGTTCCAAACAAAGTTCTAAAGTGCACAAAAGAAAAGGAATAATGTTCCATCAGGAAAGGGATCCTTCCTTCCCTATGTTTCTTCTTTGTTCTCACAATCAGTCCGCCACTTCCGGCAAAGTTAAATAATGCTCCAATGTTTCCCAAGGAGATCACTCTCTCCCTGGATACTCCTTTTATTCACTTTATCTCACAGTTAAAAAGGGGGCAGAGGGGTTCTTTCCTATCAATGTCACAGTACTTTAAGATATTTACATTCTCTTTCTTGTTCCTCTTTCAAGGGGTACGTCTTCCCCTTATGTCACTATCCCACAACTTCAGGTTTGTTCACTTATCTGCTTCCACCTGGTTTACTCTCCTGCCAGTGTTTAACTGTTTCGATGTCTTCTCTTGTTTCTTTCCTTCGTCAAAAAAATAACTTCCATTTCTGCATCCACAGTTAGAGTTTATTGCTTTGATCCTTCTCCTCTGCCTCGTATACTCTCCTTCCATGGTATTGTAGTTTATCCTTACAAAGGGGTATGGGTCTTCCATTTTATTACTGTTCCATACTTTCCAGGTGGGGTTCACAACCCTTATTGGGACTCACTGTTTGCCTGGTTCACTATCCTGCAAGGGCTTCTTCGCTTTCTTTTCACTCTCTTGAATCCAAGAAACAACACTTCTGAAGCAGCCTCGGTGTAAGTGCTGGTAGAAGGACCTGACCGGTCCCTCCAGCGCAGGAGTCTCCCTGGGAAGGAGTCTCCCTTGCGGAGTGCGATGGAGAATATGGGCCCTACCTTGCGCCTCGTTCAATGCTTCAGAAAGTTCTTGAGATCCTCTGGAGGCGACCTCTGGAAGAGCTCCCTCCACCTGGCTAGTTTGTTATTCAGCGCCTTCGAGGACGAGTCACACGCCGAACATGATTGCCAACCGTGGTCTGGGCCAAGGCAACACAGGCAGAGGGCATGGGGGTCTGAAGTTGGGAAGAGCCCGTTGCAGGATGGACACCTGCTGAACCCTTGAGAAGTCGACATGCGCCAGGGAGGAGCATGACTGCCGAGGACCGAGTACCTGTATGATAAAAAAGACAAAGAGAAGAATTACATGGCCAAAGCTGGTGAATTTGGCCTGTTCCAGATGACGCGGAAAAGGGGACTGAGGTGTGGCGGCAGAGGGCAGAGTCATGGCAGTGCATGCTCCCTGGGCCGCACCCACGCGTGCCTCTAAATGTAAAGGGAAAGAAGGTTTATTTGGTGAAAAAGGTTCCGTCTCCCGTCCCTTGGGAGGGAAGCCCATACAGTATGGAGGATAGGGGACGGGATGTAAGAGTATGCTATGCATAAAATAGCACTGTCCTATAAACAAACACATTTTCCTGTAGAATAGACCAGACATTTGAGCTAATTTGCATACCCACATTGCATTGCCAACCTGGCTCTAAACTAGAGGAGAACTTCCAGAGATGGCTCCTTGGTGGTACTGTGCTGTGTGTGAGTTGGCAGAAATGGATAAGGAATAAGTTACTTTCCTGTAACTCCTGTTATCCAGCATTGGTAGGTTTAGCTCATGCTGTGGTCGTCGACGGGATTGATTTTGAGGTTGACAACAGTGACATAGCTCTCAACGGTGTCATGGTCGAAGACTTTGTGTGTGTCGACAGGGACGTCGACGTGCCTTTATCTCTTGAAGACGAGGGCAAAGGGTCTGCCGTGAGCCATAGGCGTGCATGACAGTTTCGATGATGATGATTTCTGCAAGGACGATCTAGAAGAACAAGTTACTTACCAACTGTAACGTTCTTTCGACTGGATGTTCCTCCCACGTATTCCTCATCTTCTGATAATTCGTTATCTCCAGCTTCGCTGCTTCGGAAAAAAACAGAGAGATTTGGAGGCGGCTGCAGGAATGGCTGAGGGCAAAGATGCCGCTCCTGAGGCTGATTTCGCACTTCTTCCTCGTCCACCATGAGGGAAGTTGTTTCTGCCTCTGAGAAGCCTGTCCTCTTCCTCTACCAAATGAGGAGTTCTAGCGAAAAGAACGACCTCTCCAGGAAGATGATCCTGAATAGGTTTTCTGAGGCTGGCGCATGGAGGCACTAAGAGATTTAGCTGCCGCTTTCGAGGTCTGGAGTTTTTCTAAGCTTTCGTCAGCCTTACTGCCAAATAGCCTCGAGCCACCAAAGGGCATGTTAAGGAGTGCACATCCTGTGCAAACCTCGACTTCCTCAACCACGCAATTCTGCGCAACACAGTGCTTGTACCCATGGATCTGCTCATGCTATCGGCAGTATCCAGTCCAGACGGGAGACATTCCCCCATTGCCTCCTTTCGGTCTTTGACTATATTCAGGAAGCCTTCCCTTTCCTCGCCTTCCGGAATAGGCTCAGCCGCCGCCGAAATACAGTCAACCAGGGTATGGGTAAACCTGGCCAGGGTACAGGTGACATTTGTCGATTTCAGGGCCATGCTACCTGAAGTGAAAACTTTACGGGCCCAGGCATCAACTTTCTTGTCCTCTCTATCCGGAGGGATAGTGGGATATGCAGTTTGTTTTGCTGTGGATGCAGCCTGAATAACCAGACTTTCTGGAGTCGGATGCCTGTTTAAATATTCAGGATCCGTACCAGCTGATCTGTATTTCTTTGGGAAATTACTATTTGTAACAGCAATGCTATCAGGATTTTCCCAATTTTTTTCTACTGTTCTCTGAAGAGCCCTATGAAAGGGGAGAACTGGGTCTTTTTGGGGACCTTTGACAATTATATCTGTCATGTCGTCCTATTCAAACACGGGTGAAGTGTTACCCCAACCCATGTATTCTACTACCCTGTTCATAAGACCTCTGTACCCTGAGTCTGCATGTTCTGCAGGGTCAGGTTTGGCAAATTATCATAAGATGAGGAATACGTGGGAGGACACAATCCATTCGAAGAACAAGTTACTTACCAACTGTAACATTCTTTCGACTGGATGTTCCTCCCACGTATTCCTCATCTTGTGATAATTTGTTATCTCCAGCTTCGCTGCTTGGGAAAAAAAAATTCTCGGCAGAGGGCACTGTGCTCGAGGTCATGGCGTCGATTGTCCCTCGACGGACTCCGTACTCTGTCGACGTCACCGATGGTATAAATAGCTTGAGCCGCGCCCGTTGCTTCAATTCTGTTTTTTCGATGAAACATATAGGAGGAACACCCAGGCATGCCCCATGACCGATACATTCTTCGTGAGAGGAAAGTGTAAGAAAACGTAAAACTGTACTGTGGGGTAGGATGGGAGGGTCGATGAGGAATACGTGGGAGGAACATCCAGTCGAAAGAATGTTACAGTTGGTAAGTAACTTCTTCTTCGAATGGATTGTGTCCTCCCACGTATTCCTCATCTTGTGATAGGCTCCCATAGCAGTAGCAATTTTGGAGGCGGGAGTATTAATTTCAGTTTTCGTGGACAGAATGCAGAACTGCCTTGGCAAATAACCCCTCATTAAAGGAGGCAGTATCCAAACAATAAGGTTTAACAAAAGTATGCATTGTTTTCCAGGTTGCAGCTGCACAAATATCTGCTGCCGGGACTCCCCTATTTAGAGCCGCAGAAGTAGCCATTCCCCTTGTAGAATGGGCACGAAGCCCATCTGGTGGTTCTTTTCCCGCTAATCTGTAGCATTCAACTATGGCTAATATGATCCAGCGGTAAATGGTCTGTTTTGTTACAGATAAGCCTAATTTATGACCAGTATAACCCACGAATAATTGGTCATCTTGTCTCAATTTAGCCATCCTTGAGATGTACAAACTAAGAGCCCTCTTGGGATCTAGTCTGTGTAATCTCTCCTCTTCCTTGCCCAGATGAGGAGGAGGAGGATAAAAAGTTGGTAATACTATTTTTTGTGACAAATGGAAGTCCGAGACTACTTTTGGCAAGAACGAAGGTTTAACTTTAAGGACAAAAAAATAGTATATGGTGGTTTGCATGAGAGAGCCTGAAGTTCGCTAACCCTGCGGGCTGATGATAGGGCCACAAGAAGGACAGTTTTTAGAGTTAAAAGCCTCAATGGACATGAATGCAGAGGCTCAAAAGGTATGCAAGTCAACAATTTTAGTACTAAATTTAAATCCCAAATTGGTACATGAAAAGGTACTGGAGGGTATACATTAGTAAGTCCTTTTAAGAATTGAATTATTAACGGTATTTTGAAATATGAGGAGCGCTTGAAAATGGACAGCACAGCAAGGTATCCTTTGATTGTTCCTATCTGGAGCCCCAGATTAGCTAGATGTAGCAGAAAAGAAAGCACAATTGGGGTGCCACACTGAAAAGGGTCCACATCGTTGTCTTTGCACCAGTTACTAAACCTGTTCCAGCGACATCGGTACAAAGATTTTGTTGCTGGTCTTCTGGCCGAGAGCAAGATTTCCATTACGTCATCCGGAAGATCCCAATCCTTGTATCTCAACCTGTCAGAAACCATGCATGAAGGTTGAGTGTCTTGACCTCTGGATGGAGAACCCGACCTTCCTCTTGTGAGAGAAGATCCTCTCTTTGCGGAAGATGAATTGGAGGGCAGATGGACATGTCCAGAAGGTCCGAGTACCACGTCCTCCTGGCCCAATCCGGGCAATGAGGATCATGGTTTTCCTGAACTTTCTCAACCTCCCGATTACTTGAGGAATCACGGGGACTGGGGGAAACGCGTACAGCAGTCGAAATTTCCACTCCACTACGAATGCGTTTCCCAGAGCTCCTCTTTGAGGAAATTCCCTTGAGCAGTACTGATCGCACTTCCGGTTGATCGCAGTGGCGAACAGATCCACTTGAGGGGTTCCCCAAAGGGCGAAGATCTCCAAAAGGACTTCCTGAGCTATCTCCCACTCGTGAGAGACCGTGCTCTGCCTGCTCAGAGCGTCTGCCGCCGTGTTCTTCTCTCCGGCTAGGTGAATTGCTGATAGAGAGATTCCTTCTCGTATTGCCCAGAACCATAACTGCATTGCCTCTCTGCACAGTGGTAGTGACCCTACTCCTCCTCTTTTGTTGAGGTAGTACATGGCCACCGCGTTGTCCGTCATTATCAGGACATTCTTTCCCTGTACAGAGGGCAGAAAGGCCTTCAGAGCTAGTCTGATTGCCCTCAGCTCCAACAGGTTGATGTGTAGTTTGGACTCCGATGGAGACCAACGACCGCTGATTGTCAGATCGTTGGTGTGTGCTCCCCACCCCGTGAGTGAGGCGTTCGTCACTACTGTTATCTCCGGCCATGGTAGCCAAAAGGATTGTCCCTTGAGAATGTTGTCGTTGCAAGCCCATCATAGAAGATCCTGAGCAACTGCGCTCGGGACTTGCAGAAGATCCGACATATTCCCTGAGAACTGGGACCACTGAGTTCTGAGTGCCCATTGAAGGGATCTCATTCTCAACCTGGCCTCTGGTACTAGGAAAATGCAGGATGCCATGATGCCGAGCAACCTGAGAAAATCGAAGGCCGGTAGACGTTGGGCATTCTGGAACTTCGTTACCATCTACTGGATGTGGAGAGTGCTCACTTCGGGAGGCGAGGCTTTTCCTGAGGAAGTGTCCAAGACTGCTCCGATAAACTGGAGCTTCTGAGATGGTATCATGTGGGACTTCTTGAAATTGAGGGAGAAGCCCAATTTGTGGAGGAAGTGGCAGGTGATCGAAAGATGTTCCTGAGCTAGTTCTGGAGAACCTGTTCTGATCAACCAGTCGTCCAGGTAGGGATATATGTGAATACCTCCTCTCCTGAGACTTGCTGCCACAACCGCCAACAGTTTGATGAAAACCCTCGGGCAGAGGTCAACCCGAATGGCAGAACTCGAAACTGATAATGAGAATTGCCAATCGCGAACCTCAGGTACTTTCTGTGCTTTGGATGGATTGGCACATGAAAGTAAGCATCCTGAAGGTCCAATGATACCAACCAATCTTGGAGTTGGAGACCCTGAAGGATCTGAGAAAGAGTCACCATCTTGAACTTGTCCTTCCTGAGGAACTTGTTCAAGTTTCTCAAGTCCAAGATGGGTCTCCGTCCTCCGTCCTTTTTTGGGATGAGAAAATATGGCGAGTACCAACCAGTGTTCCTCTCCGCTACAGGTACCAGTTCTATGGCACCTTTCTCTAGCAGGGTTAAAATTTCCTGCAACAAGAGCGGATCCGGAATTTTGGCAGAGTTGGCTCCCGGTGGATGATTCTGAGGCCTTTTTAGAAAGGGGAGACAGTAACCTTGAGCTACTGTTTCCAGTGCCCAAGCATCTGAGGTAATGCCTTGCCATTCCTTCAGATGTTGAGAGATCCTACCTCCCACTGGTGTTTTGTGTAACAAGGTCTCAGAGGGATTTGGAGGCGGCTGCAGGAGTGGCTGAGGGTGCAGATGCCGCTCCTCATGCTGATTTTGCACCTCTTCCTCGTGCTCCACGAGGGAAGTTTCTTTTGCCCCTTTGAGAAGCCTGTCCTCTTCCTCTACCAAAAGAGGAGTAGTATCGAAAAGAACGACCCCTCCAGGAAGATAAGCCGGAATAGGGTTTTCGAGGCTGGCGCAAAGAGGCGCTAAGTGATTTAGCTGCCGCTTTCGAGGTCTGAAGTTTTTCTAGGCTTTCATCAGCCTTTCTGCCAAAGAGCCTCGAGCCATCAAAGGGCATGTTGAGGAGTCGAGCTTGCACGTCTGGTGCAAACCCCGACTTCCTCAACCACGCAAATCTGCGTAGCACAACGCTTGCAGCCATGGATCTGCTGATACTATCAGCAGTATCCAGTCCAGACTGGAGACATTCCCCCAATGCCTTCTTCCCGTCTTTGACTATATTCAGGAAGCCTTCCCTTTCCTCGCCTTCCGAAATATTATATTGGATAAGCAGTTTGTTTTGAATTAGATGCTGCCTGAATGACTAAACTCTCTGGAGTCGGATGTTTATTCAAATATTCAGGATCCGTTCCAGCTGGTCTATATTTTTTGGGAAAAGTACTATCTGCAGCAGCAATATTCTCTGGTTTCTCCGAGTTTTTCTCCACAGTCCTTTGAAGGGCCCTGTGGAAAGGGAGAACAGGATCTTTCTGAGGTCCCTTGACGATTATATCTGTCATGTCATCTTGTTCAAAAATGGGTGAAGTATTACCCCAACCCATATATTCAACTACCCTGGTCATAAGACCCCTGTACCCAGCATCTGCAGGATCAGGTTTGGCGAACTCTAATTCTGGGGATGTGTCAACTCCACTGGCAGAATGTAGAGTATCACTCAAATCTCTCATTCTAGATTCCTGCTCAATAAGTTCCTCAGGAACTTGTCTTGTACCATAAGTAACTCCCAAAGGAGTAACCTCGTCTTCTTCTGAAGCAGACACTTCATAAATTGCTGACATAGATTTGAAAAAGTCTGACCTGGGCTAAGGAGTGAATCTCCTGTCTTCCTCTTCCATCTGCTTCGAAGGAATTCGCAAATCCTTCGAAGTTGTCGAAGGGGTCTTCGAAGTCTTCGAAGATGACTTCGATAATGGCGTTGAGGATGTTTTTGGCTTTGGAGTCGAAATTATCGACGCCGAAGTCGTCGAAGCCTTCGACGACTTGTGTTTCTTGCAAGGCACTGGAGAAGTGCTCGACTCTCGAAGAGTCTTCGACGGTTTTACGTCGACTCGAGTTTTTTTGGATTCCTCGACGCTACCGGTCTTTGCCATGGTAGCCTTGGACTTCCCTTTGTCGTCCAATGAAGCGACTTTAGGGGCTTGGCTTTTTCGAGGGGGTCGGGCCGGTTTCTCGAAAACCTCCATCATCTTTTTGCGGACTTCTTCCCACTTACTGAGAGAATCCAATTTAGTCAGACAACGAATTTCTTCGGTCGACTCTGAAGAAGATGATGATGATGAGGGAGATCTATGTCTCCTCTTCCTTTTTTTTCGATGATGACGAAGAGTCTCGATCTACTCCAAGATCGATATTTCTTTGAGTGCCTATGGCGATCTGATTCCTTAGAATCAGTCACTTTCTTGTGTCTTTTTGACATAACCTTTTTTGAGGCCTCCCTCCCCACCGACAGTTTACCTCTCCTCTCACGAAGAGCTTTCTCGGTCACTGATTGGCAGGACCCGCAGTCATCGGTTCGGTGACTGGAACCGAGACACCAGAGACAAATCCGGTGGGGATCGGTGATCGACATCTTAGACCCACAATCTGCACACTTCTTGAACCCAGTCCTGGGTGTCGAAGGCATTGAAGATGACATTTTCTTCACAGAAAATAGAATCGCGCCGTTCTCGATAGCGAAGCGATCGGAAAAACGGAACTGAAGGAACGGCCGCAGTTCGAGCTATTTATACCATCGGTGACATCGACAGAGTACGGAGTCCGTCGAGGGACAATCGACGCCACGACCTCGAGCACAGCGCTCTCTGCCGAGAAATTCTTTTTCCGAAGCAGTGAAGCTGGAGATAACTAATTATCACAAGATGAGGAATACGTGGGAGGACACAATCCATTTGAAGGAGGCATTGTATGAGCCTTCTTCATGCTAGTCGATGCCTCATCAACCTCTTACTAGATGTGGTACGCTGTGCTCGTCCGACTTGCCTGAGTGAGGCATGACTACAGACTGAAGAAGAGTCAGAGCCGCTCTCCCGCACCTCCTCCTCACCGTTGGTTGGCAGTTTCGGAGAGTGTTGTTCGAAAACAATGGTTGATGTTGCACTCCTGTGTGCGTGTCGGGTGCAGGCAGTAAAGGCAGTTGTCGTGGAGATCCTACACAAACACATTCTTCAGCTCTCACCGGGAGCAGGCCTTTCTGTTGCCGGAACTGGACAGTTTTATAGAAAAATCAGAAGGAATGGTGAATTATTGTAGAGAGATTGTTATGGGGACTCCCAATATGAAATGTGCGGTAAAAGAATCTGAAACTGGCTACCAGGGGTGCCTATTGGAGAGGGCAGTAGGACCCAAACATAACTGTAATAGAGCACTAAGGTGACTGAAGTTCCAGTTTAAAAATAAACTGCTCTAAGTTACTGAGGATTTCCAGCCTGACAACAGGGAATATTCACAGCATGTGAATGTATGACAGAGCCAATGCTGGAGAATCATACTTTCACATCAGAGGTGGAAGGATTTTTCAAGTCTATTAAAATCGCGATAATTTTGCTGGTGCTTAGGAAGGGGAATCAACGCGGACGGGGGACCAGTGATGCAAAGGTGAGCACGGCCATTGTTAGACAGGAGGCAGTGGGGCCCCTGTGCGCAAGCGGCCCAGGTAAGTTGGAAAGGCCGGGAAGTGTCAAACAGGCATCAGCTATGCAAATAATTGGAGTGGGTGTTAGGAAAGATTTCTTAATTGTGGGTAATTTTCCTTCCATGTGGCAACCCCTAAACTTTTTGCTGTTGTTTTCACCATGATCTAGACTTTGCCAGAGAAGTGCAGCTTTCTGCCGCACTCCTCTGGGCTTTCGCTCCATTCTTACGGGGAAACTGACATGCCCTTAAGACAGTCAGTACCGGGAAACATTGTTTTCCGTAGTTCTTTCACCATGTTGCAGCTTTCGCGCAACATGGCACAAGAGGGCACTGTAAGCTAAGTTACTGCTCTCTTGGGTCTCTAGTCTTCTACAGGCCCTAGATACTCTCTTTGGATTGTTAATGAACTGTGCAAGTGAATCACGGACGGGACTGGTGGCAGCGATTGTTTCTTTGTGTTTTTGAGCTCCTTTTGGCGTTTAAGCACGTTTCTCCGCTTAGCCCAAAATGGTGGCCTGGCTCCCAAAATGGCCAGACCACGAGGCTCTTTGTCCTGTCCGCTGACCGTCTTGCCCCCTTCACCTTCCCCAGGTCGAGCCGACCCGGGGCCTTCCTTATTTGGGCATGTACTTTCCAGCGAGAAACAGATACTTTCGCTGGCTTCTACAGGCCTTGTGTGTGCCTCCAGGATGTGGGCTGGGATGTCTGGTCCCAATACACATCCTGGGTGCCAGAGAGTCTAGTGTGTCGTGAATGCCTGGGACCACAGTTGTCCGTGATAGGTCCACGTATGGTGTGAGTGTTTTGTGAGCAGATCTCCCATTGGGTCCCCTCCGTTTTGGCGCGAAGGGAACCGTGGATAAGAGGGGGCTGGAAACACCACTACCATGTCGATCTCCTGAGTTCTCACGAACGAAGGAATACAGGAGCCAAGTATCCTGCAACTACGAGGCTGAACCGAGGAATCGCTGGTGACCCGCTGAAGGACTGCTCCTCTGCACTGCTGTCGCTTGGTGAAACCCTTTCTACCTCCGATCGAATGAAAAGGCCTGTACTGGTACTTCGACACCTTGGAATAGTGGGAACAACTATTCTCGGCATCTTCACCATCTCCTGCACGTAAGCCTTCGGAAGTGTCTCCGGGCCATCCAGCAGACTGACCAACCTACCCAGGAAACTCGCTCTGTAACCGCCGTCAGGTTGTGTTGTATTACGAGTCCTTGTCACTCTCACACGATTCGTACACTTGGCATTCCCAGGTCTGAAGTGAGTAGTGTACATTGGGCTGAAATACACACGGCCACTCCGTTGCCCTGCTGTGGTAACAAACTGTGCGGGTTCACTGCGCTTGGGACATCCTCAACTCTAACTTCTGCTGCTGCGGAATCTACGCCGAGACGTCCCCTGCTCGTATCTGAACCTGCCAGCACTGAAACGGACGTGGAGAAGCCTGGGTCTGCCTGCATCGGGGACTGGCGAGTAGCATTGCTTGGAACTTGTCACCCTCCTGCAGTAGCCCATAGCTTTTCCCCGCTGTGTGTAACAGCACGCCTTTCCGTACTCGCGCTCTACTTCTGCCCACAGTGGAGGCTGCGCTTGAGTCGCGGAGCTCTGTTCCTCTTCATTTGTTCATCGAACTAAACTGCCTGATTCCCCTCGAAGAGACTCCCCCTTTGCCCGTTGGCACCAGCGTGTGCAGGTACTTGAGCACAAGGCTCCACTCTTCGTAGGGCTCGGACTTCCTTTTAGTTAGGTGCCTCTGAAGGCAGACTGGCTCTAACTATTATTCGCACTGCCTGTTTTCCTCCCCATCTAGGTGGTCTTCACATTTTGTGCGTCTAACTCGTTAGACTCGTTGGTAATTGTATATATATTGTATTTGATTGTGATGTGTTGGTTTACTTGAGTTTTATTGTGATTTCTCGCTACGGTCAATGTTACAAAGGCCTTGTAATAAATGTGTCTATATTTTTCATACAACACCTGCTTGGAGTAATTTGTAAGTGTCCTTGCTTTGTGTGCTCATTGCGGACTTTGTCACCCTCACCCCTCTTGAGACCTAGTCTTGACCGCCGCGATCGCTACCCTGACTGGTCTGGCTTGTCCAGAGGTTACCCTGTTCCAAGAAACTAGGCTGGCCTTCTGAACCTCTGCCCCTCCAGGACAGAGTTCAGAAATCCATCTTAACAGAGGGCACTAGCCCTCGCCTAGTAAGCTCGAACTCAGTGCTGGATGAGCATTGAAGTGGGAAGTATCAGGAGGCAGCACTGGACACTGAGTGCTGGCAAGTGAGTGCGAGCATGCTACTATTTAAAGAGACACAGCAATTGATGTAGTGCAATCACACATCCATGCAGACAAGGCTCTGAACAAGGTTCCCGAAGAGATTGGAAAAGGCAATGCACACCAGTATATTTCAAGCACTGACAAGAATCTAGGCTGAGGATGCAACAAACCTCAAGGTACGCAAGAAACGTGCTGTAGCTGGAGGAGGCCCGGGTACGAGGACTACCTAGAGAAACATCTAAAGCAAGGGGAAGTAGCGCAATGATGCGCATTCAAAACTCAAGGCAGGTCATATGGTGGAGGGCCACTAGCACGCATAGCCCAAGGACCCTATGTCATAGGGTGCGCAAAGGAGAACGCAGGCCCAGGAGGTCCTGATCGAGGGTGTGGAGGAACAGGGACGGGCAGTCTCACGGCCACGAGTGCACACATTGAGCACCAGTTGGGGCCCAGAGCAGAAAAAAAAGGCACCACAAAATACATACCAAAGAGAGTGACTGAAAAGACACCTGCTACTGTGGCACAGTGATGCCATAAACTGAGGAGGGATGAGTGATTCATGTCCATCAGTGGAGCATATTGTGGACAACAGGAAGCCAGTAGTGTAACCCCGTAAACAAGCAGTAGCCCCCGATTGACACCTTCGGCACTGCAGCGGGGTGAAAACAAGTCAGAGTGGGCCCACCCAGCATAGACCAGACCTCAACGGAAGCACAGGGTAAGGGAGGGACTAGAAAGTGACGATCACACCAGCGTGGACCAGATCAGCCATGGCGTCCAAGTCTTACAAGAACAAGGCGAAGTAGCCCACGTTAGACACGTTCACTAGAACCGTGTAAGCACCCAAAGATACCAAGCCAACAACCTCAACACTACAGGGGGAGTCGGCTCAAATGAAAGGAGACCAACAGGTCCTGGATGCCATAGCAGCTTTAAAGATCGCACTGGAATCTAAAATGGATGTCATTAGACTAGATGTGAACCTTTTGAGACAGGATGTGCGGTCGCTTGCAGAATGTACGGGAGCTCTAGAAAAAGAGGTGGCAGTAAATGCAAGTAACAATATTGCAGCAACAAGTGCAAAACCTTGAAAGTAAAGCAGAAGAAGCAGAAGCGTGAGCTTTTCGAAACAATGTACGAATCATCGGGCCCCAGGAAGGGGAAGAAGGATCAAACCCAACCAACTTCATAGAAAATATGCTGCTACAAGAAATAGGCCCAGGAGCCCTCACTCAAGGGTTCACAGAGGAGAGAGAACATAAGTCCCTGTCGAGGAAGCCGCCACGAGAGCCCCGCCTCAGCCTACAATAGCCTGGATTTTAAACTACAAGGACAGGGAAAAGATTCTCAAACACTTGCACAAAGGTGGAACGATTCCACAAGCATCAGCCAACATCACTGCATGCCCGGACTACACCCTCCTGGTGCAAAAACAGAGGATGATTTTGACATCAGTCAAGAGGAGGCTACAGGAGGGAAATCTTAAATATATGCTGTTGTAGCTGGCCAGACTGAAGTCATACACAAAGGCTGTGCCATCTTCTTTGAGATACCTGAAGGGGTGCATAAGTGGATGGACACTGAGAACTTGCGAACCGAAGCGGATAACCAAACAAGAGGTGGAAGTGACACATCCTAACATACTACTGAGACACTGAAAAGCCACGAAGAAGCACAGCCATTGGACTGCAATCGGACACAACCGCGACGCATACAAGACACAGGCGCTAAATTCTTTGCAGAATGCAAGAACCATCTGTGAAGTGCCCAGCTGGGTACGCACTGGAAGGAAACATCCTACATCTGAGACTAGATTGTTTTTTAAGATACAAGGGGTTACGTATCCTCTTGCTGCACTCCTAGCACCAGGACAAGTATCTTGGGCAGGAGCGAGATGCGGGGATGCCGGAGCACAATGTATTGAGATGGCCAATTGTTGGGAGGAGGGCAGGAAGGGAAGTTGGGGTAGTTAGAGGGGAGTTAGCCTATAGATCCACACAGGGTAGATATAGAGCACGCATCAGACTGGTAAAATATGTTAGTACCTCTATGCGCGATGGGAGAACTTAAAATAGCGTCCTGGAATGTCAGGGGTTTAAGCAAATGCATTAAACGGAATCGAATAATGACGAACCTGAGGCACCAGAAAATCGCCATCGCTCTCCTGCAGGGGAGACACCTCACCAGAGAGGATCAAATCACCCTAGCAAAAAAGTGGGGCGGGGGGCACAAACCTAGGTTCATCATATTCGGCATATGCCAGAGGGTTCTGATATGGGTGGCGCCGTCTGCTCCATTCAAAGTCCTCAAGACCTTCCAAGATAGAGGGCAGGATGACTGTAATACAGGGACTGGTGGAGCAGAGGGAAATCTGCGTTATTAACACTTACGCACCGAATCAGGACACGCCAGAGTATTTCTAGTCATTATATCCTAGGATCAGCTCATACAGGGATGGTACACTGATAAGGGGGTGGGGGGGGGGGAGATTTTAACTGCATTCTTAACCCGACGAAGGACAGATCAGACGATAAATTAATACATCCAGCCCCTTCGGCTAAAGCCTTAAATACACTGTTGGGCACATTAAAATTGGCTGATATATGGAGGACCCTACACCCGCAGGACAGGGTATACTCGCATTACACTGCTCCTCAGGATCTCTATACCAGGTTGGATTATGTGTTCACAGGGGAAGAGACCATGGGAGAATTTAAAGGGGCAGAATACAAAGCACAGGTACTTTCAGACCACGCACCCTTAGTGATCATGTGGCAGTATCTCCCCCGCCCCCACCCCGGCTAGGATCCCGACATGGAGGCTTAGAGGCGAATCACTTAGGGATGCAGTGTTCCGTGAACACCTAAGAGGAGGGGTGAAAGAATACTTCAACTATAACACTGGTAGGGTGGAATCAGCAGGCACATTATGGGAAGCCTTCAAAATAGTGGTTAGAAGGACAGTGATAGCTAAAACAAAAGGAATGCAAACCACTATAGAGAGAGACCCACACAAGGCAGAAACTAAACTGGAAACCATAGAATGTTCGGGGATAGGTCAAAAGAAAGGGCACAAAAGGTTGCCCGCCTGCAGCAAGAATGTCTAGAACACTGTAGTATGCTACGCATTCTGAGTTACAAGAAATATGTTGAGAGATAGCATGCAGAAGGCGATAAGCCCGGACGCCTGCTGGCCTAGCTATACAAGAGTGAAACTAAACGGGATATGAGACGAACGACTATAGGTGGGGAAAACAAAGACAATTCCTAAGAAACAAATTAGATTACAAATTCAAACGAGTTTACACCTTTAACAAACGGCAACAAGGGACTCTAGTCAAACCTCCTCCTGAAGAATCGCTTTACACCTACACGTGGGGAAACGCGTGTCGAGGAATTTTCAAGAACTTTGAGTAACCAGCCGCACATAAGGACACCTAACAACTATTTTGAGCAAAGACAGAAACGTTAACCCAAACAGGAACCCTCAGGTGATTGATGTATTCCAACCCAATTGTCTGACGTGGATAAACAAGAAATTTTTCATATGATTTAACCAACAGGAACCCTTAAAGGAACCTACAGACAATAAGTGAATTCCAACTAAAATGTCTGGTGCAACTTACAAAAGCAAGAAGGATAGCACTCTGTAATTGCTTCCTTTTTAATTTTTCTAAAGATTTAGTGAACACATTAACTAAACTACCAATTTGTTTTTTCACAATACTAAATTGAAGTATTTTTTCTTTTCAACCTCAACAGTCTTATGTAATTATTTCGAAAGAACGCATTCCAAAGACTCAACCAATCTTTGTATTGGTTTCCGCTACTCAGGTCAGCCTCTGAGTGAGTCTAGGACGCAGCCTTTCCGTTACTTCGTTTACATTTCTAAGTGGTAAGCGCCAGCACTGCCCTCAAGGCTGATACCCCCCTATTTTTAGCTAATATATCCGAAAGGAATATCAAGAGGCATTCATAGCTACGCCAGGTGGCTGGCACCTGATTTCCCTATACACGGACAATATGCTCCTGTACCTACAACATCCAGAAAACAACTTACAGTATATTCTAGAAGTGTTGGAGCGATTCAGACTTATCGGGTATTACGATCAATGTGCAGAAGTCATGCTAATTCCCCCAAGCCGGATACAGAGGGAAACCCATGAGCACGTTGCTGGTACTACCGATTAGGTGGAAACTGAACACATTCAGATACTTGGGAGTGGACATTTTTCATGATCCTAGGACAGAACACATACAAAACACACTGAAAGCAGTAGACCGAATAGAGAACTCCAGGACCTTCTGGGCTAGGTTGCCGCTCTCATTAATGGGGAGAGCCGCACTGTTGAAGATGCTGGTGCTCCTGAGACTCTTTCGTTACTTTGCTAAAGTCCCATACGATATCCCTAAAGTCTTTTTTAGAAGACTTGATAGTATATGTCAGTGCTTCCTGTGGCTTAACTCGCGGAGCAGGGTGACATTCACGAAACTACAGAGCCTGTATGAGCAAGGCAGTATAAGAGTGCCCAATTTCTAAGTATATTTTGTGGCAAGCCACCTGCAATTCGTGGCCAAATAGCTGTCCGGCGAGCAGACTCAAGATACACATCGGTTACAAGCAGCATGTGTTCTGTTCTTTTATAAAGAGGTGATACGGTCAGTCGTGCCGCAAGTCTTGCAGGCTCCTCTGTTACTGAGGCTATGAAGAGCAATGTGGGATAGGGCTTGTCGGTTGTGGGGGAAGGCAACACCATACTCCCCACCCCGCCAGATCCCACTGGTGTCACTTAGAGAAGATACACAACTGAGACTAAAGGTGAGAAGGTTCTGGGAACCAATGGGGGCGGCGACGGTGGGGGGATGTGTTACGAGAAGGGAGACCGAAGAATTTTATGAAACTCGCGTCAGATACGGGAGAACAATTGGGCCAACATCTCACTTACAACAGTTTCCTTACTAGTCTAAGGCAGAAATGGTTGGGAACAAAGGGGGAACTGCAGGAATATGAGACGATAGAAACATTTTACAATATTTCAGAGGGAGGGCATAAGTGTTGAGAATATATGAGTTATTGAGGTCAAGACCAGAAGATATGCTAGCGCAGACCACGCGTAGCTGGTGTTGGGAAGGAACTAGGGTCTTCCTGCACCCCCATGTGCTTTAGAATTAGGCAAGGCTTATTTTGACTTATTTTAGGCGGTGCTACAATGGATTAGGGGAGGAGGGCACTTTGAAGGCTTTTTTATGCAAATATAATCATATACACAGACATGGGCAGGCACTGAAAAAAGGTAGTTCTTGTTTAAATATAAAGCACGATTAGCTGAATAGATTTGCAATGTCAAATCCTATGCATTTGTAAAATCTTAGTACGGTATGAGTCAAAAACTCACCCTCCCCTTCCTGGACAGAATGCAGCCTGTGTAAAAATTGCACTACAGGCTTTGCGGTGCTCACAGCACACAAAGTGACTCACCAGTTGTCTGCTGTCTATCAAGAATCTATGCAGGCTAAGAATAGGGGGATTTACATGCTCGGTGCACAAAATGCAGAATGGGACACATTATGAAAATAAGGTTTAAAGGAGATTACAGGACTAGATAAAAACATGAGTGGAATGAGTGAAATATGGAGAGAATGACAGGAAAATGTTTTTATATATATAAATGTTCATAGGTAGCAAAGGGAAGGAAAGCATGAGATACAGTGTATTTTTGCATAGGCTAGCAATATGTAAAGTAGCATGTCCTGACAGAAATCGCTGACAATGAAGGAAGACTTTCGAGCATCCCTTGTATGAAAGCAGGATGGTTTGGGATGGAGCAATGGGCCAGATCCAGTGACACAGTAAACTCCTACCTGGCATCGCTGTGGAAGGAGAAAGGAATGGGTGAGGGACAGAAGAAGACAGTTCAGGGAGCAGAGTTCTTTGCTCCCATCCTCATTACTGTAAAATTAAATTTGTTATCCTTACAAGATAGACTCTTGGCCTCATTTCCCTAGAGGTGTGTATTAATTCTGGTGTGAGCGTAATTAAGGGACACCCTTATAATTAGGGACACCCTTAATCAAGGCCACCCTTACAATGGGAAGCAGATTTGCAAGAGAAATTGACAGACGAAGTATGGTGCAGAAGAACAAGTTACTTTCTTACCTGATAATGTTCTTTCGATGGGATGTTCTGATGACGTATAACACATCTATGACAGGTAATCACCACAGCTGTGCTGCTTCGGAAAATGTTTGCCGTCTGCGTCCTGCGTCGATGACGTCGATACGCTGTCCTCAAGCGCCTCCATCGAGCCGACGTCACTGGATGTTATAAGTAGGACACATGACACCCATAGCCTCAGTTGTAGTTTTTTTCCCCAGAACGTGTGGCACCAATCTTCTGCCAGAATGACTACAGAAAGCCTTGCGGAAACGGAAGCTGCAAATGCATAAGAAATTCTATAGAAGAGCAGGTTGGGAGGGTACGATATGGAATACGTCGTTGGAACATCCCATCGAAAGAATGTTACCAGGTAAGAAAGTAACTTGTTCTTCTTCGAGGTGATTGATTCCTCTGACATATTCCACAACTATGACAGACTCCCAAAGCAGTACTAACGTATGGAGGTGGGAAAAGAATTCTGAATTTTAGAATGCCCAATCAAATTGCAGAATAGAGGACTGCCTTATCAAAGGCCAAATCTTGCCCATGGATAAAATCCAGGGAGTAGTGTTTGACAAAAGCATGGACAGAGGCCCATGTGGCTGTTTCACAAATGTTATGAATGGGAACACCCCTCAGCGGAGCAGTGGAGGCAGCCACACCCCTAGTAGAATGGGCCCTAAAGCCTACTGGAGGGTCCTTACCCGCCAGACAGTAGCATTCCGAGATGGTCAAGATAATCTATTTGGACAAGGTCTGCTTGGAAACAGCTTGACCCAAATGCCTTCCAGCTGTCATGATGCCTACCACCGGGCATCCGGATCAAGCCCATCAGCCCCGGGAGCAGGCATCCAGACATTTTCAAAAACCCCAGCAGCCCCAGCTAGGGGCTGTCTGGGTTCAGTCCTGGCGCCGTAGGCACCAGGCTCATAATAAAAATCAGTCCTGGCGCCATAGGTGCCAGGCTCATAGACGTTACTTAACTCATGCAGATCATGCTGCAAATAAATTCAAGCCAACGTGAGGCCTGGATGGGACTATTTTACTACAGGGACTATTTTTTACTTGGGTGTGGTCCTGGGGAACTTCTTTCCTGGGACTACTTTGGAGGCTATTTAAACCACGCCCGAACAGCAGCGCATGCTTCGTGTTATTCTGCATCCAGCAGCGTGACTCTCACCGTGCCTGCAGCCAGCATCCAGTCTTCTGCCACGCCCGCCTTGAATCCGGAGCTCCTAGAATAAAGAGGAAGAAAAGGACAAGGTTAGAAAACGGACTTATTTCAAATTCCTCACCTGATTCCGGATCCATTTCATCTCCCGACCTGGAAGTACATCAGTCCTGCACGAGTCGCTTCGCCAGCTCCAGCACGGCGCCATACTCACCAGTTCTCACAGCATCTTTCGATCCGGCACTGTCTCCATCATTTCTTCGCCGTACTCCGGCACCTAGGGGCACAAGAATAACAAGGTGAGCCAAGGGAATCAACAAATACCTCTTACCACCATAGACTTACCTGATTTACCACCGGCGGTATTATTCTCCATATCTTCATATGCCGCATCTGTAAAGAGGGGGAAAAACAACACGTTAACGCATGTAATAGTTACCGGACAGCGTTGGGTAACACAGACTCTTACCTGAACGCCAGCAGCAGCTACGAGACCTTCTTCTCACAAACTCAGTTGCAACTTAAGGAAGGAAGGGGACAAGAGTGAACATCGGGCACATTGAACCCTTTGAACTTGATACTTACCAATCCCGCCTGGGACTTCAGAGTCAATGCTTACCGGAACTCTCCCAACGCTTTCAAACCAGTGAAGTAACTGGTATCTACGCGCCCCTGCAAGACACGCAGGATGGAGAGCTCATCTTTTACAAACATAAGGTGAGGTTACTAAGGGGATATCGGAGGTGATTAGTGGGGGAGAGCGAGAACAGTTGGGAGGCCATCACTAAAACCCACAGGTGGCTAATCCCTGTCTCCACTTGCAGGAAAATACTTCTTCGGGTCCAGCAGACAAGACTAGGCGGGCCAGTCCAGACAGTCATCTCTGCACTACGCATCACGTTGACGGAGACCGCAGCTGTCCGGGTCCGATCGACACCCCTGTGGGGTCCAGGTGAGCGTAACACCAGCGTATCCTACAAAGAGCTATCGTCCACTCTGAAACGGGACATGCGTGAGATGTAGAAACTTAACGCTCTCCTAGGATCCAACCTATGGAGCCTCTCCTCTTCGTTACCAGGATGCGGAGTAGGATAGAATGCCGGAAGAATGACCTTCTGGTTTAAATGAAATTCCGACACAACCTTCGGAAGAAAAGAAGGACAAACCCTAAGGACAACCCTGTCTTTATGGAACACTGTGAAGGGTGGCTTAGCGGATAGTGCCTGCAACTAACTCACTCTGCGAGCGGAAGTAACCGCAACTAAAAATACAGTTTTCAAGGTCAGTCTCAAAGAACAAGAATGTAAAGGCTCAAACGGAGCTCCCATGAGGAATTTTAGAACCAGGTTCAAATCCCAACCAGGCACCTGGAAAGGTGACGGTGGGAATAGATTAGTGATCCCTTTCAGAAACTAAGAAACCAAAGGAATCTTAAAATAAAAACACTCCTCAGATGATCGCTTCAATATGGTACCCACTTGCAGGCCCTTGTGGGCTAACGAAAGCAAAAAAGACAGAACCACCGGAATGGCACATGAAAAAGCATCCACATTCTTAACCATGCACCAGTCACAGAACTTTCTCCAACGGCAAAGGTACAGGGACTTTGTTGCAGGCCTTCTGGCCGAAAGCAACACCTCCATCACATCTTCAGGGAGGTCCCAATCCTTATACCTCAACCGTTCAGAAGCCAAGCATGAAGGTTGAGGGACTTGACCTCTGGATGGAGAACCAGACCCCCCCCCGCCTCCAGTGAGAGCAGATCGTCTCTGTAGGGAAAACGGCATAGAGGGCGGATGGACATGTCGAGAAGGTCCGGGTACCACGTTCTTCTGGCCCATGCCAGAGCAATGAGGATTATTCGGGAACCAAACCTCCGTAACCTCTGCAGCACTTGCGGAATGACGGGAACTGGAGGAAACGCGTACAGTAGCAAGAAGGACCACTCCACTACGAACACGTCCCCCAAGGCTCCTCTTGGAGGAAATTCCCGTGAGCAGAACCTTTCGCA
Organism: Ambystoma mexicanum; assembly: GCF_040938575.1. NCBI lineage: Eukaryota > Metazoa > Chordata > Amphibia > Caudata > Ambystomatidae > Ambystoma > Ambystoma mexicanum. Next base: position 103,516,654 of record NC_090928.1, read on the forward strand.
CTTCCGGTTGACACTGGTGGCGAAGAGATCCACTTGTGTGGTCCCCCAAAGGGCGAAGATCTCCAGGAGAATCTCCTGACCCAGCTCCCACTCGTAAGAGACCGTGCTCTGCCTGCTCACAGCGTCCGCCGGAGAGACCCTGCCCCCTCTTTTTGTTGAAGTAGTGCATAGTCACTGTATTGTCTGTCAGAATCAGGACATTCTTCCCCCACACAGATGGCAGAAAAGCCAACAGATTGATTTAGAGTCTGGACTCGTTGGCATGAGCTCCCCATCCCGCGAGGGACGCGTCCGTCACGATCGTTACCTGCGGCCAGAGTAGCCAAAATGCCCCCTTCATCAGATTGCCTTCGACAGCCCACCACAGAAGATCCTGGGTGACTGAGGGCGGCACCTGAACGGGGTCTGACATCCTGCCAGGGGACTGCGACCACTGCAGCTTGAGAGCACATTGCAACGATCTCATCCGCAACCTGGCATCTGTCACCAGAAGAATGCAGGACGCCATGAGGCCGAGCAACCTCAAGAACTTGAACGCCGGGAGACTCTGGGCATGTTGAAACTTGTGCACCATCTGCAGAATGTGATGAGCCCTCACCTGGGGAGGCGAACACTGCCCCAGGGATGTGTCTAGCACTGCTCCGATGTACCATTGCCACTGGGTAGGTGTCAAGGGGGACTTCTAAGTTGAGGGAGAAGCTCAGCTTGTGAAGGGAGTGGCAGGTGACTGACAGATGATCCATGACTTGCTCGGGAGAGCGCGCCCTGATCAACCAATCATCCAGATAGGGGTAGACGTGAATCCCCACTTCCCAAAGATACGCTGCCAACACCACCATGACCTTGGTGAAGACCCTCAGGGCGGAGGTCAATCCGAACGGCAGGGCCCGAAAATGAAAATGCGAGACGCCAACCGCGAACCTCAGGTACTTCTTGTGCTTGGGATGAATCGGCACATGAAAGTAAGCATCCTTGAGGTCGAGAGACACCAGCCAGTCCTGAAGTTGAAGGGCCTGGAGGACTTGAGAAAGAGTAACCATCTTGAACTTGTCCTTCCTGAGGAGCTTGTTCAACCCACGCAAGTCCATGAGGGGTCTCAATCCCCTGTCTTTTTTCTGAATTAAAAAAATATGGGGAATACCATCCCTTGTTCCTCTCCGCTACAGGCACCAGTTCTAAGGTGCCTTTCTCCGGCAGGGATTTGATTTCCTGCGCAAGGACCAGATCTGGACTCTTCAAAGAGAGATTCCCTGGTGGATTGTCGTGAGGCCTCTGCCGGAAAGGAAGACAGTAGCCATGGGCTATGATCTCCAGAACCCACACATCTGAAGTAATGGCACGCTATTCTACAAGATGCTGCGCCAGCCTTCCCCCAACCGGCGAACCATGGGACATGGCCTCATGACTGAGCTGAAGCGGTTGCAGCAGTGCCTGAGGGCAAATAGGCAACTGCCCGAGCGGCCTTGGCACCTCAAGTACCCTGTTTTCCACCTCTGGAATTCTACGGTGGCCCCTTTGACTTGCAGCTCCCCTCGATCTACCAAAGGAAGAGTAGTATCGAAAGGAACCTCCCCTCCATTGGTGTCCCCTAGGACGAAAAGGTGGAGGTTGGCGAACTGCAGCGCTCAACAACTTCGCTGCAGCTTTGGAGGTCTACAACCTCTCAAGGCTCTCGTCAGCCTTGCTGCCAAAAAGATGTTCACCATCAAAGGCCATGTTGAGAAGCCGGGCGTGTACATTAGAAGCAAACCCCGGCTTCCGCAACCACGCAAACCTGCGCATCACGGTGCTCGCCGCCATGGACCGGCTGACACAATCTGCAACGTCCAGACCCGACTGAACGGATTTACACATGGCATTCTTGCCATCTTGTACCAGGGCAAGAGAGCCATCCCGTTCCTCCTCTTCGGGAATATGTTCAGCCGCCAACGATACACAATTCCACAGAGTGTGAGTGAAACGTGCTAAGGCACACACAGAGTTGGCTGCCTGCAGAGCCATACCCCCTGAAGAAAATACTTTCTTCGCCCAACCGTCAAAACGCTTGTCGTCCCTATCAGGAGGAATGGTAGGGTACGACGCCTGCTTTGCTGGGGCCCTAGCCGCCTGCACCACCAAACTCTCCGGAGTGGGATGCGTAGTCAAGTAGCTGGGGTCGCTACTGGCTGGACGGTATTTTTTTGGCAATGACTTGCTCACAGCCGGGAGACTCTCCGGAGCAGTTCAAGCTGCTGCCACCCTTCTCTGTAAGGCCATATGAAATGGCAGCACCAGGTCAGTGGGTGGACCCTGGTCAAGGATATCCGTCAGGTCGTGCTGTAGAAAATCCACTGGTGGCGCAGACCACCCCAAGTACTCTGTCACCCTTGACATGAGACGCCGGTACGAAGACTCGGCGTGCGTGCCAGGCTCAGGCCTACCAAACTCAACCTCCGGAGAGGTGTCCAGACCAATGCGTGCAAAGACTGACGCAGGTCTTCCAACTGGCTATGACCAGACAAGAGTTCATCAGGAACCTCATCAGGAACCAAACCTTCATCAGACCCTTCATTCACCTCAGAGATATACTCCTGAGGCTGGAATAAATCCCTGGATGAGGGCACAGAAAAAGGTTCAAATACAGGCCTCACTGACTTCTTCAGGGCCTTCCTCTGAGTTTCCACCGATGCATGGGGTACCTCCGGTAAAGCCTCCACAAAAGGCATTGAGTGCATCGACAGAATCGGCATCGACATCGAGCGTGGCGCCGATGGCTTTGACACATGCCTCAAGGGCAGTGCCCCGAGCGTGCCCTTCGACGGCCTCAGCGTCGATGACTTCCTCGGAGGCGGAGCCTCGAGAGAGTCCCTCGACGGACATGGCGCTGATGGCGTCGAAATCTTCTTAGAAGACCTCACAGGCTCCGCCAGTCTCGAGGGCGTCGAGGACCGGGACCTGGAGCGGGCATGGCTAGAGCGATCTACCTTGTCCGATCGGGACCTCGACGGCTCCCGATGATCGCGCCGACCACCAGAGCCCAAAGGCGTGCGAACAGTGGCCCTAGCGCGTTCCCTGCCGGCTTCTCGTGACGGTGCAGACAGAACAGAGCCCTGCGATTCAAAAATCACCATCATCTCCTTATGAAATGCATCCCATTCCGCAGGAGAGGAATGCTTGGTGGGACAAGCAACCCGCCGTCTGGCGGAGTCCCCGGACAAGGACAGGGAAGGTGACTGGTGACTGCGCTTCTGCGAGTGCCTCGAGGAGGCAGAGGAATAGCTGGAACCACTCTAGGACCGAGACCCCCCCTGGACTTAAGCCGATGCGGAGAGTCACCCCTCGAATCGTCGGTTGAAAGCCCAGCGGATTTTGACTTTCAGGGTTCGGAAACTCTACCTACAGATAGCTTCTTCTTCTGCTCCCACAAGGCCTTCGACGTCAAAGACTGGCAATGGTTACAGTCATTGGTGGCGTGGTCCTCGCCGAGGTACCAGAGGGAGCCACCGAGAGGGTCCGTAAGCGACATCTTGGAACTGCAGTCCCGACACTTCTTGAATCCCAACCGCGGGGTAGAAGACGACAAAGACATGATATCTTCACAAATAACCAAGTTCGAAGAACCAATAGAATTATCGGAAGAACCGAGGCGCGCCGAGATCTCCGAAGCGAACACGTTCGCAGAAAAAACAGAACTGAGGCTACGGGCGTCGTGCGTCCTACTTATAACATCCAGTGACGTCGGCTCGACGGAGGCCCGAGGACAGCGTATCGACGCAGACGCCAAAAATTTTCCAAAGCAGCACAGCTGTGGCGATTACCTGTCATAGATGTGGACTACGTTGGAGGAACCAATCCCCTCGAACAATGGCTTAATACAAAAAGGTGTCCAGAAACGCAAGGTTACAGCTGATACTATTGTATGTGACCCATGGGGGGTATCTAACCCCGAATAAAATGGCCAAATTCAGTAACGCAACAGAACAATCCTGCCCGAAATGCGGATTAATTAATGCTGATCTAGTACACATGTTTTGGGCTTGCACGAAGATTAGACAATACTGGGAAGAGATAACCCAAGCTTTAGCATAGGTGGGCATTACATTAGATACTAGATCTCCCCTGGCCTGTCTGCTTGGTCGCTTTGCAGGACCGAAGCGGGCGAGACATGTGGGTAAATTGAAAGATCTGGCATACATACTGGTGAAACATAGACTAGCGATGGGGTGGAAAGCACACAAGGGTCCGGAAGTACGTTTATGGTGAGAGGACCTTCAGAAATGGATGAAAGCAGAAACCTCAGTATGGCAAGAGGCAGCCCACCGAGGCCAGGAGGAGCGGAATGTGGATTTGGACGATTGGAAACATAGGCTATCGGAGTTAGCTGCCTTCGGGCACAGCGATACTGAGGAAGGCGGGCAGGCAGGGATACAGTCAGAAATTAGAGGTTAATGTAGACACCGAGAAAAGTCAGTTGCAATGTGGTAGAGATAATATAGGTGGATTAGGCTGGGATACAGGTGGGTATTTGGGGGAATGGGGGAACAAGCAGACACATATGGATACAGATTGTCATGTGAATAGAATTTTAAGTTACATTGTTGTGGAAATTAATAAACATTGTTTTAAAAAAAACTTTGCTGGTGCTTGATACATAAATACGTGTATAGTGCACACATATATAACTTCTAACTTACCAAGTGATAGTCTTTCTGTGGCTTGTATCTGCTTACAATCACATGCTTTGCATATGTCGCCATCTACTGGTTAGTACAGAGTATACATGTTCTTCGAAAATGAAAAGGGTCTCAAAAAAGGTGGTTCCTGTGATATTATGCCTACTGTATGTGCATAGGTACCCATGATCCCTCACACGTCGACATCCTCAGAGGGTTTGTTTTTCTGATATGAAGTACAGCATGATACACGTAAAGTATGTGACACTGTTTCAGCTTCCATGTAGCGAGGCTGAATGCAACGATTCTAAGCAGTTATAAGCCACAGAAAGACTATTACTGGGTAAATAATGCTTGCCTTCTGAGGCCTGTGAATCTGCCTACATTTACAAGCTTTGCATTGACTAGCTGCAGTGCCCAAGGAAGTTGGTGGATGAGCTGAAGGAACAGTTGAAAAAAGAATTTTCAGTTTTGCTTGACCCACACCTTCAAGTCTTTTCTCACTTGCATATCTACACAATAGTGTTCTGTGAATGTGTGTACTCAGCTCCATGTTGCTGATTTGTAAATTACATCTACAGAGATGTCTGCATTAACAGCTAGAGTCGCTCCCATACTCCTCCTCGAGTGAAATTTGGGAGTGAAAGGAAGATGTTTATATGCCAATGTGTAACAGATGTTCTTTAAATACAATCTACCTCACCAATGGTAGTTTTGGTTATTTGGCCCTCCCTCGCTTTCTGCTGCAAAAGACACAAAAACATAGACTTCTTTTTCACGGTGCTTTTGTTTGGTTTAGGTAGAACATTAATTACTGCTCTGTTGGTATTAAGAGTGTGCAGTAGTCTTTCTCCTTTGCTTTGTAGATTTTGATACAGAACTGGACATTCTATCAATTGATGTACATCACATTTAGAAATTAATTTAGTTGAGAACCATGGATCTGTCTTAAACACCAATTTGGGTTTGTGAATTGTGACAAAAGGCAAGTCTACTGAAAGTGCCCGAAGGTTACTTACCCTCCTGATATACGTTATGGCAATGAAGAAATCTGCCTTGTATGACAGTTCTTTAAGAGAAGCTTTGTGCATGGGTTCAATTGGGAGAGGGGAATCCCATATGCCTATATAGGACCATGTTTACATCCTAACCAGGTGGGTAGATGCACTTTAATATTGCCATAAAAGCCTTGATAAAAAAGAAAGGTGGTGTATGCTGTTAGTTCTGCTAGGTGTACTTTAAGGTTGTTGTATACCAACCCTGAGTCAAGGAGTAGTAGTTACTTTACAATTTCTGCAGGTGAACAACCGATTGATTTTCTTCTTTGTATGCTGATTCACAAGCCTCAGTAACACATCATAGGATATAGTTCTGGGGTCTCTCTCTGGATTTTAGCTAAAGTAACTGTGGGAAGGCTTTTCACCACATAAAATACAACCTCAAACTGAGACCCCTCCTCGAGGAGGCAATTGACTTAGGCTGACCTATCAGAGGCTTGGAGCTAGGTCTCGCTCATGTTTTGACCACCAATATTTCTGTGATGTCACCATGTTTTATAAAAAGGGTGGCTGACATGACTCGGGGGGGGGGGGGGGGTCGGTCTCTCGGTCTCTCTCTCTCTCTCTCTCTCTCTCTCTCTCTCTCTCTCTCTCTCTCTCTCAACATGTAAGCGTTTTCCTTAATGAAACGTGACCCTAAGATACACAATAAATGCAGCAACTCATCACTGTATTCCAGCAAGCTTCCAAACTCTGTGCTGCTTAAGGCAGTGGGCCTCTGACACAAGTGTGCACCACGTTACCAAAAACAACAAGGCTACCAGACCCAAACCCGGTCCCAAATGCAGACTAGAAAATCAATGTCTAGGCACATCCAACTATGTACAGGCTTCTGGATGGCAGAAGAGGGACCAAACACTTAGCAACAGCGACTCATACCATCTCCAGTTTACTGACAGCAGAGGTGTGTGCAGGTAATATCTGTATCACATGACAAAGCACCACAGCAAGGGGACACCAAACTGACTGGCATCGCGCCTAGAAACAGTTGTGTACAGGCGAGTTATAAATGCCTTATCATATCAGAACAGTCTACCACAAATCCATGCCAGGACAACATGTAATGCATGGTCTCTCAAAGCATCACTTACAACTGTCACAGAACCACTGTCCACTTCCAGATCCTAGCCACATATCAATGCAATGTGCCACCTTCACTCAATACTAATGTTATGAAGGTAGCATTGCTTAATGTAGATTTTAGGATAAAGGTATGTCTGCCTTTTTACTCTGCCGACAAAGTTGATTTCCAAACTCCTTGTTATGAACTTTTTAATGAAAGTCCAACTCTACAACAGTAACCACAAGGGAAAGGATTTATAATCAGTTGCTACCTACTCTAGAACACACAAACACACACACTCCATCCCTCCATAAACGTATTCCTTCTACAATCTATCCGATATGCCAGGCATCACACATTGCCTAGAGGCTTAAGCCATAACTCCATGATGACGCGTAAAGAGGTCAACATCAGTCAATCTACGTTTGTTCTCTCATGCAAGGGGGCATGCCCCAGCATTTCATGCCAGACTGTTCCTTCTGCAGCAGTGGTACACTGAGGCAGGGTTGCTCTGCTTCTGTGTTGGTAAAAATGAGGTAAAATGATGGAATATGCTGCTTTGAGGCGTTGAGGGTAGTTAGAAGCATTATCTCAAGCATATCCATCACATCTTTTATTCCCAGATCAAACATATACATTTTTGTAATACGCAGTATGGATTTTCATTAAAACTCAGCAGTTTTACCCAACGAATGACACACATTTGCTGACCTACTGAGTTCTGCATGAGTTCAGTGCAATATTTTCCTCATACATTCATTCGAATTCAAATTTCCATCGGACTGTGTTTCACTGAAGCAAAAAGTGCTTGTTAGAAGCCCTTACCTAAGGTATCCCATAGCACAATTGAGCCCAAAAGCAGTTAGTAAGAGCATTATAAAATAAACATCTGAAGCAAACAGGTAAAGGTAATAAAGACACTTTACATAAACAGATTGGTGAACATATGCATTTACCTGAATAAGGTGGTATATCATGAATGTTCCAATTCCCGCTCTTCTCCACTCAGGATGCACAAACAAAAAAGAAATGTACGCCTCATTGTACTTGACATCAGGGACCATGAAGCCGAAAGCAATAATGACTTTTTTATACAGGACAACAACACTAAAGTCAGGATACTGGAGGCATTCAGACAAATCAATTCCTAAAGAAATGGGCAGAAAGGATAAGAAATGCAATCAAAAGGTAAATATACTTAAAGAAAGACATGTTTAAGTTGATATATGTACCGCAAGGGCTAGTTTAGACATTCTTATTCTCTACTGCATCTGTGGCGAAGTTACATTCGTTTGTTCATGCAAGAGCTGTCATCTACACAAAGCATCACAATCTTAAAATTATTGCCGAACCTATGGAAGATATCTTCATGCTGTAACATTGTCCAGGAGAAATCTGCCCGATGGCTTTCTTTTATTTGAAGTCACACATCTCTAAAACAGGAGTGATGGAATTATATGTAACTTTTATAAACCAACTTTGTCCAGTATATTTATGTTTGTCCCTTGTCTTTGCCCTTGGCCTGGCCTATGCTTCTCCATGCTACCCTCTTAACAACCAGCTTGTGCTCATTCTCCTATTCACTTAGCCACTGTAAATGATTATTTTGTACATAATTTCTGATCTGAAGTACTTTGCTACTCAGGAAATACAAATCCTAATCCCATTCCTTGATTTCAACAATTTGTAGCAAATAATGAAATGGTAAAAATAATTAAATTAACTAGACAAATGGATTTGAGGATTAGTACAGCACAGGTCACAGTCAAGCTTCAAGTCGGCACTATGAAGGCTTTTTATAGGAACCGGCTGAAAAGGAAGGGTCTAGGTCCTTTCAACCTTTATCACAACGATGCAAACTTTGTTCAAATGAGTCCCCGCAGTGGTTAACATAAATTTGTCTTCCTGTCCCCAAATCTCAGCCTGTGCAAGTCCCTTTGGAATGCGACCTGTGCACAGTACCCCAATCATCGGCAGAGAAGTATTCCCTGATGGAATAAACATGATTTATTTTCATGCTTCACAAGACTGCCAGTCTGCCCAGCCTGGTGGCCATTATCCTGCAAACGAGCAATCCTTCCTCTCTGCTCTGGCCCAGCCTTTTAAACCTGTCTGGGGAACCGGGCCTCTCCTCCAACCTGCATGTAGATGGGACCCTGCATGACAGACCAGGACTAATGTAAAACCGGGGCAGGCCGTGGATTGGGTGCCAATGTTCTCCAGGGATGCACACTCTAGCAGACCTGGGTGGACCACTGTGGTAGTTTGTACCATGCAGAGGGGACGCCATGGGCTGAGGCTAACTGCAAAGGAATTTGGGCAGGAAAGGAGGAAGTTAGCACTGCTCCGTTGGCATTATCTAGCAAAGAGGTGAAGAAGCCCTTTTAGGCCAGAAATTAGGTAAGGCACCAGGTCCGAACAGGGTTCCCACTGATTTTTATAGGAACAAGCTCAAGGTCTGGGTCTCTTACTTGACCAAAATATTCAACTCAAACTTGAGTGGAGGGATGGTACCGGGGTCTTGGAGAAGTGCTGAATTGGTCCCAATCCACAAGAGGGCTTCACATCTGATCCGGCTGACTTGAGACCAATCTCCTTTTTTTAATTTTTATTTTTTATTAATTTTATTCAAGCCAAACAACAATACAAACCAAACACGCAGTGCATATATCAACAGTTCAATTGTGCACTACTTAATTTTGGTCACTGTTCCCTTCCATCCCACCCTCCCCCTTTTATGAGCCTATTTATTCCACACGCTCTGCATCTGCCGCACGTGGTGGGGTCTCGCTTTCCGTGCATTCTGTCAGATCTTGTATTGTTCCAAACAATTCCGCTATTGATTACCATGACATCAGGGTTCCTGCCTCCTCCTCTCCCCCTGCATTACTTGCCTCTTGCCATACCATCGTTTCTGCCTCCGCCCATTTCTGCAACTCTTTCCAACTCTTTCCACCACACCTTCACCCGTGGCCTGTGACATGTCTTCCATATGCTAGATCTTTCAGTTTACCAACATGCTTAAGTTTCTGTGATCTGGGGACCCCCCCTCCCAGCAAGCAGGCCCAGGCTGTATCTATGATGATCGTGACCCCCTTTTCTGCTAGTTTCTGTGCCACTTCACCCCAGAAACGCTCAATTACTGGGCATGACCAAAACATGTGCATCATGTCAGCCTTTTCCTCATCACATTTGGGACATGCTTGTCGTCCAGCATTTTCAAACCTAGATATCCACAGAAGTGTCATGTATGCTCTGTGCGTTATATACAATTGTATCTGTTTTAGTCTTGCATTCCTTGACACCTTGTGGTACCCCAGGGCACGTTCCCACATCCCATCCTCTATCAGGGCTCCTACTTCCGCTTCCCAGTCTAGTCTTAATTGTGTCAAATCCTTCCCGACCTTAGATATCACCATCTCGTAGAGTCTAGAAATCTCATGCCCCCCTTCCGATATATCATATATTGCCTCTATGATAGCATCTGGTTCTTCTGCCAATACTGTTTCAGGCCATGTTTTCCGGATTCTCTGCACCATTCTGTGATGTGTAATATACTGGCCCATATGTAACCCCGTTTCCTCCCCAAGCACTTCAAAATCCGTAATGGTCCTCTCTTGCCAGATGTCCCCTAACGTTACCAGCCCCACCGATTCCCAGTGGTTCCTGATTATCATCCTCAGCTGCTTATCTTCCCCTGCCAGTGCAACCAGTGGTACCTGCGGGGAGCATGGGAATGGGTTCTCCATCATCCGGCATGCCCTGCGCCACATCTTCCACCCAAGCATCATCATCCTAGGGCGCTCTCTAATTTCTGTCTTGGACAGCCAGATCATCTCTCTTAAGTGAAATGGGGTGCAATCATGTCCAAACAACCTAAATTCGGGGGTCGCTTCATCTGAGAACCATTAGGCCACATATTGCAGCTGGCTCGCCACATAATAAACCTCAAAATCAGGCAGTTTTATCCCCCTTTTTCATAAAAGTTCTGCAGCTTCCATTGCGCCACTCTGTTCCGGGTACCATGCCACAGGAAATCCCTACACATACTGTTCAGTTTAGCAAAGAACTTCTTGGGTATCATGTATGGAATATTACCAAAATAATGCAGGAGCCTAGGTAGGACCACCATCTTCAGCATTGCACCTCGTCCCATCATTGCTAGGGGCAACTTCACCCAGTATTTCATACACTTCTCGATTTTCACAATAGCTACCTCGGTGTTGTGCCTATGTTCCTCATCTACCGTGTGGTACGCGTCTATCCCAAGGTACCGAAAAGAAATAACCCCCCATGGTATTTGTAACACCGGTAACCGTCTCGCAGGGGTTCCCTTATAGCTGCCCAATGGAAAAATACTAGATTTTTGAGGATTCACCGCTATCCCAGACAGCACCGCATATCTCTCCATCACCTCCAGGATGTACTGGAGATTTTCCTCCAGGTGCCTCAAGTACAGCAACAAATCATCCGCATATAAGGAGGTGTCGTTCCCCTCCCACCTCGATACCTATCATATCATATTGTTGTCTGAGGTATAGTGCTAGGGGCTCCAGGGCTAATATGTAAAGCATCAGGGACCATGGGCACCCCTGTCTGGTGCTTCTACTAAGTTGCCATCTCTCGGATATCACTGATCCCGTTCTAACTCTGGCCAGCGGCTCACTATATAGCATCTTCGCCCACCTTATGTAACCGGGCCCCATTCCGTACCCCTCCAGGGCCGCCAGCAGCCATGGCCACTTGACCGAATCGAAAGCCTTTACCGTGTCCAAGGACACAATCACCATTTCGCCTTCATTCTTACTTCCCCATTCGACAACCCGTTGGAGTCGCCTGTGATTATGAGTTATATTCCTATTCGGGACATAGCCCGTCTGGTCGGAGTGTTTTAGTTTGCTAATTACTCTTCGCAATCTGTTTGCCAACATCGACAAAGGTCTGTAAGAGCCACAGCTATGCCCAGGCTTATTGGGTTTGGGAAGCGGTATTATGATCACCGAGTGATTCCGGCAACCGTCCCATCTCAAACGCTTCATTTAACATTTCTAACATTGGAGGGAGCAGTTCCTCTCTATATACTTTATAAAATTCACTTGGGAACCCATCCGCCTCCGGGGTTTTACTAGTAGGCACCTGACTCACCACTTCTTCTAACTCCTCCAGAGTGATTGGTGCATCCAGCTCCTCTCTTTCCTCCACACTTATCATAGGCAGTCTTATGTCTTCTAATGTTTCTGTTATCTCCCCATGGCTACTTCCCTCCTCATCCCCATATAGCAACTTATAATAATCCACATACTCCTGGTTAACTCCTTCTTGGGTGTCCACTACACTACCATTTTCTCTCATTATCTTTCTGATCGTGGGTCTGGGAGTTTCGCTCTTGTATAACCATGCTAAGAGCCGTCCTGTTTTATCCCCTCCCGCATGCTGTCTCTCTATATATTTTTTGTAGTTGAGGTTGCAGAACCTTTCCCAATGTTCTGCACATTTCTGCTGTAGCTTAAGTACCAGCTCCATGTCTTCACTTCCAACCTTTAATGCCTTTTCTAGTTCCCTTTCTGTTCTTTGTAGGTCAGCCAAAACCCCACCCTGCAGGCCTTTTGATTTTGCTATGGCAACCCCTTGCATCACTACCTTGAAGGCTTCCCATAATGTACTTGCCGAGGCAACGCTACCCGTATTCGTCTCGAAGTAGTTAGTAATCTCCTCCCTTATGTCCTCTCTAAAAACTGGGTCCTTAAGGGCCTCTGCTCGGAAACGCCACGTCGGAATCCGTGCTCTCGGGGAGCAGTATTGCCACCCGAGAACCAGGGGCGAGTGATCCGAGAGGACCCTTGCTTTATATTCTGCCTGAGTAATCTCTGTTACATCCGACGTAGCAAAGACACAGTCCAGCCTTGTATGTAGCTGCTGCGGGCGGAATAGTGCGAATATTGCCTTTCTTGGGGGTATTTCGTTCTCCCCACATCCGCCAGACAAAAGTTGTCTAGCAGTGTCTGCAATGCTTTAGCCGCTGGGGCGGGTCTATCAATCTTGCCATCTGATCTATCTACCTTAGGGTTTAGTACGCAGTTAAAATCCCCGCCCCAGATCACCGCACTACCCATACACATACTAAGGTTGGTGCACAGGGTTCTGAAATATGCTGCCCTGTTCTGGTTGGGGGCATATGTATTTACAATGCTTATCTCCACCAACCACCTCAATAGGACCATCCTCCCATCCGTTTCCGCCACTTCCTGTAATAGTTGAAACAGGACGTGCGGCGCCACCCAGATAAGTACTCCTCTAGCATAAACAGAGTATGTCGAGCCCACCACAACCCCTTTCCATTTCTTTACAACCATCACCATCTTTTCCCGCGTCAGATGTGTCTCCTGCAGCAGTGCTATATCTATCTTTTGCCTTCGTAGGTACAACATGACCTTATTCCTTTTCAGATAACTGTTAAGTCCCCTGACATTCCACGTGATTATTTTAAGATCCCCCATGGCTCGTTAGAGTTCCCCTTCCCTACCTCAAACAGATCCCTCCCACCCGTGCAGTGCAGATTCAACCATCCAACTCTTCTATGTAGGCTCATGTTCAAACTTATACTCCCCAAAACTATATACACACCAAACTCATCCCCCTCCCTCCCGCCCACCTCCCAGCCCTTCCCCAACAACACCCTCCCCAACTGTTGCCCAGCTCCATCCATGGATCTCAGGCGCCCCCACATCTAACCCTATCCAGCACAAGCCTATGCTCAGGGCTCAGTAGGGTGAAGACGCCCTAGTGGCCACTTAACTGCTAGTTCTCAGGGGTGGGTTGCTTCCATCCCTTTGCTCCTATTTCCCATTTTATTACGCTTCATGTTAGTACTATGCAGCTCCTACATGCATTTTATCCACTATATTCCAGTCCAGCCGGGGCACAAGGCCCGAAGGCTACATAATGTCCATCCGGTCTCACTTTTTCCACCATGACATGGCCACCCTCCCACTTACCCCCTCATTGCCCATGACACAGGCTCCTCAGTTGTCATGCTCCTGACGATCTTGGTCCGCCTCTTGTTCCGGGCAGCCCTGCAGGTCCAGCCATGACACCACATCCTCTGGAGTGTCAAAGAAAAGCGCTCTGCTCTTGTGCAGCACCTTCAGTTTCGCCAGGTACAGAAGCATATACTTGATGCCAGCCGTACGCAGCCTCCTTTTGACGGCCACGTAGCTATACCTCTGCCTCTGCACCAGCATCGTGTAATCCGGGTATGCCATGATGTTGGTGGATGCTTTCTCTATTGTTCCGCCCTTACGAAAGTATTCCAGGATCTTCTCCCTGTCTTTATAGTTCAAGATCCTCGCAATTATTGGTCTCGGCGGGGCCCCAGGTCGTGGTTTCCTCATCAGGGCACGATGCGCTCGCTCCACAGTGAACCCCTGTGAGAGCTTGTCTGCTCCTATCTCCTGGAGGATCATGTTCTCCACATAGTTTGTGGGGTCTTGGCCTTCCTCCTCCTCTGGCAGGCCGACCACCCGTCTGGTTTTTCTTCTCGCCCCTCCTGCTGCTTCTTCCACACGATTTTCGAGATTGGGAACCTGCTGTTTTAACACGTGGACCTGTTTTGCGTTATTTGCGCTGACATCTGTATTGATCTTCACTGCGCTTTCCAGACCACTCATTCTCTCTGCCAGCGCCCTAACATCTTGTCGTAGCAGGGTGAGTTCAGTTCCCACTGCATCAATTTTGTTCTCTAGGCTGTCCGCAGGTCCGCCATAGCTGAGCCCCATTTGGTGATCTATTCCGTTATGGCCGCCAGGATCTGATGCTTGTCACCTTCTGAGGCTTCTTCTGCGGGAATCGCTACCATGCTTTGTGTCGCTGTTGTAGGGGTCCTCTGTGCTTTTGCAAAGACCTCCATTGTAGGTTGTTTAGTCTTAGCTCTCAGTCCTTTCACTGACGATGCGCTACCCCTTCTTGCGTGTCTGGTTCAGACTATGAAGTGTTGTTGTGACACTCCCAGGTCCTTCAGTCATTGGGGTTACTACCTCTGAAACTTGCTTTGTGCTATGGCGCGTGCAATTGCCTTTCAAGTGGATTGTATCCTCCCCCGTTTATTCTCTACATACAATTTTCGTGTGCCGTCAGCTTGTGTCTAGAGGTCATTCAATTTGCCTTTTCGTCACTGCCCCGGAGTACCAGGCCCATAGGAAGTCCAGCTCCTCACATCCACCTCAAAGGGAGCTTATCCTGAGCGCTTGTGCTTGTCCTGATCACTTCTTGCTCGCTATGTCGTGATCCTCTAGCAGCCACTCAGGCCTGTCCTGTTCCTCCCCTGTTTCACAGTTTTGCTGCCAGGTTTCACTTCTCGTGGGGTCGCTTCTCCTGCTGTATTCTTCACAACATCATGGGTATCAGGAATCGGTCCGGGATCAACAAGAGTCGAACCAAATCGGCACCCTCCCCGTCGTCTCAGACACAACAGGAACACTATACACGGTGTCAGCGCTCACGATCCCTTCGGATTCCTCGTAAAAGAGGCTTATTTCAGGGCTACAAGAAGTTGGCAAAACCTCGTCCCTCCGTGTTGTTGCGTTGGCGGTTACCATGGAATTAGGGCAGGCACGTCGACCCGCTCCACGTCAGCCGCACCTTTAGGTCATGTGACCGCAGCTAGATAAACCCTAGCCAGCAACAAACTCGTTACTTCTGATTTTGATTTTGGAGCCTGCTTCGTATCCTGAGATATCCCTTATTTGTGCCTGCTATTTCTGGATTCCTTGCCTTCCTGTCTTTGCCTCGCTATCGTTACCCCTGCTTCATCCTCGCACTTGTGATTTCCTCGAAGTTACGGCCTCCGTGATTGGAATCTCCATTGTTCTTCCTCTTCCTATCTTTGCTATTCTCCTTACCTGTTGTCCTCCCGCTCCTTCCATCCTTCCAGCTTACACCCGGAACGATTCCCGTTCCACCCCGCTGCTTCTTGTTGCCAAACCGGACCATACCCAGGAACTGCCATTTGTCTCACGCTTTTGATCATCAATACCGCCCGTTGCCGAATCGGAATTCCTTCTGGATTGCTTTGCCTCACGTTTTGTCCTGTGAAAGTCCTTCAGTTATCGACCCGGACAGCCTTATGGATTGCTATTGCCACTCGTTTCATCAACGTTGTTTATAAACTCATCATTGTGGACTGCATAGGATTGCCTCCTGTTTCTTGGAATCCACGTGCCTATTGCTCCTCAACCAGACTACCAGTACACCACTCCTTTCCTCTTCCCCGGTACGGACTAGAGACTGCTGTAGTACCATCAGGGGCTGAGGTCGGAGTGTCCTTGTTTCGTCGGGTATTGTACTTCCGACCCTTAGGCGTACGCGTGCCGGCGGGAATAGGCCTACCCTGTACTTGGCGGTCTTACTGGAGCATTGGTTGTTTCTGGAATACTTGCTGTCAATCCCATGGTAAGAGTGTCTGTCTTTATTCTTGTTTCTGTTTTTCGTTTCACGTTATCTGAGTATTAAGGATTCTTGTTTCTTGTGTATTGTAACAGCAGTTTTCTGGTCCTTGTGAAGTCGGCATAAAAAGCATTTATTGTGTCAACTGGAATACTGTCGCACCCGAGGGAGTCTACTGCAATGTGGTTTTTGGGTCCATTCTTCCAAACAATTGATCCGTGGTGCTGGTTTCCTTGTATCCAGACACAGGGTTACATTGTAGGGTAGAATTCTTCGTCTACACTACGGGGGCAAATTAAGAAGGCAGTCTCAACAATGGGTCCCCACCAGTCCAGCCATGACGCCATCTTGCATTCGTCTTCCTAGCCCCTAGACACACGACATATTACCAGCTTCGTCTAGTGCATGGGTCAGTCAGCCCGGGAGCGCACGTTCACTGGCACCCCGTTTTATTTCTTCCCCTCCTCCTTACTTCATTGACTTCCTGGTCGCATGTAAATGTTGGGTGCGTCCTTGCTGTGTTATATCTCACGCTCACTCACATCAGCCAGCAGTTTGTTTCCTGTATCCCACTCTGCCATGTTATGGGATTTGATGGTGCTTTATTTCCCAGATTGGCCACGGAACACCTTAGATCCCCAGGGTCAATTTTGTGTAGTTGTAATGTGCCGTTTTTGGTGCTGGGCTCTCCTAGATCGTAGCCCCAGGATGCGGCACAGCAGGGGGTCCGCCCGCTCACTATGCTTCACACGGCACTCTCTTGTGTCCGTGTGTATGTATCCGCCAGCCTTCCACTGCCTCGTGCGGGCAGTGACCTTGGTTGGTCCGCCGAGGATTTCGCTGCGGTGTTCGCAGCACCTAACTCCAGTCCCGGGAGCTCTCTGCCTGCTCCCCGGGCTCGCATCAGATGAACGTTGCAGCAGCTGTCCTCCTCTCTGCAGAGTCGGCCGTTATTCTCTGCGCCCGACCCTGCGTTCAGTAGGCGCCGCTCCTCTATTCCGCCCTTCGTGCTCTATACCAGAATGTTATCCGGCACACCCCCCCGATGTACTTCTTCGGTGCGCAAATGTTCTCGGCTAGGTCGAGAGAGGACACACGCTGTAAGCGGCCGCCAGCAACAAGCAATGCTTCATTCCTCGTATTGCTTCTTTTATGCGTGCAACTTTATCCATCTACAGGAGTCAGTTGTTCAATTGTAGCGACGCGCTCCTCGGGGACCTCTTTGATCGCTGCTGCCGCCGCCATTTTGATGTTCATTTTGCGGCCGGTCCTGAGATACAATGTATCTCTCTGGCTGTTCCTCGGCTTCAAGCGTGCAGTCCGCTCGCTCATGTTCTGCACGCTGCCTTCCCACGCCTCTTCATGTGTTCCAGAGATATTTTGAGAAGAAATAGCATGCGTATTTCATCGGATCTGATTGCCGGATCTCGGAGCTCCCAGGGATAGCAGCCTATTCCATGGCTGCCCAAGCCACAACCCCCTTGAGACCGATCTCCTTATTGGATGCTGGAGGAAAAACATTTGCACAGGCACTCCTATACCCTTTGGCTTAATGGGAAAGTAACAATAAGATAATCCACCATCACCAGGCTGGCTTTCGTGAAGGGCTGAGCACAACTGACCACAGCCTTCCGCTACGACTAGTGTGCGACAAATACCCAGTTCTCAAGAAGACCAGTGTCTACGCAGTGTTTGTAGATTTATTAACTGCTTTTGACACTGTTCCTAGACAACGACTATGGGAGGTATTAGGAACTATGGTATTCCGGGTGCACTTGTGTCAGCTATCCAGAGTCTTAAATCAGACAACACCGCAGTGGTGCAGTTGGGAACTGATGGGAGTACCTTGTGTAGTATAGGCAATTAAGAAGGGCATCTGCCAACAGTGTGTTTTGGCGCCGATACTGTTCTGCGTGTTCATCAATGGTTTCATAAGGGAGCCCTTGGGTCCCCACACTGACGCCCCATCTCTGGCTGCTGAAAAGATCCCATTCTGGCTGTTTGCAGACGATGCAGTCCCATTATCACTAACACCTTCGGGCGTCTGCAAGCAGCTGGAGATCGTCGTCTCCTTCTGCAGGAAAAAATGGCTATTGTTTAACATTAGTAAAACTAAGTTTATGATCTTTAATACAATGCCTAGAAAGAGACAGAAGGGTATTAGGCTGATGATGGGAAAATCGAGCAGGTAGCCAGTTATTATTACCTGAGAGGTGCGAGTCATGGAGTCCTGTGGATGGGCATTGCATCTGGAGAAGGCAAAAATGCCTGGCGAGGTATAGTGGGGCCCCTGCCAGATTTACTAGTGAACATGGCAACAGGGCTATACATGTCTCCCTTGAGGCATATAGAGCATAAACAAGGCAGACTGCAGTGTACAACGTCAAATTGTGGGGCCAGAGGAATTCCCAAGGAGAACACATTCTTGAAAAATATATTGGGGCTCCCAGATAGTGAACCAAATATCCCAGTTAAATTTTGCTTGGGTATTTTGCCCATGGCCGCCCAGTTGCATAGGTGTTATAATGCTGCTTCTTCATCATGAGAATTATGCAAGGACCCTAAAGAAGATGTACAACACATCATTTTGTTGTGCCCGGTCTCTATGGGCTTAAGGAAACAATTTCTGAAACCGCCATTTCTGAGCCACGACTGCAGGACAGTTGCTGAATCTATGGGTCTGTGACTGAATTCAGCAGACACTCCTGCAGTCTTGGAGAGCTTGCATAAAGAGGGGAAAGAAGCATGAACAACTTGATTTTAAACAGTATTTGTAATTAGAGCATTTTAGATGGTATTGTTTTACGTTATTATAAATGTTCTTGTGATATGTGATGACCACAGGTTTTATAAATGAATTCTCTTATGTGTATATGATGTATCAATGAATTGTTGCTTTTATTACTTGTTCTGTCAAAATAAAGCCTGTGAACTGAACTGTAAACCCTATTCAATGTCATTGGTTATTGATTTAATGTTCTAAGTTAAATTTAGAAAGGCTGAGCCCACAATGTTGCCAACACTTTTCGGATTAGCAAGCACACCTAACACCCGCCTGCTTTACGTGTGCACTGTCGTATGTTTTCACTGGCCTCATGAACCATTTCTAATCCCTAAACACCCAAGGCTAGCTAGAGATTGATCCTCGCTCATATTTGCTGCTGCAGGTTGACTGCTCAAATTACTGGACAGCCAGTTACTTCTGTAGTTACTGTCATTAAGAATGTAATGTATGCAATATTCAGTCAGCACATCATTTGGGGGTCGCCAGCAGTAGCAACTGCTACCCCCTGAGTTCTCCCTTGCTACCCCTAAAAAAACAATTAAAAAAAATGAATCGATATTTTTAAAAATGCATCTCCTGGGCTGTGGCCAGCGCCAGGTGGCTCTTTGTTTCTAGAGTGACTGGCTATAAGGCCTCTTTAAAAAAAAAAGAAGAAGAAACAGGGTGTTGCACAAGTGTAACACTGAGCAGTGACCCTGAATAAGAAAGAATAGGAAGAACAAATCATTTGTCTTTCTGGAATTTTATACAATAATTGCTAGACTCATTAAAGGTTTATTTCAGTAACACTTAGGGGGCGAGTGACTGATTTAGTCTGTTCTTAAACACCCCAACTCAGCCTTTCATCCTTCTGAGGTCGATAAATGAGTACTAACACAGGTTGGGTGATATAGTTTGTATATTTGTTCTATATAATGTGCTTAAGCGTTTGTGCTTTATAATAACACATCATTTTCATTTGGCCTTGGATGTCTGCTTGCATTCACAGTAATTTGCTAATATGGGCCTATTCACACTGATAGAAGGACAAGTTACTTACCAAATGTAACATTCTTTCAACTAGATGTTCCTCCCACGTATTCCTCATCTTATGATAATTCGTTATCTCCAGCTTCGCTGCTTCAGAAAAAAAGAATTCTCAGCAGAGGGCGCTGTGCTCGAGGTTGCAGCGTTGACTGTCCCCCGACGGACTCCGTACTCTGTCGACGTCACCAATGGTATAAATAGCTCGAGCCGCGCCCGTTGCTTCACTTCTGTTTTTTTAGATGAACATATAGGAGGAACACCCAGGCGTGCCCCATTACAGATACATTCTTCGTGAGAGGAAAGTGTAAGAAAACTTAAACTGTACTGCAGGGTAGGATGGGAGGGTCGATGAGGAATACGTGGGAGGAACATCCAGTCGAAAGAACGTTACAGTTGGTAAGTAACTTTTTCTTCGAATGGATTGTGCCCTCCCACGTATTCCTCATCTTATGATAGACTCCCATAGCAGTGGCAATTTTGGAGGAGGAAGTACTAATTACAGTTTTCATTGACAGAATGCAGAACTGCCTTGGCAAATAACCCCTCACTGGAGGAGGCAGTATCCAAGTAGTAATGCTTGATAAAAGTATGCATTGTTTTCTAAGTTGCAGCTGAACAAATATCTGCTGCCGGAACTCCCCTCTTTAGAGCCGCAGAAGTAGCCATTCTCCTTGTAGAATGGGCTTGAAGCCCATCTAGTGGGCCTTTTCCCGCCAATCTGTAGCATTCAATTGTGGCCAAAATGATCCAGCGGGATATGGTCTGTTTTGTTACTGATAAACCCAGTTTATGACCAGTATAACCCACAAACAGTTGGTCATCTTATCGTAATTTAGACATCCTTGAGATGTAAAAACTAAGAGCCCTCTTGGGATCTAGTCTATGCAGTCTCTCCTCTTCCTTGCCCAAATGAGGAGGAGGATAAAATGTTGGTAGTATTTTTTGTGACAAATGGAAGTCCGAAACTACCTGTGGTAAAAAGGAAGGTTTAACCTTAAGGACTACTCCTTATAAAAAACAGTATATGGCGGTTTGCATGAGAGAGCCTGAAGTTCACTAACCCTGCGGGCTGAAGATAGGGCCACAAGACGGACAGTTTTTAGTGTTACAAGCCTCAATGGACAGGAGTGCAGAGGCTCAAAAGGTATGCAAGTCAAACATTTTAGTAATAAATTTAAATCCCAAGTTGGGACATGAAAAGGTACTGGAGGGTATACGTTAGTAAGCCCTTTTAAGAATTGAATGATTAATGGTATTTTGAAATATGAAACCTCTTCCGAGGCGAGTTTGAAAATGGACAGCGCAGCAAGGTATCCTTTTATTGTTCCTATCTGGAGCCCCAGATTGGCTAGATGTAATAGAAAAGAGAGCACTACTGGAGTGCCACATTGAAAAGGGTCCCCATCCTTATCTTTGCACCAGTTACTAAACCTGTTCCAGCGACATCTGTACAAAGATTTTGTTGCTGGCCTTCTGGCCGAAAGCAAGACTTCCTTTACGTCATCCGGAAGATCCCAATCCTTGTATCTCAACCTCTCAGAAACCATGCGTGAAGGTTGAGTGTCTTGACCTCTGGATGGAGAACCCTATCTTCCTTTTGTGAGAGAAGATCCTCTCTTTGTGGAAGACGTATTGGAGAGCAGATGGACATGTCTAGAAGGTCCGGGTGCAACGTCCTCCTGGCCCAATCCGGAGCAATTAGGATCATGGTTTTCCTGAACTTTCTCAACCTCCATATTACTTGAGGAATCACGGGGACTGGGACAAACACGTACAGCAGTGGAAACTCCCACTGCACTACGAATGCGTCTCCCAGAGCTCCTCTTTGAGGAAATTCCCTTGAGCAGTACTGATCGCACTTCCTGTTGATCGCGGTGGCGAACACATCCACTTGAGGGGTTCCCCAAAGGGCAAAGATCTCCAGAAGGACTTCCTGAGCCAGCTCCCACTCGTGAGAGACTGTGCTCTGCCCACTCAGAGCGTCTGCCGCCGTGTTCTTCTCTCTGGCTAGGTGAATTGCCGATAGAGAGATTCCTTCTCGTATTGCCCAGAACCATAGCTGCATTGCCTCTCTGCACAGTGGTAGTGACCCTACTCCTCTTTTGTTGAGGTAGTACATGGCCACCGTGTTGTCCGTCATTATCAGGACATTCTTTCCCTGTACAGAGGGCAGAAAGGCCTTCAGCGCTAGTCTGGTTGCCCTCAGCTCGAAAAGGTTGATGTGAAGTTTGGACTCCGATGGAGACCAACGACTGCTGATTGTCAGATCGTTGGTGTGTGCTCCCCACACCGTGAGTGAGGCGTCCGTCACTACTGTTATCTCCGGCCATGGTTGCCAAAAAGATTCTCCCTTGAGAATGTTGTTGTTGCAAGCCCACCATAGAAGATCCTGAGCAACTGCGCTCGGGACTTGCAGAAGATCCGACATATTCCCTGAGAACTGGGACCACTGAGTTCTGAGTGCCCATTGAAGGGATCTCATTCTCAACCTGGCCTCTGGTAATAGGAAAATGCAGGATGCCATGACGCCGAGCAAAATGAGAAAATCGAAGGCCGGTAGACGTTGGGCATTCTGGAACTTTGTTACCATCTGCTGGATGTGGAGAGCTCTCACTTCGGGAGGCGAGGCTTTTCCAGAGGAAGTATCCAAGACTGCTCCGATAAACTGGAGCTTTTGGGATGGTATCATATGGGACTTCTTGAAATTGAGGGAGAAGCCCAATTTGTGGAGGAAGTGGCAAGTGATCGAAAGATGTTCCTGAGCTTGTTTTGGAGAACTTGCTCTGATCAACCAGTCGTCCAGGTAGGGGTAGATGTGAATACCCCTTCTCCTGAGACTCGCTGCCACAACTGCCAACAGTTTGGTGAAAACCCTCGGGCGGAGGTCAACCGAATGGCAGAACCCGAAACTGATAATTAGAGTTGCCAATCGCGAACCTCAGGTACTTTCTGTGCTTTGGATGGATTGGCACATGAAAGTAAGCATCCTGAAGGTCCAATGATACCAACCAATCTTGGAGTTGGAGAGCCTGAAGGATCTGAGAAAGAGTGACCATCTTGAACTTGTCCTTCCTGAGGAACTTGTTCAAGTTTCTTAAGTCCAAGATGGGTCTCAGTCCTCCGTCCTTTTTTGGGATGAGAAAATATGGGGAGAACCAACCCCTGTTACTCTCCGCTACAGGGCACCTTTCTCTAGCATGGTTAAAATTTCTTGCAACAGGAGGAGTCTGGAGTTTTTACGGAGTTGGCTCCCGGTGGATGATTCTGAGGCCTTTTTTGGAAGGCGAGACAGTAACCTTGAGCTACTGTTTCCAGTGCCCAAGCATCTGAGGTAATGCCCCGCCATTCCTTCAGATGCTGAGAGATCCTGCTTCCCACTGTTTTTTTGAGCAACAAGGTCTCAGAGGGATTTGGAGGCGGCTGCAGGAGTGGCTGAGGGTACAGATGCCGCTCCTGAGGCTGATTTTGCACCTCTTCCTCGTGCTCCACGAGGGAAGTTTCTTTTGCCCCTTTGAGAAGCCTGTCCTCTTCCTCTACCAAATGAGGAGTAGTAACGAAAAGAACGACCCCTCCAGGAAGATGAGCCGGAATAGGGTTTTAGAGGCTGGCGCATGGAGGCACTAAGCGATTTAGCTGCCGCTTTCAAGGTCTGACGTTTTTCTAGGCTTTCATCAGCCTCACTGCCAAACACCCTCGAGCCATCAAAGGGCATGTTGAGGAGTCTGGCTTGCACGTCTGGTGCAAACCCCGACTTCCTCAACCACGCAAATCTGCGTAGCACATTGCTTGCAGACATGGATCTGCTGATACTATCAGCAGTATACAGTCCAGACTGGAGACATTCCCCCATTGCCTCCTTCCCGTCTTTGACTATATTCAGGAAGCCTTCCCTTTCCTCGCCTTCCGGAATATGCTCAGCTGCCGCCGAAATGCAGTGCCACAGGGTATGGGTAAACCTGGCCAGGGTACAGGTGACATTTGTCGATTTAAGGGCCATACTGCCTGAAGTGAAAACTTTACGTGCCCAGGCATCAACTTTTTTATCCTCTCTATCTGGAAGGATAGTGGGATATGCAGTTTGCTTTGATGTGGATTCTGCCTGAATAACTAGACTTTCTGGAGTCGGACGCCTGTTTAAGTATTCAGGATCCGTACCAACTGGTCTGTATTTCTTGGGGAAATAACTATCTGCAGCAGCAATGCTCTCAGGCTTTTCTCAGTTTTTCTCCACCCTCCTCTGAAGAGCCCTGTGAAAGGGGAGAACTGGATCTTTTTGAGGACCTCTGACAATTATATCCGTCATGTCATCTTGTTAAAAAACAGGTGAAGTGTTACCCCAACCCATATACTCAATTACTCTGGTCATAAGACTCCTGTACCCTGGGTCTGCATGTTCTGCAGGATCAGGTCTGGCAAACTCTAATTCTGGGGAGGTGTCAATTCCACTGGCAGAATGTAGAGCATGGGTGCACAACATACGGCCCGCGGGCCAGTTGCGGCCCGCCATGCTCTTTTGTCCGGCCCGCGAGGCACAATCACTTTCCTAATGGAGCGCGGCCCGCAAGCAGCATCGGCCGCCATCCATTAGGAAAGTCTTTGTTGTCTTGCAGGCCGGACAAAACACTGGCCGTCATTGGCTCAGCACACACGCACCACGTCGCTCCTACGAGCCACGTAGTGCGTGTGTGCTGCACCAATGGAGGGCCAGCAAACTATAGCAGTCCAAAATAACGGAATGTCCAATCATAGGTCAATAAAATATATATAATTTAATTAAACAGACGATATACAATAACTAAATCAAAATAAATTATAACAATGGAAAATGTGTAGTACAAAATGTGAGTTTGAAATGTAATAAAAATCGTTACCCCTCAAAAACATTCTTTTTCCATGTGTTTAATACAAATTGGGGGTTGAAAAAGCCTCCTGCCACGCCCCGCCTACCGCCCCGCCCACATTTACTTTTCGGTCCACTATAGCCCTCATGTAAGGTACTTTCGGCCCTCTGTCAAAATTAGTTGTGCACCCCTGATGTAGAGTGTCACTCAGGCCTCTCATTTTGGACCCTTGATTAATGAGTTCCTCAGGAACTTGTTTTGTGCCATATGAAACTCCAAAGCGAATGACTTTCTCTTCCTCCGAGCCAGATTCCTCAAACTGAGGACATGGACTTAAAAAAGTCTGACCTGGGCAACGGAGTAAATCTTCTTTCTTCCTCTACCATAACCGTCGAAGGAATGGAAAAATCCTTCGAAGTTGTTGAAGGAATTTTCGATGACTTCGATACAGGAGTCGAGGTTATTTTTGGTTTTGATGCCGAAACAGTCGACGCCGATGACTTATGTTTTTTATATGGCACCGGAGAGGTGCTCGGCTCTCGAAGAGTCCTCGACGACTTGTCGTCGACTCGAGTTTCCTCGACACTACCGGTTTTTACCAAGGTAGTCTTAGACGTCCCTTTGTCGTCCAATGGAGCGACCTTAGGGGTATGGCTATTCTGAGGTTCATTCGAGGGGGTCGGGCCGCATTCCCGAATACCTCCATCATCTTTTTATGAAATTCTTCCCATTTTCTGTGAGAATCCGATTTTGACGGACATCGAATTTCTTCGGTCGACTCGGAAGCTGATGATGAGGGGGGAGATCTATGTCTCCTCTTCATTTTTTTGGACAAGGAAGAAGAGTGTCTCGATCTACTCCTAGATCGAGATCTCTTTGAATGCCTATGCCGATCTGATTCCTTCGAATCAGTCGCTTTCTTATGTTTTTTGGACGTAGCCTTCTTAGAGGCTTCCCTCCCCACCAACAGTTTACCTCTCCTCTCACGAAGAGCTTTCTCGGTCATGATTTGGCAGGAACCACAGTCGTCGGTCCGGTGACTGGAACCGAGACACCAGAGACAAATCCGGTGAGGATCCGTGATCGAGATTTTCGATCCACAATCTACGCACTTCTTGAACCCAGCCTTGGGTGTCGAAGGAGTCTAAGACGACGACATTTTCTTCACAGAAAATCTCAAGCGCGCCGTTCTCGATAGCGAAGCGATCGGAAAAACGGAACTAAAGCAACGGGCGCGGCTCGAGCTATTTATACCATCAGTGACGTCGACAGAGTACGTCGAGGGATTGATTGATGCCATGACCTCGAGCACAGCGCCCTCTGCCGAGAATTTTTTTTGCCTAAGCAGCGAAGCTGGAGACAACGATTTATCATAAAATGAGGAATACGTGGGAGGACACAATCCATTCGAAACACTCATATGCTGCATGTGTGTATTTATCAAAGAAATGTAGCAAAACCGGGTTTTAGAATGAACAAAATGTATAAATGTAGGTGTAAAACCTGTCTTAATCCTCACTAATCAATCCCTGCTGGTCCCAACTGAATGACAGACTTAAGGGAAGCTGCAAAATGCAGCCTTGAGAAAAGAAAAATACAATCAGAGAGGATCAGTAAGTGACTGTCAAGTAAATATACAGAACCAAAATCAAAGGGCTCAGATTAAACAGCTGCGCGGCTCAAACACATTTTAAAAAGTCATTCATGCCTGAAGGTTAATTGAATTCTGCCACTGTCTCCTTGTACATGCTCCAGGCCGGAGATCCAAACAAGGATGCTAGCTAGGCCTCTAGTCATATGGCAAGCTTTGCGAGGTGCAGGAGTCAGGTGCTGGGTTTTGCCTGGACACATTATATGTTTTGCTCAATGTTCAATAAGTCTACAAATATCCATGCTTATTAGTAGCTCTGCTTCTTGGATATATTTGCATTTAAACACATTTGCAAAATAGATCTAAGATCACAACAAAGTCAAACCAAGAGAAAACCAACATGAATGTCATCGTCAGGACTCTTAAGTGAACCTCCCCAAAACTGGAAGGGTTGAGGTTGAACTAGGTCAGTAGGTTTGCCCATAATGTAAATTTGGTTATAACCCACTCCTTGTACAAACGTATCCAGGAAGGCAAATCTGCTTCATTGATTATTCAGATAACTCGATTTTTAGGAGAGGTATTAGAGAAATTAAATGCAAATACTATACTGTATAATGGGATTGAATGAAATGAAACGTTTTAAAACATTTGTTATAGCAGAACTTTTAGTATATATAGGAATGGGTTATATATCTGTGATTAATATAATTTTGCAATGGTGTAAACCGTGAAAGGTTTATTATAAACCAAAACAGGTTAATAAAAAAAAAAAATAAGTGAGTCTTTTTACCTAGATCAAAATAACATTGATAAGCATCTAACCAGCAACTGGACGAAGCAGTGTGGCGACCAACTGGTGAAACATATCTATCATTTTCCCCCAAAGGGACTACCATACATGGTTAATATTCAATTAATGAACTTGCACCTCGAGCAGTGGTTTTTTTCTTTCCTCATCAACCCCCCTCTCCCGCACCCCACCACCCACCTCAACGTATTATCATTGTGCAGGAGCAGTGCAGTTGTCTTGCACAAATGTAATTGGTGCCCATACTGAAAGACTGGTGACCTGCAGTGTTTGGGTTTAAGGGGGCAGAGGGGAATGGGGCCTATTTGTCAATTTCCTGGACAAAATATGTTTTCAGAAGTATGGGGGTGTTCAGTAAAGGCATGCACTAAAACACAGGCAATACAGGCTAGGATG
Source organism: Ambystoma mexicanum (assembly GCF_040938575.1). Taxonomy (NCBI): domain Eukaryota; kingdom Metazoa; phylum Chordata; class Amphibia; order Caudata; family Ambystomatidae; genus Ambystoma; species Ambystoma mexicanum. Next base: position 103,544,318 of record NC_090928.1, read on the forward strand.
GAAAGGCAAAGATTATCGAGGATAGGAGGCAGCAAACGGCAGGGAATGCAATCACATTGGTCGTGGAATATGGACACAAAATCAGAGGCAATGAACCAATTTCTTCTGTGGAACAAATAAATGACTATTCACAACCTGCTAGTTCCTTGGGGGGATAACTAAGATGAAAGAGCGACCCCAGAATTGGGTCTCTAAACTTGCACAATGGATAAAAAGACCAGCAGAGGACAAGACAACCTGGGATGAAGAGGTTTGAATATTTGTAAACAGTCCATCCCCCCTTGTCCAGGTTGAGCCAGTAATTTCTTCAGAGATAAACATGCATAAGGCAAGGAGGATAAGAATGTTGGCTAGTGGGATCTCCGGCCACACACCTCTGTTCTGCATAATATATGGAGCTTCAATTACGTTTATTTGATTAATGAGCTATCTGAGCACTAAAAGCAGGTGCATTGTAAGAGTCCACCTTGGGTGCTTGATAGCAAAACAAGAGAACAAATCGTTAAATGCATGATGTCTGCAGAAAACTGGTGCGGACTAGGGAGATTCTGACTCAAGAACGCCTTCGCTATAGGTTCCAAAACAGGATCTACAACTACCGTGGTACGGCTGGCTAGGTACCGACTTGGCACAGCAAACAGAAGGAAAGAAGAAACCCTGAACCAGGGATCACTCCCTTGAAATAGATTTGGGGGAGCAAGGCCACTGTATATTAAGGAACAATACTACATAAATGTGTACTCCTCGTGTCGGAAGAACCCAAGTGTTTTGAGTTCAAAAGTTTGAAAGAGGAACTGAAGGTGTGGCAAAAACGGCCACAACCCAAATAGACATAATGGAAGGGGGTGGGGGCTTAAATAAGAACGGTTGAACCAATAAGCTAGGCATATGATGAACATATTAAGGAAATACAGGGCCAAATACAGGCAACCACCCAAATTAACGAAGTCATGATCATGATGAACCGAAAGAACTTAACACCAAGATATGTGCCTTCTACTGGACTACATACTACAAGAAACCTCAAACTTATCAGCAGCAGGAGACCCACACAATGGTCTTGGATCATACATTTATCCCTGCAAGATCAACAAAACATATAACCTAATTTGCGTGGGTTGCATTGTGTCCTGGCCTAGCAGGGAACATTCAATTTAATAGGCATAGTGGCAAACTGTGCTCTTAGTCCCCCACCCCCTCCCCATCTCCATTCTTATATGATGTCATCCTAGGGTAGCAGAGTATGTTGTGCAACCATCTCTGGGGTATTTTACCACCAATTTCCTGTTTTAACCACTTAAGTCGTGCGCTTTCGGATAGGAAGCTGATGCTGTCCAGAAGGGTTGTGTGACTCAGCCCCTCTCTGTTGTTGTTTGGGCCATCCAGGGTCTCCCTCCACTGTTTCTATTGTGGAACAACTTGCTGCTGTGTGGCTAGAGAGTTGTTGCAATCTGCTTGGTCAGGTTCCTCCATCTCTTTGAAGCTATTTTCACTGTTTCATGGCTGGTGGTCCCTACGCCTGTGAAGGGGGATTGTTCTTCATCTGGGTGAACGGGTTCGGTAGTTTGACTTACATGAGAACAAGTTACCCCAGGTAAAGTTCTTTCGACGGCATGTTCCTCCCACGTATTCCTCATCTTTGATATTCGATATCCAGCTTCAGCTGCTTTGGAATTCTTTTTCAGCAGAGGGCGCTGTGCGTTGATGCAGTTCACCTAACCCCATAATGAATCCCCCCCATTACCCCCCCATCTCCCTCATCCTCGTCCCGTTACCTTACCTTATTAATGCATTACATAACCCCCTCCCCAACTCATGCATCCTTGTCTTGGCACCCAGGTATTAATACCCTGCATTACCCTGCCTCCTGCATCCTTGCCTCAGTATCCCTTTAGTAATACTTTACATTACCCTGCCTCTTCACCCTGGCACCTCATTGGTACTCCATTATATTACCCCTGGTTCCCGCCTCCTCGACCTGTACCTGATTTGCACTTCATTACATTATCCATCGCCTCAGGTGCATTCCAATCACAGCCCCACTTCCTTGTACCATTTCCTCCTGCTTTGCCTCATCGGGTAGCACGTCTCAGTAAAAGTCGCCAGTGACCATAACCATAGGACACATCCCTTGGCCGACAGAGCCCCAATCCCACCCACAAATGGTTGGGGGGGGGATGGCACGATACTTTGCATATAACTCAATTATATCAAAATGAAAAACATTAGTATTGCAGGTGGTGTGAAATGGAGCATAACATTCATCTTGAAATTCCTTGAACTATTTTTAGTTGAAGTGACTGATGTTAAGATGCCAGATTAACGTAACAAACCCCCAATAATCAGCAAGTGTTGGAAGCTACACCGCCCTAACTAAGTCGACCCATTGCACCACCATGAGCACACTGATGACATTCCTCATTGCATCGTCAATTACATCACTGGAAACTTTAGAGCACACTGATGACATCACAAACATAACTTATGGCATCACTGGAAAGTAAATGTCAGTATCAAAAATGTATGCCCTTTATTTCAAGATATTTGTAAAACATTCTACAGTTGGATATTTAGTATATGCTAACAAAGAACAACTATGCACATTCAGTATGTCAAGCCTTGCAAAACGTAATGCAAGGTACAGAAACAACTAGTTTCCTTAACAAGTAGAACGATTGAAAGTTTTAGTATACAACAACTGCATCCTCTTCCTCTGTCCTAACAACCGGTTGACCCCAAAACATGTAACCAACTCCTCCATATTGACCTTTACCTCTCATCCCACCAAAGCATTACCATTTTGGCATGGCATGGGGCCTTGTTCTCCTTGGAAGGACAAAAAGTTCTGATTTAAAAACAAAAGAATTTGGTCAATTGCTCCCTCGCTTTTACAATACTAGTCTTCTTTGCAATGATGCCAATCCACTGACACTACGCACATCTTCATTTCATCAGCATGATTTAATAGAATGTTATGAGGATCTTTTAACATGTGACTGTTTCCTTGCAGACTGCTTTTTGACACATCCTTGAGTGAAAAGTTACAACTTTTCAAATCATTTAAGTGCACAATTTAGTGGAAATGTCTTTCATTTAAAATGTTATCAATTTATGAACAGAGATTCAAATCAAATGACTGCACTAGAATTTGCTTGATTAGGACATACTAATCTATTTGTATCTGACTGAGGACTGCATAATCTGATGGCTAAAAAGTGCCATTAACTTAAAGTATGAGACAGTAAATGTGGAATTAAGGCACATAATTTTTTTTTTTTTAGCTTTTTAATACCAGGAGCTGACTTGCTATTTTGAAAGCCCAAGTTTTTCCCAAAATTGCCTGCTTATTTGACTGTTTTTTGGCCCTTCCAAGAAGGCCGCTGTGGTTTTCTTTGTTGTGTAGGCAGGCTGTGCTGAACCACCTCTCCCTGTCCTGCACTTCCATTGGTTGCTGAGTGTTTTCTTCCATCCAAGCGGGGACCTGCAGGGTTTAGCCAGCCCCATCAGCAAAGACCCACTTCTAAGGCCCCTGTCAGCTCCCGGAACGCTAATTGGGGTCCTCCCTGCACCTTAACCACAATGATGCAGCCACTTTACTCCTCTAAAAAATCCAGACTGCCTTGACTTTGCCTCCTCCAGAACTATGGGTTACTTCCCTCCTTATGGACTCACTCCTACCGCCTTTGACTATCACTGTTCTTTCTGCTTGTTACTCCCATGTTGTCATCTTGATACGCAGTGATTCCTAAAACCCTTCGCTAACATCTGATTCCAAGATTGAAAAGTCAAATTTTGCTGTTTTTGCTTTGCTCTAAAAAGTCAAATCTTGCTGTTTCTGCTTTGTGCTAAAAAGTAAAATCTTGCTGCCCATTGTGAAATTCCCTGTATTTTGCATGTATACGGTTACTTCTCTGTAACTTGCCAGCCCAGTGACCTCACCACTCTCTTTTGTCCCACACCTACCTGCCTTAACCCCCCAGTATCTCCATCCTCTCCTGGCTTCCACCCCCATGGCACTTTGTTTCTCCTATCTTTTCCAACTGCTTCTCCATTGACTATCCTTCCCTTCTCACTAAGTCTGGTAGGAAGAAGTTCAAAAAGGATATCTTGACCTCTAACCTTGGTCTTCCTATCGCCGACACCTACTCCAATGCTTCCCCCAGACAGACCCTCACCGACATCCACTTTGTCGTTCCTTCGCAAGATCTATGGACTCCTCATATGGTCTCTGTGCTCTGCCCTATCTCCTCCTCTCCCATTAATGGTGGCACTCGCTGGGAAGTTCTCATGGCTTCATTCGACTCCTCTTAAGTCATCATTAATGTCTATCTAAATGGCAATGTCATGGTCCAAGGCCCTCAGGCCAATCTCCTCCTCTTTGATAGGCGCTTCCCTCGCCTCATCAATTTCCTCTCATCTCCTGCTGTCTCCTCCTCTCCCCCCTTGGCTACCTTGCCCTCTTTCTCCTCCTCCTCCTCCTCCTCTGCCCCTCGTAGGGCTCTTTCTCCCCTCCTCCTCCTCTGCCCCTCGTAGGGCTCTTTCTCCTCCGCAGGGCGTACCTCTTATCTGTACCCCTCCCCGGAAGGTCTTTAAGGCCGGCAACCTTCTTCATATTGCCATTCTCAACTCTCGCAAGCTTTGACACTCTCCTCCCTGATGGCTACAAGATCCTCTCAGCACCCAGATCCTCCTGGTCCGGTGGGGGGTAGCCCTGATCTTTCCTGAGTGGATTACTGCCTCTGTCATTCCCACTCAGACCTACTCCTTTTTTGAATGCCTTGTCTGTAGGCTTTCTATCTCGCCTACCCATTCTCTTATTGTGGCTACCATCTACCGGCCTCCTGGTCAAATCACCTCATTTCTCTTTGAGTGGGCGGACCTCTCCTGGCCTCTACCACTCAACTCCTCCTCCTCGGTGACCTCAATATACATTTAGACTCTCCTTGCTCCTCCTTTGTACACTTCCGTGACCTCTGCGACTCCCTCCCCCTGTCCATCCTCCCTTCTGGCCCGACTCAGTCTGCAGGGCACACACACAATGTCTTGATCTCCTCTGACCTCCCCCTCTCCATCCCTCTGACCACTTCTCTCTGCTGGAGCGATCACTCCCTCCTCTCTTCTCATCTCTCCCTCTCTTCCCCCCAAGCAAGCCTACCCCAACACTGCCACCTACCTTCTCGGACATCCGGCCCATGAATCGTGTCAGTTGAAGCTTTTGCCGCCACTCCCCCCCCCCCTTCCAGGCTGTCTTACATCCTGACACAGACCTGTCTGTGCTCTACTCTTCAATTTCTGATACTCTTGATGCTCTTGCCCCTGTCATGAGGATCCGTTTGAAGTCCAAAGCCAAGTGCAATTCCTGGTATTACTCTGACCTAGCTACACTTAAACGTAAGTGTAGGGCAGCTGAGAGGAAATGGAGGACTTCCTGTTCATCCTCTGACAAACTGGTCTGTCGCCTGCTACAAAGGCAATACCGACTCTCTGTCCTCACCAAGAAGGGAGTCCACATTCAAGCTTGTGTCTCTGCGGCATCTAACAACTCAGCCGAACTCTTTAGAATCTGCAAGGAGCTGGCCAACCCTGCTGCAGTCTCTACCCCTCCTGTTGCCTCCCAGGCTCTTTGCAATGCCCTTGCCTCTCACTTCTTTTCAAAAACTCAGGACATCCTGTCCACCCTCTCCACCCACACCCCTCCTCTGCCCTCCACTCTCCATCTGTGCTTGCTGACCCTCCTTTAGCCACCCCCCCCACCATCCTTCTCGTCCTTAACTCTTTTCTCCCCTGACAAGGTCGCTAAACAAGTCCGATCTATGAAAGCCTTGTCAAAACAGGTTCATCCCTGTTCCTCTAAAACCATCAAGGACCACATTAACACCCTAGCTCCGGCCCTTGCTGATTTTTGCAACCACTCCTTTGCCTCAGGATCCTTCCCCTCCCCTCTGAAACACTCCCTTGTGCATACTCTCCTCAAGAAATCCACAGCTGATCCTTCTTGTCCAGCTAACTATCGCCCAATTTCCATTACTCCCTTTCTGGCCAAACTCCTGGAAAAGTTGGCCATCTCTCAGTTTAACCTTCATTCCAATTCTGTTGGCTGTCTCCATGACCACCAGTCTGGCTTCAGAGCTGCCAGAAGCACAGAAACTGCTCTCCTGAACATCCGTGAAGATCTACTCTCCAACCTTGACTCTAACATTCCGTCTGTTCTCATACTCCTCGGTCTCTCTTCTGCCTTCGACACGGTCAACCATACCATCCTGCTCAACCACCTCCATGAAAACCTGGGTATCACTGATCAGGCTGTGGCCTGGCTGACCTCTTTCCTCTCAGATCGACCCTCCCACGTCCAACTTGGGTCCTTCCTTTCATCTATCTTCCTCTCTACCTGTGGTGTTCCCCAGGGGTCTAACTTCTCGCCCTGGCTTTTTCGACCAATACCTGGCAACTTTCGCCCACTGCATTGCCACTTTCTGCTCAAATTTCCAGTGCTATGCTGACAACACAATCATTTTCAGGCTGTCCTCTGCCACCTCCTCTCCCTCTCTCATCTCTGATTGCCTAACTGCCATTCAAGATTGGTGTGCCGCCAATGATCTTTGTATGAATGCCAGCAAGACGGAGATCCTCTTCATCGGCACACCTTCACCATCCTTTCCCCTCACTCTCTGGCCGGCCTCCCTTGGCCCTCCTCCTACCTCCACCTTCTCCGCCCACATCTGAGGTCTCTAAAAAGTCACATTTCCTACTGCACCTCCTCAGAGGTACTCTGCCTTTCCTCTCCTTCCCCCAGAAGCTCATGGTATCCAAGCTCTGGTTCTCTCTACGTTGGACTATTGTAACAGCCTCTTTCTAAATCTACTAATCCAGAACAGGACTGCAAGACTTTTTCTTGGCCTCAAGCCCTGGGATCGTATCTCTCCAGCTCTGAAATCTCTCCATTGGCTCCCAGTGGATGCAATGATTAAATTTGAAACCCTGTGCATTGTCCACAAGGCTTTCTGGGGCCTGGGTCCAAAATACCTTCAGCTATCCCTCTGCAAATACCTCCGCTCTCGAGCTATTCGCTCCTCGACCTCCAACTCCCTCAGGGTCAGTCGTTTTTCAAAGAAACGAGCTGGGGGTAGATCTTTGTCTTCTGGGGCCTCCATCTGGAACAGCTTCCCTGCCACTCTAAAACTTGAGGAGAACCATCTCCAGTTCCGGAAGAACCTCAAGACCTTGCTCCTTTCTTCTGCCTTCGCTCCCCCTCTCCCCTGCTGATCTGTTCTCTCTTGGCACCGTGCACCTGGCCACCCTCTGTCTCCGGGCCCAGGTACCTGCTCACCCCGCCACCCTCCCGCACTGCCTCCGGGCCACCCCTTGCACTGGGGTCTGTATCTGTACCCATACAGCCCCCCCCTTTTTCTTCCTGCACTTATCAGACCTACCCTGTCTGCTGCCTTAAACCAAGCACTTGTAAATTGCTGGCTGCACTACCACTGTTTGCTGCCTTTATTATTTATTTATTGTTATTTATCTGTTTCTCCTCTGCTTCGCACTTTCCACTTCTCCCCCCTTCCATGCACTTTTCACCTCCCCCTCTCCGATGCACTTGCGCGTTCTCAATGTCACTGGGCCTAGTAAGATTGCTGTTTTGTTCTCCCCTGTTCCCCTTCCTTGCCTTGTCGTGCTCTGAAACACTTGTGTACGAGCGCAATAGAAATAAAATATCAATATTTTTTTTTAACATGTGTAGCAGTTTTATTTCATTTAAACACTGCATCCTTCACCTTCAATTGTAATTTGTGCTTTCATTGATGCTAACAATGATATCAGAAGTGATGACAAAAGTGATTGTGACGGAATGGCCTTCTGGTGACGGTGGGATAGCCAAAGCTTTTTTTTAAAACTTGTATTCATACAATATGATGCGGGTCATTCCTTTTCTGAAAGGGAGATCCTCTAGTCAGACTCCCTTTTACAAATGTTCTATGCCACAATTATACTGCCCACATGTGCTTTGCTGAGACAGCTGTTGGGACCCTCAGAATCAGCCCTGCAGGTTTATGGGTCCCATGTACATTCCTGACAGTTGCTGGAACCTAAAGTTCCTGCAGGCAGCCGTCTAACTGTCTGAGCCTCTGATCTTCATTAGAATTGTATAACCTAGTCAGCCTGGTAGCACATCTGTAAATGTAAGCCATGCCGACAGTGGCATAGTGCCTTCTCTGATTACACAATTATACAGTTGCAGCTTTTGGAGATCATACTAGTGTCAGCCCTATGAACATGGTCCAGCTATGACTTGACTGATGTGCATCAATGTATGGTCGGCCTGCTTCCATTTCTACCATGCAGGACAATAGCCAGACTGCTGCCTTTTGATCGTCCTGCAGGAAGGACAACACCTTCCTTTGAGGGCACATGGACCCTCAACCAGGGGATCTCCTGGGAATTCTTACTTCTAAGGCAGCACTGACATGACAAAACCACAAACACACCAGGGTTCTGACCAATGGAGTCCCTTTGAAGTCATCAGGCATGGGAATGGGGCAAGGGAGAGGTGGAGCTCAGAGAAGGGTTACACCATATTGTTTTCGGTTAAGGGTCTCTACCACTCCCCCCCCACCCATTTCCAGCAGAACAAGGCCCTTTTGAGTATATGAGAAGGAAAATGGCACTTATTACTACAGCCTGGATTGGACCCTTTACAGCAGGCTTTTTTTGGATCAAACCTCCTCCAACTACCCCCCGCCACCCTTACCCCCTGAGACATTTTGTCTTTACCAGGGAGGGGGCACCCCCTCCTTTGATTAATCTTTGTACTATCAACGAAAGAAGGATTCACTGGATCTCTGTTGGGAGTAGATCACTTCAAAGCACTATGCCCGGAAAGCAAACACAGACGGTATTCCAAGGCAGTGTAGAGCTTCGTCCCCGGGGTCATGGGGATGAACTGCGGAGGACCACGGCCTCTATACTGGCTGCACTGTAACCAGGATGCAGTTCACTAGAGCTTTAAGACTTCCAGTAGGTGCCAAGCAACTTCCAGTTGTAGAAGCACAGAACTGAATGACTTGCCTTTTCATGAAGATCCTGGATTATGCTTCTCAGCAACTGAGAAGTCCAAAAGAAGCTGGAATTGTGTTTCATCACATTGAGAAAGCTTAGAGCTAAATTGACCACTCTCAATTCCCATCAGCTGTCACAGGATCAACACTGTTACTTTTGGCACTCTATGCAACCTATGAACTGCCTGCTGCATTTCAAGCAATCGAGATGCCGGCTCGACCCATTGCTGAGGATTGCCAAGATCAACCACACTGTGGAATTGACATCTTGCGAGGAACTGACTTGAACGCAGACTCGACAGCTGGACGTCTTTGAACGTACTAGTCTTGAATGCCGACTTGTCCCAGCAGAGTCAATGTCTCATCCACTGACTCAACCACCACCCTGAAACGTTGGCAGCCATTATCTCACCTTATTTAACCCTGATTCGACCCATTGGGAGCCTGCATCTCGTCACAGACTTGAACATCTTCACATCGGCTTGGCGCTGTGCAGCACCAAAGAAAACCTTCTAGGTACAAAGAGGCCCCATCCCCCTGTTCTACCTATTGGGACCATAGTGCATTTTAAATCCCCATTCTATACCCTTTCCTACAAGAACACACCCTTGAACATTAGCAACTGCAGAAATGCTCACCTGAACACAAATACTTAACCACACACAGCACTGCATTCTCTGTTTTCTCTTTTGGTCTTTAGCTAGTTTGTTTGCTGTGATTGTTTTAATAAAGTTGCTCTATATTCATAGAACCTTGATTGGACAATCTTTTATTCTGGATCTGTTGTACTAAAGCTGATGAGTTATCTTACCTTTATCAGTTAACACCCCTCCTAAAAATATTGCGTGCCCAACACCTTCACTACCAAAGGAGATCAAGGACGTATACCTTTCGTGCTGGGCCGGTTTCATCTTCATGATTGGGATCACTGCTGGTTTAGTAGTTCTGTGAGGTAGAGTAGGCAGTTTAGCTACTACACATCCCTGTAACTCCTGCAGAGCAGTAAGCATTTCTTCACAGTGATGTCCTCAATTATGTAATCAGCGATGCCAGTGTGCTCTTGTTTCAAGTGATGTTATTGATGATGACTTAAGTGAGGTCACCAGTGTGCTTATAGGCTGCACAATGCGGTGGTTCTGAGATTTGATGGAGTAGTCGCCAACACCTGCCTAATGTCAGGGATGTTGTTGCGTTAGACTGAAACCTTAAAGGCATTTCAACTAAATTCTTTTTACTGCAAAATAAATAGTATATTTTTATGTAAGCAGACTAAATTGAAGGGAGGCTATTTGAATGCTGCCCCTCCTCCCCACGTTCAAGCCTGAGGTGGCACTCAACTCTATAGTCCTTTTACGCACTTCTCCCCCAATGTTTATACTACCCCATACTCTATTGAGGCTACTTTTCATTCAGGTGTTCTTACATGCCTCCGATGATTAGCCCACTAATGCTTTCCTATACTCTTCCTCAAAGTAACTGGCGCCAGCAAGGTACCTTCAATCACTCATCCATCCCATGTGGCTACTGCTCTCCTTTCCCAGTCCTCGATTCAGGCCCCACTACCCCACCTCTTAATCGCAGACCCACTATATGTAAACAACAAGCATCTTTTACTGTCCACTCCACACACTTTCAATGTCTTTACTGATCGAAGATCACACTAACCAAGAAAACAGTTCAAATGAAATACTAGTCAATCAACAGTGATGACAATGTTGAGAGTACAGCTCAGATGTTACGTTTTCCCTCCACAAAAAGATAATTTTACATCTTCTCCTCAATCTCCTTTTATTTACTACTACTGAAAAGTCTTTGAATCCTCTGCTTCCAACCATGTTCCCATAAGTTGTAAGGGTTTTGGTTAGGCATATACACTTTAAAATCTATATGAAGCTCTTTGGGTAATCTTGTTGGGAGGGTATGCATATCCATCCATCAATAATCTTAAAATAATCTCTAGAACATCTGAAATAATCAATCTGGATATATTTGCTTTTCCCTAAAGAGTTGCCTCTGTACCATGTATGAGTCGTTTTCCTCTGTCATAATACATCCTAAACAGAATTTTCAATGGATACTTTTTTCACTCTGCAGACTTATTTTTCAGAATATAGCCAATAGACTGGAACCACAGAATCTTTTTTTTCACACACTCTGAGGCATAAGTCTCTGGGGGTCGGAACATTTACTACTTCTTTAGAGATATATTAGCAGTAATTGGACAGTGATGACTTGAGTGATGATATTGTGCTGCAGCCTATGGTGGGAGGTTAGAGGGGGGAGTGCTCCTGGGTCTCAAGTCTGTTCTGGAACACGGTGGTTGATTTTGTAGTTGGTCTCATGCTGGAGATGGCCTTCAACTAAGGACAGGTGATTGCCAAAAATGTCAGAGTCCTCACTAGGTCCATCAATACTTCCCTCTCCAGAGGTCGTTGTTCTATCTTTCAACCCAATATCTCCCTTCTCATTGACGTCCCTCACAAGCTCTTGCCTAGAGGGCCTTCTGTTTCTTCTCTATGTTCATGCTGTATCTTCTCTAAAATTAGCCTTGTGTGCATTCCTCCAGCCCCTCACTATTTAGGCATAACTTCAGTTTTAAAAGTACAAATCCACCCCAGCGCATCCCACGCCTCTCGCCGAATCCCCCCGCATCCACTTCCCTGCTGCTGTTCATCCCACCCGCCTCCCAGCTCGCCAGAATGGCCCCTCTACCCCTTTAAGTAACTTAATATAGGGCAGCCATCTGCCCGTTGCAGCCCCCTGTGGCAAAGGGCCCAGAGGCAAAGGGCAGCTCCAAAAGCAGGTCCAGATCGTGTTGGCCCGTGTTAGCCTGTGGAGCCTGCTGTCATGATGCCTACCTCCAAGGAGCCAGGTCCGACCCAGCAACCCCAGAGGCAGGCATCATTCCCCCCAGGGAAGTGCCAGCGGGCCCAAGCTGGGGCCCTTTGGACACAGTCCTGGCGCCTTAGGCGCCAGGCTCATGTTAGACCCCTGTCCTGGCACCAGGCTCATAAAGCTAGACATGTGTTCAAGTGTTTTAATGTGCACTTACCTGATGCAGACCATGCTGCTACATCCAGGCCCTCTTGAGGCCTGAATGGAACTACTTTACCTGTGGGACTACTTTCCACCTGGGTGTGGTCAGGGAAGGATACATACCTGATCGGTGGAAGGATACATACCTGGAACTTCTTCCAAAGCTATTTAAACCACGCCCGATCAGCAACTCACGCTTCGCGTTGTTCTGCTCCTCGCAGCTGGACGCTCACCGTGTCAGCTCCTGCATCTGGACTTCAGCCACGCCTGTCAGCATCCTGGGTCACCTGCAAAGGGAGATGAGAGAGAATTGGAGAGAAAGAAGACCTTACCAGTTAAAGCTGCATCACGGAGACATCACACCGACGATCTTGAAAGGGAAGACATCATTTTAAAAGCATTTCGCTTCGATCGCTGCAGCGCTGCATTTCACTCACCTTTCCTGAGCGCCTCCATCTTCAGCAGCGATCATCCGGATCCGCACCCACTTCTCAGAGCCTAGAAAGAAAAAGACAAGAAGACAAGGTGAGAGAAGGAAGGGAATAGGAAAGGCTCAGTTTCCTACTTATACTTACCTGTTGGGTCATTCCCATTTCATTTCGGGTCCTGCTGCTTCCTGGCATTCCGGACCCCGGCCCCTATGGGGAAAAAAGACAGACATTGAATGAGCGAATGCAAAGACATTACCTGAACGCTCATCCAGAACTACCTGTCATTTACTGGAACTGCACGTTTCACTTCGGGTCAGCGCCATATCTCCGGCATTCCGAACCCCGGCCCCTAAGGGGAAAAAGACATAAGCATTAGCGCTTGCCGCAATAAGACAATGAACATTATTATTAAGCTTGAACTTTTGAACTAGCAACAGAACTCTTACAGCACCTCACCTGAATAGTCAAGCTTATTTTGAACTCCCATCAAACCACAATCCAGTGAAGTAACTGGGTTTCAACGCGCCCCTGCATCAGAAGCAGGATGGAGAACTAATCCTTCCAGACCCTAAGGTGAGACTTCACAAGGAATCGTGGAAGGGAATCGTGGAGGGTTGGAAGGGAGTGGGAGGCTTGAGCATAATTCCGTCAGTAGGTAATACTCCCTTTTCACGCACAGGGGAATATTCCTGCGAGCCAGAAAAGCCAGAGTAGAGGGGCCCTTCCTGTCCATCTTCAGAGTCCTGCGCTTCACCATTGAAGAAGCATCAGCACTCGAAGCCAGACCTGCGCCTCCGTGGGAATTAGGTGAGCGAGACACCTGCAGCCGTCAACCAGCAGCAACTAGCAAGATAGTCAAGGTCTGGACAGGGTGACCAGCAATTACTGCTCCCCATTAGACTGTCCGACCCATCTTATTATCCTAGTATCATATTATCTAAAAGCCTGTAGTCTGTTGCACATTTGTATGTTAGCCATATCCAATGCCTAAGACAACTGTCGCTCAGCCATATCTCGCATCAGACAGATTGGAGTCAAGTAACATCTCACATCTGGGCAAATTGTCCACTGTTGTACTTGCAGCAAAGGCACGTACCCCTGCACCCTAGTATCCCAAACCTTGTAGTTACTGCCTGCATTGTTAAAACCCCACCTAGGTGTTTCTCCCTTTATCCAGGTGCCCCAAATCTAAGTGCTACTGCATTTTACTGTCTATTGTTGTATCCCTATTTGGTGTTCCTACCGCTATCCAGGTTCCCCAAATCTAGGTGCTACTGCATTTTACAGTCTACTGTTTCATCCCCATTTAGGCGTCTCTCCCTCTATCCAGGTGCCCCAAATCTAGGTGGTATGTCATTTTACAGTCTACTGTGGTACCCCTTTTTAGATGCGCCTTCCTCTATATAGGTGTCCCAAAACCCCATCCTACTGCCCATACCTTAAACGCTCCTCCCCCTGATCAGGTGCCCCAAGGCCATGTGAGTACACATCTACTGTTGTAACCCAGTTGAAGGTGCCCCCCATCTACTCCGTCACATAATCCGATGTATCCTTTCCACGGGTTAGATTAGACACAATGCCACACACTGGCCGAATCAAAGCCGCAAGGTGGCGCACCAGCAGGCCTGACGAGACCCACCACAACACAACACAACCCAGCTTTCCCCACCGCACAGCCTATCATCCCAACCATCCAATTCGTCTTGCAGACCCCCCCAACCCACCCACCAAAACCCCAAGGTATACGTTCCATCTCCTCGCCTGTTCAACCACCTTCTCCTCCACCTGTTACACACTTAACGTAGATCTTGCTTTGCTCAATCATAAGCGGCATGATGGAGAGCGGGAGATGAAAGCATTAACCCCCGCAACATACTGGACCGGCCAGATAACCAGGTAAAACGGCCTTGCCACCCCACCCACCTTTGCTAGCTATTCACCTGCCCCCTTTGCTTGCACCTCCCCCACCAAATTAACACCCTTTCCCCCCTTCTGTTAGTGCAGCAAGATGTAAGAAACCTGAAAGCGTCTCACCCGCACGTCCCTGGGGTCATCTAGGTGGCCAGGACACAGCCATCGCTATTGGATCCAGTTCCTCGGAGTGGACCAGTGCAGGTGGATCACATGGAAGGGGGGTCTTCGGGAAGTGGAACACTGAAGGGTGAGACGCGGTATGCCCTCTACTGTAACACTTTTTCCTCAGCCTACCAGGTAGAATACTTGGAAGTACAAACCCCTGCCCCTTTCTGACACAAATACTTCCCCACGGACAGTTCATCATGAGCAACAACGGACTAACACCAGAGCTGTAATACCCGACATCTTAGTCAGGCAATTACTAAAAAAAACACACACACACATCTCCACATAGATGAAAGGCGGAGCACAAAAGAACACTGTGCGAGGAAAAGCACATTAGAAAGTAGGAGTTCCAAGGTGGCGAATGAACACGAAGAGAAAGGCAGCGAGACGGGAGAGGTGTGCTAGGAGGAAAATACCCTTGACCTCTAGAAATCGCTATTTGCACGAGCCTGGGAAAGTGAGAAGCCTAAGACAAAGAACGGAAGCTGAGCAGACCTACGCTGTGCATCAAAGGAATCTGGGGCGCTCCTGTGTCGGTAGCCAAGGCCCAGAGGAGCAATTGCCACTGTGGTACTGTCCTTGGCTCCTGCAAGAAACCTGTGCCAGTAAAAGCAGCACAGCCGGTGAGTTGGAGAAGCCGATACGAAATCACCCTATGTTTGAACCAAGGTTGCAAGCGGCAACATTGTATGAAGAATTCCACAAAGAACTGTGTTTGAAAAGCATGTGTTGAGAGGTGCAAACAAGTGGAAATTTAAGGGAGTGAATGTACTGTTGAAAGCCAATATAGATACCATATAGAGAGTGGTCCGGCACCAACGGGGTGCTCATTCGAAGGTGTCTGTTGAGCATCTCATTGAAAGGAAACTGCCTTGTAAGAAAAGAACTTTGAATGAAGTGGTCCTGCAGCGGGTCAAACTAAAACCTGGGCATAGTTGAAAGTCTTCAATACATGATATGATATGATATGGCATTTGTAACGCGCCTATACACAGGTGTTTCAAGGCGCGACGAGGCAGGGAAGGGAGGAACAAGGGGAGACAGACAACGATCCTACTAGGCCAGGTGTCATTCAGATAGCGCAAGTGCAGGGGTGGGGGAGGGGGAAAAGTGCAAGGGGAAGGGGAGGGGGGGGAAGTGCAGTACAAGGTAAGTGGCGTAAAGTAATAAATAAATAGGGCCAGCTGGTGGCAAGTGCAAGGTAAGTGCAGAACAAGTGCTGGAAAAGGGGGGGGGGCTGTAGGGATACAGAGACAGTCCCGCAGTGCAGAGGGGTTCCAGGGCATCAGTGCAAGTGGAGAGTGGCTGGGCCCAGGACCGAGGCCGTTAAGAGTGGTCCAGTTGCAGAGTCAGTGCAGTTTCAGTGAAGAATATTAGCTGTTCAGCAGGGAAGAGGGAGAGAGAAAGCAGAAGCAAAGAGGAAGGTTTTGAGGTGCTTCCGGAACCGGAGATGGTTCTCCTCAAGTTTCAGGGAGGCAGGAAGGCTGTTCCAGCGGGAGGCCCCTGCCGCGGAGAGAGATCTACCCCCAGCTCGTTGCTTCGAGAAGCGGCTGACCCTGAGGGAGTTGGAGGCGGATGAGCGAAGGGCTCGGGAAGGAAGATATTTGGGAAGAGAGAGTTGAAGGTATTTAGGACCAAGGCCCCAGAAGGCATGGGGACAATGCAGAGGGTTTTGAACTTTATCCTCGCAGCCACTGGGAGCCAGTGTAGAGATTTCAGTCCTGGAGAGATACGGTCCCTGGGCTTGAGGCCAAGGACAAGTCTCGCAGTTCTGTTCTGGATGAGTTGCAGAGGGCGGAGAGTGGAGGCAGGCAGATTAAGATAGAGGCTGTTACAGTAATCCAGCTTCGAGAGAACCAGGGCTCGGGAGACAGTGAGCTTCTGGGGGAAGGAGAGGAAGGGAAGAATACCTCTGAGGAGGTGCAGCTGGTAGTGTGAATTCTTAGCGACGTCAGAAATATGAGGAGAGAAGGAGAGTGTGGAGTCGAAGATGACCCCAAGGTTTTTTGCATTGCAGGTAGGAGCAGGGAGGGGACCAAGGGAGGCAGGCCAGAGAGCTGCAGGGAAGGAGGGAGTGGGTGTACCGATGAGTAGAATCTCAGTCTTACTGGCATTAAGGCAGAGGTCATTGGCGTTCATATACAGTGAATTACAATTGGTCCCAACCCAGCTGAGGGAGACTAGTTGAATGTGAAGAGGGATCTGAACCCAGCTGAGGGGGATGCGGCGTTGACCGTGAGTCACCTGAGAAGGAACAGTTTTGGAAATAATTTGTGGAAAAGGGATCTGAGTTCAGTTTAGGGGGATCCAGAGAGAAACATCCAAGATCATTTAGTTACAAGAAGAAAAGGAACCTTTTATATTTTTGTTTTGTGCATCAGGCCCTCCAAATTAAGAGACTTTGATGAAACAAGAGACTTAAGCACGGAATGCCCTGATTCTGGAACTGCCATTGTATCCTCGTACTGCAGACGCCAGAGTGTGCACTCTGCTCAGAATGATCCGCATTGCCCTATGCTGAAAACGTGGGGAAGGGACGCTATCGGCCCAAGTATGCCGATTATCATTTGTTGTCAACCCTTCTTTCTTTTTCATAAACTGCACCTCACACAATTTGTAACTAGAAGTAAGGATTGGCAATCGTTTTTTTTAGTATTTGCCCTTTTATTTTGACGCAACTTCACTAGGACTGCATTCTTTATTATTTGATGGTCGTAGCTTGCTCCCATCTTATATTTAGGTTAAGCCAGGCGTTTATCACCCCTCTTTGAAAGTTCAATAAACACCCTTGAACTGTGGTCACTTGTGTCCGTCTTACTTTGATACAATGCCTTTCTTACAAAGAGCAGCCCCGGCCAAAACCCTAAACTCCATGCCACCACCGGCACCCACACTCCGTGGGAATCCTGAAAGTCAAGGAAAGGCCCAGACCAAGGCCACCTTAGGCACCTTCTCCAACCCAGTTCCCAAACCCTGCCACCTCCCAAATCCTGCCACCTCAGTATAGGGCCTAAAGCTCCCCACCAGCACCCAACCCGGTCTTAGCGCTTTTCCCCTCTTCGCCTATCCCCCCAATGTCCACCTCCACCCCCATGCCTCCTCCCCTCCCCCATCCACCCCATTGCCCTACCCACCCACACCAACTCCCCCCAACCTCAACACCCTCCCCTCACCCTTCCCCATCCACCCCTTCGGCCCTACCCACCCCGACCAACCACTTTTCCCTAACACCGTCTCCTGGTGAGACCATGGCCAACCCCGGCCACCCCGCCCACCACTCCCGCTCCTCCTACCACCTCCAACCCATCCCGTCCAGCACTTGCAAACATACTCTACCAATTCTCTTGTACCCTCATCAACACACGGTCAGCCTCCTAAAACAAATTCCACATCTTTGACCTCGTCACAGAAGAAAATCCAGACGTCCTTTTCATCACAGACACCTGGTTTGCTGACAATTACAATCAAATTGTGCACAAGGCGTTCCTACCCGGGTACAACCTTACTGCTCGGAACAGATTGTGAAGGGGTGGAGGAATACACAAACACCAATTCCCACTAATAATTAAGGATACCTCAGTCAACACCACAGACTACAAATCCCTTCTGGTAATACTCCACTCTCACAATCCGCCTCGCACAACTTCCTATTCGTCTGGCTACAAAAAAACATTGCAAACACACTCTGCGATGCTCTGACAACCAACCTCATCCAACACTTACCATCCTAGGGGATTTAAATATCTGGTTTGACTCACCCGCAAACCCTATGACCCGATCTTTCACAGACAACCTAGTCTTCAACCTGACAACGCATCTCCACACCACCCACACTGGAGGTCATGCCCTCAATGGGATCTTCAGCACTATAAACATATCCACACTGCCTCCACGCCCCCCCATTGTGGACAGATCACTCAGCAATCTTCTTCTGCGTTCTACTGATCACCGCAGCCCGCTCCCAAGGCCTCGCCCGACCACCTTCAACTTCCACACCTCTCACTCCACTATGGAAAAAAGTCATTATCACCCCAGAACTAGCCAACTCCCTCCTCACCTCACTCCCAAAACTCTCCTTCCAGGAAAGGCCACCCCCCATCAAACTCTTCGACCTCTTGCTCTTGAGCACCCTTAGACCCCTCACTCCAACAAAACGGACATCCGAGAGATCAGGACCCATACCCAAGTGGTACACTGCCAACCTCAAATCACTAAAAACCATCAAGCACCATCTGGAATGGACCTGGAGAACCATCCCTATGGCCCAGAACAAAACCACCCTAGCAACACTAACCAGAGCATATAGAACGGAAATCAGAAAAACCAAGAAAGCATTCTATGGGAACAGAACCTTGAACTCTTGCAACCCGAGCATGGAACTTCAGGGAATTGAATTTGGAAATGATTCTATGGTCTGCTCTAACCTCCCCACCCCCATTTCACTATACCTAAGCGACACCCTATCAGAACACTTTCACAATGTCATTATCGACAGACACTTCGCCATCAGAACACTTCCACAATGTCATTATCGACAGACACTTCGCCATCATCTCTAATTTGGAACACATGCACCCGCCCCCTACCGACCTACAGCCTGACCCCTGTTGAAACCCCCCTTCGATACAAACCTTCACCTCTTTCTCTCCAATCTCTCACAATGGGTTCCTTTCGCTCGTAGCACAAAGCCGCCCATCAGGCTTCTCTGAGAGCCACTGCCCGCTCTCCCTACTCAAAAACATCCTAGCCTCAACGTGTGCAGTTAGTATTGCATATGCAATCCTCAACCACTCGCTAACACGGAAAATTACCAGAAGCTATAAAAACCTCACACATCAAACCCCTCCTCAAAAAGCCTACACTCGACTCACTCCTCCCCCAGAACAAACGGCCCATCTCCAACACCTGCTTCATGGCCAAATTCAAAGACCGCACAGCATAGAAGAAGCGTGGCCTTTTCACTGAAGCCAGCAATCTCCTGGACCATGTGCAATCTGGCTTCAGACCGCTCTGAGGAACAGAACCCTCCCCCAGTGTCCGTCTGGGACAACCTAAACAGAATCGCGGATGCAGAAGGCTGTGCTGTACTCTTCCTTCTTGACCTCTCTACCGCCTGACAGACAATCGATCACAACATCCTCCTAGACAGGCTATACTCATTAGGAATCAAAGACACTGCCATCTCTTGGATCTCCTCTCATCCCTAATAGCTCACAAATTATACTCCTTCACCCGTTCACCTCCACCTCACGACCAATAACAAAAGGGGGCCCACAAGGAGCGTCCCTATCTCCCCTGCTCTTCAACATCTATATAAACTCAGCCGCTCCCACAATCTCATCTGCTACAACTACACAGATGACACCAAGATCATAATTAAAATCCCTAAATCACCCCCCCACCCTTCCCTCCGGGCCCCTCTCCTACGGCTCAGACTTTCGTTCCAGGGAGACCACGAATAGCGAGACCAGCCAATCGCATTGCCCCAAGAAAAAGAACACAACAGTCGAACTCCATCCAAACATACTGTAGGTATACCTTACACCATGTCTGATGGGTGGATACAGGCACGGTCACCCATCCATCCATCCATGCACACTAGAATGCAGGTCTGGCTAAGCTATTCTGGTCTAGCAGCTCACATAGCCGTCCACACTGAAACCCCGGACGTACCACTGCCATTAGTATTCAGCGACAACCTATGAGAATAATTTGGTCTAGCTGGGCTCACATCGAATCTTCAGCACTAGCACTCTATCCTAAGCCACCAACAGCACCCACCCACATGCCTGACCTCCAAGCTGCTTACTGGAGCCTAGCGAGACCACCCAATTCCTAAACTGGCAAAATGCACACATGCATCTTTTAATTGAAACTCTTAGAACCTCCTACACATGGACTGCAATCACCAAGGTCGTTCCAACCACAAAGCGCATTGAGGTCATACAAATGGGAAAAGGCTGCTGTAGAATAACAAATACAATACAAGGCTTAATCCCCTCCTACCCCCCCATCATCTACCTTTCCTCCTCCTCCTCTATTCCACTTCTGGTGATTCTCTGTTTCACCTCTTCACTCTAACCACCCTTCTCTTTTTTGTCTTCTCATTGTTCACCTTTTCTTTATGCACCCTACATTCAATGGTTATCTTCTTCACCCTCTCTTCCATGGTGCCTCTTACCACATCCTCCTTAGACGCCTCTATAACCAGCGCTGCCTTCATAATCTCTCTCGTTCAACTTACTGGGTCCCTCTTTGCACAGCCCCATGGATCGATCTCTTTCTCTAGTGTCTCTCTCTCCCTAGTGTATCTCTCTCTGTCAACCACTCTACCCCCAACATCTTGGGTCCCTCAATCTCTCTCAATTTCCAGCCTCTTAGGTCTATCTCTAGCCTTCTTCTAAGCAACCTGGGACCCTCTTGGTCTAATTCTCACTCTATCCCAGGCCCCTACATGAGACTTCTCCCAATGCATGCCTCCCTCTCACTGCAGCCCCATGCCTGCTCCTTCCTCTCCATGCAGCCCCATGCATGCTCCTTCGTCTCCATGCAGCCCCATGCATGCTCCTTCGTCTCCATGCAGCCCCATGCATGGGCCTTCACCTCCATGCAGCCACATGCGTAGACCATCCTTTGCCCGCAGCCCTCTGCACGGATCTTCATCTCCCTGCAGCGCCCTGCATGGGCCTACCCCTCTCTCTGCAGCACCCTGCATGTGCCTCCCGGTTCTCTCTGCAGCAGCCTGCGCGGGCCTCGCCCCCCTCTGCGCAGAATCCTGCATGGGCCTTCCCCCAGACCACTGAATGGGCTTTCCTCTTCCCTCCAGACACTTGTGTGGGCCTTTTATTACCCGTCCAGATCCCTGTGTGGGCCGTCCTCTCCCCTCCAGACTCCTGGGTTAGCCCTTCCTACGCTTCCAGCCCTCTTGGTGGGCCTTGCTCTGCCCCCAGCCCATTCAGTGGGCCCTTCATCTGCCCCCAGCCTCATGGGTAGGCGTTCCTCTCCCCTCAGCCTCATGGGTGGGCCTTCCTCTCCACCTAGTCCCTTGGATGGGCCTTTTCGAACTCCCTCAACCCCCTGGATCTTTCTTTTGCTGTCCCCAGCTTCCCACAATCTTTATATCCCAAACCCCCTGGGTTGCTCCTCTAGTCTCCTCTCTCCTCCTTACATCCGCCTCATAGGTCCTTCTCTTCCCTGCATCTTGGGTTGTTCCTCCGGCCTCCTGACCCTTTTGCATGCATGACCAGCCTTCTCTAAACTAGCTCCTTCTTCAGAATCCTACACCTCCCTGCCACAGGCCCTTCCTTTTAAAGGACCTTGCACCCCCCAAACCTGCTGCTTATCTTGCCCAAGGAAATTATAGGTCTCCTACTACCTAACTTGTATGGAGATTGATCGATTGAGGGGGTCCAGCCGCTAGGGATGGTTTGTGATTATGATGTAGAACTTGAGGTTGGGTTAGTCCCTCTGCCTGGGTGGCTGTCTCTCTGAATACCACTTCCTGGCCTCAAGTTAGTCCAGGACTCCTTACCTAACAAGTCTTATGAGTATATGAGTGAGGACGTTGTAAAGTAAATGGTCCACTGCTCAGGTTTCCGGTCTTAATTCAGGCGCTACGCTTCGTTTTGGATAGGATTTCTGTTTCGAACCATGTAGTAACATCCAGCTCTGTGGCACTGCCCCTCAAAACAGATTCTGTTAAAGGGACAGGAGTTTTTAATGTGGCATTGTTATGAGCGCTTGCCGCCCACACGTGGCATGGTTGAGGATACTCCCTATGCTGCCCCTGAACATAGCATAACCCCGCCTCCTTGGTGGCCCCACCATCCACCTAAAATGTTACGCAGAGGATTTTGTCACAACCTGTATACTATTTTTCTAAACAGTGTGCACAAACAGCATCATGCTAAGTAAGAGATTCATAATGAGACCATAGTTGGATATCATGAAGAAAAGGGACAACTAAAATGCTGTTTCAGAGAAAATAGGTTTATCATATTGAAAAAGCAGGATGGGGACAAGAGCACGATGACTTGGGTAAAAATATTACTATTTAGTTGACAATATTAACCTATATTAACATAGCACTCAAGTTTCCCATTCTATGTGCGAGAAAGCCATCCAGTCCAGTTTTCTTTTCCTGGAATGATGGGTGTTGTAGATTTGTCTTTTGCATTTTGAATTCAGGACTACAAATACCAGAATTCCAAGGGAAAAACAGGAATGGATGGCTCTCACACATATGGAACTTGGAAACTTCGATCTCTGGATTAACCACCTCACATAATTTATTCCATTTTGACAGGGCAATATTTTTGTAGAATGTGCAGATCCTACCTGGCCAAAAGAATTCCTGGCACATGGAGTTGATCGTAGGGATGTGATTGGGTCGCACATAACAGTAATCAATAGGCGATTCAGCGTCAGGCTTCCAGCTGACTTCCTTTCGTTGCGTGTAGGCACGGATGCCTGCGAGGAGCTGCAGCTTTGGAGGCTTTGTCTCATGATCGCGCCTTGAACAAATTGTATTAAAAACATTATAGAATTGAACACAAAACAAAACTATCTTCTGACATGGTTTGTTTAAACACTTGTGAACACAAACATTATTTACACTTAGTGCAGCTAAACACCTCTGAATAATGCTAAGAACTGGCAGGGAAATAAAATATTTAGAATGAATGAAGGTAAAAGCACATGCTTCCCAACCTTAAGCCCAATGGTTTTAGGTAGTGAAAAAAAAATGCATTATGCAACCCCACTGCAGGTTATAAGGATTTTGAAAGTTGCAACCTTCCGAGGGAAGTGGCCTGAGGGGCGGGGACGTATAATAAATTAAAGATACTCACTGTAGTGACTAGAGTACTCGCATTCCATAGTCCCCATTCCTCCATCCTTGTGGGCATCCCCCAACATGGGGAAATTTTGCAGCGAAAAATTGAGCTTCTCCTTTCAATTTAGTGCAATTCTGCCTTTGCTCCCACTGCTGATCTGTTCTCTCTTGGCACCGTGCACCTGGGCACCCTCTGTCCTGCGGGCCCAGGTACCTGCTCACCCTGCCACCCTCCCGCACTGCCTCCGGGCCACCCCTTGCACTGGGGTCTGTATCTGTACCCATACAGCCCCCCCTCTTTTTCTTCCTGCACTTATCAGACCTACCCTGTCTTCTGCCTTAAACCTAGCACTTGCAAATTGCTGGCTGCACTAAAACGGTTTGTTGCCTTTATTATTTATTTATTCTTATTTATCTGTTTCTCCTCTGCTTTGCACTTTCCACTTCTCCCCCTGCCTTGCACGTTTCCCCTCCCCCTCTCCCATGCACTTGCGCGTTCTCAATGTCACTGGGCCTAGTAAGACCGCCATTTTGTTCTCCCAAGTCCCCCTCCCTTGCCTTGTCGCGGTCTGAAACACTTGTGTACGAGCGCAATAGAAATAAAATATCAATATCAATGCGCGGGGGCTCTGGTGTGTGAATGGTCCGCCGATGCCCTGCCCTTCGGCACCACACCTCAGTGCCCCTTTGAACACATTGGACGCTTAGATACCTGGCTACACTTACTACATACTAGCCCTAGGCATACAAGTGGGGGAGGGTGGGTGTGACGTATGGAGGAAAGGGAATTATGTACTATGAGTACCCTAGTAACTACGGTGAGTAACTTTAATTACTAATGCGTCCTGTCCTCTTTCCTCCATCCTTGTGGGTGATTCCACCGAACAGGACCATAGGGTGGAGCAGTGACTATCGGCCTCAATCTTAGGAAGAAGTAAAACGGGTCTTCAGAACCACCTGACTGAACTCTGCATCGCACCTGGAGCTGGTATCCAGGGAATAGTAGCCGCCTTGTTGATGACATCCCAAGAAGCATCTCTCTGTAATGCAACGCCATGGCCTTAGCTATGAACGCATGGGCATGAATCCCCCCTCAGGAACAGGTTTGCCCATGGCAGTGTACGCCTCCGAAATGGCCTGAACCATCCAATGGGCGATAGAAGCCTGAGAGCCGGGGGAGGAGCCCCCAAAAGTCATGAACAATCCCTCAGACTTCCTGAAGGATTTCGTCCGAGAGAGGTAAAACTTGAGGACCCTCTTAAGGTCCAAGGAATGCAGATGAAATGGTGAGACCACCTTGGGCAATAAGTTTGGATGAGTGCGCAAGATCACCTTGTCATTGTGAAACGTGGTGCATGGCTCACACAAAGACAACACCTGCAGCTCACTGACCCTGCGTGCAGGGGTGAGAGCTAGCAATAGAACCGCCTTTAGCGTTACCAGCCGGATGTCCACTGAGGCCATCAACTCAAAGGATTTGCGCTGCAAAGCTGCCAGAACCACATTAAGATCCCAGATCGGATGCGGCCTATGCACCAGGGGGAAAAAGCATAGACAACCCCTTGAGGTGGGCATTAACAACTGGTTTGGCTGCCGGAAACACGCGCTTCTTGTAAGCCCCGATGGCCACCAAATAAGTGCAGCAAGTATCCACCCGGACTCCTGAATGAGCCAGGTGTGCTGAAAAAGCCAGTAGGTCATCCAGAGGACAGGTGACAGAATCCAGACCCTTGTCACTAACCCAATGGCAGAACCAACCCAGTCCATTTACTCTTATACTGGGACCGATAGAGGGCCTCCAGGCCTGTTGAATGATGTCCCAGTTGTGTTCTGAAAATTGAGCATGCTGAAGCCTCAGCTGGTCATGAACCAGGACGCCAGCACCAGCTTGGCCGGGTCCGGATGTTCCACTGCCCCGCCCTGCTGTGTCAGGAAGCCCTTGTTGGGGATTGAAAGGTGGACGGGGCCCTAGGAACACAACCGCAGCAGATCCAAAAACCAGGCTCTCGAAGGCCAATCGGGGGCAATTAGGATGAGGTTGCAGCCCATTGAAGCCCGGAACTTGCGGAGAGTCTGCTGGAGCAGAGGGGTGGGGGCAGGGGGAACACAAAACACCTGCGGCCGTGCCAACAGATCCGGAAGGTGTCTCCCAGAGACCTCCGACCTGCCCATGAAGCAAACTGGGGGCACTGGGAATTCAGGGGAGATCCGAACAAGTCCAGGTCTGCAAACCTCCAACACTGGAACAGGGGCAACAAGGAGTCGATGTTGCACCCCAAGATGCTCAGCTTGTCCGCTTCCGCATTGCTGTCGCCCAGGTGGTGGACTGCCAAAATCCAAACCCCCTCCATCAGGGCCCATTCCCAGATCGATACCGCCTCCATGCAGAGGAGAGGTGGAACGGGTGCCACCCTGCTTGTTCAGGTAAAGCATTGTAGTAGAATTGTCTGTTCTGACCAGAGCAGACCTGCCCCTGATGACGGGCAGAAATGCCTTGACGGCCAGGCTCACTGCCATGAGTTCGAGCAGATTGATATGCAGGAGGGCTTCTGCCCTGGACCAGACGCCATGAATCGTGTAGCCCTACAGAGTAGCCCTCCTCCCCGGCCCAAAAGGGAGGAGTCCGCAGTCACCATTCGGGTAGGCTCCGGCTGGGTGAAGGGGGCCCCTACGGAAATCTTTCCGTCCATCAACCACCAGCGAACATCGGGCAAGAGGACGTGAGTATTGGGGTTCTGTCTGAGAGCCCCATCTCCTAATACCAATCGGCCAGGGACACGTGCCAGCAGGGTTCCCCCTAGGTCCGGAGCAGAAGACGGGTCCAACAGCTGCTGAGAGGGAGGCGTTGGTGGTGCAGGAGGAGGAGGCGGGGTCTGAACGAGCAGTAGGGCTTGGACCAGGGAAGGGATCAGCACTAGAACCGGTAGCGCTGCAGGAACCAGCAGAGGACCTAGAGGAGGAGGGTGGGGAGGCACTACCTGAGGGATCACTTCCTTCACTATATTCTTCAGGAGCACCGTCATCTGAGGGGAACGCATGAGGACGAGGAAGCGCTCGAAGAAGCAGTCCTCGCTAGTTGACGGATTCGTAGGGGCCCGGCTCTCCAAGGCACTGGGCCTCCGCTCCTGGTCAATGCGGGGAGTCCCCCCCCACTGAGACGTGTAGCCGTAAGGCTGCAATGGGTAGATGTACCCCCGAGGAGACCAGATGCCCGTACCATACAGTCCACTGCCGCTTCCAGAGGGAAGGGAACTGGAACCTTCTAGCAAAGGGTCATTCAATGGGCGAGAGCACGGGCTGGCGCTCTGTTGAATCCAAGATGGCCGCCAGCATGGCAGGTTCTGCCACATGCCTATCTGCCATTTTAGAATCTTGCGCCATGCCTTGGGGGGAGGATGTGAAGGCCCCAAGCCATAGGAGGGCTCAGACATGGGAGGATACATCTTGGGTCTTACACCCAAAACAGAAGCGTCAACCTCAGATCACTACGGTAGGTGCTGTGCCCTCGGCCGGCTGGCTGGTAGTCGTACCACCCTGACTCATGACCTCAGAGCGAGCTCTGATAGGCTGGGCGTCCTTGGCACCTGTGCCGGTAGTCGTTCTGGATCGTGTCCCGAAGACTGACTCTTGGAGGTAGCACCCAACGATGCTTTACCCCTTGGGGTCGAAGAAGACGACAAACTTTATCCCCCTTCCGAGGACAGCCTGTTAGGGGACATGAGCTCCTCAGCTTGGGAGCCTGAAGACTTGACGGCCTTGGGCCTGCCAGAAAAAGAATCTGAGGAACCCTTGCCCATGGGAACCCCCGTGCTGAGGAGCAGTGCTGAACAGTCAGCCTACCTTGTCTTGACAAGATGTCCTCACGACAAAGTCCTTAAGGTGCGCCGGAGAAGTATGGAATATCTCCCTCCAACACGACAGTCGATTCTTCAATGCCTTGTGATCGAGAGCGCTGCAAGCGGCGCACACATCCCAGCGGTGGTCGGGCCCAGGTACTCATGACAGAGTGCACGAGGGGCCGAGGCTGGGAACGAGCGGTCGCACGAAGCACATCTCAGGAATCCTCCTGCGCCTGGGGAGGCAAAGCACCAAACGGAGGTTAAATAGGATCGAAAAACAAATAAGGGGAGCAAGCGGAAAGTTAAAAAAGTCTCTGCACTGGCTGCCAGGTCCAACATCGTCTGTGCAGAAAAAGGGACTGGGGTGAGGCACTGGAGGGCGGGGCCTCATCGGGGCATTCCCACGCCCGAGGCGGCGGCCTGTACGAAAGGGGAAGCTTAATTTCTTGCTACCAAATGTTCCAGTACCGTTCTTGTGTTCGGGGACAACCACAAGGATGGAGGAAAGGGGATAGGATCTATGGGAAATAGATGTTAGTCCTTAATTCTCAATATCCGCCCACACAAAAAAAGAGCGGATAAGTTCTTCACATCATATATTTTGCCGTTTTCTTTTTCCACCACTTCTTTTTTTTTTGCCCTTTGCTAGCACTGTCCTATGTTCTCTCTTTCAACGCATCTGTTACCATTGTTTTTTGTCATCTGCAGTTACTCTTTGGCCTATCAATCGATGTTTCACTTTTTCTAAATTTTGTTAGGTTGAACTATTCCCCTTCCCCTTTTGTGCAGTTCTTTTTTTTGGCTTCAATTCCTGTTCTCTCCTTTTCTAGCTACGCTGACCCTTCCCTTTCTCATTTCTCCATACTTTATTTCTGGTTTCCACACTTAATTTTTGTTATGCTCTTACCACTTTAAAGCTCCCAATCAGATTGCTTTGGCATTTAACATAATCTTTTCCAGTACTGAAAGTTTAAAGGGTCCCCTGATAGTTTAGGAGAGTTTTCATGAGCCTAAATTAAAAATGTCTTACCATGTGTAGCCTAGGTTAAGGATGCAATTCTTCAACACTTTCCATTAAAAAACATTTAGGCGCAAAGGGGCAATTCCTATGAATTAATCATTTTTGTAGAGACGCTTTACCTGATATAAGGTTTCAGGACCCGTGAAGTGTAAGGGCTGACTATGCTGTGTTCTGATGCCATGTCTTCAGTTCCAACCAAGCGATGCAAAAACTTGGAGCTCAGCCGATGGTACTCCTTCATTGCTGGTAATGCAGTCTACAAAATGATAAAGACTTTGTGGGAAGCGAAACAGAAATATCCCATAAATACCACATTTGAACAACAGTACTGCACACATTAGCTTTTTGGAAAAAATGTACATTATTCCTTTTTATTTATGGTTTGGTTCTCAAAAACACACGTTCAGGTACAGACTTCTCTGTGTCCGTGAAATGTACTTAAAATGGCGAAAATGAAATATCAAGAAGATGTGCTAATATCGGTCTACTAGGCCAAAGGTGGAAGAGGTATGCCATCCATTAGCAAGATTCTCGTCATGTCCTTGACAGTTTTTCAGTATTGTGTTTTGGTT
Source organism: Ambystoma mexicanum (assembly GCF_040938575.1). NCBI lineage: Eukaryota > Metazoa > Chordata > Amphibia > Caudata > Ambystomatidae > Ambystoma > Ambystoma mexicanum. Next base: position 103,573,185 of record NC_090928.1, read on the forward strand.
CAAGTCTCGCAGTGGGCTAGATGGAATAAGATGTGGAGGTAGCACGTTAGCGTAGAATACTGTATTTGCCAGTGTAATAGATATACATTTTGCTCTGGTTTATTCTTGAAAAGTTGCAGAAAACAGTAAAGAACACGTTATTATCTTTGATTAATTGCCATGGGGTATGCTGCCCCACTCTTCATTTAACTATGTAAAATGGTTTCTATCGCTCAGTTGCTGCTCAAGTAGGTCAAGTGTTTTAAATCATTGTCAGATTAGATGCACTGGAGCTGGCGAATGGACTTGGATTTTTCTACAAAAATTAGGAACATTTAAAACAGAAATCATGGGCTTTGTGGAATATAACCTGTTGTGGAAGAAAGAAAAATATAGATGCACTGACCTGCTCTTCCTTGGTAGGTACAAAGGGTTAACGTAATGACTGAAGTCTAACAATATTCAAACCAAACCATTCACACTTTTTTAATTGACTAATTGAAAATAATGTATCCAGAGAGTTCAATTGAATAATCAATATGTGCAAAGTAGTAACATTAAAACAATGTTAGATAATTGCAATCCATTTGATATCAGGAACACATCCCAAAATGCTCCTATCTTTTTCAATATAGATCTCCATATCAAGCCCCTGACATATTATTTATACAGTAGGAAGACAGCTCAGTGAGAGAAGTTTCACCCCAGACTTGGGGCCAGTATGCAGCTTGCAGGTTCAAATCTTCCTAGGTCTGACTGAGCACTTCATTCTTGTGAAATTTTACAATTGAGTGCCACTCAACTGGTTAATGGCGATAGCTAATAACTCAGTGCCTAAAAGAGAGTATATGGCCGTATAAAATTGGGACATTTGATGGTAATGTTTGTGTGCTTGGCTAGGTGTAATTGGATCTACTTCAGGGTGATTGCCTCAAAAAAGTAGTTACAGGGCAATTTAAATACCATGGGCAGGATAATCTGGCCATTTTTTCTGCGTTTTATGATTTTTTGAATCTGGGCATTTTACTGTGTTTCATGATTTTTGAATCTGGGCATTTTGACTGTGCTTTATGATTTTTTAACCTGGGCATTTTTACTGCATTTTATGATTTCTTAATCTGGGTATCTTTACTGGGTTTAGGATTTTTGAATCTGGGCATTTTTACAGTTGTTCTGGGTGCAAGTCACTTTTTTAACTCTAATCTAGGCGCCTCTTTACCTGGTGCCCGCACTGCAGGGCTGTTATTTTCCCTGCTTCTCTTGGAATGCCGTATTGGGGTACGTAAAATGTGTTGCCCTGCTCTGGCATTCCTCATGCATGTTTGAACCTTCAAATCTTGTACTTTTAACTAACTGGAATCTTGTCTAAAGTACCTTTTTTCAATCGGCTCCCGTTTGGCTGCTAGGCCGCATGATAAGTTCTGTCGTGCATTGTGCAGCTCTGTCCCTCCCTCTCCCTTGGGCATCTCGGTCCTAACCCCCCCCCCCCCGCCCACCCGCCCAAGTCCCTATGGTACTCTCCATCTCCTCTATCTATTCCAACTGCTTCTCCATCACATATCCTCAGTCTTTCTCGAAAACTGGAAGGAAATGATTTAAGAAGGCTCTCCTTCTCTCCAACCCTGGTCTGCCCATAGCCGACACCTATGTCAATGCTTCCTCCAGGAAGACTATCACTGACATTCTCAGTTGTTCCTCCTCCTGACCTATGGTTTCTGTCCTCTCCCCTTTCTCTTGCTCACCTATTAATGGTGGTATGAGATGGGAAGTGCTCTTGGCACACATCATCCAGGTGCTTCATCAATGTCTATCGTAATGGCACTATCATGGCCCAGGGATCTCAACCGAACCTCCTCCTTCCTGACAGGCGTTTACCGTCTCTTTTCAACTTCCTCCCTTCTACTGCTGCTCCACAGTCTTCCATCCCCCTTCCTTTTCCCTCCCTCCGGTGGTGGTACCCCAGCCCTGTACCATCCTTTGGAAAACCTTTAAAGGGAGCAACTAACTTCACTTAGCTACACCTCAATTCTCTCTCTGCTGTCAAACACTCCTCTGACAGGACATCGGTCTCCTTGACTTCCTTGCTCTCACCGAGACATGGTTCAAGGCCAGCTCTTTTACTACTTTTGACACTTTTCTCCCCAATGACTACAAGATCCTCTCGAATCCCAGGCCCACCGGTCTGGGAGCGGAGAGGCCCTGATTTTCCCTGTGTGGGTTCCGGTCACCATCATTGCCACTCAATCCTACCTTTGAATGCCTCATCTGTAGGCTGTTTCTCATACCCTCTCCCTCACTCTCGCCACCATCTATAGGCCCCTGAACCTACCCCCCACTTTTCCTCTCGAAATGGGCCCACCTCTCCCCCTCCCTCCTGGCCTCTTCCCCCAAACCTCTCTTCCTGAGGGACTTGAACATCCAACTCGAGTCTTCAGATATGGCCACTATACTCTTCTGCGACCTCTCTCTTTCCCTCACAATTCTTCCCTCAGGTCCAACCCACTCTGCCGTCCACACCTTGGACGTGCTGTAATGCAGGTCGAAAATGAGCTAAAAAAAACATGGCACTGGAGCACAGCCATTTTGGACATTCACTCCCAAAAATCGCAAAGAAAGTCTACGTTTCTGTGAGCTCAGTTAGAAGGCAGACATGAATTCTGTAAGGGCTGTACGAACACATTATGAAACAGAGGAGCTCACTATGAAGGATAGTTATGGTATTGTTCACTCAAAGACAAGCCAAAAAGGGAGTTGGAGATGTGCAGGTGCATTGATAAGGGTTCTGGGAACAAGCACGCCGGAGACAAACTGGGTGTTTCCACTACTGATTGGATTTTTCCACCCTTTACCTTCCATGCTTGCTGTCTGTCCTTCGGCCGGGGACGGTTCGCAACCTAAGAGGGGCAGGGATTTATTACCTGATAAGAGGAGAGGAATCCTCATGGTAGAAGAGAGTTGGAACCCTGGGTGATGAAGTCTCGTTGAGAGGAAGGACACTCCACTTCAGCCCCCTTTAGCACGTGTGATCTCTCCGCCCAATCTGCTTAGGGAATGGGTAATGTTGTCGTGGCTGAGAGGACGTTTTCTTCTGCAACTGAACGAACGGTGATGTAGGCTTTTACATATAATCATTCTTGTTTGTATGGGTCTGTGTTCATGTATAACCAAGTGCATTTATTTCGCGAGTTATCTGTATATTTACTAAGTGTGAATAAAGGGCCTTTAAAGAGCCAATTATATTCCAAATCGTTGATCTATGTGTATATTATTGCCTCCCTGAGTCCAAGAACCTTTGGTCCGTCTAATGTGGTAAGTGGTCTTTGTGTCCTTACAAGCGACAAACATGTGCTCATCTCACCAGACACCCCTCCGTCCAACCCTCTAACTACTCCGATTTACTGATCTGACCACTCTTTCCTCTCCACCCATCTTGAGTTCCTGGGCCCCCATGCGATGCCTCTGCCCACACAGCCAGTCTCCTTCTCTGTCATTCGACCGATTAAGAGCGTGTCTGTCGCTGCATTGCCCGCCACCTTCATCCCTCCTCCCACCCCTGCCATTGATACTCGTACTGACTCAGTACTGGCTAACCTCCATCTCTCTATCCCCAACATTCTGGACATCCTGCCCCCGTCATGAGGATCCGCATGAAGCCTGCCTCCAAGTGAAACTCTTGGTATGGCTCTGATGTGGCCGCTCTGAAACGCAAGTGCAAAGCTGCTGAGTGAAGTGGCAAGGCTGCTGAGCAGAAGTGACAGTACTCAAGTACACCCTCTGACAAACTAGCCTGCCGCCTGCTCCAAAGGCAATATCAACTCTAAGAAGAGGGCTCATGTCCAAACCTGCATAACTAGGGACACCAATAACACAGCTGAACTATCTGCAAATAACTTGCGAATCCTACTGCAGTCTCCTTTCTATTCTTCCCTCTCAGGCCCTCTGCACTGCACTGGTCTCTCACTTCCCCTCCAAAACCCAGGACATCTTGTCTTCACTTGCATCTACTCTACTCCCCTCCCCATCCTATCTTCCCTCCCTTGGCACCCCTCTCCCGCCCCCCCCCTCCGCTTACGCTCCCATTGCACCAGGTGAGGTCTCTAAAGTAGTCAGCTCTATGAAAGTCTCCTCCAAAGAACAAGTTACTCTCTTACCTGGTAACGTTCTTTCGATGGGATGGTCCGACGATGTACTCCATATCTATGACAGGACCTCCTCCGACGGCCGAAGTCACTGGATTTTATAAGTAGGACGCATGACGCCCGTAGCCTCAGTTGTAGTTTTTTCCCCAGAACGTGTGGCACCAGTCTTTTGCCAGTCTGACCACACAAAGCCTTGCGGAAACGTAAGCAGCAATCGCATAAGAAATTCTGTAGCGGGGAAGGAAGGGAGGGAGCGATATGGAATACGTCATTAGACATATGACAGACTCCCAAAGCAGTACCAATGCAAGGAGGTGGGAAAAGAATTTAGCAAAAGAAATTTAGAATGCGCAATCAAATTGCGGAGCAAAGGACCGCCTTGCCAAAGGCCAGATCCTGCCCACGGATGGAATCGAGGGAGTAGTGACGTACAAAAGTATGGACCGAAGCCCAGGTGGCTGCGTCACAGATGTTACGAATAGGAACACCCCTCTGTAGGGCAGTAGAGGCAGCCATACCCCTGGTAGAATGTGCCCGCAAGCCGACCGGTGGGTCCTTACCCGCCAAGCGGTAACACTCAAAATAGCCAGAATAATCCTGCGAGACAATGTATGCTTAGTCACAGCTTGTCCCAAACGCTTACCAGCGTAACCAATGAAGAGTTGATCGTCCACTCTGACCCGGGACATGCGTGAAATATAAAAGCTTAAAGTTCTCCCCGGATCGAGCCTATGGAGCCTCTCCTCTTCCTTACCAGGATGTGGAGGAGGATGAAATTCCGGAGGAACAACCTTCTGGCATAAATGAAATTCCGACACCACCTTCGGAAGAAAGGAAGGACGAACTCTAAGGACAACCCTGTCTTTACGAAATACAGCGAAGGGTGGCTTTACTGAAAGTGCCTGTAACTCACTCACCCTGCGAGCAGAAGTGACCGCAACCTAAAATACAGTTTTAAGAGTTAACAGTCTCAAAGGGCAAGAATGCAAAGGCTCAAACGGAGCACCCATCAGAAACTTGAGGACAAGGTTCAAATCCAAACCGGGCACCTGGAAAGGTGATGGAGGGAACACATTAGTGAGCCCTTTTAGAAACTGAGAAATTAAAGGGATTTTAAAATAAGAACACTCTTCAGACGAGCGCTTAAATATGGACAGTGCCGCCAGGTAACCTTTAACCATACCCACTTGCAAGCCCCTTTGGGCTAAAGAAAGCAAAAAAGACAGAACCACAGGAATGTCACATGCAAAAGGATCCACAGTCTTAACTCTGCACCAGTCGCAGAACTTTCGCCAACGGCAACGGTACAGGGACTTAGTTGCGGGCCTTCTGGCCGAAAGCAACACCTCCATCACGTCTTCAGGGAGGTCCCAATCCTTATACCACAACCTTTCAGAAACCAAGCGTGAAGGTTGAGGGATCTGACCTCTGGATGGAGAACCTGACCCTCCTCCTGTGAGAGCAGATCGTCTCGGTAGGGAAGACGACGTGGAGGGCAGATGGACAAGTCGAGAAGGTCCGGGTACCACATCCTCCAGGCCCACGCCGGAGCAATGAGGATCATCCAGGAACCGAACATTCGTAACCTCTGCAGCACTTGCTGGATGACGGGGACTGGAGGAAACTCGTACAGCATTGGGTAAGACCACTCCACCACAAACGCGTCTCCTAAGGCTCCTTTTGGAGGAAATTCCCGCGAGCAGAACCTTTCGCACTTCCGGTTGACACTGGAGGTGAAGAGATCCACTTGAGGGGTCCCCCAAAGGGCGAAGATCTCCAGGAGAATCTCCTGCGCCAACTCCCACTCGTGAAAGATCGCGCTCTGCCTGCTCAGAGCGTCCGCCGTCTCGTTTTCGTCTCCGGCCAGATGAACTGCCGAGATCGAACTTCCTGCTGGATTGCCCAGAACCAGAGCTGCATCGCCTCCCTGCACAGAGGAAGTGACCCTGCCCCCCGCCCCCTCTTTGTTGAGGTAGTGCATGGCCACTGTGTTTGTCCGTCAGGATCAGGACATTCTTTCCTCGCACAGTCGGCAGAAAAGCCTTCAGGGCAAGCCTGACAGCCCTCAGCTCCAACAGATTGATATGGAGTCTGGACTCCGACGGAGACCAACGACCGCCGACAGTCAACTTGTTGGCAAGAGCTCCCCATCCTGTGAGGGATGCGTCCGTCACGATCATCACCTCTGGCCACGGTAGCCAAAAAGGAGCCCCCCTTCATCAAATTGCCTTCGACGGCCCACCACAGAAGGTCCTGGGCGACCGAGGACGGCACCTGAACAGGGTCTGGCATCCTGCCGGAGGACTGAGAGCACTGGAGCTTGAGTGCCCATTGCAAAGATCTCATCCGCAACCTGGCCTCTGACACCAGAAGAATGCAGGATGCCATGAGGCTGAGCAATCTCAAGAACTCTAACGCTGGGAGACTCTGGGCAAGCTGAAACTTGTGCACCATCTGCTGAATGTGATGAGCCCTCACCTGGGGAGGAAAACACTGCCCCAGTGATGTGTCGAGCACTGCTCCGATGTACTGGAGCCTCTGAGTTGGTGTCAAATGGGACTTCTTTAAGTTGAGGGAGAAGCCCAGCTTGCGGAGGGAGTGGCAGGTGACTGACAGATGATCCAGGACTTGCTCGGGAGAGCGCGCCCTGATCAACCAATCATCCAGTTAGGGGTAGACGTGAATCCCCCCTTTCCTGAGATGCGCTGCCACCCCTACCATGAGCTTGGTGAAGACCCTCGGGGCGGAGGTTAATCCGAACGGCAGGACCCGAAACTGAAAGTGCGAGTCGCCAACCGCGAACCTCAGGTACTTCTTGTGCTTTGGATGGATCGGCACATGAAAATAAGCGTCCTTGAGGTCGAGAGACACCAACCAGTCCTGAAGTTGAAGGGCCTGGAGGACTTGAGAGAGAGTAACCATCTTGAACTTGTCCTTCCTGAGGAGTTTGTTCAAACCGCGCAAGTCCATGATGGGTCTCAATCCCCCGTCTTTCTTGGAAATCAAAAAATAAGGGGCATACCATCCCTTGTTCCTCTCCGCTACAGGCACCAGTTCTATGGCGCCTTTCTCCAGCAGGGATGGAATTTCCTGCGCAAGGAGCGGATCCGGACTCTTCAAAGAGAGATTCCCCGGTGGATTGTCGTGAGGCCTCTGCCGGAAAGGAAGACAGTAGCCGTGGGCTATGATCTCCAGAACCCACACATCTGAAGTAATGGCACGCCACTCTACAAGATGCTGCACCAGCCTTCCCCCAACCGTCGAACCATGGGACATGGCCTCATGACTGGGCTGAAGCGGCTGCAGTGTTGCCGGAGGGTAAAGAGGCAACTGCCCGAGCAGCATTGGCACTTCGAGTACCTAGTTTTCCACCTCTGGCACTCCTACGGTGGCCCCTTTGACTGGCAGCTCCTCTCGCTTTACCAAAGGATGAGTAATAACGAAAGGAACCTCCCCTCCATTGCTGTCCCCTAGGACGAAAAGGTGGAGGTTGTCGAACTGCAGCGCCGAACAACTTCGCTGCAGCTTTGGAGGTCTGCAACCTCTCAAGGCTCTCGTCAGCCTTGCTGCCAAAAAGATGTTCCCCGTCAAAGGGCATGTTGAGGAGCCGGGGCACATCAGGAGCAAACCCCGACTTCCGCAACCACGCAAACCTGCGTATTACGGTGCTCGCCGCCATGGACCGGTTGACGCAATCTGCCATGTCCGACTGAGCGGCCTCAAACATGGCATCCTTGCCATCCTCGACCATAGCAAGGAAACCATCCCGTTCGTCCCCTTCGAGAATATGTTCAGCAGTTAAGGAAACAGTTCCACAGAGTGTGCGTGAAACGAGAAGGCACACACGGAGTTGGCCGCCTGAAGCGCCATACCCCCCTGAAGAAATCACTTTCTTCGCCCAACATCAAAACGCTTGTCGTCCCTATCAGGAGGGATGGTAGGATATGACGCCTGCTTTGCTGGGGCCGTAGCCGCCTGCACCACCAAACTCTCCAGAGTGGGGTGCTTGGTCAAGTAGCAAGGGTCGCTACTGGCTGGGCGGTATTTTCACGGCGAAGACTTGCCCACGGCCGGGAGACTCTCCAGAGCAGTCCAAGCCGCTGCCACCCTCCTCTGTAGAGCCATATGGAACGGCAGTACCGGGTCAGTTGGTGGACCTTGGTCAAGGATATCCGTAAGGTCATCCTGAAGAAAATCCCCTGGGGAGCAGACCACCCCAAGTACTCGGTGACCCTAGACATAAGGCGCCGGTACGAGGAGTCGGCATGAGTGCCAGGCTCAGGCCTACAAAACTCCACCTCCGGAGGTGTCCAGGCCACTGGCGTCGTGCAGGGACTGACACAGGTCCTCAATTTGGCTATGGCCCGAGAGAATCTCATCTGGCACCGTATCAGGAACCATGCCATCATCAGAGCCCTCATACACCTCTGAAATGTACTCAAGATGGCGGTAAGAGGGCACAGAATGGGGAACAAAGCCATGCTTGACCTTGGCCAGAGCCTTTCTAGGGGGTTCCACCGTGCCCTGGGGCAACCCCTTCGAAACAGCCTAGAAAGGCGTCGAGTGAATCGGCGTCAACGCCGAACGCGGCGCCGACAGCGTCGACACAGGCCTCGAGGGCGGAGCCCCGAGCGTGTCCCTCGACAGCCTGGGCGCCGATGGCGCCAACAACTTCGAAGGCGGCGCCTCGAAAGAGTCCATCTACGACCTCGGCACCACAGCCGTCGACGTCTTCCTCGAAGACACCACAGGTGCACACGGTCTCGAGCGTGTCGAGGACCGGCACCTGGAACGGGCATGACGAGAACGATTCCCCTTGTCCGAGCGGGACCTTTCCCGCGAATCGTACCGACCACCAGAGCCCGAAGGCGTATGAGCGGTGTCTCTCGACCGATCACGACCGACCCCACTCGGAGGCGCGGACGGACCAGTGCCCTGCGATTCGAGAATCGCTAGCATTTTCTTACCGTAGGAAGCCCATTCCTCCGGTGTTGCATGGTTGGTGGGATAAGCGACCCGCCGATGGGCGGAGTCCTCGGATGAGGACGGGGAAGGCAACCGATGACGGCGCTTTCGGGAGTGCCTCGAAGAGGCAGAGGAGTGGCGGGACCTACTCCGGGACAGAGACCCACTGGACTTCTGACGACGATGCGGAGAGTCGCCCCTCGAATCGTCCGTCCAAAGCCCCGCAGACCTCGACTTCCGTGGCTTGGACACCTTACCTACCGACAGTTTCTTCTTGCGCTCCCGCAAGGCTTTGGACGTAAGCGACTGGCAGTCGACACAATCATCCGTGTCATGGGCCTCCCCGAGGCACCAGAGGCAGGCGTTGTGCAAGTCCGTCACCGACATCGTGGTCCCACAGTCCCCGCACTTCTTAAAGCCCGGACGTGGGGTGGAAGACGAGGTAGACATCACAAAGGATATACTTCACAAACGAACAGGTTCGAAGAACCGATAAAGAACAGAAACTTCAAAGAGTCGAGGGCGCATCGAGATCTCCGAAGCAAACACGTTCGCGGAAAAAACGGAACTGAGGCTACGGGCATCGTGCGTCCTACTTATAACATCCAGTGACGTCGCCCATCAGAGGAGGTCCTCGAGGGCGGCGTATCGACGTCATCGAAACAGGACGCAGACGCCAAAAGATTTTCCGAAGCAGCACAGCTGTGGTGATTACGGTCATAGATATGGAATACGCCGGAGGACCCAATCCCCTCGAAAAGGTGCTCCCCTGCTCTATCAGAACTATCAAGGGCAACATCTCTCTTGCCCCTGAATTGGCTGACTTCTGTAACCATTCCTTTGCCACTGGCTCTTTCCCACAACCTCTGAAGCACTCTCGTGTCCACCCCCTCTTACTAAAAAAAGTTGTCTGCTAACCTTTGCTGCCCGGTTAACTATCTGCCTAGCTCTATCACTCCTTTATTGGTCAAACTCATGGAGCGGTTGATCATCCCTCAACTGACCCTCCACACTGAATCATCCGGGTGCCTCCACGACCACCTGTCTGGCTTCAGAGCATCCAGAGGCACAGAAACGGCTCTCCTGAACACCTGTAAAAACCTGCTCTTGAATCTGGATTCCAACTCTCCCTCTGTTCTGATCCTTATCGATCTTTCCTCTCCCTTTGACAAGGTCAATCATGCCATCCTCACGGACGGGGCACTGGCCTAGCTGACCTCCCTCCTTTCTAACCGACCCTCCCAAGTGCAACTGGGCTCCTTCCTCTCCTCCACCTCACTCTCAACCTGCGGCATCCCTCCGGGCTCTATAGTATCGCTTCAATATCTACCATGCCCCTCTGGCCCACTTGATATCCACCTTCTCTCCTCACTTCCATTGTTACACTGATGACACGCAGCTCTCCTTTAAGCTTCCATCCTCTACCTCCTCTTCTCCCTCTCTCGTACCCGACTGCCTGACTGCTATTCGGGTGTGGTGCTCTGCTAACGATCTCTGCCTTAATGCCAGTCAGACAGAGATCCATCTCATTGGCATGCCTGCTCCTTGCTTCCCACCCACTCTCTGACCACCCTCCTTGGGTCCCCTCACCCTCTTGTGAGGCAAAGAACCTCAGGTCATCTTCAACTCCGCTCTCTACTCCTCTCCGTATATCACTGATCTTGCCAAGATGTCCAACTTTCAGCTCCACCTCCTTAGAGGCATTCTCCCTTTCCTCACCTTTCCTGAGAAGCTCAACATCTCCAGAGCTATGGTTCTCTCTAGGCTGGACTTCTGCAACAGCCTCTTCCTCAATCTGCCTCTTTCATCCCTTCGTCCTCTTCAATTAATCCAGAATAGGGCTGCAAGACTTATCCTTGACTTCAAGCCCAGGGACCGCATCTCTCCAGCCCTAAGATCTCTCCACTGGCTCCTGGTGACCACAAGTATCACATTTAAGACCCTTTGCATCATCCACAAGGTGTCTGGGGCCTGGGACCTCACTATATCCAGCTTTCTCTCCCTAAGGACCTTACTGCTAGAGTTATTTGGTCCTCTAGCTCCAACTCTCTGCAGATCAGATGTTTCTCCAAGCAGAGAGTGGGAGGAAGATATATTTCTTCGGCAGGAGCCTCCCTCTTGAATGGCCTCCCTGCCCCACCCTCAGACTCGAGGCGGATCTCCATGAGTTCCGGAAACATTTATAGACTTTCCTTTTCTCCTCCTCCTTCCCTCTCCCTCTTCTGTGCCAATGTCCCCCGACTGGTGCCTGGTTCCTTATGAGTTCTTACAGGGACCAGGTCCTCCTCAACCAGTCTTCTTCAGCACCCCTTACCAGCACTTGTCCTTGGGCACCCTTTCTGGTCCACCCCATCCATCTCACTATTTTTCTCCTTCCCCTCGTTTTCCCTGGCACTTGCCCTCCGTGGTTCCCCTTAGTACTTACTCAGCTACTTGGGCCCCCACCTCCTGCACCCCCTTCCCTCTTCCGAGCCCTTCCGCCCTGTCTTGCACCCTCCCCTGCACTTTTGTCACTGCACTTGCACAGTCAGAATGCTACAAGGTCTAGTATGACCGTTAATTTTGTTTTTCCTCTGTACGCCCCCACCCCCAATTTCTGTTTTGTGGCAGTTGTGTATAGGCACCATAAAAATGTCCAATAAATAAATTAAAAATCTGAGCTCAGAGGAAACTAGTGGGCTTTGTTGCCTGTAAACCTGCTTAACTATTAATGGCAAGGCAAATTTGACTGCACTGTAGCAAAGCTGGAAAAGAACGTCAATGACTATGCTCCTTTAAGGTTGTAAAGTACCAAATGTTGATTTCAAATCCCAATGCACATAACAATCCACAAACCTACATTATGACCAGTTGCAAATAACTTCCAAGTTGGAGTGTGTTCCATTTAAAATACTTGCAACAGAAAGTATTGCTTTACAACCACTTGCATAATTGCAAAGTAGTCCATACTAATAGGTATATGGAAGGTGGGGTTTGGCTATGAATGTGTTTCGTCCTTGCAGAGTAGAGTCTCTCCAAGTCACAGAGATAAATCCAGCATTCCTCAATACAGGGTGTCTGTTACCCAACTGCAAACCTTTGATCTCTAAGGAACAGACATTGTAATATTGAACTCCTTGTAACCCCACTACAAGTCCATAAGCAGAGGGTCTACTGTCCCATGTGTGATTGGATTAGGTCCTTAAACCCACAGAAACAGTACCAGATAGCGTAAACCACCACTTAACCCGTTGGTTAAGTAACTTCAAAACGTTATATAAATTGCAAGCCTTGCAGAAATGTTAATAATCAAGGACTGAGGGGTAACTCCACAGAGCATACTGCACAATGTTGAATAGTAAGAATCGCTACTCAAGTTCATGAGAATATTACAATAGTGTAAGGTCTTTCATTTCCAAACTTTATATAAAAAAATGATGTAATGATTCATATTTGGTGAAAAAAATCTTTAATACATAAACAGGCAGACATTAATGTCCAATGCATTTTGGACCACAGGAGGTCCTTCAGCGAGAAGTCTGTGTGGTAATAAGAAAGAAGAGTAGTGAAAAGATACATCTTTCTGGTCCTTAGTAAGCTTGCCGCCTCCTCCCTCAATCTTCTCTGGCTTAAACCAGGATTTGTGCTATGGCCCACAAAAGCCATGTGATTGGGCCTTACTTCGCAGGATATAAGACTGGAAAACCTTGTTCAGCCTGTGCAGTTGGCTCTTCTCTCCACTCGTCTCCCCACCTGGTCCTGATGTTTTCCTCCTGCTCCTTTTTCCATTGCTAACAACTCCTCTACCTTCCTCTTAATTTCCTTCGCCAACATCCTCTTGATGTAACTTTCCTCTTCCTCATTCCTCTGACACTCCCTTCTACAACCTTTTCCTTATGTTGCTCTCAACTCCTGAGAATTGCTTACTACTCCCTTACTACCTTCTTGGTTCTGGGACTTTTTTATAAGGCAGAGCCATTGAAGGCTCTCTGGGGATTGGGGTTGTTGCAGTTGGCTGGTGCAGAATACTCCAGCCTCATTCAGAGTTCTGAGGAAAATATTAAGGATACTCAGAGGTGTGTCCTTTTTATCAACTCCCAAACAATCTTATTTGACTCACAATCTGCTGCCCTAAGCTTAACATGGTTCACATAGTGCTTAAGCTCGTTCACAGAGAGCTCCATGTACAATTTTGGAGCAAGAGTATTTCACTACTCATTTCCTGAAGTGAGATCGGAGAAGCATTTTTTAAGGGAGTAAAGTAATTCTGATTCCCAGTGGGGATATTTTCTTTAAGGCAAATTAAAATATATTTGAACACTAACGCCAGTATCATTGTGTAATCCTTACTTTTTTGCATCCAATGATTCACGGAAATCAAAAATACCCTTTTAACTTAAAGTGTCTCTTTCGATTTGGCAGAAAGAAAAGTTATGTTGCTTCCTGTGGCAAAGGTTCTGGTAGGAGGACACGGATTTGAACATCTCCCTAGAGCTGGCTGTGTGGAAGCTGGATAAAGGCTTGTTATTTGCACTTTCTATGTAGGGGTAACTGTACTCTCTTAGTTGTATTTGGCTATTTTTGCAGAGTAAAAGTGGCTTGCGCCTTATCTGTAGGGCTGGTCACGCCCATCTAGGTGCCAGGCAGTTTTTCATGATGGTGCTCGCTTGACCCAGTAATGGCTAACCTACTTCTCCTTCCTGTCCCCTACGCTTATCCATCCCCATTCAAGGCCCGCAGGACAGCCTTCCATTTGTCTTTCAATTCTTTTAAGGGTGCATTTGAGTCCCCTATTTTGCTTGCTGAACGCAAGTTTTAGTTTTCTCTCTCAGTTCATTCATGGTCGGCAGCCCACGCCTGTGGCATTATCTTCTTCTCTGTATTAATCCCCTCTTGGGATGCTCAGGTGACTCTGTCAAGTAGGTCTTAAGTGAAGTGGTGCTCTGGGGATCCCCCATGTACCACTTTGTATTACAGACCCAAAAAGTCTCGTGAACCCCTTTCCCTAGTTCAACACAGGATACCGTCACAGCAGCAGTACATCCTGTAACGCTCACCTGGTTCCCTCGGAGGCGCAGGCCTTGATCTGGTGGGGATACCGTCTTCAGTGTTAGGCGCAGGGTTTGTTTTGCTCCCGGACAGGGCCCCCTTCTCACCGAAAGTTTAAGCTGAAGAGTGAGGTGTCTGCAAGGGTAAACCAAGATATTAGTGATTGGAAGGTTGGGAAAGTTCCTAGCCCCTCTCGCCCTTTCTTTCCCCGTGGAACTGGGTTGATACTTGCGCTTACCTTAGATAGGTAAATGCCGGGCTCTCCATCCTGCGTCTTGTGCAGGGGCGCTGGGTCCAGTTGCTTCACTGGATGCGAGCTCTGCCTCTTGATAGCAGAGGGTTATCTGAGAGCGAAGACGCCGTTATTGCACAGGCGTGCCTTGTAAGTATTTAAGTTCCTTTTAGATTGTTCTCTTCTCTTTCAAAAGTCTTAAGTCTTTAAAGTCTATGTCTTTTCCTTTTCCGATGCTGTGGCGGTGAAGATTATCCTTCTAATGGCAAGTAAGTAGAAAGACTGCACTAGCGCTGTAGAATGCACCGTAATGTCTCTGCAGGTGCCGAGGTGCAGCGCGAACAGATTGGAAGCGAACTTAACACAGGTAAGCAGTCTTGTAACTAAGCGTTACGAACCGATCTATCTTGTCTTGCAGGTGCCGGAATGCAGCGCGAGCTGAGTTGGAACGGGCGTAACACAGGTAAGCAGACTTTGTAGTTAAATATTACTGACCGATGTTCTTTCTCTTTGCAGATGTCGGAAGAGAAAGGCTGAAAAAGGCGCCTTGGATGCTGCCGTTGGATTAGGTAAGTAGATGCGCTGCCTTTGCTTTAGCCTAACCTGTGCCTTTGTTTTTGCAGGAGCTGCTGAAGACTGAAGAAGACTGAAGGTTGGATCCCAGCAGGTGATTTCGTGTTCACAGGATCTGGAGCTGGAGGTTTCCTGGAGCTGACACGGTGAGCGTCCTGCTGCAGATGCAGAATAACGCGAAGCACGTGAAACCAATCGGGTGTGGTTTAAATAGCCTTCTGTAGTGCTTAGGCGTCTTCTTCCACGGCCCCACCCAGGTAAGAAAAAGAGTTGCAGATTTCTAGAAGAGTTCTTGTGGTCTGCTTCCAGGGAGTGGCTCCTGCTCCACCCAGACAGAAAAAGTAGTCCCAGGCAGAGAAGGATCAGGAGACCAGCTAGCTGGTAAGTAAGCAGCATGGTCTGCTATAGGTAGGTCCACCAAGCACTCTTATATAATATGAGCCCGGCGCTTCCTGTGCCGGGACCAGTCACCTTCATGAGCCTGGCGCCACTGGCGCCAGGACAAGGTCCAAAAGGTCCCAATAGGGACTGGCTGGTTCCTGGGATCAGAGTTATGGGCCTGCTTCCAAGGTCGTGGGGCAAGTCCTGACCCCTTGGAAGCAGGGATCATGACAGCACCCCCCCTTAAGGCCGATCCCAAGGTTGACTTCTCCGGAGGTCTTGGTTTGTTAGGAAATGTCCGATGAAATTTCTTGATTAGTTGAGGTGCATGTACATGTTCTGCAGGTTCCCAAGATCTTTCTTGGGGGCCGTAGCCTTTCCAGTCAATCAGGTAGTGTAGTTTCGATTTGGAGATCTTGGAATCCAGGATATTTTTGATTTCAAACTCGAGTTCTCCGTCAACTAGGATAGGTTCAGGAGATTTAGTCAATCGGGTTTCTGGTTGAACAGGTTTTAGTAGTGAAACATGAAAGACTGGGTGCATTTTCATACGAGGGGGTAAATCCAACTTGACCGCTACTGGATTTATTATGGCAGTGATAGAGTAGGGTCCCAGGTATCTTGGGTTAAAAGTGCGTGGTCCCTTTAGGGGTAAATGTTTGGTGGATGACCAGACTTGATCTCCTATTTGGTATTGAGGGGCTTCCTTCCGATGTTGATCTGCTCCTTTCTTGTATTGTTCCTTGGCCCTTTGAAGGTGGGTAGTAGCTTCCTTGAAGGCTTGGGTGATGGTTGAATGTAGGTGGTCAACTGCTGGTGTTCCAAGAACCTGAGGTGGATCCAGGTTAGAGGTTCGAGGATGGTTACCATACAAAAGAAAAAACGGGGTCTTTCCGGTTCCAGAGTGGACCGAGTTATTGTAAGCGTACTCGGCTATCCAAAGGATGTCCTTCCAAGTTCCTTCTCTCTGTTGCAGCATGCAGCGTAGGTACTGTTCCAAAGTCTGATTGGTCCTTTCGGTCTGACCGTCGGTTTGTGGGTGGTGACTGGTTGAAAGTCTTACATCAATTTGAGCCAACCGACAGCAACTCCGCCAGAAGTGGGAGATGAATTGACTTCCTCTGTCCGAGATTAAAATTGAAGGAAAGCCGTGCAACCGAACGATGTTTTCAAGAAATTCTCGAGCCAGGATTGCTGCTGACGGTAAACCCTTTAGTGGGATGAAATGTGCCATTTTTGAGAATAAGTCTACGATTACCAGGATTGTATTGTATCCGGAACAGGGAGGTAAGTCGGTGATAAAGTCCATGGAGAGGGTATGCCAGGGACGTGGTGGGATGTCAATTGGTTGTAAGAGGCCTGCTGGTTTCTCCTTAGGACTCTTGTTTTGGGCGCACACTCCACAGGACATGACAAAGTTTCTGATGTCCTTTCTCCAAGATGGCCACCAGAAGTGACGCTTGACCTTTTCCGAGGTCTTGGCCATACCCGGGTGTCCTTCCATTAAGGAGTCGTGACAACAAGAGATGACTTGATTTTGTAAGCTAGTACAGGGTAGATAAAGTCGTTCCTTGAAGTACAATAAGTCGTTCTTTACTGTGAAGTCTTCCCCCTGAAGATGCCATTTTTGTATGTCTGCTGGAGTTACAAGTTGTTTAACCTGGGCTTCAATTTCTTCAATGGATTGCATGCCGATCAGACCCAGGATTCTTTGTTCAGGAATAATAGGTACGGGCTCAGGGTTAACCATGTGTTCATCTACTCCAATTCGAGGGAGGGCATCCGCTTTACCATTCTTATTGCCTGGTCGGTAGGTGGTTATAAAATCAAATTCGGCAAAAAATAATGCCCAGCGAAGTTGTCTGGAGGATTGGGCTTTGGCTGATTTAAGATACTGTAGGTTACGATGGTCAGTAATGACGGTGACAGTGTGTCGGGCTCCTAGGAGATAATGCCGCCAGGCCTTAAAGGCGGACTTAATAGCCAAAAGTTCCTTATCAGTAATGGTGTAGTTGATTTCTGGGGCCGAGAATTTGCGAGACCAAAACGCC
This sequence comes from Ambystoma mexicanum, assembly GCF_040938575.1. NCBI lineage: Eukaryota > Metazoa > Chordata > Amphibia > Caudata > Ambystomatidae > Ambystoma > Ambystoma mexicanum. The sequence goes on from NC_090928.1 coordinate 103,590,533, forward strand.
ACGGGGTGTAATATGCCTCTATTGCGGAAACTCAGGGCACTTTCTTCGAGATTGTCCAGTGAAGCCCAAGAAGAAGATAGTAGGGGCGTCTGATAAAGGTACCGAGAATTCTGAGCCGGGAAACGACCTCGCCCGGCAAGTGTAGAGGTCCGCTTGCCGAGCGTTAAAACCAGTTCTTTGACCTCGCATTTCATCATGCCCATGGTCCTCGTGAGTCCAGAGCAACCTAATTACATGCATGCCATTAAAGCATACATTGATAGTGGCGCAATCGGGAATTACTTGGACTGTGAACTGGCCGCCAGGATGAATCTATCTCTTTGTCCAAAGACGGTGAAAGACGTCATCACCACCGTGGATGGGACGGAAATAGCTTCCGGACCTGTAACTCACACCACCATGGAAGTAACGTTAGTAAGCCAAGATGGGCATCAAGAGAAGATCGTGTTTGATGTGATCAAGGCCCCGCAGTTTCAAGTCATCTTGGGAGTTCCTTGGTTGGAGAAACACAATCCTCAAATTGATTGGCGAGCAAAGACAATCCGGTTTCCAGAATGCGCTTCTACCTGTTACCCTTAGCCCTCCACCAAACTAGCTGCAACTGTTTCTGAGAGTCCACAACCGCCTCCTGAATACCAGGAATTCCAAGATGTCTTTCGGAAAGACCAAGCTAATTCTTTGCCTCCCCACAGATCATACGACTGTCAGATAGACCTGATTCCCGGATCCACTCCTCCGTGCAGTCGGATTTATGCCCTCACTGAACCTGAAAATCTCCACCTAAGGCAGTATTTGGACCAGTACCTGGCTAATGGATTCATCCGTCCTTCGAAGTCCCCGGCCTCCTCAGCTCTGTTCTTCGTGCCAAAAAAGGAGGGAGACTTAAGAACGTGTATAGACTACCGTGCCCTGAACCAGATTACAATTAAGAACAGGTATCCATTGCCATTGATCCCAGAACTACTTGACCAAGTCAAAAACGCCTGTATATACACTAAGTTGGACCTCAGAGGAGCCTACCATTTGGTGCGAATAAAGGAGGGCGATGAATGGAAGACGGCCTTTCGTACCAAGTATGGACTGTTCGAGTATCAAGTGATGCCCTTCGGGTTGTGTAACGCACCGGCCGCATTCCAGTTCTTTATGAATGACGTGCTCCGTGAACTCATTGATGTGTGTGTAGTTGTTTACATTGACGATATTCTGGTTTATTCATCCTCTGAGGCAGAACACCGAAAACACGTCACCGCGGTACTGGAGAGGCTCCGAAAACACAAACTTTTTGCAAAATTAGAGAAGTGCGTCTTTCATGTCACTGAGGTCGAATTTTTGGGATTTATTTTGTCGCCTGACGGAGTTCACATGGACTCGAGGAAAGTAGACGCAATCATCAAGTGGCCCTCACCAACATCTGTAAAAGGGGTTCAAAGTATGTTGGGCTTCGCCAACTTCTATCGTAGGTTTATTCCAGACTTCTCTCGGGTAGTCCAAACCATTACAGCTCTCCTCAGAAAAAACAAACGTTTTGAATGGTCTACCGAGGCAGAACAAGCCTTTCAGGAGCTAAAGACTAAATTTACCTCAGCCCCGATTTTAAAACATCCCCGCCCGGAACTACCTTACATCGTCGAGACCGATGCCTCCAGCCTCGCTATGGGAGCAGTGCTTTCACTGAGAGACCCAGAAACCAACCAGTTACACCCCGTGGCGTTTTGGTCTCGCAAATTCTCGGCCCCAGAAATCAACTACACCATTACTGATAAGGAACTTTTGGCTATTAAGTCCGCCTTTAAGGCCTGGCGGCATTATCTCCTAGGAGCCCGACACACTGTCACCGTCATTACTGACCATCGTAACCTACAGTATCTTAAATCAGCCAAAGCCCAATCCTCCAGACAACTCCGCTGGGCATTATTTTTTGTGTTCGTAGTTAAGGTGTCTGTGAGGTTTTGTTTGTCAACCCGGTCGATTCTTGCATTTTCTGCTAATCGATTTTGCCAGGTCCTGGAAGCTTCTGTAACGCTCACCTGGTTCCCTCGGAGGCGCAGGCCTTGATCTGGTGGGGATACCGTCTTCAGTGTTAGGCGCAGGGTTTGTTTTGCTCCCGGACAGGGCCCCCTTCTCACCGAAAGTTTAAGCTGAAGAGTGAGGTGTCTGCAAGGGTAAACCAAGGTATTAGTGATTGGAAGGTTGGGAAAGTTCCTAGCCCCTCTCGCCCTTTCTTTCCCCGTGGAACTGGGTTGATACTTGCGCTTACCTTAGATAGGTAAATGCCGGGCTCTCCATCCTGCGTCTTGTGCAGGGGCGCTGGGTCCAGTTGCTTCACTGGATGCGAGCTCTGCCTCTTGATAGCAGAGGGTTAGCTGAGAGCGAAGACGCCGTTATTGCACAGGCGTGCCTTGTAAGTATTTAAGTTCCTTTTAGATTGTTCTCTTCTCTTTCAAAAGTCTTAAGTTTTTAAAGTCTATGTCTTTTCCTTTTCCGATGCTGTGGCGGTGAAGATTATCCTTCTAATGGCACGTAAGTAGAAAGACTGCACTAGCGCTGTAGAATGCACCGTAATGTCTCTGCAGGTGCCGAGGTGCAGCGCGAACAGATTGGAAGCGAACGTAACACAGGTAAGCAGTCTTGTAACTAAGCGTTACGATCTGATGTATCTTGTCTTGCAGGTGCCGGAATGCAGCGCGAGCTGAGTTGGAACGGGCGTAACACAGGTAAGCAGACTTTGTAGTTAAATATTACTGACCGATGTTCTTTCTCTTTGCAGATGTCGGATGCCGGAAGAGAAAGGCTGAAAAAGGCGCCTTGGATGCTGCTGTTGGATTAGGTAAGTAGATGCGCTGCCTTTGCTTTAGCCTAACCTGTGCCTTTGTTTTTGCAGGAGCTGCTGAAGACTGAAGAAGACTGAAGGTTGGATCCCAGCAGGTGATTTCGTGTTCACAGGATCTGGAGCTGGAGGTTTCCTGGAGCTGACACGGTGAGCGTCCTGCTGCAGATGCAGAATAACGCGAAGCACGTTAAACCAATCAGGTGTGGTTTAAATAGCCTTCTGTAGTGCTTAGGCGTCTTCTTCCACGGCCCCACCCAGGTAAGAAAAAGAGTTCCAGATTTCTAGAAGAGTTCCTGTGTTCTGCTTCCAGGGAGTGGCTCCTGCTCCACCCAGACAGAAAAAGTAGTCCCAGGCAGAGAAGGATCAGGAGACCAGCTAGCTGGTAAGTAAGCAGCATGGTCTGCTACAGGTAGGTCCACCAAGCACTCTTATATAATATGAGCCCGGCGCTTCCTGTGCCGGGACCAGTCACCTTCATGAGCCTGGCGCCACTGGCGCCATGCAAGGTCCAAAAGGTCCCAATAGGGACTGGCTGGTTCCTGGGATCAGAGTTATGGGCCTGCTTCCAAGGTCGTGGGGCAAGTCCTGACCCCTTGGAAGCAGGGATCATGACACATCCAGAGATATAGGCAGAGTTTACAAATTAAATATACACAGGATTCTATTCAATATTGGGGAACTAGCTCTAGTCTAGCTGTCTGAGCAGGATTGTTCTAAGTAGAATGGTCTTTGGCCAGATTACTTTGCAAGAGACAGATGAGGCTCGTGATTTTACATTGAAAGGTGTTCAAGATTATACTCAGTCTGGTGTAAAGAGTGTGCAGACAACGGATTGGGACACATTGATGAAATAACTGAAAGGAAGCAGGGTACTATAATTCTGCTCGAATGGTCCTAAAGTTCTAGACATGGGTGAAGTTTGGTGGAATAGGTTACCTTCAACATTTTCATAACAATGAAAAATAACTAACACAGGAAACAAAAAAATGTGAACAATGACTCAGTGATACATTTTAACATAGATCTCCCCTTAACAATTTTTAACTCAAACAGAGAACACGGTGTTAAGTGTAGAGGTTGCTTTAAGTGCCTTTGCAGCGACAGTCTGGACATTAGCAATAATTCAAATTCTTTAATGTGATATAGGTTGAAAATAAATTCAAACTTTACACATTTCATTTTCAAACATAACAAAAATAAAATCATAAATGTCAAAATCAAATATTAAATCCAAATCAAAATCAGAAATTCATCAATCTACAATACATATGAAATTTAAAATATAATAAACAAATGACAAGGCAGTTACAATTCAGATCTAATTAGCATGAATTTATTTTCAACATATATCACATTAAAGAATTTGAATTAGCAATAATACAGCTAGACAAACTATCCAGACTACTTCATACAATGCTAACATAGGAAACTTTGAGGGGCTAACGCAATGTCTCTAGATCTAGACCCAGCTTGCACCATGTGAAAATATTCAGACTGTGCCTCTGGCCCATGTCTGTAGTGCTGGATACATTGGCAGTGCCATGCCCTACTGAATAGGCTTAAAGATGTGTGATAACAAGCCAGTTGTGGAATTCAAACCCACAAACATGTTTACTACTTCAGATGAAGGGATTGAAATTAAGATTTGATAAGTAGGAGCTAAAAGCAGCTCCTGGTTATCCAGCAATAACCAGTGACCAGGAGCTAACACTGGGCTACAACATGTTATTATATAATATTAAAAAAATAGAACTTCCACATAAGATGCAAACATATCATTGTGTCCATTATTTACAACCCACTATGCTTTAAATGTCGTATAGATGTATCCTAATGTTGATTTATAGATTGTCCCAAAGGCACAGAGTTAAATTCACATAGGTGTGTTTCATCGGCATCAATTGGCCTCGGGAGCCAAAAGCCTGGTAGTTGTTGGTAATAAGCTAACCAGGCTCTTCTAGGCTACAAGAAGGAGCTAAATAGCTCCAAACTCCCCTTAAATTCGAACCCTGTGATGATTCAGGAGCTCTGGGATATTTAGGCCAATGAGGCCTTTAATCTATGATGGATCCTTTTTACGAAAGCGCTTGTTGGCTAGCAGTTATGTGCCATTATGTTAGGTGGTACTTTTTGCCGTCTTTCAACAAATCATCCCATACTCTAATGTCTGACTGGTTCCATGCCTCACAGAGTAGGGGTTCACATATGTGACTTTCAGGCCTTTCACCTTTTTACATTGTAACTTATTTGAGAACATTATAGGGTCTTCAGTTATGCTACTTATTCTGATCTAGGCTCATTGTGTACGGTGGTTGTAGTGAGGTCATGGGTCGCAGTCTCTCCCATCATATCCTCTGCAGGAATGCCGAGGTGTGCTAAGCTATGCTCTATTTTTATATGCAGATATCTGGCACGTGCCAGAACATAGCAAACTGCACCTGCGCAAATACATCATAATCCTGGAAGATTTTTCGCTAATCTGCAACAGGAGTGTGCTTTAGATAGCACTCCCAATGATATTCTGGGCAACTTATTTCCCCCACAACAGCCTGATTAGCAAAGATTTTAGCCACTGGAAAAATTGCACATTTAGATAGATGGGTAGGCATAGAAAAACTATGAACATTTTGAAAAGAAAGACCTTAAATATAGCCTCTCCTCCTATTAGAGTAAGTAGGAAAGCTATTCATCTGTCCATCCTGGCTTCAAGCCATTGGATTATTTGGGCATAGTTTGCCTCATATAGATCGGTCACTGAGGAATGGATCTGTATCCCTAGACACCAAATCTCATTGGGGCACCACTCAAAGTTGTTAAATGTCAGGTCGCAAGCAGTCGTGTGTCTCAATTGCTAGATGTGAAATTGTTCCAGTATGGCGTCGGAGAGTCGTTACGTGTAGACTTATACGTAGATGGTTCTCCACAGCCAAACTTTGGTAATTTGCGCGATTTAGCCAGCGCATTTGTATGGCAGAGAGGAAGGGAGGCGTTGGAAAAAAGCTGCGTCAGCCCATCCTCTCTGCCATACAAATGAATGAAAATGGGGCAACACGTTGAAAGGCATAAAAGCCTTATGTAAGGTTTTTAAGCCTTCCATTAACAATGCGCCCCAACGAAAAGGAGCTCCTAAGTGTTTATTTCCTGTCATATCTTCCATAATAAAAAGGTAGGTTGACATGCAGTTCAGAAATATATAGTACATCATCTGAAAATAGGGAGATTAGCACGCACCGTTATGATATTTTTACTCCTCCCGATTCGTGTTTCTGCCACTGCTTCCTTGCTAGCAGGTCTCATGTTCAAGGCAAAAAGACTTGGCGAGAACAGGCAATGCTGCCTTACTCCTGAAGTTAAGTTTGAGGGAGCATTCTAAATTCATTATCAAGGATGCAGCTGGGTTATCGTATAGCAGTTTGATCTATTTAATCAATTTAGGTCCTATCCCATTGTGTGGTAAGTCTTCCAAATATATCACAGCTCCAAAGAATGCAATGCCTTTTCCACATCCAGAAAAACTGTGATCAGGTTCTCAGTGTGGTCAACCATTGTGAGTGTATTGAAAAAGCAGTGAAGATCCAGCTGGGTGGGTCACGCAGGGACACATCCAGATTGGTTTTGTATGAACTAGGGTCAGAAGGTGCTGAACCAGTGTAGTAGCTACCACCCTAGCAAATATTTTATAATCAGTATTGAGAAGGGATAGCAGCTGGTACGATCCGCAATGTTCAAGTGCTTTACCCACCACCTGTCATTATGAGAGGCAAAACACCCTTTTCAAAGGCCTCACGGTAGACCTCCAGTAAGTGCAGTATCTCTTGAAATTCTTCATAAAAGTCCACAGATAAGCCATCCGGTCCAGATAGCCTACCATTTGGAAGCGCTTTTACAGCTTGCAGGATTTCATTCACCTCTGTGGGAGTGTCTAAAGCTGCTGATTCTACAGGTTCCCGTTGTGTTCGATAAAACTTGGGTACCCTGTGCAGAAATACTGTGCCTCTCTCCCCTGCCTCCCAGATTCATTACTATTAGTCGGGCCCTCCCATGTTTGAAATCTGGATACAGTGTGCTGATCAATGTTAGCTGCGTGGATGGATCCATATTTTCCCGCATAGTTGGTGGCCCTAGCATCCCATTTGGTAACCCTGTTGTCTCTTTTGCATGCGTAAAGTTGGGGTTAGATGGATCATTTTCATCCTCAGGAGTGGGCTGCAGCACAAGATGTTCTCCCGGGGTCCATGGGCTTCGAATAGGTACTTGGGGCTCGCTTGTGGTCGGACCTGGGGTACTAGCTTGTTAGTGACTAAGCGGGGGGCCATTGTTTATGCCCACAATCATGGGATCATTATTAATACATAGTTCTGGTTCCATAGTTGGTGAGGCAGGAGATGGAGTGCTGCTATTTTCTAAGCTCAAATCCATCAGGTTCTTGCCACAGGGACTGCCAAGAGCTACAGTCCCTTGTTCAAACGCAACCCCCACCATAACCCCAGCCCACTGTTCAAATTGATTCCATAAGTTCTGGGGCACCGTTAGGGTCTGCTGGCAGAGGGTCCTCCCTGACCTCATGCTTCAAATCCCCCAAGGTCATAGTCTCTTGGACCACCTGGGCACCCCCAGGGACACCCCATCCCCCCCCACACAGCTTTCTAAAAAAGCAACTCCTTCACCGGATTGAGGATAAAGGTGAGGATGGACAGCCATCATTAGATAATTGTGTGTTTGGAGTCACAAGATGAAGAACTGTATCAGTTTCAGGGGCTTCAGAACTACACTAAAAGGCTGGCTACACAGAAATGCTCTCCTTATTCCGGCATTGGGGTAAAGGTGGAAGTAGGGAAGGACATGGCTAAGGATGCAAAGGTGGAAGTCAATTGGGCTAGGCCCCCCGCGGTGGCTTTACTCCAATCTGGTTCTCCTTGGTTAAGCTGATCCATCACGGCAACTCCACAGGCAGCAAAACTTGCTGCAAGTGTCGCCTCCCCACCATTCCCTCCTGTAGGTATCGTCATCCCATGGGGCCCTCTTTCTGTGCTTTTGCGGATGAGGGAGTGGGAAGAGTAGTCGGTTTACTGCCCCCAATGTCAAAAGAATTTCCCAGAAAGTGGCTGACTTCTTTGATCAAATTTTGGGCATCACCTGTGATCATAGGAGGACTTCACAACGGGGCCTTACTGCAAGCTTCAATCAGGCCGATGGTGAAGAGTCCCCCTAGTTTGTGTTTGCGCTTTAGTGTAAGAATCTTCCTCTTCCGTTTAACAGGCTCCAGCTTGGGCTCATGATGGCACCGCAAAGAAGAAGGTGACAGGACAGAAAGGGGGGGGACGACACCCTCCACAGCAGCAGTTGCCACCTTCCAAATCGGTGCCAAATAGGCGGCAGAAGCAAGCAGTCGACTGCAAAGTGCTGCAACGTCAGATAAAGAGCTGGAAAGTCAAACAACACAATGCAGTCCCCCACACCTTTATGCGGCACTGGACATGTCGGTGGTGATATAATGGCGAAGTAATAGCAGGTACTATTTTACACCAACGCCTAACATCCCATGGGTGCCTAACACCCCCAGTGCCCTTGACCAGCGGGCTTCAACCTGCAGGGAGAGCCAGCAGTAGTTGTAGTCAGGGGGCATGGCCAGTCCAACGGAAACAGAAAGAAGGAGAATGCAACCAGGAGACACCCCGCGGGTGCCCAACACCTCCAGAGCCCTTGCCCAATCTATTCTGGATGATAAATATTTGAATAGAGTAGTGCCATTATTCCCTTGCAATCAGGTGCTTTTTACACCAGCAGTCAAAAACCAAACAGTTCTGCTAGCTGCCCGATGAGCATGTGCAATCCATAGATACATCCCATACAGTGTTGAAGTCACCAAGCCCAATAAATGTAAGTTACTCACTGTAATGACTAGAGTACTCAGTCCTTAGTCCCCTTTCCTCCATCCTTGTGGGCATCCTCCATCATGGGAACGGTATCGGAACCTTTGGCAGGAAAAAATTAAGCTTCCCCCTTTAAATTTAGTACAACGTGCAGGGACACCTGTCCCGGGTGTGAGAACGCACCCAAGACCCTGCCCACCGGCGACTCATCTCAGTCCCCTTTGAACACATCGGGACGCTTTAATACCTGGCTATGTTGAATATTTTAGCCCCTGGCATACAAGCAGGGGAAGGTGGGTGTAACGTATGGAGGAAATGGGTCTAAGAACTAGGAGCACTCTAGTCACTACAGTAAGTAACTAATTACTCATATGTCCCGTCCCCTTTCCTCCATCCTTGAGGGTGATTCCACCAAACAAGATTATAGGGTGGAGCTGTGACAACCTGCCTCATATCCAAGAGGAAGCAAAAAGATTCTTCAGAACCACCTGAGCGAACTCTGCATCCTGCCTGGAGCTGGTATCCACTGAATAGTGCTTACAGAACGCAGACGGAGTGGTACAAGTAGCTACCCTATTAATGACATGCCAAGAAGCAGGTCTCTGAAACACGAGGCCGTGGCCTTAGCCATGACCACATGAGCGTGGATCCCTGCAGGAACTGGTTTGCCCATGGCCGTATACGCCTCCGAGATGGCCTGGACCATCCAACGGGCGATAGAAGCTTTGGACGCCTGGGTGCTGGGAGACGTGCCCCCAAAGGTGACAAAGAACGCCTCAGACTTCCCGAAGGATTTCGTCAGAGAGATAGAAATTGAGGACTCTCTTAAGGTCCAAGGAATGTAAGGCCTTTTCGGCCTCCGACTGCGGGTTCAGAATCAACACCGGCAGGCCGATTTCCTGATTCAATGGAATGGAGAGACCACCTTGGGCAAGAGGTTTGGATGATTTCGTAAGATGACCTTGTCGTTATGAAAGGTGGTGAAGGGCTTGCATGATGACAAAGCCTGCAGCATGCTGACCCTCCGTGCGAGCACCACCAATAGCACTGTTTTCAGTGCCACCAGCCGTGTGTCCCACGAAGCCATCGGCTCAAAGGGCTTGTGCTGCAAGAACCACATTTAGTCCCCCTGACCGAATGCAGCCTATGTACCGGAGGAAAGAATCTGGACAACCCCTTGAGGTGACCCGTAGCCACCAGGTTGGCTCCTGAAAAAAAGTGCTTTGGGGAATTCTTGTAGGCCCCAATGGCCGCTAGGTAGGTGCGGCATGTATCGACCTGAACGCCGAACGAGCCAGATGTGCATAAAAATCAAGCACGTCGTCCAGGGGGCAGGTGAGCGGGTCCAACCCCTTGTCATGAGCCCAGTGGCAAAATCTAGTCCACTTGCTCTTGTACTGAGATCGAAAAGACGGCCTCCTGGTCTCCTATAAGATGTCTCAGTTGGCTTCCGAAAACAGAGCATGATGCAGTCTCAGCTGGTCAGGAACCAGGCCACTGGGGCCAGCCTGGCTGGGTCCGGGGGCTCCACTGCCCCGCCTGCTGCGTTAGGAAGTCCCTGCTGGGGATCAGAAGATGAGCAGGCCACTGGGAGCACAACTGCAGCAGATCCGAGAACCAAGCCCTCGACGGCCAGTGGGGTGGCAATCAGGAAGAGGCTGCAGTCCAACGCCCAGAACTTGCATAGGGTCCGCTGGAGCAACTGAGGCGGAGGAAATGCGTAGCACCTGTGCCAGCAGAGGTGGAAAACGCCCCGCTCCCCCAGAGACCCCCGACCATGTCCTGCCCAGGAAGCAAACAGGGGACACTTGGAATTCAGAGGAGATGCAAATAAGTCCAGATCCGGAAACCACCATCTCTGGAACAGGGGCCACAAGGAGCTGGTGTGTAACTCCCACTCATACGTGTTGAACCCCAAGCGGCTCAGTTGGTCTACTTCTGCATTTCTGTCCCCCGGGAGAAGGACCGCAGTAATCCATATCCCCTCTGACAGGGCCCATTCTCAGATGGACACTGCACTGCCATGCACAGTAGTGGGGACCGGGTGCCACCCTGCTTGTTCAAGTAAAACATAGTTGTCGGTCCTGAGCAGAACTGTCCCTGATGAGCAGCAGAATAGCCTCGAGTGCCAGGCCCCCACGGCCCTGCATGAATAGAATAGCCCTCCAGGTTAGTGTGAAAACCTGAAGGTGTCTCCCTGACTAGTACCCGGGGATCTGCCATACATGTGGCCAGGACACGGCCATTGCTATTGGATCCAGTTCCTGGGGGTGGACCAGTGAGGTCGGATCACCTGGATGGGGGGTCCTCAGAAAGTGGAAGTGGGACACAGTCGGGTGAGACACAGTAGCCCCCTTCTTCTAACATCTTTTTCCCATCCTACCATGTAGGAATGCTTAGAAACTCTACCCCCCCCTCACCCCTCTGGTTTTCTGACACTAACACTTGCGCACATTATGAAAGACAACGGACTAACACCAGAGTTGTTTATCTGACATGTCCCAACACAAGGGTCAGGCAGATTCAGGCAATTGACCAGAATCACACACACCCGACGGTCCTTTTCCTTCCACAGAGGGATAAATGGTGGAGAATGAGAGCACACTACAAGCAAGGTAAACCGCATGACAAGCCAGCTATCCAAGTACGGCAGTTCAAGAGAAGGAGAAAGGCGGCGAGGACCGAGGGATTGACAAGAAGAGAAGCGACCTTGCCTTTTCCGACCTCGGTCCGTGAAGCCTCCCTGAAAGAAATCATAAGACCGCAAACAGCCAGCGTGTGTTGCAGCAGATGCCACCAGTACACAGAGCCCTCCTACGCTGATAATCAGGACAGGGGGAAGACACTGCCTACCATGATACCGTCCTTGACTCCGAACAAAAGGGAAGCCTAGCTGGCGAGTCGAGGGGAGAACTGATAAGAAACCGAACTGTGTTGAACGAAAGTTGTAAATGGCAACAGAAAAGGGAAATTAAAGAACTGTTAACGCTTCAAGGGGAAGCCAGCAGCAGAGGGGTCTGGCACCACGTGGGTGCTCATTCGAGAGACTCTGGTTAATTCCCCCCATGTTGAAACTACCAAAACCAAAAGGATGTAGGAGAGCCGCAAGGGAAAGGTCAAAGTGGTCATACAGGGGTCTAGCAAAATCCCCTGCACAGTTGAAAGTCTTTGACCATCAAATCAGAGAACTAAGGGAAGCGAGTCCCACGTAGTGAGAAAATAGAAAGAACTGTAAGAGTGGAAAAAGTGAACCCAGCAGAGGGCTGTTTGAAGAAAGGGGCAAAGTATAATGCCTGATGAACAGTGTGTTGACAAAGAGTGAACCTGACAGAGGGATATCCACAGTGAACTGGACATTAAGATTTGAGAAAGCGAAAGGATCTTTGAATGCAAGCCATAGTGAACCCGACGGAGTGAGGTGGACATTCAATGGGGGGGGGGGCTCAGCCCGGAAGAGGGGGATTGAGGGCTGAAAAACCATCACTCATCGGCACGTGAAATGTAACAGATACAAAAGATAGAATACAGGCCACAGTGAACCCGACAGATGGAGGCTGATATTCGAGAGGGATCTGAGCCCGGAAGAGGGGGGCCCAGGGGTGAAGAATCCTTTACCCAAAGTACAGCATACTAGCCCCTCGGAAAAAAGATGCTTAACCACCGAAGGTGCTGATATTGCTAGGAACTTTTGGGGGTCTGAGCCCAGAAGAGGGGAATCAAGGGGTGAAAAGTCATCACCCAACGTGCCTACAGAAAGGAACTTTTTGTTTGTTATTTTGACCACATCAGGTCCTCAGAGACTAGAGACTTTTGTAGAAAAGAGACTTATCGCCAGAGAACTTGATACCCGAGAACGGAACTGAAGTTTTGTGCTGGGAAAGCTCGAGCGTGTGCTGTGCTCCTGAGTTACAACTTGTCCCGTGCTCAAAACGTGGAGAGATGAGACCCCCGGCTACCACATCCTGACTTATCATTTAAAAACACTTATTTCTTTCTTGTTAACCCTATCACACACTCTTTTGGGTATTTAGTTGTAAGGAATGGCAATAGTTTTTTTTTTTTAGTATAGGCCCTTTTAATTGACAAGACACCACCAGTACTGCCTTATTATTTGATGGTCGTAGCTTGCTCCCATCTTAAATTTAGGTTAGGCATCTTTCCAACCTACATATACAGTTTAATAAACACCCTTGAACTGTGATCACTTGTCTATTCTTGGTACCATGCCTTCCTTACAGCAGCCGGCAGCCAGCAAGGAATGCATTGTCACTACTAGAGGGCTCCGGCAGGGTAAATGGGGCTCCCACTGCCACATTGCAGTGGAGCTGGAGGTGCCTCATCTTGGGAAGGGCATGCCACACCGTGAGCACGCAAGACAGCATCAATTCTAGAAGATGCTGGAACCACCATGATGAGGTGGTCGAATTGGCCAGAAATTATAAGTTACTCACCGTAGTGACTAAGGTACTCTTAAGTTCATAGTCCCCTTTCCTCCATGCTGCATGGGCGTCCCTTCCAAGGGACGGGAGACGGAACCTTTTTCACCAGAAAAAACCTTCTTCCCCTTTAAATTTAGAGGCGCGCGGGGGTGTGGCCCAGGGAGCGTGCCTCGACTCCGCACTCCGCGCCACACCACATTCCCCAATGACGCGTCGACAATAGAATTAACATTGCCTAATGACACCAATAATATTAGGGGGGAGGCTGGTGGGGGTTATGGCGGAAAGGGGACTATGGGCTAAGAGTACGTTAGTCACAACAGTGAGTAATTTATAATTACTCTTACGTACCGTCCCCTTTCCTCCATACTGCATAGGCGATTAACACCGAATGTAGCCCCAGGGTGGAGAGGGGACCCTCTTTAAGCAAATATGTTCCTGAGAACCACCTGTCCGAAAGCTGCATCAGATCTAGAGCTGGCATCCAAACAGTAATGCTTGCAGAAAGCTGAGGGAGTGGCCCAAGTGGCCGCCCTGCTTATGACTTGCCAAGGGACATGACGCTGGAATACGATGGCCGTTGCCTTGGCCCTGACTGCGTGGGCATGCATGTTAGCCCAAAGTGGCTTGTGCTGGCCCTCATACTCTTCTTTGATGGCAGAGACCATCCAGCAGGATATAGGGGCCCTGTAAGCCTGATAGTCTGGTCTTGAGCATCCGAAGGTGCCCAACAGGGCATCCGATTTGTAGAATCCCTTGGTCCTGTCCAAGTAGAACTTCAGGGCACGGCCGACATCCAGGCAGTGCAGCACTCTCTGTGCTCTGTTCCTCGGATCGGCAAAGAACGTAGGAAGGACTATTTCCTCGTTCAAGTGGAAAGCAGACGGTACCTTGGGCAGAAATGCTGGGTGTGTCCGCAGGACTACTTTGTCCCTGTGAAAGGTAGTATATGGTTCCGAGGTGACCAGCGCCTGGATCTCGCTGACTCTACAAGCAGAGGTGAGGCCGACCAGTAAGGCCGTCTTGATGGTGACCAGCCCGATGTCCGCGGATGCCATTGGTTCAAATGGTTTGTGCGTCAGGGTATCCAATACTATGTTAAGGTCCCACGAGGGGTGTGGCCTCTTGATGGGTGGGTAGAGCCTTGCGAGCCCCGTCAAATGTTTCTTGACTATAGGATTGGAGGAGGAGAAGATCGCCTCCTCCGAGTTCCTGTAAGCCCCGATGGCTGCGAGGTATGTACAACAGGTGTCCACTTGGACCCCCGAGTGGGCGAGGTGCGCCGAGAAGGAGAGCATGTTGTCCAAAGTACATGCCGGGGGGGGGGGTCGTTTCCCTTGGAGTCTGCCCAGTGGCAGGACCTGGTCCATTTGCTTTTACACTGGGCCCTGGTAGCTTTGCTCCTTGCGCCCTGTACGATTTCCAGATTAGCCTGGGATGAGGCTGAGGTGCCGCAGCGTTACCTGCTTAGGAACCACGCTGTGAGGGCTAGTTTCTGAGATGTTGGGTGGATAACCCTGCCCCCCTGCTGCGCCAGAAGATGAGCTGGGCCCAACCGGAGGTGAATCAGAGGCATCTCCGAGAGGCTGAGCAGCTCCGAAAACCATGGCCTGGCCGGCCACCATGGCACTATTAGGATGATGTTGAGTTGGCGAGACTCCTTGATCTCGCAAATCACTCTGTGAATCTGTGTTGTGGGTAGGAAGGCGTAAGCCTTCATGCCGTTCCACTGAAGCTGAAATGCATCGCCCAGGGAGCCGGGGCCCTGTCCCTGCCAGGAGGCGAACTGAGGGCACTTCCTGTTATGCCAGCCGGCAAAGAGATCCACCTGGAGATGACCCCACCTGTTGAAGATCTCCTGAATAACGAGGTTGTTTAGCTGCCACTCGTAATTGTCCGCTCCCAGCCTGCTGAGCCTGTCCGCCTCCAGGTTGGATTCCCCTAGGAGGCGGACTGCCGTGAGGTGGATGTCGTTTTGCAGGGCCCACTGCCACATGCTGATAGCCAGTCTGCACAGAGGAGGGAATCTGGTGCCTCCCTGCTTGTTGAAGTAGTACATGCTGGTTGAGTTGTCTGTCTGGATGAGGACAACCATGCCCCTGAGAAGTGGTAGGAATGCTCTGAGCGCTAGCCAGATGGCGTTCAGCTCGAACAATTGATGTGGTATTCCTGCTCCTGTTGAGTCCAGGTGCCGTGGACCGAGAGATCGTCCAGGGTGGCTCCCCAACCCTCGAGCGAGGAGTCTGTGGTGATGGAGGCCTGCGGGGAGGACGGCCAAAAGGGCTTGCCCGTCCATAGGTTGCAGTCCCTGGACCACCATGTTAGGTCCGGGTGGAGAGATGGAGGAACGTTGATCATCTCGGATTGAGATCCCCACTCCGGATTCCATTAGGCTGCGAAGTGCAGCTGAATACTCCTCATCCTCAATCTCATGTGTGGAACGGCTAATAGGACCGCCGCCATGAGACTCAGGAGATGCTGGTATCACCATGCCGAGGTCACCTCTCTGCTGAAGAAGTGGGCGGAGGCCCTCTTGATGGCCAAGTTCTTGTCCTCCGACGGAAATACCTTCTCGGAGCACGTGTCCCAGATAAGGCCCAAGAATGTCAGAGTCTGCCTGGGCTGCAGCTGCGACTTCCTGAGACTGAGCGAGAAGCCCAGATCGTGCAGTGTGTTCATAAGGTCATGGGAAGAGTGGTGAACCACTTCCGGAGATGTAGACCTGACGAGCCAGTCGTCGAGATATGGGGTAGATGCGGAGGCCCTGCACTCTGAGAAGGGCAGCCACCGTATTCATGAGTCTGGTAAAGACCCTGGGGGCCGAATTGAGGCCAAAAGGAAGGACCTGGCGTAACCATCTTGAATTTCTGAAGGGGTAAGGAGAGGTTAAGGGTGGAAAGGTCCAGCACAACTCTCAGGCCTGCCTGGTTCTTCTTCTGAATGCCGAAAATCCTGGAGTAAAAGCCCAAGCCTTGCTGCGAGGCTGGGACTTACTCCACTGCCTGGCTCTCTACGAGTGGCCGGATCTCAGCCAGAAGAGTTGCTGTCCCAACTTGAGGGAGCGGAGGGGAGGAGAGGCTGGGATGGGTAGGCGGTACCCCGTGGATACTACGGAGAGGATGCAGCGGTCCGTGCAATTCTGGCACCAGATATGTGCATGGAGAACAAGCCTGCCCCCCACTATAGACACGTGGACCCAAAGGGGCGTGTCATGCTTTCTTTCCCTCGGAGGCTGACGCAGAGCAGGGGGACTGGAAAAAGCCCTTACTCCCCCCTCTCCCTTTTTGTTGCATGCGCCGGTTCTGATACGGCGAGCAGTCCGGCTGCCTGGATCTTCGTTCCTGGAAGTCGCCGAACCCTCCATACGTACGCCCCGTGTCAGATTGCTGCTGTGACTGGGTGTAGGACTTGGGCGTGGTCTTTGTCAAGTAGGATAAAGACTTGGCAGTTTGTGAGCTGGTTTCCTTTTTGTCCAGATCCTCGTCCGTGGTGGAGTGGAAGAGGCACTCCCCCCCCCCCCTCGAACGGTAGATCTAATATGCATTCCTGGAGATCTGGGTTGAATTTCGTGGGCCGGAGCCAGGCCGTCCTTATGGCCGTGGCAATACAGATGGCACGGCTAGAGGTGTCGATATGGGCCACGGTGGATTCCAGGAGGTCATGCGCCACCAGCTTGGCCTCTGCCAGCCCTGCCTTAAAACGTGATTGGCTCTGCATAGGGAGTTCCGGGAAGAAGTCTGCAATTTCCTGCCATAACCTCTGGTTAACGACAGCCAGCATGGCATCAGCGTTGGCCTGACGAAGATGCAGGGACGCTTTGGAATAGAGTTTCTTGCTGTACGCCTCCAAGATCTTCACCCCCTTGCCTAGCAGAGCCGCAGACGAGGAGGCAGAGGATGACTAAGGCTTGGAGTATAGTGATGCCGCAACAATCACAAAGGAGTGTGGTTGAGGATGGGCCGAGATCAAGAGTGTATCCCCCACCATCTGCCTGCACTTGGCATCCAGATGTCTATTGACCAGCTGGGCCGAGTGGGGCTTAAGGCAACCCTTCTTGGCCAGGGAGAAATCATTGGTCTGCAGAGGAAACTCTGTTTTGGCAGAGAGGCGTTGTGTGAGGACTTCATCCAGAAACCCCTCTGCCAACTGTTCGACCTCGGGGTACGGTAGGCCCGGGTATTCCGGCAGCACAGCAAGACGTTTGTGGAAGGCCCTGACTGAGGATGGCATGTCCGGATCCTCCTCATCACTATGTCCTGCGGATCAGGAGGATCCTGTGGAGGTGGAGGAGTAGATGGAGCCGGATGCTGGGGAACAGGGACCACAGCAAGAGGCTGAGGAGGCAGCGGAGGCTGGTACGGAACTGCCTGAGGAGGCGGCTGGGGAGCCAGGACCAGCGGCTGCACCGGGGCCGGAGGCACTTGTGGTGCTGCTAGCATAGTCGGGAGGACCCTGATGGCGTCCTTGAGGATAACCCCCCCCCCCCCCAACAGCGGTGACTTCATGAGCCCGAGCAACCTCTCAAACAACCCCTCTTCACTGGTCTGAGAGGGGATGGGGGAACTGACGGGGTAGCTGGGGGATGCTGGAGCCATTGCATACCCTGCCCGTATGGACGCAGTGGGAAGCTGTCCTGTGCATAAGAAGGATAGTAGGCTGTCGGCCACGCACCTTGACACTCGTTCTTCGACGAATTCCTGGAATGGCGTTGGACGGGTGCCTCTGTCTGGCGCGGCAGCCATCTTGTCGAGCTGCCTGCCACGTGCCTGCAACATGTTGCTCGGAGGAGGCTGGGCCCAGCAAGCCAAGACTCTCGCGTGTGGATCACGAGGCCTACCCTGCTCCTCGGGTCTAGGCCCGGTAGGTGTGACACCCTCGACCTGGGGATCGGGAGAGCTGCGTTTAGGCGCCCCCTAGGACGTACTGCCGGTAATAGGGCGTAGCCCCTCGTCCATATTTACAGTACAAGGGCGGGGCCCCACGGATGACAATCCGGTACAAGAACCTTCCGGTCCCTCAACACTACCACCGCTATGATGCGGTAGCTGCAGCAGCCTCAGTGCATGTGCTGGTATAAGGACCTGACCGGTCCCAGTCCTTGGGAAGGAGACTCCTTTGCAGGGTGCGATGGAGAATAGCAGCCCTACCTTGGGCTTGGCTCGATGTTTCATGAAGTTCTTGAGATCCTCTGGAGGCGACTTCTGAAAGAGCTCTTTCCACCTGGCTAGTCTGTTCTTCAGCGCTTTCGATGACAGTGAGCCAAACGCTGTACAAGCTTGCCAACCGAGGTCTGGGCCAAGGGAACGTAGGCAGAGGGCGTGGGGGTCTGAAGTTGGGAAGAGCCTGTTGCAGGATGAACACCTGCTGAACTCTCTGGAAGTCGACACGCGCCGGAGAGGAGCGTGTCGCCTAAGGACCGAGTACCTGAATGATAAAAAGACAAAAAAGGCAAAGAAAAGAAGTATCCGCGCATGGAATTACATGGCCTAAGCCAAACCCAGGAGTGCTGGTGAATTCGGCCCGTTCCAGTCGATGCAGAAAAGGGGACGGAGGTGTGGTGCCGGTGGGCGGAGTCAAGGCAGCGCATGCTCCCTGGGCCGCACCCCTGTGCGCCTCTAAATTTAAAGGGGAAGAAGGTATTTTCTGGTTTCTGGTTCCGTCTCCCGTCCCTTGGAAGGGACACCCATGCAGTATGGAGGAAAGGGGACGGGAAGTAAGAGTAAGTGCACTATCCCCTTGCAGAGGGAAAGGAGCCCCTCTGGGGTGAGGAACACCCGGCCGTGTCCCTGCACACTCCAAGGAACACCCGGTCCTGGGCGGGAGTTAGCTTGACTTGTGCAATTGAGGGAGAACCCCACCAGGTGAAGAACGTCCGGCAGCTGTTGGCAGGAGTGCACAGCCTCCCCCTGGGGCGAATTGGCCCTCACCACCCAGTCATCTACATAAGGGTAGAAGTGGTGGACGTCCAGGCAGAGACCAGCAATCACATTCATCAGCTTCGTGAACACACGAGGGGCCGAGTCGAGGCTGAAAGGCAGCACCTTGCACTGGAAGTGGTACGACAATCGTGAACCTCAGAAATGTCCAATGAGGCTGCTAGATGGGGACATGAAGGTACGCACCCATGAGGTCTAGGAACACATCCATTCCTCTGCGCATAGAGACTCAGCTATGTGAGCTGGTGTTGCAGGACTTCCCTCAGGACAGCCTGCTTGTTCTTGGATACCGCACGAATCCTGGAGTAGAAGCCGGAGCCCCTGTCTGACTGAGGAACCTGCCCCAATGCTTGCATCTCCAAAAGAAAGAGGATCTTCGGTAAGAGGGCCGGGGACCCTATCTCAAGCAGAGGTGGAGAGGAAGGTAGAGAAAAAGGAAGAAGAAGACTGAAGCCTGTGGAGACTATAGAAAGGATCCAAGGACTCCTGAAACAGCACGTCCAGCTGTCCTGAAAGAGAGCCAGCCACCCCCACACAGGCTAGCTGTGTTCCCTGACCGTTATGTCATTGCTTTTTGGTGTCTAATGCAGGATCAGAGGCAGGGGAGCGGAAAGAATATGCAATGTCCTCTGCTGTTTCCTCCTGTGGTCACTGTGGTCCCGAAACCTTTGGAAGCCGCTAAAAGCACAGGGTTTGAAGCCGGTCCTGCCCTGGGACTGAGGGAAGGACTTCTGCCCTGGTTTAGTCAGGATGGCCACAGAGACTGCGGTCTGCGTAGGAGCCTTCTTTTTTGTCAGCTCGTCCTCAGTGGACGAATGAAAGAAATCCGACCCCTCAAAAGGAAGATCCAGGATCCACTCTTGCACATCAGAGGAGAGGTTAGTGGCATGCATCCAAGCCGTGCGCCTCATCTCGACCAGCAAACACAGCCCTCTGCTGGCTGTGTCAATGTAGGAGCCCGAAGTCTCCATTAGGTACTGCACAACAGCCCGGGCCTCCGTAAGGCCGGCCTTGAAGGAGGCTTGCCTCCTCTCCAGAGGGAGGTTGGGCAAGAACTCCCCAATCTCTCGCCACAGCTTTCAGTTTCACTGCCGCTAGGAGGCATTGGCCTGCCACAGATGCAGCCCGGAATTGAGGTAGTTGGTCAAAAGACTCAAGGGTTTTGTCCTCCTTGGAAAGCCAACTGGAGCCACACCCTGATCGTTTACAATACAAGGAAGCCGCCACCACCACTGAAGAGTGTGGCTGGGAGCCCAGAAGGACTGGCTCCCCATCCAAAAGCCTGAACCGGCTGTCCAACTTCTTTTTCATCTGGGCGTCAGCCCTTGGCTTCACTGTGTGCGAAGGACCCGGGAGAGGCGCCGGATCCGAATCCAAGGAGGCCGCCGGCCTCGCAGGGTCTGCTGCGTGCTTGGCTACCATCTTTGGGCCTTACGCCAAGCCCTGGGAGGAAGGGCGCAAAGGCCCTCCGCTGGCTCAGACATGGAAGGGTACTCCTTGGCACTAGAACCTGAAGCAGAAGTGTCGACCTCAGAGATGGCTCCAGTAGGCTCAGAGCCCTCAGCCAGCTGGCCGGTAGTCGAATCGCTCAGCACAAAGTCCTTGTAGGTGGCTCCGGTAGGCAGGGTGCCCTCAGCTATGGAGCTGGTAGTCGTTTTGGATTGTGCTTCGAACGGACTCTGGAGGCAGAACACAACGATCCCTTGCCCGCCGTGGCAGAAGAGAACAAACTGGATCATTCCTCCATGGACTGCCTGGAAGAGCCCCTGAGCCCCTCGGCTTGGGAGGCGGTAGCCTTGCCGGTCTTGAGCCTGCCAGAAACAGAATCCAAGGTCCCCTTCCCAGTGGAAATCCCCGGAAAGGAGTCTCTGTGCTGAGGAACCTTGCTAAACAAAGGGCCGACCTTGTATTGATGTGGGGTCCCGGCGACAAACTCTAAGATTTCCTGGAGGAGAAGAATGGAAGATCTTCCTTCAGCGGAAAGACGATTGTCAAAGGCCTGGTGAACAAGAGCCCTGTAAGCTGTGCACACGTCCCAGTGGATGTCGGGCTCCAGGCACTCGATACCGAGTACCTGGGGGTCAGAGGCCTGAATTGAGCGATTGCAGGATGGGCATCTCGTGAAACGCCCTGCATTCAACATGCTCTGGGGGAGGCAAGGCCCCAAAGGGAGGTGAAGAAGATAAAAAAAATAAAGAACGGGGAGCAAGCGGAAAGTTGAATGTCTCTGCGCCTAGCTTCCAGGTCAGACACCGTCCGTGTAGAAAAAGGGAATGGGGTGAGGCGCCAGAAGGCGGAATCTCGGCGGCATTCCCATGCCCTGACAGCACCCCCACGCTATCCTATATTTAAGGGGGAAGCTCCATTTTTTGCTGCCAAAGGTTCCGGTAAAGTCCCCATGATGGGGGACGCCCACAAGGATGGAGGAAAGGGGACAGGAGGCATGAGTAGTAATGGCGTCAAAATGCCTAGTGAATAGCCTACCCATTGCATCAAACACATCTGGGCTATCTACATTGGGAGCATATATGCTCAAAAACAATCTTGCAACAGTCAATTATACTCAACAAATATGCATACCTATCCCCGGTATCCAATTTTCTTTCAATGCATTGGAAACTCAATAAGTTATGTAACAGGTTAGCT
This sequence comes from Ambystoma mexicanum, assembly GCF_040938575.1. Lineage (NCBI taxonomy): Eukaryota > Metazoa > Chordata > Amphibia > Caudata > Ambystomatidae > Ambystoma > Ambystoma mexicanum. Next base: position 103,612,257 of record NC_090928.1, read on the forward strand.
ACTTCATGGCCATAGTTGGAATAAGCAGTGAAGTATCTATTTGTAGAACAGGATTGCTAAACTTGATGTGGTCACTGAAATGTTTGTTTCTAGCAGAAACAATTGTCTGCTTCAGATCAGTAAAAAAAGTCTCTGACCTTCCACTTTGCTAGATACAACATTCAGTAGCTGATGGATTTAGCCCATAAAGCCTTTTATACCGCTTTAGATGTCTTCCTTGCCCTCTTACAGGGAAGACAATCACCAAAATGTCAGTGGTAGCGGAAGTGACATCGCACACCCAATGACACCACAGGAAGTGATGTTCTACAACCTTTGACCGTGATGTCATCACATGAAATAACATAAGCTGTTGTAAGCTTATATTTAATAAAATACCAAACTGGTATTAAAGAAGTCATATGACATTTTAGATAACAAGCACATTTTAACTAGGGTGCTGCCTTAATATGCTATGAAGGGGGTCATGATATGATGGGGTAGACCAAATCAAACTAACAAAGGCCAGGGGGCACTTACCTATATATGCTACAACAGGCTCATATGGACATTTACTGCCATCGAATACCTGTCACAGATGCACACCCAGTCTGGTAACCATGTGCCAAGTAAAGCCACACATTCCCAGGTGCTGCCCCAATACATTATGCAAAGCATATCCTCTATTTGAGGATGCTGCCATTGTATGCCTGTTATAGCCTTACAGAAACTTCCACTAGAATATTGTTCTAGTGGAACAACTTCTTTTTTGGTTTGTTTATGGGGTGTGGCTAGAAGACTGATGAATACTCGCATCAATAGATTGCATAGAAAGTTGCTTTACATTTTCTTAACTTTATTAAGATTATATTTTACTAAGATTGAAGTGTGGTCTATCATTATAGTTATTAGGTTTGTTATAGCCTTACAGGCTAGGTACAGTCAACATATAATAGTTATAGCTTTATATATCCAGTTGGTTCTATCATATGCCAATTGCATCCTCAAATGTCCAGTAATTTTACCCAATGTCAGTTAATGCCTCATACACCTGGTATGGTCACCATATGTAAGGGAGAGCCTCACATGTTTAATTGCTGCCGTCATATGTGAAGGCAAGTCTCAAATGCTCCAGCAATACCATTCAAAGCCTTATTTAGATGGTATAAGGTACCATATGTGCAGCAGCAAGTGTAATTAATTCCATCACGTGCCACGCTCAACCTCCATAGTTCCTTATATGCAGGGCATCTTTACCATGGATGGTGTGCAGCCACAAGTGTCCCACTAAATGACAATGAATGCATCATGCAAATTGTATGCCACTACATTAAATGTGCAGCCTCATGCCCAGATGGTGCAGTCTAATGCCAATAAAACTGCACTTATTTACCCATGTGAGAAACCAGAAGGTGTCTCATCCACTAGTCCCCGGGGATCTTTCATCCAGGTGCTCAGGACATGGCGATCGCTTTTGGATCCAGTTCCAGGGGGTGGACCATTCCGGGAGGAACCCCTGGGTGAGGGGTCTTCGGGGAGTGGAACACAGATGGTGAGACAGAGGATCCCCTTCCCCGTAACACCTTTACCCCATCCTGCCCTGTAGGCTATTTAGGAACCCCCCCTCTCCCTCCACCACCCTTTACAACACAAACACTTCTCACGAACTGCCCGCTATGAGAGAAACCAGACTAAGACCTGAGCCGTATACCTGACGTGTCCCAATACAATGGTCGGGCAATTACTGACCATCACATACACCTGACCTCCATTAAGCTTCCCGGCACGGATAATAGATGGAGCACGAGAGCACACTCTGAGCAAGGAAAAGCACACGAGGAAATAGCAGTTTCGAAACAGCAGCTGAACGAGAGAAGAAAGACGACAAAACTGAAGGGGATCACAAGGAGGGAAGTTCCCTTAACCTTTTCCAAGAACAAAGCAGCATCAGTGAAATCAACGCAGTCAGTGAGTTGGGGAGACCGATACAAGACCGGTCTGTGTTGAAGCCAAGGTTGCAAGCAGCAATAATGTTTGTCGTGTTGCATGAGGCCCTCTGAAATAAGAGACTTTGAATGGCAAAGAGACTTTGGCACAGAAGGCCCTGATGTTGAAGTTTTGAACTACATCCAGAGACTGTGCTAAGCTCGAGTGTGCCGCACTAAAAACGTGGGGAAGGGAAGACAAAGGCTCGAATATCCTGACATATCATTTTTTGAACACTTTTCTTTTGCATAACATTGTTTCCCACACTATTTGTATTTAGAAGGGTTGGCAATATGTTTATTAGTATAGGCCCTTTTGTTTTGACAGACTCCACTAGGACTGTGTCATTATTATTTGATGGTCGTAGCTGCTCCCATCTTTAGATTTAGGATTAGATGGGCGTTTTTCAAACCCAATTGAAGTTCAATAAACACCCTTGAACTGTGATCACTTGTGTGTGTCTTACTGTTGGGTACCATGCCTTCCTTACACTCATATGTCTTACATTATCCCTCACAACTGGCAATGCTGTACAGGGGAGATGTAGTCCAAAACATCAGATGAGGGAAAGTGGCAGGCCACTGAATCAGGTGATGTGCAGCCTCCTATGTACATTTGCTGGTGTAATTTGCCAAGTATGACCTCGTATGACCCAGAAATGCCAGTTTATGAGAGAGTGATGGAGGAAAGGGCAGACAAGAGAGAAAGGAAGATCAACAGAGGTGTATAGTGGAGAGAGAGGGCTTGTATGGGGCAAGAGAAATGATAAATCGACTGATGCAGTGGGGGAAAAGTGAAGCTTTGAGAAGGAAAGAGGGAGAGGGAGAGTAAGAGACAGTAATAAGAGGCGTGCATTATGGAGTTCATCAGTGAGTGCAGTTAGGCACCCTACCTTATCGGCAGCCGGTTGGAACAGAATCTGCTTTTGAAGGAGCTTTATTTATATTTAATTTTGGACAGTATTTTGAACTTTTTTGGAAACATTTCTTGGCCATGCCCCTTTGATGCCAAAATCCTTCAAAAGCTGCCTGACGCATGCATAAGCACGCGTGCATCACGGAGTCCATAAGTGAGCGCTGTTAGGCACCCTACCTTATCGACTCTGCCGGTTGGAACAGAGTCTGCTGTTGGAGGAGGTACGTTGGATGTGGACTTTCACTACACTCCTATGTGAATTCTTTGAACTGGAACTGCGTACTTATTTATTTAGATTTAATTTTGGATGGTATTTTAACATTTTTGGGAATGTTTGTTGGCTCGCCCCCTTGCTGCCAAAATCCTTCCAAAACAGCCGGTTGCCCGCTTCAGAGTGCATCAGTGAGTGCAGTTAGGCAGTCAGGTAGTCGGGTGGCAGGAACAACAACATTGGAATTATTTTTTTGTTAAAATATTTTAGTTTTTAATTTATCATTCAGCTCAATTGACATTGCAAGCCATCACAGATTGTTAATTGCTGTCATTATAAGCTTTTGTTGATAGATCTAATAATTTATACCGGAAAGTCATATGCTTTCACATTGAAGTTAGCTATGCCCAGGAAGGTGCGCCTCGACCAAGTCAATGAAAGCTCAAGTCAAACGTCTGATATATGTGCGAAGGACGGAGTCACTGAAGAAACCGACCTGCGCAAACTCTTGCGTGCAAAGTCTTTGACTTCAGATATCAGGTACTACTGGGTCAATTTAAAATTTAAAAACAACTTGTGAAGTAGGCCCTGGATCAGATCTTGGAGGCGGCGAACTTGGGCCTCCAGTTAAATAATATGCCTTACAGAAGCAAGAACTTCTGAGAGATTTCACAGAGATATCGGACTTTGCGCTGGTGGCGGAGCTCCCTCATATGGAGCTGGAGGCGATATTTCAGGAGAGACTACCTGTGGTGTTATCTCTGCCTTCTCGAATAGGAGATTCTGATATTCCACTTACTGCTCACTTAGTGGAGGGCCAGATTGGCCATACTGTCGCTGCTCAGGTTCACATAGGGATGCTTGACATGCTCCCCCGTTTTACCTTTTAGAGACATCTTACTGGCAAAGGACCACGCTTAGATAACAACTAAAACTGTGGACCTAATGTCTAGTAATAAGGAAGGGCAGCAGCCGGTATCATTAAGGCAGGTATCGGTTGAAACAGTTCTTGTACAGGACATGCAACCTCTACTAATCTATTCCCCTCTCGCCTTAAATTAATCGCCGTCTCCTATATTATATACAGATTCTTTAAAAACATCATCCAGCTCTTTCGGTTTCCTTCGAAGTTCCTTTGGCCTGAACCAAGGGCATTCTCCCTTGGTAGAGGTCACCTTAACAGCTATGAATACTGCTTTAATGGCCTTGGTGAAATTATATGAAGCGCTGAATAGGAAAATAGCGGAACAATTTGGTCTATTATCCACTCTAGTAACAAAAACAACTATTATGGAATCACATTTATTCCAAGGGGATTCCAAGACACTGGATGGTAGTAGCAATGTAATATTGGTGGCTTCAATTATGGAATTACCCTTGGTAGTGAGTGACTTAGAACTCAAGCATCCTATTTTATAAGTGATCTTATAGTGGATGCTCAACTACAGCATATTCGTGATGATGAAAACCAGAGCAGTGAAAGCATTATATTCCAAAGTACAGTGAAGGTACTTGAGGAGCCTCTGCAACTATTAACAGAACCAGTTTTTTTAAAAATTCAAAGAGTAAAGGAATATTGACAGCGGCCCAAATGGGAAAAAAGACTAAAAACCAGAGACTACTCTCAAGATCATTGTTATTTGACTCTAGAAAATTCTTCCAAGATTCCTCCAGGCTAACTTTGGGAAATCTGCCAAATAAAGGAATTAGAGATTGTGGATGACATTCAATCTTTTAAATCCTCCCAAGAACTTGAGGTAATAGTTGAATTATTGCAGGAGGCGGATCATTTGAACCTTACTGTTTATACGGATAGAGATTATTTTCCGCATAGAACCTAGTGGCACGCAACACCATAATTCTGATGGGAATAAGGGTTCTAATAAACCAGCAAGGACATTTTAATGACATGGCTGATTTAAGGCTAATTTAAGTAACTCGTCTTTTAGGGAAGTATTTGTCACTCTGGAACAGAGAAGGAATTGTCTTTTAAAAAACAATAAGCAACCAAATAGAACCCATCATGACCGCTCCATATCTGGGGAAGATCGAACGCATTACACAGGAAATCATTCGATCACCAACAAACAATCTGACCCAGATGTGGGGACAACAGGATAAGGGTCGAAAGGAATCGAGACACCAGTCATTACTCCGGTCTAGTCAGAAGCACCCCCAGGACTCTTTCTTCTTATTCCTAAAGTGGCCCTAATAACTATTATAGCCTTAGATTAGAAAGTAGAGGAGGAATTTATGAAGGGTTTATGCTAACTAGGTCGAGCATTTTAAATCTCTTCCCCGGGATTGCAGGAGATCCAATCTTCAGATATTGCCCAGGCCAAATTCCTTAGTGATTACGACCTGGGAAAGTTAAGGCTGCTGATTAATTCTTGGTTGGTTACGAAGATACTATTGGGAGCACCGAAACACCTTTTACATCAAGGATTTATATTGAATGAGAACAAGTTACTTCTTACCTGGTAAAGTTCTTTCGATTGGATGTTCCTCCAACGTATTCCTCATCTTAGATGTATTCTATCCAGCTTAGCTGCTCTTCGGAAAATTTTTCGGTATAGGGCGCCGTGCGTCAATGTCGTCGAGTCGATAGTCCCTCAAGGGCCTTCGTCGAGGGTGACGTAATCGGGTGTATAAGTAGCATACGTGGCGCCCGTTGGCCTCTGTTCTGTTTTTCCCCTCTTTTGTATCTGTGATCTTGTACTGTGTAGATTGTGCCGGCAGACAGGTATCAGCCTTGCGAGATTTGAGATGGCAATAACCCGGAAAAAATCTATAGAGGGGTAGGTTGGGAGGGCGATGAGGAATACGTTGGAGGAACATCCAATCGAAAGAACGTTACCAGGTAAGAAGTAACTTGTTCTTCGAGTGGATTGTGTCCTCCAACGTATTCCTCATCTTAGATAGGCTTCCAAAGCAGTATTTTGCATAGTTCCTCTGGAGAGGGGTCAGATTTTTTTTTAAACTGCCCTTAGATGGCAGAGTAAAGCACTGCTTTTCCAGAAGTTAGCTCCCTAGACTGGGAAGCATCCAGGTTATAGAATTTTGAGAAGGTGTGAAGCGAAGACCAAGTTGCTGCTTTGCAAATGGACCTTATAGGGACACCTCTTTGAAGGGCTGTGGAAGAGGCGATGCCTCTGGTGGAATGAGCTCTTAACCCTTCAGGTGGGACTTTTTGTGCTAGTCTGTAGCATTCTGAAATGCAAAGCACGATCCAGCACGAAATTGTTTGTTTTGTTACTGATTGACCCAGCTTTCTTCCAGTGTAGACATCTGGTTGTCCACTCGAAGTCTAGAAAGCCTAGAGATGTAAAAGCTTAAAGCTCTTTTTGGGTCCAGTCTGTGTAGTCTTTCTTCCTCATTAGAAGGATGAGGTGGAGCATGGAATGAGGGTAAAACAATTTTCTGATTTAAATGAAAATCAGATATTACCTTCGGTAAAAATGATGGTTTAACCCTCAACACAACCCTGTCCTTATGGAACACAGTATAGGGTGGCCCATTAGATAGTGCCTGCAATTCGCGCACTCTTCTTGCTGATGTTAGAGAAACTAAAAATGCTGTTTTCCATGTTAATAATCTTAATGGACACGTGTGCATAGGCTCAAAAGGGGCACACATCAAGAATTTTAATACCAAATTTAGATCCCAAATCGGTACTTGAAATGGGTGAGGAGGAAACGCATTAGTGAGACCTTTTATGAATTGTGTTATCAAAGGAATTTTGAAGTAGGAGCATTATTCCGATGAGCGCTTGAAGATGGAAAGCGCAGCAAGGTAACCTTTTATTGTTCTGATATTCAGACCTCTATGTGCTAGGGTCAGAAGGAAAGATAGTACTTCCGGAATAGAACATAGAAAAAGATTGACATTCTTTTCCCTGCGCCAGTTGCAAAACGTTTTCCAACGGCAACGGTACAGAGACTTTATTGCTGGCCTTCTTGCCGAAAGCAACACCTCCATAACATCATCTGGAAGGTTCCAATCCCTGTATCTCAGCCTTTCAGATACCAAGCATGAAGGTTGAGTGTTCCGACCTCTGGGTGGAGAACCTGACCTTCTATTTGAGAGAGAAGGTGCTCTCTCTGAGGAAAAGGTACTGGAGGACAGATGGACATGTCTAGAAGGTCCGGATACCACATTCTCCTGGCCCAATCAGGGGCAATTAGGATCATGTGGTTCCTGAAGCGTCTCAGCCTCCTGATGACTTGAGGAATGACGGGAATCGGAGGGAACGCGTACAATAGTGGGAAATTCCACTCCACCACAAACGCGTCCCCCAGGGCTCCTCTCGGGGGAAATTCCCTTGAGCAATACCCTTTGCATTTTCGGTTGGTACTGGTTGCGAATAGGTCTACCTGAGGGGTTCCCCAAAGGGTGAAGATCTCTTGAATGACTTCCTGAGCCAATTCCCATTCGTGGGACACCATGCTCTGCCTGCTCAGAGCATCTGCCGTCATATTCTCTTCCCCGGCTAGATGAATTGCTGTTAAAGAGATTCCCTCTTGAATCGCCCAATACCAGAGCTGCATTGCCTTTCTGCACAGGGGTAGTGACCCCACACCTGCTCTTTTGTTTAGGTAGTGCATGGCCACTGTGTTGTCCGTCATTATCAGGACATTCTTTCCCCTGACGGATGGAAGGAAAGCCTTCAGCGCTACTGTGATTGCCCTCAGCTCCAAAAGGTTGATATGTAGTTTGGACTCCGATGGAGACCAGCGACCGTTTGTCAAATCGTTGCCATGTGCTCCCCACTCCAGGAGTGAGGTGTCCGTCACTACTGTGATATCCGGCCATGGTTGCCAAAAGGGTTATCCCTTTAAGATGTTCTCTGCACAGGTCCACCATAGAAGGTCTTGTCTGACCTTGTTCGGAATATGAAGAAGATCCTTCATTTGACCCGATAACTGGGACCACCGAGTCTTTAGGGCCCATTGAAGGGATCTCATCCTCAAGCATGCCTCTGGCACCAGACAAATGCAGGATGCCATGAGGCTGAGCAACCTTAAAAAGTCGTAAGCCTGGAGATTTTGGGCATTTTGGAATTTTTAAACCATCTGAAGAACGTCTTGAGCCCTCCTCTTGGGAGGCGAGCTCTTTCTCAAGGATGTGTCTAATACAGCTCCTATGTATTGAAGCTGTTGGGAAGGTGTCATTTGAGACTTCTTTAAGTTGAGGGAGAAGCACAGTTTGTGGAGGAAGTGGCAGGTGACTTTCAGATGATCCAAAGCTTGCTCAGCAGAGTGCGCTCTGATCAGCCAGTCGTCCAGGTAGGGGTAGACATGAATCCCCCCTCTCCTGAGGTGCGCTGCCACCACTACCATTAACTTGGTGAAGACCCTCGGGGCGGAGGTCAACCCGAATGGCATGACTCGAAACTGATAGTGTGAGTCGTCAACAACGAACCTCAGGTATTTTCTGTGCTTGAGATGAATCGGCACATGAAAATAAGCATCCTGGAGGTCCAATGACACCAACCAGTCCTGGAGTTGAAGGGCCTGAAGGATCTGAGAAAGAGTAACCATTTTGAACTTGTCCTTCCTGAGGAACTTGTTCAAGCTTCTTAAGTCCAAGATGGGTCTCAGTCCTCCGTCCTTTTTGGGGGATCAAAAAATACGGGGAGTACCAACCCTTGTTCCTCTCCGCTGCCGGTACTGGTTCTATGGCACCTTTCTCCAGCAGGGTTAGAACTTCCTGCTGTAGGAGTGGATTTGGAAACTTCAACGGGTGTCTCCCTGGTGGATTGCTTTGAGGTTGCTTTAGAAAAGGAAGGCAATAGCCTTGGGCTATTATTTCTAGAGCCCAAACATCTGAAGTAATGGCTCGCCATTTTTGCAGATGCTGCGACAGCGTGCATCCTACAGATGCTTTGTGGTGCAAGTCCTCAAAGTGGTTTTGTGGCGGATGTTGCAGCCGTTGATGGCAAAGAGGCTGCAGCTGGAGCTGGCTTAGCACGTTTTCCTCGTCCACCACGAGTGGCTTTTCTTTGGCCCCTTTGACTGGCCATTCCTCTCGTCTTCCCGTATGAGGTATAATAACTATAGGATCGTCCCCTCCACGATTGTCCTTGCGCACAAAAAGACTGAGGTTGCCTAATAGCAGCTCCTAAAGATTTGGCCGCTGCTTTTGAGGTCTGCAACCTCTCAAGGCTCTCGTCAGCCTTGTTGCCAAAAAGGTGAGACCCGTCAAAGGGCATGTTCAAGAGGCGGTTCTGTACGTCCGGTGCAAAACCAGACTTCCGTAACCACACAAACCTGCACATTACCGTGCTAGTGCCCATGGACCTGCTTACACTATCCGCAGTGTCCAATCCAGATTGAAGGGATTCCTGCATGGCCTCCTTTCCATCTCCAACGATGGCTAGGAAACCTTCCCTTTCTTCCGCTTCTGGTATGTGCTCTGCCGCCATTGCGATGCACTCCCACAGTGTGTACGAACATTTTGCCAAGGCACATGTGGAGTTGGCAGATTTTAATGCCATGCTCCCGGCTGAAAATACCTTCCGTGCCCAACCATCCACATGCTTATCGTCCCTGTCTGGAGGGATAGACGGGTACGCAAGTTTGTTGGAAGCTGTGGCTGTCTGTATGACCAAACTCTCGGGAGTTGGATGTTTTGACAGATAGCCGGGGTCGCTACTGGATGGGTGGTATTTTGATGTTAGGGATTTATTCACCGGAGGAATAGAATCCGGAGTTTCCCAATTCTTGGCCACCCTGTTTTGTAAGGCTACATGAAAAGGTAAAACTTGGTCTTCAGTGGGACCATAATCCAATATGACGTTCAAATCGTCCTGGACGAATTAGGCTGTTGGTTTAGCCCATCCCAAGTAGTCTACCACCTTTATCATTAATTGATGATCAAATGGACTGGCATGCTCTCCTGGATCTGGTCTACCAAAATAATTCTCAGGAGAGGCATCAATGCCACTTGCATTATGTAAGGACTCCACCAAATCCTTCATCCTGCTTTCTTCCGATATTAAGCATTCTGGGACATTTTGGGTGCCATATTCCAACCCAAAAGGTACATCTTCCTCTTCGGATCTCTCCCGATCCTCAAAAATTGAGGTCAAGGATTTGAAAAACTCCTTCCTAGGCAGAGGCTTGAAAACCTTCTCTGGGAGAGGAGGAGGAGGAGGTGTAATACTAGATTTTGAAGAAGATACATGTCTATCAGTTTTCTCCTTCTCCTTTCCTAGCTGCCCTGGCTTGGTTGGAGCCTTTGGTGCCGAAGGTTTCGGCGTCGACGTCGATAAAGGCATCGACGGCGTCGATGACATCGTGGTCGTTGACAGGGTCTGCTTTGAGGGCGTCGACACGGCCTTCAACAGTTTCCCCTTCGAGGTGTGGAAGGTCTCGGATGGCGTTGGTGACTTTGAGCGGTCGACTCGACTCGAGCATTTTTAGCTCGGCGTCCTGGAAGGTTCTCTATCCTTCCTTTTACGATCAGCCGGGCTCGAGGGCGCGCGGACATTATTTCTTCTCGTAATATTATATTTCCTGACAGAACTCGAGGCGCGCCAAATGCCCGAAGCAACGTACTGTGAAAAAACGGAACTGAGGCCAATGGGTGCCGCGCGTGCTACTTATACACCCGATGACGTCACCCTCGACGGAGGCCCTCGAGGGACTATCGACTTGACGACATCGACGCACGGCGCCCTCTGCCGAAAAAATTTCCGAAGAGCAGCAAAGCTGGATGGAATACATCTAAGATGAGGAATACGTTGGAGGACACAATCCACTCGAAAAATAACTACTGAACTTCAAATAGTAGGGGCCAGGGTGAGTTGTCTTTACAGCACAGATAGAAGAGAGCCTCTACACCACTCCCGAGGATCTCTTGCTATCAGGGGCAATCTACAAGACCTTGGTAGAGTAAGATCTTAGTATCTGCGCAAATTCAGAAATATCATAAGCGCTCTCAGTCACTGGTGGATCCACGACTGAATAATAGACATTCCCAGAATGAATGTCTGCCCAAGACTGGAATACAAAAACTGAATCTAGCGGTTTGGAATACAAGAGTCTTCAAGCATTTATTGACTGATGAGAATCTGAGAGGCCGGGACATAGTTATGCTCCAGGCAACTTGGTTCTTAAAACCCCCAGTTTGGAAGGGCTACACCTTTCTCCTGATCCGAGCAGTCAAAGTTAACAAAGGAAGGCCTTCGGCTGGATTATTGACCGCTTGTAGGAAATGTGCAGGCTTTACCCTGGACTGATGGGCCTATCCTAATTCATTCACACAACTCACAAAATTCATATGTCCTGTTGGTCAGTTTGCCCTTTTAAATTTGTACTGGAATCATGCAGCAATTACTGATGTTTTTGGAAGGCGTAGATCGAATGCTGGACCTAATTATGCTAGATTCCACTATAACATCTACAAATCAGAGAGGGTGACCTCAATATTCAATGTATTATGCGGTACATTCGGATTTAATAACTAATTCAGCAAAAAGATGGCTAACTAATGGAAAATCGTGATTTCATCAGGTTGAATGGAGCTTAAAAAAGAGATATACAACCTAGGCCTAGATGGAGTAGGAATAATCAGGCCTCCATTATTTTTTATATACATGTTCAAAGAAACATCTTTATTCCCATGAAAGACGACTCCAACCCATAGTGACTATAATTTACTATGGCTAACATGGGACTTGCCTATGGTAGCCTTAGAACTGGTCCACTATGGGTTTAATGTGGAGATTACTAGTGGGAGGAATAGATTTAGGTAGACTCCCTCATCTCTGCAAAAATTAAATGAATGCATAAGGAATGAGTATTAATTACTTAATCAAGATGTAACAAACTCTGCAGGTTGCTATGGGGCAGCTATGAGTCTATTTACACAGCAAAATAAGAGTGGCTGTAAACCGGTATTCAAGCATAAGCATGTCTTTGATATCAATATCAAAGACAGGAAAACGCAATTAAGGAAAAACATTTGCGCAATCTCCCATTTAGATGGGGCACCAAGATCCTCGATCATCCAGAAGTTAAAGCTTGGATATAAGAATTGGTTGAAATACCACCATGATTTTATGTACTAACAGGAAGGGAAGCATATGTTACACACAACAGTGTCTAAAAATAGTGCCCAGATTTGGGCCCTATTGAATAAAATGTTTACTAATGTCCAACTTGCTATCCAAATTAATCAAATTCAGGAGACAGCTTGGATCCAATACTTCCAGGACTTGTATACCTCTCGTCAGGTCATACAGAGTAAAGATAGTGACACACGGACCACCAAGACTTTTTTAGTTTTCGACCGGGAGGATATATTTCAGCAGATACAAAAGTTGAGTACATCTAGGGCACCAGGTCCTGATGGTCTTACAAACTATGTATTAAAGGCTCATCCCGAGGCTTGGGCTAACATTCTCTTCTAGATTTTCACCCAGTTAATAAATACAAAGCAAATTCCCCAGTCCTGGAAGAAATCTATCATTATTCCCATATTTAAGAAGGGAGGTCAAGAGTTGCCAGAGAATTATCGACCAATTGCTCTTTTGGACACCCCGGTTAAGATCTTTGCCCGACTGCTCCTCTGGCATTTCAATCGATGAATTCAAGGTGACTCCCTGGGGGACAGCCGTCAATCAGGTTTTTTGCCCCAGGTTTAGGTACCTCAATAAATCTCTTGGCGCTTACCTTGGTTAAGAAGAGAGTCATTGAATCAGGCCAAGCAATATATATGGCCTTCATAGACTTCAAAATGGCTTTTGATTCAGTTCCTCGTGAACTTTTGCTGTTAAAGATGGAAGAGGCAGCATGTCCGGCACACATTCTGGCATTTGTTTCAAAGCTGTATATGGGTACGCTGATACAAATTAGACTGAACCAAGGAGGACTCTTATCATAATCTATTCTGACATCAAAAGGCATCAAGCAGGGATGTATTTTGGCGCCTGCAATTTAAACTTTTTTATAGCTGATACTGGCCTCCACTTGGAAAGCGTAATTCTTATCCAACTAAATTGGGATCTGTTCGCCTACCATAGTTTTATATGCAGATGGACTTGTTATTTTAGATAAAACTTTGATGGGATTACAAAATGTATTATTCGCCCTCGAATATCATTTAAACAAGAATCATCTAACTATTAAAGTAGAGAAATCTAATATTCTCATATTAATTGCAAAAAAAGGTTTTTTTTGAGATGCCCTTTTGGTTTTTTTTTATGTAAGAGACATTTGGTAATTGTGGATGAGTATCGTTATTTGGAAATTAATATTTGTATTTGTATTTATTTAGATTTAAATAGCGTTTTAATCCAAAGCGCTTTACATGAGGAACAAGCAAATACAACAAGCAAAACACGACATTGAATCAAACCAGAAAACAGTACAAGGGACAATTTACATTATTGATGAGATTAGCGCAAGTGGAGGGGAACCAAAGTGAGAGAGGGGGGTAGGAGTTATCCTGAGCAATGAGAATGCCATTTCTATATTGCCGGCAATAACTGAATTACTGGACATGAATGCAGACAGTTTCTTGCATGGAAAGAAGTCTGTGTGCATATAATGATGGAAGCAGGCATCTCATTAGATCTGCTTGAATATCATCCTGACAGAGCAAAGATAAAGTTCTGGCAATATGATTGGAGGTTGCTTTGGGACCAATGCAATAAGTATTATAATTTTAAGAATGCTCATTTTGAATTGAAACCTTTTAACAACCAGCTGCTCATTTTATTACGTTTCTGCCATCAAAACTGAGAGCACTGTTTTCCAGATTTCGATTCAATTTATGGCCAACTAAAGAGGTATTGGGGTGAGATAAAAAAGAAGTCTGATGGGTGAAAGAAGTTGCTGGTTCTGTAAAAATCAGAACCACTTAGAGACTTTGAAGCATTTGGTGATGCTGTGCCCATATCCACTCCCTCAAAGAAAGTTGTTTTTGCAGCACCTTTTTAAGTAATATAGAGATTTAACACCTGACATGTTATGGGAGACGATTTTTATTGGCAATCGTACAACTAACATTTTAGCAGCAATGGGCTATTAAAGTCCATCCTCGAGAATAGAGTGCCTGAAAGATGGTGGAACTTTGGTTTTTCTGCCAAACTATGGCATGCACCTAAAAATGCACATTCCTTGAACCCCCATGTCTATTTTGTTATATCTTGTACTCTATTGCTGTCAGTTAAAACCTGTTTCTTGACATGTTACTTTACATGTCTTCACTTTTTACATTCTTTCTAAATAGCTTTCCCTTTTGTTACCTTTTCCATTTCTTGTGTCCATCAGTTCTTCCTTCTTGCGGATACCTCTCATTTAGTCTTCACCTAAGTTTGCTGCTACTTCATCACACTGCTGTTACATTTGTTACTGCATTAATCCGTACCTGCCACACAATTTTCTATCTCTGCTTCCACCTCTTTTTCTGTGCTACAACCTTCCGTCTTTCTCTCTGCTGCTCCTGCAGAATAAGGTTCTAATAGCTAGTATGCAACAAATGTAACGTTCAACTGCGACTATAACTTTTTTGGTTTACTATTGCACCTTTTAGGCACATTCTTAGACACATAGTTAATGTCAGATATGTATATTTGTATGCTACCAGTTTGCTTAGGGAGCAAAACGTAGCTCGTGGTAGCTTTTAGTGTCAAGCTAACCAGGCCCTTCTAGGCCTTAGTCTGGAGCTAAACAGCTCCCCGCAATGTCGAAACCTGCACTGTCTCATGTCATCTGTATCCATATATATATGACATTAATGTCACTGTAAAATACGTTCATGCCTGTGCTTACAATATATGCCAGCTTGATGCCAGTGTGCAAAACCCCAGCAAACACACACATTAGATTATGAAAGAAAGCGTCTATGCTGCATAGAATACCACTGTAGTGGTTTCACAGTGCAAAGGCTTGTATGTGGTGTGGTGTTATTGTGTCCACACTGGGGTTATCCAGACTGTGGTCTGTAACGAAAACGAAAAGGCAGAAAGACGGCAAGGGAGGGGAAAAGCGGGTGCCGGTTTATACTTACAGATAGAGTTTTGGAGATAGGCATGTAGGGCTGATAGTAGGAATAATGCTTGTGGCCAAAGTTAGGGATGTCAGTTTCTGGTGTTATAATTGCGAGAATAAATGTCACTGATATATGTCCTTCTAGTGTCCTTGTCGAATGGAATGTATTGCCCGATACCATTTGTTAGCGTCATTAATGGTCTTTTCCAACATCTCACTAAGTTATTGTCCTACAGGAGAAGACGTGTTCAGCCAGTGCCTTATCATTACCCTCTGGCACCTTGCACTCGACGCATGTAGGCCCGTCATGGTTGCTTCGTTCATTAGGGCCTATTTGTATGAGTCTGTTACAAATAATATGGTAATGTTTAAGCGGAGTATAAAATATTACTCCATCACATTTGCTTGCGTCATAATTGTGCCTTTTGTACTTGGTCAGTTTTATTCGTTAGCCATAGGAGGAGACCGGGATGAACAGCGCATTTACAGCAACCTCTGACACATCACAGGGAGCACAGGTATGCCACTGTTGGTTGCTTTATGCATTAGGTCGTTGGGTCTCTGGTGTTACCATGGAGAGCATGCATGTCCCCGATATTGGTCCATGTAGTGTATATCCCTAGAGGAATGTACTGCCCAATGCCATTTCCTTGTGTCATAAATGCAAGTTTGCCACATATCTCATTTAATTTCTTGTCCTTAGGGTAATAATTTGTTATTTTTTATAGCACCTTCGCCAAAGCGATGTCCATAGAACATAAAATACAATAATCAGCCAACCAGTTTGTACTCCTTTATCGACCTCTGAAGTATTAAAGGCTGAGATGGCCTTGCCAGGATTTGAACCGGCAACCTGCAGATCACACTCAAATCCAAGTAGCAAGCGCTCAACCCACTAAGATATCTTAGCAGCTAAGGATGAGGCTGTGATGGCCAGTGTTTTTGCAGGACCATCTAACAAATCGTAGGGAGCACAGGTATGCCACTGAGGAATGCTTTGTACTTTTTGACAAAGTGTGAAGTGTGTATGTATTTTGAACAAGTCAGGAACCTGCAATTAAATACTATGGATCTTTCGAACTGCTATGTGTAGATGCACAACCAAAAAACAGATATTCACACAGTACAACCATTTGACTTATTTTTCTATTTGTCTATTTTAATTGTCGTAGCCCGAGTTGTTCTCACCCGCCATAGAAGAAAACAAGGTTAAATATCAAGGAACTGTCCATGAACTTGTTTAAATCACTTCTGTAAAGTGTAATTAATGAGTATACAAATAATTGTTAAGAAGTGTAAATGTAGTTTCTAGAGATATTGCATACCATTTACAATTTCTAATTGTATTACTTTCAGAGGCCTAGGAAACAGGAGAACAGGAAAACAGACCACACCACAAACGAGGCGCACGCTATCCAATGATTGGGAAGAATTGATGTTGCAGCAATCCGAACCTTCATGCAATTTAGTCATGAAGGAGGCCCATGTGCAGTGGCATGAATTCAAGGTAAATACCAGCGCACAGCCATTGAAGGTAATCCAGGATCATTGCTGCTCCTCAATGTATCCTCTGCAGCTGCCATTAAGAGAAGAGGTAACCGTATTCCGAGCCGATGAATAGCTAACGCAATACACACCTTCAAAGGCACAAATAAATGCATGTTGCAAAGAGCAATTTCTCAATATCACCCGTCACATCACGTACACCAGAAGTATCCCTTTTTGAAGCTACAGAAGAGCTTCAGGATATTAGAGGTAATAAAGAAACTGATCCAGACTACACAAAAAGTCTAGTGTAGAAGAAATGTCTACCCCATTTGAGGTTGAAGAAATCGAATTGGCAAATGAAGGCATTCTGTGGGAACCTAAATATACTGTGTTTGAGGACTGCCTGATCCTGAAAAGCATCATATTAACTCTTGCTACTAGCTGTGGCAAACCACGGATTGATTTTAATAAAAATGAAATTGATACCAACTTGACAATTTAATGTACCTGTGAGTCAAATTTACTCCCAAGTAAGCTATTGTACCTTTAGCCATTTTAAACAGGGAGAGCGTTGGCACAGTCATTACATGACTTTTGGTAAGACCCAAGCTCAACAGCTCGAATTTAACCATATTACTTTTTCGACCTGCAACCCTTTCCATATCGGAGAGTTCGCTGAGCAGAGCCGGTATTGAAAATTCTGGATCTGTCAGGGTCATCATCATCATATCATCAGCGAAGGCCGCCATCTCGTGCTCCTCCTCACCAAATTGTATCCCCTTTATGTCTGAGTTTTGCCTAACAGATGTTAGAAGGGTTCTAGGTAGACTGCGTAGAGAAGTGGGGTCAAGGGACATCCCCGTCACGTCCCTCGTGAAATATGTACCTTATCCGATAGGTGAGAATTGAGAGCTGCATCGTGGGAGTACTGTAATTGGCCCCACCATGTTTACGAACTTAGGGCCCATACCCATACGTTCTATTGCCTCAAACAGAAGGAGCCATTTTACCCGGTCGAAGGCTTTTTAAGCATCAAGCGAAATCAGTACCGCCGGAACCTGACAGCGCTCTACTTTCTCTATCAGATGAGCCAGTCTCCTGGTATTTTCCCAGGTTTGTCATCACTTTATAGCCCCTGCTTGGTCTGTGATCACTACAGCTTTTCATGGTCCAATCAACCACTCCTTGGTATGTTGCATTTAGCAATTTGCTAAAATCATACATACTTTGGTTTTGCATTTCAACATTCTAAAATATTACTTTTTAAAACTTTTTTCGACTACAGTTAATAATGTCAAAGAACTCCAACATCAGAACGCCGAGAAAATGCCTCCTCCCGCCAATAGATGAGGCAAGCCTAAAAGAGTAGGAAGCACTGGGAAATTCTCTCAGAGAAAAATGCTTCGGTTGGCAGGTAGTGCAATATGGTCTTCCTATCCGTTGGTTTGCGGATCAAAGTTAACACTAATTTATCTTCTTCCGATTGAATTTTTACATGAAAAAAAAGGAATTTCAGTTTGACTACATGACATTGTGAACTTTAAATTTTCAAAATTAAACATATGCTTTCTAGACTTGGTGCAAATGCACAACCCAAAGAGTACTGTTGGGCGGAAGGGCGTGGCTTGGAGCGCCGCAATGAGGACGTCTCCCGGATAGCCTCCATTAGGAGCCAACTCGCTTTGTAATTTACCCAGCCCGGAGGACCCCTACCTAAAGTGATGCAGGGGACTATGCCTAAACCCATCAGGCAATCGCCACGCTGGAGCTGAAACGCTGAAGCCACCTCAAAGAGGAGAAATTCAGCGGACAGGCAGCATTGGGGCAGAGACAGAACAGAAATTGTAGATACGCAACTCACTTTGCAAAGAGCCCTTTGATTTCCCAACAATGTAACTAATGTTTCATCCCTTATTGAAACTCTGCCTTTGGATTTACCATCACTACATAGCATTCTTACTCATCTGAAATGTGTTTTGATCAATACTCCGTCGTCTGTGAAACACGATTCTGAAAAAAGCCGACACTATGTGAGAAACCAGAACGTGTCTCACCCACTAGTCCTCAGGGATCTGTCATCCAGTTGGCCACCAGGCCACGGCCATCGCTTTTGGGTCCAGTTCCTGGAGGTGGACCAGTGCAGGAGGACCATCTGGGTGAGGGGTCTTCGGGGAGTGGGTCGCCGGATGGTGAGACGCGGCATCTCTTTCCCTGTAACACCTTTACCCCCATCCTACTAGGTAGGATATTTAGGAACTCTACCCCCCCCCCCCCGTTTTACAACACATACACTTTCACAGGGACAGCTTGCTATGAGAGAAAACAGACCAACAACCGAGCAGTATACCTGATGTGTCCCAATACAATGGTCAGGCAATTACTGACCATCACACACAGCTGACTTCCATTAAACTTCCCCATACAGATAAAAGGCGGAGCACAAGAGCACACTCTGAGCGAGGCAAAGCACACAAGGAAATAGCAGTTTCGCGACGGCAGCTGAACAAGAGAAGACAGACAGCAAAACAGAAGGGGATCACAATGAGGGAAGTTCCCTTGACCTTTTTGACAAGGAACCGTTACTTTCCAAAAACCTCAAGAATAGGAAGTGTAAGACCAGGAAACCACGTTGAAGGATCCTGCATTGTGTGTCGGAGATACCTAGGGCCCTTCTGCGTCAATCAAGGTGGGGAGAAGCACCAGCCACCATGGCACCGTCCTTGGCTCCAAGAACAAAGCAGCGTCAGTGAAATAAACATAACCAGTGAGTTGGGGAGACCGATACAAGACTGGTCTGTGTTGAAGCCAAGGATGCCAGCAGCAACATTGTATGGCGAGCGCTGGAATGAACATTGTTAAAACACGCGAGAAGAGACGCAAGTAAAGTTGAACTGCAGATGAGTGATTGAACTTTAAAAGCAAGATACAATACCTTTGACAAAGTAGTCCGGCACCGATGGGTACTCAATCGAAGGTCTCTGTAAGGTATCCAGCTGAGAAGTAGCAAAAGTGAAAGTGAGAAAAATGTTATATCAAGTAGAGAAGGAGTAATTGTGAACGGAAGTGGTGCTGCGACTGATCAAGCAAAATCCCACGCACAGTTGAAAGTCTTCATCAAAATCGAAGCAGAGAAAGTTTGGAAAAGTAAATACATTTGGTCCGAACTGGGACGATGGAGACCAATTGAAGGTTTTGTGTTCAAGTGGGTCTGAGCCCAGTTGAGGAGAACCCGCGGTGAACAGTAAATCACCCGAGAAGGTGTATATGTGAAATACTAAGAAGGACCTTTAATGTTTGTCGTGTTGCATCAGGCCCTCTGAAATAAGAGACTTTGAATGGCAAAGAGACTTTGGCACAGAAGGCCCTGATGTTGAGGTTTTGAACTGCGTCCTCGTTCTAGAGAAGCCAGAGAGTGTGCTAAGCTCGAGTGTGCCACCTTGTCTAGTGCTGAAAACGTGGGAACGGAAGCCAACGCCTTGAATATCCTGACATTATTTCTTGAACAATTTTCTTTTGCATAACCTTATTTCCTACACTATTTGTATTTGGAAGTAAGGATTGGCAATAGGTTTAATAGTATAGGCCCTTTTATTTCGACAGACTCGACTAGGACCGAGTTATTATTTGATGGTTGTGGCTTGCTCCCATCTTTAGATTTAGGATTAGATAGGTGTTTTTCAAACTCTATTGAAGTTCAATAAACACGGTTGAACTGTGATCATTTGTGTCTGTCTTACTGTTTGATACCATGCCTTCCTTACATATATATTACAGAAGGAAATTGATCTTATGGCAATTACTGAGACATGGTTACATGCTGGAGCAGGTTCAACCTTGTCCATCGCCGTTCCTTCAGAAAATGCTATTCTCTCCAAGGACCGAAGCAGTGACAAGGTTGGAGGAGTTGCTTTAATTTCTATAGAGTATCTTAATATTCATCAAGTAGAAATTGTTAATCCGGAAGGCTGTGATTTAATTCACTTGAAACTCTTGATCAATTGCATCACCGCTTCAATATACTTATCTTGCATCGTCCTCCGCAGCGCATGCCTGATTTCGAGTTACCTCTGATACCTACCCTTTTTTCTTTACTGAAAACCAACCCCAAAATTATATTATTAGGAGATGTCAACTACGGGTTAGGAAATCTAGCAAACAATAGTGATGTTGCTATTGGAACAGGCACTGTCCAACCTTGGGTAGATTCCCTGGTTAGGGAATCTACCCACCGAGAGGGGCAGAGGCTTGACTGGCTTACTCAACTGAACATTCATATTCATGATATTAGGGTACATCAGTGCCCAAGGACAGACCATTTTGTTTTTTTTTTATATTCTTTCTTCACATAATTCAGTCCAATCCTCCAGCTAGGAAAAATATTGTAAAAATGCATAACCATCGTAAGCTGACAGAGGAAGCTATGCTTCCTCTGCTGCAAACTGATACAGTCCATCGCAACAGTTTGGCATCAGTGGATCAACTAGTTGACCATTAGGATACCGTACTCTCGGGAGCCGCTAATACACAGGCACCAGAGAACCTAAAAACGATGACTATGCAGCCTATTACTAACTCCTGCCTATTGCTCTTAGAGCATACAAAAGAAAGTGCCACAGACAAAGAGGCTAATTATAGTGTTATACTTCAATACAAGAATGCTATTATCAGTTTGAAGCAATAGCTAAGGCAAAATCTGTCACAGCAGCATTTATTTAAATCTTGAAAGATTAAGAAGCACCCAAAGTACGACCCATAACTACACTGGCGAAGGACCAAGGATGGTGTTGTGACATTCAAAATGCCTTGTTAAGTAAAGTTCACAAATTGTAGACTAATATCCTTGCTAGGATGGAACAATGTCCATGTCCTGCTTCAGCACCTTGCATACCTTTAATGGGTCATCCTCAGGTTTACATTTGTGCTTGTATCTGAGAAGGAGGTCACTGAAATCATTTCTGCCTTGAAGCCTATATCTTGCAAGGGTGATATCTGGCCTGCTGTCATGGTCAAGGAATGCTCTGCTGCACCAATTTTGATGATAACCAAATTCATTAACACCTCATTTGCTACATCAACTGTTCCATCTGTTATAAAAGAGGCCTCGATTACTCCACTTTTGAAAAAGCCAAATCTCTTTCCAGTAGTGGCTACAAATTACAGGCCAATCACAAATGTACCTTTCTGTTGGAAATCTTGGATCCGGTAGTGTATATTCAGGTGCAGCACTATCTTGGGGAGGTGGGCTTCCTTGGTCAAAGACAGCCCTGCTGGTCCTGAAGTCCAGAATGCTCAAGATG
Organism: Ambystoma mexicanum; assembly: GCF_040938575.1. Taxonomy (NCBI): domain Eukaryota; kingdom Metazoa; phylum Chordata; class Amphibia; order Caudata; family Ambystomatidae; genus Ambystoma; species Ambystoma mexicanum. The sequence continues at coordinate 103,634,132 of NC_090928.1, forward strand.
ATGGACTCTGGAAAAAACTACCCTACTGATGTTGCTCGAACTATCCGCGGCTTTTGATTTGGTGAATCATAAACTATTGTCACACAGACTCATAAGCTCTGCCAATTTCTCCCCGGAGGCGGCTGCTTGGGTAAATTCTTTTTTGACCGGTCGTATTGCTAGGGTTTTCTCTCAAGATAGTTCTGTCAATCCTGTAATGCTGGAGTGTGGGGTGCCCAAGGGATCCTGCCCACCTCCAACATTATAGAATGTTTTTACAAAACCTCTGTTTGCCATGCTGGATCGGAAAGCTATTTTCTATATGCACTATGCCGACGACACCCAGATTTTGCTTCAATTGTCAGGTTATCATGGGAGGGACACAGTGCTTATGAATGAAATTTATGCTGATATCCAAAGCTGGATGGCTCACAATTACCTTGTGTTTAATAACGATAAAACCTAGCTGATGATTATTAGAACATCTAATCATTTATAGAAAAATGGGAGAGGAGTATCAGAGCTTTAGAATTGCAGGAATTCATAAGGTTGCCATCAAGGTTAAAACTGTTGGAGTCCATTTAGACTCCAATCTCTCTATGAAGCCACATGTCAATAGCATAGTGTCCAGCTGTGCCTACTATCTTGAGCTGCTATGACAAATTCAGCCACTTTCTGTCTAAAGCTAGCTGTTCTATCATTGCCAGAGCCATCATCTACTCCAGGATTGATTATTGTGGCTGTCTCTTGGCGAGTACTAGTTTAGATAATCGCGCAAAGCTTCTGACAGCCCAGAACGGGGCCATGAGCGTCCGCAACAATCTTTCAGACAAAGAACACATCTCTAGTGCGTGCCGTGAACTTCACTGGCTCCCAGTGGAGTCAAGGGTTATGTTCTGGCTGCTCATTATTACCCATAAACGTATGTATGGAGTGGCCCCAAGCTTATCAAGGCGAGAATTGATTGGCTGCCTGCTCACAGAGCATTGCACTTGCCAACTGATCCAACCCAGATATCATCTAGAGCAAGTTTGTAAACTTACCTTCGTCCAGATGGCACAAATGTTGTGGAATTCACTTTCACCTGATCTGAGATGAATCAAAGCTATCTTTCTTGCCTTTGAAACATGCCCTGAAAATTCATATTTTTAAGAGATCGGTTCTTTGTCTCTTTGCTTCCTGGATCTTTTTTGTTCTTCACTTGATGCATCTGATACTTCTTTTGGTGTTTTATGTGTGCCCTCTGCTTTTGTTTTGTTGGTCCTCTGTCGTATCAATGTTAGATGTTTTTGGCGTTTTGTATATAAATAAAATTAAATAAATAAAACCAAGATGGCACCCATGCACGCTCAGTGGTGCGAGTATAGATGATCATCGTAGAGGTTTAGGAGGAACAGCTGATGAGTGGGAGCCCAGCCCCTAGCGCCGGTGGGACACCCATCACCTCAGGTTGGCTGGCGCCAACGCAAATGTGTTGTGGTGGAGGAATACAACGTCCTGGTCCTCCTGCTGGTCAGGACCCTATCAGCGAGGCGGAGATGCACAGTGGTCACTGAATGAGGTGAGGTGTCTCTTGGGGCACCACAGCGGAAGACTCAGCAATACACGTTGGCAGGGTAGGAGGGAGCTGGAGCAGCACGGGGATGCAGTGCACATGACGAGCACTGGGCTGCTACACAGGCCCTGACCATGCAACTCCTTCTCTTGTAGTGGCGTGCAATAGCTGCTGACATTGTTTGCTGAGAGGGAAGCTTAACACACTGACAAGACCTCAAGCCAAGTGTTCTTGTGTGGAGGATAGCGCCCTGAGCCCACAGGATGGTGAAACAGAATAAACCCCTTAAAAGAATAGTGCGCTCAAAAATATTATTGTCCCCCGCGTTCAGGCATGTGGTTTTAAGCAAACTGATCGATCGTAAAAAACATTTCCTATGCACCGTGCCTTAGTTTTACTCACTTTTACACATGCAAAATCAGGCAGCGGGGCATGGCCTTCTTGAACTAATCTTATCCTTTGCCGCACCGCCCCAAGTTGAACTGCCCTTGCGGCACTAAATCATATCCCCCACCCCTGAAGCTGACACCACTAGACGCGTACGGCCCATTTCACAATGCAAATGCACGTCTCGTTTCAACGTTCTCTGTGCGCCAGCTAATGACGTGTCTCCACGGAAATGGCAGGATGCCTCTTTCCTCAATAAGTATAAACAGACCGCTTCTCATCAGACAACATCAGAGTTGCATTTTCAATCGTTACTGTCTTTTTTTTTTGTATATCCTGTGACTCGTTTCTGCTCTGTTCAGCTATCTTCGTTGCTCATAGCCTGTGCGAACAGATACTAGTACTAGCATTACTATCGATTTTAATTTTGTCTTATAATGGCAACAATACAGCCCTACCAGTACGAGCCAGAGTATTCCGAGGCAGAATTATTTGAAAGAGAAAGATGCAGAAACGATGGGGCATCGGCAACAGTTGGGAGGACGAATTTCTGGATCCTGAGCCAGAGCCTAGTCACATGGAAGACGTCTCCACCTGGTGTACCTGCTATCGATGCAAGGTCATGGCAACCGAGGAGGAGAACAGCTTCTGCAGAGAAAACTTTGGATGCTTGGCCTACATATCAGAAGACGAGACACAGCCGCTATGCGTTACCGAGCTGCACGATTTCAGGGCAGCCTACATCACAAGGCCCTGCTGAGGATTATGATAGTGCTTATGCACGGACTTCGCGCAATAGTTCGCCCTCGCAATCCAGGTAACGAGTAAGTGTACTCTAGATGTGATGTCACTTAGGCCTCTAACATTTAATGTTTGTCTCCTATATTGGTGTAACTTTGATCTATCACTGCCAAATTAATGTAGTCTGGCAATTCAATACATCTCTCGCGATTTGGGGAAATCATAGTGGTCATCTTATGTGCCTTTCATGTACAACCAAGAAACAATATTTCTCTGTGCCCCAAAGGTTATGGATCAAATGGGTGTTCACTTTTGTAATGTGTCTACACTTTAAAGCCCAAGTTGATTGATCCATGAAGAAACATTCAAACTGTATTTAAATGAACATGGTAAGTGTACAAACCTTTGTTGAAAATTCAATCTTGTATCCTATGGCATAGTTTGTCAGTACAACTGTTACAAAGGTTTGTACACTTACCATGTTCATTTAAATACAGTTTGTATGTTTCTCTTCCACAGGTGGAACAGGCTGGTGGCTTATTGTGCGTTTACATGGTGGCTTCATGGGAGGCTTGTATACCGCGTTCGATGAGTAATACCCGCCTGTGTTGTTGGTGCCATTCGAGACAAATTCCCCAGTGACAGCGGTCAGTACAGGGGATTTTCCCCACACTGTGCTGCAACCCGAAGTATACAATTTGTAGTAAATTTATGGCATCAACATCAGCAACAAAATAAAATACAAATCAACTTTTATGAATAGTTGATTCAATTTTTCAGTGAATCAAGGATACGCTCACTTGTCCTGGCAGGGCTGGCAGGGGTGGAACGGCCAAGGTGCCAAACACCATGTACACTTCAAAGGTTTCTTCGGCAGAGCGGCCATTGTACACATGGCCTCCCCAGACCCCGTGTCTCCTGGCTCCCTTGATTCAGACCGCACCTCTGCAATCCACATAAGTGTGTCTCCATTCAGCAGTGTTTTCCGCGCCCTGTTCTGCATGCGTCTTGGCCATCCATCCCCCCTCAAGTATCAATGGCAGTTCGCACCTGTGGCCGTGCCCTCCAAAGGGCGATGGCAGGATGGGAAGGGCCAAGGTGCCAAACATTATATACACTTCAAAGGTATCTTACGCGCAGGGGCCATTGTTCACATGCCGTAGCCAGACCCAGTGTCTCCAGGCAGGCTCCCCCGAAGCAGACCTTGCCAGAAACATCTCACTCACTCACATACACACCCACATTTCTAATTCTTTATAAACCCTTTGTTATTTATCCTGAGGACATGTGAGCATTAGAAGTCAATTCTTGATTGCACTACCTGTTCTGCTACTAACTACCCTGCTTGCTGAATCTAATTCTTTGTTAGTCAAGATAAGGGCAGGTCACCTAATCATCTCTTTCTGATCACAAAATTTCCATCTATTTCGAACGAACGAATGTACCCAGTAGTGTAATGTTAATTAATCTCATTGACTTTACCATTGTCTACAGTTTAAAGTGTTCTGTACTCAAAATTTAGCAAATTTCATCACTGTCAATTGTGATAGGATTGCATCTTTCTCGGACCATGTCTATAAGCATGTTTCCTTTTGATGCATGAAAGTACATCCAACTGACGTGTAACACGTTATGATTTCCATCGCGTCAATCAATTCTGTATGAAATGTATAGGTGTATATTCGACTACGCTACACAGGTTTTGCTTTGACCACAAAAAACATTGCATAGAAAACTTTGATACAATTACATCAATCCCATGCATTCAGTAGATTTTTTTTGTAATTATGTGTACAGATTGTTCAAGAATGCCTGCATGTATGTGTCATGATGCCTACCCCCGGAGCACCAGGACAGGCCCAGCACCCCCGGGAGCAGGCATCATGCCCTCGGGTAAAAGCCCAGCGGCCCCTAATAGGGGCTCTTTGGACTTTGTCCTGGCGCCTTTGGCACCAGGCTCATGTTGGACATCAGTCCTGGCGCCATAGGCGCCAGGCTCATAAAAGAGGGTGTTTGGTGCACTTACCTGACGCAGACCATGCTGCCTGAAGCCTCAAGCCAAATGAGGCTTAGGAGGGACTATTTTATCAAAAGGAACTATTTTACTTGGGTGGGGACCGTGGACGAATACTTACCTGGAACTTCTTCCAAGGCTATTTAAACCACGCCCGGACTGCCACACGTGCTTCGCGTTGCTCTGCATCTAGCAGCTGAACGCTCACCGTGCCTGCTCCTGCATCTTACCTCCAGCCACGCCCGCCTCGATCTTGGGATACCTGAAAGGAAGGAAGGGAAGAGAAAAGGTGAAAACCAAGAACTTAATCTAACTTCCTACCTGTGTCCGGAACCATCATGCCAGCGATCCTGAAGATAGACATTCTTTAAAAGCATTGCGCTACTTGTTACAGCGCCGCGCATCACTCACCCGCTTCGTGGGCTCTTCACTATCCACCGCAACCTTCTGGCCATTCCGCCACATCGCTGCACCTGCAGGGGAGAAGAAGAGACAAAAGGTGAGCAGGAGGAACAAATGAGGAAAGCCTGATTTTCCGTCACAAGACTTACCTGGCCATATTTGACGGAACCACTCCTCATTTCGGGTCGGCGCCACTTCTTGGCCTAGTACCGCACCGCGGCCCCTAAGGGGAAAAAAGAAAGACATTACTAGAGGGATTCAAAGACATTTAAAGGGATCATTTTATCACAAACTCACCTGAGTTTATCTCCGGCAATATCCCTCGAAGCATCACTTCCACTCTGCACCTGAAAATAAGGACAGATCACAGGTTAAGAAAAGCAAACAAAGAGAAGACTCTACTCTGGAACTTTTTAAACTGCATACTTACGGCATTTCGCCATCCGAAACCAGTGAAGTATCTGGTCAAATACGCGCCCCTGCACCAGAAGCAGGATGGAGAGCTCATCCATTCAAACATTAAGGTGAGCCTTGATTGGGGATTTCGGAGGTGGTCAGAGAAGAGCAAAGGGGAGGTGGGAAGCAATCACAATACTCTGCAGACAGTTAATCCCCTTTCTCCACCTACAGAAAGATTTTTCTACGGGCCAGACAAGCCAGATTTGGGGGTCCAGTTCAGTCGGTGTTTCGAATCCTGCGCATCACGCTTGAAGAGGTCACAGTAATCCAGACCGGGTCAGCGCCTCCGTGGGAGCCAGGTGAGCGTTACAGAACGCGAAGCCTTCCTACAAATTCCCACCCAGGCGCTATGGAAACTTCTGAGACTGATATGTTGGCCCAATTACTGGGGGAATTACGGGCCGAAGTACATGCCGCTCGTCAAGAGACTAATGCCCTCAGGAGGGAAATAATCGTATCTAAGGAACGAACTGATGACCTGGCTAGGCAGGTATTGCAAGGTCAAGCTGGGCAAACCCCTCTAGCTGGTTCCGGGGGTAATTCTGTTCCTGTGGCTTCAAGTAAACCTGTGCAAATCAATCTACCTGGAAATATGCCGCTGGCCCCACTTGAACGCTTTGCTGGGGACCCCAAACGGTTCGCCGTATTCATGAATCAATGTCGTTTGCACTTCCTATGCAGACCTGGGGCCTTCCCTAATTACCAGACCAAGGTAGCTTTTGTGTTGTCATACCTTAGCGGCTGTGCTGCCGATTGGTCAGTACCACTGGTTACTCAAGATGACCCAATCCTCCGGGATTTCCAAGGATTTCAAGCAAGCATGGAGAGATTATTTGCTCGACATTCTCAGGGACAACCTCTGGATGATGAACTTCTATCCCTGCGACAGGGCAACCAAGACCTCCTCTCCTACATAGCAACCTTTAACAGACTAATCGTGGAAACTGGGTGGCCAGAGGATAAAAGAATCACATTATTCTATCGGGGTCTACGCGGAGAACTTAAAGATGTCTTGGCCCAAGTTGTAAATCCGCCCCAAGAATGCACAGAATATATAGACTTAGTGGTCCAATTGGACCACAGGCTCCAAAACCGAAAAGCGGATCGGTCCAAGTTTGAAACCCGGGTGTTGGTCAAGACCCACGTCAATCCCAAGGGTGCCGATGTCTCCGAGCCTATGCAAATTGGAGGGGTTAGAGGACCTTTAACCCAAAAGGAACGTGAAAGGAGGCTGCAGTTAAAATTATGTCTTTATTGTGGGAACTCTGGACACTTTCTACGAGATTGCCCAGCAAAACCGCCCAAGAAGGTGGTAGGAGCCGCTAATAAAAGACTCTTTTCGGGAAACGACTCCGCCCGACAAGCGTAGGGGTCCGCTTGCCGAGCTTGAAAACTAACTCTCAGACCTCGCATTTCATTGTGCCAATAGTTCTCGTAGATCCGGAACAGACTAAGCGGTTGCATGCAATAAAGGCATACATCGATAGTGGGGCTATAGGAAACTATGTGGATCGTGAATCGGTCTCTAGGATTAACCTACCTCTGCGTCCAAAAACCAGCAAAGATGTCATCACCACAGTCGATGGAACTGAAATTGCCTCAGGACCGGTAACACATTCCACTACTGAGGTGACTCTTATTGGTCCGGACGGCCATCGGGAGGCAGTTGTGTTTGACGTAATCAAGGCCCCACAGTTTTAGGTTATTCTTGGAATTCCTTGGTTAGAGACACATAATCCTCGAATTGATTGGCGAGCAAAGAGAATAACCTTCCCGGATTGTGCACAAACCTGCTACCCAGAAAATCTGAAGATTAGTCTAGCATCTGTAACCTCTGTCTCCATGCAACTACCTCCGGAATACCAAGACTTTCAGGACGTCTTCCAAAAGGAACAGGCCAACACGTTACCCCCCCACAGATCGTACGATTGCGAAATCTATCTGGTGCCCGGTGCACAACCCCCTTGTAGCAGGATTTATGCCCTTACTGAACCGGAGAACCGGCATTTGAGACAATATTTAGATCAATACCTAGCCAATGGTTTCATTCGCTCGTCAAAGTCCCCGGCATCCTCGGCTTTGTTCTTCGTGCCCAAAAAAGAAGGCGACCTTAGAACTTGTATCGACTACCGCGCATTGAACCAGATAACGGTTAAAAACCGTTACCCTCTGCCTTTGATCCCTGAACTCCTTGACGTGATGTCCTGTGGTGAAGGACGCTTGCGTATACACCAAGTTAGATCTTCGGGGGGCTTATCATCTGGTGCGAGTAAAAGAAGGCGACGAATGGAAAACGGCCTTCCGTACAAAATATGGTTTATTCAAATACCAGGTGATGCCTTTTGGGTTGTGCAACGCGCCTGCTGCCTTCCAATTCTTCATGAACGATGTCCTTCGGGAACTTATCTATGTTTGTGTTGTTGTATATATCGATGACATTCTTGTGTACTCCTCTTCGGAATCTGATCACAGAAAGCATGTCCGGGCCGTCCTTGAGAAATTGCGCCAGCACAAACTGTTTGCTAAGCTGGAAAAGTGTGTTTTCCATACCGCCGAGTCGGAGTTTCTTGGATTCATCCTGACACCTAATGGGGTCCGAATGGACTCACAGAAAGTGGAGGCCATCCTCAAATGGCCATCTTCTAGCTCGGTAAAAGGGGTCCAAAGCATGCTTGGTTTTGCCAATTTTTATCGCAGATTTATTCCAGAATGTTCACGTGTAGTACAACCCATCACTGCACTCTTGCGGAAAAATAAACGTTTCGAATGGACCAAGGAAGCCGAACAGGCCTTTCAGGAATTGAAAGCTAAATTCACGTCTGCACCTATTTTGAAGCACCCGATCTCCCATACATAGTCGAGACTGACGCGTCCAGTTTAGCCATGGGAGCTGTCCTGTCTCAGAGAGACCCTGAAACCAACAAACTGCATCCTGTAGCATTTTGGTCCAGAAAGTTCTCACCGCCTGAGGTAAATTATGCAATTACCGATAAGGAATTTTTAGCCATTAAGTCCGCCTTTAAGGCTTGGCGGCATTATCTTCTTGGCGCCAGGCACACCATCAACGTGATCACTGAAATTTACAATATTTAAAGACTGCCAAGGCTCAATCATCACGTCAGCACCGATGGGCTTTGTTCTTTGCTGAGTTTGATTTCGTAATCACTTACCGTCCCGGCTGTAAGAATGGCAAAGCAGACGCACTATATAGAATAGGAATGGGAGAAATAGACACTAATTCAGAACCTGTGCCGATCATTCCCGAACAAAGAATTTTGGGATTAACCTCCTTACAAACCTTTGAAGACATTTAAGCACGAGTAAAACAACTCCTGGACTCTACCGCCTTGCAGGATTGGATCCAAAGGGGGTCTTACTTTTCGGTCAACGATGGCCTACCTTACTTCCAAGGACGCATATTTCTGCCAGAAAAGGAATTACAAGAACTGGCTATTTCCCGTCATCATGATACCTTGATGGAAGGACATCCTGGCATTGCCAAAACTGAGGAAAATATTAAAGGACAATTCTGGTGGCCTTCCTGGCGAGAGGATATTAAATCTTTCGTGATGTCCTGTGGAGTTTGCGCCCAAAACAAAGGCCAAAAGACAAAACCCGCCGGTCTTCTTCAGCCTTTAGACATTCCACCAGCGCCTTGGCACACCTTGTTACTAGATTTTATCACGGACCTGCCCCCTTGTAATGAATACAATACTATTTTGGTTGTGGTGGATCTATTTTCTAAAATGGCTCATTTTATTCCGTTGAAAGGATTACCTTCAGCTTCTGTCCTTGCTAAGGAATTCCTCGAAAATATCATCCGCTTGCATGGATTCCCATCCATATTAGTCTCCGACCGGGGAAGCCAGTTTATTTCACATTTTTGGAAAAGGTGTTGTCAACTGGCACAAATCGACGTAAGACTCTCAACCAGCCATCACCCACAGACCGATGGTCAGACGGAGAGAACGAACCAGACCCTTGAACAATACCTTCGGTGTATGTTGCACCAATCGGAGGGTAATTGGAAGGATTTGTTATGGGTGGCCGAATATACATACAATAACTCGGTGCACTCTGGAACTGGACAAAGCCCCTTTTACACCCTATATGGACATCACCCTCGTACTTCAGACCTGGACTCTCCTCTGAGCATTGAAATGCCCGCAGTAGTCCATTTGCATTCCACTATAACTCAAGCATTCAAGAATGCAACTGCCCCTTTGCAACAAGCGAAAGAGAAATACAAGAAAAATGCAAATCTGCATCGGAAGGAGGCGCCTTCATACCAAATAGGAGACCAAGTATGGTTGGCTACCAAACATTTATTGCTCAAGGGACCTCGAACTTTTAATCCAAGGTATTTGGGCCCTTATTCGATCAAAGCTATCATTAATCCAGTGGCAGTCAAGCTCGATCTGCCAGCTAACATGCGGATTCATCCCGTTTTTCATGTGTCACTTTTGAAACCAGTGCAACCAGGAACCAGATTAATAAAGCCACCAGAACCAATTCAGATAGATGGGGAGCCTGAATTCGAGGTGAAGAACATTTTGGATTCTAAAATTTCAAAATCAAAACTTTTCTATCTAATTGATTGGAAAGGGTACGGGCCTCAGGAAAGGTCTTGGGAACCCAGCGACCACGTACATGCACCTCGGCTGGTAAAAAAGTTCCATCGGGATTTCCCAAACAAACCGAAACCTCCAGAGGGAACGACCTTGGGGAGGGCCTTGGGGGGGTTGGGTGGGGGGCTAGTGCTGTCATGATGCCTACCCCCGGAGCACCAGGACAGGCCCAGCACCCCCGGGAGCAGGCATCATGCCCTCGGGTAAAAGCCCAGCGGCCCCTAATAGGGGCTCTTTGGACTTTGTCCTGGCGCCTTTGGCGCCATGCTCATGTTGGACATCAGTCCTGGCGCCATAGGCGCCAGGCTCATAAAAGAGGGTGTTTGGTGCACTTACCTGACGCAGACCATGCTGTATGAAGCCTCAAGCCAAATGAGGCTTAGGAGGGACTATTTTATCAAACAAACTATTTTACTTGGGTGGGGACCGTGGAAGAATACTTACCTGGAACTTCTTCCAAGGCTATTTAAACCACGCCCGGACTGCCACACGTGCTTTGCATTGCTCTGCATCTAGCAGCTGAACGCTCACCGTGCCTGCTCCTGCATCTTACCTCCAGCCACGCCCGCCTCGATCTTGGGATACCTGAAAGGAAGGAAGGGAAGAGAAAAGGTGAAAACCAAGAACTTAATCTAACTTCCTACCTGTGTCCGGAACCATCACGCCAGCGATCCTGAAGATAGACATTCTTTAACAGCATTGCGCTACTTGTTGCAGCGCCGCGCATCACTCACCTGCCTCGTGGGCTCTTCACTATCCACCGCGATCTTCTGGGCATTCCGCCACATCTCTGCACCTGCAGGGGAGAAGAAGAGACAAAAGGTGAGCAGGAGGAACAAATGAGTAAAGCCTGATTTTCCGTCACAAGACTTACCTGGCCATATTTGATGGAACCACTCCTCATTTCGGGTCGGCGCCACTTCTTGGCCTGGTACCGCACCCCGGCCCCTAAGGGGAAAAAAGAAAGACATTACTAGAGGGATTCAAAGACATTTAAAGGAATCATTTTATCACAAACTCACCTGAGCTTATCTCCGGCAATATCCCTCGAAGCATCACTTCCACTCTGCACCTGAAAATAAGGACAGATCGCAGGTTAAGAAAAGCAAACAAAGAGAAGACTCTACTCTGGAACTTTTTAAACTGCATACTTACGGCATTTCGCCTTCTGAAACCAGTGAAGCAACTGGTCAAATACGCGCCCCTGCACCAGAAGCAGGATGGAGAGCTCATCCATTCAAACATTAAGGTGAGCCTTGATTGGGGATTTCGGAGGTGGTCAGAGAAGAGAAAAGGGGAGGTGGGAAGCAATCACAATACTCTGCAGACAGTTAATCCCCTTTCTCCACCTACAGAAAGATTTTTCTACGGGCCAGACAAACCAGATTTGGGGGTCCAGTTCAGTCGGTGTTTCGAATCCTGCGCATCACGCTTGAAGAGGTCACAGTAATCCAGACCAGGTCCGCGCCTCCGTGGGAGCCAAGTGAGCGTTTCAGTATGGTTTTCGGTTGCCGTTCTAAGAGCCATGACAAAAGTAAGGGCACAATGAAGCATACATGCCCGAGGAATATTGTTTTAATAAAAGAATGGGTTCGATATTGTGGATTTCCGGTGGACGAGCTTGAAAGTAGAGCCCAGGATGTGTTGTGAGACTTGAGGGCCAATCGATTCCGCATCTGCGGCCTGCACTTTACCGCGGATATGTACGACCAATCGCAGTACACGAAAAAGCATTGACTCAGAACGTCTCGTAAATTGCTTCCCAATGCAATTCCAACTCTATCCATGCACACGCTTCCTCAGGTGAGTCCCGGATGATGAATTAGTTGTAGGCGGTGGGGTACTGAACAGGTAACTACATGAACTGATTGGTGCTTTCGGTTAAATGTGTCTTACTAAAGTTTGCATATTTACCAGATTGTATTACTTAACTATACCACATTTTACTACACATCTGTCCCTGGTTTATGGAGCATCATAGAAAGTAATTATGGCCACAGAAAACAATGCCAGAGTGCCCTTCAAAAGAAGCATAATCTTTTCAGAATCGGTTGCTGGACAGGTCCATTTTTCTAGGAGACAATACTGATGGAAGCACAGACCCTCGCAAGTGACGACACCAACGACATGTCCAGTATACCAATGGTGAGCCCTACAGACATGCAGAAGTTCATATTAACAAGAGTTGGATGACAAGGCACTGAAAATGAAGGAGCAAGATTCTACATCCATTTCTTTTCCGGGGTCAACAACAACTTCGAGCGCCTATCAGGTGATTTTATTTCACTTTTCAATTACGAGAATGTATTATGCTTGTAATTTTAAATAATATGAAATTGTTTATGTATCCTGTCGGTTTTTTACACTGTGTGTCATTTATGAGTTTCTCTTTATATGTACCATTGTCTGCATCCCATTGTCTCTGTTCTATTTCGCTGTTTTCATCCATACTAAAACAAGTACTGTGTTACAGGGGGATGCTGGTACTTCGACTACAATTACATCATCCTTTGGAGCTGGTCCAGAGTATGAGGTATGCATACTGACAGTTTGCTTGAATGAAAGAAAGTAAACCCTTCATAGGATACTATTAGACAGTGACATTCATATAAACGTGCAGTGTTTCAAACTTTTATTATTTCAGTTCTAACGTTACAATTTCTACCCTAATGAAGAATACATTGCAAAATGTTTGAGGGCAACATTACAATCAGTGGGCCTCATTACGAGGTATGCCGGTAAGGCAAAAACGATGCCGGTGTGGTAATACCGGCATCGTTTACCGTCCCGTTGCATTCCGACCCGCAAACCCGGTATTAGCGGCACACTAAACAACGGTACACGCGCCCCTTCAGGGAGCAAATACCGGCATGCCAGTAACAGGGGGTAATTGCAACCCAAGCATACATGCAAATACCGGAATCGCGAAGCCGGTAATCACGGCCTGCACGATGCCGGCCATACAGGCATCTCAGACCACCCGCAAACAGCAAGCAGGATACAAGGCAGCTGCCACAGGTGCACACAATCCCCACAGGTAGAGTCAATGGAGGCTGTGTCAGTATAAACTGTGCACACCCACACACTACAACCCCCCCCACAGGTGTAGGCAATGTAGAGTGGCCCAGTACAAAAAGGAGCACACCTACACACCACACCCCTTCCTACACCAAAATGCTAACACTAGCAGTTTCAATCATGGCACTGGAAGACATGCTTATACTGCTACAACTACAGCAACAACAACTACAGCAGCAACAACAGGCAGCACAGAGGAGATGCAGGAGGAGAAGGAGGGTGAGACAGGCCCAGCAATTACCACCAGCACAGACACCAGTGCCTCGTAGGCAGCCACCAATCCCTCGCACCAGACCCAGCCCATTCAACCTAACCCCTGAGCAGATCCACACCCTGTACCGGTTGGACCGTGACACCATCACCACCATAGTGGACATGATACAGAACGACATTGCCAGCCACATAGGAATACGCACTTCCATCCCCCCACTTCTAAAGGTGGTGTCTGTGCTACACTTCCTGGCCACAGGCACCTACCAACACACAGTGGGCCAGCTGCATGGTATTTCACAACCACTATTTTCACGCATGCTGAACCAAGTGCTGGATTCCCTCCTGAAGCACGCAAGCACCAACATATCCCTACCACGGTCTGCCCAGGAGATAGCCGAAACCAAAGTAGGCTTCCATGCACTGGCAGGCATGCCCAATTGTGTCGGTGCCATTGACTGCACCCATGTGGAATTGGTAGTCCCCCATGCCATAGATGCGGTGTACCGCAATCGCAAGCAATACCACTCCATCAATGTGCAAATGGTATGTGACTCCAGGAAGATCATCACCCATTGCTGTGCCCGATTTCCTGGATCAACACATGATGCCATGTTACTGGGTAATTTCACGCTACCCCATCACATGGAGCGACATGCCGGACCACGTTCCTGGCTGCTTGGTGAGTTGCACAACCGTCCCATGGCAGAGCTTTGGGGTACTGATGAGTGGGGATGCATAAGGGGGGGGGAATACTGCACCTGGGTGGGAATAGCCGGTGATTGGAGAATGCATGCAGAGCCAAACACTCCTGACCTGAACCAGCCAAACGGTACATGACACTTCACTGGGCCACATATCACAAATAATGCATATTGATGAGAACAGGTAAGAGGCACAACCAGGCCACCATGGTGATGGCAAGCAATGCATGAATGAACAGGATGGCAAGTGTGGCAATGTGGGCAGTGTGACCATGCATAGTAAATAATGAACAGCATGAATTGGAGTCAAAACATTGTTGCACTACCACAGCATATCTGCCTCAGCATGCATGATTACACCCTGCATCATCTATTGAACGCTATCCAGACTACCACACCTCATGACAGTATAGATTGCACCTAGATAACATTTTTTCATGCTTACAGGGACATGTGCATGGCCACACCAAATAGCTGCCGCCATGACTGAGCTCCCTGAATGTGGCAGTTCAGAGTGACACACACCTATTTGAATCTGCTTGCAGGTGATGGAGGATATCCCTTGAGGCCGTGGCTACTCACCCCTGTGCGTAACCCGCAGAACAGCCATGAGGAGGAGTACAATCGTGTGCACACCCGTACCCGTGTTGTGATTGAGCAGACCTTTGGCCTGTTGAAGGGGCGGATCCGCTGCCTCAGCAGGTCTGGTGGGGCACTCCTATATAGGCCTGAGAAGGTGGCAAAGATCACCATGGCCTGTGTCATGCTGCACAACATGTGCGTCCGGAGAAATGTACCACTGCCACCTGACATTGACATGCATGGGCCGGGTGAGGATGATGAGGATGAGGATGGAGACGGAGGTGAAGTAGCCCCCCTGCCAGTACGTGATGCACGGGATGGCCATGATGTATGCCAAGCACTAATTCACAAATACTTCTGGCCCACAACAAACTAAGTTCCAAAGAAGTTTAGGTCTTCCTTGCTGAGTCCTGTAGTCTGGTTTCCCTATTTGAGGCGCAGCGTGGTCCAGTCAATAAGCAGACTCGAGATGCTTATGCCCAATGGCCAGAAAATGAATTGAATGTGACCTGCAAAGCCAGCAAAGTGTTGTTGGGCCATTGCTGCATTGCTACAACATGAGAACTCGACCAGATGAAGATGAAACTGAATACAATGCAGATGCTTTTGAATTACTCGCTGACCACTTGACACGATCTAAACCGGCAAAAAAAGGTCCACCTAATAAACAATCGATGTTGATAGTTTCTCCAATTCGTGTGCAAATAACACAAGCTGAACTAACAGAGACTGAAGCCTCAACGCAATTGACCGAGGAACTTGCCAAAGATCTCAACTACAGTTTGTCTAGTTCTTGCAATTTGTCCACCACAGTTGAGTCACAAACCACAATCATGCAGGACCATTGGCTAATAAAGAAGCAGAAATACATTGTATTCGACAGATGCCCGGTAGTAATTATAGTTATGCTGAAATGTGTGCATCCAGTGAAGGGGAAAATATGCGGGAAGCATTGGTGATTGTGACTCGTATTTCAAGGCACTAACCTTAAGATCCAAGCCACCTGTGCCCACCTCCATGATACATTTTCATGGTCCGCTCAACCGATGCTGGGCTAAGTGCCAGGTGGAAATCTACTGTGTTCTGCAGCTCTACTTTTCAGTGGCTCCACTTTTAGTAAGTTGTCCAGTTTCTGTCAATTTGTGGGACTTCAGTTCCTTGCTAAAACGCAGTACTAAAAATATCAAAGAATTTTTATTCCCTGCTATTAGTCAAGCCTGGAAAATTTAAGAAATTTCAATTGAAAGGACATTCTCTGTCAAACGGTTCAGGCTAGCTGGCGATGGATAGTGTGACAGCCCCGGATTTTAAGCAAAGTACTGCACATACCACTTTCAGGACTTTGAAACTAAAAAAAAGTGTGAGTTTGGAGGTCGTGCAGGTGTCTGAATGTAAATCCTCAGTGGCCATGGAGAAGAACAAGTTACTTTCTTACCTGGTAACGTTCTTTCGATGGGATGGTCCGACGACGTATTCCATATCTATGACAGGTAATGTCCACAGCTGTGCTGCTCCGGAAAATCTTCGGCGTCTGCGTCCTGCGTCGATGCGCCGTCCCCGAGGACCTCCTCCGATGGCCGACGTCACCCGATGTGATAAGTAGGACGCACGACACCCGTAGCCTCAGTTGTAGTTTTTCCCCCAGAACGTGTGCCACCAGTTTTCTGCCAGTCAGACACACAAGGCCTTGCGGAACGCAAGCTGCAATCGTAAAAGAAACTCTGCAGCGGGGAAGGTAGGGAGGGAGCGATATGGAATACGTTGTCAGACCATCCCATCAAAAGAACGTTACCAGGTAAGAAAGTAACTTGTTCTTCTAAGGGATTGGGTCCTCCGACGTATTCCATATCTATGCCAGACTCCCAAAGCAGTACCAAGCAAGGAGGTGGGAAAAGAATTTAGAACACAAATTTAGCATGCCCAATCAAATTGCGGAATAAAGGACTGCCTTGCCAAAGGCCAGATCCTGCCCTCTGATGGAATCGAGGGAGTAGTGACGTACAAAAGTATGTACTGAAGCCCAGGTGGCTGCATCACAGATGTGACGAATAGGAACACCCTCTGAAGGCAGTAGACGCAGCCACTCCCCTGGCAGAATGGGCCCGCAAGCCAGCCGGAGGGTCCTTACCCGCCAATCGGTAACACTCGGAGATAGCTAAAATAATCCAACGAGACAAAGTCTGTTTCGTCACAGCTTGTCCCAAACGCTTTCCAGCGTAACCAATGAAAACTTGATCGTCCACACTGACCCGGGACATGCGCGAAATATAAAAGCTCAATGCTCTCCAAGGATCAAGCCTATGGAGCCTCTCCTCTTCCTTACCA
Source organism: Ambystoma mexicanum (assembly GCF_040938575.1). NCBI lineage: Eukaryota > Metazoa > Chordata > Amphibia > Caudata > Ambystomatidae > Ambystoma > Ambystoma mexicanum. The sequence continues at coordinate 103,651,196 of NC_090928.1, forward strand.
GGATGTGGAGGAGGATAGAACGCCGGAAGAACAACCTTCTGGCTCAAATGAAATTCCGAAACCACCTTCGGAAGAAAGGAAGGACGAACTCTAAGGACAACCCTGTCCTTATGAAACACAGTGAAGGGTGGCTTAACTGAAAGTGCCTGTAACTCACTCACTCTGCGAGCGGAAGCAACCGCAACCAAAAACACAGTTTTCAGAGTTAACAGTCTCAAAGGGCAAGAATGCAAAGGCTCAAACAGAGCACCCATAAGAAACTTAAGAACAAGGTTCAAATCCCAACCGGGCACCAGAAAAGGTGACGGAGGAAACACATTAGGGAGCCCTTTCAAAAACTGAGAAATTAAAGGAATCTTAAAATAGGAACATTCTTCAGACGAGCGCTTAAAAATATGGACAGCGCCGCCAGGTAACCTTTATTGGTTCCCACTTGCAAGCCCCTGTGGGCCAAGGAAAGCAAACAAGACAGAACCATGGGAATGTCACACTCAAAAGGATCCACATTCTTAACTCTGCACCAGTTGCAGAACTTTCTCCAACGGCAACGGTACAGAGACTTTGTTGCCAGCCGCCTGGCTGAGAGCAACACCTCCATCACGTCTTCAGGGATGTCCCAATCCTTATATCTCAACCTTTCAGAAGCCAAGCGTGAAGGTTGAGGGATCTGACCTCTGGATGGAGAACCTGACCCCCTCCCGTCAGAGCAGATCGTCTCGATAGGGAAGACGACGTGGAGGGCAGATGGACAAGTCGAGAAGGTCCGGTTACCACGTCCTCCGGGCCCACGCCAGAGCAATGAGGATCATCCGGGAACCGAACCTCCGTAACCTCCGCAGTACTTGCGGGATGACGGGGACTGGAGGAAACGCGTACAGCAGTGGGAATGACCACTCCACCACGAACGCGTCTCCTAAGGCCCCTTTTGGAGGAAATTCCAGCGAGCAGAACCTTTCGCACTTCCGGTTGACACTGGAGGCGAAGAGATCCACTTCAGGGGTCCCCCAAAGGGCAAAGCTCTCCAGGGGAATCTCCTGAGCCAGCTCCCACTCGTAAGAGATCGTGCTCTGCCTGCTCAGAGCATCCGCCGTCTCGTTGTCGTCTCCGGCCAGATGAACAGCCCAGATCGAAACTTCCTGCTGGATGGCCCAGAACTCGAGCTGCATCGCCTCCCTGCACAGAGGAAGTGACCCTGCCCCCCCCCCCTTTTTGTTGAGGTAGTGCATGACCACCGTGTTGTCTGTTAGAATCAGGACACTCCTCGCACAGTCAGCAGAAAAGCCTTCAGGGCAAGCCCGACGGCCCTCAGCTCCAATAGATTGATATGGAGTCTGGACTCCGACGGAGACCAACGACTGCTGACTCAACTCGTTGGCATGAGCTCCCCATCCCGTGAGGGATGCGTCCGTCACGATCGTCACCTCCGGCCAGGGCAGCCAAAATGGGGCCCCCTTCATCGGATTGCTTTTGACGGCCCACCACAGAAGGTCCTGGGCGACAGAGGGCGGCACCTGAACAAGGTCCGAGAGCCTGCCGGAGCACTGAGACCACTGGAGCTTGAGTGCCCACTGCAAAGATCTCATCCGCAGACGAGCGTCTGGCACCAGAAGAATGCAGGATGCCATGAGGCCGAGCAGTCTCAAGAACTCAGACGCTGGGAGATTCTGGGCAAGTTGAAACTTGTGCACCATCTGCTGAATGTGAAGAGCCCTCACCTGGGGAGGAAAACACTGCCCCAGGGATGTGTCGAGCACTGCTCCGCAGTGTTGGTGTCAAATGGGACTTCTTTAAGTTGAGGGAGAAGCCCAGCTTGTGAAGGGAGTGGCAGGTGACGGACAGATGATCCAGGACTTGCTCGGGGGAGAGCTCCCCTTGATCAACCAATCGTCCAGGAAGGGGTAGATGTGAATCCCCCTTTCCTGAGATGCGCGGCCACCACCACCATGAGCTTGGTGAAAACCCTCGGGCGGAGGTCAATCCTAACGGCAGGACCCGAAACTGAAAGTGCGAGTCGCCGAACGGCGAACCGCAGGTACTTCTTGTGCTTGGGATGGATCAGCACATGGAAGTAAGCGTCCTTGAGGTCGAGAGACACCAGCCAATCCTGAAGTTGAAGGGCCTGGAGGACTTGAGAGAGAGTAATCATCTTGAACTTGTCCTTCCTGAGGAGTTTGTTCAAACCACGCAAGTCCATGATGGGTCTCAATCCCCCGTCTTTCTTCGAAATCAAAAATAAGGGGAATACCATCCCTTGTTCCTCTCAGCTACAGGCACCAGTTCTATGGCGCCTTTCTCCAGCAGGGCTTGAATTTCCTGCGCAAGGAGCGGATCCGGACTCTTCAAAGAGAGGTTCCCAGGTGGATTGTCGTGAGGACTCTGCCGAAAGGGATGACAGTAGCCGTGGGTTATGATCTCCAGAACCCACACATCTGAAGTAATGGCACGCCACTCTACAAGATGCTGCGGCAGCCTTCCCCCAACCGGCGAACCATGGGACCTGGCCCCATGACTGAGTGGTAGCGGCTGCGGCGTTGCCTGAGGGCAAAGAGGCAACTGCCCGAGCAACCTTGGCACCTCGAGTACCCTGGTTTCCACCTCTGGCACTCTTACGATGGCCTCTGACTGCTAGCTCCTCTCGCTTTACTGAAGGACGAGTAATAGCGAAAGGAACCTCCCCTCCATTGTTGTCCCCTAGGACAAAAAGGCGGAGGTTGTCGAACTGCAGCGCCCAACGACTTCGCTGCAGCTTTCGAGGTCTGCAACCTCTCAAGGCTCTCGTCAGCCTTGCTGCCAAAAAGATGTTCACCGTCAAAGGTCATGTTGTGGAGCCGGGACTGCACATCAAGCGCGAACCCAGACTTCCGCAACCACGCAAACCTGGTATTACGGTGTCTCGCCGCCATGGACCGGCTGACACAATCTGCCATGTCCAAACCCGACTGAACGGCCTCACACATGCCATCCTTGCCATCATGAACCATAGCAAGGAAACCATTCTGTTCGTCCCCTTCGGGAATATGTTCAGCCGCTAATGCAACACAGTTCCACAGAGAGTGTGTGAAACGAGACAAGGCACATATGGAGTTGGCCGCCTGAAGCGCCATACCCCCTGAAGAAAACACTTTCTTCGCCCAGCCGTCAAAACGTTTGTCGTCCCTATCCAGAGGGCAGGATGGTAGGATACGACGCCTGCTTTGCCGGGGCCATAGCCGCCTGCACCACCAAACTCTCCGGAGTGGGGTGCCTGGACAAGTAGCAGGGGTCGCTACTTGCTGGACAGTATTTTCGCGACAAAGACTTGCCCACTGCCAGGAGACTCTCCGGAGCAGTCGAAGCCGCTGCCACCCTTCTCTGCAGAGCCATATGAAACGGCAGTACCGGGTCAGTGGGGGACCAAGATCAAGGATGTCCGTGAGATCATCCTGAACGAACTCCCCTGGGGGAGCCAACCATCCCAAGTACTCAGTGACCCGAGACATAAGGCGCCGGTATGAAGAATCGGCATGAGTGCCAGGCTCTGGCCTACAAAACTCCACCTCCGGAGAGGTGTCCAGTCCACTGGCATCATGCAGTGACTGCCTCAGGTCATCAAACAGGCTATGGCCCGATAGAAGCTCATCTGGTACCGTAACCGGAACCAAGCCTTCATCAGAGCCTTCATCACCCTCTGAAATGTACTCCAGGCGGTGAGAGGAAGACACCTGGGGCCCAAAGCTATGCCTGACCTTAGCCAGAGCCTTTCTATGGGCTAACCCCATGCCACAGGGCTCCTCCGACACCACCACCTCGAAAGGCGTCGAGGGCGCCGAATGAATCGGCGCAGGCGTCGAAAGAAACGGCGTCGAGCGAATCGGTCAGCTGCAGCACCGCCAGCATCGACGGCGTCGACACAGGCCTCGAAGCCGGAGCTCCGAGCGTGTCTCTCGACGACCTAGGCGCCGACGGCCCCCTTGGAGGCAGAGCCTCAAGAGAAATCGTCAACGACCTCGGCGCCACAGGCGTCGATGTCTTCTTCGAAGATGGCACAGGATCACGCGGTCTCGAGCGCGTCGAGGACCGGGACCTGGAACGGGCATGGCGAGAACGGCTACCCTTGTCCGAGCGGGACCTTTCCCGCGAGTTGTGCCGACCACCCGAGCCCAAAGGCGTACGGGCGGTGTCTCTCGACCGGTGCCGACCGACCCCACTCGGAGGCGCGGACGAACTGGTGCCCTGCGATTCAAGAATCACTAACATCTGGTTCCCGAAGGAAGCCCATTCCTCCGGTGTCGCTTGCATGGTGGGATAAGCGACCCGCCGACGGGCGGAGTCCTCGGAAGAGGACGGGGAAGGCGACCGATGCCGGCACTTCCTAGAATGTCTCGAAGAGGCAGAGGAGTGGCGAGACCGACTCCTGGAAGGAGACCCACTGGACTTCTGACGATGACGCGGAGTCGCCTCTCGAGTCATCCGTCGAAAGCCCCGTAGACCTCGACTTCCGGGGCTTAGACACCCGACCTACCGACAGCTTCTTCTTGCGTTCCCGCAAGGCCTTGGCCGTGAGTGACGGGCAGTCGACACAGTTGTCCGTATCGTGGGCCTCCCCAAGGCACCAGAGGCAGGGGTTGTGCGAGTCTGTGACCGACATCTTGGACCCACAGTCCCCGCATTTCTTGAAGCCCGGATGCGGGGTTGAAGACGAAGTAGACATCGCCACAAACAGGTCTTCACAAAAACCGAACAGGTTCAACGAACCGAGAAGAATACAGCAAATTCCAAAGAGTCGAGGCGTACCGAGATTCACGAAGCAAACACGTTCGCGGAAAAAACGGAACTGAGGCTACGGGCGTTGTGCGTCCTACTTATCACATCGGGTGACGTCGGCCGTCGGAGGAGGTCCTCGGGGACGGCGCATCAACGTCATCGACGCAGGACGCAGACGCCGAAGATTTTCCGAAGCAGCACAGCTGTGGACATTACCTGTCATAGATATGGAATACGTCGGAGGACCCAATCCCCCCGAAATATCGTTTCATAAAATCCCTCGTACATCTTCAATCGAGGGGAATGCAAATAGACCTCATAGCCACTGACAGACATGTTTCAATAGCCAAGGCAATGCGAGAGCAGTTTCCAAACATTCGCCATCAATTTCATGTATGGCACGTTGCCAGATCAATCAATCAGAAAATCACAGCTGCAGGTAAAAAAAAAAAAAAAAAAAGGGTTCAGAAAATATATTACAGTGGTCCCAGTCTTTCAGCAACCATCTTTGGGGGAGCTCCACAACTTGTGATGGGTCAGTGGAAATTCTACTTGAAAAATGGCGCTCACTGATGCACCACTATTCCAACTTTCACTCATGGACAGAAAACCAAGATTTTCACCATTGTGCACATGAACCTTTATCAGAGGAACCGGAACTCAAGAAGAAGTTGTTGGTTCCATCTTCACCACCACACAAAGCTCTTGAGAAGATTGTGTTTGATAAAACTCTTTCAAGAGACATGGAGGGACTCCTAGAATTCTGTCCACCGGAGATTTGGAGGTGTTCCACAATATGTGCCTAAAGTACAGGCCCAAGAAGTTGCATTTCGGCATAGACGGTATGCAATATCGAACATTACTAGCTGTATTAGCACATACCGAGAATCTAGGCAGAGAACAATCGAAACTGCAGGAAACTTTGGACTTCTTCGTTACACAATGGCCTTTGCAAAACAAAGCAAAAAATGGGTTGCCAAGCTGATACACGAGGAAATGGAATTCAATTTTGTGAAAGATCTCACTTTGACTGTGTTGGCCATGCATACTCATGGAATCGATCCCGAGTTTGTTCCTAGAACATATACATTGCCACAAAACATTGCAAACTAGCTCTGTCCACCAAAAGAGAACCTTGTTGAACAGTTGACTTCCCGGTATAAATGATTAGCAGTGGTGTGTATGTTCCACAATGTTTGTACATGACCAATGGAAATCTATTTAACTTGAATTTCAAAGCTATTAAGAAGTATTAAGCGTCCAAATTGTCTTTTCCAATGTATCCTCTTTGTCAATTCTTTTGCATGAAGTGCCTGTTGGAGGATGCCATACAGTGTAACTCTGTTTTCCCCCCCTTCCCGCTTTCGCCCAGCTCTTGTGGGTCCTTCATTGATCAGGGCACGGGAGGGTCAGATGGATAGATGGATATCAGCATGAAAGCAACTGCGGTGTCTGCCGTTGCCTTAGCATGCACAAGTCTAAATAGACACAATAAATACGCTTCCCACTAAGGAATGAGACCTAAGCTAAATAACAAACTTGGCATGCAAGAACTAATGACTGTAAGCAAAACACTGCATGAAAGGGGGCTGTTGGTGTGAAATAGGTGCGCTCTGACCTATATTTTTTATGGGGGAATTTGTCCAGGTTTGTTGCTTTCGGATGCCTTATCAGAAGGGCTGATCTTTGATTTGCGGCCTTTGGAGTCTTACGATTTCAAACACAGTGGGGATAGGTGTTGGTGTTACCAAAATATTTGACCACTCTAAATTAGGTATATGGTAGGTGAATTTAAGGTGGTGCGTGGGTAGGGTCTGGTGACCAGATGCGTTCAAAGGGAATAGGGGTCATGGGTTCAGGGGACCGCGGCCTGGCAGTGAGGGGTTGATGATGGGATGAGTCAGTCAGCAGAGATGGATGGGGCACTAAGGTTGGAGCAGGCCTTGGTCTCACATTCTTGAATGAGCACATTTTGTCAGGGCTCCATGCTCGCTACTTGCAAAAATGAATAGCTGCATTTCCATGACAACAGGAGACGCGCTGAGCTGATAGGGGCTGGCTGTGCGCGGCGGTGGGAGACTGAACAGTTCGCCACAGGGGCAGAGAGCCTCGAAAAAGAAGGCGCTTGGAAGGAAACAAAATGGTGTTCAAAGAATACACATTAGCACGGCGTTAATACACTTATATGAAACATGGGTGATGCAAACAGGTACAGGAGGGGTGGAGAGGTCTCCCACCTTAGCTTATACGTCATTTGCCCGGAACGGGAATTGTGTAGCGAGGCCGGATATACCACCTCTCCTACAACATTTGTTAGTGCACGAGAAGTTCAGTGGAGATGGGAGGGACACTTGGATTTATGACTTGTCAGTGTCTCGCGTTATCCGCAGAGCACATTCTTCCGCGAAAACAGGGCACAAACAGATGTGACAATGGGGAGGACACTAACTGGAACTGTTGTCGTAAAATAACTAAATCAGTATTAATATAGAAGAGTAAAAAAGAATTCACGATAGCACGGCATTGGTGGATGCCAGCAAACAATTTGTTTTTCGAACATATTTCAAATGCCACGTTGGTCCGGAGGCTAATCGCTACCATCGACTGAAGGTCACTGAGTTTCATGTTGCTTGTGGGCTGTTCACACGGACACATCCTGTACGGTATGTTTTTGATTTGTGGCTTTCCTTCACCAAAAGGAAACTTAGCATATGCGCTCCTAAGAAGGTTCAATTGTTGTTCTTTGTCTTTGGAAGAAAGGGAGGATTCGCTATGAAATGAATGACGGAAGGTGTGTAATACCCGCAAAAATGATAAGGTTCACCATTTCAAAACTGGACAAAGGAACATGTAATTTAATTTTATGAAAACCGTTGATCTGAGCGGACACTCTGTGTTACGCCAAGAGAATGGAAATACCAAATATAATGTATGTTTTACTGTAGACGAGTTATAGATGAACGAGTCAAGGTTTCATTTTCTGACCGGTATTGCTGGCTTACATTGTAATGGGTTGTTGATTGAGGTGTATTGTGACAACACGCAAACACAACCTGTATGTATTTGTCTTTGCCCCGGGCACATGGGCAGTCCAGCACCGAAATGCATGGACTCCATGTCTGGGTTCCCCCAGGTTCCACCAACACTAAGTTTGTTGCTAATATTCCGTTACAATGCCGTATGTGTTGTTCATTTTTTTTTTTTTTTATTAAGAAATTGGTTTAGTTGACAAACAACTTTTTCAATTATAAATACATTACTGTTCTTTAACATATAATTATTAGTACAGAAATATCTGAATCCAAACACTAATAGCATACATAGTTAGATAAAATATTGCATAAAACATACAATATTGTAGATTCATAAAAAACACTGTTAATCATAAGCCATAAATGTATAAGATATATAAAATTGACTAAAAAGACTACAAAAAAGCACAACGGATTCAAGCGGACACTTGGTTCTCAACAGCTTGTAGATTAAGTTTGACAATGAACTTCACTATGTCAATTATTAAGCTGGTATTAGAGGCATTCAAAATTTCAATCAACATCTGTTCTTTTGTTAAAATAATTTTGTGCTTCAATTGTTTTAAAAAATGATTTTTTCTTAATTCAGATAGAGTCTGACATTCAGTTATTAGATGCACCATGGTCTCTGGTTGAGTTTCCCATTTACAGAATCTTCATAAAGGAGAAACCGTAGATCCTTTATCGTAGCATGCCATTTTTGAGTTGGTTGATAAAAGGTTTAGTCTAAACTGTAGGAATGTGTCGGCATAAGCTCTGTCTGGAAAGGCTTGGATGTAGGTTGGAACCACATTTAGCAGCTTCTCAGGGAATGCACCTAGCTTAAACGCTTGATATTTCAGACACATTTCTCTAGTATCAATCCAATCTTTTCTATACAATTGTTGCTTAGCTTTGTCTGCCCACCGTATGTTATGATAGGAATGGCCTTTTGTAAATAAAACATACCGACTGGCATTAAAGAAAATCTTCCATATTTGCGGTGGATAGCTTTAGCTTGATTGCAATCATTCTCATTCTTATCGTTAATTCTTCTTTGTACGGTTTCTCTTGGAGATGCACATTCAGATTAACTCCTAAATATGTATACAAAGTAATTTGGACCACATTTTTGTTGGCTACTTTCCAGTTAAATCTGAATTTGGGCTTTTTATTGGTTTGATTAAACACCAAAATGTTGGACTTTTTGGTGTTTATACTTAGATTGTTGTCTTCAGCGAAGGTGGTCAATGCTGCTAATTTTCTATTTAAACCAATGGGTGTTCTGTCAAACAGGACTAAATAATCTGCATATAGCATGTACGGAATGTGTTGTTCGAATTCTTCCGTCAGCTTCCGCATCCGCATCGCAATGCGAGGTAAACATACTCCACAGCACTAACCTCTCAAGCACATCGTAGAATCCAACTTTCCACAATGTTTTCTCTGCGTTTCCATCGTTTCTGGTTTGTGTTCATTATTAGGTTTCAGCCGGTGCAGAATTAAAAGTTAAATGGATAAATTAGAATAAAGAACGGCTACTGAGATATATTTCTGTTATGTTTTCTACACAGCTACATCCTTCCTTTCTGCGAATGTCATCGTTTCCAGATACCCAGTGTCGGCTTCTTCAGCAGGCAGAGGCACTTAAATGGCTGGCTTACAATTACGCTGATGTGGGACGATCCCCCCTGGATCGATATGCCCTTTTGCGGTACCAGCAACTAGGAGCAACCGGACATCATTTATGGTGGTCTAGCAAGAAGCTGATGCCGAAGCCTTGCGATTCAAGGTGCGTCCAATGCGCTTCTTGTACCGAAAGGAGCACTGTGTGCCTCATGATAAAGATTTGATGTTCGAAAACAACAAAATTAAAAATGTGGTTGAATATGGAAATTGGCAGATGGAGCGTTTATTGTGAAATAAAAGCACATTATAAATTGCAGAGTATTGGTGTTTCCTTAGTGTTTTCTATTTCGATTTGGAACGCACTGTGCTGTGGGGGGATGTGTGTGTTGATATTCTGGGTTCTGCGTCAACTAACGTTAAGACGTAGGTGATGACTGGGCGCGTTGGGCTCTGCTGCACACTAACATCGTGAAAATAGGTGGAGAATATCTCTAGGAATAGTGATGTCAGCTTCAGGGGTGGGGGATATGATTTAATGCTGCGAGGGCAGTTCAACTTAGGGCGATGCAGCAACGGATATGATTAGCACAAGATGGCCGCGCCCCGCTGCCTGATTTCGCATGTATAAAAGTGAGGAAAACTAAGGTACGGTGCATAGGAAATCCTATCGATCACATTTTGCTTAAAACCACAAGCCCCAACGCGCAGGACAATAATATCTTTGAGCACACTACTCCTTTAAGACTGCAGATATTGCGGCCCTCCTGCAGGCCCAAGAGCAAGGGAAAAGATCAGAGACTTCGCAAGCAATGGTTCATGCGGCCCCTGGTGAGGACCTTAATATCAGCAGGCAACTACATCGAATGTATGTTCCTTTCTGCAAGATTAAAAAATAATTCCATAACTATATGGCGGAATTGATGACTCGATGGGAGATTGGAAGAAGCAGAACAATTAATAAATGAGCTGGAGAATCTTAAAACAGACCAGGCGGTGGGGGTCGAGGATCTTACCCAGAGACTGACGACATTGGAATAAAAGTATGAGTGCCTGAACTCCAAACAGGGCATGGAAAAGTGAGACAGGCAAAATAATGTAAGACTCAAAGAGATCACAAAGACTAGACTAGATGTGGATTTGGAAGATTATGCCTGTGACCTAGTCCAATCTCTTCTACCGCCTCAGGATGGGCTGGATTCGACTCTGGATCATACTCTTTGCTGCCCCAATGCGAACAAAGCCCTCCAGATGCAATTAGGCACGTCCACTTCTTCAGGACCAAGCAGAGAATAATGGCGGCTGCGTTGGGAGATCAGAATGTTGAATTCCGCAACAGTTCAGTTCAAATTGCCACTACAACTCTACAAAAAAACGGAGGGCGCTGCGGCCACTTGTGCTAGATCTGCAGGAATAAAAGCTCTTGTACCGCTGGTCCTTCCCAGCAACCAGGCCTCCAGCTAAGGTTCGTACCAAGCCTTTTTACGCATGAAAATCTTGTAAATCGACAGCTTTATTATTTTCCTGTGTACATTTACACACAAATTTAGAGCAGAGGGCAGTGCAAAGGTCAGGTTACTAGGCAGAAACCAGAATGCCTCTTGATTTTCATCTATATGGATGGTATTGCAAGCCATGGAGAAAAGCCTCTGAAACAGAATGCATTTCTCAGAGACTTTCAAAAAAAGAAAGTGCACACTGTGATACAAAGAATGGTTTCTTTCAATTCAGCGTGTGTAAATGCTCATGGAGAAAACGGAAGCACTGTGCATATTTATTTTCCTAGCATTTTAGGATTTGTATAATTAATAAGATGGAAAACTAAGTTGCAATTGAGAATGTATCTTTTGTAACAAATTATGTATTTTCTTTTAACAGGGAAAGCAAACCAGTACTGCACAATTGTATTTTTCAGAGTTCATGTGCTGTGTGCAAAATCATGCGTAGGCCGATCATTTTTACACTTATAATTCCATTTACACTCTAAATATAAAAACAGTGTGCAAATTGATCAGTATGCACGGTCTAGTTTACATCCATCCACCCTTGCAGTCAAAGGGGTAAATTACTATAAATGGTCAATGGCAGCAGTTTCTTTGGTCAAGGGTGAGCAATTGTCATTACACCAATCACGGGTGTTATAGACTCCCAAATCTTCAGGTCTACCATTAAAACATCCAAAACCTGACTCACCAGGAAGTGCAAGCACTGTTCAAAAACAAACAAATAAAATGTACATTTGTAATTGAAATAGAAACTCAGCCAAACCTCTCCATGTTATAATCCAGATAGGTATTTAATTTCATGTAGCGCTTCATGCATGGTTCGTCCACCATCTAGGCACTGGGATTATAATAATCAGTTTACCAACCTCTGAAGGATGTTAGCCAATAAGATAACTCAGGCGGTTGAGCGCTCGTTGCTGTGATCTGTGCGTAATCTGTAGGTTGCAGGTTCGAATCGCTGCAAGGCCAACTCTGCCTTTCATCCTTTTGAGGTGAATAAAGGAGTACTGACTTCAGTTTGGTGAGAATTGCGATAAATATGTTCTATGTACAGCACTTTGCCAAAAGCGCTATATAATTAACTATTTGACCGTGAGATTAGGTAGAGAATTTAGCATGCAGTCCTTGCCTCTCTGCACTGCTGTAACATAACATTGGCATACCATTAGGTAGTAATAGCTCCAGGAAATGAGGACTTTCATTAAACATCAAAAGACAATTCTGCTATCGAACCTCAAAACACACAATACAATTAATGTTTGCTTTAATATGTAATTGGCTAGGCTTTTGTGTTTTCAACATTTAAATATATACAGGAGAGATCAAATGGAAAGCTGCTGCATGGTAAAGATTTCCATACATTTTTTTGCGCAGGTCGGCTGGATGTCACATACATTTTACTCTCTTGCAAAGGAGAAAAGTCATTTTTACTCTCTTGAAATCACATTTAGTCTCAAAGTTTAACAGTGGGGAGTAAAATACTCCAACCCCAAAATCTTATCTGGAGCACTGTCAGAAACATTCGCCTTCATGCACCTGGGCAAGAAATGGGCCATCAGTACCCATGGGGAAGCAGAAGAATTTCTGAAAGAGAGTTCAAAGGGGGCCAAGCAGCCGATCTCTCCTCCAACGACTTCGCTGCAAGACACACTTTGGCCGCCACAGCGCACTCCATGTGCCAGAGCACGCAAGCCTCATGGCCGAATAAGCCAAAATGATGAGGGAAATGCCTTGCTGGTCACGGTTGGGTGATGGAAATAAGGTCCAACGGTCAACTTCTGAAGCACAATATGGCTGACACAGGAAACGGATTTACAGTAGCTACTGTAAAATGAGTTGGGCACTCACTGGAATTAGCCATAAACTGTTAGGGTATCCAGTGATTTCACAGAGGATCTTTTAGTCGAGGCATTTTTTACCCAAAAATGTTTACCGAAAAAATACCCCAATATATATATTTTTAAAAAATGCGGTAAGGGGTTAAAATATGTGGTGAGACGTTTGGGGCGTTATAAACATGGGGAAGCATGTGGCTTGGGAAGGGGTTACACCCACCCCAAATAAAAAGCTAAACAAGTTGGTATTTGTTGGTAAATATGTTTCTGCAAAAAATGCTTTGACTAAATCTTCTGTAAAATCGCATTGAACCGCTATTAAGAGAATGGTGCTTTTTGGATACGTTGATGTTCGTTTTAGGTTAACTGGTTGTGTGTTTGTGTTGGATAGGTAAGCTGGAGGTAAAGGATGCAGCGTTTGGCTACGAGAGTTGCCAAACATTTCCCTTGCAATTTGTGGCATCCAGTGGGTCCACTGTACTAATTGTGAATGGAATCCCCTTTATTAAAAGAGAAATAAATATTATCCGGGGGGCAGATTCATAGGAGTTAAGGGGACACTTAGTCAGGTGTTCACGTTGATTTTGTTATATGCCCCCAATGACAAGCAAAGGTACTTCCTGTTAGATTTTATTTATACGGCAAAAGTCCCTGTTTACAGAGGTCAACTGATAATGGCAGGAGATTTGAACATGGTCCTGGATCCTGATTGGGATAAAACGCATTCTCCCATCCACTACTGGTTTTAAAAAAATGCCAGTGCACTAGCCAGACTTCTCAGGGAACTATGCGTGGTCGACGTGTGGCGATACGGCATGAGGGAGAATGTGATTTTACGCACTTGTCCCATGTCCATCAAACGTTTTCAAGGATAGATTGCTGGTTTCTCCAGCTTAGGTGCTTTGCATTGAAGAAGTCACCATAGGGTCCAGCGTGTTGTCAGATCACGCACCAGTGACATTGGCCCTGTGGGACCACAAGTTATCCGCCTCAACAAGGCCACAGTGGAGGCTCTATGAGCCAATACTAAATGGTGTGGCCCTGAGGGCCGATGTGGTGACAGGCATACAAAACTGCTTTTGGGAAAACTCGAAGGATGGCATATCTGATGCTACCCTATGGGATGCCATGAAGGCGGTCGTCAGGGGAGTCCTTATTGCGCACTTGGCAGCAAACACGAGATATACACTAGAACGTAGGGAAGAACTGGGGAAAAAGGTACAGCAATGCAAATTGGCTCACAAATAAAAATGCTTGCCCAAGTCGCAGAGGCAACTGAGTTTATCACGGAATAAGTTAGAAGTATGTTTGGCGGAGCACACAGCGCAAGGCAGTCATGCTATGCCAAAGGAAACAAAGTCAATAAATATCTGGTTCGAAAGCGGAGGGAAAGAAACAGGATCATCATAGTGGGGCTGTGGGACTCTTCGGGGAAAGTACAATACGCGGAGGATGCAAACATTGACATTATAGGACTGTACTTTATGAAGGCCATGATGGCTGGTCCCACTGCCCCAAACCTCCTTTGCCCCCCACCCCCAGTACCAGGAGGAGTACGTTGAGGAAGCAGCGTTACCGGAACTTTCGTAGACGCTTAGGGTGAATTGGTTCGTCCTAGTCATAAGGACCTTGAAGAACAGGGCCCCGGGTATAGATGGTTTCACGTCTCAATTCTGGAAGTCGTTCGTAACCCAACTGACCCAGCCCATGACTGAGCGGTTTAATTCTTTTCGACACGCAAATAAGGTTACATGCTCGATGGAGGACTCTGCCACCATACTACTCCTTAAGCCAGGGAAATGCGCACTGGATTGTGCATCCTATAGGCCCATAACGTGACTGAACATTGTTGCTAATAATAGAATAATATTCCAAAATCCTAGCCAACAGATTAGCTGAGGGCCTGCCACCCGTAGTGGACGCTGACCAAACAGGTTTCATTGTGGGGCAGACAACATCCGGCAGGTATTCAACCCGATTGATAAAGAACGTTTAGGTATAGGAGTCTTGGCATTGGATGCTACTAAATACATTCAATGTTCCGGCACTGTTAAAACATTTGAGAATGACCTGAAAAGATGGGGTGCATGGGAAATCTCCTTGATGGGAAGTAATACGGCAGTTGAGATGAATCTCATACTGAGATTTCGCTATGCATGCTCAGCCCTCCCAGTTCAATCCCACTCATACCACTTCAGAAACTACAGAACTGGGTCTCAATGTATATGGTCAGGCAAAATAATCGCTCACATTATGATATGCAATGAGGCGGGGGAGCGGTCAAACCCCTAAATAGGTGGACTTGGAACAGGCTTTCTTGGGGATTCCCTTGCATAAATTATCCTTCGTAAAGGTTGGTGGGGCCGATACCTAAGACCGGTCTCTTGGCCTCCACAATGGCCTCCCTATGGTACTGGAAAACAGAAATTAAGGCTAAGGGGGTCCTTTGTCACCAATAAGGGATAATCCTGAGTTCACTCCTGGGTTGGGGAAGGGGCATCTTCATCATGGTCCCATGGGGATGCTGAAATATTTCACAGTTGTACACTAATTGAGTACCCCTAATATTTGAGGAGTGCAAGGAGATATGTATATGAACAAGTTACTTTCTTACCTGGTAACGTTCTTTCGATGGGATGGTCCGACGACGTATTCCATATCTATGACATGTAATCACCACAGCTGTGCTGCTTCGGAAACTTTTTTCGGTGTCTGCGTCGATGATGTCGATGCGCCGTCGTCGAGGACCTCCTCCGACGTCCGACGTCATCCGATGTGATAAGTAGGACGCACGACGCCCGTAGCCTCAGTTGTAGTTTTTTCCCCCCAGAACATGTGACACTAGCCAACTGCCAGTCAGACACAAAGCCTTGCGGAATGTAAGCTGCAATCGCAAAGAAATTCTGCAGCGGGGAAGGCAGGGCGGGAGCGATATGGAATACGTTGTCGGACCATCCCATCGAAAGAACGTTACCAGGTAAGAAAGTAACTTGTTCTTCGAGGGGATTGGGTCCTCCGACGTATTCCATATCTATGACAGACTCCCAAAGCAGTACCAGAGCAAGGAGGAGGGAAAGAATTTAGAATCAAAATTTAGAATAGCCAATCAAATAGCAGAGCAAAGGACCGCCTTGCCAAAGGCCAGATCCTGTGCTCGGATGGAATCGAGGGAATAGTGACGTACAAATGTATGTACTGAAGCCCAGGTGGCTGCATCACAGATGTTGCGAATAGGAACACCCCTCTGCAGGGCAGTAGATGCAGCCATACCCCTGGTAGAATGGGCCCGCAAGCCAGCCGGTGGGTCCTTACCCGCCAAGCGGTAGCACTCCGAGATGGCCAAAATAATCCAGCGAGACAAAGTCTGTTTCGTCACAGCTTGCCCTAAACGCTTTCCAGCGTAACCAATAAAGAGTTGATCGTCCACTCTGACCCGGGACATGCGTGAAACATAAAAGCTTAAAGCTCTCCTAGGATCAAGCCTATGGAGCCTCTCCTCTTCCTTACCAGGATGCGGAGGAGGATAGAATGCCGGAAGAACAACCTTCTGGGCCAAATGAAATTCCGTCACTACCTTTGGAAGAAAAGAAGGACGAACTCTAAGGACAACCCTGTCCTTGTGAAATACAGTGAAGGGTGGCTTAACTGAAAGTGCCTGTAACTCACTCACTCTGCGAGCGGAAGTAACCGCAACTAAAAACACAGTTTTCAGAGTTAACAGCCTCAAAGGGCAAGAATGTAAAGGCTCAAACGGAGCACCCATAAGAAACTTAAGAACAAGGTTTAAATCCCAACCGGGCACCAGGAAAGGTGACGGAGGGAACACATTAGTGAGCCCTTTCAGAAACTGTGAAATTAAAGGGATTTTAAAGTAAGAACACTCTTCAGACGAGCGCTTAAAGATGGACAGCGCCGCCAGGTAACCTTTAATGGTACCCACTTGCAAGCCCCTGTGGGCCAAAGAAAGTAAAAAGGACAGAACCATGGGGATGTCACATGCAAAAGGATCCACATTCTGAACTCGGCACCAGTCGCAGAACTTACGCCAACGGCAACGGTACAGAGACTTTGTTGCTGGCCTTCGGGCCGAAAGCAACACCTCCATCACGTCTTCAGGGAGGTCCCAATCCTTATACCTCAACCTTTCAGAAGCCAAGCGTGAAGGTTGAGGGATCTGACCTCTGGATGGAGAACCTGACCCCCCTCCCGTGAGAGCAGATCGTCTCGGTAGGGAAGACGACGCGGAGGGCAGATGGACAAGTCGAGAAGGTCCGGGTACCACGTCCTCCGAGCCCACGCTGGAGCAATGAGGATCATCCGAGAACCGAACTTCCTTAACCTCCGCAGCACTTGCGGGATGACGGGGACTGGAGGAAACGCGTACAGCAGCGGGAACGACCACTCCACCACGAACGCGTCTCCTAAGGCTCCTTTTGGAGGAAATTCCTGCGAGCAAAACCTTTCGCACTTCCGGTTGACACTGGAGGCGAAGAGATCCACTTGAGGGGTCCCCCAAAGGGCGAAGATCTCCAGGAGAATCTCCTGAGCCAACTCCCACTCGTGAGAGATCATGCTCTGCCTGCTCAGAGCGTCCGCCGTCACGTTTTCGTCTCCGGCCAGATGAACTGCCGAGATCGAAACTTCCTGCTGGATGGCCCAGAACTCGAGCTGCATCGCCTCCCTGCACAGAGGAAGTGGCCCTGCCCCCCCCCTTTTTGTTGAGGTAGTGCATGGCCACTGTGTTGTCCGTCAGGATCAGGACACTCTTTCCTCGCACAGTCGGCAGAAAAGCCTTCAGGGCTAGCCTGACGGCCCTCAGCTCCAACAGATTGATATGGAGTCTGGACTCCGACGGAGACCAACGACCGCTGACTGTCAGCCCGTTGGCATGAGCTCCCCAACCCGTGAGGGATGCATCCGTCACGATCGTCACCTCCGGCCAGGGAAGCCAAAATGGATCCCCCTTCATCAAGTTGCCTTCGACGGCCCACCATAGAAGGTCCCAGGCGACCGAGGGCGGCACCTGAACCGGGTCCGACATCCTGCCGGAGGACTGCGACCATTGCGCCTTGAGTGCCCACTGCAAAGATCTCATCCGCAGGCGAGCCTCTGGCACCAGAAGAATGCAGGATGCCATGAGGCCGAGCAACCTCAAGAACTCGAACGCTGGGAGCGTCTGGGCATGCTGAAACTTGTGCACCATCTGCTGAATGTGAAGAGCCCTCACCTGGGGAGGTAAACACTGCCCCAGGGAAGGGTCGAGCACTGCTCCGATGTACTGGAGCCGCTGTGTTGGCGTTAAATGGGACTTCTTTAAATTGAGGGCGAAGCCCAGCCTGTGAAGGGAGTGGCAGGTGACGGACAGATGATCCAGGACTTGCTCGGGAGAGCTCCCCCTGATCAACCAATCGTCCAGGTAGGGGTAGACGTGAATCCCCCCTTGCCTGAGATGCGCTGCCACCACCACCATGAGCTTGGTGAAAACCCTCGGGGCGGAGGTCAATCCGAACGGCAGGACCCGAAACTGAAAGTGCGAGTCGCCAACCGCGAACCTCAGGTACTTCTTGTGCTTGGGATGGATCGGCACATGGAAGTAAGCATCCTTGAGGTCGAGTGACACCAACCAGTCCTGAAGCTGAAGGGCCTGGAGGACTTGAGAGAGAGTAACCATCTTGAACTTGTCCTTCCTGAGGAGTTTGTTCAAACCGCGCAAGTCCATGATGGGTCTCAATCCCCAGTCTTTCTTCGAAATCAAAAAATAAGGGGAATACCATCCCTTGTTCCTCTCCGCTACAGGCACCAGTTCTATGGCGCCTTTCTCCAGCAGGGCTTGAATTTCCTGCGCAAGGATCGGATCCGGACTCTGCAAAGAGAGGTTCCCCGGTGGATTGTCGCGAGGCCTGTGTCGAAAGGGAAGACCGTAGCCGTAGGTTATGATCTCCAGAACCCACACATCTGAAGTAATGGCATGCCACTCTACAAGATGCTGCGCCAGCCTTCCCCCAACCGGCGAACCATGGGACATGGCCTCATGACTGAGTGGGAGCGGCCGCAGCGTTACCTGAGGGCAAAGAGGCAACTGCCCGAGCGGCCTTGGCACCACGGGTACCCTGTCGTCCACCTCTGGTACCCCTGCGTTGGCCTCTGACTGCCAGCTCCTCTCGCTTTACTGAAGGACGAGTAATAGCGAAAGGAACCACCCCTCCACTGCTGTCCCCTAGGACGAAAAGGCGGAGGTTGGCGAACTGCAGCGCCCAACGACTTTGCTGCAGCTTTCGAGGTCTGCAACCTCTCAAGGCTCTCGTCAGCCTTGCTGCCAAAAAGGTGTTCACCGTCAAAGGGCATGTTGAGGAGCCAAGACTGCACATCAGGAGCAAACCCCGACTTCCGCAACCACACAAACCTGCGTATCACGGTGCTCGCCGCCATGGACCTACTGACGCATTCAGCTAAGTCCAAACCCGACTGAACGGACTCACACATGGCATCCTTACCATCCTGGACCATAGCAAGGAAACCATCCCGTTCGTCCCCTTCGGGAATATGTTCAGCCGCTAACGCAACACAGTTCCACAGAGTGTGTGTGAAACGAGACAAGGCACAAATGGAGTTGGCCGCCTGAAGCGCCATACCACCAGAAGAAAACACTTTCTTCGCCCAGCCATCAAAACGTTTGTCGTCCCTATCAGGAGGGATGGTAGGGTACGACGCCTGCTTTGCCGGGGCCGTGGCCACCTGCACCACCAAACTCTCCGGAGTGGGGTGCCTGGTCAAGTAGCAGGGGTCGCTACTGGCTGGACGGTATTTTTGCGACAAGGATCTGCCTACCGCCGGGAGACTCTCCGGAGCAGTCCAAGCCGCCGCCACCCTTCTCTGTAAAGCCATATGGAACGGCAGTACCGGATCAGTTGGGGGACCAACATCAAGGATGTCCATCAGATCATCCAGCACAAACTCCCCTGGGGGAGCAGACCATCCCAAGTACTCAGAAACCCTAGCCATAAGGCGCCGGTACGAGGAATCGGCATGAGAGCCAGGCTCAGGCCTACAAAACTCCACCTCCGGAGAGGTGTCCAGTCCACTGGCATCATGCAGTGACTGTCTCAAATCGTCAAACTGACTATGGCCCAAGACAATTTCATCTGGAACCTGACTAGGAACCAGGCCATCAGAATCCTCATCCGCCTCTGAAATATAGTCCAGGTGGCGAAAAGAAGGCACCCGAGAGTGCTTGCTCTTAACCACAGCCTTCCTAGGGGGTACTCCCGTGCCACGGGGTACCTCCGACACGAAAGGCGTCGATGGCGTCTAGCGTATCGGCGCCGGCGTCGAGAGAACCGGCATCGGCGCCGAGAGGATTGGCGTCGACGTCGAGGAAATCAGCGTCGACGTCAGATGCAGCGCCTCCAGTATCGGCGGCGTCGACACAGCCCTCGAGGCCGGAGCCCCGAGCGTGTCCCTCGACGACCTGAGCGTCGACGGCTTCGACGACTTCCTCGGAGCCTCGAGAAAGCCTGTCGACGCCCTCGACGCCTCAGACGTCGATGTCTTCCTCGAAGACCTCACAGGTGCACACGGTCTCGAACGCGTCAAGGACCGGGACCTGGAACGGGTACATCGAGAACGAGTCCCCTTGTCCGAACGGGACCTCTCCCGTGACTTGTGCTGACCATTCTTGCGAGCGGTGTCTCTCGACCTCTCACGACCGACCCCACTCGGGGGCGCGGACGGCTTAGTACCCTGCGACTCAAGAATCGCCAGCATTTTCTTCCCAAAGGAAGCCCATTCCCCCGGCGTCGCACGGCTGGTGGGGTAAGCGACGTGCCGGGCAGAGTCCTCCGAAGAGGACCTGGAAGACGACGGGGGTCGGCGCTTCCGAGAATGCCTCAAAGAGGCTGAGGAGTGGCGAGACCGACTCCTAGAAGGAGACCCACGAGACTTCCGACGATGACGCGGAGAGTCACCCCTCGAATCATCCGTCAAAAGCCCCGCAGACTTCGACTTCCTGGGCTTGGACACCCGACCTACCGACAACTTCTTCTTACGTTCGCGTAAGGCTTTGGACGTGAGCGACTGGCAGTCGATACAGTCATCCGTGTCGTGGGCCTCCCCGAGGCACCAGAGGCAGGCGTCGTGCGAGTCCGTCACCGGCATCTTGGACCCACACTCCCCGCACTTCTTGAAACCCGGACGCGGGGTCGAAGACGAAGTAGAAGACATCTTCACACGAAGGATTTTCACAAAACGAACAGGTTCGAAGAATCGAGAAGAACAGAACTCTAAAGAGTCGAGGCGTGAACCGAGAATCACGAAGCAACACGTTCGCGGAAAAAACGGAACTGAGGCTACGGGCGTCCTACTTATCACATCGGATGACGTCGGACGTCGGAGGAGGTCCTCGACGACGGCGCATCGACATCATCGACGCAGACGCCGAAAAAAGTTTCCGAAGCAGCACAGCTGTGGTGATTACATGTCATAGATATGGAATACGTCGGAGGACCCAATCCCCTCGAAATATATTTACTTTCTTTATTAATGCACTTTGCATCATACATTACAAAGTAATATCACATGACACATAAAAGGCAAGGAGTCCTAGCAAAATTGAAACAAATTGAGGTGAACATTAGAGGAGGTGTAATTCGGTACAAGCCGGAGACAGAGATAGCATCAAATGTCATAGACGCTGCACATTTATAATCTGGTTTCAGCCCACCAGCGAGTCTGTATTTGCATCTTATGATGGCAGTAGGTGCACAAAATACGCTTTGAATGGACTCCACATGTCTTCTGGGCGAGATTTGGCAGGTTACATATGGGACTGTTCTTCCATTTCGTTAGACCGGGCAACATATTTCAACCAGTGATCTTTAGTCGGATCCCCTTTGCTCATCCATCACAGCAGAATACAACGTTTAGCAAGTGTAGGGGTGAAACTGACATAATGGGTGCGATTTGTAACACTTTTATTGAAATTGTTGGGGTTGGAGTAACTCCTACATTGCCCTATAACTAAGATGGGAGTAGTCTCAACCATCAAATAATACATAACGCAGTCCTAGTGGTGTGCATCAAAACAAAATGGCCTATGCTAACAAAACCTAATGCCTGCCCTATCTCTTGAACAAAAAGTGTAAAAAGGAGAAATGTATGCAAAAGGAAAAATCAGTTTTCAAATGAATAAATGTGGTTGAACCAGCTCTCCTCCCCAGGTTAGACCTCATGGTGTAAGGCTGTCCCTGAAGGCAGGATGACACACACTGGCTCGGCTTCCAACACAATAAACAGTTCCAAAACGTGGATCGAGGCCAGTCTGGCCTTCCCCGTTAAAGTCTTTTTTCTTGACTTAGAAAATAATGTTTCAACCAAGAAGTTCACAAAGGTCCCCCTCTGTCAGGCTCAGACCTTTTCACCACACAGTTCTCGTAGGTTCCCCCCCCTATGTCAGGCTCAGATCTCTCACGATAAAGTTCAACACAAACTTGCCAGGGGGCTCCCTTCCCCAAGCTTCTTTCACTTCAGGTCTCCCTCTGGCTCGGGCCACTTTCGGATGTCGAAGACTTTCGAATGTGCATAGCTTTCTTTACTGACTTTACTGGCTTTCTTTACTGACCATGGATGTTTTCTGTCTCCTGGGCGGGCATGTCCTCTGTGTCTCTTTCGCTTGCCCATGGGGTACCTCAAGAGTCGGTTTTAGGGCCCTTTCTCTTTCTTTTCTCTGTACACATCACTTCCTGCAGCTATTATTTCCTCCTTTGGCTTATCTCATCACTTCTACGCTGACACCACTCATTTTTTCTATCATTTTCTTCCTTTTATACCCGGAATTCATCACTCTTTCGGCTTGCTTAGTTGCTACTAAATCTTGGTTGTCTTCCCACTTTCTTACTCAATTCTGGGAAGGCTTAAGTACTGTTTTTCCCTGCTAACACTCTTCTTCCCCATCTTCCACCTCACTTAATATCTTTTCCTACTTCTAAACTCCCAATCTCATCTACAGCTCGTAATCTTGGCCTCTACTTCAACTCAAATCTTTCTTTCTCTAATCACATTTCCCTAACCCCTCGTTCCTGTCATTTTCATCTTCACAACATCTATAAGGCCCACCCTTTTCTCACATGCCAAGCTTCTAAACTCTTAATCTCCTCTTTAATCTTTTTTTGACTCTTCTACTGTTGTACTTCTCAGTTTGGACTCCCCAATTCTCGTCTTGCTCCTCTTAGATCAGTCTTTAATTCGTCTATTGGCCTACTGTGTCTTCTCACATATCAGGATTCTATTTCTTCCTCTCTTGCTGCACTTTGTTGGCTGCCCTTTCATTCTCAAATAAAATGTAGTTTGCTCTGTATTGTCTTCCAAGTTTCTTCGGTATCAGTTAATAATGACCCCATACATAATGTCCCCATACATAATGTCACCGGGAAAAGCCATTGGCAACATTATAAATGGTGACAGGTTGCTGGGAGGCCCCTGCTCCCGTTGTAAAAATTAAAAAAAATTCAGGGGTTGCTGGGGTGTCCCCCACATGTTCAATGTAACAATGTCTCCGTAAAAAACAGCGACTATTTTGTCAGGAGACATTTTTGCGGGGACATTATTACATGGAACCGTCTCTTCATGGTCTTGCCCCTAGCTATCTTGCTGAACTAACATCCCTTTACACTCTCGCTCTCTTCAGTCTTCCTCCCAGTTCAGACTTTTGGCTCCTCGTCCCCCCAGTCCTCAGTCTCGTTTTCAATCCTTTGAAGTTCTTGCCCCCATTCATCGGAATGTTCTTCCACTTTCCCTTCGTTCTATCACCGTCTTCTCTCTTTTCCGTGGTTCTTAAAATCTCATCTACTACAACAGTCCTGAGTGATCGTTACCTGGACTTAATTGCTTATTCACTTTTATTGTACCGGGTTTCATTTTTATGTTCAGTGCCTTGGCTTATGGCACTTAATAAAAGACAAATAAAATACAAAATACACTGCAGGACCACTTTGACTCAACGTATACAGTTTAACTTTCACTCCCCCCTTCTCTAGAAATTAAACTTCTTTATTTCACTTTTGCTGTTCATTTGCTCTATCGCTTTAAACAATGTGCTTTTCAGTGAAACTTTTTCGAATGGGCTACTTCCTTTCGCCGGACCACTCTGTTACTCAGTATCGCTGGTTTTGCAGCGGTCTTTTACTTCAAAGTTCATTTACAGGTCTGCCTTTCCTCACGTCTCATTCACACGCGTGCAGCTTTCACTTGCAATAGAATGTTGCTACTTCAAACTTTAACACACACCAGTCTTTCAGGTTGCTTGCCAACTGCTGTCGTCCCTTGGTCCGTTGCCCTGCTATATTAAGGTTGCCTTCGTCCCAGAAGCCCTGCTCGTGCTTGCGATCGGCCTTGCTCAGAGTGGGTCTTTGGGTTCTGGCTTTTATTCGTGTGAGGAGAGCTAATTGGTATCAGGTGTATGCGCTCAAGAGTCAAGTGCCTGACTTTGCCTGACACAATTAGCGGGACATGTTAAGTACAAAGTGTGAAAGTTATTGGTATTACTCTCAGTCACCCTCTTCCTTGGCCCAGTGTTTGTGTAAAAAGGGGCTGGGGGAGTTAGGACCTCGCAGCATCCTAAAACATAGGATGGGATGGATAAACAAAATAGGGGGAATAGCTTTGTTTGTTTGTTTGTTTTATTCACTTATAATGCGCACCGTAGCTGGGCGCAGCAGTACACAGTATGCGAAGCTTGAGTTACATGAATACAAAATACATAATGAAATAAATACGTACAGTGCCGTTGGATGCAGAATGCACACACCACCAAATATGTACAGTAGCAAAATACAGACAGAACATACTATATACAGGCACAAGCCAGAGACACATCTTTGTCTGGCCTGGAGTGGCATCACTAACCCGAGAGGAAGGGTACGAGATGGTCAAGAGGTGCAGGGATAAATATACAGTAGGGGGAATCATAAATTGGGTGTAAGCTACTGTGCATGCTAGTTTGCAGCTAGACTGTGCACGCTAGTTTGCAGATATACTATGGCTGCCTTCAGCAGATTGACATAGTTGGACCTGAATTTTCGAAAGGGCTGGTCCTCAAGTAGAGAGTGAGGCAGTCAATTCCAAAGTTGGGCTGCACGGACCTGGAAACTACCACCCCCAGCCCTCTCCAACTTAAATCTAGGAATGGTAAGGCTAATGGCATTAGAGGTTCTAGTTGGTCGGGCGGAACTTCTCTTTAGAAGCATCTTTAGCGCATCTCACAATCGGCGCATCTTTAGCGCATCTCACAATCGGCTGCCTCATCCCCACTCCCTAAAGACCCTCACCCAGGTGATCCTCCCACACTGGTCCACCCCCAGGGTCTGGATCCAAAGGCAATCTGGCCACCTGAGAGAGAGAGATCCCTGGGGACTAGCGGGTGAGACGCTCTGGTTTCTCACATAATTAAGACAAACAAGTTACTTACCAACTGATAACGTTCTTTCGATTGGATGTTCCTCCAACGTATTCCTCATCTTCGATGTATTCCATCCAGCTTTGCTGCTCTTCGGATTTTTTTTCGGCAGAGGGCGCTGTGTGTCGATGTCGTCGATCGATGGTCCTTCGAAGGCCTCCGTCGAGGGCGACGTCATCGGGTGTATAAGTAGCACGCGCGGCGCACGTTGGCCTCAGTTCTGTTTTTCCCCTTTTTATCTTTGATCTTGTATTATGTAGATTGTGTCGGCAGACAGGTATGAGCCTTGCGAGATTTGAGATGGCAATAACCCGGAAAAATCTACAGAGGGGTAGGCTGGGAGGGCGATGAGGAATACGTTGGAGGAACATCCAATCGAAGGAACGTTACCAGTTGGTAAGTAACTTGTTCTTCGAGTGGATTGTGTCCTTCAACTTATTCCTCATCTTAGATAGACTCCCAAAGCAGTGTGGACAATTCCTCTGGAGGAGGGGGTAGATTTTTCGATACTCTTAGATGGCTGAGTATAGTACTGCTTTTCCAAAAGTTAGCTCCCTATACTGGGAAGCATCCAGGTTAAAGAATTTTGAGAAGGTGTGTAGCGAAGACCAAGTTGCTGCTTCGCAAATGGATCTTATTGGAACACCTCTTTGAAGGGCCGTGGAGGAGGCGATGCCTCTGGTGGAATGAGCCCTTAACCCTTCCGGAGGGTCTTTCTGAGCTAGTCTGTAGCATTCTGAAATGCAAAGCACAATCCAGCGTGAAATTGTCTGTTTTGTCACCGATTGACCCAGTTTCCTTCCTGTGTAACCTATAAACAGCTGGTTGTCCACTCTTGAGTCTCGAAAGTCTAGAGATGTAAAAGCTTAAAGCTCTTTATGGATCCAAGCTGTGTAATCTTGCCTCCTCCTTCGAAGGATGGGGTGGAGGATAGAATGCGGGTAAGACAATTTTCTGATTTAAATGAAAATCAGATATTACTTTCGGTAGAAATGATGGTTTTACCCTCAACACAACTCTGTTCTTATGGAACACAGTATAAAGTGGCCCAGAAGACAGTGCCAAATAGATTCAAAAAATGGGCTCCTGGTTATGGACCTATTCTACCCAGGAGGGTTACTTTAAGACAAAAATTACAATTGAATAGGTACAAAGAAGAGTGCTCTAATGAAAACACACTGTTTCACCCCTTATTACCCTCTGCATTAAAGGAGAAAAAGAAAGAAACTCACTTTTTTTGTTGTTTGGAGAAAATAATAGTTTATCTATGCAGTTGTAAAAATCAACATAGAGTGAACAGTTCTCCAAACAACATAACATCACACGGTTTAATGAAACCAACCGTACAGGCTTATAGGATATATTTACAAACACATGGGGTCACATAGTTTGACACAACAGTCGTGTAAGTAATACAAACTCAATCAAAATACATAGTTTGTTATGGTGATTCATATACTTCAGTATAAAACAACACAATTAGACAAAGTAAGCAACAACAGACAAAAAAAGGGGTTCGTGAATTGACAATGCACTGTTGTTCAGGGTGCGTCTACACCAAGGTGTTTCGGCCGTTTAGGTGGACCAATTATGTCCCAGCATATGTACGGCCTTCATCAGGACGAAGTGCTGCACGGGGTGGAATAGGTGCTGCAGGGGAAAGGGAAAAACTCGTCAGGGGAGTGTGTTCGAGCGTGTATCATTTAAACAAAGGAATAAATCCAATACTGTGAGGCCACAGCTTACCTGTGGATAATTATTTCCACTGGCACGAATTTCTAGTATTACGCCAGTCGTGGGAAGGATCTTAGTGTAATCCTATTAAAAAGCAAAGAAGGGCACTCAATAGTGATCTGGTGTCTTACAGATACTTAAATAACAAATGAGTTATAGGTCAACCAATCTTACCTCACTTGTGAGGATCTTGGAGTGGGATGGACTCTGATTTAAATATGCGGTCCTCACGCGGGAACCTGAACACATAAATGAATAAGGGGCATATTAGTGGGGGTTCCACTCAGGGAACAAAATGCCTGACCTAATGGTGGTGTGTCTACAAAGATCTTACCTTTGTGCATGAATCACGAATAGCGGGCCAGTGGAGAGCGCTGTAGGGATGTGCTGACTCACTCCGGGGCTCGAAAGGGGCCTGGCGGCATAGCGTTAGTAACGCTGTTGCTAGGAGCCTTTTCTATTGATACGGCGGCCATTTTGGATCGAGTGCGTCCGAAAATGACAGATAACTCAACCATTAGGGCTCGGACTGGAAAAATACACTATTATCAGTCTTGGCCATGGTATGGCCAATCTAAAAACGTAATTTAGAATGTAAATTTGAAAAATGATATCTACGTCGGCCATGTTGGATCGAGTGCGTCCGAAAAAGACAGATAACTCCACCATTAGAGTTTGGACTGGAAAAATACACTAATATCAGTCTTGGCCATGGTGTGGCCAATCTAAAAACGTAATTTAGAATGTAAATTTGAAAAATGATATCTATGTCGGCCATGTTGGATCGAGTGCGTCCGAAAAAGACAAATAACTCCACCATTAATGCTCGGATTGAAAAAATAAACATTTATCAGTCTTAGCCATGGTGTGGCCTGTCTAAAAAAGTAATTTAGAAGTGTAAACTTGAAAAATGGTTTCCATGGTAACCTCAGAAGCCTTGTTGAAGAACAGGGCGTATTAGTGAAACTAAAGGGAAATTAAAATAAATTAGAACACTGAAAGCGCTCCTTGTGCTTGAAATGACTGGCAGGGTAGTGACATGACGTGATGTTGACATGCTTTTAGTAATGGAAAACAAATCCACATAGTAACATAGCACAATTTGTACACATGTTCGACAAGGGACAATTTGTACACATGGTTCGAGTGGCCCAGTCAATTCAGTGTTATGCATGCCATTCGACATTGTTGGAAATCTTTACAGCTGATAGACACTGATAGGCATCTTAATTCATTCATAGCCCTTTGGTAGAGATTTTATATTACATTTCTTGACCGCAGGTCATAGGCATTTTACAGGTGCATATACATGATGACGCTGCCAATGTTTGGGATCTACAGAAAAGATTTCCATTCTACCGCAATATTCAAACCTGCGTGCACAGTGTTTAGTTTGTGGACCCAACGCTGTTCTAATTGCGTCAGTGTTTTATTTAAGTCTCCCCCCCGCTTTGCAGGTGTTACTTTTTGTAGAATGAACCATCGTAGATCTGTATCTTTGTGGTTTTTGTTGGTAAAATGTTCTACTAGTGGCTTGTCGGCAACTTTGTTCCTGATACAGGACCGATGTTCCGATATTCGCATCTTGATGGCCCGTATGGTTTTGCCTACGTATATCAGGTTGCAAGGGCATTGTATCACGTAGATCACTCCCTTCGTGTTGCAGTTAGTGAAATCATTCATGGTCCATTTTACTCCGTGATGTTCAAAAGTTTTTTTCTGTAGAGTTAAAGGGCATGCTACACAGTGGCCACACTTGTGGTGGCCCACTAAGGGAGGCATATCCCATAATGTGGCTTGTATTGCTCGTGGTGGTTCTATGAACGTGTGAACCAATGCGTCTCTTAAGTTTCTGTTCTTTTTGAATGCAAAACATGGGACCTTGTCCAGTGTCCCCGGATGTTTGATCAAATGCCAATTCTTTTTTATGGTTTTCTGAATCAATGGACTTAGTGGTCCAAAGGTTGTGACACATACCATCCTGTTCAACTCTATCTTGGGTTTATTTTCCAGACAGATATCTCTTGGTGTGTTTTTGGCTCTTTTTCGGGCCTGACTGATGGCCTTTCGTGGGTAACCCCTGTCGATTAGTCTTTTTCCTAAATCCTCTGCATGCAGTTGAAATTTTTCCATGTCTGTGCAGTTCCTCCGTATTCTGAAAAACTGCCCGTAGGGTAGGTTATATTTTAAGCCCATAAGATGGTAGCTTTGAAAATGGAGAAGACTGTTACGATCAGTGGGTTTCCGAAAAAGTTCTGTCTTGAGCCGGTCGCCTGTTTTGTAGATATGTAGGTCTAAAAAGTCGATTTGGTGGTGATCCCATTGTATTGTGAACTTTATGTTGGGATTTCTTGAGTTTATCCAGAGATGAAAGTTCTGTAATTCCAGAGGGGTCCCTTTCCATATGATGATAATATCATCGATGAATCGTTTCCATAAGGAGATGTTTCCTAGGAAAGGGTTCTCTTCACAGAATACATTTTTGCTTTCGTAGTGTGACATATATAAATTAGCAATGTCAGGGGCAAAAGTGGCTCCCATACTGACACCCTTAATCGGTTTGTAGATCTGGTTTTGGAAAAGGAAGAAATTCTCCGACATCGCAAGTCTGGCACACTCCAAAATGAAATTCGTCGGGGCGGACTCAGTATCATTTCTAGTGTTCAGGCATTCTCGTATGGCTTCTAGACCATCAAGTTGGGGGATCGATGTGTATAAAGCCTCTACGTCCATTGTGGCGAGTAGACTGTCGGTGCTCAATGTGAGATCGTTTAGCAGGTTGATAGTGCTCGTTTTATCCTTTAAATAGGAGGGCATCTTCAGAACGAAGGGTTTTAGAAAATGGTCTGTGTAAACAGATAGTGGTTCCAGAAGTGATTCACAGGCAGACACTATTGGTCTGCCAGGGGGTTTTTTAACATTCTTATGCATTTTGGGCAGAATGTAAAATGCCGGAACGCGTGGGTTTGTTTTATTTAAGAACCTTTAGGAGGCTTAGGCATTCGATGTTCTAGTCAGCGGTATCCCAGACGACTATCCCTCCTCCCTTATCTGCTGGTTTTATTGTAATGGCGTTCTCTGCTGTTTTTCCGGACTGTTCAGGCTGTGAATCCCTGGTCGAAGGTAGATATACTTCGAAGAAGTGTTTTAAGCGAGACACCCAGCACCATCTGGACAGCGAATGCGAACGCGACAATGGTACCAGAACCAAGGATCGAACATGGCATACCAGTCTTCGTCCTATCACCCAGGTCCATGACCGCTCCTGAATTGACTCTGCTTGGAAAAGGTCTATCTTTTGTCCCCTCACAAAGAGCATGTCCTTTTGAACTGGAGCTGGAATTACGGAGATTTTTCAGGAACATACGCTTAAAACACTTCTTCGAATATCTACCTTCGACCTGGGATTCACAGCCTGAACAGTCCGGAAAAACAGCAGAGAACGCCACTGGCCTCAGAGAAAAATCAGATTTTGCCCCCCCCCTGGGATGTACCCCTGGAGAAATAATAACTTTTGAGAAAGTGGTCACTAAAACTATAATGGCTGGTTTCAGAAAGGACAACTACTACAAAGACAATCTCAATAAAGAAGAAAGAATAGCCATGAGGAATTTGGAAACCGATAAGTCCATTACAATAAAACCAGCAGATAAGGGAGGAGGGATAGTCGTCTGGGATACCGCTGACCATAACATCGAATGCCTACGCCTCCTTGACGATCGAGCTGCTTATCAACCTCTGGATCATAATCCCACAAAAGATCTTCAGGAAGAAATTGCCAGCCTGACACAGCATGCTCTAATGCAGGGTTGGATATGCGAAGAAGAAAAAAAGTTCTTAAATAAAACAAACCCACGCGTTCCGGCATTTTACATTCTGCCCAAAATGCATAAGAATGTTAAAAAACCCCCTGGCAGACCAATAGTGTCTGCCTGTGAATCACTTCTGGAACCACTATCTGTTTACACAGACCATTTTCTAAAACCCTTCGTTCTGAAGATGCCCTCCTATTTAAAGGATACAACGAGCACCATCAACCTGCTAAACGATCTCACATTGAGCACCGACAGTCTACTCGCCACAATGGACGTAGAGGCTTTATACACATCGATCCCCCAACTTGATGGTCTAGAAGCCATACGAGAATGCCTGAACACTAGAAATGATACTGAGTCCGCCCCGACGAATTTCATTTTGGAGTGTGCCAGACTTGCGATGTCGGAGAATTTCTTCCTTTTCCAAAACCAGATCTACAAACAGATTAAGGGTGTCAGTATGGGAGCCACTTTTGCCCCTGACATTGCTAATTTATATATGTCACACTACGAAAGCAAAAATGTATTCTGTGAAGAGAACCCTTTCCTAGGAAACATCTCCTTATGGAAACGATTCATCGATGATATTATCATCATATGGAAAGGGACCCCTCTGGAATTACAGAACTTTCATCTCTGGATAAACTCAAGAAATCCCAACATAAAGTTCACAATACAATGGGATCACCACCAAATCGACTTTTTAGACCTACATATCTACAAAACAGGCGACCGGCTCAAGACAGAACTTTTTCGGAAACCCACTGATCGTAACAGTCTTCTCCATTTTCAAAGCTACCATCTTATGGGCTTAAAATATAACCTACCCTACGGGCAGTTTTTCAGAATACGGAGGAACTGCACAGACATGGAAAAATTTCAACTGCATGCAGAGGATTTAGGAAAAAGACTAATCGACAGGGGTTACCCACGAAAGGCCATCAGTCAGGCCCGAAAAAGAGCCAAAAACACACCAAGAGATATCTGTCTGGAAAATAAACCCAAGATAGAGTTGAACAGGATGGTATGTGTCACAACCTTTGGACCACTAAGTCCATTGATTCAGAAAACCATAAAAAAGAATTGGCATTTGATCAAACATCCGGGGACACTGGACAAGGTCCCATGTTTTGCATTCAAAAAGAACAGAAACTTAAGAGACGCATTGGTTCACACGTTCATAGAACCACCACGAGCAATACAAGCCACATTATGGGATATGCCTCCCTTAGTGGGCCACCACAAGTGTGGCCACTGTGTAGCATGCCCTTTAACTCTACAGAAAAAAACTTTTGAACATCACGGAGTAAAATGGACCATGAATGATTTCACTAACTGCAACACGAAGGGAGTGATCTACGTGATACAATGCCCTTGCAACCTGATATACGTAGGCAAAACCATACGGGCCATCAAGATGCGAATATCGGAACATCGGTCCTGTATCAGGAACAAAGTTGCCGACAAGCCACTAGTAGAACATTTTACCAACAAAAACCACAAAGATACAGATCTACGATGGTTCATTCTACAAAAAGTAACACCTGCAAAGCGGGGGGGAGACTTAAATAAAACACTGACGCAATTAGAACAGCGTTGGGTCCACAAACTAAACACTGTGCACGCAGGTTTGAATATTGCGGTAGAATGGAAATCTTTTCTGTAGATCCCAAACATTGGCAGCGTCATCATGTATATGCACCTGTAAAATGCCTATGACCTGCGGTCAAGAAATGTAATATGAAATCTCTACCAAAGGGCTATGAATGAATTAAGATGCCTATCAGTGTCTATCAGCTGTAAAGATTTCCAACAATGTCGAATGGCATGCATAACACTGAATTGACTGGGCCACTCGAACCATGTGTACAAATTGTCCCTTGTCGAACATGTGTACAAATTGTGCTATGTTACTATGTGGATTTGTTTTCCATTACTAAAAGCATGTCAACATCACGTCATGTCACTACCCTGCCAGTCATTTCAAGCACAAGGAGCGCTTTCAGTGTTCTAATTTATTTTAATTTCCCTTTAGTTTCACTAATACGCCCTGTTCTTCAACAAGGCTTCTGAGGTTACCATGGAAACCATTTTTCAAGTTTACACTTCTAAATTACTTTTTTAGACAGGCCACACCATGGCTAAGACTGATAAATGTTTATTTTTTCAATCCGAGCATTAATGGTGGAGTTATTTGTCTTTTTCGGACGCACTCGATCCAACATGGCCGACATAGATATCATTTTTCAAATTTACATTCTAAATTACGTTTTTAGATTGGCCACACCATGGCCAAGACTGATATTAGTGTATTTTTCCAGTCCAAACTCTAATGGTGGAGTTATCTGTCTTTTTCGGACGCACTCGATCCAACATGGCCGACGTAGATATCATTTTTCAAATTTACATTCTAAATTACGTTTTTAGATTGGCCATACCATGGCCAAGACTGATAATAGTGTATTTTTCCAGTCCGAGCCCTAATGGTTGAGTTATCTGTCATTTTCGGACGCACTCGATCCAAAATGGCCGCCGTATCAATAGAAAAGACTCCTAGCAACAGCGTTACTAACGCTATGCCGCCAGGCCCCTTTCGAGCCCCGGAGTGAGTCAGCACATCCCTACAGCGCTCTCCACTGGCCCGCTATTCGTGATTCATGCACAAAGGTAAGATCTTTGTAGACACACCACCATTAGGTCAGGCATTTTGTTCCCTGAGTGGAACCCCCACTAATATGCCCCTTATTCATTTATGTGTTCAGGTTCCCGCGTGAGGACCGCATATTTAAATCAGAGTCCATCCCACTCCAAGATCCTCACAAGTGAGGTAAGATTGGTTGACCTATAACTCATTTGTTATTTAAGTATCTGTAAGACACCAGATCACTATTGAGTGCCCTTCTTTGCTTTTTAATAGGATTACACTAAGATCCTTCCCACGACTGGCGTAATACTAGAAATTCGTGCCAGTGGAAATAATTATCCACAGGTAAGCTGTGGCCTCACAGTATTGGATTTATTCCTTTGTTTAAATGATACACGCTCGAACACACTCCCCTGACAAGTTTTTCCCTTTCCCCTGCAGCACCTATTCCACCCCGTGCAGCACTTCGTCCTGATGAAGGCCGTACATATGCTGGGACATAATTGGTCCACCTAAACGGCCGAAACACCTTGGTGTAGACGCACCCTGAACAACAGTGCATTGTCACTGTCCACTACCAATTGTCAATTCACGAACCCCTTTTTTTGTCTGTTGTTGCTTACTTTGTCTAATTGTGTTGTTTTATACTGAAGTATATGAATCACCATAACAAACTATGTATTTTGATTGAGTTTGTATTACTTACACGACTGTTGTATCAAACTATGTGACCCCATGTGTTTGTAAATATATCCTATAAGCCTGTACGGTTGGTTTCATTAAACCGTGTGATGTTATGTTGTTTGGAGAACTGTTCACTCTATGTTGATTTTTACAACTGCATAGATAAACAAACTATTATTTTCTCCAAACAACAAAAAAAGTGAGTTTCTTTCTTTTTCTCCTTTAATGCAGAGGGTAATAAGGGGTGAAACAGTGTGTTTTCATTAGAGCACTCTTCTTTGTACCTATTCAATTGTAATTTTTGTCCAGAAGACAGTGCCTACAATTCGCTCACTCTTCTTGCTGATGTTAGAGCAACCAAGAAGACTGTTTTCCACGTTAGTAATCTTAATGGACACGTGTGCATAGGCTCAAAAGGAGCACACATTAAGAATTTTAGGTCTAAATTTAGATCCCAGATCGGTACTTGAAATGGGTGAGGAGGAAACACATTAGTGAGTCCTTTTAAGAATTGTATTATCAAAGGAATTTTGAAGTAGGAGCATTCTTCCGATGAGCGCTTGAAAATGGAAAGCTCCGCAAGGTAACCTTTTCTTGTTCCGATATTCAGACCTCTATGTGCTAGGGTCAGAAGGAAAGATAATACTTCCAGAATAGAACATAGAAAAGGATCGACATTCTTTTCTGTGCACCAGTTGCAAAACTTTTTCCAACAGCAACAGCATAGAAACTTTGTTGCTGGCCTTCTTGCCGAAAGCAACACCTCCATAATGTCATCTGGAAGGTTCCAGTCCCTGTATCTCAGCCTTTCAGATACCAAGCATGAAGGTGGAGCGTTTTGACCTCTGGATGGAGAACCTGACCCTCCGTTTGAGAGAGAAGGTTCTCTCTCTGAGGAAGACGTACTGGAGGACAGATGGACATGTCTAGAAGGTCAGGGTACCACGTTCTCCTGGCCCAATCCGGGGCAATTAGGATCATGCGGCTCCAAAACCTTCTCAGCCTCCTGATGACCTGAGGAATGATGGGAATCGGAGGGAACGCGTACAATAGTGGGAAATTCCACTCCACCACGAACGCGTCTCCCAGGGCTCCTCTCGGGGAAAATTCCCTTGAGTAATACCTTTCGCATTTTCGGGTGATTTCGGTTGCAAACAGGTCTACTTGAGGGGTTCCCCAAAGGGCGAAGATCTCTTGAATGACTTCCTGAGCCAGTTCCCATTCGTGGGATACCGTGCTCTGCCTGCTCAGAGGATCTGCCGTCATATTCTCTTCCCCAGCTAGATGAATTGCCGTTAAAGAGATTCCTTCCTGAATCGCCCAATACCAGAGCGCATTGCCGCTCTGCACAGGGGTAGTGATCCCACACCTCCTCTTTTGTTTAGAGAAGGCATGGCCACTGTGTTGTCCGTCATTATCAGGACATTCTTTCCCCCGACAGATGGCAGGAAGGCCTTCAGCGCTAGTCTGATTGCCCTCAGCTCTAAAAGGTTGATATGTAGTTTGGACTCCGATGGAGACCAACGACCGTTGATTGTCAAATCGTTGGCATGAGCTCCCCACCCCAGGAGTGAGGCGTCCGTCACTATTGTGATCTCTGGCCATGGTTGCCAAAAAGGTTCTCCTTTTAGGATGTTCTCTGTACAGGTCCACCATAGAAGGTCTTGTCTGACCTCGTTCGGAATCTGAAGAAGATCCGTCATTTGACCCGAGAACTGGGACCACTGAGTCTTTAGGGCCCATTGAAGGGATCTCATCCTCAAGCGTGCCTCTGGCACCAGAAAGATGCAGGAAGAAGGTCTTGAGCCCTTGACTTGGGAGGCGAGCTCTTTCCCAAGGACGTTTCTAATACAGCTCCTATGTACTGAATCTGTTGGGAAGGTGTCATCTGTGACTTCTTGAAATTGAGGGAGAAGCCCAGTTTGTGGAGGTAGTGGCAGGTGACTTTCAGATGATCCAGTTCTTGCTCGGCAGAATGCGCTCTGATCAACCAATCGTCCAGGTAGGGGTAGACATAAATCCCCCTCTCCTGAGGTGCGCTGCCACCACTACCATTAACTTGGTAAAGACCCTTGGGGCGGAGTCAACCCGAAAGGCAGGACTCGAAACTGATAATGTGAGTCGCCAACTACGAACCTCAGGTATTTTCTGTGTTTGAGATGAATCGGCACATGAAAATAAGCATCCTGGAGGTCCAATGACACCAACCAGTCCTGAAGTTGAAGTGCCTGAAGAATCTGAGAAAGGGTAACCATCTTGAACTTGTCCTTCCTGAGGAACTTGTTCAAGTTTCTTAAGTCCAAGATGGGTCTCTGGGACTTAGTCCTCCGTCCTTTTTGGGGATCAAAAAATATGGGGAATACCATCCCTTGTTCCTCTCCGCTGCAGGTACTGGTTCTATAGCACCTTTCTCCAGCAGGGTTAAAACTTCCTGCTGTAGGAGCGGGTTTGAAGACTTCAACGGGTGTCTCCCTGGTGGATTGCTTTGAGGTTGCGTTAGAAAAGGAAGGCAGTAACCTTGGGCTATTATTTCTAGAGCCCAAACATCTGAAATAATGGCTCGCCATTCTTGCAGATGCTGTGACAGCCTGCCCCCTACAGGTGTTTTGTGATGGAAGTCCTCAAAGCGGTTTTGTGGCGGATGTTGCAGCCGCTGATGGTAGAGAGGCTGCAGCTGGAGCTGGTTTAGCATGTTTTCCTCGTCCACCACGAGTGGCCTTTTTCTGGCCCCTTTGACTGGCCAGTCCTCTGGCCTTTCCATATGAGGTATAGTAACGATAGGATCGTCCCTCCATGACTGTCCTTGCACAAGAAAAGGCTGAGGTTGCCTAATAGCAGCTCCTAAAGATTTGGCAGCTGCTTTTGAGGTCTGCAACCTCTCAAGGCTCTCGTCAGCCTTGTTGCCAAAAAGGTGAGACCCGTCAAAAGGCATGTTCAGAAGGCGGTGCGAAACCCGACTTCCAGAACCACGCAAAACTGCGCATTACTGTGCTAGTGCCCATGGACTTGCTTACACTATCTGCAGTGTCCAATCCATATTGAAGGGATTCCTGCATGGCTTCCTTTCCATCTCTAACAATGGCTAGGAACCCTTCCCTTTCTTCCCCTTCTGGTATGTGCTCCGCCGCCATTGCAATGCACTCCCAAAGAGTGTACGAAAATTTTGCCAAGGCACATGTGGAGTTAGCAGATTTCAATGCCATGCTCCCGGCTGAAAATACCTTCCATGCCCAACCATCCACACGCTTATCGTCCCTGTCTGGAGGGATAGACGGGTATGCAAGTTTGTTAGAAGCTGTGGCTGCCTGTATGACCAGAATCTCGGGAGTTGGGTGTTTGGACAGATAGCCGGGGTCGCTACTGGCCGGGCGGTATTTTGAGGTGAGGGATTTATTTACCGGAGGAATAGAATCCAGAGTTTCCCAATTCGTGGCCACCCTATTTTGCAGGGCTACATGAAAGGGTAGAACTGGGTCTTCGGTGGGACCATGGTCCAATATATCTGTTAAATCATCCTGGATGAATTGGGCTGATGGTTTAGCCCATCCTAAGTAATCTACTACCTTTGTCATTAATTGACAGTATGATGGACTGGCATGCTCTCCTGGTTCTGGTCTGCCAAAGTCGTTTTCAGGAGATGTGTCAATGCCACTTGCATTGTGTAATGATTCCACCAAGTCCCTCATTCTGCTTTCTTCTGAAATCAAACATTCTGGGACATTTGGGGTGCCATATTCCAGCCCAAAAGGTACATTCTCCTCATCAGATCTCTCCTGTTCCTCAAAAATTGAGGTCATGGATTTGAAAAAATCCTTTCTGGGGAGAGGCTTGAAAACCTTCTCTGTGAGAGGAGGTGCAAGAGGTCTAGTACCTGGCTCTGAGGACAATACAGGTTTTGTAACCTCTTTTTCTGGCTTCTTTCGCTTGGCTGGAGCCTTTGGCGCCGAGGGTTTCGGCGTCGACGACACCATGGTCGTCGACAGGGTCTGCTTCGAGGCGACCTTTGAAGATTTTCCCTTCGAGGTATGATGGGTCTCGGATGGCGATGACCTCGAGCGGTCGACCCGACTCGAGCGTTTTACACTCGGCGTTCTAGAAGGTTCCCTATCCTTCCTTTTCCGATCACCCGGGCTCGAGGGCGCACGAGTGTCAGAGTAATGACGCTCCCGGCCGGCTTCCGAAGAAGACGCGGACCGAGGCTTTGCTTTTTCAAACACCTCCATCATTTTGACCCTGAATGCTTCCCACTTCGGTAGACTAATGTTTCGTGGGGCATTTCATCTTTTTTGGAGACTCGTGTGACGACGAAGTGGAGGGGGACCTGTGGCCTCGTTTCTTCTATCTTTTTGACAAAGACGACGAGCGATGGGAATCGCTACGGGACCTCGATCGATGCCTTTCGCGTCGAGGAGAATTCTCCTCACGGGATCTCGACTCAACGCTAGAGGTTTTTCAATCGGTTTTTCGACCTACCTGTAGCTTTCCTCTCCTCTCTCGCAAGGCCTTCGCCGTCATCGCCTGACACTTCGTACAGGCCTCCATGTCGTGGCCTTCTCCGAGGCACCACAAACACTCTCGATGCGGGTCCGTGATCGACATTTTTGACCCGCACGATTTGCACTTTTTGAATCCCGATTTCGGGGTCGTGGTTGGCGTCGACAAGGACATATTTCGTTAATATATATCTTCTCACAGAAATTGAGGCGCGCCGAATGTCCGAAGCAACATATACTGCGGAAAAAAGGAACTGAGGCCAACGGGCGCCACACGTGCTACTTATACACCTGATGACGTCACCCTCGACGGAGGCCTTCGAGGGACCATCGACTCGACATCAATGCACAGCGCCCTCTGCCGAAAAAAATTCCGAAGAGCAGCAAAGCTGGATGGAATACACCTCAATGAGGAATACGTTGGAGGACACAATCCACTCGAAATAAGCTTACACAATTTCGCATGTGACATATATTGGGTTCAAAGACATGAAATAGGCATTCCAAAAGCGAGGCAACCATGTCCTTGCCAGTCATTTCTTTTTTTTTTTAAACTTTGGTTTTATTGGTAATTTTTCAGAAAAAGAAACAAAGACAACACCGGGAGCAATATGACTATCTCATTTAACATCATCATCAAACCCCCGTGGTCTCCTTCCCCTCCCTCCCCCCTAGATCAGTGTCCCATCGAAAAACCAATCGCAGGAGTCGTCCTCATTACTCACAGTTCGGTGCCTTGGAGCTGTGCTATGCGTTCCCGTAAATGCTGGCCTAGACGGATCCGCTGTCTCCCGGGCCATGGTTCACACCATTGTCCTTGAGTGGTACTCTCGCCAGTCATTTCTGACAATGCCATGCATACATCATACCAAAAGAATACAAGCAGTGGGTTATCCCATAACATATGAAAATACTTCGTATCGGCACTGACGCACTTAGACCCATACCCATCTAGGAGAACAGTATTAGTCTAGTCGGTGTGTAATGGTATCGATGCAGCACTTTCAACTGTATAACTCTGAATCCTGAGTTGTAAAATACATTGCGTGATTGTGTGCACATATCTGTCCAGAGATCGTCCGTTATAACCTACAACTGTGTCGTTTTCAGGTTCCACCAGGAACCTTCTCCATAGCAGCTTGTATGCACTACGCAAGATCATGTATTATAATAATTTCGAAGATTTACATTGAAAAAATATAAGCAGGTTGCTAGCGGGTGATGTAATGTAATTGTTTATTTGTAAAGCGCTTATACACAAGTGAAGTGCTTCGAAGTGGGAAGGGAACAAGGGGATATAGTCATTCTTAGGCCTCGAAGATTCCGGCAGATCTAAACAATAACTAGCATACTAGGCCAGAGGCATTTCTATTGGTATAAGTGCATGAGAAGAGAGTGAGGAGGGTGAGAGGGCGAAGGACATTCAAAGACAAAAGGTTGGTCATCATTGCGCCTATGGATGAATATTTCAGGCACAACCATGCCAGGGAGGGGGTACAGAGGAGGACAGGACAGATAAACCTGCTAAGCATAGTACATTCAAAGTCATGCAAGTGTGCAGACAGGAAGTGTGAGGGAGGGGGTCAAGTGTGCCCAGTCCAGCAGGGGCCAGGGTATACAATTCCCATCTGAAGACATAATTCCCAGTGAACTGAATCTGCATTGCACCCAGCTGCGTCAAGAATCCATGTCTACCAGAAGAAAGGAGGGTACACAGTTCCAGAGTGGGAAGTCCCTATGATACAGAGTGGACACACCCATTGCTCTCCATAGCTTGCGCCAGGCCAGTGCGGTCACGCTAGTGGGATCGAACACAGTCATCCACGAACCGGGTGGGAAAGACCAGCGATTTAAGATCTCTATCGCCAGTGGAGTAGCTCTCCAGCGTGACATGTCGGGGAGGTGTGCCCTACGCGAAACAAAGCGGTGCAAACTGCCTGTGCTACAATCCAGTACATGTAGAAATCAGAGGCCACAAATCTATCTCTCATAAGATGGAGTTAGTGTTGCCCACTTCAGCCACACTGCTCCCGAGTGCCATACAAACATGCTGATTTCAACATCGAATTCCTTGAAAAATGACAACCCAGGACACAGAGGAATATTTTGAAAGAGAGAAGTTTCGGGATCACACCCATTTTAATTAGTGCTATTTTACCGGCCATACTCATAGGTAACTGTGCCCAGACCCTACGTTTATACTCATTATAGTTACAATCATATAACGCAGTACTTTGTTTGGCGACTACGATCCCTAGGTAGTGAATGGTCGAGGGGGTTCCTGCAAAGTCATGTAGATTGTGAGGTTTAACAGTGACAATCGTTAGGGGGAAAACCTCTGGTTTATTGCAATTCACCTGCAGTCCGGATAACGCCCTAAAATTAAGAACATCTCCCATAATGGCTGCAAGGTGAATATGGGGGTTCCTGATGTATAATATTGCGTCATCGGCATAAAGTGATATAATTTCAGGCACACCACTCATCCTGATTCCTGTGTGTCGATGTCAATGCCAGAGGTTTCATGGCTAAGGCAAATAACAGAGGCAACAAGCGGGCAAGCCCTGCCGGGTCCCCTAGCCATCGTAAGCGCTGGTGATAGCATATCATCAGTGCTCACCCTGGCAGCAGGTGATGTGTAATGGAGCTCTACATATGAAAGAAAGCCCAGATCAAACCCACACTTTATAAGTACCGAGTACATAAACTGTAGCGAGACCGAGTAAAAGGCTTTTGTATATCTAACGCACCACCCACTGCCTGAGCCCCGGGATCTATCTGCACTAGTATGTTAAAGAGACGCTGCAGGTTCAGTGCAGCGGACCGCCACGGAATTAATCCCGATTCGGATCTGGGTGAATTATGTGCTGCATAAATGGCGTCAGCCGGGTAGCCATCATTTCTGCAAATATTTTAACA
The DNA here is from genome assembly GCF_040938575.1 of Ambystoma mexicanum. Classification (NCBI taxonomy): domain Eukaryota; kingdom Metazoa; phylum Chordata; class Amphibia; order Caudata; family Ambystomatidae; genus Ambystoma; species Ambystoma mexicanum. Next base: position 103,692,653 of record NC_090928.1, read on the forward strand.
TCTGTATTAATGAGAGGGGTCTGTAAGACTGCATTGCTCAGCAGGTTTATTAGGCTTCAACAACACTGTAATCTCAGCTTCTCTCACGGTATCGATAAGCACCCGTAACTCAAGGGCCTCCAGCAACACCTTATATAAATAAGGTGCAAGGAGCATCTTATAGTGTTTGCAAAATTCGGCAATGAGACCATCGTTACTAGGTGCTTTCCCTGTCGGGAGAGAGTCAATTTCCTGGGCAATTTCCTCTAGGGAGATCAGTAAATCCAAGTGAGCACTAGCCTTGTGTGACAAGTGTGTAATCGGTAGGTCCACAAGAAATCTGTCAATGTCCTCTGTAGCAAGTATACTATCTTTGTAAGTATATAGATCAGAGTAAAATGCTGTAAATACTCCATTGACCTCAACATGTGTGTACAGGATCATCCCTCACATCCTTGATTAGTGAATGCAGCCACTACCACCCACCTGCCGCACAGCATGGGCCAGCAATCTGCCACATCTTTGCCCTCTACATAGCGTCTTGCCGCTCTTGGGGCATCTCGAAATGCGAGCTCTTGCACAGCATTGTACCTAAATTCATCCACCGCTTCTTTCATATGTGCAAGTGTGGCCATAGGGGGAGTGGCCAAACGTCCTAGCTCCATGTCACGAAGACACTCCTTGCATCTTTTTCATGAGGACACGATATTCAGCAGCCATGAAAATGCCTCGAATGTAAGCCTTGAAGGCTTCCCAAAGTATGTGGAATGATGCCACAGAGCCTACATTCTTTTCGAAATAAAGTTTCACATGCTCATCTACAGTAGCTGCAAAGGCCACGTCCAATAACGCCTGTGACTTAGATCGGCAGCTACTGCGGGGCTTAGGGAGCCTGCTTGGTGTCAGTGAAATGCAAACAGGAGAGGGGTCCGAGTACGTCCTGGGAAGCATACAGACTTCAGAAACAAAACTGAGCAGCACATCTGAAATTAACCACATGTCAATACAGGAAAAGGAGTCGTGAACCCATGAATAAAGGAGTAAACTCGGCCATGCACATTCATTGTCCTGCAAGCATCCACCAGGCCCAAGGCGCCCATCCCTTCACATATAGTACGAGCTGCCCTCGTGAGGGACCTATGACTGTGGGTGGATCTATTGAAATGGTCATCAAGAATGGTATGAAAGTCGCCACTCCACAGCACAGGTATCGGAGGATAAAGAGCTAGCATGCCAGTGATTTCGGTGTAGAACTGAGAATCATCTATGTTGGGACCATATATGTTCAGGATTAACCCCTCCCAACTGGCAATCGACCCATAGACCAGAACATATCATCCCAAAGGATCAATCAAGATCTTTTTATGTTTAAATGGCAGAGACGATGTATTAATATCATTACACCTCTGGAATACGTCGTATAGAACCTATTCTTAAAGGGATAGTTCACTAAAATATTATGGTCTAAAAAGATGGCCCATAATCAAAAATATATATACAAACTATTTTTAAACAAAGTCCCTATGTAAAGTTTTGAGCAAATGAGGCTCAAACTCAAAAATGTCAAGCACTAAGAGGCATCCATTTTGTGAAATGGATGAGCCTCCTGTGCTTCTGTTAAGCTCTTCCCTTGGGGCACTAATGAAGCAAAAGCTAGCTTGCTGTAATAAACAAAAGCTACCACTGGGTGGCTTTTGCTTCATTACTGCCAGAGAGCAGAGAATGCAGGCAGGAAGGCTGCATGCAGGCAAGTGCTTATTTCTTTTTTCTTAACAAAGCAATGCAAATACAACCTTGTTGTATTTATAAATGCTGTGGTTTTCCTTCTAAATTTCCTGGGGCTCCCCCGGGCTGGAGGAGCCCGGGAAACTTAGAAAGAAAACCGCAGCATTTATAACGTTGCATTTATGTTTGCGGTGGCAACAGCATTGATTCTTTTGGGCTTGACTCGGGAGAAACAAATACAATGCTGTTGTATTTATAAATGCTGCGGTTTTCTTTTTAAGTTTCCCGGGCTCCTCCAAGCCAGAGGAGCCCGGGAAACCTAGTAAAGAAAACCGCAGCATTTATAAATACAACCACGTGGTATTTACGACTGCAGCGGCTTTCGCTTTGAGTCTCCTGGGCTCCCCCAAAACGGGGGAGCCCAGGAGACTCAAAGCTGTAGCCACCTCAATCATAAATACAAAGTTGTTTTTATGATTCTCGTGGTTTTGTAATCACAGCAATCATAAATACAACAAGGTTGTATTTATAATTGCCGCCCCCTTGCTTGGAGGCAAGTCGAGGCAATTATGAATACTTGACCGGCATCCGGCAGAGTTTTCATAATTACTGCGAATTTCTTTTCTAGTTTCCCACATGGGAAACTAGAAAAGAAAGTGGCAGCAATTATGAAATCTCAGCCGGCAGCAGGCGAAGTATTTATAATTGCTCTGCCTTTCGCACCGAAAACGTAAAATGAAAGTGAAGGCAGCCTCCTCCATGTTCAGCTCTGCTCTGGCTGCAGTAAGCAAAAGCTTACAATAGGGGGCTTTTGCTGCTCGATTAGTGCCCTCAGGGCAGAGCTTGACATGAGCAGAAGCGGCTGCTTGAAATGACAAAATGGATGCTCCCATGTAAACACTTTGAGCCTTGTTTGCTCAAATGTTTAGATAGGAACTTTCTTTAAAAAGATGTTTAATATATATTTTTGATTATTTCCCATCTTTTGGGCAATACAATGTTAGAGTGAACTATTCCTTTAACCCAGCTTTCAGCAAATCCCTCACAACATGCAGGAAGGGAATGAGTCTCCTGTAAATATAAAATGTTGGCTTTGTGTCTTTCGACGTGGAGAAGCCTTTCTGTCTTTTAACCAGGTTTCCTAGTCCCCTCACATTCCAACTCAGACATGTAACTTCACCCATTCCTGAAGTGTCAGGAGTATGTTACCATACACTGTATGAAGCTTCCTCCACCATCAGCCCTAAACCGCTCGTGGGAAGCAGTATCCACAAATATGTCATCAACATCCAAGCCAAGTGCATTTTTGAAAACTCGAACTATCCCAACCCATATACCCCTTAAAACTTGGGTGATGAATTCCCTGAAACAACATACCCAACCACTGATGAAACATTGCATGGGGAGGCTGAAGCGCGGGTGCAGGCCAAACAAATGACTTTGGGATATGAAATAACAGGTACTCACGTGCTTTCTATGTCAATTCAAAACTTCAAGGTGCTACGGAATACAATGGGATGAATCACGTCTGCATTAAATTTCCACACAGCATATTATCCAAGTGCAATTCAACTGCCAAGGAGTAGCATAGGAGATGAGAGAGTAAACTGTCAATCAAACTTAGGCAATTAGATATCAAAGTCATGTTGCAGGTAAGTTCTCGTCTGGGAACTTCGTAGCTTCCTCCAGCAGAGTGAAAAAGTAAACCTAGCTTTTCCATTCAATCTGCAGCTTGGCAGGATATAGCAATGCATATTTCAGGCCTTTGTCGCATAGCCGCCTCTTCACCGCCAAAAGCGCTTTCCTCTCTTGCTGCATGGCCACAGAGAAGTCAGGGTATATATGTAGCTTGCTGGGACCCAACACGAGATCCCCCCCTTGCTCTCGGTGGCTCAAAGGATGGCCTCCTGGCCCCCATATTTGAGGATTCGAGAAATGATCAGACGTGGTGGTGCTCCTGGTTTGGTTGCCAGGTATCTATATGCAGGCTCCCCTGTGAATTGCAGCGAGAGCTTTTGAATACTTCCAACAAGGTTTCGGGCACACCAATAATCCGAATGTTGTTGCGGCGTGACAGGGATTTGAGCTAGTCATTCTTCTTGGTGACTATGTGGACCTGTTTTTATAGCGTTGTTACCTCAGTCTTCTAAGAAGGTACATCATCCTCAACCATGCCCACTCTTGTCTCAGCTCCAGTCAGCCCCTGAACAGTTTCTCCAGGTGTGACTTCATGGATTCACTTGTGCTTGTGATGTCATCCAGCTTGCTATGCACTGCTGAGAACCCCTCCTGCATACAGGCCATCATCTGCTGAGTTTAGGCAAGTTCAGCAGGTGCAGCAGCGGTGTCCATGGCTGTGGTCATTCCCGCAGTATCAGAAACCTTCGGGGTAGTCTTAGCATATAGGCTTATGGAGCACTGTTTCTTCACATTACCCTTTGTCATTGCGGCAGATTGAACACAGTTCTTGAGGACTCGTAACTCACTGCTCCCCCATGGTGTCTCTACATCCCTTTGGGGTCACGAAGCCAAGATGTGGTGCAGGTGTAAAGCGGGATATATTTAAATATGTGTATGTTCTGAGCCAAAGTTCCTGCACATCTATGTTCAGGATGCAACGCGTTTAAACACACATGGGCTAATGCACAGCAAATTAAACTGTAGGAAGGTGATCAACTACCAGTTCCTCTCCCCAGCAGAGCCCTCAAGCACAATTTAGAGCAGCTTTGCGGCAGTCGGGGCAATCCCTTCTGATGCCGCGCAGCCCAGTGAGACAGAGAGGGGAGGGCCCCCAGCTTTCTCCCACCACCATGGCAATGGGACAGCCAGATGGATCGGCACTCCTCTGGTGCCAGACGCCAATATGGGTACACAAGGCAGTGGGGCTGCAGGGCAGCCGTTCGGCTCAGGCTCCACGACCGCTCTATAATCCGCAAGCTGACTACGGGCGTATCGGCCACAAATCCCACTAGCCGCTTGGAAGGTTTTGGGGCAAGGATTGTAATCACCCTCTCCCTGGCTGCAGCTGGTTCACACTCCACAGTGCGCTCCGTCTCTGTGATGCGGCAGCGAGAATCTCCGTCGAGCAACTAGATCAATGCTGCACACATCGCGGCCACCCTTTTCGTCCACAGGCTCTATGGCGCGCTGTAGCTGCGATCGCACGGTACTCTTGCACACGTTAATTCAAAACGCTGCATGCACAGTCGGGAAACATTACGATTGTGTACATAGCAAATGTCTCGATTTTAGGAGCTTTTATTAGCTGTTGGCAGCGCCGGCCTGCTGGAGCTCTAGGACAGAGCCTTCATCTTGGATTTCACACAACAGCGTCTGCTCCCCCTGTGCAAGGAGAAATTTGCAGTTGGGGAGAATGAAAGATTCAGATATAGCTGTATCTCTAGACTGTATAAATTGTTGTGGACAGACATGATACCTAAAAGCCGAGCTATATGCAGAGATGGGAAGCGGACTTAGGTTGCCCAATGAAGGATCATTCCTGGACAGAGGTATGGGGCAGAAACTATTCTTCATCTCGCTGTGTAAAAAATAAAGAGTGAGATTTTTAAGCTGTGCTATAGGTGGTACTATGTGTTGGCATGGATCTGGGCCTAATGGGAGCTACTTTCATATGTGGTAGGAATGTCCTATTGTTCGTTCAGGTTGGATGCAATATCTACTATTGAAGATTTAACAGTACAGCTACCATTGGACCTTCCGATTGTTCCCTTGGGTGACATCATGGAGTATGTTCACGCTAGGAATCCACTGTGACGCTCATCACCCACCTCTTGGTAGCTGCATAAATCACAATTGCAAGTTGTTAAAAACCTGACGAGGGTGCGATTCGAGCCATGTGGTGGATCAAGGCATGGGACATTTTGGTGTCAGAAAAGGTGCCTGCTACCATGGGAAACCGGCTGCTCAGGTTTTTGACTGTTTGGTCCCCGATTTGTACTTTTGACAAAGACTATCCAGCCACAATATAACACCCCTCACGCATAGACAGATTCTCCTAAAAAGCCTTTCATTAGAATAAAAATTAAAGAGGAGAAATGTAGAGAGGGTAGTAGCGCGATAACTGAGAAGGTAGTTTTGGGGGGAGGGAAGTGGTTTTGTATGGGGTTTGAGGGATTGCTGTATTGCCAATTGTAATATGGAACGCCGATTAAGGTACTGTAACACTGCACCTGAAAACAGGTATTAAATAAAAGTTGTAGACAAAATAAAAATGTCAATGTGAACTATATGTCATATGCTACCCAGGGGTGGGATTTCATTTTATAGCCACGGGGAACTAGTGTATGTGGTACTAGGCCTTCTTTTGAACTGACCGGTGTCAAGCAATGTTTTACAAAGAAGATCCTTGGTTATGGGAGAGAGGTGAAGCCACTTTAAAAAATATAGGTGAGATGGAAGACAATTTAAAAAAGCACGTTATAAGTGGGGCCATGAATGAGCACCTTACATTCGGTGCCCTTCCTGCATGCTCAATATCAGTTGTGGCTCTGCTATGTGTACCCTTCTACCACCAGTAACCCGCACAGATAGGCAGTCTCTCTGCTCCCAAATGTCATGAAAAAAAATAAATGAAGCATAGGGGCCAGTGCTGATAAGAAACAAGTGATGGGAATCAAAACAGAGCACTTTCACTAGGTGATATTCGGCGATCTACGGGTCACACCACAACAAGCACACAAGCTTCAGTATCTAAATGGGAACTAGATGTGTTACCTGCAGTAGGTGCATTAACCCACTGCACTGTGGACCTATACACTTATTCTAAGACCAGGACGCAGAATGTGTATCATGCCTTCATTTGGCCCATCTATCTTTCACTCCAAATCAGAGGATAATTAATTTCGCAAAGAGATGCTTATCATCGGAGGTGCGAGCCATGCAAACGTTTAGCAGTCTCTTTGGCTCCTTTGCGGGCAGCATATGGATATGGGAAGGGCAGGATTCTTTTCTGTGGCACTGTAGGTGTGTTGCTGTTTGGTAAATGGGATAAAATGTCATTCACGCCCAATACAGAGTTTTAAACCGTATTAGTATTAATTTTTGAACAGCTTCAAAATAGATGTAAAAAATTTCGAGCATACAATGTTTTAAATCCCTCACTGGTGAAAAGCAGGTGTTCACATTTGTGCTTGCAAAAAAAGATTGCACATTGGAAAAAAGGGGGAGTGTTTCTTTCGAATTTATTTTATTTATAAAGCGCAGAAAACCAGGCCCAGGGGCAACCGGGCGCATACTCTTAAAAATGTTACAATAAAAATGTAGTTACACAGTAAATTACAAAATATACAGCATATATACATATACCGAGGGGTACCATTAACAGAATATAATACAAGTACAGAGCAGACAGAGATGTATATACATGTTCTGTACCACACAGGGAGACTGGACTGAGTAAGGGTATCATGGATCTTGGGAGAACAGCCATGTTTTAGCATTGTTCTTGAAGGAGTTGAACGATGGTTCAGTTCTAATCGGCGTGGGCAGAGTGTTCCAAAGTTTGGAAGCTAGGACAGGGAAACTCACCCCACCAGCTTTTTGGAGTTTACATCTCGGCACGATGAGGCTGTGAGTTTGGGCTGCTCTAATGGGTCGAGTGGATGTGTGGAGTGTGAAGCGAGTGGACAGGTAAGGTGGGGCGTTGTTGCTCAGGCATTTGTGAATCAGGGCTAGGGTTTTCAGGGCAATTCTTTGTTTTACCGGGAGCCAACATATGTCCGATCTGATGGAGGAGATATGGGAACGTCTCGGGATGTTTAAGGCTGCCCTTAAGGCATTGTTTTGTACAGTTTGCAATGTATTAAGGTTAGACTGACTAGTCCCAAGGTAGAGAGCACTGCAGTAGTCAATTTTGATCATGACAAGTGTTCTGGCGAGGGTGATGCAGTTGGTAGAATTTACGAAGGGTCTGCAGGCGGTGATAAGTTTGCAAGTATAAGCCGAAGCTGACCTAACTGCATTAGTTTGTCTGTTCAGGGAGAGCGTGGAGTCGAGATAGACGCCTAGAGTCTTGGTGTCTTTGCAGACTTTAATATCGTTGCCGTCAATAATGAAGGACTTGTAAGTTTGGTCTAATTTGTTGAGCCGATGATTTGATCCTAGAAGTAGGAGCTCGATCTTATCATCGTTAAGGCAAAGTTTGTGATGTGCCATCCAGGCCTGGATGACCAAGTAAACATTGTTAAGGGCTTTGGTGTCAGCTATGTAGTCTCCTGTGATGGGGATGAGTATCTGGGTGTCATCCGCGTAGTTGGTGTATTAGACACTCAGATAGTCAAGCACATCGAAGAGGGGCTTGGTGAATACGTTATACAACGTAGGGGATACACACGACCCTTGAGGAACGCCACAATGAATGGGGGAGGGATCCGCTGAGGCCATGGGTGAGAAGACCCTCATAGATCTGTTGCTCAGGAATGAATGGATCCAGGCATTGGCAGAGTCAGAGAAGTGGGCTGCAGATTTGAGATGCTGTCAGAGTATTTGGTGGTTGACCAAATCAAAAGCCGCGGAGAGGTCAAGGAGGAGGAGAAGAGCCAACTTCCCCCTTGTCCTTTAGTAACTCCATCTGAGTTTTCAGGTCAATCAGAGCTGTTTCCGTGCCATGTTTAGGGCGGAACACTGATTGTCTTAAGCCCATAAGATTTTTTAGTTCGAGGTAATCTTGAATCTGCAGGTAGGCTGCACGGTCCAGGATCTTGAGCAGGAATGCGACTGTAGTGATTGGTCTGAAGTTAGTTGGGATATTAGGGTCAAGGGAGGGTTTTTTGAGGAGCGGGATAACCCATGCATCCTTTAGGTTGTCAGGGACAATACCCGCCTTGAAAGAAGCATTTATGAATGCTGTGATGTACGGGGCTAACTCATGAGATGCTTCCTTGATAATAGGTGCTGGGCAAGGGTCACCTTGGCAATTGGATGGTTTTAAATTGTTTATGATGCCTTTTACTTCAAGAGTAGTGAGCGGGGAGAAGGAGAAAGGTTTATGAGAAGGGTTGGCTAAGTGTGTATTGAGTGTGCATGTGGTCAGTGGTTGGTCAAGCTGTAGGGATTTCTGTTTGTCTCTGATTTTGGATTGGAGGGTGGCAATTTTACCCAAGAGTGCTGACTGAATGTTGGAGCACCAAGTGCGGTCTTTGGTACAAGAGTCAGGGGGGGCTGCAGGTGTCTCAAGTTCCTTAAGAATATTAAAGAGTTCCTTGGTGTTAGACTGGGCTGACAATGCGGTTATTGTAAGAATCTTTCATATTGTTTATGCCATTGGCATAGGAAAAGAACAAGCAAGATATATAGTAAACACCCAAGGGAGTCCAGCAAGCTTTGATAAGACTCAAGAAACACAACATCCAGTGGGATAAACGATGCACTCTTTTTAGGCACAAGAGTATGACAAAGTGAAAAGTACTGATTTCAATCCATCACTGAAACTCTTGAGGACTGCCAGGTGCTAGAGCGAAACTGCAGAAAATGGATTCTATGAAAGTCATTTAAGCATAGAATTGCACATAGTGTACAGCTTGGCCACAGGCCTTTTTAAAAACAAGGCTAAGTAGAAAATGCTTTAGAATACTATATACATAGCAGCAAAGTAGTGTTTTCAAATGCATGACACCTTGAGTCAGCCCTGGTCTTTACTATTGAACGCCAGGACTTGTTTTTTACATTGTAATTATTAGCAAATAGGTCCCAAAATGAAATGGGAAAAAATGTCTGATCGGGGTTAGCACAGGAGAAGGTATGCAGCTAGTGCATATCGACCAGGAGAGTGAGTGTGGCTTGTTAATGGGCGTGGGACAAGCAGGATTTACATGGGCTAAATGCTACTATTGTATTTATACAATGTCTATGCCAGAAGGCCTCAGAGTGCTGTCCAATTTGAACAAATACGAAAATGTTAAAATAAGCTACACATACGCTATAAATAAATAACTAAAACCTCAAATATTCTAACCAGTTTTAAAACATAGCATCATGAAAATGTTGTATGTCACACATTATTTCATTCAAACATGTCATCATTAATTCACATATAAATATAAAACCTCTAAAAATGTCCTAAAAGACAGCCTACCACAGTTAATATCTTCCTAAATAGCAAGTAATCGCCGATCAAACAATTCTTTAGGGCAAGCGTTCAGTTTTACCGCCATACCGGAAAAAGGGCGATTCATGATGGCTGAGCATTTAAAACTAGGAACCCAAGACGCAATGACTCTCTACAATGTTATCTTCGGCAGGTACTTCATGCAGGCTTGGGTGCGCCACCATCTTACTGTCTACGTGATGTGCTCTTCAGGCTCTACTTCAGGGGCTCTACTGGGTGACATTCCTTCCCGATGGCCAAATAACTAGTGATCACAATGTATATTCAAAGTCTCAAACGTCTGTTTGCAGCTATGTCGTTAGCATTACCATTGATTAAGGCAGGCATCCAGGGGATAATCCAGTTGTACCTACATGTGTCTGGCAATCATTTCTCACATTATGATTATATTGCCATTGACACCTGTGACTGGCTTTGTGTCAAGAACATTTTGGTGATCGATCGTGTACATAGAGACCGCAGGGCTTATCCTTAGAAATTCGGATACATATTGAAGTTGTGGGCGAACCTTGGCTAGTTGTTCAAGGAGTAAGACAATCACTATACAGGGCAGTGCTAGGCAAACATAAAAATGTGGATTCCTAAAAACAGACATGCTGCTCTCTAAACTGTATAGTTCCAGTCTTCCCTTTTTTTAATGTATATTTACTATCAGTGATATTTCTCTGGGAAGAATGTTAGAACTATATACAAGCACACTATTCATGTAGTTTTCCCAAAGGTGACAAAACCATGTAAGCTGGTATGGAAAACAGATTTGAAACATAATTAAGCAATAAGCCCCGAGGAGGGAGGGGGCATTTGCTCGGGCCTTTAACTATGGGCCCCGGGGCATTACCTGAAGTGGTAATGTCCCCTCTACTAGGTGGCCTATTGCTACTAGTATCCCAACCCCTGGCAAGGCATAAATTAAGCACTGTCGCAGAGCAATTTGCTATGCAATTCTGTAGGTTTGCTAATCAAATGAACACTTATGTAGCAAAGTTAGCTATTTAAGTTGCCCTCTTCAATTAAAGCACTGCTTACCCTGAAGTACTCGCTTGCTCTTGGTGCTCTCTTGGCCCTCTTTTCACTGTTCACTTGAAGTGCTAATGGAGGGGAAGTGCAGCAGTAATTATCTCCTCCACTATTAGGTGTCAAACGCATGTTTGGAGTACTAGGCAAGAATTTCTGTTTCAAATAATTGCAAACCAGGAGTAATCGGGATTATACTTTTTTATAAAGTATTCTATTATTCTGTCTGGCAAAGACCAGTATATGTCAACTTTATATCTTCCTAAAACGTAAGTGGTTATATTATGCATAATTACAGTATAGATATTGTAAAACACTATCATCTCCATGCTTTAGAGTAAAGTTTAGGTTAGTGTATCTGAATTTCTTAGTGTCAGTATATTTAATTTTGTTGGGGACGATGCATCATGTTGACTAGGGAACTTTTGAAAATGTACATGATCACATGATGAAATCTTTTTTATAGTAAACCTAGTTATGTAACCTGCAGGTTGCATACATCTTGCAACTGGTACTCAACCCATGACTGAACCCATACTCCTTGAGATTCTAGATTATCATCCTGTTGCTTTATACCAGGTACCCTGAAAGTGAGATGACCACAAACAATATTCCACCTAGTTGTGCCAGTTCTCTGCCTGCTATGCAATCCACTCTGCTTAGTCTTTTTTTCTTCTTACATAATGAATACACAAAGCAAACTAAATGCTTACGCAAAGTAGTGATCAATAGTTGCATCCAGTCTGTACATCCACAGATCTACTGCAATACCAAAAACACTGTAGTTCGCCTCTAGAGCTTGCTTTGCTTTAGGGTTGTATTATATATTACCACCTGCCGGAGACAGCTGGCCAAACTGTTTGCAGAGACTTTTATAATATCTATGTATTTGTGTCCATTCATGCAGCTAACCTTTTACATTTTACAGACACTCACTTGTGGCTCGCAAAGTCTTTTCGCCCACTGGCACAGTCGAGTAGATTTTATGAATAGCGAGTAGCATTTACAAGAGATGTTTGAAACTTGCATTTAACATTTACTTTGTCTGCAACAAATGTCAAATAAAGGTTTCACTGTGCATGGCTGGCCTCTGGGTGGAAGCAGTGTGCCAAACAATAAGTGGGTTTGTAGTGATGTGCATCATTTTTTACAAAAATCATTTAAAATTTGTTGTCCTCCGTTGCTATGGGTCAAATGCATTTCTCTTGGGTTGAATAGGTAAACTAGGCTACCCGACCTGCAGGTGTAGCTGAAGTTTAAAGAATTTGCAAGGCCTGACTCCTCTCACTGTCTTATTTCAGCGGTACGCAAAACTGCTGTATTGTTGCTCATTTCATGTCTTGGGTACAAATAACTTCTGGTGACATTAACAATATTAGAACAAAATTGCTAATCAAATGGGTCTGTTTGCTAATCAAAAACATTTTCATTAGCACACACTGCTAATCAATTTTTGAAAACTATTTTATGCCTTGCCTGGTATGATCAGGAATGTCGTTTAACAAAGCTCTCCCTGGTTTCTTATCTGAAAGGTCCAGAGGCTTCTGATGGGATTGTTGTAGGCCGACTATGACAGAATTACAAAAATCTAATTCAAACAAAAAAGAATGCTATCCAGCAAATAAATGTAACTCCCTGTGAGACAGATGTGAGAGTGTACATGGGGGTACCTAGGTTTGAGTGTGCTAAAGGCCTTCACTAATTACAGCCTCAAAAATAAGATTGATAAGGTGTCGAGTCACAGAAGTGAGTTTGACCGCGTTCCAGGGAGAATCGATGGGTGACCCAAAACCAACTAATTTAAGAGAAAAACTGAAACAATTATTCTCCTCCTCCGCACTCTAGTCTCCTGGTAAGAGTAGAAATATGATACTGACACTAAGGTTGCCTGAGACAGTGAGTTTTTATTGGCATTGATGCCAGATTGTCAAAATCAAACAGAAGCTAATCATGTGCTACCAATTTAAATCTATATGTACATTTTTCTCAAAGCAACAAAGATTTGCATGAAATGTGTTTTCACCAATATAGCAAATTGATAAGCCACAAAATTAACACAAAATTGTCAGATCCGGAAATTCTGTGCATAGAAAGGCCACAGAAAAGCCAACTGGTGTTTCAACTCCTTTGGGTCTTCGTTAGGACATTTGATTATCAATATTTCAAAATGTGAATGGTGCACTGCCCATGAGATCCCTATTCCAGATTAACACATTTGTTATTGATCAACTATCCGCATACAACATCACTGTTGAGGAAGAGGGAAGGTAAAAAACAGAGGCAAAAAAGTTGTTAGATGGTGGTAACATCTTCAATGATATTTATCCTTTGCAAACAAATGTTATGCATGAGACAGGAATGGTATCAAGAGAGATGACACAGACAACAGATGTACAGTTCCAAACTAAACGTTATTAATGATCAGGATGGTGTAACGCCTAATTTACCCTATGCTATTTTCCCTACCTATAGAAACTAAGGAAAGTCTGTGTTTGCAAGTCCAAAATAAGAGTGTCTATCAAAATCTATGCTTGTCCTCACAATGATAACTAAACATGGTGAGGGAATCTTCTCAGAAAAATGGAAGTGTTCAAAAGTGAAGGTTAAGCTAATTTCAGCTTGAGTTCTTCTTGAGTTCTCCATCTTAAATTCAATACAGTTCCAATATAGGTTCACTTCAATAATGTTTGGTTAAGTTATGAAATTACCTTCTTCAAGTTAGAGTGCATCACAATTCACACAAAATGAAGGTCCTGGGCTTCCCTTCACCAAGTTCAAATGTAGCACAGTTCACACAAAACAGAGGTCTAGAGACTCCCTTCCCAAAGATAACTTTCTTTGGTTGTTTGTCTCTCAGGGTTCCCTTCCCCAAGACTTTAACTGAGCATTCACATTGTTTCATATGTTCAAAGTTCACAAGAAAATATGGGGCCCACTTGACCCACCTTCAGGTTTGCTTTACCAATTGTTTCACACTTCTTTGCAGCTTATTCAACGTTCTGGGTTTCCTGGTCTAGGCACAGTTATCGGACCACACGGTCCAACCATCACAGGTCACACAACCAGTAACCCTATACTTTGTCTTGATTCTTGATGTTGGCAACTTTCACATTAGGAGACTTTCTGGTCTGGGTGCAGTTGTCAGATCGCATGGTCCACCCACCACAGGTCGCACAACCATAAATCTCCCCAAAGATGCTGGGCCCCTTATAGGCTCTTCTGCCTTGGGTTTTCACTTTCCGCACTTGTATTTTTTTTTTAACACTCTTTTATACCAGTTCTTGTCTTGTCATCAACCCATGACTCTTTCTCACGGTTGCAGTTATAACCGGTTTCCTTTATTATCTCTTTGCACTTGTAGTGCTCACAACAACTCTTCAGTTTCATCACGTCTTTAATTCTTTTCATATTGCATTTTACTGGCAGTCTGCCACTTGAAACCTCTATTTGACTTAAAGTGTTCAGTCACCATTGAGCACATCGTAGTTTAGTCAAATAGCTTTCTTTCAGTTCGGTATTCAATATATGCAGCACTGACTTGTGATCACTCAAATTTAATTTATTTTATTTTGACACTTATATAGCGCACAAAAACCCTGAGGTATCCAGGCACTTTTAACTTAAGAATGCGGTTACAGTAAGTGCTTTAGGTTACAAAAAAGGAAGCGTAAAGGGGTCAATTACATCACGGAACGTGCAATACATCATACGCCTAGTGCAATAAAAAGTACATGGTGATCACATCAATTGGGCCTGACCTAAGTTGCCAGGTGGCAGCAACCAACTGATGTATAGTCAAAGTCAGCGGGCAAATACATGAGCCTACCCCATGTAGTAGGGCTGCAGCAGCACACAGATGCTAAGTCAAATCAAGGGCAAAAACATGGTGCCTACCCCATGTTGCAGGGCGGCAGCAGCACAAAGATGCAAAGTGAAATCAAGGGCAAATACATGGTGCCTACCCCATGTTGCAGGGCAGCAGCAAATAGCACCCATCTTTCAGTTTGGTATTTAAAATATGCAGCATTTACTTGTGCTCACTAAGAGACGTTCTTGCAGTTCTGTATTCATTAAATGTAGCGTTCACTTGCGACTGTGGACCATTACTTATTTTCAGTCCCTTCGCAGTGCTCAGGTCTTCCCAGTGTCTTCGGACACTTACCGGCTCTTCGTAGCTCCTCCCAGCAGCTCTCCCAAACAGGAAACCAACCGACAGCTCGCCAGGCACGTTGTTACACACACACCAGCTTCTATGCTATGCTCCACCTCTGCTATACGTCAGTGCCTGCTGCCCGCGTTCCCATACAAGGGTTCTCAGTCCTGCCCGGTCCCTCTGGCTGGTCTCCCGGGATCGTTGCCGGTGTCTTGGCTTCCTGCTCCTACAGCATGGTGGATTCTCTCCTGTCTCTCCTTTCTGCCGCTCCTTGTATGCTTTTGTAACTCCACCTTTTATACTCTTTTCCATTCTTAACAGGCTGCAGACGAAGTGAGTTAAACTCAATTGTCTGACCGCGTGTAAGCCTGTTAATGTGACATGCCTGATCTTAATTACTGGATGGCTCTAGGCTCCTCATCTTCGTCCCAGTACTAGAGTGGCGTTTGCAATAGGGAGTGTGCACTACTCTTAGTTGCATCTTACTCTTCTCAGTATTTGGTGGGGAAACTACAGGGAAAGATGGGATAAGATAGACAATATCCCATGAAGACTGAGGGAGGGTCAGGTAGGTCAGTGTTAGTGAAGGGGGGATACCGTGTCTCGCCTTCAGGTACCCTCTCTCCAATCCCCAAGGCCCCACCATCCAGGAGCTCTTCTCTCGCTTGTCCACCCACAGGGTCGGGATCCAAAAGCAATGGCCCTTCCCTGTCACCTGAACAGAAGATTCCTGGGGAGTAGATGCGAGAGTGCCTTCAGGGTTCGCACACTCCCTAATGGAAGCCATTATTAAAAAGAGTCTAGGGGCTAATAGCAAACGCTGATATAACCCCAAACGCATGGACAAGGGCAGAAATAATACTGATCTATAAGAAAGGCAGTAGGGAAGATGTAGTAAATTACAGACCTATATCCCTCTTCAACGCAGTGGGGAAAATATACACTAGAATACTTCTCACGCTCTTGCTAGCATGGGTCCAAGAATTAAAGGCCATTTATCATCGACATGCTGGCATTCAGCATGGTCAGAGCATGGTGGACCAATGTTTTAGGTTCCACCTGCTTTTACAAAAAATATACCCCCCTAAGAAAGATCAACTTATATGTCTGCTTTGTAGATCACAAAGCCAACATTGCTGATGTTCCGAGTAGCAGACTGTGGGAAAGACTTATTGAAGTAGCTTTACCACTGCCGCTACCGAGAGCCATTCTCTCTCTATACGCTAATAATACAGCAGCTGGACAATGGACGATGGCAGGGGACCTCACCAAAACCTTTATGATTCAGAACTGTGTGTGTCAGGGCTGCGTTGTGGCCCCATTCCATTTTTGCCTCTTTATAAACCCTCGATTTAGTATCTTAGACAAGGCAGCTACAGATGCTCCAAATCTAGGCAAGGACAGGATTCCCCCATGTCACTGCTTGCGGACAACGCAGTACTTATTTCTTTAACCCCATCTGGCATCTGTAAACAATGCAAATTATTTAACCTGTTCTGCCAGGATAATGGCCTAGAAATGACTGACTGAAACGACGACCATGGTCTTCAATCCGCAGAGGAAGACAACTCCTAGGTTGAGGGTTAAAATTGGGGAAATATTGCTTGAACAAGTATCAGAGTTTGACTACCTAGGGCTGAGGTTCTCTAATAAAGGTTTCTGGGCGAGTCAAATTGAGAGAGCAGAGACCACACTTGAAAGAACTATCAATGCTGTCTGTAAATGTGCGACTACACATGGCTATGGTGAAGTTCAACCTGCCCCTCATATTTATTGTGCTAAGGCAAAATTGGCAATTGTGTACGTAGCAGAACACTGGGGGTATTTTAAAACCAATAGGTTGAAGACCATATAGAGCTCATTCCTCAAGAAACATTGGTGCCTACCAAGGAGGGCACAAAATAGTTAGTTAGAGCTAGATTGGAAAGAAGGAAGATCTACATAAATACCAGGATAACGTTTTGGATGTGCTGCACCAAGAGGGGGCACTCACTCGATCGTGGTGCAGACACAATAAGAGTGTCCTACATAATCTCAACCAAATCGACCTGTGGAATATTCCTGCCACCATTAAAGGCAAACCAAAATTATTAGATAAGTTCTTGTATGAGGAAAGGGTTCAAGTCCGAACCACTGCTGACTTTCAACGTAGTGGGTTATTACCTGAATGGAGGATAATAAAAAAGCAACCAGACTGAGCCTTATCTCGATCTCATGTATCCCAACAATGTGAGCTCTTTAATACATGAGATTCAGATTTGGCATTTTACCATTAGGAAGTGTTTCGAATGTATGGAATCTGTGAAGCTAATGGCAGCTGCCTATTTTGTGAGGGCACACAGGAATCAGTTTATAATTATTTATTCTTTTGTCCCGTATATAGTAATCTGAGAGCATCCATCCTGGTACAGCTGAACAATCATGACATTAGACGTGCCAGTGATGCCCTGTATTTTTGTAAAACAACTGATTCTAGGATCTTTGTGTTGGTTTCTAGGTACATACACAAAGCCGGCTGCTCAGAGGCAAAAGGACCAGTGCTATCCTATTTTAAATTGATATTATGTATATGCTTCACTTAGATCTGTTTTTATTGTACCGATTAGCTTTCTTACGCCATTTTTGTTTATTTAAAATTTTATATATGGCACCACATACCCAGAGGTTTCGATGTCAATGTATTTTACATCGGTGATACATGAATTGATTTTACAATACTATTCTATATATTGTTATATTTTTATATGCTGATTTTATGACTAACGTGGAAATAAATCTTTATCAAATTACTACCATTATTTACACTGATTCAAGCCTATGAAATGCAGATGAGGAGGGCCGGAAGGATGGCTCGCGGGCAATGCATTTGTCTTGGAAGCAAGACCATGCAGATCAACACAGTTTAGAATCCTGGTCCCGCGCTTAGAGGCTGGTCTCTGGTATTAAGTACGGTATACAAGATTAAAGAGTTGTCTGTCATAAGTAAAAAAGTGGATCCAGTATTGCATCTTGGCCTCAGAATTGCCTTTGCAAAGAATGAACATTTGTTTGCTTATCTCGTTTTTGGCAGATAACACAATGTTGATCTTGCTTCAAAATGAGTAACACCATATCTAACATGTGGAACATTAAAGAACCAACAGGTTCAGAGACAATGCCACACACACGCCAAATATCCTTTTCAGTTTGCCTTTGCTTTTCACAGCAATGTGGTTGCACAATAGATAGAATGATATACAAATAATGTCATTTTTCTCTGTGCTTAATGATCACTGCCCTGATTGTTTTTAATAGTACTAGTGTATTTGTAAAATACCATATTAATGCAAATCCTGAATTCACATTACAGTGTCAACTGCTTTAATTATTTCGAAAATTAGATAATTGAAAACATAATTTGGAGGAGGATCAAATGAAGGCAATGTGGATATCCATTCCTAGGCAGAGCATCTTCCCCATTTGTGTGGCAACGCGCGATTACGTACAGATGTTTAGAGTACACTACCTGGGGCACCTGACATTGCCCGTGTCCTGGTCAAGCGGTGTCTCATGTGCCCGGGAGGTTTTTGCTCGTCGGAAAGTATTGATTCAGTTTGCTCTAGCATTTCATTTGCCTTTGAGAAAGTTGCTCTTGTTCTCTGGTCGGCAAGTCGTGCTGCTGTTTGTTGTTGCGTTTCAAAAGCTCGATATTGATTTTCGCTTTGCATCAGATGGAGCTTTTCCAAGTGATGTTTGTTTTTTGTGCTGCATGTTTCACTCACTCAGTGGCTTCAGCACATTTGAGAAAATGTCCAAGAAAGATTGATTGTGCTCTCTTCTCGTGAATGAACTTAAGTAAACTGTAACCTTGTCATTTCCCATAATTGGAGTAACGTGATAAATTATTTTATTTTTTTGTTAATTCCCTTTAAAAATGCTTTAATAAACACTTTTGAACTGTATACAGTAGTACTACATTTTAAAGGAATAATCAACACCTCGAACATTTTGCTTCAGACACTTTTCAAAATGTTGCCTCCTTCTAGTACCAACTGTGGTGAATCGTGGTGAGCATCAGTAAACGCGGGTGTCTACAGAGTGAATCTCTTGCATCCAAACAGACTACAATCTTGCCCCAGACAAAAGAGGAATCAATGCAACATTTGGTAGACGTGGGTTCAACGGTGTGGATTTGTATAGCCGGACAAACACACACATACATAAATTACGCTTTATATATCAAGATTCCTCACTGGCAGCGCAGATGTCTCCTGCGGTGGGCGTTCGCTGCAGTTTGTGCTGCCAGGACAGACAATGTTGTTAGAGTAGAGTGCACCTATGTGTGTGTCAACGGCCACAAGGTGGCTGTGGTGAACACGGGTTGGTCGCAGTGAAAAGTGCATAGAAATGTAAGTGATGCGCTGTATTGAACACTTATAATAAATTGTTATGAGGTGCAGAGAGTGTGCCCTAATGACTGATGGAGAAAAAGTACAGAGAAGGTAACACATTCCTTTAAAATTTCACAATTGGCACCAGTCACTGCTCTCAGTATCCATAATCTTTCAATACTCTTGCACATGCTAACATTTCAAAAAAGATGTACATCATTGATCCTTTACTAGCCTTGGAGTTCCAGCAAATCTCACTCTGTAACAATCCCATTCTATCCCTTCACACAGGCTATATTGCCTTAAAACACTTTGCCGTTCCACCATATATAAACTCCTCTCGAGTATTGGTCCCAGACCATTCATCTCTCTCAATTGGCCTTCACAGTTAATCTTCCAATTTCACTTTCCAATTCGACCTCTCTTTCTTCACTCTTTCCCTCCACCAGCCACATTTCATCTTTTGAGTGCAACTGTCAAGCAAATTCTAGAAGACAGGAATCCAGAACAATGTTACAGTGAGTCAGCTTCTCCATACCCATCAACCTTTTGTACATCCTCTCCCTCAGATTATGCTGCTTCAGGCTCACCCGCACATCCTCCTGCATCTTCTACCTCACAGACTTCCTCAGATTCGAACACTTCACTCCCACGTTGCTACATCCATTGTAAATAAAGTGACAATTTTACTCCTAAAGTATGCAACAAAGGGGCTTTCAAGTATAGAAACAGATGAACAAGTTACTCTCTTACCTGGTAACGTTCTTTCGATGTTATGGTCCAACGGCGTATTCCATATCTATGACAGTAATCACCACAGCTGTGCTGCTTTGGAAAATCTTCGGCGTCTGCGTCCTGTGTCAATGACGTCGATACGCTGCCCTCGAGGACCCCCTCCGACGGCCGATGTCACTGGATGTTATAAGTAGGACGCACGACGCCCGTAGCCTCAGTTGTAGTTTTTCCCAGAACGTGTGCCACCAGTCTTTTGCCAGTCTGACACACAAAGCCTTGCGGAAACATAAGCTGCAATCGCATAAGAAATTCTGTAGTGGGGAAGGTAGGGAGGGAGCAATATGGAATACATCGTCTCACCAGCCCATCGAAAGAACGTTACCAGGTAAGAGAGAAACTTGTTCTTCGAGGGGATTGGGTCCTCCGACGTATTCCATATCTATGACAGACTCCCAAAGCAGTACCAATGCAAGGAGGTGGGAAAAGAATTTAGAAAACAGAAATTTAGCATGCCCAATCAAATTGCGGAGTAAAAGACCGCCTTGCCAAAGGCCAGATCCTGCTCCCGGATGGAATCTAGGGAATAGTGACGTACAAAAGTATGTACCGAAGCCCAGGTGGCTGCATCACAGATGTTGTGAATAGGAACACCCCTCTGCAGGGCAGTAGAGGCAGCCATACCCCTGGTAGAATGGGCCCGTAAGCCGACCGGTGGGTCCTTACCCGCCAAGCGGTAACACTCAGAGATAGCCAAAATAATCCAGTGAGACAAAGTCTGTTTCGTCACAGCCTGTCCCAAACGCTTTACAGCGTAACCAATAAAGAGCTGCTCGTCCACTCTGACCCGGGACATGCATGAAATATAAAAGCTTAACGCTCTCCTAGGATCAAGCCTGTGGAGCCCCTCCTCTTCCTTACCAGGATGTGGAGGAGGATAAAATGCCGGAAGAACAACCTTCTACCTAAATGAAATTCCGACGACACCACCTTCGGAAGAAAAGAAGGAAGAACACTAAGGACAACCCTGTCCTTATGAAACCCAGTGAAGGGTGGCTTAACTGAAAGTGCCTGTAACTCACTCACTCTGCGAGCGGAAGTGACCGCAACTAAAAATACAGTTTTCAGAGTTAAAAGTCTCAAAGGGCAGGAATGCAAAGGTTCAAACGGAGCGCCCATCAGAAACTTGAGAACAAGGTTCAAATCCCAACCGGGCACATGGAAAGGTGACTGAAGGAACACATTAGTGAGGCCTTTCAGATAAAGGAATTTTAAAATAGGAACACTCTTCAGACGAGCACTTAAATGTGGACAGCGCCGCCAGGTAACCTTTAATGGTAACCACTTGAAGGCCCCCGTGGGCCAAAGAAAGCAAAAAAGACAGAACCATGGGAATGTCACACGCAAAAGGATCCACATTCTTAACCCTGCACCAGTAGCAGAACTTTCTCCAACGGCAACGGTACAGGGACTTTGTTGCAGGCCTTCTGGTCGAAAGCAACACCTCCATCACGTCTTCAGGGAGGTCCCAATCCTTATACCTCAACCTTTCAGAAACCAAGCGTGAAGGTTGAGGGACCTGACCTCTGGATGGAGAACCTGACCCCCTCCCTCCCGTGAAAGCAGATCGTCTCGGTAGGTAAGAGGACGTGGAGGGCAGATGGACAAGTCGAGAAGGTCCGGGTACCACGTCCTCTGGGCCCATGCCGGAGCAATGAGGATCATTCGGGAACCGAACCTCCGTAACCTCTCCAGTACTTACGGGATGACGGGGACTGGAGGAAACGCGTACAGCAGTGGGAGTGACCACTCCACCACGAATGCGTCTCCTAAGGCTCCGTTTGGAGAAATTCCCGCGAGCAGAACCTCTCGCACTTCCGGTTGACACTGGAGGCGAAGAGATCCACTTGAGGGGTACCCCAAAGGGCGAAGATCTCCAGGAGAATCTCCTGAGCCAACTCCCACTCATGCGAGATCGCGCTCTGCCTGCGCAGAGCGTCCGCCGTCTCGTTTTTTCGTCTCCTGCCAGATGAACTGCCAAGATTGAAACTTCCTGCTGGATTGCCCAGAACCAGAGCTGCATCGCCTCCCTGCACAGAGGAAGTGACCCTGCCCCCCCTTTTTGTTGAGGTAGTGCATGGCCACTGTGTTGTCCGTCAGGATCAGGACATTCTTTCCTCGCACAGTCGGCAGAAAAGCCTTCAGGGCTAGCCTGACGGCCCTCAGCTCCAACAGATTGATATGGAGTCTGAACTCCGACAGAGACCAACGACCGCTGACTGTCAACTCGTTGGCATGAGCTCCCCATCCCGTGAGGGATACGTCCGTCACGATCGTCACCTCCGGCCAGGGCAGCCAAAATGGAGCCCCCCTCGTCAGATTCGTCGGCCCACCACAGAAGGTCCTGGGCGACCGAAGACGGCACCTGAACAGGGTCCGACATCCTGCCTGAGGACTGAGACCACTGGAGCTTGAGTGCCCATTGCCAAGATCTCATCTGCAACCTGCCCTCTGGCACCAGAAGAATGCAGGACTGCAGGCCGTGCAGTCTCAAGAACTCTTAACGCTGGGAGCGTCGGGGCAAGCTGAAACTAGTGCACCATCTGCTGAATGTGATGAGCCCTCACCTGGGGAGGAAAACACTGCTGCAGGGACATGTCGAGCACCGCTCTGATGTACTGGAGCCTCCGAGTTGGTGTCAAATGGGACTTCTTTAAGTTGAGGGAGAAGCCCAGCTTGTGGAGGGAGTGGCAGGTGACTGACAGATGATCCAGGACTTGCTCGGGAGAGCGCGCCCTGATCAACCAATCGTCCAGGTAGGGGTAGACGTGAATCCCCCCTTTCCTGAGGTGCGCTGCCACCACTACCATGAGCTTGGTGAAGACCCTCGGGCGGAGGTCAATCCGAACGGCAGGACCCGAAACTGAAAGTGCGAGTCGCCAACCGCAAACCTCAGGTACTTCTTGTGCTTTGGATGGATCGGCACATGAAAATAAGCGTCCTTGAGGTCGAGAGACACCAACCAGTCCTGAAGTTGAAGGGCCTGGAGGACTTGAGAAAGAGTAACCATCTTGAACTTGTCCTTCCTGAGGAGTTTGTTCAAACCGCGCAAGTCCATGATGGGTCTCAATCCCCCGTCTTTCTTGGAAATCAAAAAATAAGGGGAATACCATCCCTTGTTCCTCTCCGCTACAGACACCAGTTCTATGGCGCCTTTCTCCAGCAGGGATTGAATTTCCTGCGCAAGGAGCGGATCCGGAGAGATTCCCTGGTGGATTGTCTTGAGGCCTCTGCCGGAAAGGAAGACAGTAGCCGTGGGTTATGATCTCCAGAAACCACACATCTGAAGTAATGGCGCGCCACTCTGCAAGATGCTGCGCCAGCCTTCCCCCAACCGGCGAACCATGGGACATGGCCTCATGACTGAGCTGAAGCGGCCGCGGTGTTGCGCGAGGGCAAAGGGGCAACAACCCGAGCGGCCTTTGCACCTCGAGTACCTTGTTTTCTATCTCTGGCACTCCTACAGTGGCCCCTTTGACTGGCAGCTCCTCTCGCTTTACCAAACGATGAGTAATAACGAAAGGAACCTCCGCTTCATTGCTGTCCCCTAGGAACGAAAAGACAGAGGTTTTCGAACTGCAGCGCCCAACGACTTCGCTGCAGCTTTTGAGGTCTGCAACCTCTCAAGGCTCTCGTCAGCCTTGCTGCCAAAAAGATGTTCCCCGTCAAAGGGCATGTTGAGGAGCCGGGCCTGCACATCAGGCGCAAACCCCGACTTCCGCAACCACGCAAACCTGCGTATCACGGTGCTCGCCGCCATGGACCGGCTGACGCAATCTGCCATGTCCAAACCTGACTGAACGGCCTCACACATGGCATCCTTGCCATCCTGAACCATGGCAAGGAAACCATCCTGTTCATCCCCTTCGGGAATATGTTCAGCCGCCTAGGAAAAACAGTTCCACAGAGTGTGCGTGAAACGAGACAAGGCACAAATGGAGTTGGCCGCCTGAAGCGCCATACCCCCTGCAGGAAACACTTTCTTCGCCCAGCCGTCAAAACGCTCGCCGTCCCTATCAGGAGGGATTGTAGAGTATGTCGCCTGCTTTGCCGGGTCGTAGCCGCCTGCACCACCAAACTCTCCGGAGTAGGGTGCTTGGACAAGTAGTAGGGGTCACTACTGGCTGGGCGGTATTTTCGCAGCAAAGACTTGCTCACTTCCGGGAGACTCTCCGGAGCAGTCAAACCGCCGCCACCCTTCTTTGCAGACCCATATGGAAAGGCAGTACCGGGTCAGTTGGTGGACCAATGTCGAGGATATCCGTAAGGTCATCCTGAACAAACTCCCCTGGGGGAGCAGACCAGCCTAAGTACTCAGTGACCCGTGACATAAGGCGCTGGTACGAAGAATCGGCATGAGTGCCAGGCTCAGACCTACAAAACTACACCTCCGGAGAGGTGTCCAGCCCACTAGCATCATGTAGGGACTGCCTCAGGTCCTCAAACTGGCTATGGCCCGAGAGAATCTCGTCAGGCACCGTGTCAGGCACCATGCCATTATCAGAGCCCTCATCCACCTCTGAAATTAATTCCAGATGGCGGTAAGAAGGCACAGAACTGTAACCAAAGCCATGCTTGACCTTGGCCAGAGCCTTTCTAGGTGGTTCCCCTGAGCCACGGAGTACCCCCGTCGACACAGCCCGAAAGGCATCGAGGGCGTCGAGTGAATCGGCGCAGACGTCGAGAGAATCAGCGTCGACGACAGACGCGGCGCCGACAGCATCAACACAGGCCTCAAGGGCAGAGCCCCGAGCGTGTCCCTCGACATCCTGGGTGCTTCCGACTTCCTCGGAGGCGGAGCCTCGAGAGAGTCCGTCGACGACCTCGGCGCCACAGGCGTCGATGTCTTCCTCGAAAACTTCACAGGCTCACTCGGTCTCGAGCGCGTCGAGGACCGGGACCTGGACCGGACATGCCGAGAACGATTCCCCTTGTCCGAGCGGGACCTTTCCCGCGAATTGTGATGACCACCTGAGCCCGAAGACGTGCGAGTGGTGTCTCTCGGCTGATCACGACCGACCCCACTCGGAGGCGCGGACGGACCAGTGCCCTGCAATTCGAGAATCGCCAACATTTTCTTCCCGAAGGAAGCCCATTCCTCCGGTGTCGCATGCTTGGTGGGGTAAGCGACCCGCTGACGGGCGGAGTGCTCGGATGAGGACGGGGAAGTCGACCGATGACGGCGCTTCCGGGAGTGCCTCCAAGAGGCAGAGGCGTGGCGAGACTGACTCGGGGACCGAGACCCACTGGACTTCCGACGAGGACACAGAGAGTCGCCTCTCGAATCATCTGTCGAAAGCCCCACAGACCTCGACTTCCGGGGCTTGGACACCTTACCTACCGACAACTTCTTCTTGCGCTCCCGCAAGGCTTTGGACAGGAGCGACTGGCAGTCAACACAGTCATCCGTGTCATGGGCCTCCACGAGGCACCAAAGGCAGGTGTTGTGCGAGTGCGTCACCGACATCTTGGACCTACAATGCCCGCATTTCTTAAAGCCCGGACGCGGGGGTGAAGACGAGGTAGACATCTTCACGAAGAATAACTTCACAAACTAACAGGTTCGAAGAAAAAACGGAACTGAGGCTACGGGTGTAATGCGTCCTACTTATAACATCCAGTGACGTCGGCCGTCGGAGGAGGTTCTCGAGTGCGGCGTATCAACGTCATCGACGCAGGACGCAGCCGCCGAAGATTTTCCGAAGCAGCACAGCTGTGGTGATTACTGTCATAGATATGGAATACGTCGGAGGACCCAATCCCCTAAAAATATATTTATCAATTTCATTATCCTCCAACACTCCTTTCAGGGACAGACATGGGGTGCGGATAACTATTCTGGACACTATACAGAACAGAAGCTTGGGAGAACCCAGACAGTGCCTCCCTCTCTAGTCCAACCTAAGAGACAGACCAGCGTCCCTTACCATTTCCTACTTCCTCGCCTAGTTCAGCAGGAACAAAGCCTGAACGAACTGCAAATCTCTCAAAATAAGCCCTCCCTTGCAGGCTGACATCTACTTTGTACAAACTGGACACTTCCTTTACTCCACAAAGGAACATGGCTAGCAACTTCCATAGCACCACATAAACCATCAGGGATGACACTTTGGGTATATTGCTATTTTCAGGCTATTCATTGTGCTCCATAAACACATAAGGGACAACACTCATCACTTAAGGTCCGGTTTGATTAGAACTAGTGCAATGTCCAAGTTGGTTTAACCTAACCCTTTTCCATACCTTTGGGTATAGAAAACCTACATACTTGGGAGGACTCATTCCATTTTGTATTGGCCACCTAGCAAAGTCAGCCTTTGTACATCTGCTTTAAATAGTGAAAGTATCTCAGACTTTTGCCATGTAACTCTATAACAAGCCAATTTCCCAAATTCTTCTATTTGCTACAGTGTTCATGGAACAGTAACTGCTGGTTCTCTCACAAACAGCAATGCATCATCCATGAACCGTTTTCCAACACAGGTGAAACCCCGGACAACCGCTTCATTTCTGGTCTTCTTCTTCTGCATGTTGGGAGAAACTTGCTTCATACCATGTCACCTCAAATACTTTTGATAGCATTACATTAACCATTATTGGCACTTGCAGCCTCACATGTATTAAGTAATGTTTTGATGGCATATGCACTTAAACCGAACATTTTCATTGCATTAAACACAAAGGGCCATTCAACAATATTGAACTTGTCCTTCCTGAGGAGTTTGTTCAAACCGCGCATCCAGAGAGACTTCTGCTATAGAGTAGACCTCATCCTTGTACATATGTTCCAAATCCAGAAGAGTCTTGTATTACCTGCTGCCTTCTTCCCCTTCATAAATCTGCGCTTTTCCCTGCATCATTTGGTGTAGCACCTGGACAATTGGGGTATCCATATGTCAACAATGATGAGCAACATTAGCCTGTTGTTGTCTGCCAGAAGCTCTTCGTACTTTCCCAATACTTCAATGATGCACAAATATTTGTGTTGCTTGCCAAACACACATGTTGGCTTTTGCTATGTATTCTTATATCGAAAGAACATCACTACTAATGGAAAATTATGTTGTTAATTCTATTTTGTAATGCTGTATTTGTTATATTTTTATTGTGCTTTTATCAAGATTTTAAACTTTTGAAATAACTACTATGACAGTGGCAACAGAGGGTAATAGAAAGCAGCAGGTGAAAAGGGAAGAAAGTGAGAGAGGAGGTGAAAACATCAGGAGGACAGTTGCAGGGGGGATGGGATAACCTCAGGATACAGGAGTGGAAGTAAAGAGAAGTTAGGAACCATGGTGCAGGAGGAGGTGGTGATACTTAAGGAAAAGGAGATGATGATCACATCAGAGGGTGGAAACGACACACAGGAGGTACTATCAGCGGAAGGTTGTGATAAGTAGAAGAAAAGAACACCACAAGGAGAAGGTGGTAGTAAATGTGGCAGTGAGTGTTACGCAGGAGGTCAGGAGTGTGATATTAAGGGGAGATACCCAGGAGAGAAAGTCTTAGAGGTGGCAACAGTGGGCTGGGACACCAGACGAAGTGGAAGCAGAGGTGAATACCGGGTGGAAAGGTAAGGACACAGGTCGAGCGAGTCATGGGTATGGGACCCTGGAAAATCTATCTAGTTCACATCGAGAAGAGAGTTTAGGCCACAGTAAAGCTCTCAATTCTAGAAAGGGGTGGGCCAATCCCTACTCAACTTTATACATTGGGACACTTGCTTCAGAAAGTCTAGAAACCAGCTATAAGTGGAGGAGAGATTTAATAAGGGAAGGGTCTCAGAGTAGAAAGACATGACTTCACTTGGCGAGAACCATCCTGACATTTTGTTTTGTTTGGGGAGATTCAATGTTCATTTGAGTTACCCAGTCTTGTGATATATACCATAATACAATAAAGTGAACTTCTGCATAAGATCTTGATGTCCTTCTTGGTCTAAGGAGAAACTGTGTGACAGCTCCTATACGAAAAACATGTACAGCATATCAGGTTGAAAGGGCCACAATCACTAATAGGAAGCATGTAGTTGGAAAGCACGACTGAGAGCAGTCTACCACTCAGAGCTACGCTGTAGAGAGGAAGGACAAGCACAAATGATCCACTCCACAGGGAACCACAGTTAATACTGAAACTAGGAGTCCAAGGTAACAGCCCCATTAGTTAATTTCTCATGAAACGCAGACATCTGCGAAAGTAAGCACACTTGACAACATTTTTGTTCAAAGCAAGCTTACCAAATTCTGTAAAAGAGGGGACACTTAACTCAGATGGTGGGTCTTTGGAAAAGGTGGCTATTTGGAGGAGGAAAGAGTGGACTGAGTGAGAGCAGGAGGTTAAGAATTGAACCGAGAGGAGGAGGAGGACAGAGAAGGAGAGACAGTGAGAGAGAAGAAAGAAGCAGAGGGGAAGGAAGGAGAGGAGGACAAACATCAGGTGGAAGGAAGAGAGTGAGCAGAGGATGAGAAAATAGGAGAAGAGGAGGTGAGAAGAGAGGAGGTTGAAAAGGGGAGAGAAGGATAAGAGGACTAGAACCTAATCTAACAAGGGTGATCCCAAGATGGTGGAGGCACTAGAACAGAGCGCTGAGGTGGTGCATCTGGCAAAAAAGAACGACAGAAGGTCTCTGGCCTATACTTGATCCATGTTTCCTCATGACACAAACCATATTTCAAACCTGTTCCATCAGAGGCACTGAATGCACAGGTTGGATAAATAGTCTGCAACAAGCACTGCACTCCACATTAGACAGTCACTACATTACTGAATGATCATTCCGTTTTCCATCCATTCTCATATGCCTATTATCTGTGAATGGGAAGCAGATCGCCACCACAGCCCCCACTGCCCCTTTTTCAGCATGGTAGGCAATGGGCACTCCACACATTGCCCCTTTCTCCATAGGGTAGTCCCAACCTTCAATGTGTAATAGTTAAGCATCTGCCGCAGTGTCTTGTTGTGCTTTACAGGCATGCATAACTGCCGTTATAGAAAAGATATACAGGCACTGGCACCACACACAGCACTCCTCTGTACTGTGAGGCTCAAGGGGCCTGCCTCCCTCCTTGGATTCCTGCATCCCCTTTGAGGCCGCCCATCACCATATAGCGTATGACCTCCTCAGGACTTTCCTGTAGATCTGTGCATGCCTCATTCGTTGCTACAATGCTCCAATCCATCAGCTGAAAGTCAACCTTGCATGGAGGCAACAATGAGATCCCAGTTTACTTTTGAAGTAGGGAGGATGTTAAACGGCTACTTCGGCACAGCATTTTTTCTATGCGCAGCGAAAATTTACACATTGCAATGGAGGTGGCGAAAGCTTATTTTACAGTCAATCCTTAACCAACCCATGCAGCATTGTCAGAAAAATAATTGAAACAAAGAATAAAGTTGAACCACAAAGTTCCATGATCACTCCTACAACCTCAGTAATTACCAACAAGCTTAGCTGCAGCCCCAAGTGTGGTAACAAATATGGATATTACTTCCACCTTCAAATGTCAGTAGCACAAGTCATTACAATATAGAGAGCTATAATTGGCTCTGACTACAATACTCTTGGAAATAGTGGAAAAATATCTGAAAGACAATCAAGCTATGTTAACTGACAGCAGTGTACAATAACAAGGCACAAAGGATGAAAATAGCATAAGAACAAAGGTCTAGGTAAAAAGGCTCTCACCTGGTATCGGTCTAGTATTCTACAGTCTTGACTTGTGGTTCGATATGATGTTTTCCCAATTGGTGGCCTGCCAGTCACACCTTCTTTAGCTCCATACACGCCTCCAACCAAAGTAAGAGCAGCATTAACAGCATGGTCCAAGTCAAAAAGTGGCAATCCATGCTCTCTTTTAGCTTGTCTGACTTTCAGCCTTCTCCTTAGCCTCCTAGCTTCAGATGACATAGCCAGCGCACTGGGACAGGATTCCAGCCTCTTTAAGATACGATTTTCCTCAGACAAGCTAACACAGGAGAACTTGGGACATTGCGGCTTATCATCACGCTCCGGCAGAGATTTTCTCTTTTCGCGTCCCCTCGAGTTTAAATCTGTAGCTCCATCATTGTAAATGTCCATTCTTTCAGCTCTTTCCTCTTCACTTTCTATCTCTTGCTTGATGTGTTCTGGGGCTCGAACCTTCTTTCTACTCATAGAGGCAGTTCCCCCGACTGATGCAGCGAAGGGTGAAATGTACTCCATTCCTGGGTCTATAAGTCCCTCTCCATCAAGATCTTCATCATCTAGATCAAAATCAAACAAAAGGAATAGACTTGCATAAGAAACAACATCAATCAGTGGCTTCACACAAAATATTTGTTTTTAAAGCAATGTGATGTTAGCAAAGGTTTGGTTCATCATATCTACAGTTCTGACACCCAAAGTCAACCCTGACACAGTCAGAGGACATTGACACTCTTGGGTCTACCAACATGGAATTGCGAACGAATAATACATGCAGGTCACAGGCTGGTGTGTAAATAGGTTCAACAAAATCTGTTTATGCAGATGATTAATCTATATCTATATATTTTACATGGCCACAGTAGTGGCCATGTAGTTATGGTTAAGTTGCTGTTTCCATAGGAAGAGCACTTTTTGGTCAGCTTATAACTCGGCTCCCCCTGGACGAAACCTTACCAAAGTTTCCAAAAAGAGTGTATGGGCCACTCTGAATTCTTTTCCAAAGTTTGGTAAGGATTCATCCAGGGGGGCCAAAGTTATAGGGTGGGGGTCCCAAAACGTATTTTTTTCCCATAGACTGAATGGGGGGAAAAACTTTGCGCACGACTACAGGCCAAACCACTGGACGGATTGTCATCATTTTTGCGGCAGGATTTCTTCGCCAAGGCATGCTTTTGTAAATTTTGTGAGAAATCCTACTGTAGTTTCCTTTAAAACGATCAAAAAGTAGCCCTCTAAAAATTAGTGATATCTATGTCTGCTTCGCGGTCCCACTTCCGTGTTCGCTCAGCGGAGCACATTTCTATTGGCATGAAATGCTGTTCGGCAAGATGTAGCGCTTTCACAGATTGGTTCTGCCGCAGCGTCAAGTGCGTACTGTTCTTTGGTACGCACTTGGTCATATAGTTTGGTACGCCATGGTCATATAGTTTTTGTGTTGTACGCCGAAATCCCCGCAAACAAACCCCTATGGAGCACTGTGTGGAAAGGTAAGCATTACTTATATGTAGAAGTAGAAAGTGAAACTGTGCTTTGTTCTTGTTACCGCTATTGTACCGTGCAGTGAAACTTGGTAGGCAATGTACGACAAGTCCTTACTGCGTGTATGTAAGAAGCCTCCCCCAAAAGTACAGCGGTTACACTGGCGTCCTACATTTTGGAATCTGAGGCAGCCGCCTGCACGGTTTTGTGAACATAGAGCGTCTGCACGTGGTCAGGAGTAACGGTTCTCATTATTGAGTGCTGCTATGTTGTTGAAAAATGAGAATATATTTGTGTTCGGAGTGAAGGTCAGTTCATTTTATTTCCTTCAGTAGGCGCTCAGTATGGTCGCACATGCAACAAGCCTCATAAGGGTCATTTGTTTTTCGAACTTGAGGTACAGGGAACGGAGACAGAAAGAATGTAGGGAGTCACAGTTTGTGAAACATTCCCTTTCATAAGTTATGCTTCAAAAAGGTTTGTGAAGTACATGAAATATTAGTTGCAGACGTCTTCTTGCAAACAACTACTGTGTGACTGCAGAGGCCGCAATGGAGGCAGTGCATATCATGTAAGCTTAGTTTTGAGGCCTGTACATCAAACTGCCATTATATACTTAATCTGCTAAAGAAAAACAATTATTACTAGTAATGCATTTGGAGGTTTGTTTGCCGTTGAAATTTCAGATTGCACAGTACCGCCGTCTGTACGATGTCATTACAATTTCCACTATTACCTACGAAATGTATGTGGCTTTCATTTTTTTTACCTGTTATGTAGATTGTACATTGTCGCCGTTTGTAGGGAGTTAGTACATTTCCCCATATAAAATTATTTCTCTATAGAAATGTTATGTGTTACACCTTACATTTCCGCAAAGGCTTCCTATTCCTAGATCTTTTTTTTCATTTTCCCTTCAGTTACACTTCCTTCCTTATTGCGAATGTCATGGATTGCTGCGTCCGAGTGATGGTTTTTTTAATCGTCAAATGCAACTATTCGTCACCGGTTGTATGTGCGTCATCATTGAATGGGATCACCATATCGGACCTCTATGTCCGTACGCAGTTGTAGCAGTAAGAAGCAACATACCATCCTTTCTGGTGTCATAGTTCACAGCCAATCACGTCGCCTTGTACATCTCTGAGACAGCAATGCACCTACTGTGGCAACCATGCCTTATTTCAGTGTGGTAAAACAAGGACGTCACCATTGCCGCTAACATTATAAGTACTACTTTCTGCTGGACTATATCACAGCGATTGCCGCAGTCTTGTCAATTAATGTGAACGAAAACTGCCTACTGTGTCGCCACTGCATACTGTGTGTGTGATCAAAACTGTGGTGCCACCGCATGGTGATTGTGTGGGAAAACATCAACGTGACCGTCAAAATTAACCTTTTCATTGTGTAGCAGAGACACAAACTTCCAATTTCTTTGCTACTGAGGAAAGGGCGATGATTTAGCGCTGTGCATTGTGAAATAAAAGTACCTTACTACTTTTTACATGTTAGTGTGTTTTTCACCCATTTCATGTTTCCCATCACAATGTGCCATGCTACGTTGCAGGTTGTAGTATGTTCTTTAATAGGTGCTGCATCACGGTACGCAACTCTTTATGGAATCATTTGTTTACGCTGGCAAGCTACATTATCCAGAACGCTATTGCACACCACTTACTTTGGCAATGTAAGGCGCAATGCCATCTATTATGCATTCATGCCGTTAGGGTACTTTCTCTTACCCAGATGCCCCAATTACCAAGAACAGTTCTGCATGAAGACGCTATGTTGTCATAATTGCTATCTTTCTGAAAGAGGAAAACTGAGATCAGGTGAAGTGAAAATATTTGCTGTAAAAAAACGTTTCAAAATCTATGCTTCTTTGTACCTTCTCTCTACCCATTTCTTCACCCATTTCACCTTGTGACAGTTACACAAAAATGTGTGCACCGATCAGTGGTAATGGTGTTGCTTGCAATACTTCTGCCATTACTGCACTTAGCCTCACAAGGTTTGTTGTGATTTTGTCCACTCATTAGAAGACTTCTTCTTTGCCTTCTGTACGCTCATTTTTGCCAAACACATTCCCTGTATTTTCCATACATTTATGGAAAGGTCATTGCTCACGAACCTTTATGTTTTACATGTGGTAGGGTTTTCATACTTCACAGGTGTCCTCATGTACATAAGAAAACAACGATACGCCTTTCGGCTCTGCAGGGCACGATGTACGTATGCTTAGTGACCACAATGTCGGGAAGGTTAATACTGGTATTTTCTGTTTGGGACAAAACATTGTATTGCAGTCATCATGTCCACCAGGCACTGGCTTTTTGTTAAAGGTCTTGCTACTAACCACACATTTAACAAAGAATACAAATGTTGTTCTCCCACTACGGTCACACGTTTTCCTTTTTTACTTTCGGGCAGCTGTAATAGAAAGTGGCAAAATACTTTCTATGCAACGGCTGCCTTCCCTTTCCATGGTGGCCATCTTGGAAAAGGATTTGTTTTCTTCAAACGGGAACGCCAAAGGCGTTCCGGTTGAAGATAAAAAATCTTTTTTTTTTTGGTACAATGGATTGGTGCCATAAAGTCTGTATAACTAATGGCATTCAGCCCCCATTCTTTTAGGGTGCAATGGCCTTTACTGATTCAAAGACCTCGGGATGCACTCTTCCTTCTATTGTGCTGCAAACTTCTTTCACTTTTTTTTTGCCAAACATATTCCCTGTATTTTACACAATTTATGGAAAGGTCATTGAGCACGAACAAACATCTTTGTGTTTTAAATGTGATACTGTTTTCATACTGCACAAGTGTTGTCATGTCTATAAGAAATCAACAGTACGCCTTTCGTCTCTGAAGGGTACGCTGTAGGTATGCTTACTGGCCACAATGTCGGGGAGGTAAATAGTGCCACTTACCGGTTGGGACAAAACAAAGCATTGCAGTGGCCATGTGCATCAGGCACTGGCTTTCTGTTAAAGGTGTTGCTGATAACCACACATTTTAGAACGAATACAAATCATCTTCTCCCACTACGGTCACACGTTGTCCTTTTTTACTTTCTGGCAGCTGTAATGGAAAGCGGCAAAAGACTTTCTATGCAACGGCCGCTTTCCCTTTCCATGGTGGCCATCTTGGAAAAGGATTTATTTTATTCAAACTGGAATGTCGGAGGCGTTCCGGTTGAAGATAAAAAATGCTTTCTTTTGCTGCAGTGGGTTAGTGCCGTAAAATCTGTATTGATAATGGCATTCAGCCCCCATATTTTTTAGAGTGCAATGGGGTTTATTGCTTCATAGACCTCGGTAGGCACTCTTGCTTCTATTGTGGTGCAAACTTGTCCTGTTCAGTTGTGAACGGGAATTCTGCACCAGGTGGCCATGCTGTGCTACAGCATATGCTACTGTGCAATTTGTAGAAAGAAGGCCAGTGAAGTCAAATGTTGCTTTACAGTATGCTTATGTGTTACTATTGGAATCCTTCTACATACTCAATAAAAATGTTGGTGCACTTATGTTTTGCTTCACTTACAGTACTGCCAAACTATGCAAGTAATTTAAAGAACGTTTCTCAAAGGGACATTATGATTACGTCGCCCTACTAAAAACGTCCAAAATTCACTACAAAAAAAAACTTTGTTAAAGGGACGTTATGGTTAAGTTGCCCTACTCAAAACCTATGCCATTCTGTACAAAAACTTTGTAAAAAGGACGTATGAATACAAGTAAAATTTAAAAACCCCTGAAATTCAGGAGTTATGGTAGAGTAATCACCCATTTTTCCCATCGGCACTCTCCACTGCTAACACTACGAACATAAAAGATGCCACCACTCATGTCATTGATGCCATCACTGACGCCATCACTTCTTTAGCCCCTTTCTTTTATGTCAGCTAAGCAACCATAACTCGCGCCACCACCGTGCACTGCTAAGACTAACACCCAGGATATCAAAGATGACATGACAAATGTCATTGATGACATCACTGATGACATCACATGTGAAAATAATGGCAATTAAAAATGCCTACCTGCAATGGGTTGTGAGAGTTAGGTTGGTAGCAAGATGTGAGGGGTGTTTCTGTAATGGTAAACATGCAATAACTAGCTAACAATGCAAGACTGCATATACACTTGTGGTAGTAGAAACAATACATATGAAGAACCACAAAGCATACAAAGTAGAGGCACACACAGGGAAACTAAATGAAAGAAGATTGCCCCGGGGTCTGTTGTTCGAGGGGGCACTGTCCAGTCCCCCCTGACTGAGTTTTGGCTGGTGGCAGTGGATACTACTTTTTATATTCGACCGCAAATAAATTCCTATGGGATTTTCCCATTGTTCGAGGCTACCACGTTTTAAAATAGCCTCGAACATACCGCCGGTTTATTAAATTAATATAAATTCACCGGTTGGTATTTTTTGCCGAAACTTGGTTCCAAAATGGCGTTTGTGTTCGTTTCTGTGACTCCAACCCAAGTCGAGCCCTTTGTTCCACTTTTTGGCGGGCTTCTCCACAGAAGCCTCCAAAAGTGGTGCCACTCTGTCTGGGTACCACAGGGGGTGTCGGAGGGGGTTTAGGCACCCTGGACTGAGTTGCCTCGGCAACTCAAGTCGCACTCTTGTGTGATTGGCCCAAGTGGTGAGCCGCCCGGCTCACCACTTAGCATGTTTGAGTGACAGCTAGGCTGAATGAATGGGTTTTTTCTGCATAAAAGCAGAGCTTTGGGGACTGGAACTTCAGAAGTCGCCACAGGACCTAAAGAATCCGAGGAGGGAGAAGCCGAGCCGACCTGCAACGACGACACCACCAGTAGAGCCCTGCTGAACCGTCTCACCACTTTTCCCGACGAAAGAGGAGATCTCCAGCCCGGAGAGTCTTCTTCCTTTGACTGGTGGGGATAACCAGTTTGCCCGTCTTTTCGCCTTCCTGGACCATCTTGTGGCCGCCTTGCCTGTGCCAAGCACCCCGGCAACCGGAATACCACGGTTTACCACTACTGCAAAGAAAAGGGTAGTACCTTCTAACTGGGAAACTCAGCGGCTGGTTTTTTCACTGGCAGTGCAACGACCTTCAGCTTTCCTCCACGTCGAGACCTCCTCTTCCTCTGGACGAAATACCGACTTGCAACCGCTGCCAGGAATAACTGCCCACGCTGGAGCGTTCTTCCCATTTTCAGGTACTGTGTCCCGCCTGGCTTCCCTAGCGACAGATCGTTCGGGGTATCAGTAAATCCTCGACTTTCTAACCTGGGTTAGCCTGGGGCCGGTTAACTAACTTTTCCTGACTTGATCTCAATCTTTTGTGAACTATCTACAAAGACTCTTTGGCATAACCCCACTGTGTGATCCTGGACACATTTCGCTTGCTCTCTCTAAGAGTGGGCCTCGCATTTGAACTTCCTTGCTCTCTTGTAGACTTTGCCTAACCTGCCTCACTGTGGTTCTTTGAAAGGTATTGAAATTGTGTGCTTTCATAACTTTGTCCTTTCCCTCCCTTTTTCTATACCTTATTAGAGTGTCATTTTATGTTAAGAGCTCACTTCTGTCTGGAAATAAGTGGTGTTTCTCACTAAGACTTGTCTAATAAGGAATTAGGGTTGTATATATATAATAGTGACTGTGTGTTGAATTTACTTACCTCTTTTTGTGCTAGTGTAATTTACAAGTGTGTCTTTAAATAAATAATTATATACTTTTACACCAAAGCTCTGGTCAGTGTTTGCTTGTGCTACTGTATCTCTGTACCTATTGTGTATACTCTATATACTGCCTAACTCATCTTGAGAGAAGTCTGACTGCTCAGCCACAGCTACCAGGTAAATCTGGGTGGTACAGGCTGCTACCAATTGGGTTTACTGACAACCACCTGTAGTCCTAAATCTTTTGCAGTGGTCCCTAAGGGAACTGCACAGGTTTCTGCCTAACAATGACATGAGTGGTGGCATCTTTTATGTTCGCGGTGCTAGTGTTAGCAGTGGAGAGTGCCGATGGGAAAAATGGGTGATTAGTCTACCATAACTCCCGAATTTCAGGTTTTTTTTTATTTTACTTGTATTCATAACGTCCTTTTTTACAAAGTTTCTGTACAGAATGGCATAGGTTTTGAGTAGGGCAACTTAACCATAACGTCCATTTAACAAAGTTTTTTTTGTAGTGAATATATATATATTTGTGAAAGTGTGTTTGTATGTTCAGGGTTGGCTCCAGCCCCATAACAGTTGGTGGGCTGAAGTTTTGCCCAAGGACGGCATACCAGTTTGGGGTGTACTGGCGACAGTGAAATCTGACCAACCCCAACCCATTGACCTGCACAGGACGGGGTCCAGCTCTGTGCTATCAGTTTAGGCGATTTCGATGTTTTCCGACTTTTCCAAAAATAGGAAGTTAGCACACAAAGTCAGCATACCAGTCTGGGGTGTACTGGCCATAGTGAAATTTGACCAAACAGACCCATTCGCCCTGCACAGGAGTGGAGCGGGGTCCAGCCCTGTGCCATCAGTATAGGCGATTTTGGGAGATTGACGATTTTGCAATAATAGGACATTATGACACAATAAAACATACACAGTTCTTGGGGCATGACCACTGCTGGGACATGTGCGCTGCCTGCAGCGTTCACAGTGCATTGAATTGTCTTTCAAGCTGGAGGGAGATCTTCCATGCTTCTCCCCAGGTCATGGAACGGGTGAAGTGGGTGGAACGGGTGAAGTGGGTGGAACGGAAGAAATATGTGGATGAAACGGGTAAAGTGGGTGGATGAAACGGGTGAAGTGGGTGGAACGGAAAAAATATGTGGATGAAACGGGTTAAGTAGGTGGAACGGATGACGTATGTAGATGCGCTGATGACGTATGTGTATGGAACGGGTCAAGTAAGTGGCTTGGAGTGCATGGAACGGCTTGGAGTGCATGGAACTATTGGAGTGTGCTCGATCTCAAACACCTAAGGTAAACCACCATATCACATCTCCACGCTTACTCTCTTCTTCACACCATCACTCAACTGGAACACAGTGATACTATGACACCATTCGGTATAGCTGTTCTCATACCATCACTTGCATCATACTCCCCATCATCCTAAATAATCACAGCTGGTTACACACCCTCCAGCCTAGGCTTTCTCCTGAGGCATAACACAGCCAGAATCAGTCTGGATAACAACCTGCCAGACCAAACACATACTCTTGATCTCCCAACCACCACACCTACCGCTAAGAAGCAGCTATCACACGAATGCCACACCTGCTGCACACATATCGGGTGCTCACATGCACCTTATGACTCTGTCTCTCTCTCTCTACTGACCTGAACTTCGGTTGCAAAGGGCGTTCAACCTACCAGCGCCTTCAGATCATACCAATGGTACATAAGGCGCTATATAAATGCAAAATAACATAACACAACAAGGTGGTAGGAGACCCCCCACGTGTGTGTCAGCTACAGACCCGGGCAATGTCGGCTGGTACTGCCAGTTTACCCATATTCTTTACTTTGAGCTCCATTCCACTCTTACCCTAAACGGTTGGACAAGCACACCAAGCAATAAATACAAATAATGGAGAAAAAAAACTGAAGATGTGGAAAAGAAATCCAACAAAAACTTGTTGCCAATTAAAGAGGGTGGATATGAGTAGCAGTCGGGTTACAGCAACTAACCAGTGGAGGGATAGGGATGTACCCATCTGATAAACAGTTTCGCTTTCTACTTGCGCACAGCCCTTCTGTAGGTGGGAGCAACAAATCTTGAATTGCTTATCTTACGTATAAGCAGCACTCTTTGGTTAAAACACAACAGTCCATATAGAAGATGTTTTTTCTTCAGAAGAACCAGGTATTATCAAATAAATGGCATCCCTGCATAGTAGTTTCAATCGAGCACACCTGATTAATATTTTCTTTTGGAGTATACACACTTCACACTTAACTTAAGGTGCCATGAGGCGAAGTTCTTGTACTAAAATATAAGAATCATTCAGTCATGCTTCAATCTATTAATGGGGCATAACGTCAATGGCATCTGGTTCTCTGAATGACAGCTGGGGACTTCTTTAGTAGGTGAAATTCACAGAAACACTGCAGATTATCAGTATCAGAGGGTATATGGGAGAGTGCTGAAATGTATCCCACCAGTCCCTTTATTTGTTGGTTATACATCCTCCTTCTGGAGTGGCATGGGAGGGGACATGACGCGGGTGGTCATTGCTTTGGGGGTGTGGATCCACCTCTGGAGGAGGAGGATCTGCCCCAGCCGCGAGATCTTTGCTGGCCCCTCTGGGAGCCCTGAGAGGATTGGCCACGATTGGAACCCCAGGATGAACCTTGACCATGGTTGTAACCACCTCCTCTTTGCAACGTTTAGCCCTTGAAACAATGAAAATTATGACTTCCCCTTTGGTCTGAGGGCTTGTTTGTAAACTGCACCAGCGACTTCAAGATGTCATATTCATCCTTTGCTGTTTTGAGAGCATCCTCTACCGCTTTGCGGAAGAGAACATTAGGTTTCTATCGGCATATTGAGGAGGATTTCCTGTGAGTCTAATTTAAAACCTGACTCGCGCAGCCATCCATGGCGCTTTATCAGTGTGCCTTCTGCGATAATTCTACCAGCATTATCTGCTGCGTCTTAAATATTTTTTTTAATACAGTCGGATACAGCCTTCCCTTCCGCTACTGCAAAGGAGAGTTTGGATCTTAGTGGCTCTGGAGTGGAGGCCATTAATCTGGATATTTCCTCCCACTTGCTGCAGTTGTAGCTGGTCAGCAGAGTGGTATTATTGGCAATTCTTGCCTGATATGCATCCAAGGTGGCCATTTTCCTTCCGAAAGTGTATATTTTTTTGCTCTCTTTGTCCGGGTGTGCCTCTGATGATGCGAGAGGCGTTCCCGCCCTTTTTCTTGTGGTGGTAACCACCAGAGAGTCTGGTTTTAGTTAGCCCCTGATGTAGAAGGGCTCAGAGGGAGGTGGACGGAACATTTGCTCAATACATGGGTTCACTGCCAGCGTTAGGTTTGGCGTCATTAGAGAGGGTTGTATTCTTAACGGATTGTAATATGGGGATAAATTGGGTTGCTGCCTTTCTGTCACCTAATATATCCTCGACAAACTCCTTGTCGACTCATGTCTCTTGTGTCTGGATTTGAAATTGGCAAATCATTGAAACCGGTCGACCAGATTTTCAGATGTCACCTGATTAAGAGTGACACATAGTGGACTTGAGCAAAATGGAAACTCAAATTATTGATGTGGACATTCTAATTGTTTTTATGTGAAAACTACGTTCTCTCAAAATAATCAAGCATTGTGTGTACTCCAAAGGGAGAGATTATGTGTGGGAGTACAACATGTTGAGAGTGTTATTTATATTCTTAAATGTTTTAGTACATTACACTTGGGACAACCAGACATACTTCACAAAGGGCAAATAAATTGTCCAAACTGTGACGTCTAGTCCCACGTGAACTGTCTGATTGACCAAAGTGTGCAGGTAGGGAGTTTGAAGTCCTAAACTGCAATTTTTAACTACTTTGTGTGTAAATCAGCGCTTTGAATAATACAATCATTTGTTAAATACCTTGCCTGAAAGTCACTTAATTGAATGTAGGAATAGGGTGAGTTTCTCCAATTGGAAGGGCAGCATGGCAATTAGAAAGGGGAGTAAGGGAAATATGCATTCTCTTAGAAACTTAGATATTTGTCCACCCCCGCCACTCTCCCTACTGTTTGGGCCGAGGCCTAAAGCGGCCTTCCGAGGCCACTGGAGATCGTCGAAGCAAGTTGTGCAGTCGACAAATTTTGTCCTCAAAACCGTTGTCGAAGTTGTTTGTTAAAGAAACGGCTATAAAAGGACAGAGAAGAGTGACTAACTCTAATTTCTCATAATAAAATGGTATTAGCTGGAAAGGAACTCTGCTTTCAGAGGATGATGGTGGAAAAAACTATCTGAGGGACCTCGAAAGCGTGAAGGACCATTGGTACAGTGGACGTCACACTAGGGATAGTATAACTGGCACGCCCTGTCGACATCCCTTTTCGAGTTTCGAAAAAACAACTGTAATACTCTGCTGCTTGCACCAGATATCGACCTATGCATAGAATGTGAATTAAGCAGATTCGACAAGCCTCAGAAATATATATATAAACTGTACTTTTCCATGCAGAATTACTTCAACTTCATTAGTTGACAACTCTGCATCCAGAGACGAGTGAATGAAAGCATTTGTTTATGAATAGACATATTTTTGCATGTACCTCGACTAGGACTCTGAAATGACAAAAATAAACAAATTAGACATTTGTTGGAAGACATATTCATGAAGGAGTAGCAGATCCTGTTATGACGAAGATCCAGTTCCATTTCTACTAGGTTCCGTCAGCCCAGAAAAGGAAAAGAACAAAATCCACATGTTGGAAGACAGACACAGACTATTACAGAGAATCTTTTAAAGGTGAAATTGTATGCTTGTGAGAAGTCTTTGTGGCGTGGTGTAAAAAAGGATTTTCTTTCCTACAACGGGACGCATGCAGCATCACAATGTAGGAAGTAAAATCCTTTTCCAAGATGTCCTCCATGGAAAGGGAAGGCGGGGCTCTGTACTGTGCCCCTCTTCCCTTTCCATGGCGGCCTGCGGGAGGCGAAGGAATGAGAGAAGGCAGCAGCGGCGGCATCCGCTGCCATCAAATTATGGTGACTATGAAGGTGGGGGAGAAGAAAAAAAAAGAAGAATGAAAATGGGATGGTGGGTGGAAGATGGCGGTGGGAGGTCAGGGGGGGGGGCGGGAGTCGGCTGTCAGGCGGCTTGAAATGCGGGCTTGTGCCAGCAGTTTAAGCCCACGTTCCTAGCCGTCGGATTGGCTGGCTCCCTAAGTTATGTTTTGCCTAAGTGTACCAAAACGCTAGATTTGATTGACATCAAAACTGTGGTAGTACCACTGTGATTGAGGCATAGCAGGAGTTAAGATTATTCACACTTCTTCAGAACACATTTGCTTCAGTTTTGATTTAACCTGCCTAATGTTTAAAGTGAGATTTGCGACACAGTGCGGCAGCACAAGAAAAGGTTTGCTTTGTAGTTGTTTGGACTTGGTTTCTTTTGGATATAGTTTACTAGCTGGGGTACTAGTGTCCTGATCGAGTGGTGTCTCATGTTCCCTGGAGGGTGTTGCTCTTGTCGGCAAGTCTTGCTTCAGTTGGCTCTGGCATCTCATTTGCCCTGGCGAAAGTTGCTCTGGTCGGCTGCTGTTTGTTGTTGTGTTTCAGAAGCTCTTGATATTGATTTTCACTTTGCATCAGATGGAGCGTTTCCAAGTGATATTCGTTTTTTGCGCGGCATGTTGCAGTCACTTAATGGCTTCAGCACATTTGAGAAAATGTCCAAGAAAGATTGATTGACTGTGTTCTCTTCTCGTGAATGAACTGAAGTAAACTGTAACCTTGCCATTTCCCATATTTGGAGTGGAGTGATAAAACCTTTTTTCTTAATTTGTTTTAATTCCCTTTAAAAATGCTTTAATAAACACTTTTGAACTGAATATAGTAGTAATCAATTTCAAAGTAACAACCAACACATCAAACATTTTGCTACAGACACACTTCCAAATTTTGACTCCTTCTAGTACCTACTGTAGTGAATCGGAGTGAGCATCAGTAAATGAGGGTGTCTACGGAGTGAATTTTTTGCATCCAAACAGACTACAATCTTGCCGCAGACAAATGAGGAATTCATGCAAAATTTGGCCCTTTAAAAAAAAAAATATATATTTTTTTCAGCTAACTTCCTCCATTCCATTTTTTTATAATGTGTAATGTCCATTGTGAAGGACTTTTTTGGTAGATTTTTCGTTCTACATAAAAGAATCTTTCTTTTTCATGGAAGATACGTCATAGAAAATATTTCAGAAAAACAAACACCTTATGCACATGCCTGAAATATGATTTATGAACCTTTATAACCTTCTCAGGACTGGCTCATCGATTTGTTTTGAATATATCAGTCTTCCATGAGATCTAGGTGCATGCCAAAAAAGATTGACAGTTTGCTCTTACTGCAAGCGTATTGCTGGCACAATCTGCTCAATGCTACCATTTCTTATGGCTATTAGTGGAAAATAAAGGTTGGGCCGAGGGTTGATTTAGTGAGGATACCTGTGCCACCCACAATTAGTTTCCACCCAAAGGGAGAGTACCATCACATAAGGCCTTTTCAGGAAAAGGCCCTTTTACAGGAAGAAACCTCTACACCGGAGGATCAGAAACAGTACTGAATCAGTAAAATAATGGTCACCCCATTGCAACAGAATAGAACTTTATATATGCATAGGGCAGAGGAATTTGTATGCACAGTTTCTTCAAGAGAACTGTACTCTGCAAGCAAAGAAAACTGGGCAGAGAAGGAATTTAATCTTTGGGCGCCGATAGAAAACATCTGCTCCAATATCAGAGGCACATCACAATTTCTTATGGCACTCAGGCTGCAAAACAGTTCAAACATCAGAAGCCAACCCCGCTTTCCTATAATAATTGTATAGCACATCTACTCTAGAAACAGATGCAGCATTAGTTTCCTTTTCAAGACAAGCACAGAGCTTACAAAGAGAACCAATGCTACCTTCAAAACTACTTTCACTTTGCTTACTATCAGTTGACTCTCCTGCAGAGCGCAAGCCTGAGCTCCTGGAACAGAGGGAACACTCTGGGCAGCAGGTAGAGACTGCAAACCCACCGTTAATGAAATTAAAATCCAAGGTGTGGATCATCTTTTTAAAGGCTTGGTGCGGTCCCAAA
Source organism: Ambystoma mexicanum (assembly GCF_040938575.1). Classification (NCBI taxonomy): domain Eukaryota; kingdom Metazoa; phylum Chordata; class Amphibia; order Caudata; family Ambystomatidae; genus Ambystoma; species Ambystoma mexicanum. The sequence goes on from NC_090928.1 coordinate 103,736,774, forward strand.
CCTGCAACGTAAACACATCAGAATCCATTAGATATAGCCAGTCACAGATCCTCACTCATTAACATCCACAGGTGCAGACCTTCACAGGAAGCTCTGCCCTAGGGGAGGGGTTGTAAGGCTGTGTAAGTTTCGAATCCAAGATAAACAATCTGGTCGAAGTGAAAAGATCTTTATTAAGAGATCTTTTCACTTAATGACGATTTGGAAAGACTGCTCAGTGACTGCATGGAGCAGACTTTCTAAATCCAACTGTCACACCCCTGCCGCACTTGAGTGGACGCAGGGGCTGACAAGCAGGTTGGGACCCAGAAGCCCAGGACCAGGAGAACGGGTAAGTGTGTGGGTGCGTGTATGTATGTGTTTTGGTTTGGGTGAGTGGGGCCTGAGAGATGTGGGTTAGTGGGTGCGTGTGTGTATGTATGCGTTTTGGTTTGGGGGGTGTGGGGCGGGGAGGAACAATGTGGGCTTGGGGGGTGAAACCCCCCCAATATGTAAGAAAAGGAAAAAGGGAAATCACATTTTAAAGGTCTCAAGAGAAAAAAGCCTTTACAATACCGGCTTTCCGATCAAAAGAAAATCGGTCAATGTAAATCGACCAACAATCTGGCCGTTTGGAGTAGGAGCTGGGAGGAGGAGTTTGGATGAAGAGTTGAGAAATGAGGAGGATGGAGATGAGAGGGGGAGATAAGTCATCTAGAGAATGCTGGCTTCAGACAGAAGGAAGTGGTGTTGTTGCAGTAATCTGGTGAAGGCTGGATGAGGCACAAGGAGAAAGTTGGTGAGAGGCAGAAGGAGGTTGATTGGAGGCAAATTATAGAGGTTGGGTGGAGACAATTGGAAATGACTGATTGGATACATCAGAACAAATCTGGGCTGAGATCACATAAGACGGCGAAGATTACCTAGGAAGGAAGTGCAGCTGGATAGGAAGACCGTAGCTAGTCAGCTCAGGACGGAGCAAGAGAACATGCTTGGACCAAGTCAGGGTTAGGGCTGAGATACTGATATGAAGAGGTCAAGCCCAAGAGTATGTGGCATGTTGTCAAGGAGGTAAAGCACCAGAGCAGAAAGTCACCCCCCCCCCCCCCCAACTCCTGGTCCACCCTGCCCTCCCATTAAGTGTGGTCTAATTAACACGCTTGCTTATTAATAGCACACTGTTTTGTATGTCATTAGCTTTTATGCGACTATGCCCCTGATGTCCTGTGTGTAACAGAGACCTGGTTAGGGGGTCTCATCAGACCAGACTGTGGTTCAGCTCCCACAGCCGGGGTTTATCATCCTCTACCTGGATCAGGATTCCCTGCCCTTTGGTGGGGGAGTTGACATTTTTAAATCCAAGTTCTCAGTCATTAGCATCACACTGGATCAGAATATAAAAATGGAAGCCATCTTGGTTCGCCTTGTTTACTCTGCCACTGTTGTAGTCTACATCTTGCTTGTTTATCCTCCTCCTGGCGCTGATGCCAAGTTCCTTGATTTATTTATAGAGCTGGTTTCTGACCTGCAACTTCGTTTATCCAATCTTTGGGTATTGGGCGATTTCAATCTTAAGCCCAGTCTGTCACCGAGTGCCCTGGAAAAGACCTTACCAGCGCCATGCTTGACTTGGCTCTACCGCAACTGGTAATCGCCCTACTCGCATTGGGCAATATTTTTAGATGTTATCTTTGCGTCCACTTTGTGCATTTACCACTTTGCTCCTTAACCTGTAGCTTGGTCTGATCACCTATTGATTCCCTTCTTGGGGACTCCTCCCTCTGCGGTTGCTAGGCCTAATATCCTGGCGGCAGCTCGACAGAGGTGGCGCTCTATCCCCGATGAGATTGCAGCCTCATTGTCATGCCCATCCTTCAGTAGATCTGGAGTGCATCTCCTGAGATTGCCTGGCCGTAGCTGACTCTCTTGCCCCTCTTAAGGGCTCTCTTTGTAGAGCCCTGTTATGATGCCTCTCCAAGCGCTTCTCATAAAGAAAAGGCAGGCTGAGCGGAAATTAAGGTCCATCTCTAGTCCAAAAGATAGGTTCTTGTTGCGACAGGCCTCCTCTATATACTTTAAGGCGTTTTGTGAAGCTAAATAGGTGCATTTTTCTTCACAGACTCTCTTACTCGCCCAAAGGAGTATTGTACGCTCTCTTTCTACGATTTGCGCAATTTTTTGTGGAAAATATTCACACCATTCGGAAACAGGTAAGCTCCTCTGGTGTGCAGATGATGCAGCCCCCCTTACCGCTCCTGAGCCTACTTTCTCTAGCAAGGACATTATGAGCGCAACGTTCAAGTTTAGATCAGCCTCCCCTTGTGAGGCAATCCCCCTTTATGTGCTGGAGGAGATTATGCCTTCTAATGTGCCTGCTGTCACTTAAGCTATCAATAATTCCTCAATAAAACCTATGCTGGATCCTGCTGTTTTAGCAAATGTTTGCCCCATTACCCTTCTTTCTTTCCTTGCAAAACTCCTTGAATCTCCGGTGGTACCGTGCCTTAGTTCTTTTTTGGAAAGCTCTTCTTTTTTTGATAGCTCTCAATCTGGCTTTCGTCCTCGGCACGGGACCGAGGGAGTGCTTATTGCCGTTGTGGATGACCTTAGGCACCCCCAGGATCAAGGCGGCGTTGGAGCTCTCATCTTACTTGATCTCTCTGCTGTTTTAATACGGTTGATCATACAGTCCTACGTAAACGCCTTGCTTCAGTAGGCATTGCTGGCACTGTTCTGAACTGGTTTGGCTCTCCGATAGGACTCAGCGTCTTTCCTTCCCTTCTTTTCAGTCTGCTCCTGTCCCTCTCACCTGTGGTGTTCCCCAAGGGTCTGCCATCTCACCTATTTTGTTTAATACATACATTCAGCCTCTGGGCAAACTTATCTCCTCCCACGGCTTCCTTTGTTATTCCTACGCCAATGACACTCAAATCATTGTGCGCCTCGATCTTTCTTCCGAGGAAATGGCATCTCGTTTTAGGGCATGTCTGGCAGCTGTCGGAGATTGGATGAGTTGTAATTGGCTCATGCTGAATGTAAACAAAACTGAGGTGTTGGTGATAGGCCCTCCCTCTGCTACTGCTTTTTGGACTACTAGTTTTGGCCCCCTTCTCTTGTTCCTGCGGTTAAAGACCTGGGTGTCAAGATATCAGCCACTCTTTCTGCTGATAAGTTGATTGGGGCGGTGTGTCAACAGAGCCATCTGCAGTTCAAAATCTTGATGAAGGTCCTTCCTTTTATACCCGAGCAGTTCAGGGCTCAGTGTTTGCATCGTTGGTGCGGTCATCGCTTCACTATTGTAATGCCCTGTACCTGGAGCAACCGGCCTATCTGATTCATCGACTCCAGGTCCTCCCAAACTCCGCTGCCAGTTCCGCCACCTCTGCTCCTTGTTACTGCCATTCTTCATCGTCTCCATTGGCCCCCGGTTAACAAGTGGATCTCCCTTAAGTCTATCTGCCTGGTCCACTGGGCAGATTATGGCAAAGGAAAGGGATATTTCCAACATAAATTAGCTGGATATGTTCCTGCCCGTATATTACGGTCATCCCCGCTGAGCCTAGTTGTTGCCCCTCAAGCTCGGTACACTCGGATTGGGGGTCAGGCTTTTTCTATAGCTGCTGCTATCTTATGGAACATCCTTCCTCCTTTTTTCAAGCCATTGAGGATCTTTCTCTCTTCAAAAGAGCTCTTAAAACACATGTGTTCTGATGATCGGTTCTTGCTGCCTCCCAGTTTTTTTTTTTCAGTGCCAAGATGCCTTTGGGTGTACATTGCGCTCTAATGAATACTATATCATCATCATCAGCAGGCATAGGGCGGTGCAGAAGAGGGAAGGAGTCAGAAACCTATCTGGGAAACAAGGAGGCAAACCCTGATGCTGCAGAAGTAAAATTCAATGGCTAAAAAGAGAGCCATAAAGACCAGAGAAGATGGTAACCATCTAAGCTCAAAACTGAAATCCGAGTAGGAGCGTTTCCTGCAACCTCTTAAGACGGAAGAGAAGGATGCAGGAAATCCTTAAACTAGAGACTTAGAACAAAAGTGGGTGATTAAGGGTCGGGGAATCCCCAAGATGAGAAATGAGAATGATATCCTATATCCCAGAGTGCACGACTTCATGGACGGATCCATGGGAAGAAAGAGGTCAAATGGTACCCTTTTAAGGCCCAAACTTGTGCCACTCTAGTGGGGCTGATCTGGATGGCCCCTGGGGCAAGGAAAGACTTGCCCTGTCCACTCCGATTTCCGTTTCAGTTTTTTATATTGCCCACCCTGTGTTAAATTCCAAAATAAGTGATCCGTTTTCACTGTTCACAAGTTTTAGCCTGGCCACTGCTTCCTGTAACCTTCATGACACTTTATTGTTGAGGAAGGATAGCTCAGGGGTAACACGTTTGTCTTGGAAGCAAGACAACGCATTGCAACACATGTTCGAATCCCGATCCCACGCTTAGGAACCACACTGTATTAAGTGTGTTATAAAAGAACAATTAAAATTATATAAAATGCTAAAATTGCTCTACATGTGAACATTAAGGTATAATCATTTCAAATATCACATAATTGAAAGCCTTTAAATGTTAGGAAGGCCAGTGTTAAGGTAACACTTCTCAGTCCAAATTAACTACTTCCATAATAGTGTTCCTCCCTCTACAAATGAAAAATGTAATCACACTACACCACTGCAACCACAACACTGTAATAATTATTTGATTAATGGTGTCATGAAGTCAGTATGTTCTATTCTAGGATTGGAATGGTGGAATACAGTGGAAGGCACTAAGTAATTTACTAAGCTGGTGAGATGACAACAGAAATGTCCAACCGTCCGTACTATTCCAACCATCAACTTGGGTCCCTTGGAGCAGCAACGATAATCAAACATCAAGAACAGCAAAGTAACAGTGAGCTTTTCTAAAGAAATGAGTGTTGTCCTTCTCGAACTTCTATGCCATGGTCTGTTCGAAACAGCAAAACATATCTCAGCACCCAAAATCTATAAGCACAAACTACTTAAAGTTATGGACCACTTTCAGTTTTACTGAATAGATTCTCACCATCGTCAACCCCTTCTTCATGAATCCATTTACAATCCCAATCATGTCCTTTATCCTGGCCAATGAGCTCCTGCACAAATTTGAGAACGGCAATAATCTCTGACCCCCATGTCAAATCTCCCTTTTTTCGGAGTCCACCCTCCATCTCCATTCCATTCTCAGGGCATGTGCGCTCTATGACAAACGTTACTTATCAGTAATAGTCTTTCAGTGGCTTGTATCCATTTAAGAATCACATGCTATGTAAAGACCAGCATTTAATTGCAGGTCCAATGTATTACAACTGGTTTACTGAAAACTAAAAAGGTATCCACAGGTTAGTTCCTGTGACATTATCCCTGCACTTGTTAGAGGTTACCCACAATGCTCCTACAAGTCGGCACACTTAGGTTGATGGTTTCTGTGGTCATGTATAAATTGTGAGGTAAGGCATGCTAAAATGGGTTCTTAAAAACTAACAACCAGTAAGGCTGCTACCTTGTTTTCTATCCTAGTCTTTGTTCTTTTCATTTCTACTGTGGTTCTGCACTTCAGCTACCACCTGCCAAGCCCCCGCTCTGAAGACTTCCCAATCTGCTGCTGCTGGGTACTCAGAATATCTCACTGCATCTCCTTGTGGTTTTGTTTTGCTTCCTGGTCTTGGCACCTTTAACCCAGAGCATTTGCCCTGCCACTGTCGCCTTCTGGTGAAATAGTGGCTTCAGGAAAGGTAAGAAAACACTGAAGGCCTACTCTTGACACTAACCCACTGTCAATGAGATACAGCAGTTATTGAATTACTTGACTCTACAGAGTACCAACCCTAAAACACTTGATTGGTCCAAGCAATCTAAAGAAAAAAACACCTAGTAGCCTAAGAAGCTAGTTAAACGTCTCATCACCCCACAGGGATGTACAAATGTGGGAACTGTACTATTTGCCCTCATATTCTAAAAGGAACCAAAGAACAAATTTTACCGAATGGGAAAAGCAAAAGTATAAAACAGTTTATTAACTGTAATAGCAAATTCGTGGTGTACGGCATTATGTGTGTATGTCAAAGAATGTACATAGGTAGCACAATAAGACAAGACTTTTTGAACACATGCGAACGATAAAAAATAAGGATCTAACATATCGACTTTCACCCTATGGACAAGATAAAATTCCTTGGTTTGGAAAAAGTGGCATCTGCAATACGAGGGGAAAACCAAGAACTTTTGTTGAGTAGAAAGGAATCAGAATGGAAATGTGTTATGGATACTTGCACATCTGGCTTAAACTCAGAACACGAGTGTCATGATCTCTGCTTCCAAAAGGTCAGGGTTTTCCCAACTCCCTTGGAAGCAGATCCATAACCCAGGTTCCGAGTGCCAACCAGTCCCAATTGGGACCTTTTGGACCCAGTCCTGGCGCCAGTGGCACCAGGCTCATAAATATGCCCAGTCCCAGCGCTGGAAGCGCCGGGCTCATAATGCTTGGGTGGACTTACCTGCAGCAGACCATGCTGCTTACTTGCCTGCCAGTTGAGCCTCTGATCCTCTTCTGTTTGGAACTACTTTTCCTGTTGGGTGGGGCAGGAGCCACTCCCTAGATTCAGAACACTGGAACTCTTCTGGAAAGCAGGAACTCTTTTCTTACCTAGGCGTGGCTGTGGAAGGAGACACCTAAGCACTACAGGAGGCTATTTAAACCACACCCGATGGATGAATCTTGCTTTGCGTTATTCTGCATCCTCTGCAGCAGAACGCTCATCGTGTCTTCTGCATCTGATCCTGGGCCTAAGGAAAAAGGCTTACCATCCTGAATCCAGTCTTCAGCAACACCTATAAAGACAAGAAAGAACAGGTTAGCATTACGGTCTTCAGTGACAGCTCTTCACTTACCTGGTCCATCGGCTGTCACCAACGCCTCGCGCTGCATTCCGGCATCTGAAAGACAAAAGCTTACCAACTCTTCGCACGCTCCGGAGGCCTTCGGCGCTGCATCCCGCATCTGAAAGACAAAACAAGGTGCGTTTAAAGACATTGGGGAACTTTAATACTCACGTGCCATTACTCCTTTCCACATCTAACCCAGTGGGTATTCCGGCACCATGCACCCGCTCCGAACTTGTACCTGCAAAATAAAAAGACAGTTAGAGCGCATCGTGAAGCAGGCAACAAGCGCTTACTTACGTGCTTCCAGGCGCTTCTATTCATCACACGGGCTCCATCTTCAACTCACTTCAGCCCGTCATCCGCCATCGCCGGAACCCTGCAAAACAAGAAAAATCATTACTAAAGACTTTAAAGACATTAGAATTACTCGAAACTTACCGTTCGTGCAGTAAACGACGGACAGCAGTCCTCTGAAGTCAATAGGCCTGCTCCCCTTATCCAGTGAAGAAACTGGTTACAGCACCCTGCCCCGAGGCAGATGGAGAGCACGGCGTTCACTTACCTAAGGTGAGAGCGTTAACCTTTGGGGTTCTACAGGAGAAGAGAAAGGGAAGAAGAGAGAGACATTCAATAACCCAGTTCCTTAATCCCATATTTTCTATCTGCAGACATCTTACCCTTCGAGTCAGACATACAGTGCACAGAGGTCCAGCCCAAAGAGCCAGCCGTGTGTTACACATCACCTTTGAAGATACGGTATACGCCCAGTCAAGACCGGCGCCTCTACGGGAATCAGGTGAGCGTTACAACGAGATGGCATAGTGGCTTTGAAAGGCCCATGAGTTACTCGATAGGGCTGAATGATGGGTGAAAAAGGTTACCTCTTTAGGTGTCTAGCATTAGTCATCAGTAATTATGAAACAAAGCGAATGCAAAGTAGGCAAAGGTCTTATACCAAATTGGCTAAAGAGAATGGTGAGCTGTGGAAAGAGTGGGCAACAAGCTTTATCCCAATTAGAGGATTAGTATTGGTCATCTGTAACCACGTATCAAAGCAAATGCAGAGCAGGTAAAATGCCCTATACCAAATTGGTTAAACAGAATGATGAGCTGATGAAAGAGTGGGTAAAAGCTTTTTCCTCACTCGAGATTGATGAGAAAATTGCCACTTATACATTTGTGTATTTTAGGAATAACTGTACAGTTACAAGACATTGAATATATCTGCAACTGTAAAATATATAAGCAACAGGATATGCTAGTTAGAGTAAGATTGCTAAATAGAGTAGTGAATAAAGCAGAAAAACCTGTACTCAGGGCTAGAGGAGCGTTTCCCTATAAACAAGAAAGGAATAAGAGGCTATTAATATGGTCGCCTTACGCAGCAGAAAGTGTATTTTGAATAGCGGCATACAAAATGGCTGCAATACACAAATACATGATGGCGTCATCGCGTAAATGAGCACGATGACGTCAATCACGCTGTGTATTTAAGGAAACATAAGAGATACGTAACTCAGCGCGGTAAGGACGCTGAGGACAATCGTATCCAGGACAATCAATACAGATATTTCCCTTTGGAGAGCCACCTATTTTTTTTTAAATTACAAATTAAATACAATTTGGACTGGTTTGGCCTTAGCCTGTGAAGCCACTCAGAGTTTTTAAAACTAGGAATCAACTAGAAAGACTTAGCACAGCATAATTGTTAGAATCCAGATCCTTGTAAACTGGATTTTGATTTTTTGGTTAAAATTACGTCAAACAGCAGACTCTTGTAGATTAGCCTCTGCATCCCGCTGTTTAAAACAATCTAAACATGACTAAGAAATATATTCTAAAATGAATGGCAAAGGAAACAGAACCTAGAAACCAACTAATGTTTTATTTATTTATCTAAAGGAAACTAAATCACTACAAGTGTAGGGAAAACAAAACTAAAGCAGGAAGCTGATAGATGAATAACATTTTGGAAATAACTAAACATGGTACGTATAAAGGAATCGATGATTATTCACCTGTGAATTTAAAAAACATCCATAAATGGGAAAATAATGAAACATTTTTGTCAGAATCTCTCCTGAGGAACCACGAGAGACGAAAAATTTGAAAAGTTGAAATTGTGAGATGAATGATCTGAAAAGTTGAAATAGAAATAACAATCAATGAAGAATTGGTTTGTGGAATTTGACATACGAGATATTTAAGAGTGGAGAAAATTAAAAAATTGCTTTAAACTGAGTGTTGAAGCATTGGGTAACAACAATCAGTGAGGATACAATTGATTTGTACAACTAATTTGTGGAATTTGAGAGAGGAACGACTTGAAAAATTAAAATATCAATGAAGATAGAATTGAATTGTGGAATTTGAGCTATGAGACATTTCAGAGTGGTCATTTATCTTGTGGAGAAAACTTTTTTGGGGAAATTTGAGTTGAAGCTTGGAGTAAGAACAATCAATGAAGAAATAATTGATTTGTGAAATGTGATACATTGAGAAACAAGTATTTGAAACATAAGAAATTTGGTAAGAGAAAAAGACAAACGTCTATGTGTAAATGATTTGAACAGACCAATCGAAAACCAATAGTTTGCGCACTGCTATACGGCTCAGATTTGAGTTAAAAATCTACCCTTGACACTAACCCACTATCAATGAGATACAGCAGTTACTGAATTACTTGACTCTACAGAGTACATTGGATTCAAATTATTGCCAGTCTTTTACAGCAAAACACATATATATTCCCTTTATTGAAATAACAGTTTTTGATTGGTTTACATGCATCTTTTGAGATGTGAATACATCACTGAGACACTTGTATATGGCCAAATATATGACTTCAGGCGCCAATCCATCAGGTTATTTGTGAGCGTGCGTGTGATCTAATAATACTACTGTGTTTGCAAGCATGGGCTTGGTAGATTGTTTTTTTCCTTTTTTCAAAAGCTTTATTTAGATAAATGTGAATTCCAGACAAGCTTAGTTGACTTATTGCCATAAACATCATCATAACGATGACAATGGAACCTCCATATAATCACTTACTGTAAATGTTTGAGTTCACAACATTTTTAACCAATACATGCCCCCCCCCACTTAACAAAATTAAAAAAAAAAACAATGGTGGCGTAACAAAGTCCCTTCAATTGTTATACAGTTTATCTTTTGAGGGCATTTCCCCAGGTGGAACCAGTCACAATCACTTCAAAGCAATGAGAAATTTCGGAGCAAGGTAGGCCTAAAGTAGTTCTGTTCTCGGTCCGATACGTGTTCTTGAAATGGAAGCCATACAGCAAGGAATTTCTGGTATCTGCCATCAGCCAAGGCACACACTTTCTCCACTGCCATGATTCCCCATACTCTTACTCAACCCATAGCCACATTTGGGCCTGCTCTGTTTTGCACCCATGAGCTAGCGTGATCCTTGCTGCAGTAAGCATGAGGGTAATAAGAGCAACAGGAGCTTCTCTAGCGTTATAAAGGCACTCAGCTACCGCCCCTGACACCACATGTGATCCATTTCTCCCACTTGGCCAACATTTTGGGGTTGATAGAGTGCAATTGATACGGGGTCACATACCATCGAAAGCACATTTTATACGCTGATTCTCTGATGTCGGTACATCTGGAGCTTTTGCTCGCTCAAGTCCAAATCTGGCCCCACTCCTCCTCCGTTATGTTAACACCCAGATCTTTCTCCCATTTGGTCATGTAGGGTAGAATATCCCAGAGGTGGCCCCCATCTATTGGGCTGTATAGTCTTGCAACTCCTTTTTTTAGTTGGCCCATACCTCATAGTAAGCTCCAGCCCTATGGGTGCTCTTTTGGACGCCTCTATCATTTCGTTTTAGAGTAATCGAACTGTAATGAGGGTTACCCCTTGTAATTGTTTATTTATACAGAGCTTATACACAGGTGGAGTGCTTCAAAGCATTTCAAGGCAGGAAGGGAACAGGGGAGTACATGAATCATTCTTAGGCTTTGAAGTTTGCGAATGATCAGAAAGAAAAAAATAGCATTCTAGTAAGACAATATCTGTCTTACTGGCATTCAGGCCGAGATCATTAGCAGCACACCAAGACTGAATTGCGGATAGACAGGGATGAGCGAGGAGGAGGAGGCAGCTGAGGGTATACTGAAAGAGCTGCGTGTTATCCGCATAACACTGCAAGTTAGAGGTAAAGGTAGAGATCCTGTGGGCCAAGGGGGTCATATAACCAGGGGGATAGGTTAGATCCCTGGGGAACACCACAAGTAGAGAGTGATAGAGGAGAGAAAGGACCCAAGTTCCACCTGGGAGGGCTGCTCAGAGAGCAAGCAGGCGAGCCATGGCAGGGCTAGATCTGTGATGCCCTGGGTATCACAGACACGGGTGATCAGGATGTTGTGGGTTACTGTATTAAAAGCAAAAGAGAGGTTAAGAAAAATGAGGACAGAGGGGGAGTTAAGAGTCAAGATTTGAGAGAAGGTCTTCACGGGTGTTCAGAAGAGCATTTTCCGTGCCTCTGGATGCTCTAAGGCCAGAGGGTAAGTTGAGTGAATGCCAACTTCTCCAGGAGTTTTCCCAGGAAAGGGGTGATTGAGATCAGGCGATAGTTTGCCAGAATAGACAGGTCAGCAGAGGGTTGTGTGCTTGAGAGGAGAGGGGAAAACTCCAGTGGCGAAAGAGGTTGCAGAGGTCGGCCAAGGCTGGAGCGAGAGTGTCAATATTGTCCTTGGTGGTTTTGAAGGGTGCAGGGGTCCACTTGTTTGGAGGAGGCTTTCATAGACTGGACTCATCTAGTGTCCTCATCCGGTGTGACAGGGGAGAGGTAGGAAGAGGGGGAGGGGTGGCGATGGCCGTGGATGGAGAAGTGTGCAGCCAGGGCTTCACAGAAATCCATTAAAGTTAAAACATGCGATTTATGCACCAAAACCAAATGAGCTGTGCTATTTAGGAGACATTCTCGAAGCAAGTGCTTCATAGTTTGCTGACGTATATATATTACTGTCTGCCTTTATATTGCCAGATATTCCACCAAAAGGCAGTCCAGACCTTTCTATAATGGTAGCTATGGCAGAGCAGTTCAATTTATTTGGAGGGAGGCTAGTGGTGAAGTACAGTTATTCTCAACACATAATCCCAAAAATGCACTACACTGGTATACTGAAAAATATACAGTTTGAACGTAATCGCACACAGTATATATATTAGGTCAAATAAATACTTTAGGTTCAATGCAACACACAACAAAACAGTGCATGTATAAAAACAGTAATAGTCAGTGAAGACTCTACCCACTCCTAATACTAAATGTAAGCTCCCTATTTGGTGATCGCTACTAGCTACTCTAGGCTGGGAGGGGGTGGGGAACTAGACAATAAAAACCTATATTAATAATGTCAAGATCAGGACCCAAAATGCCACACAGAAAACAGTCACAATAATCCCAATACCTCTAACACAACATAAATGTTACAAATGAGCATCATACATTCCTTTAACACCTAAAGGTTGAAAAGAGGGGGTTTATTTCACTCGTCGGACATTGATACAGTAATAAAGACAACTTAGTATATTCAGTAGATAGGAATGTAGTGCCAAGAATTTAAAAATACAAATACATCCAGAGTACATGCAATAATTCCAGTCTTTTGCAGGAAACTCTAGGGCCCCTTGGTGGACCTAGAAACAAATTCACCTAATAACCCTTAAAAGTCATTTGGGGGATGTTTTCCAGACGGGGATCTACAGAAACCCATTATCACAGATCAGGGAGTGTCCCTAGTGCAAGTTTCAAGAATAACCCACCATCCCAGGGCCCAAGGGTAAGTACTCATGAAGGCGGTTCCAGCACAGCTTATGAACGTTGAAAAACAAGGGGGGGGTTCTGGGAAACTCTACCAGCACAAACACAGCCCATTGACTTGTTCCTATGTGGATGGTGTCTGGGAGAGTCTCAACCAAGTCTTTAGCTCAGCTCACTGTTCTTTTCACAAAGAAGACATTTCCCTGCATATCAGTCATTGTCCTGCCCAGGGGCAGTCCAGCACCAAAATGCTAGGCAATTCTCCTCTGAACAAGAGTACCACAGCAACCCCATACACATGTTTCAGCCTTGTTGGGCATCATCAGTGAGGTGAAGCTGTGCTTCACTAAGAACAGTGAGCAAGGGGTCCACGTCTGGATCGCCCTGGTAACTTGAACATTGAAACAACTAATTGAGTAAAAGTGTTCTTTTTCAGGTCAAGCTACAGGAACTGATCACCATAGGACTTGAAACCCAGATCAATGATGACCAAAATCAAGTACCATCTGCTTTCCCACAAAGGTTACCGACCAGCCAGGGGTGAAATCAATGGCTAGGAAGACTTGCGAATGTGATGGAAACCAACCAGGCAGATCCGGATGGCTCAATGGACAAAAAGGGGAAGCCTGCCAGCAGAAAAAGTTCCCACAAAGAAAACAATGGTGGATGAAACCCAGGATGGTCCAGGCAAACAGCCGAGGCAAAGTAGTGGTGTCCCACCACCCATTTGGATGATGGCAGCATTCTGTCCCCAGAAGGCTGGGAGGCTCAGTGGAGAAGATAGTTGTAAAAAGCCCCAAAAACGATTCCAGCAAGTAATACACAGCCCAGCCAGTAAGATGTGCCGGGGGAGGACAAGGACCGCCTAGTTAGGAAGTCTTGCAGCCAAAAATGAAAACTGAAGCCACGAGTAAGTAGTTAGGGCCCAGCCACTATAGCCAAATCTGGTCCAATATTACAGCAGCATAGGTTCATGGCATAAACCATCCAGGTGGTAAGTAAGCCTGCATAAATCCTGGAACTAAGAAAGGATCAGAAAAATGTGAAGGAACTTTTGGGTCGATATCACTTTATGCCTCAACGACCTGGTTAATTGCAAAAATGTGCGCTGTCGCATTGGTGTGTCATAGAACAGAGACTTTGAGTTCCTCAACTCCGTTTGTTAAACTCAGAAAACAAGCTGCTGTGACTGCACCATATTACTGCGCGAGAAGAAAATAAGGCTGAATCCAGGTGGGGTTATGTGATAGGAAGGATTAATTAAATTGCCCTATAGATTACACGTGTTTTGGCAAGGTGCCTTTCTCAAATCAGGGCAGATCTAGATGCAATAAATCATAAGTGAAAATAGTATGTATGCATTCAAAAAACACCATATTCCATGTCACATTCCAAAGATCAAAAATGGGAAAGTCAAGAGAAAAGTGCAGTCAGCCATAACATAGAAAAGAAAAGTTCAGCAATTGACATATTACCCATATGCATTTACATTAGAGTTCACAAATGACAGAGAGAAAGGGTGGGGGATAGGGGAGGATGAATAGGGGTAGAGAAAATCAGATATACAAAAAATGAAACATTTGTGAGTGGTTGTGATGAATCCATTTTGTGCTAAATGTGCAGTAAGGTAAAGGGTCCTTTCTTACCCAGCATTGTTTCTTGTAACCATTACTGAAGATGTAATAACTGGGATCAATCCCAACTGCGAGGTAGAAAGATGGGGGAGGGAGGAAAAACCGTGGCGGTTTTTATCATTAGTTATACCAAGTCTGCTCATTATGTTCAGTTTCAATTCAGACCTAAAGATCCTGATATTGTTTTGTCAGGGGGCAAAGCTCGCGCTGCCCTGGGCTCTATATAAGTGAAAATGTATTTTTTTAGAAACATTCAGGGTTATTGTTGCTCGCGCTGCCCTTGGCTCTATATAAGTGAAAATGCATTTTTAAATGCATTTTTAAATCCATTCAGGGTTCTTGTTGAGATACACCATTACTGTGCAAGCTACATTGCACTTAGGTATCAAAGAATCATTGTTTAGTACTCATGCGTATGAATATTTTAAACACTTCTTTGAATGTAAAAAGCCATCAACTGGCAAGTGCGTTACTAATTACTGCCTTTGTCTCCATGTAAATGAAAATGAAATTTTTAATCCATTTGAAGTTCTTATTAAGGTGCACAGTTTCTGAGCATGCTAAATTGCACTTAGGTATCTAAACAAGTCATTAATTGGCACGCATGCGTGTAAACAATGTTTTAAACACTTATTTCAATGTGAACTGCCATAAGTGGCAAGAGCACTACTATATTAACACGACCGTGCGTCCGTATATTGCAATTAACGCATCTGGATGCGATTGGATATGAGGGTGGGTGGGCTACCATAGACCCCAGGGTTTACCTGAAAATGTCGTTTCCGCGTGTCATGCATTCCGCATGGCGGCGTTTGTGGGACTTCTGGAAGCGCCATTAGCGGTTCCGTTACGTTAGTGGCCGTTCGGATTCAACGTTCTAGTTGTTATCCAAGATGGCCGCCGCGTCTATTAATGCAGGTTCGATCCTTTCTTCCCCGCGTTGCACCTTCTATGCTCCGCGAAGGTAACGCTTCTGTGTTCGTTCTTTCTCCGTTATCACTTTCCTTCTGCTATTGCTACCCCCCCGTGTCTCTTGCTCCAGACACCGCTAGCGTCCCTTCCATTCAGCCCTGTATCCTGCTTCGGATATCTTGTGTTTCTCCTTCTGTGTTTCCCAGCTACTTACCCGTCTCTTCTTGCTGTGCTGTCTGGGGGATCTCCTCTCTGGGCAGACTTACCTCTCGGTCCTCGTTGGAATCTCTTGTGGATCTGCTCCGTTATCAGCCCTAGAATCTCCTGCATGCCAAGTATCCATTCATCCGGACTCTACTCACCGCACACGCCTCCAACCGGCCTGCACACCGTGGAACCAACTAGCAGGGTTTTTTCTGCCATTCGGCTTTTTCCCTGCTCTGGAACTGGCTCCCGGGAGGCCCCCCTGTCTGGTTATAACATATACCGACAGCGTGGCATCCCAGGGAGCTCGTCCCTTTTTGCACGATAAAAAGACCAGGAAGAAAATAACACAGAGAGGCAAGAGAGACTGAAGAAGAAGTACCAAGACGATCCATCAGCTCTCTCAGGTGAGGAGAAGGGGAAGGGAGTTACATCAGATCGTGACACCGCGTCCCGCATCGTGGCGAAGTAGAGCTGGGATCCCGGTTTGTTGCCATGTAATGAATGGTTTTCCTGGTAACTTGGTCCCTTGTTTGTGTCAATTGGGACTGTCTGTAAGTGTATGCGTTATTGTCGGCCATGTTGGAAGGTGTTCGGGCGTTGTTTTAGAATAGGAAAAGAGAACAAAAAACGCCTAGGCATTGTACGTCCTGATAGTGTACAGTCATTAGAAAGGAATAAATGTGCATAACAGATCGTCTATTAACTGGAAATGTAAGGAAAATGGTAGAGGCAAAGTTTGCTCAGATTCTGTTTTGGCTGCTATCTGAGATTTCAAAAAAGGTTTCTAAATGTCCTTAAGTCAAGAAAATTTCAAAATATTTTGGAAAAGAAATGTTGGTTAACATATAAAGCCTCATTGTAATAGAAGGGCCAAAGATGGGGTCTGATAATAAAAGTACCAGTTCGTCAAATGTTAATTTCCGTTTCAGTTCAATGATGAGGAAGGGCTTCCAATTGTACTCTTGGATCCGGGGGAGTGGGGGGGGTGGGGGGGGTTAAAGGTTGGGTAAAACCAGGTTTCTGTGTTTCCTTCTGTGTTTGTTACATGTTAAATTCTCAATAAAAATATCTTGGAAAAAAAAAAGTGCCAGTTCGTCTCATGTGATTCCAAAACAGTGTATTATGGGAATCGTGGTTCTGCGTAGGTAGCGTTTCTAAGGATGCTTAGAATTGCCTAAAAATCATATGTGGTAACCCTGGCAAGGTGCATAAATTATTCATATTGTTAGATGAGGGAGTTCATGTCATTTGTGCAATTATTGAATATGTATGGCATTATGTGCTAGTCCCTGACTGTATCTCATGTGTAGAGGATAGAAATGTTGGTTAACATATGAATCCTAGGTATAGTGGGAAGATTAAACATGGGGTCTGGTAATAAGGATGCCCATTCGTATCATGTGATTCCAAAGCAGTGTATTGTGGGAATCGTAGTCATGTAAAGGTAACATTTCTAAGGATGCTTGGAATCACACGAAACTCACGTGTAATAGACCTTGTAAGTTACATAACATTTCCATATTGCATGATAAAGGGGTCCATGTCATTGTACTACATGTATGGCATGATGTGCTAGTCCCCAACTATAGCTCATGTGTAGATGGCCAAATCATTACAGTAAATATTACAGAAAGTATGCCATCTCATTGTCTGTGTTACGACCAAAGTCTACACTTCTGAAACCACAGATATATTTGGCCTCTTCACGGCATAGGGGCAGTTCTTGGTTGCCGCCCCCCGGTCCCAATGATACTCTTTAAACCTATGAATCTGATGTCTCTTTTGTCTTGCAATTGATGAGCTTTCTGCCAATGGTCTGCCAGAGGTAAGTTCTTTTCTTGACTGCCGATTGTTGAGAGGTGCTCTCTGATCCTTGTCCGTAGCTCTCCGATTGTGCTACCAATGTAAGTTTGTTTACAAATACATATAATTGCATGGACCACGTACTTGGTCCGGCAATTAATTTGTTCCTTTATTATTATTTTAATAACATTTAAGTCTCTGTAGGTGTCTGTACTGGTTGTTGCATATCTGCACATGGTGCAAGTGCGACATTTTCTAAAACCTGGACTTGGGTCATCTAGCCAGGTCTGAACTTTTTGTTTTGTCTTCTCAGGTAGTAATGATGGGCTTAGGCAGGTGCAGAGTGTTCTCGCTCTTCTGTAAATTATAGAAGGATGATCATGAATAAAGATCCCTACGTGGATGAGTTCTGCATTTTTTTATTTTTACACCCAAAGTCTCCCACAAAAAAAAACATTGGACTACCAGTGCAATTGGCCAGGTTGGACCCTTTGTGCGGCCAAAACTAAAATTACAGATGACACCAGCCTACTCCACAAAATCATACTAAAGCCAAAATGGGGTGGTCCTAGAAGCCAAATAGGCTATTATAGGACTGGATACTCAGAAAGGGTTGCAGTGGCATGGGGGCCTCGATTGAAGTCCCTCTGACCACAAAAATAAACCAGAGATCGGGGGGGCGCTGTTGTGCATGACCAATATGGCTGCCTGAGTCTTGCAAGCCTGTGGGACGAGAATATCTGCGGCGGAAGACCTACAGAGCAAGCACAGGAAAAATTGAGGCTGTACGTCCAGGGGAACCCGCCATATCTGGTTGGTGGCATTCGGGCGGGCAGGAGGAGCAGTCGCGGCCACCCACCGGCTCAACAGTATTTCTACTGCGTGCCAGAGGTCTGCCAGGAGAAGTGGGCCGCAGTGGGGGAGGGGCGTAGCGGTGAAGCCTGCAGGCGAAGGAGGATACAGCGGCGGCCGATTTGGAGTGCCGGGGGGCCGCCGACAGGGAACGTCAACGCTCGCTGCTGCCGCCGCCGGGGACGGCCAACACACGCTGCTGTGGCCGCCGGTGACATAGCTCGGGGGGGTGGCGGAGCGGATTGGGGAGCTTCACACGGCTCTCGTGGCTGCTGCACGCTCGGCGCCGCGGCCGCTGCTGGAGGGCTGGCCCTCTTCTCTCCCGTGACAGCGGATCGAGGAGGAGGGCGCAGGGGAGCGGCGCGGAGACACACGGGGGGGGGTTGTGTCGCACCCCCTATCTCAAGTAAGTGCAGTGGGGTGGACAGGCCCCCCCCCTCACAATGAGAACTGCTTGTGTCACGCCATAATCCTCAAGGTGAGGCGAGGGGGAGACTCATTGCCATAAATAAG
The DNA here is from genome assembly GCF_040938575.1 of Ambystoma mexicanum. Lineage (NCBI taxonomy): Eukaryota > Metazoa > Chordata > Amphibia > Caudata > Ambystomatidae > Ambystoma > Ambystoma mexicanum. The sequence continues at coordinate 103,755,388 of NC_090928.1, forward strand.
CAGCTGAGCCCAGTACTGCATCTAAGTGAACACATTGCCAGGTACTCGCCATATGTAAAACGGTGGAAAACGCTGGGATAGCGTTCATTGGGGGGATGGGGCAGCCGCTGCGGAGGGGACACAGGAAGCAGAGCCCCCTCTCCCCCTCCGGTGCCTGGTAGGGATCGCTACGTAAAATACTATTGAAACATATGAGGTGTGGTGACCGGTGCACTGCTGACGCCTGGCTATACGCAGATAGATATTGGCGGTGCCTACTGAGCAGTAACCCATTAATCCTGGAGTGGTGCAGGAGGGGCACCCCGCTATAAGCAGTGTTGGAGCAATATATGTAGCCACACATTTGGGACCAGCCCAGTGAAGACCCTGGCCCTGTAGAAGGTACAAAGTGATAACTGAACACCCGGAGGAAGGAAGGTGCGTGGCAGGCCAACGCTTCCACACTGCCCGCCCTTTTCCTCGTTTACAAACAATTACACAGAAGTCTATACTACATGGAAGGACACAGTCCACTCAAGGGCCACACACCACTTTACATGGGACGTACTGAGAGGAAGGGCACAGGGGGGAGAAAAACTGGCCCGATGGACTCCTTCGCCAGTTCCCAGCCACAAAGGGCAGCCGAGGAGGCGCCACAGGAACACGACAAACAAGGGGAAGATCCCTTGGACCGCCTGGCGACGCTGGTCCAGAATGGCTTCATGGCAGTCAACGTTAAGCTGGACGACATAGTTGCTACAATTGGGTCCCTGAAAGCTTGAGTGGAAAAAGAGTGTGCGCATCACGGAAGCGGAGAGCAGGATAAGCACAAACGAGGACACATTATCACAGCATGGCCGTGACATAGCCCGCCTCCAGACAGAGCTACGAAAAACTCAAAGTAAGTGTGAAGATTTAGAGTCAAGATCTCGGACAAATAATATCCGGATTGTTGGAATCGCGTAAACTTTTGGCAAAGGCGACACAGAGCGACAAGTGGAAAACCTGCTGAGAAACATCCTGGGAACAGATTCCTTCTCCGATCATTTCCTTGTGGAAAGGGCTCACCACACGTTGGCACCACTACCGAAGCCTGGGGCGCCCCCCCGTACCATAATAGCACGTCTCCTTAATTACAGAGATAGGGATGTGATACTCAGACTGTCCAGACAGAAAGGTACTCTACACTTTGAACATAACAGAATCCATATATATCCGGACTTCCCTGCTGGCATACAGGCACAGAGGCGGTCCTACGAACTACTTACGAAATAGCTAAGAATACGTAATGTACCATATGCCCTCATCTTCCCAGCGAAATTGAGAATCCAACATGGCGGGAGAGCTCATTTCTTTGAAAACCCCACAGAAGCCATGGCATACATTGAGGCCTCCATCCGTCTGCCTCCCAGAGACAGGGTGGTTGATCAGAATGCCAGGCCAAAACTGGGAGACGAGATACCAGGATCAGCTGACTAACTGGAGTAAATCCGCAGGCCCCGACTGATGGGAAGAATCAGAAGAGGGTGAGGGAATTCCATATTAGAGGCGGGTGCCGACTCGTTGCCGCCCAGAGAAAGGAAAACTTGCAATGTAGACGGACTGAACGAAAAACTTATAGTCAACCGAGCCGAGAGCCTCTTTCGAGGCAAGCCAGGTGCATGCAACAGGAGACGCTCAGGAAAGCTCCACAAGTTTAAGGGGATGTATGTTACAGGGCAATATCGTCAAGTTGGGGGAGATGATGTGGGTGGTGGATCCAAATACCATGGGATGTTCAGCTCCGTTGAGCAGGGCGGGGAAGGGTGGGGGGAGTTAAGGGGTTGGGACTCAGTTGGAGGAGTCCTACAACTTACAAAAAGTGGTGACATTGCAACACATGGAACTCTCCTAAGCAACAGCAAGCCAAGAGACGCACAATGGGTGTACAGACATGGCTAACCCTGTCAGAACGGCCCAAGGGCTTAGACTGAAACTTCTTACATGGAACGTCCGTGGGCTGAACAACCGAGCCAAGTTGAACAAGGTGGGAGCATATGTTACTCGTCATCAGCCTCAGATTGTCATTTTACAAGAAACTCATGCACTTCAGAAGGTTAATACTGAGTTCTTGAAAGGGTGGGGTAAACATAGATACTGTACTGAATACTCCTCAGAGGCACGAGGAGTACTTGTCCTGATTCACCCATCCATTGGGTTCCAACTGGGGAAAAGTAAAATAGACCCACTGGGTCGCTACGTTATAGTGTGGGGAAGCATTGTGGGTGGGGGGGGGAGAACTGATATTGATAAACACATATGGTCCAAATGTGGACAACCCTGATTTCTACACAAATGTGATGCAAGAGATTTGGTCTATGTGGAAACGAGCAAATATTGTGGGGGGGAGATTTCAACACTATATTGGACCCTGCCCTAGACCGCTCCACCTCCACACACAGGTATCCCACGAAAACAGCTAACACTGTACAACAAATCATGTTGCAACTGTTACTGGTAGATGCCTGGAGAATAACACACCCCCAAAACAGACAGTACTCCTTTTACTCCTCGGTGCATGACACCGAATCCCGTATTGATTACTGGCTGGTGTCTGCGTCTCTTATGCACCAAATTAACGATAGTGAAATATTTCCCTGCACCCTGTCGGATCACTCCCCTATTCTGTTAGACATAACACTAGACAACATTAGACCCCCGGTCAGGAGATGGAGGATGCCTCCTGACATCCTTAGGGACCCCACAGTGACAGAGGAATTACATACCGAGGTTGAATTCTTTATTGAGACCAATAAGGACTCAGTAAATAGCTCCGCGATTTTATGGGAGACGTTTAAGGCATAGGTGAGGGGTATTCTGATCTCCAAATCCACGGGGCTGTTGAAGGCGGTCAAGGGGGAACTGGCGGAGATGGAGAAGAGGTTGGGGGAGTTAGAGCAACAATATTCATCCCTGCATGAAGCCAGCATCCTTGCGGCAATTAATAGTAAATTACAAGAATTCAGTAAACTAGCTACCAGGGAATTCCTGTATATGGCTACTCCGGCCAGGGCACGCCGATATGGCGAGGGGAACAAGGCGGGGCGCACCCTGGCTAATCTACTGAAAGTTGAAAGGGGCCATACTCAGATTTCCAGCATAATAGCGAGTGACGGCACAGTAATAACGAGCAAGGAGGGTATAAATAGAGAATTTTCCCATTTCTATAGAGAACTATATGCCAACCACGATCTGAAAACTCCCAATCACATTAGAGAATACTTAGACAGTATCACACTCCCGATGCTATTAGCAGAAAACAAACTAATGTTGGACCAGCCCCTTACGGTTGAAGAAATAAAGGAAGCGATTAAATCACTAGCCTATGGAAAGGCTCCTGGCTCAGACGGTCTGGGGGTTGAGCTATATAAAGAACTCAGTGATGAACTTGCCCCGATATTACTGTTCGTCTGGGAGGAGGCCATAGAGTTAAGGACGCTGCCAACGTCCATGAGAGAGGCCATAATCACAGTACTCCCTAAGCCCAGGCGACTCCCCAATTAAGATGTCCTTGTACCGGCCCCTTTCCCTTATAAACTGTGCTGCTAAGGTATTTGCAAAGATTCTGGCCACTAGACTCCTTCCTCACATGCCAGTATTGGTACACCCGGACCAATGCGGATTTATCCCCACTAGATTGACGGCACTCAATCTGCGTAAGCTATTTGGTGTCATTGCCCAGATTAAGTCAGAAGCCCAGGCGGTGGCTGTGTCTCTGGATGCCGAAAAGGCGTTTGATTCTGTGTCATGGACATATCTATTCATGGTGCTTGAGAAATTTGGACTAGGCCCATACTTCCTGAAATGTGTCAAGGTGCTATACACTAACCCGGGAGCTAGGGTATTGACGAACCGTACCATGTCAGAATGGTTTGGGCTGGGAAGGGGAACGAGACAGGGTTGCCCGTTCTCCCCCATACTGTTCGCCCTGACAATAGAACCAGTTGCTGCAGCAATTAGAGAGCATCAGGAACAGAGGGGTATATGGATGGCAGGCCTGACCCAATCAATATCCCTATATGCTGATGGTGCTCTATTATATATCCGGGCACCGGACATACATTTGGGTCCAGCGATGGAGGAAGTGCGATAATTCGCAGAATATTCAGGATACAAAACTAATCGTTCTAAATCTGAAATGTTTCCCCTGACCCCAGCTACCAGATGTCCAAACAACACGCACGGCCTACAGTGGTCCCCGGACAAGATAAGATACCTGGGGGTTATTGTGTCGGGAGATAGAACATCTTTAATTTTGAATAATCACTAATCCCTATCGAATACGATTACTACTAAACTCTGCTTCTGGGCTAAACTTCCCATTTCACTTATTGGTCAGGTAGCTATACTGAAAATGGTCATTCTTCCTAAGCTACTGTACATATTTACTAACATTCCGATTTGGCCTGGTAGGCGGTTCTTTGACACTCTTAGATCCATGGCGGTGGAATTTGTTTGGTGCGGGGGGGGGGGGGGGGGGGGGGGGGCAGACGGCCAGAATGAAGTGGGAAAAAATGGTGGAACCATACAACAAAGGTGGCTTATCAGCTCCTGATTTTGAATTATAAATATAATTATATTATCTAGTAGCACAGGCCCAGTTTGTTAAGCACTGGTATGATGAGCAGGACACCTCACCCCACATTTGCCTAGAAAAGCACGCCACATTTGGGCCCCGTTCAGAATATATCTGTGCGAAGCAGACTCGGTCGTTAATAGCCCGGCAGGGCCCAGTGATGCGTCAAATCAGTGATACTGTTTATTCCGTTATACAACTGAACTGGATGTTGCTGTTCCGGAGATATACGATATGCGATGTTGTTGCAATGTTATGTACCACAAGCATTAAATAAAGTTTTTTTTAAAAAAAATGGCGATCAAAGAAACCAAAGGGGTAAAAAGCAAAAAATGCAGTGATCCCACAGAATGGGACAGCAGAACCCCAAAATGGAATTCTACCCTAAAAATGACTTTCTTTTTAACGACCACTGGATCTTGCTCATCCACCTCTGCCTGTGAACACTGTCCACTGAGCAACTCTTTAAATAGTCTTATGTGTAGGTGGCCATGAGGAACCAAGTGGAAACATGATGCCATCGTCCTTAATAGTTACATTGAGAACCCCATATGGTGCGGCAGTTGAACTGATATTTGGGATGTCGTGGAATAATTGAGATCGTCTCCTCCATTGTTGCACTGCCAGTCACCTGCAAAAAGCTCAGCCGTCTGTGGCTGCGAAGCCAATCCATAGATTATACTTATAACTGCATTGTCCTTTGTCGTTGTGCACGTCATAACTGAAATATGTTTTAGGTACACTGCTAGATATGGCTCCCTTCTACTTTACCCCTATCTCACGTAGTTCCCGTTTGGCACAAGCAGGCGCGTTTTAGATCACCGCCTTGCCAGGCTAGGCGACTTCAGTCGTAGAATTAGCAACATTAGGTAGACAGGCACTTCTTGAGCTGTGTGAGAACTGTAGTTGTAGTATAAATATCACAGAGTCAATCGAAATGTACCTGAAAATGTCTGCTGCTTGTTGTAAAGGTTACTGGGCAAGGTTTGAGAAAGACATCAATGCTTGTAGGTTGTATTATGAGAATCATGTAGTTTGCATGGAAACATTGTATACTATTGCCACTGTACAATGCATGGACCATCCTTCTGCCATAGAAGAACCTGTGTGCATTACTGTAGAAGAACTCTAAGCCTGGGAAGGTGGGTTTATTGTGCTGTATCCAGTTTGATAATTGGTTTCTTGTCCCGTCTTGTGGATTATCTGTATGCTGCTTTGCTGACTCCAATTCAAGACGTTTGCCAATCTACCTGAATAATCGGTAGTTTTGCCATGACACTGAACGCCTCATGCAATGATCCCCATTAGCAGCTAGTTGTCAAGGCACGGTTACACGCTACAACCAGAGACAGCAACTCTGAACACAAATGGTGCTGAATTTATATCAAAAGGTAGTAGGCAGTGCCTAGCACCCATCTTGAAAAGAAGGCACTTTCTCTGTATTGAGAACCAAGTACGAAAGTATGCATACTTCATTTCCAGCGTCGCCATGTAGTTTCCATGCTGCAGCAGTGGCATGACTTCCTGTATGGTAACGGTATGGTAGTATTTATTTTTAAAGCGCCTCTAGGCAAGTGTTTCAAAGCTGTAAAGCAGTCATGAGAACCACCACGAGCCAACAAATGTGTTGAATGGCCACAGATCTATCACTGGATGGTTACATGTGATTTCAACTAATTAAATTACAGAGAATGCTGTAATAACGAAAATGTTATGATGAAAAATATCGAACACAGTGGTGGTGTTCACTTTACCTTACCCATACATATATATTTCACATTTACAGCAATCGGGCTGCTGTTAGTGTACAAAATAAGAAATGCACTGTGATGTGCAGTTTCATATTTATTTACATTTGGTTTTTATTTGAATTCCTGGTTTATCCTTTGGACTTTTTAGGCGTCCATGTCCAATATAGGAAGCTGTGTTGGTGTTTACTTCAACTTACCCATACATAACGTATCACACGAGACGGTTGTGATATCACAACATACTATGCACCCGTGACGTCACACTGCCCGTGTCTACAGATACAAACAGGTGAGGCGAGGCCACGCTAGCAGCACAGTCTTGCCATTCTCAGGCTTCCAACTCATTTCAGTGAGCCATTAAAGACCTCAGTTAAACCAAGGGAGTTTTCCTAGTGGAGCACTTTATACCATTAGTAAATCCTTATATGGGATATCTAAGAACGCACATTTGACAGTACGTTTTCCCTGGTCACTTTTTCGCTAGTTGTGTTTCTGTGGGTCATCCACCCTATGCTGGTTACAAGAACTACCCAGGTATAAGCCTGTGCTACATTTTCAATTTGCAGCATTTGTAGTCACAAACTGGATCTTAGGTTGAATATATTATGTACATTTTCTCTTTTCTTCCATAGTTGTTTACCATCTGTATACGCATTTGTAGGTAATTAACAGTACATAGGTGCTTTAGAAGAGGTTCATTATTGATATGAGTGGATACTAACATTATTTATGTATTTTTCTTTGAATTACTGTTTTTCATTGACGGGTGATTTTACATTTTCATATAAGACTGATATTCATTAACATTATTGATGTATGATTAAGATATTGTTTTTGCCCCTGAAGACGGACCTGGTTCCGAAATGCATTGGCTAATAGGCACACTGTATTGCATACTGCCTTTGCCTATTGTATACAAAAACAGAGTTATATGATCCGACTGGACGAATATAAATTAATAATGTGCACCGTACAGAAATGGATGATATAAACATGAAACTTTAATTGAATGATGTTGTGAGAGCATATGGTCGGTCCAGAGGGAATTCTGAACCTTTTTTTTATATAGTGTATATATCCTTGTGCCAAGGGCTTTTCTACCATTTTTCTCCATAACTACCAGACTGATTCTGTGATTGTACATAAGAATCTTGATCAAAATTTGAGTATAAGTGGCACCCGCCTTTCTTTACCCTGTTGCATTCACCATAGGCACATCGTTGGGTGGAGGCACACTACAAATATGTCCTATGAAGACATTGATTCACTAACTAATAAAAGAGCGGATACTCTTGGTTTTGCCACAAAGAGGCAGATGCCATCTTAGGCCTAATCAGGGATTCCACATTTATCACTGCAGCTACTGCTGCAGGTGATCCTTCCAAACGCATTAAGCATCTAGAATACATAAATTTGAGACAACACATTTACTACAACTATTTAGTCAAATCACGAACACCACGGGCTATATTTTGTCTAACATTGATGTCAAAAGTTTAAATACCTCGAATCTGCATGATTTGGGGATGGAAGCCGCTGAATAGTTCCTTCTCAATGAAGGGGACATCAGAGCATCGAAGGAATTCATACTCACCCTTTTGCAGTTCATTTCAGAGAATTCCTATTTCCAATTCAAAGACCGTTTTTATCTTCAAGTATCAGACACCTCCATGCCAATTGCTTTATGCACAAGTTTGAGAGGGAGCATGTTTTAGACCATGCAGTGTGGCTGAACTATCTAGGCCTTTGGTTGTGCTACATCGACAACATTTTTGGAGTATGGAAAGGGACACAGGAAATCTTAGCATATTTCCTTATATATCTTAACACCATTGACCCACAAATACTATTCACTAGCGAGGTCTCCGAGAACTGCATGCATTTCCTTGATGTAGAGATCAAGTTGGTAGATGGTATTTACTCGACTAACATTTTCCGAAAGGAGACGCACAGAAATAATCTGTTACATCGACTAAGTTTCCACCAACCCAGTCTAATTAGAAATGCACCCTGCAGTCAGATGCTTCGGGTGAAAAGGATAGCAAGTGATCCTAATGAGTGCACTGAACAGATTGCAAAGATGGAAGCGAAATTCCTGGTCCGAGGTTACCAACCCAGGAGGTCAATGCTGCAACGGACAGACTGGTTAACACCACACAAGAGGATTTATTGGCCACTTCACGCAAGGAATGGAAATCTTCAGTTCTAGTATATGTATCTACATATTCTATCCAAAGTGGTCCTATTAAATCAGTAATTAAAAAAAATGGAGAACTCTGACTTGCGACACAAGAGTGGAACATTTATTCTGCGAGTTATCAGTATTTGCTTACAAATGGGGCATACATTTGAGAGACTGCTTGGTCAACACCTCCTGCTCAAAAACATGTATTAACGGAGAAAACCGGTACGTTCCCATGCCTCCAAGATCAGAAGGTACGCAACTATGCAATCAAATTCCCCCGCAGAATATATTATGATGGACAATCGAAACAACGAAAATTGTTTTTGGATGTTCAATCACTGGATTCACATGCCGCCTGCAGTGTTACATGCCCCATTTAGGCCCGATTCTTGAAATAGTATAATCATCTTCATAAAGAGCAATATTTACCCCATTGGAAATCTATCCAGTAGGATGGCACTCGTATTACTAATTTTCTAGGTGTATGTTTTTTTTCTACCACAGTAGACATGTTTGTACCACTGGGGTCTGTCTATAACTTGGTTAACGTAATATGCACCACATTATTTTCACTTTTCTTATGTAGACCTTTCATTAATATGTTTAAAACATTTTTAGTTATCCATATGAGTCCTACATGTACAACAATCTGGTTGTTGTGAGTATCTGGAATTAGAAATGCACGGATGTAGACTGCTCAGGAATGTTTGTAACATTTTCAGTTATCCATATGGATTTCACATTTACAGCAATTTGGCTGCTGTTGGGGTACGCAATAAGAAATGTACTGTGCAAGGTGGTTTACGCTATGTCCAGACATTGTTTCAGCTTTGTTTACGATTTTGTTTCCATTTGAATTCCTGGTTTGTCCTTTACACTTTTAATGAGTCTATGTCCATTATCGGAAGCTGTGGTGGTGATTACTATCTCATACATATATATTTCACATTTACAGCAATCAGGCTGCTGTTGGTGTCCACAATATGAAATGCATGCAATGGCAGTTTCATTTTTTACATTCGGTTGTCATTTGAATTCTTAGTTTATTCTTTGGACTTTTTATGCCTCCATGTCCAATATAGGAAGCCACGTTGGTGTTTTCTTCAATTTACCCATGCATAACGTATCACGCAAGACGGTTGTGATGTCAAGACATGATCTGCACGCGTGACTTCACACTGCCTGCGCCTACAGATGCAAACAGGTAAGGCGAGGCCGCGCTAGAAGCACAGCTTCACCATTCTCGTGCTTCTGACTCGTTTCAAAGAGCCATTTAAGACCTCGGGTAAACCAAGGTAGTTTTCCTAGTGGAGCACTTTATACCATCAGTATATCCGTAAATGGGATATCCAAGAACGCATATTTGACAGTACAGTGTGTGGGATGAATAGAGTTATGAGTGTGTTTGGATGAGGACTGTTTAGGAGGGCAATGCCCCAGTAGATGCAACTAAGGACTTTAAAAAAATTCACAGCGGATCCCTTTAAAAAATAGTGTATGGCACTGTTGGGAGGAAGTGACTGGAGGTTGGTGAGGAGTAAAGAATGTGTATTCACAATGGATAAAGAGAAGCAAACTATAACAATGTGTATATACATATATGGGGACATTTGTAAAAGGAATACGTATACATTCTGTTTAAATGTACAACAAGAAAAAGGTTTCATTTTTTAAAATGTAATAACTAAAACATGTATTTTTATTGTATATTGATAAGGTGCACTGCACATCAAAAAGTGTTTCAAGGCGACAAAATATACTTCCAAATATACAGATCATCACATTATACTTACCAATACATTTGTACACATTACATTGAAGACTGCATAACCGATTTATGCAAATCTTGCACGAGAAGCTGGTGCTTGGGTCAACTAATTCTTCTGCTGTTTTGGCGAACGCCCATTCAGTAGTTTTCATGAACACAAAATGTGGGTCAAAAAGATTCAGAGATATTTCAGGACCATGGATAAGCCAGATCCAACTGATACAAATCCAGAAATGTGATTGGCTGAACCCAAAAATTCCCTTAGATGACGTATAGGATTTAGATCTTGTACTGAAAATACATTTGAAATGGACATAGACCAGCAACCTGGGGCATGTCCTGGCCCTTGGGCAGGCAAGCGGCATGACTCAATGGCATGAAATCTGCCCTTTTCAAGATGAAATCATACACACATGTGGTCATGGGGTTTGTAAACCTGGAGGGAAATTTGTGGACTGAAAGGACGGGTTATGCAGATCTTTGCATACTGACAGAGAAAAACACAAACAAATTGCAATTTTGGGAGGATCAGAACTTAGTCCCATGTAGTGAACTGCATGAAACGTTCACATATTTATGTAGAGGCTACTTTAGATGCTTAGAAAAAAGGGTTTTTAAAAGAGGCCAAAAAATAACCTTTTCCTTTTAACTTTTTCATCTGTGGATGGTACTGCAGGAGCCCTTTCCAGAAAATATACTTCAACAACTCACACTATTGTCGGAAAGTTTAGTTATGTGGAGATGGGTGGGGGATGCAAAGTTATACAAGGGGTCAAAATAACATTTCCATAGGGACATTTTGCGCAATTGTAGCTAAAGAGATTTACGAACAGTCAAACTAAACTCAGATGTTAAGTTGGAAGGGAGGTTCACTGGGTCCTAAGCTCGGTATGTGGATGCAGCAAAGGCACAGTGCCAGGTTGGCGGCAGAGGCGTTGCTGGGGGGTGGGGGCTGGGCAGGCTATAGCCCTGGGTCTTTTGGTTGTAGCCCCGGATAGAAGGTCAGGGGTTACAACCAAAAAGGCTAGCTAGCCCCCAGTCCAACAGCCCCAAAATTAGCATAGCCCCAGATCTTTTCCAGACCTAGCAACAACCATATTAGTGCCAGCTGTGCATGGCCTCAAGCTATCCACATGATGCATTGTGGTTATTAGGCATAGGCAAAGGCCAGGTTCAGTGTTCAGACATAGCAGTCAGCCGTGCCCGGTGGACAATGTAGGCATATTTTCTATGCCGGGGATACGCAAGTGCAAAGCTGCTGAGCAGAAGGGGCAGGCATCTAGCTCAGCCTCTGACAAAGTGGCCTGCCGCCTACTTCAAAGGCAAGATCGTCTCACCAGCTGCTCCAAGAAGAGGGCTCATATCCAAGTCCGCAGCTCTGGAGCCACGAATAACACAGCTCAACTCTTTAAAATCTGCAAGGAACTTGTCAAGCCTAGCGCAGTATCCATCCTCCCATCCTCGTCCTCCCTCCCAGGCCCTCTGCTCTGCACTGGCTGCCCATTTTTCCTCCAAAACCCTGGACATCCTGTCCTCTCTGTCATCTGTTCTCCCCTACACCCCCTTCTCTCGCCTCCCTTGCCCCCCATACTCTCCTCTTTCTCTCCCATTGCACAAGATGAGATCTCTAGAATTGTCCGCTCTATAAAAGTCTCCTCTAAACAGGTAATTCCTTGCTCCTTCAGAACTATTAGGGACAGCATCACCTCTCTCGCCTGAGCCTTGGCTGACCTCTGCAACCACTCATTCGCCACTGGCTCCTTCCCTCAACCCCTTGTGCACCCTCTCTTAAAAAAAGCCATCTGCTGACCCTGCCTGCCCAGCTAACCATCTCCCCATCTCTAGCACCCCCTTTTTTGGGCAATCTCATGGAGAAGCTGGTCATCCATCAACTGACCCTCCATATCGAAGTGGCTGGCTGCCTCTGTGACCACCAGTCAGGTTTCAGGGCAGCCAGAGGCACGTAAACTACTCCCCTGAACACCTGTGAAGACCTATTCTCTAACTTGGACTCTAACATTCCCTCTGTTCCGATCCTCCTTTACCTTCCTTCTGCCTCTGACACAGCCAACCACTCTATCCTCATAAACCGTCTCCATGATACCCTTGCCATCACAGACATGGCACTGGCGTTGCTTACCTCCTTCCTTTCAAACAGACCTTCCCAAGCGCAAATGGGCCCTTTTCTCTCCTCCGCCACACTCTACCTGCAGCGTCTCTCAGGGCTCTAGCCTATCGCCATGGCTCTTCAACATCTAGCTGGCCGCTCTGGCCCACCTGATCTCATCTTTCTTCCCTCATTTCCAGTGTTATAATCATAATAGTTTATTTATAATATGCTTAATACCGACAAGGTTTCTAAGCGCAAACCCAGGATTCAAACCTGTGTTGCTCTGCGTCGTATTGCATCCAAGCCGAGCGTGTTGCCACTGATCTATACTATCCTGCCTTATGCAAACGACACACAGCTCTTTCAAGCTACCATCATCTACCTCCTCCTCCTCCCTCATACCTGACTTGTTGACTGACTGCTATTCAGGCATGGTGCTCTGCCAATGATCTCTGCCTTAATGCGAGCAAGACATAAATCCTCCTCATTGGGACGCCTGATCCCGGTTTCCCTCCCACTCTCTGGCCTGACTCCTTGGGTCCCCTCACCCACCCGTGAGACAAAAAACCTTGGGATCATCTTTGACTCCCCTCTCTCTTTCTCTCCACACATCACAGACCTTGCCAAGAAGTCCAACTTTCAGCTCCACCTTCTCAGGGGCATTCTACCTTTGCTCACCTTCACCCAGAAGCTCAACGTCTCCAGAGCCCTGGTTCTTTCTAGGCTAAATTACTGCAACAGCCTGTTCCTGCATGTGCCTCTTTTCTCCCTTCGCCCCCTTCAACTAATCCAGAACAGGACTGCAAGACTTATCCTTGGCCTCAAGCCCAGGGACTGCATCTCTCCAGCCCTACAATCTCTCCTCTGGCTCTCAGTGATGGCAAGGATCAAATTCAAGGCCCTTTGCATCATCCAGAAGGCTGTCTGGGGCCTGGCACCCCTCTACATCCAACTCTCCCTCCCACTAAATACCTCCCGGCCAGTCTCCTTTGGTCCTCTGGCTCCAACTCTCTGCAGGTCAAACGTTTCTCTAAGAGTGTGGGAGGTGGATCCCTTTCCTCAGCTAGCTCCTCCCTCTGGAACAGCCTCCCGACCCCCCCTCAGACTTGAGCCAGATTTTCTTAAGTTCCGTAAACTTCTCAAGACTTTCCTTTTCTCCTCTCCCGTGCTAATTCTCCCTCTGCCACTACGACTGGGGCCTGCTCCCTTCAGAGTCATACAGGGGCCAGACTAAGTCCCCTCAGCATCCTTTGCCAGAAATTGTCCTCTGGCTCCCTTTCCCGGACTTGACCAACTGGTCTTCCCTGTCCACTGCACTCATCCTCCCTTTCCTCCTATTTCCCTGGAACTTACCACTGTGGCCCTGCCAGCAATCCCCCCACCCCCTTCCCTGGGGGTACTCTACTCCTGCACTTCTCCCTTTACCCTCTACCGTCTACCCCCCCCTCCCTTTGCACTTACCACCTTGTCAAGCACTTGCATGGTAGAATAGTCACAAGGCCAATATAACCAGTTTTGTTGTTCTACATTTGGGATTCCCATGCCCAAACCCCGCTCGCCCCAATCTGGTCTTGTGGCGCCTGGAAACACGTGTATAGGCGCCATAGAAATGTCCAATAAATAAAATAAGTCCAGGAGGAAATGTGTATCTTTGTATCACCCTTGGCTTTGCCTAAGGCCATGCCACAGAATGAGTGGGCACTGTGGCGATTTTGCAGTTACTGGGTCATGACCACAGGACATTCTTGTGCACAGTTTCAAGTGTGTGAAGTGCAGTAGTTTTCTGTTCCCAGGTCCCTGCATGCAGTGTCGACTGGGTATGCCTACAATGAGGGTGTCTTCACTGTGCCTAGGGAACAGCCTCCACTGTGCATGACTGCAGGTCATGTCCAGTGGGCTCTACAGGTAGGTTTACTATGCCCACTGCCCTGGGTGCATTGTATTTTTCTATTTTGTATGTTTATTATTTATATTGCGCACCAAACCCGGATGTAACTGGGCACTTGAAAAACATAGTGGTTACATACAGATAAGGCAGGCAGATTACAATCCAGTGTTCGAGACAGCAAGATGTACCCTGGTTGGTGTCCAGTCATTTGATCGAATACAAAGGATCGAATGACAAAATGTTTGAGTCAAAAGGATCGAAAAACAATTTTTTCGAAGGCATTTTTTTTAACGTTTCGATTTTTTGTTAAAATTTAATATAGTTAATCAAATGCTTTTTTTTAAAGAAAACAGGGGGGCGGGGGGGTGGGACCACCATAAAAAAAAATGCATTCAACCCTTTTTTTTCCCCCAGTCCTTTTGACTCGAAAAAATGCCATTCGATCCTTTGTATTTCGACCCTTTCACCTATAACCCCCCCTAGTTACAGGTGGGTCAGATAAGGAAGGAGATAATGTACAGTAGGATGACTAAACAAAAGATGAGCAGATAGCACAGTGGAGGCATCTTAATAAGGAGGCTTGTTGCACAGCCTACTTTTTATACATGCTTTAAAAGTGAGGAAGGAGGGTTCCTGTTTAAGAGGGATGGGAATAGAGTTCCATCATTTGGCAGCTTGGACTGGGAATCTGGCTCCTCTGGCTGTTATTAGATTGAATCTTGGTATCACTAGGTTGTGGGAGTGAGATGATCTGGTAGTCTGTGTAGTTTGGGGTTTACAAATTTTGTCCGCCAGGTATTTCGGGGCAGAGTTTGTGAGGCATTTGTGCGTGATGGCCAGGGTGCGTAATGTGATTCTGTAACGGATGGGTAGCCAGTTAGCGTTCTGTCTGAGTGGAAATATGGCAAGATCTGGGAAGGCCAAGTGCTGCTCCCAGAGAGTTATTCTGGAGTACCTGGAGTTTATATAGATTATGTTCAGAAGAACCCAGGAATAATGTGTTGCAGTAGTCAAGTTTAGATAGAGCAAGTGCTCTAGCCAGCGTTAGGCAGCTGCTTGTGGATAAGTAAGCTTTAAAGCTGTAGATCAATTTATTGGTGTAGGCCGTGGAAGACGCCACACTGTTTACTGAGAGAGTTGAGTTGAGGTAGAGGTAGTGGAGGTAGACCTCCCAGTGTTTTTATCTCTTTAGAGACATTGATTATATTGCCGTCAATGACGAAGGATGAGTATCTGGTGTCGAGTTCATTCAGGCGTGCCCGAGTACCCACGATCATTAACTCAGTCTTGTCGTCATTGAGGCAGAGACTGTTGGTAGCCATCCAGGCTTGGATTTCGAGATAGATATTGTTTAGCAGTTTGGAATCATGGTTGTAACAGCCAGTGAGGAGGATGAGGACTTGAGTGTCAGCTGCATAGTTAGTGTAGATGACACCCAAGTTGTCCAGGCGGTCGAAGAGTAGCTTCGTAAATATATTGTATAGTGTGGGTAACCCACTGGATCCCTGAGGGACGCCAGAGAGTATCAGTGTGGGGTCTGCGGAGGCTGAAGCGGAGAATACTGGTGGTCCTATTAGATAAGAAGGATTTATCCCAGTCAGATGCATTAGTGGAGAATGCTGCCACTGTGTTAAGGTGTTTGGTGAGAATTTGGTGGTCGACTAGGTCGAAGGCAGCGGATAAGTCATGTAATAAGAGGATTGCTAACTTGAAATTGTCTTTTGCCTCATCCATTTGGATCTTTAGATCTAGGAGGGTTGTTTCAGTTCCATGTCTGGGTCAGAAGCCTGATTGTCCAAGTCCTAGGAGTTAATTTTCCTCTAGGTGCTTCTGAATTTGCAGATGGGCCACCCGATCCAGAATTTCTAGAAGGAACGGGACAGTGATGATGGGCCTATATTTAGTGGGGACATTTGGATCGAGGTTGTTTTCTTTCAGTAGAGGCATAACCCAAGCTCCCTTGAGGTTGTTGGGTACTTGATTGGTGGAGAATGAGGAATTCAACGTGGTGATGAAGAGGCTAGGTTTTTAGTGCCCTCTTTAATCAAGGTGGCAGGGCAAATATCGCCTTGGCAGTGAGATGGTTTTAGGCTTTTTATGATATCTTCAACTTCCTTTGAGGTTACTTGTGAAAAAGGTGAAAGTAGTGCAGGGATGAGGGGTTACCGATGGTGCGGATTGCCTATTTAGCATTGATCTTATTTTGGAGTAGAGGGATTGTGTCTGCGAGTGCTTGCTGGATTTTAGTGCACCACTCTGCGTTTTTGTTGCAGTCTTGTGAGGGCGGTGCAGGGGATTCAAGCTCTGTTAGGATGCTAAAGAGTTCCTTAGTGCTGTATTTGGAATTATGGAATTATAGGTTTCTTTTTTGGCGGAGAGGATAGCCGCTTTGTAGAAAGCGGAAGATTACATAAATGCAGTTTTGTTGGTGATGGAAGGGGATTTACGCCAGGTGGATTCAGCTGATCTTTTTGTGTTTCTGAGACTTTTTAGTTCGGGGGTGAACCACTTACTGAGGTGAGCCATAGGTTTGGCTTTCCTAAGTTTAAGAGGGGCCGCAATATGAAGTGCAGATTTAAGAGTGTTGTTGTAGAGGTCTACCAATGGGCCAAGGCAACCACTCATGTATAATGCATAATGAAGGTGCTCGGGCACAGAGACCACTGGGCATGGCTATGGCGATGCACAATTGGTAGTTAATGTCTGAAGTTGATTTATTCACTGTGCTCTGAGTGCTTCGTAATTTTGTTCACAATGCATAGCCAACAGGGCATGGCTAAAAGCTACGCTCAAGTATAGTGTGTCCTTTGGGCACGGATGCAGGCCAATCCCAATGAGCACTATTGGAGTGTTGATAGTACCCATGAAACGGCCATGCCCTGTGAGCAATGTGCGCGTTTGCTTTGCATAGTCCATAGACAAAGGCCATGCCAAGTGGGCACTGTGGGTGCGTTCACTTGCCAAGGTGCCCTCGGCAGTGTTCATTGGGCATGGCTGTAGGGGAAAGCCCAGAGGGCACTGGGTGCGTGCCTACTGTGTCCGTGGCACTTGTCTCACTTTGGTCAGAGAACCTCATGACAACGACAACCTTTTAACCTTTGATTAAACAGAACAACAAGTTACTCTCTTACCTGGTAATGTTCTTTCGATGGGATGGTCCGACGACGTATTCCATATCTTTGACAGTAATCACCACAGCTGTGCTGCTTCGGAAAATATTCGGCGTCTGCGTCCTGCGTCGATGACGTCGATGCGCCGTCCCCGAGGACCTCTTCCAACGTCACCCAATGTGACAAGTAGGACGCATGACGCCCGTAGCCTCAGTTGTAGTTTTTTCCCCCAGAACGCAATCGCATAAGAAATTCTATAGTGGGGCAGTTAGGGAAGGAGCGATACGGAATACGTCGTCGGACCATCCCATCGAAAGAACATTACTAGGTAAGAGAGTAACTTGTTCTTCGAGGGGATTGGGTCCTCCAACGTATTCCATATCTATGACAGACTCCCAAAGCAGTACCAACGTATGGAGGAGGGAAAAAAAAATTAGAATATAGAAATTTAAAATGCCCAATCAAATTGCAGAGTAAAGGACCGCCTTGCCAAAGGCCAGATCCTGCCCATGGATAGAGTCTAGGGAATAGTGTTGTACAAAAGTATGGACCGAAGCCCATGTGGTTGCTTCACAGATATTACGAATAGGAACACACCTCTGCATGGCTGTAGAGGCAGCCATACCCCTAGTATGCCTACCGGAGGGTCCGTACCCGCCAGGGGATAACATTCAGAAATTGCTAAGATAATCCATCTAGACAAGGTCTCCTTAGTAACAGCTTGTCCCAAACGCCTTCCAGCATAACCAATAAAGAGCTGACCGTCCACTCTGCCCCGGGACATGCGTGAAATGTAGAAACTTAAAGCTCTCCTAGGATCCAACCTATGGAGCCTCTCCTCTTCCTTACCAGGATGTGGAGGAGGATAAAATGCCGGAAGAATAACCTTCTGGCTTAAATGAAATTCCGACACCACCTTCGGAAGAAAGGAAGGACGAACTCTAAGGACAACCCTGTCTTTATGAAACACAGTGAAGGGTGGCTTAACTGAAAGTGCCTGCAACTCACTCACTCAGCGAGCGGAAGTGCCTGCAACTAAAAACACAGTTTTAAGGGTTAACTGCCTCAAAGTACAAGAATGTAAAGGCTCAAACGGAGCACCCATAAGGAATTTCAGAACAAGGTTCAAATCCCAACCAGGCACCTGGAAAAGTGATGGTGGAAACACATTAGTGAGTCCTTTGAGAAACTGTGAAATTAAAGGAATTCTGAAATAGGAACACTCCTCAGACGAGCACTTAAATATAGACAGCACCACCAGGTAACCTTTAACAGTACCCACTTGCAGGCCCCTGTGGGCCAACGAAAGAAAAAAAGACAGAACCACAGGAATGTCGCATGAAAAAGGATCCACATTCTTAACCCTGTACCAGTGGCAGAACTTTCTCCAACGGCAACGGTACAGGGACTTTGTTGCCGGCCGTCTGGCCGAAAGCAACACCTCCATCACATCTTCAGGGAGGTCCCAATCCTTATACCTCAACCTTTCAGAAGCCAAGCGTGAAGGATGAGAGATCTGACCTCTGGATGGAGAACCTGACCCCCCCTTTCTGTGAGAGCAGATCGTCTCGGTAGGTAAGACGACGTGGAGGGCAGATGGACAAGTGGAGAAGGTCCGGGTACCACGTCCTCCGGGACCAAGCCGGATAAAGGAGGATCATCCAGGAACCGAACCTCCGTAACCTCCGCAGCACTTGCGGGATGACGGGGACTGGAGGAAACGCGTACAGCAGTGGGAAGGACCACTCCACCACGAAACACGTCTCCTAAAGCTCCTTTTGGAGGAAATTCCCGCGAGCAGAACCTTTCGCACTTCCGGTTGACACTGGAGGCGAAGAGATCCACTTGAGGGGTCCCCCAAAGGGTGAAGATCTCCATGAGAATCTCCTGCGCCAGCTCCCACTCGTGAGAGATCGTGCTCTGCCTGCTCAAAGCGTCCCACATCTCGTTTTCATCTTTGGCCAGATGAACCGCCGAGATCGAAACTTCCTGCTGGAGGGCCCAGAACCAGAGCTGCTCCCTGCACAGAGGAAGTGACCCTGCCCACCCCTTTTTGTTGAGGTAGTGCATGGCCACTGTGTTGTCTGTCAGAATCAGGACATTCCTCCCTCGCACAGTCGGCAGAAAAGCCTTCAGGGCAAGCCTGACGGCCCTCAGCTCCAACAGATTGATATGGAGTCTGGACTCCGACGGAGACCAACAACTGGTGACTGTCAACTCGTTGGCATGCACTACCCATCCCGTGAGGGATGCGTCCGTCACGATCGTTACCTCTGGCCAGGGTAGCCAAAATAGAGCCCCCTTCATCAGATTGCCTTCGACGGCCCACCACAGAAGGTCCTGGGCGACCGAGGGAGGCACCTGAACGGGGTCTGACATCCTGCCAGAGGACTGTGACCACTGCATCTTGAGGGCCCGTTGCAGAGATCTCATCTGCAACCTGGCCTCTGGCACCAGAAGAATGCAGGATGCCATGAGGCCGAGCAACCTCAAGAACTCGAACACCGGGAGACTCCGGGCATGTTGAAACTTGTGCACCATCTGCTGAATGTGATGAGCCCTCACCTGGGGAGGAAAACACTGCCCCAGGGATGTGTCGAGCACTGCTCCGATGTACTGGAGACGCTGGGTTGGCGTCAAATGGGACTTCTTTAAGTTGAGGGAGAACCCCAGCTTGTGAAGGGAGTGGCAGGTGACGGACAAATGATCCAGGACTTGCTCGGGAGAGCGCGCCCCGATCAACCAATTGTCCAGGTAGGGGTAGACGTGAATCCACCCTTTCCTGAGATACGCTGCCACCACCACAATGAGTTTGGTGAAGACCCTGGGCGGTGGTCAATCCGAACGGCAGGACCCAAAACTGAAAGTGCGAGTCTCCAACCGCGAACCTCAGGTACTTCTTGTGCTTGGGATGGATCGGCACATGAAAGTATGCGTCCTTAAGGTCAAGAGACACCAACCAGTCCTGAAGTTGTAGGGCCTGGACGACTTGAGAAAGAGCAACAACCTTGAACTTGTCCTTCCTGAGGAGCTAGTTCAAACCGCGCAAGTCCATGATGAGTCTCAATCCCCCATCTTTCTCTGAAATAAAAAAAAGGGGGAATACCATCCCTTTTTCCTCTCCGCTACAGGCACCAGTTCTATGGCACCTTTCTATAGCAAGGACTGAATTTCCTGCGCAAGGAGCGGATCCGGACACTTCAAAGAGAGATTCCCTGTGGATTGTCTTGAGGCCTCTGCCGTATCTATGATATCCAGAATCCACACATCTGAAGTAATGGCACGCCACTCTACAAGATGCTGCACCAGCCTTCCCCCAACCGGCGAACTATGGGACATGGCCTCATGACTGAGCTGAAGCGGCTGCGGCAGTGCCTGAGGGCAAAGAGGCATCTGACCGAGTACCCTGTTTTCCACCTCTTGCACTCCTACGTTGGCCCCTTTGACTTGTAGCTCCTCTCGATTTACTAAAGGATGAGCAATATTGAAAGGAACCAATCTGGCTATGACCAGACAAAATCTCATCAGGCACCTCCTCAGGCACCATACCTTCCTCAGACCCCTCATCCCCCTCAGAAATATAATCCAGAGGTTGGAAGGAGGGCACAGAAAAAGGGACAAAGACATTTTTTGCCTTGGCCAGAGCCTTTCCGGGGGGTTCCACCGTGCCACGGGGTACCTCCGACAAAGTAGCCTCAAAAGGCGTCGACGGAATCGGTGTCAATGTCGAGTGTGGCGCCGACAACTTCGACAGTCCTCGGGGGCAGAGACCTGAGCGTGTCCTTCGACAGCCTGGGTGCCGATGGCGTGGACTGCTTCCTCGGAGGCGGAGCCTCAAGAGAGTCCCTCAATGACATTGGCGCCGCAGGCGTCGATGTCTTCCTCGAAGACTTCACAGGCTCCGACGGTCTCGAGGGCGCCGAGGACCGGGACCTGGAACGAGCATGCCTAGAGCAACCAGCCTTCTCCGACCGGGACCTCTAAGGTGCCCGGTGGTTGCGAGGACCGCTCAAGCCCAGAGGCGTATGAGTGGCGTCTCTAGCACGCTCACGGCTGGCGTCTTTCGACGGCGCGGACGGAACAGAGCCCTGCCACTGAAAAATCGCCATCATCTCCTGCCGGAACGAATCCCATTCCACAGGAGTGGAATGGAATGCTTATTGGGACAAGCAACCGGCCGACGGGCGGAGCCCTCGGATGAGGACGGGGAAGGCGAACTGTGACAGCGCTTCCGTGAGTGCCTCTAAGAGGCAGAGGAATGGCGAGACCGACTCCTGGACCGAGACCCCCCCGGACTCATGACAACGATGCAGAGAGTTGCCCCTCGAATCGTCCATCGAATATCCAGTGGATCGCGACTTCCGGGGCTTGGCCACCTTACCCACCGACAGCTTCTTCTTATGCTCCCGCAAGGCCTTCGATCTAAGCGACTGGCAGTCGACATAGTCATCCGTATCGTGGTCCACCCCGAGGCACCAGAGGCAAGCGTTGTGCGTGTCCGTCAACGACATCTTGGACCTGCAAACTCGACACTTCTTAAAACCCAACCACAGGGTGGA
The DNA here is from genome assembly GCF_040938575.1 of Ambystoma mexicanum. NCBI lineage: Eukaryota > Metazoa > Chordata > Amphibia > Caudata > Ambystomatidae > Ambystoma > Ambystoma mexicanum. Next base: position 103,777,353 of record NC_090928.1, read on the forward strand.
AGAAGCCGAAAACGACATTGTATACACAAACGAACAGGATTCAGTAGAACCGAGGTGCACCGAGATCTCCAAAGCGAACACGTTCGCAGAAAAAACGGAACTGAGACTACGGGCGTCTGGTGACGTCGGCTCGACAGAGGCCCTCGAGGACAGCGTATCGACTTCATCGACGCACAACATTTTCCAAAGCAGCACAGCTGTGGTGATTACTGTCATAGATATGGAATACGTCGGAGGACCCAATCCCCTCGAAAGGTTATTACTATATTAGAACAACCAAAAATATCACACTTTTGAGAAAAAAAATTGACCTAGTCAAAGATTTTACAAGGGTAGATGTCATGCCTGTTTTACAATACTTCATTACTTAATTTATGCGACATTCAATGGGACTTACCATTGGAACAAGTGCTGGCCCACTTGGAAATAATGTGGAGGCCTTTATTAGCATGAATAATGTAATTGGATCCCACCTCTCTATTACTCCAGATTTGGAGAAATCGGCCCAGGGTACAGCATCTATGGAAGAAGATCATGAAGCAGATTGTTCCTGGAATGCTTCTGAGGGAGGGATAGAAAATACCTTACACTTGAGGGAAAAAATGGATTCCATAACAGTCACTATTGACATCTTATTAGGTATTTGTACGAAACGTATGAATGAACAGCAATCGTTGAAGGACTTGGTGGTCATGATGAATGAGAATATGAAAGAGGTATTGCAGGTGATGTCTTCGGAATGGGTAATTCGGAGAGGGTCTGCTTCACCAATTGGGCCTCCTTGCGAAAAGAATTGTGAGCTGAGTGAACTATGTAAATTGGTGGGTGAGGATACAAATGGCCAGAGAGATGAGAGTATGAATCCAAAAGATACGGCAGTGCATGGGATGAATGAAGAAAGTGGAATGGAGGATGTAGTAGAAAATCAAGAATACCTGGGATTATCTCAAGGGCTGGGATGCCGATTACACCGTAAAAGAAATTATAAAAAGGGTAAAAAAGGTAAAAATAAGGCGACTAAATTAAAAATGAAAAGTAACTGCCAAAACCTCATTGAATGATTTGGAATGCATTGAGCTAGATAATAGATTTGAATTAAATATCAATTCTGCCAAACAAGAGGAAGCCACAAATAAGTGTAAGTCTAAAGAGAAAATAATGGAAAAAAGGCTCAATCGGAAAAAGATAAATTCAGAATTATTGGAGAGCATTGTACTACTGGTAGAGAACGAGAAACAGGAATTAGATGAAAGTAAAGAACTGGTGGTTAAGTTCTTGGATGTCCTTGTTAATATTGAACGACCTGGCCTCAATGCAAGGGAAAGAGAAGTTTATCAGTTGGAAGAACAAGTTACTTTCTTACCTGGTAACGTTCTTTCGATGGGATGGTCCGACGACGTATTCCATATCTATGACAGGTAATGTCCACAGCTGTGCTGCTTCGACAAATCTTTGGCGTCTGCGTCCTGCGTCGATGACGTCGATGCGCCGTCCCCGAGGACCTCCTCTGACGGCTGACGTCACCCGATGTGACAAGTAGGACGCACGACGCCCATAGCCTCAGTTATAGTTTTTTCCCCAGAACGTGTGCCACCAGTTTTCTGCCAGTCAGACACACAAGGCCTTGCGGAACGCAAGCTGCAATCGCAAAAGAAATTCTGCAGCGGGGAAGGCAGGGAGGGAGCGATATGGAATACGTCGTCGGACCATCCCAATCGAAAGAACGCTACCAGGTAAGAAAGTAACTTGTTCTTCGAGGGGATTGGGGCCTCCGACGTATTCCATATCTATGACAGACTCCCAAAGCAGTATCAAGCAAGGAGGTGGGAAAGAATTTAGAATACAAATTTGGCATGCCCAATAAAATTGCGGAATAGAGAACTGCCTTGCCAAAGGCCAGATCTTGCCCTCTGATCGAATCGAAGGAATAGTGACGTACAAAAGTATGTACTGAAGCCCAGGTGGCTGCATCACAGATGTGACGAATAGGAACTCCCCTCTGCAGAGCAGTAGAAGCAGCCACTCCTCTGGTAGAATGGGACCGCAAGCCAGCCGGAGGGTCCTTACCCGCGAAGCTGTAACACTCGGAGATAGCTAAAATAATCCAACGAGACAAAGTCGGTTTCGTCGCAGCTTGTCCCAAACGCTTTCCAGCGTAACCAATGAAAAGTTGATTGTCCACTCTGACCCGGGACATGCGCGAAATATAAAAGCTCACGCTCTCCTAGGATCAAGCCTATGGAGCCTCTCCTCTTCCTTACCAGGATGTGGAGGAGGATAGAACGCCGGAACAACCACCTTCTGGCTCAAATGAAATTCCGAAATCACCTTCAGAAGAAAAGAAGGACGAACTCTAAGGACAACCCTGTCCTTCTGAAACACAGTGAAGGGTGGCTTAACTGAAAGTGCCTGTAACTCACTCACTCTGCGAGCGGAAGTAACCGCAACCAAAAATACAGTTTTCAGAATCAACAGCCTCAAAGGGCAAGAATGTAAAGGCTCAAACGGAGCACCCATAAGAAACTTAAGAACAAGGTTCAAATCCCAACCTGGCACCAAAAAAGGTGACGAAGGAAACATTAGTGAGCCCTTTCAAAAACTGCAAAATTAAAGGAGTCTTAAAATAGGAACACTTCAGACGAGCGCTTAAATATGGACAGCGCCTCCAGGTAACCTTTAATGGTCCCCACTTGCAAGCCCCTGTGGGCCAAAGAAAGCAAAAAAGACAAAACCATGCGAATGTCACATTCAAAGGATTCACATCATTCTGAACTCTGCACCAGTTGCAGAACTTTCTCCAACGGCAACGGTACAGAGACTTTGTTGCCGGCCGCCTGGCCGAGAGCAACACCTCCATCACGTCTTCAGGGAAATCCCAATCCTTATACCTCAATCTTTCAGAAGCCAAGCATGAAGATTGAGGGATCTGACCTCTGGACGGAGAACCTGACCCCCCTCACGTGAGAGCAGATCGTCTCGGTAGGGAAGACGACGTGGAGGGCAGATGGACAAGTCTAGAAGGTCCGGGGTACCACGTTCTCCGGGCCCACGCCGGAGCAATGAGGATCATCTGGGAACCGAACCTCGGTAACCTCCGCAGCACTTGCGGGATGACAGGGACTGGAGGAAACGCGTACAGCAGTGGGAACGACCACTCCTCCACAAACGCGTCTCCTAAGGCTCCTTTTGGAGGAAATACCCGCGAGCAAAACCTTTCGCACTTCCGGTTGACACTGGAGGCGAAGAGATCCACTTGAGGGATCCCCCAAAGGGCGAAGATCTCCAGGAGAATCTCCTGAGCCAACTCCCATAGTGAGAGATCGTGCTCTGCCTGCTCAGAGCGTCCGCCGTCTTGTTGTCGTCTCCGGCCAGATGAACCGCAGAGGTCGAAACTTCCTGCTGCATGGCCCAGAACTCGAGCTGCATCGCCTCCATGCACAGCGGAAGTGACCCTGCCCCCCCCTTTTTGTTGAGGTAGTGCATGGCCACCCTGTTGTCTGTTAGAATCAGGACACTCTTTCCGCGCACAATCGGCAGAAAAGCCTTCAGGGCTAGCCTGACGGCCCTCAGCTCCAACAAATTGATATGGAGTCTGGACTCTGACGGAGATCAACGACCGCTGACTGTCAACTCGTTGGCATGAGCTCCCCATCCCGTGAGGGATGTGTCCGTCACAATTGTCACCTCTGGCCAGGGCAGTCAAAATGGGGCCCCCTTCATCAGATTGCCCTCGACGGCCCACCACAGAAGGTCCCGGGCTACCGAGGACGGCACCTGAACAGGGTCCGACAGCCTGCCGGAGGACTGAGACCACTGGAGCTTGAGTGCCCACTGCAAAGATCTCATCCGCAGACGAGCCTCTGGCCCAGAAGAATGCAGGATGCCATGAGGCCGAGCAGTCTCAAGAACTCGGACGATGGGAGATTCTGGGCAGACTGAAACTTGTGCACCATCTGCTGAATGTGAAGAGCCCTCACCTGAGGAGGAAAACAGCCCCAGGGACGTGTCGAGCACTGCTCCGATGTACTGGAGCCGCTGCGTTGGTGTCAAATGGGACTTCTTTAAATTGAGGGAGAAGCCCAGCCTGTGAAGGGAGTGGAAGGTGATGATCCAGGACTTGCTCGGGAGAGCTCCCCCTGATCAACCAATCGTCCAGGTAGGGGTAGACGTGAATCCCCCCTTTCCTAAAATGAGCTGCCACCACCACCATGAGCTTGGTGAAAACCCTTGGGGCGGAGGTCAATCAGAACGGCAGGACCCGAAACTGAAAGTGCGAGTCGCCAACCGCGAACCTCAGGTACTTCTTGTGCTTGGGATAAATCGGAACATGGAAGTAAGCATCCTTGAGGTCGAGAGACACCAACCAGTCCTGAAGTTGAAGGGCCTGGAGGACTTGAGAAAGAGTCACCATCTTGAACTTGTCCTTCCTGAGGAGTTTGTTCAAACCGCGCAAGTCCATGATGGGTCTCAATCCCCCGCCTTTCTTTGAAATCAAAAAATAAGGGGAATACCATCCCTTGTTCCTCTCCGCTACAAGCACCAGTTCTATGGCGTCTTTCTCCAGCAGGGCTTGAATTTCCTGCGCAAGGAGCGGATCCGGACTCTTCAAAGAGAGATTCCCCGGTGGATTGTCATGAGGCCTCTGCCGGAAAGGAAGACAGTAGCTGTGGGCTATGATCTCCAGAACCCACACATCTGAAGTAATGGCACGCCACTCTACAAGATGCTGCGCCAGCCTTCCCTCAACCGGCGAACCATGGGACATGGCCTCATGACTGAGCTGAAGCGGCTGCGGCGTTGCCTGAGAAAAGAGAGGAAACTGCCCGAGCAGCCTTGGCACCTCGAGTACCTTTATTTCAACCTCTGGCACTCTTACGATGGCCTCAAACTGCTAGCTCCCCTCTCTTTACTGAAGGACGAGTAATAGCGAAAGGAACCTCCCCCCTCCATTGCTGTCCCCTAGGACGAAAAGGCGGAGGTTTGCCGAACGCAGCTCCAACGACTTTGCTGCAACTTTGGAAGTCTGCAACCTCTCAAGGCTCTCGTCAGCCTTGCTGCCAAAAGGGTGTTCACCGTCAAAGGGCATGTTGAGGAGCCGGGACTGCACATCAGGAGCGAACCCAGACTTCCGCAACCACGCAAACCTGCGCATTACAGTGCTCGCCGCCATGGACCGGCTGACACAATCCGCCAAGTCCAAACCCGACTGAACGGCCTCACACATAGCATCCTTGCCATCCTGAACCATAGCAAGGAAACCATCCCGTTTGTCCCCTTCGGGAACATGTTCAGACGCTAATGCAACGCAGTTCCACCGAGTGTGTGTGAAACGAGACAAGGCACATATGGAGTTGGCTGCCTGAAGCGCCATACCCGCTGAAGAAAACACTTTCTTCGCCCAGCCGTCAAAACGTTTGTTGTCCCTATCCGGAGGGATGGTAAGATACAACGCCTGCTTTGCCAGGGCCATAGTCGCCTTCACCACCAAACTCTCCAGAGTGGGGTGACTAGACAAGTAGCAGGGGTCGCTACTGGCTGGACGGTATTTTCGCGACAAAGACTTGCCCACTGCCGGGAGACTCTCCGGAGCAGTCCAAGCCGCTGCCACCCTTCTCTGCAGAGCCATATGAAAAGGCAAAACCGGGTCAGTGGGGGGACCGAGATCATGGATGTCCATGAGATCATCCTGAACGAACTCCCCTGGGGGAGCTGACCAACCCAAGTACTCGGTGACCCGAGACATAAGGCGCCGATATGAAGAATCGGCATGAGTGCCAGGCTCCGGCCTACAAAACTCCACCTCCGGAGAGGCGTCCAGTCAACTGGCATCATGCAGCGACTGCCGCAGATCATCAAACTGGCTATGGCCCGAGATAAGGTCATCTGGAACCGTAACCGGAACCAAGCCCCCATCAGAGCCTTCATCACCCTCTGAAATGTACTCCAGGCGGGGAGAGGAAGACCTCTGTGGACCAAAGCAGTGCCTGACCTTAGCCATAGCCTTTCTAGGGGCAAACCCCGTGCCACGGGGCCCCTCCGACACCACCGCCTCGAAAGGCGTCAAGGGCGCTGAACGAGTCAGCGCCGGCAGAAATGGCGTCGACGTCGAGCGAATCGGCGTAGACCTCAGCTGCAGCGCCACCAGCATCGGCGGCGTCGACACAGGCCTCGAAGCCGGAGCTCCGAGCGTGTCTCTTGATGACCTAGGTGCCGACGGCGTCGACGACCCCCTCGAAGGCGGAGCCTCGAGAGAAATCGTCGACTACCTCGGCACCACAGGGGTCGACGTCTTCTTCGAAGACGGCACAGGATCACGCGGTCTCGAGCGCGTCGAGGACCGGGACCTGGAGCGGGCATGGCGAGAACGGCTACCCTTGTCCGAGCGGGACCTCTCCCGCGAGCCGTGCCGACCACCCGAGCCCGAAGGCTTACGTGCGATGTCTCTCGACCGGTGCCGACCGACCGCACTCTGAGGCGCGGACGGACCAGTGCCCTGCGATTCAAGAATCGCTAGCATCTGCTTCCCGAAGGAAGCCCATTCCTCCGGTGTCGCTTGCATGGAGGGATAAGCGACCCGCCGACGGGCGCAGTCCTCGGTAGAGGAAGGGGAAGGCGACCTATGCCGGCGCTTCCGGGAAAGCCTCGAAGAGGCGGAGGAGTGGCGAGACCGACTCCTGGAAGGAGACCCACTGGACTTCCGATGATGATGCGGAGAGTCACCCCTCGAGTCATCCGTCAAAAGCCCCGCAGACCTCGACTTCCGGGGCTTAGACACCCGGCCTACCGACAGCTTCTTCTTGCGTTCCCGCAAGGCCTTTGCCGTGAGCGACTGGCAGTCGACACAGTCGTCCGTATCGCGGGCCTCCCCGAGGCACCAGAGGCAGGCGTCGTGCGAGTCCGTGACCGACATCTTGGACACACAGTCCCCGCAGTTCTTGAAGCCCAGACGCGGGGTGGAAGATGAGAACGACATTGCCACAAACAGGTCTTCACAACAAACCGAACAGGGTCAACGAACCGAAAATTGAAAACAGCAAACTCCAACGAGTCGAGGCGTACCGAGATTCACGAAGCAAACATGTTCGCGGAAAAAAACAGAACCGAGGCTATGGGTGTCGTGCGTCCTACTTATCACATCGGGTGACGTCAGCCGTCGGAGGAGGTCCTCGGGGACGGCGCATCGACGTCATCGACGCAGATGCCAAACATTTTCCGAAGCAGCACAGCTGTGGACATTACCTGTCATAGATATGGAATACGTCGGAGGACCCAATCCCCTCGAAATGTAAAGGCTTGCTATGAGTAGTAAATGCAGAGCTAACACTAAGGTATTTGATGATATTAAGGGAGACTAGTTGTTGCAAATCGGAAACCGAGGAAAGGGTATTAAAATTAAAGAGAAAGATCTAAGAGAAGACCGTCCATATGTAAATAGAAATTGGCTATTAGAATGCCTTATTTAAGTACCTCAACTAAAATGTATTAAGTCATCGGATATTGAAAGAGTCATACTACTCGAAACTGATAGATGAAATAATTGGTCTATTGTCCAGTTTGGCACTGCAGTAATTGTCGAACTATTTATAGAACATTTAAATGAGGTCTGGAATAATAACTTCAAGATTATTGTTTGCAATAATATTGAAAGTACAGGTGGTAGTAGTAAAATACCTTTGGGTTTAGGCGAACAACAACCACCTAAGTTGGGGAAACAATCAGTTTTATAAATGGATTCCAGATGAATTATTTCACTGAATACGGAGACAAGATAACAGATAGGGTTTTGAGTATCATCTTATGAAATAGCAGAGGCTTCTGCTCATTTTCACAGAAAGAAGGCCTTGTTTTGTTGAAGGGTAGTGATGTATTTGCTCTGCAAGAGACATGGGTGAGGGGCACGAAAATTATGGATGCATACAATATACTTATAAATCCTGCAATAGCTGGGTATGAAGGGCTCTGTGTAGGAGTTAAAGGCCCAGGCTCTATAAGGGAATATGATAAATTTGGTAGGTCAGATTTCGTTGTGTGTCATAATAAATCTTGTTGATTTAGATGAGTTATTACTCATAAATGTCTACTCCCACCCAGGGATGGGGGGGGCTCACAGAGGAGGTGAGCAAGATTATATAGACACCATTGAAGGTTGGTTATTAGAATCCTCCAAAGCCTTAATTATGTTTGATGGAGATTTAAATCCCTCTTGTTATGTAGCATTGAAAATCATGGAAGAATGGGAGGAAAGATGTGGTAATTATGATATAGCTGCCCCTGTCTGCTTGGGGAATACATGCATTGACCAAAAGCATTCTACTCTAGTGGGATAGCATGGCTAAATCTGTTACAGAGCTGGGGGGCTATTTTTTTTAGAAATCGATAATCTGTTAAGTAATCATAGTACCTGGACGAATGGGAAGGTTAGCTACAGATTGGATTATAGGTTTGTTAATGCGGGGATGAAGAAATTAGTCAGAAGCTTTGAACACATTGAAACCTCCCTTAGTGAAGGAAGACGTGGGTCTGCCGTGTCGCCTGCAAAACCAACATTGATCCGGAAAATAACGCGACTAAATGCAGCCAAAGAACACTAAAACTTGCACACATGTGCTCATGAACCCAGCAGGCACGGGCAGAAGCTACTGAAACCGTCTCTGAGCTGTGAGCTGGGGAGATATCCGCGGAAGAAGATTACACGGAAAATAATCAGGCGATCCCAAAATGGTGGATAACAGATCAAAGAGATCAGCCGCTGCGGAAAAAGGTTCGTCGTAGACTGTGCCCAGCTGATTGCACTGAGACAGCTGGTGGAGCTCGCGTAGCAGTGCTGCACCCTTGGATGAAGTGACTTTTATGCGAGATACTGCACCCCATACACGCTGGTTGTATGCCGTGAGACAAGGGCTATGGCACATATAACTGTTAACTGCGAAGCAGCCCGAAGGGCAGGTACTGCGATCGCATCGGATTGGCCGAGACTTGAAAAGCTGGCCCTGCAGGTCTGCGCTGCGCGGCGAGAGGACGCCGACTCCCCTCCGACACCACGGGGCATAGATACAATGTAGCAAGCCACTGAAGCATTGTGAAACTGACGCGGAACCTGCTTCGAAGGCCCGCCTCAGGCGAAGCTTCGTTCCCCTAGGAACGTTAATGTCACATAATGGCAAGACCAGAGCACCGTGATACAAGGTGCGATACACATGTAAACCAAGCTACACTAACAAAGTCAACAGAATGAATAGACCGGCCCACACAAGCATATAAAGGGCAAGCACTGAGCGAGAACAGAGGCTTAACAGAAACCGTTACAAAGGGAGCAGCATAAAGGAGCGGAGCTCCCAGACCCTGCATACAATTTGTGAGTGCAGGAGTCATGGGACATTGACTGAGAGCGCCCGCACTGAGAAAAGGTATACCGCCAGGGAGCAGGTACCGTGCTCCAATTGAAGATGAGGCTGGGAGCACGCTCATAAGCTGGTTACTCATAGCAGCAAGACCCTGTAGTCACGGATAGCTGGGAAAAAGTGGTGCTGACGTGGCGCACAAGCCCTATAAGGCACGGGGCCGTGCATAACCAAAGTGGCCCTGCGAACTGAGGGGCCTGGCCATGGCACACTGATGCACTGAGGTGTACCGGGCAACCGATTTGTGCAGCACGGCCTTCCAGGACGGAAGACTCAGATACCGTGCCTACAGGTGGGACGCCTCCTTCCAAAACTGGCCTCGCATTGCCTGCAATCTTGTAAAATGGTACCTCAGGATTATGTGAGATGGAATCCATAAAAGTGGTAGAACGGACGACCTAGCAGAATACAAGTTGGCAGAAACTATTGGCACAGTGGCAGTGCGAAACATTGCAACATTGGTCCGTACACCCCGCTCTACACGAGCAGGAAAACACAAACCACTTCAAAACTCCCTGTGCGGCTCCAATGTCAAGTTAATCATCTAAGCGCAAAATCCTCACAAAACATTACTAACTATATACCAGATTTGCAGTGTTACAGGCTTGACCCGCGCCACCTGGAACTGAAACACACGACAACACTGAGGTGACGGCTAAGCAGGGCAAGACAAAAGGGAAGCAACCCACGCTGGAAGAATTCGCTAGGACACTGCAGCCGACGGAGGGAGCCAGAAGTAAGGAAAAGACCCCACAAATGGACACTACCCCAGCACGCAATGATCAACAGATCCTGGAGGCGATTGCAGACCTGAAATTACTGTGGGAAACCAAACTGGAGTCAGCCATGGTCGAACTCAGGGCAGCACTGGAACTCAAAGTTGGCGCAGTCCAGGAGGAAGTGAATCTATTCATGCAAGATGTAAGAGCAATAGCAGAACGCACGGGCGAACTGGAGAAAGAAGTGACCCCGAACAAAGCCGCATGTGCATCTCACGCATCGGAGATTCACATACTGAAGCAACATGTGAGCAACCTGGAAAATAGAGCGGAGGAAGCTGAAGGACGCGCTCGGAGAAAAAAAATATGCATTGTTGGGCTTCCGGAAGGTGAAGAGGGACCTAACCCAACGGATTACGTCGAGACGATGTTGCTGCAAGAAATGGAAGGAGGGGTGCTCACCCAGGGGTTCACATTGGAGAGGGCGCATAGAGCCCTGACAAGGAAGCCACCGCTGGGAGCCCCTCCAAGACCAATAATTGCCAAAATCCTGAACTACCGAGACAGGGAGAAAATACTGGAACACTTCCGGAAAGGTGGCACAATACAAAGGGCTTCCGCAATCATCACGGTGTACCCAGGCTATAACACTGCTAGCACAGAGAAGGCGATTGAATTATGGAACAGTGAAGAAAATATTGCGGGAGGGGGGCTACAAATACATGCTGCTGTACCCGGCGAAGCTGAAAGTGTTTCACAAGAACAGAGCCCTGTTCTTTGACACCCCTGAAGATGCGACAAAGTGGTTGGATGCCCAGAACTGCCCGATGGGAACGGACAACCAGAAGGCGGTTGGATCGGATAAGTGAAACAGGGATCGCTGCATCTGAGGTGCTGTATAAATTGTGACACTGGGACTTGAATATAAGATGGGGCAGTGCTTGCTAGAACAGATAACCCATGTGTGAATAAATAGCATGGCGCAATAGTGTGAAGATGCAGGAGACGCAATGGACTTGCTTTTATACCCCTATAGATAGTTTAGTTCCCAGCATCGGCAAGACCGAGGAGGACTAAATTCGGGATAGCCTGAGATTCAGGGATGGAGCTGGGCAACAGTTGGGAACGGGAAGGGAGGGGGATGGGAAGGGAGTTGGAGGGTGTGCCGTTATTTTAGTTAGGGAACAATCCTATGCAGTTTTTCTTTCCGAGTTTCTCAGGCTCCTCCGAGCCTGAAAAACCGCAGCGTTTTCAAACACAACCGCGTTGTGTTTCTGCCTGCTGTGGCTATCACTTTGGGTCTCCGGTGCGCCCCCAGGGGAGCACCGGAGACCCAAAGTGAAAGCCAAGGCAGGAAGAAACACAACGCGGTTGTGTTTCTGCCTAAATCTGCTTTCCCATTTGGGGCTCTCGGGCTCCCCACGGGGGGGAGCACCGGAGACCCAAAGTGAAAGCCAAGGCAGGCAGAAACACAACATGGTTGTGTTTACATGCCGCAGTGTTTCTGCCTACAGCTGATTTCCCATTTGGGGCTCTCGGGCTCCCCACGGGGGGCCTCCGAGCCAGAGGAGCCTGAGAAACTTGGAAAGAACACTGCAGCGTTTTCAAACACAATAACGTTGTATTTATGTGTGCGGTAGCTTCAAAAGCGACCACAAACATAAATACGTTTTTTTCCTCCAGCCCGGAAAACTTAGAAAAAAAAACGCAGCTAGTGCTTATTTTTTAAAAAAATAAATAGCACTTACCGAGATTCAGCTGCAGCTTTCCTGCTCTGGTCTCCGGTCCCTGTCCTCCGCGTACAGCACCAATGAAGGAAAAGCCACCCAGCGGTAGCTTTTGTTTACTACAGCTGGCTGGCTTTTCCTTCATTAGTGCCGCAAAAGCAAAAGCCAGCACAGGCGGGCATCCATTTCACAAAATGGATGCGCCCATGTGCTTGCTTTTGCGAATTTTGAGCTTGAATAGCTCAAAATTTTACATAGGAAGTTTAAAAAAAAAAAAGTGCTAGTATTTTTTTTTTTAATGTTGCCCATCTATTTTTTAAATGAATTTTTTAGCTGGACTACCCCTTTAACACTGGAAGTGTAAACTCGGCTGGCACCTTATGGGAGGCGTTTAAAGTGGTGGTAAGGGGATCAGCGATAACAAAATCCAAAGGGCTGCAAGGAGGCATACTGCAAAGGCTGCAGGAAGCAGAGGTCGAACTCGAGGCGGTTATGCGTAGAGGGGATAACACACTGGAAGGGGCTGACACCATAAATAAGCTACAACTGGTATGTGAGGAGCACTGGGATAGGCTATGCAATTTAAACTACAGGAAATTTGTGGAAAGACGACATGCTGGCGGGGATAAACCGGGTAGGTTGCTAGCATGGCTATATAAAAGCCAGACACCAAGACCGACGCTCAGAGCAGTACATAGGGAGGAAGGACAGATACTCGATACCCAAGAGGAAGTGAATGAAGGGTTCCTTGAGTTTTATAAACAACTGTATAGCGATACGGAGGAGAGCAACTGGGATGAGATAATGGAAACGCTAAGGGACATTGGACTGCCCAAATTAAGCGCTGAGGAGAGAGAACTTAGACGCCTCCATCACACTGCAAGAACTAAAAGCAGTGATTGAGGCGTTACCCACCTGCAAGGCTCCGGGAACACACGGACTCCCTAGTGAGTTCTATAAAACATATAAGACGGAAGTGCTGCATCCGCTGTTGGCTATGCTAAATGAAGCCCTTGAAATAGAAAGATTGCCAGAAGCCCTACGAGAACCAATAATTGTCCCGATCCTCAAACCAAATAAGCTGAGCATGGACTGCGGATCGTATAGACCGCTGTCAATGCTGAACCAGGATAGCAAGATTCTTACAGCTGTGTTAGCGGGGAGATTGAGACAGGTGATAAGCAAACTTATCCATCCTGATCAGACTGGATTTGTCCCGCATAGAAGCATATCCAATAACCTTAGGAGACTTCACCAGGTCATGGAACAGACAGAGGAAGAAGAGCAAGAAGTTGCAATTGTTTCTTTGGGTGCAGTGAACACCTTTGATTCTTAAATGGGCGTGGCTTATCGCAGCCTTGCAGTAATATGGGATGGGGCTGAAATATCAGAAATGGGTTAAACTACTGTATCACCATTGGCTAGAGTTAAGACGGGTGCGGTAATCTCAGAAAGATAGCAACTGGGCAGAGGCACTAGACAGGGATGCCCCTGGTCCCCGATGCTATATATTCTCGCACTAGAACCCCTAGCTATATACGTAAGACAACAGTATGGAGAGGTGGGGATTTTCACTAAAGGAGGGCCACATCTTCTATCATTGTATGCAGACGATATGTTGCTGTATTTGAGCTACCCAGAGGAAAACCTTCAATACATCCTCGATTTGCGTTGCTCTCGGCATTGCAGTTAACCCTAAAAAGTCATGCCTATTCCCCTGGGGAGATATAAAGGGATTGTGCAAATTACCTGGGAGACCGATACCTTCAGAAACCTGGGAATAGATATCTACCATGCTGTTGAGAATGAGCACAAATATAATACAGAAAAAGCAGTGACGAACATTGAGAATAGCATGAGATTTTGGGCTAAGCTCCGACTGGCTATGATAGGAAGGGTGGCGTTGTTGAAAATGGTGGTGTTGCCTAGGTTGATACATTTTTTCGGCAACATACCATACTTGATACCTAAGCGGTTCTTCATCAAACTCCGGAGCATATGCAGAGGTTTTATCTCGCACAACACTAGAAACAGAATAGCCCTATGGAAACTACAGAATGCATACAATAAAGGTGGCATTAAACTTCCTAACTTTGAGATCTACCACTGGGCCAGCCAGTTGCAATATGTGGCCAAGTGGCTATCGGAAGACTCAACAGCTGAGTCCAGGCTGCTGCGATCAGACTGTGCTCCATTTTTTTTTTTTAAAGAATGTATATGGTTGCCCAAAGCTGAACTAAAGGGGGGCCCGCGAATACTGGCATTGGGATGGCAAATGTGGCGGAAGGCTTGCCAGGCTATGGCGGGCCTGACCCTATGCTTCCCGCAATTGCTCCTTGTAGCACTGACCGATGGGGATGCACAATTGAGGCAGATGATATGCAGATATTGGGAACCGGTGGGTATTGCAACACTGGAAGATGTATGGCAAGACAGGAACATACTGGAATTTAATGTACTGGTAGAGGATACAGGCCTACACTTGCGGCAACATATCACATATATTAGACTAGTACGTCAGGCCAGGAGAACATGGTCCGATATAGGGCTAGAAGATCAACCAGATAGAGTGATAGATAGAATATATGATATTGCAGAGGGAGGGCATGAGGTCTCCCGGATCTACGAATGGCTGATGACTAAAGTGGGGAAGGAAGTGTTCCAGCTGAGACGAGAATGGGAAGAGGAAGTGGGAGAATGTATGAATGTTGGGCAGTGAAAGAGGGTTCAAAAGGTACCATAAAAAGGTGTCCAGAAATGCAAGCCTGCAACAGATCCAGCTATATGTGACTCAAGAGCTTATATGACCCCCCCAAAGGATAGCCCAATTTAAGAATGCAAGAATACAAAAACGCCCTAAGTGCGGAGAAGTGAATGCCGGCATGACACATGTTCTGGGCGTACCCAGACATCGGGGAGTTCTGGAAAGAAGTGGCCTGCCGCCTGGCGGAGAAAGGCATCACGCTAATGGTGGAATCGGTGTGGGCATGCATATTGGGGGTGTTCCCTAGACCACGTAAGCTAAAGCATGTGAGTAAACTTAAAGAACTGGCTTACATACTAGCCAAGCGCAGAATTGCTATGGGCTGGAAAACATATAACAGACCCAAGATAGAGGTCATTGGAATGACCTTAAGAAGTGGGCAGAAACTGAAACGGCAGTATGGACCGAGGCAGTTAATAGAGGAGTAGAGGAAGAGGCAGATACACTGACAGCCTGGAGGCACTTAGTGGCCACATTGTCGGGGTCTACCCAGGAAAGTCCAAGTGGGAATGACACCTCCCGTGACAGAGGATGGGGCAGACAGCGAAGAGAAATAGGAATGGGGGGCTTTTGGCGGTAATGGTTTAAATACGACAAGCTATGTAAAATGTATAACATACTGCTAAGCATGTTATGTGAATAACTGATTGTTGTAAAAGTTAATAAAAATTGTTTAAATAAAATTTAAAAAAAGATTTAACATTACCTGTTATGAATACGTTGGTGGATGGACTGGCATACTGAGAGAAAGATGAGTATGTAGAATTTGCAAACAGGAGGTTGAAACGATAAGACATCTACTGACGGATTGTGATAAGTTGACCGAGATGTATTATAAAGGATACAATGACTTGGTTCATGATTTTAGGTCGGTAGCCGCTGATCAATTCTGGTCTAGGATATACTCAGCAGAGCTGCTGATTTATATCAGTGCAGTTTACTATATATGGTTAGAAATTACAAGAATGATAGAGGCATTGCCGAATAGTACAAAAGGCTTTATAGGACAGGTCTAGTAAGACGTGTATATACTTGAGTAGGACAAGGATGACTTTTAGCCCGCCGTGAGGCCTCTCGTAGTGTACATATATAGATAATTTTCCTTTATTGTAAAGTAAATTGGTTGCATAAGCTTAAGTGCAAGGAACTTCTTCTTTTAAGTGTGATGGTGGCTAGATGGAAATAGAAGGGGTATTAATATTATTTTTTTATATTTTAATGCTTTATATACCTGGATAAAATAACTGGAATATGCTGCTAAACTGATTATGAATTACGAATGAGTTAAGAATTTTGATCTATGTCAAAAGAAATGTCTCAATTATATGAAATGTAAATTGTTAGGTTATGTTTGAATAAGTGTATATGGTTTTTTATTAACTAAAAAACACTAAATAAATATTTTAAAAAATAAAAAAATATCACGGGACCTGGATCTAGGAAATTTCAGAAGCTGAACACTTCCCCGGCTGGCACATCCTGAACACACTTTATGATGAGGCCAGTGTGTCACTGGTAGTCTTTGATATGGCCGAGTCTATTTTCGTGACTTCTAGGGAGGTAGGGGGGGGGGAAGACATTGAATGTTATTGAAGCCTTCAAATTTGTTAACTATGGTTGGGGCATGTAGGAAATGCGGTTTGTTGTTAGGGTGTTGGTTGAAGTGGGGGGTAAGGGTGGGGGCATTGGAGAATGAGGTGACTGGGGTGGGGCCTAGGCTTCAGGCTTGTTTGGTGGTTTAGCACTCGCCTAGTGGGAGAAACTCGGAGGGGCTGGGTGCCGTGGCGAGGGGGAAGGGGACAAAAGTGAAGGGGGGCACGGGGGAAAATGGGGTCTTAGGACTACATTTGTGTTTCTGGCAATGTTCACCTACAGACGTTTGTATTGTATTTATGTATATAGCTCACCGAGCCCTGAGGCAACTGGGCACATTTCTTAGGTATATATATAGGCATCATTATATTTACAAATACAGGCATAGTAAATCACATCATTTGCAAGCCTAGATAGGCATAGGACACAGCAGTAAGTATATAGAGTATAGGTAGCAAGTGAATAGAATCTTTATAGCTAAGCAGTGTTTGTAAGTTGGAGATGAGGAGGATTAGTTTTCTTTCAGGTAGAGCCAGGATTTGGCCATATGTCGGAATTTGTGGAAGGAGTGTTCTAACCTGATGTTGGGAGGTAGTACATTCCAAGTTTTGGCTGCTAGGACTGGGGAGCTTTTGCCTCCTGCTTTTTGCAGTTTGAATTTTGGTATGATGAGAGTTGGAATTGGAGGATCTTGTTTGTCTTAATGACGGTTGGAGTTTGAATTTGTCGCAGAGGTATTTAGGTGCTTGATCATGTATACATTTAGGTAGGAGGGAAAAAGTTTTGAGTTTGATTCTTTGGTTGATTGAGAGTCAGTGAACTCTACGTCTCAGCTCTGAGATAAGAGGTTTTCTGGGGAAGTTGGTGGCTGCTCTTAGGACGTTGTTTTGGTAGACCTGTAATTTATTTAGATTGTGCTTACTTGTACCCAGGTACAGCGCATTGCAATACTTTAGTTTGGTTAGCATTAGCGCCCTAGCCAGGGTGATGCAGTTTGCAGTTGTCAAGAAAGGTCTACATGCGTTGATGAGCTTACATGTATAAGCAGTTTTAGAGGCAGTAGCATTGATTTGTTTGCCAAGTGAGATGGAGGAGTCTATGTACATGCCTAGAGTTTTGACGTATTTCGATACTTTGATATTGTTGCCGTCAATATTGAAGGTGTCAATTTTTTTAAGTTTGCTGAGTCTTGCTTAGGTACCCACAAGGAGAAGCTCAGTCTTGTCATCGTTGAGGCAGAGTCTGTGTTGTGCCATCCAGGCTTGGATGATAAGATAGATGTCGTTGTGTGTCTGTGTCGGGGTTGCCTGTTATGTGTATGAGGATTTGCGTGTCGTCAGCGTAGTTAGTGTAAAATATGCCCAGTTGGTCAAGTTCGTCAAAAGGGGTTTTGTGAATATGTTGTAGAGTGTAGGGGAGACACAGGAGCCTTGTGGGACTCCGCAAGTGACAGACGAAGGGGGTACAGAGGCAGAGGGTGTGAACACACTGGTTGTTCTATTGTTTAGAAATGACTGGATCCAGGTGATTGCTTCATTGGAAAAGTGGGCTGCTGAGGAGAAATGATTACAGAGGGTTTTATGGTTGACCAAGTCAACATCGAACTGTTTGGGGGTTTATTCCGATGAGGATAGTCATTTTGGGGGCAAGACTCCGGTATGGCAGACTCGGTGGGGGGGGGGGGAATAGGCGAGACAATTTGAGGGTTTGTAGATTGAATGTAAAAAGGCTCAACTTCCCTGCCAAGAAGTCTTTTGGTTGCGAGTGAATTTAAAGGGTCCAAGATTGAAGTCCTATTTCTTCAGGAGACCAAGTATTTGAGGGGTGAGGAACGTAGGATGTCTAGTTGTCTGGTTGGGGCGAATTTATGGGCTCTGGTATAACATGAAAATCTGATGTCGCGGTTCTGATCTGGGGAGGACTCAGGATGGAAGTTACTAAAGTGTGGTCTGACTTGGAGGGAAGTCTGTGTTGGTTTCAGGTTTGATAAAACAAAACAAAAAAATCAGGTTCAAATTTGCCATGATCTATACCCTGAATCAGGGTAAAAGGAAGTTCTTACAGATAACCCCAGAGAAGGTAACGAATGAGGGTCTGGGACACCTCATAGTTGGTGGAGACTTTAATGTGTGGATGGACGTCAGCTTGGACAGGCAGTCCAAACACTCTGGGGAACAGGGACCCCGGAATCAGGAGGGCAGGGTACTGGGGATGGCAATGGAGCTTTATGGGCTGCGAGACATATGGTGACACATCCACCCACGGCACAGGGGGTTCACCTACTATTCCACCCCACATGGAACCTTAACAAGGATCGATTATCTCTAAATTTCAAGGGATTTATGGGACTTGGCAATGGGACCGACAATTCACCCAATTAGCTGGTCAGACCATGACATGGTGTCAGACATTGGATGGGGTGGTATGTGCCCTAGGAACTCTAAACGTAGGTGTAAGGAGTCTTTGTGGAAAGACCCAGTGTTCAAATAAGAAATGGAGAGGGCCATCACAGAATTGTATGACATTAATGACACAGGGAAAGTGTGAAAGGGAACCGTATGGGATGCGGCGAAGGCCAAGTGGAGAGGCAGGTTGATTAAGGAGGGGGTAAAGAGAGAGAGCGTACCCTTATTGAGAAAGGATTGACGAATAAAATGTGTGCGTTGAAGAGGCTTGCACAGTTGTCAACTAATGGCAGGGAGGACCACATTACTGAAGCAAGGGGGGCTAGGAATTGAGACTGCTGGAAGAGGGAAAGATAGCCCGTAACTTACAATTTCTGAAACTGAAATTTTACAAAAAAGGAGATAAGGCAGACGCTCTTCTGGCTGCAAGACTGAGGGGACAGCATGCAGAAATATGGGTCGTGGAGATAGAGGGAAGGGAAGAGACAACAGAGGTATCAGCAGAAGGGATTAGGAGGCATTTGCCTCATTCTATGAGGGTTTGTACAGATAAGAAGGAGCTCGCTTATTAGGAGGAAATTAGGAACTATTTCACTGAGTCCCACTTCCCACTGCCCACCAAGGAGGAATCTTATCTTAGATGCCCCAATTACCGGAGATGAAATTAAGACTGGCGTAGGGCGCCTTCGGCTTGGGAAAGCACCAGGGGAAGACAGTTTCACCTCAGGATTCTATAAATCCTTTCTACCGGTGCTGCTCCACTTCATGACAATGTTGTTCAACAATATCATGGTCTCGGGGAAAGCCCCAGATTCATCTGTCCAGGCCCTCATTACTGTAATACCAAAGGTGGATACGGACCCCAGTCATGTGGCTCTTACTACCCAATTTCTCTTCTAAACATCAATGTGAAGATGTATGCTAGAGTTTTGGCTGCCCAGGTTGAGGTACACTTGCAGAGACTGGTTCACCCGGACCAGGTGGGGTTTGTCAAAGGGCGACAGGGGGGCAGATGCCATGAGGAGTACACTGCATTTCATTAATGAGGCACAGGGTTTGCAGGGCGTCCCCACTCTCCTTTCTGGTGATTGTCACGCTCACCTGGTCTCCACGGGGGCGTAGCATGTAGCCGTACGAATGATGTCTGCACTGGCGTAGCTCTGGTAGTATGATGATGTCCTCTCCCCTGTTATCACCCCAGGAGGCGTTTGTCTGCAATGTTGAAACAAGATATGGGGGGCTGGATTGGTCCCACCTCCTTCAACCTCCTGATGTCCAACTCCTCTTCTGGCTCACCTTTGAGTTTTGTGAGGTTGGCTCTCTGTCCTGCTTGACTTTCAGCAGGGGCGCAATAAGCCCAGTCTTTCCTCGGACACAGTTACTTCACTGGTCCAGAGTGGATGTTGCTGTGTCTGGAATATCTGGATTAAGCAGGTAAGTCACTATGCCAATGGATGCTTGGTATAGGTGCTCAATGTCTTTATTTCCCAAGGTTTAAACATGTTTTGTCTTTCTTGCAGGTGCGGATTCGTACGGAGGTTTGGATGAAGATTTGACTCTCCTAGGATGCTGGGCAGGTTATCTCCAGGTGCGTATTAGCGCGGGTGAGTGGCGCTGGATGGCTGAATAATTGTTTGTTTTTTGTTGTGCGCGACTAACCTGCTGTTTTCTGTTCTTTCTATGCAGGCGCGGCCCCAGGATGATGGATGGAAGAACCGCTCCAACGTATTCCGGAGGAATGCAGATGCGCGGGTGAGTATTGGAGGCCTGTGCGGTTGCCCTCTTCCCTACAAGGATGGCGATCCGAAGATCAGCTGAAGGTGAGACCGGTGGATGAGAATTGCAGGTAAGGCATTTGTCGCTGTAATAACACCTGTTCTTCTCTCTTTCTTCTTTCAGGCACCGATGGATGGAAATCTCAGAACGGGCGTGGCTGTAGAAGCTCGAGGACAGAGCAGACACGGTGAGCGTTACGCTACAGGAGTGCAAAGTAATGCAAAGCGTGTTCTGCCTGCAGGGTGTGGCTTAAATAGCCTTGCAAGTAGTTCCAGGCAAATAGTCCCTTTACCACACCCTGCCTTTCAGGTAAAGTAGTCCCTCGGTCACGCCCTGGATATGCAGAAAGGCTCAGCCTCATTAGGCTGAGTAAGTAGTCCATACGGTTCAAACTATCTTATAGAGTCCAGGAGGTTCTGGGACGCTCCTTTCGGGCTTGATAAGTCCTATTGGGTGTCAATGAATGGGGTGAGCCCATCAGTTCCAGGGGTTTTGGAGCACGCACCATGACAGTGATGCAGAAAAAGCTTTTGATAGGGTGTAGTGGGACTTTCTGGAGGCTGTCCTCACCAAGTTTGGGTTGGGTAGGGGACTCATAAGGGGTATAATGGCAATCTAGTCCTCCCTGCGGGCATGTAAGGCGGTGAATGGAGGATATTTCCGCTGGTTTGATTGGGACAGAGGGACGAGGCAAGGTT
Source organism: Ambystoma mexicanum (assembly GCF_040938575.1). NCBI lineage: Eukaryota > Metazoa > Chordata > Amphibia > Caudata > Ambystomatidae > Ambystoma > Ambystoma mexicanum. Next base: position 103,798,436 of record NC_090928.1, read on the forward strand.
GCTCTCTTTGTGCTCTCATTAGAACCCCTGTCCCATACGTTGAGAGGATTGTAGAGTTGAAGGATTTGGGGTGGGAGTGCAGGTATACAAAATGGGACTGTATGCGGACGATATGCTCCATGTGGTAAACCCACTGAACTCTGTGCCTGCTGTGGTTAGTTTGATTGAACAATATGGGCACATGGCAGGGTTCAAATATAATATGGGCAAATCGGTCGTGTTCTCCTTAGACAAATAAAGATGACGACATGGGGCGCTTCTCTACCATGGCCATGAAAGTCAACGGAACATTATGCTATTTGGGTATTAATTTGTCACAAGTGCGCTTAAGGGACTATATTAAGCCAATTTTCCCCCCCTGATGACGGATCTGGAGACAGACCTAAAAAAACTGAATAGGTTGACAATCTCTTGGATGGGGCGGCTGAATGTACTTAAAATGGTGGTTCTCCCCCCGATTTTGTACTTGTTCCAGATGCTGCCCATTCAGATTCCCAAGCTTTACTTCAAAGTTACCAAAGGATCTCTTCTAGGATTTCTGTTGCAGGGGAGGAAACCTAGAGTGTCTAGTGACGCTCTGAGTCTTCCTGAGGAAACCGGGAGTCATGATTCCCAACTAGTTCCCTGATTAAGCCCATGTTTCCGTAGGTTATTATTGCTCTGTCATTTGAGAGAAGGTATTGTTCCCACTCAGATCCATATAGTAAGTCATGGGGAAATTGGTATTCCAAAATGGCCGCCTAGTGGTGTCAACCAGGAACTAATCTGCAGGTCTAGTCTTTTGCGACCTCTGTTACAAGTACTCATTTCCTGAGGAGACTCGCGCTTCGCGTTGTTGACTGCATTGCAGTACGGACGCTCACCGCGGTCTCCGTAGAATTCCAGTCAGAGTTTCCCTGCCTTCCCAATTTTCAGCCAGAATGTATTCGTCTTGTCCCATAGTCTCCTCCTCTGCTCACAGCCAGTAGTTTCCGTTATTATTTTGTTGTCCTCTAGTTGCCGTGTCCATAGTTCTAGTCCAGAGTGTTCCTTTCAGAGTTTCGTGAGGAGTATACCTTACATACACGAAAGTACCTGTTTTCAAGGTTTTCCGTGGGTTAACAGTGTTTGTTGTTTTTCGTTGCGAGTGTTTTAGCAACGGATTAGTTACTGTGCATTTCGTATATTGTGTTTATGCTGTATGCGCATTGTTCCGCGCACCAATGTTAGAAACTCATTAGCTGTGCTAGGTTGCTGTCACACTGTCTGTAAATTTTGCCAAGCTGTGTAGGTTAGTGCTCCACGCTCTTGAAACTTCATTATCAGTGGTAGCGTTGCCATTACCTTTTTTCCCTCAGCTGCTTGCTTCAACATTCATTTATTTCGCGTGACTCGCTCTAGTGCAGAAAAGGTTTTACATCTCATTCCGCATTACACGCAGCTGGTAGTTGTTTAGTTAGTTCCCTTTTGAACAGCGCTGCACCACTTATACGGAACAGAGTGTCATCTGAAATTCCGTTATTGATCTCCAGTTTGAATGTATTGAGGCTTACACAGTTCGTTTCCTATTTTAGGCACCTTCATAGTTTATGTGCTTTCTTTCATAGCTAACACTCATATTGGTCATGACTTAATAGGAATTATTTTCTCCTTGCCACTTAGTTGCCTTTTTTCCATTATATAAGAATTCTTAATGCATCCAGACTACACCGTTTCTTCAGGACATGCGCCCCTGTATGAATGCATGATGGAGGGCTCACTAAAAAAGAACCTTAGGTGAGCTTTTCCTGTTGTTGGTTATCTATTCCTTTTCAGTACTGGAGAGTTTATTCAGAATAGGGAAGGAACATTATAAAGGAGTGTTGTTTTCTTGTCATCCTTTCTACAGGGTTAGTGATTCACTGAAGTTCAAGGAAGTTCTTCTGGCGTTCCCGCAGATTGACAGGTGAGCGTTACAGCGGGGGAGTGGGACTCCAACATATGTTTGGATTATAAGGCTGTGCAGCTTAGGTTTCCGATTCCTCCCCTTAGAATGCAGCAAGACCTACAGTGGGTGGGAATGGACAACCACCACCAACGGCCGGCTACGGTAGGAGAGTGGCTGTGGGTGCCTATAGCAAAGTTACTCCATAGGTTACGAGAGCACCCCATCCTGGGACCCATCTGGAATATCTGGCGGTAAGGAGAAGAGTTGGGTGGGATTACATCCTGGCCCTCACCTCTGGGAAATCTCCGGGTGCCCGGGGTTCGGGACAAAATCCCAAATCAGGGCAGGTTCCAAGCTTGGTATGAGGCAGGTCTAGAAAGAATCTGAAAAATGTGGAGGGGTGGGAGGTTCATCACAATACTGGAGCTGGTAGAGGCCCTGGGGGTAGGAACACTCTGTCTTTTTGTATTTACAGTTGAAGGGGGTATAACGAGGGAATCATGGAGCGAGAAGATACAGAGGGAGCTCACGCCCTTTGCTGAAATCTTAGCTATCGCGTCAGAGTCCAGGGGATTGATTGGCGCATTGTATAGGGCCCTGGTTGAGACAAAAAAGGGGGTCCTCAGACAGGCGAAGGCTGAAATGGGAAGGAGACCTGTGGTTTGACCTAGATTCACAAACATGGCAAAGGATGTGTTGTGGTGCTTTTCAGACATCAATCTCCTGCCAGTATAAACTACATGCCATTAAAGTACTACATAGATGGCAATATAATCCGGTCAGGCTTACAAGAATGTATCAGGAATCTTGCCTGATTGCTACAGGTGTACCTAATACTGTTAGGGCGTGCCCATTGGTTTCTCACGTGGTTAGAAAAGCAACCCAAGTCCATCCCTGACGGACACTGCTAATGACTTCACATAACATTGCAGATGACATACACCTACCCACAGTTCCTACAGGATATGAGGACAAAACATTCCAACCCCACAATGCTTTATGTTGAGTTTTAATTTCTTTTAAGGGTAACTTCAAACAGAGTCCAAACGGATGGTCAACATCTTGAGTAGTATTGATGGAGGGCGAGTTATGGTTGCTTTGCTAAAAAACACAAATTACAATTGTTTTAATAGGGTCAAATTACCAAAGTCAACCTCTGTGTTTCACTTCTTAGTAGGTAATGGAAAGCAGCATTTCAATCTATACAGGAATCATGGTGGCGGGTATCAAAATATACAAAGCATGCCAGGAATAATTCAAACAGGGTACTGTACTATCAGCTACAAATACAATAGTAAATAGTACCCTTCTCATATTTTCTTGCCTCAGTACACAGGTTTATTTGAAGTATTAATGTTTGGTAACCTCTTGCTATGCAATAGGACCATAAAAGGAAAAAAAAAATAAAACCTTCAATAACTGGTATTCTTCAGATGGCCATTTACCACGTATTGCTCACCTGTAGAAACGTTTCACCAAGTTGCATAAAAATTAAATAATCGTTACTCTGTTACAGTTGATCTTCAGAATTGCCATGTTGTATAGTACCATGTTTTTCAAATGCTGTACTATTTATATAGATTCCTGTTGGTAGGTGGGATTGCTGTGGGTTTTGTTATAATTCCTATAGAATGCCCCAGTGGAGTATTTGTAGCACCCACTTTCCAAAATGATGCTTTCTGAGTGACTGGTCTTGGTACATCACTATTCTACATCCCACAGGGAATGTGGAATACACATAGTGCAAAGTATTCAACTCTGCTTTGGCTGGGAAGTCTTCACATGCCCCTATTCTTGGTCTGTGGGTAGAATATGAGTGAAACCAGAGGGTATCCTCATTCCTGATCCTCTTCTCAGGTGGCCAGGGAAAGGCCAACGCTTTTGGATCCTGACCCTGGGGGGTGAAGAAGCGAGGTAGGATCGCTTGGGGGGAGGGTCCTTGGGGATTGGGAGTGGGGTACCCACATGCGAGACATGGTATCCCCCTTTTTCCTATTGAAAATCAACTTTTATAGGCTACTGTACTACATCTCCCCTCATTTTCCCACATTTTTTCTATGACTGTACTGGGACGAGGAAGATGCCTACAGAGTACTGTAAAGGTCATGTATGTCCCGCCAACTACAGTCAGCCAAGTCTAATTGAGAGTCCACACCTGCAACCTGCCAAGTGGGTGCAGGTGTATAAAAGGAGAGGAAAACGGCAGCAGAGGGACGACCAACAGGGAGGCCTGTGTGGGAGAGACCAGCAGGGGACCCTCATCCTGAGGAGGCAGCCGTGGTGGGACCCGAGAGAAACCCACGACGCCGGCAGACGACCCAGAAGACCTGTGGTACCCAGGGCGAGTTGGGCTGCTCGAAGCCTACAGATGTGGGAGCCTCTGTAGTCGGGAAAGAGCACCTGGAGCTGCGAACCAAGGAGAAAGAAGAAAGGATGCCACCAGCATGCGCAAAGGCGAAGCAGAGCTGCCGGCGAGTGCAGAGAAGCACCCAAAGTGTGAGCGGGGTTTGCAGTGACTGGAAAGCCAGCCGGCGAAGCAGAAGTGGAGCAAAGTAGCTGCCGGAGAGGAACACGGAGGACCGGTGAGTGCTGAGGAATGTCGCTCGAAGCCAGTGGGCTCTAGAGGATACGTATGAATAAAAAAGTGCTGTATGAAGCAATATATAATGTTGCATGAAATGACACATACAGATTGAAAAACCCAAAACCACAGCCTGAATAGGAATTAAGTGTAAAAGTTAAATCACGCCTTGAAGCACTTGTGCATAGGCGCGTTATAAATGCCATATCATATCAAAGCACGCATATTTGAAAACCGACCTGAATGAGAACTTTGGGGACAAAGCTACGAGCTGATGAAAGTTAAAGTGAAAGTGCCCATTTTGAAAGTAACAGACGAAATAAGAGTGCAAGTGTGAAAGAGCATGACAGAAAGGTGGGAAATGAATAAGACAACCACGTGAAGTTTGTGAATTAATACAGTGCGGCAAGGCCACAGACTGGCATAGGATATGTGACACATTGTGGCAAAGCCAAGAGGCTAATCAGGAGAAGCCAAGAGTGTGAACCTGCACATAAGGCCAAGAGGCCTATAACGAGAAACTAAATTAAGGTGAATTTGTACACAATGGCAAATAAAGAAGAACCTGTGTGGGCTGAAGAGTCTAGGGTTCCTGGTTGCGTGACCTGCGATGGGTGGACTTTGTGGTCTGAAAACTGCACCAAGACCAGGGAACCTTGATTTGTGAAAGCCAAAGACATTGTGAAACAAACTAAGAAGGAGCACGGGAAGTGAACTGTTAATGCAATCCAGAAGGAGAGTGTCAAGTTAACCTTGAGTTGTGTTGAATATTGAAAGACTGAAACAAGTATAAGTTGCTGTGTTGAAGTCTTAGGGAAGGGAACTCTCCGACATGATGAACTGCAAATGCTGTCTTGAGGGCGGACCCTCAAGACCCTTGTCTTTTGAACTGTGTTAACCTGAACTTGAGGACGGGAACCTCAAGGATTTGTGGAACTTTCTTGAACTTGAGAAAGCGGAGCGGAAGAGTAAGATGGGATTTGGAAGAAGCTCCAAACGTTGTGTTGATTACCATTCATTTTATTAGCGACATTCCTACACATTGTTTAGCTTTAGTTGTGAGGGTAAGGATAGGTTTCAGAAACAGACAGACTTGTTGAACATTCGAGACTTTCCTTAATTTCGTTCAGGTAGGAACATCCCACCTTAGAATAGGGCAAGACAGGCCTTCAACCATCCCGACATTTGATTTAATAAACCATTTAATTTTGAACTTTGAATCTGTTGTCTGTGTCTTGTTGGCAGATTTGCTACTCCTGTGAAGTTCATGTGCCTGTTTAGGGCAGTCGGCACTGCTTCTGCTAGAACATATTTTAATATTTCTAGCTTTGTGTATTTGACCTTTGAAGAATCGAAAGGAAAAGATATTCTTTGTCACACAAACTGACTCCATGGTTTTTGCCAAACGCATCAGTGCTTCATTCAACAGAATATCCACATCCACTTATGCCCCGAAGAGATCAATAAAGTTAAACAGATTAAAAACTCAAAATTACACATTACAATGACAAACCAAGAATTTTACACAGGTTTACCTCAACACCAGTCTGTTAAACATGGGGTCAATACACCAAAGAGCGTAATTTCCTGGCCGAAAAGGGAAAACATATCGACAGCTTTTCACACATTTTGCAGTCATACCAGACAGGAACATACACTAGAGTTTTATGCCAAAATAATTAGAGATGTTAGTCATTATCTATATATCATGACTTCCTGCATCATTTCTTGTCGTGGGTGTGGAGGGCCAGCAAACTAACTAAACAACTTTTGGCGCAGCAGAAGACGCTACACAGTCTGCTTTGGGCTTACTCTAAACTAAACTTCCAGAGGATGGTGTCTGTGGCTCCATAAACTTCATGCGTGGTTTGTGCCCCATTATGTTAAAGAGGAAATATGCTCTACACCTTACTTAAATTGCTGTGCTGGTGTCTGTATTAGGGCCATCAAAAGCCATCTGGCTGAGATATTTTAGAATATGTATTTAATGGCAAATGAAATCCTCCAACCAATAGAGTTCCATCGGCAAAGCATTCATCAAATTGTTGCATTTCACCTGCCCTTTTCCCTCATGACCTCAATTACATACATCTATCTTTTGGACCACCACAGTAAAAAGCAATGCATTAGCATACTTCCTCAGGCCTGGGTGCATGGAGTCTATCTTGCATTTCTCTTACAAAACACACATCCTGTCAACAGGTCTCGGCCTCATGGTGGGACCGACTCTGAGCCAACAACATCCCTCTTTTTCATATCAGGTCTAATCTGGTAATAGGCAATCTATTTTTTTCTATAACACCACACACCCAAAGGCCTCAGATCGCTGACAAGACAAACAGAAAACAATACATGTGGTCTAGGTTGTTAGGACCACACTGCCTTACACTTTGCCTTTATCAAAGAGCAAAGTCTTCATAACTTTCTTAAAAAGAGCCAAGGATGGTATTGTCCTCAATGAAAGAGGCAATGTATCCCACAACATGGGAGCCCAGACATCAAAACTGGTGCCTCCAAGCTTTTTTAGATGGAAATGTAAACAAACCAGAAGTGCACCCTTATTGGACTGCAAAGTTCATTTTATGGTTGCCATTTTGATGCAAGAGCTAATATACAAAGGGGCATCACCAAACAAACATTTCTGAACAAGGTGATTCGCTTTATACCGCACTGTCTGCTCCACAGTGAGCCAGTGAAGCTTCCGATGGCCTCCGACACTGCTCCATTTGGAATTGTTTGCAATTTCTTCATATTAGATTGTGAAGTGGCAACTAAGAGACGATTACAATAATCAAGTTTTGCGTTAATAGTGGCAGATATCACTACCGCCCCATTCTGTTCAGATAGATATGGAATAATCTGCCACAACAATCTAGTCATTTATGAGCATGATGAGCTCAAATGCGCCACAAGCTTATTTGATGTTAGTTGAGAGTCTAAATAGACTCCCAACACTTTGACATGCTGGGCATCGAAAATTGGCTGTATTGAGAGTCAATTTTCTTTAGACTTGCACTGGTTCCAATAATCAGCAAATCCGTCTTCCCATTGTTTAAGGATAGGGAGTTTAACGCCATCCATGATTGGATCATCAGAAAAACTTGATTGACCCTTTCCACATCCTTAGAATAAACCCCAGAGAGTTCAAGGAGAATCTGGAAGGCATCCACATAATTAGCAAACTGCACAACCAGGCTGTTCAATAGGTCACATAAGGAACGAATATAAACATTAAATAATAAATGGCAAAGGCAGGATCCTTGTGGCACCCCAAAGATCAGACGCGCAGAGGAGGATTGATCATTGTTAATGACATTCGGTTGACTAGACCCAAGAAAAGATCTAAGCCACTTGGCAGGATTATCTGAGCATTTCCCTATTGTAACCAGTGTATCAATCAACAACTCACTGTCGACTAAATCGAAAGCCGCCGAAAAGTTGAGCACCAAAAGTAGTACAATCTGGCCTTTGTCAACAATTTTGACTTTAAAACCAACAGCGCCGTTTCCGTACTGTGTTTTGAGAGAAAACCTGATCCAAGTATATGTATATGGTGTTACTGAATAAATTCATAATATTGACGATAAGCAATTTTGTCAAAAATCTTCAACATAAATGGCACATTGGTTATAGGACGAAAACTTGCGGCTACAGTTGGGTCCAAATTATCTTTTTTTAAAAGGGGAGACATCCAAGCTGCCAACAGACATTTCGGAACCTGAGTTTCAGAAAAGGGCATGTTGATTAATTTTGTCACCCATGGTAGCAACGGGAGAACACAATCTTTAAACAGAGCAGGGGAAACATCACCTTTACAGGAGACCAGTTTCATAGCTTGTACAATATTTTGAACCTCTGTTTCCGATAATTCCTTAAAAGAGGAAAGTACTATAGATTCCGGCGATTTCCCTGTAACAACCTGGGATTGGGGTTCCGCCACTTGTACCCCCCCAGAAGCCTAACACACTTGGCAATTAAAAATTTGTCCTGAAAACTGGTCCTGGATATTCTGACACCAACTATCACCAACCACAAAGCTAGGTTTGGTGGTTTTTCCTTCCAGGCTCATGGCGAACCACAAACATGTACATCCTACTACACCAAGAAGCCATTCTGCCACAGTTCCTAACAAGGTAAGAGGAGCAGGTACTCCAAAAAGAAGTATCAAATGCCCAAACAGCATAACTCGAAGGCACAGACGTAAGACTTAAAGAGGTGATAAACAATCTGATGTGACAAGGTCAGTACCCTAACCTTGACACAAAGGGATAGGAACCCCTCTCATTCTGGGGCCAAAGTCCTATCAGTGAGGAATCCAGCATCAGCCCTAACCCATAGGGGGAGGGTGGCATTTGGGAGGGCACAAATTCCATCCACTCCTGATGTGCCAGTACGTTTATGGGCAGAACCACATTGCATCCCACCATGCCTAGGAAGACAAATGCAGGCCCAGTGTACTCTTCATTTGTAAGGGTGTGGAAGGAGAGGACTCACACACAGGTGGCATTCTCTTGGATATAAACATGTTTCCTTGTTCTGGCACCAGCACAGACGTATAACTGAGCCAACCGTGCTGTGCGACTGTCAGTGTGAATTTCTCCTACATGAATGATTAAAGTATGATTGAAATGGCTGAGAACTCCTCCATAACAGTGTTGGATGACTTCTAGGGGAGGGGTTCCAGAGAGGGCTTTGATATGCTTATGACCGCTTCATTGTCTCCTATTCAGTTGGATCCATTCACAGATATGGACGTGTGCCCTGGGACACAGACTGCCTTAACAGAGCTGATCTCCGGTATTAGTGTGAACTGTCCTGCTTGCTCCAAAAGACAGAATAGTGCTCAGTTTCATCATACCCTTCAGGATGTGGACGAGAGAATTAGGCTAACGTCCCCTTCCATCTCAGCACTAAATACTGTTCTTAGTGCCTTCGTTGCAATATACAATATTAGGGATAGGGTGCGGGGACGCACACTCATTTTAAGTAGAATTAATGTGAAAATAGATTAATTGGAGCAAACCCTTTTTAACCCACTCTCAAAGTGCCGGCTCTTAATGGAGGTGATGGTGCCCCCAATACGGACGCCCTCTATCAGGGTTTTTGTGTTCCGGAAAATGGTGAGACGATGTCCAAAGCTCCACCAATAAAATGCCCATGTTGGCTTATAAGGTTTAAGGGGGTATTAGAGAGTCACAGCTGTTAATTCCATAAACATCCAGGATGGCGGTCTGACTGAAGATCAATTGTTAGTTCCCTCGGGTTCGCAGTGTGTCCAGAATCATGTGGAAGGTAGTCTAAAACAAATACAGGCTCTTCTGCAAATCAGTACTTCTTAAGAAGGTTGAATTATCTATCTTAGACAAGTACATGGACGTGTTGGGAACTAGTGTACCCTGTATAGGGTAGGTGGATGCGGAAGGTTGTGGTATAGTCTGAACATACCACATTATCCCCAGATAGTCGTCCCTAGTCACATAGGAGGGATCCCTCTCCATGAGATCCACCCTCTGAGTACCAGCTCCAGGGGGACTATTGGGTAGCGACCTCACCTCCCTAAACACATGAGAAGGGGTCCCCCTAGGGGAGAAGGGCCGACATCGAAGGATTCGTCAAACAATCCAGAAAAACACAGATCCAGGATAAGAGCACCAAAAAGACATAGGACTAACAGTGCCCCACGCAAAGCTCTATGAAAACTCTGGCGAGCAAGCTAGCGGGATGAGAACCAGAGGTCCCATTCACACAGCAAAGGTCCTATGCGACAGGCGTACAGGTAGCACCGCATGCTGAGAGAGATGAGGAGGAGGAGCCGGAGCTCTGACGCAGCTGCTCCCAACGCCAACCCTACCAAGCCAGCCCCAGCCTGCCCAGTCAGGAAACTGGTGCATCTCCATCTAAATCACATGGGACAAAAGACCAAATCTCACAAAGACTGGGGTTATCTCAGGGGGCCACTAGACCAGACAGCCCTAACATGAACTTGATGAATGCACTGTCATTGTTATTCTGTGATGGCTCAGTGTGCAGAACAGTAGGTGTCTTATGGCACTAAATGAAAACATTGTTGTATGGAACCCCTCCTGGGCGGGGAAGTCAAAGCCAGATTGACCACGAGGAGGTTAAAAGAGACCCAAGCAAACAGGGGTATGTGGATTGTTTGGGTGAAGCCAGGAGGAGGAGGAGGTGGCAGCCCAAGAGACCAGCAGGAGTAAAGACGTCAGAGTGGAGCATGGGGGAGATTTTTGGAGCTTGTGTGGCATTAATGAGTGCAAATAGTACAGCATTGGGAGTGTGTATGTGAAAGTATGGCAAATGAATTTAGGAGAGGGAGTGAATCTGAAGTGTTTGGGTGAGTGAAAAGAGGATGACTGAGTGGAGTAGTAGTGTGGAGGGAGTAGGAGCTGTGGGGGAGAAAGTAGTAAAATCAAAGAGTGAAGGCAATTCTTAGAAGGAGTGAAAGACATTGGAGGGGACATAAGACAAAGGAAGTGCAATAATAGGAAAACGGTGGAGTTGAAGGGAGGAGAGGAGAACATCAGGAAGTGAGAGGGAGTGACTCCAGTATGAAGAGAAGGAGTACAACCAGTATGGCTACAGCAGGGTCCTCAGAGACATCCCATCTCCAGCTTTTTATAGGTACGTTTAGCAATAAATCTCTATAGTGGCACGAAGTCTATATAGTTGCACACACAGAAAGTGGCAGGGTAAAATCTACGCAGAGATCCACATTCGAGAACCATTCATAGTTTTGGCAGGCATTCTACTAGGATTGGGCAGCCAAACCCAATACACTTGCACCTACCACAGATGTCAATTGAGGTTTCTGGGAAACCTTCTACGGTATGAAACTGGACCACATTGAAACACAAAGGGTGACTTGGTAAGGGGAGAGACAATGATAGCCTAGCGAACACCGGATGGAGGGTTTGTGGGCTGAGCACTTCCTGGTGGCTGATTTCTCCAGAGAACTCTAATAAAGTCTAGTAACTTGGACTTCGGGTACAGCCTGTGGTGTGAACCATGTTCACTTTGTGACTGGTCAGAGAGATGCTAGTATTACATGATCTTCCTGTAAGAGTGGAGGATTATTCATAACAATCGTACTTCCTTCTTTCTGGATCCAGAAGGGGCCTTTCAGCGCGTGGGTAAGCTGCACGGTGGGGGTTAGAGGGCAATGCTCTGACTACAAATAACTGAAGAGATGGAAGGATTATTTATTATTTATATTGGTTTGCTATTGGGTTCACCTTATTGCAATATAAGGTGCATATATCTAAGAAACCATGGGGGATGTTGTTGTGGGGCCACAAATGTTTCAGGTTGCAGGGGAAAGCGGAGAGATTGGGGACTGTTCACAGTAGTAATGTGTTTGTCAGCTACCTCTTATGCATTCAGTATTTCTCAACTACGGCACTGGACAGGGATAAAAGGGTTGGATAAAATATCAGTGTCTCCTTTTCATGTCCTAGTTGGAATGCAAGTGGTCCGGGGTACCAAAATGAAAAAGGATCCAGCACATATAAATGTTCACAGGTACAAAGCCAGGTTGGTGGTGTTGCAGGAGAAACACCTGATAGGTTAACCAATGTCCGTTTGGGGTAGGTGTATAAGTAGATCTATTATGTTGGGTTTACGGCGGCTCTTAGGGGTGGCACTCATGTTCAAGAGGAAACCCTCTTTCTGATTACTAGGTTTTTCACAGTGTCCATTACTTTGAAGGGAGAAATGAATGCTCTTCCCCTTCTGTAAGTGAGACATGGTATCAAACAGTAAAGACAGACACAAGTGATCAAAGTTCAAGGGTGTTCATTGAACTTCAATGGGTTGGTTGAACACCTATTTAACCGTAAATCCAAGGATGGGAGAAATTTACAACCATCAAATAATATCACAGTCCTAGTGGAGTCTCTGTCATAATAAAAGGGCCTATACAAATAAACCTATTGCCAATCCTTACTTCTAAATATAAATGATGTGGGACGACAATGCATGCACAAAAAAAAAAGTGTTCAAGAAATGAAATGTCATGATAGTTGAGCAGTTAGCTTCCGTTGCCCACGTTTTCAGCATGGGACAAGGCGACACGCTCGAGCTTCGCCCACACTCTGGCTTTGCCGCCACGAGGATATAGTTCAAAGTATAAGTATCAGGGCCTTCTGCGCCAAAGTCTCTTTTCCAATAAAAGTCTCTTATTGCAGAGAGTCTGACATAACAAAGCAGCACCAAAGTCACTTGCTTACCTGGATTTTCATATTTACAAATTTGCGGTCCACTGTTCACCAAGGGTCTCCCTCCTTCAGGCTCAGACCCCCTTTAAACATAATATTCACAATTAGTCTCCCTCATTTGGGCTCAGACCCCTTAAGCACAATGTTCACAATCGGTCTCCCTCGTTCAGGCTCGGACCATGAAATCTCAGTTTCTAGGCTTTCCTCTTTGTATCAAAAATCAAAGACTTTCAATTGTGCAATGGATTTTGCTTAAAACATTGCAGCACCACTTCGATTAACTAAATTTCTCATCTTTTACTTTCACTTCTGCCACTTCTTGGCTGGATACCCCATAGAGACCTTCGATTGAACTAACTTGCCGTGCCGGACCACCGTCACTGGTTTTGTATCTTTCTCTATTAAAAGTTAAGCTTCCCTCACATCTCTCATCATACGCGTTACTAATCTTCATTCTTGTGCTCTTTATACAATGTTGTCACTTGCAACCTTGACTTCAACACAGACCGATCTTGCATCGGTCTCCCCAACTCACCGGCTGTGTTGATCTCTCTGGCGCTGCTGTCATTTAGAGCCAAGGACGGTACCATAGTGGCTGCTGCTCCTCCCCGACTCGGTCAGCCATGCAGGAGGGCCCCGGGTATCTCCGACACACAATGCAGGATTCTTCAGTATGGTTTCCTGGCCTTATGCTTTTTAATCTGAAGGGTTCTGGAAAGTAACAGTTTCTTGCCGGGATAGGTCAAGGGTATCTCCCTCCTTGTGCACCCTTCTTGGTTTGCTGTCTTTCCACCGCCTTTAACATCCCGGTGATACCAGACTCTCAAACTGGGTGTCTTAGCAGCTCACCTCCCAGAGGCAGTCCAGGTTTCTCAGGGGTTTCCACACCCTTCCTTCTTCTATATTTACCCCGGTACAAGAAATCTCTCTGTCAACTGTACTGTCTCTTGCCAAGTTTCTGGTACAGACACTGTCATTTGGGGTGAGGTAAATCCAGTGAAAGCTTCTGTTGACAGATGAGAAGCACCATCCCTTGTCTCTATGGTCCGCTCTTTCTCCAGTCTGACCCCTTCCCCATTACTATGACTACTGCCCCATTGCTGTTGCCTGGGATCTCATTTCCCTGCCTGCCTTCTCAGCCTACCTTCGGCCAAACCCAGGGTCCTTGTGCTATTTTGCTAAGGCGGTTGCGTTGCCAGTCTTCTCCCCAGTAACTGGATCTTCCACTGACTTGCCCATCTGATTGCCTCCACCACGTCCTCCTCTTTTGTTACCTTCACTGCCTTCGCTCTGACCACCACCACCACCTTTGCTGTTTCTACAACCTCCTTTTCATCTTCAGTTGTTACGACCGATTTCAGTTGTAACACATCCTCCTCTGAAATGACCACCTCCTTCACTCTTCTCCCCTCTCACCTTTAGTACCTCCTTATCACTTTTTTTAAATCACACTTCAAACACCTCCCACCAACCCACTATGAGCTGCTGGGGCTGGGTGCTTTTGTACAGCGTTCGCTCCTACCCTGTGTGGGCCTCACGATGAGGACCTAAAGATTGTAATTGTGTGAAGGCTGTGATTGGTAGTTGTCCCAGAATGCACCTGGGGGTGCTTTGGGCTCAACGGTGTGGAACAAGCCTTTAACTGGCCTATTGGGTGCTGCTTGCACTGAACGGCTGTCTCCAGTGTTTTCGTACGCTGAATTAGAGACTGTAAGCACACTGGGTAGGCTTTTTGAACCTGGTTTCTTTTTTCACACTGTGTGTGCTAGGAAAATGAAACATTATGTGCCAGGCGTCAGAATGTTTTCCCAGAGAAATATTATTCTGTAACTTGGCTTTCCATGCTGAACTCTCAGCATTCAGGAAGTCACGGACTGACAACATTGTTCTGTGATGCATCAGAGTTCACCGTAAACTGTCAAATGACTTCTTTGATGTCTTTGTGAAGTTGTCACTGTATTAAAAGACACACTACTATGAGCCAGTGGAGAGAAATCATGTCCCTTAAAAGGAAATTAGTCTACTTCCATTTTGGAGCTTTGGGTCTGCTCTGAGTGAGCTTTAGGCTCTCTCATTTGCTAAGGGGTGCATTATTATTCCCTGTGCGATTGTTCTGCCTCTACCCTCCCTTATGCCTGTGATTAAGCCGACTGTGTAGCCTGCCCCCAGAGCCAGGCTGGGGACCACTTCACAGCTCTCAAAGGAGGAAAAACTACAAGAGAGGACTTCTTTGGAAGAACAAGTATGACTTAAGTGGATTATTTAGCCAGTGAATCTGGGGCAACATAACCCTGAAGAAGCTACAGAAAAGCAAAGGTTGAAACATCAAGATGAGGCCAGACACCTCAGGAATATGACACAGACCAGAGTATACGAGTATGGGCACAAGCCAGCTAGGCTGTTGGTTTGGCTAAGCCAAAAGGATGAGGAATATAGATACAAAATGAAGATCAGGTATGCCGAGGGTTAGTTGGGGTGCTGTGGAGGTGGTGGGGAAATGTTTCTTATAGTTTATTTTTTCAAATCTACACAAGATGAAATCACATAATTCAGAAAAACATTAGAATAAGCCATAATACAATAATTCATAAATAGCATGGAAATCCTGATAAAAAATTAAAACTGCACCTGGCTGATCCTTATCATAGATGTATCCTCAGAATGTTGCTCTAAAAAGAAATGTAACTACTAGATAGGTGTTCGACAAGTCATTCATCCTAGCACACAAAAAACACAGCTTGCTTGTTTGGTCTAATGCCATTGGTATGAAACCGGTGTTTCAGATACAGTCTCCTGAGATAAAGATTGAGAGGACAGATTAAAAAGAAGTGTGTTTCACTTTCTATTAGAAACCTACAATAAAAAAATCTATCGGATGTGCTATTGTCTAACTGGTCTATGCGTGCTTCATAAAACGGAGTCTCAAAAGGTTTGTGTTCAAAATATCCAGATATTTATCGTTCATCTCTTATTATGAGATACTGTACAGGACAATTGTGAGTAGTCCGAATTCCTGAGCTTTATGAAAGACATTGCAGTGACAATGTTCAGTAACAAGTAGGCAAAAACTCTGGAGGGGGGTAGCATGGTGGCCAAGAGAGTAGTTATTGAGGAAGGCACTGTGTCCTAATGTCGTCCCTAGCAAAGCATTGGAAAAATATGAAGAGTAGGATTCTAAAACACATTCTTGCAATGTTTACAGAAAACCAGGAAAAAGCGCCAGATTGAAGGTATGCCAGGATTATACTACTGCCCAAGAAGAAAGATTGTACCACATATGGGTCAACCTCATTATTCATTTTTAAATTGAAGTGTCACAGCAACACCCGCACTGACCCGTTTAAAGTCAATCCGGCAGCAGAAGTGCAAAGGTATAGTCAAAGAATATCCGAAGCCCTTACAGAAACAGGGCTCCATATACTCAAAGGGATAAACCCAAGGGAAACCCTCTGGGGAAGAAAACCCTTTGTAGACTGAATACAGACCCTCTGACAATCCACCGCCAGAGCGGGCAGGAATCCATGGCTTCGAGGCATGAAAATCGCTTCCAGGAAAAATAGGAAGAGAGCTCAGCAACATAGAAAAGCTGGAGCAAGAGGCAGAGAGGGAGCAAAGCAGCCAGGAAAGGGACAAAGGCAAATAAGGAGAAACAAAGGAGCGTTTGCGCTTGTAGAAGCGGTGACGCACTGCGCTTACCATTATTCCATATTAAATGCTGTTTGCCAGACTCTGGTCTGTGTGTTGAGCTGGCCGGATGTCCGGGTGCCATCTTGAAATCCTTTAGACTGTTGCATGGAACAGTACTTCACGGAACAGATCCGGCACCATGGTGAAGATGAAATAACGCTGCTCGGATGCATCTTTCTCCACTTGTGCCAGATGGACCATGAGGAAACCTTCCTGACAGCATGCACAGTAGGAATGGGAACCACACCCCCCACAAACAGCAGCTCCAAATATTATGGAAACTGTTCTGAAAGCGGAGGTTTGTGGGATGAAAAAAGCTGGCAGGGTTTAGGCAGCAGAAATGACAGTGGCTGCAGAGCTGAGAGAGGGAAAGCCTGGATTTGCTTGCAGACAGCTGAGCACGGAGCAGCCACATGTAATGCAGAATAATGCAGGGCTGTGGGGAAAGAAACTGTTGCCGGCGTGCAGAGAGCGGGAAAGTTGTGGGATGCACAGCCAGAGAAACTGCAGTGTACAGAGTGCTGCAGCCTGCATGTTGGGAGAGGAGGAGCTGCGAGTATGGAGCAACAAAGCTGAGGACTAGCGGGAGGGAGAAAAGCTGATACCGCACGGTGAAGAAGTGAAAGGGACAGAGGGAAAATCAGGACAATGGAATGCTGACCACACAGCGAGGGAGTGGAGGCAGGGGATTGGGGGGGAATTGATAAAGTCTCCAGCAAAGCTTACAGAGAACAAGCAGGACAGCAGAGTAACTAGCATGCTAATCAGAGGATAGCAGAAACCAGGTTGCAACGCGCCGGGAAGGGGCCGGAGCCACACTTAAAGATGGCCTGCTGAAAAGACTGAAACGGGACATGACACAGAGGGAGCGTGTTGGAACGTTTAATGGAGGATCTTCCATTTCCTCCACACACTCCATTTGCGCAGGCAGGTGACGGTATTCCCCCTTCTGTACCTGGAGGTTCTGGGTTTGCCGGATGTGTCCGATGGAATTGTCCGATTAGAAGAACAAGTTACTTTCTTACCTGGCAACGTTCTTTCGATGGGATGGTCCGACGACATATTCCATATCTATGACAGGTAATGTCCACAGCTGTGCTGCTTCGGAAAATCTTTGGCGTCTGCGTCCTGCGTCGATGACGTCGATGTGCTGTCCCAGAGGACCTCCTCCGACGGCCGACATCACCCGATGTGATAAGTAGGACGCACGACGCCCATAGCCTCAGTTATACTTTTTTCCCAGAACGTGTGCCACCAGTTTTCTGCCAGTCAGACACACAAGGCCTTGCGGAACGCAAGCTGCAATCGCAAAAAAAATTCTGCAGGGAGGGAGCGATATGGAATACGTCATCGGACCATCCCATCGAAAGAACGTTACCAGGTAAGAAAGTAACTTGTTCTTCAAGGGGATTGGGTCCTCTGACGTATTCCATATCTATGACAGACTCCCAAAACAGTACCAAGCAAGGAGGTGGGAAAGAATTTAGAATACAAATTTAGCATGCACAATCAAATTGCGGAATAGAGAACTGCCTTGCCAAAGGCCAGATCTTGCCCTCTGATGGAATCAAGGGAATAGTGAAGTACAAAAGTATGCACTGAAGCCCAGGTGGCTGCATCACAGATGTGACGAATAGGAACTCCCCTCTGCAGGGCAGTAGACGCAGCCACTCCTCTGGTAGAATGGGCCCGCAAGCCAGCCGGAGGGTCCTTACCCGCCAAGCGGTAACACTCGGAGATAGCTAAAATAATCCAACGAGACAAAGTCTGTTTCGTCACAGCTTGTCCCAAACGCTTCCCAGCGTAACCAATGAAAAGTTGATCGTCCACTCTGACCCGGGACATGCGCGAAATATAAAAGCTCAACGCTCTCCGCGGATCAAGCCTATGGAGCATCCCCTCTTCCTTACCAGGATGTGGAGGAGGATAGAACGCCGGAAGAACAACCTTCTGGCTCAAATGAAAATCCAAAACCACCTTCGGAAGAAAAGAAGGACGAACTCTAAGGACAACCCTGTCCTTGTGAAACACAGTGAAGGGTGGCTTAACTGAAAGTGCCTGTAACTCACTCACTCTGCGAGCGGAAGTAACCGCAACCAAAAACACAGTTTTCAGAGTGAACACCCTCAAAGGGCAAGAATGTAAAGGCTCAAACGGAGCACCCATAAGAAACTTAAGAACAAGGTTCAAATCCCAACCTGGCACCAGAAAAAGTGACGGAGGGAACACATTAGTGAGCCCTTTCAAAAACTGTGAAATTAAAGGAATCTTAAAATAGGAACACTCTTCAGACGAGCGCTTAAATATGGACAGCGCTGCCAGGTAACCTTTAATGGTCCCCACTTGCAAGCCCCTGTGGGCCAAAGAAAGCAAAAAAGACAAAACCATGGTAATGTCGCATTCAAAAGGATCTACATTCTGAACTTTGCACCAGTCGCAGAACTTTCTCCAACGGCAACTGTACAGAGACTTTGTTGCCGGCCGCCTGGCCGAGAGCAACACGTATTCAGGGAGGTCCCAATCCTTATACCTCAACCTTTCAGAAGCCAAGCGCGAAGATTGAGGGATCTGACCTCTGGATGGAGAACCTGACCCCCCTCCCGTGAGAGCAGATCGTCTCGGTAGGGAAGACGACGTGGAGGGCAGATGGACAAGTCTAGAAGGTCCGGGTACCACGTCCTCCGGGCCCACGCCAGAGCAATGAGGATCATCCGGGAACCGAACCTCTGTAACCTCTGCAACACTTGCGGGATGACGGGGACTGGAGAAAACGTGTACAGCAGTGGGAATGACCACCCCACAACGAACGCGTCTCCTAAGGCTCCTTTTGGAGTAAATTCCCGCGAGCAAAACCTTTCGCACTTCCGGTTGACACTGGAGGCGCAGAGATCCACTTGAGGGGTCCCCCAAACGGCGAAGATCTCTTGGAGAATCTCCTGAGCCAGCTCCCACTCGTGAGAGATCGTGCTCTGCCTGCTCAGAGCGTCCGCCGTCTCGTTGTCGTCGCCGGCCAGATGAACTGCCGAGATCAAAACTTCCTGTTGGATGGCCCAGAACTCGAGCTGCCTCGCCTCCCTGCACAGCGGAAGTGACCCTGCACACCCCTTTTTGTTGAGGTAGTGCATGGCCACCGTGTTGTCCGTCAGAATCGGGACACTCTTCCCGCGCACAGTCGGCAGAAAAGCCTTCAGGGCTAGCCTGACGGTCCTCAGCTCCAACAGATTGATATGGAGTCTGGACTCCGACGGAGACCAACTACCGCTGACTGTCAACTAGTGGGCATGAGCTCCCTATCCCGTGAGGGATGCGTCCGTCGCAATCGTCACATCCGGCAAGGGCAGCCAAAATGGGGCCCCCTTCATCAGATTGCCCTCGACGGCCCACCACAGAAGGTCCCGGGCTACCGAGGGCGGCACCTGAACAGGGTCCGACAGCCTGCCGGAGGACTGAGACCACTGGAGCTTGAGTGCCCACTGCAAAGACCTCATCCGCAGACGAGCCTCTGGCACCAGGAGAATGCAGGATGCCATGAGGCCGAGCAGTGTCAAGAACTCGGACGCTGGGAGATTCTGGGCAAACAAACTTGTGCACCATCTGCTGAATGTGAAGAGCCCTCACCTGAGGAGGAAAACACTGCCCCAGGGACGTGTCGAGCACTGCTCCGATGTACTGAAGCCGCTGCGTTGGCATTAAATGGGACTGCTTTAAATTGAGGGAGAAGCCCAGCCTGTGAAGGGAGTGGCAGGTGAAGGACAGATGATCCAGGACTTGCTCGGGAGAGCTCCCCCTGATCAACCCATCGTCCAGGTAGGGGTAGACGTGAATCCCCCCCCTTTCCTGAGGTGCGCTGCCACCACCACCATGAGCTTGGTGAAAACCCTCAGGGCGGAGGTCAATCCGAACGGCAGGACCCGAAACTGAAAGTGCGATTCGCCAACCGCGAACCTCAGGTACTTCTTGTGCTTGGGATGGATCGGCACATGGAAGTAAGCATCCTTGAGGTCGAGAGACACCAACCAGTCCTGAAGTTGAAGGGCCTGGAGGACTTGAGAAAGAGTCACCATCTTGAACTTGTCCTTCCTGAGGAGTTTGTTCAAACCGCGCAAGTCCATGATGGGTCTCAATCCCCCGTCTTTCTTTGAAATAAAAAAATAAGGGGAATACCATCCCTTGTTCCTCTCCGCTACAGGCACCAGTTCTATAGCGCCTTTCTCCAGCAGGGCTTGAATTTCCTGCGCAAGAAGCAGATCCGGACTCTTCAAAGAGAGGTTCCCTGGTGGATTGTCGTGAGGCCTCTGCCGAAAAGGAAGACAGTAGCCGTGGGTTATGATCTCCAGAACCCACACATCTGAAGTAATGGCACGCCACTCTACAAGATGCTGCGCCAGCCTTCCCCCAACCGGCGAACCATGGGACCTGGCCTCATGACTGAGTGGTAGCGGCTGCGGCATTGCCTGAGGGCAAAGAGGCAACTGCCCGAGCGGCCTTGGCACCTCGAGTACCTTTGTTTCCACCTCTGGCACTCTTACGATGGCCTCTTTGAGTGCTAGCTCCTCTCGCTTTACTGAAGGACGAGTAATAACGAAAGGAACCTCCCCTCCATTGCTGTCCCCTAGGACAAAAAGGCAGAGGTTGGCAAACTGCAGCACCCAACGATTTTGCTGCAGCTTTGGTGGTCTGCAACCTCTCAAGGCTCTGGTCAGCCTTACTGCCAAAAAGGTGTTCACCGTCAAAAGGCATGTTGAGGACCCGGGACTGCACATCAGGAGCGAACCCAGACTTCCGCAACCACGCAAACCTGCGCATTACGGTGCTCGCCGCCATGAACCGGCTGACACAATCCGCCAAGTCCAAACCCGACTGAACGGACTCACACATAGCATCCTTGCCATCCTGAACCATAGCAAGGAAACCATCCCGTTCGTCCCCTTCGGGAATATGATCAGCCGCTAATGCAACAGTTCCACAGAGTGTGCGTGAAACGAGACAAGGCACATATGGAGTTGGCTGCCTGAAGCGCCATACCCCCCCGAAGAAAACACTTTCTTCGCCCAGCCGTCAAAACGTTTGTCGTCCCTATCCGGAGGGATGGTAGGATATGACGCCTGCTTTGCCGGGGCCGTAGCCGTCTGCACCACCAAACTCTCCGGGGTGGGGTGCCTAGACAGGTAGCAGGGGTCGCTACTGGCTGGATGGTATTTTCATGACAAAGACTTGCCCACTGCCGGGAGACTCTCCGGAGCAGTCCAAGCCGCCGCCACCCTTCTCTGCAGAGCTATATGAAAAGGCAAAACCGGGTCAGTGGGTGGAGCGAGATCAAGGATGTCCGTGAGATCATCCTGAACGAACTCCACTGGGGAGCTGACCAACCCAAGTACTCGGGAACCAGAGACATAAGGCGCCGATATGAAGAATCGGCATGAGTGCCAGGCTCCGGCCGACAAAACTCCACCTCCGGAGAAGTGTCCAGTCCACTGGCATCATGCAGCGACTGCCTCAGGTCAAACTGGCTATGGCCCGAGATAAGGTCATCTAGAACTGGAACCAGGCCGCCATCAGAGCCTTCATCACCCTCTGAAATGTACTCCAGGCGGGGAGAGGAAGACCTCTGCGGACCAAAGCAGTGCCGGACCTTAGCCATAGCCTTTCTAGGGGCAAACCCCGTGCCACAGGGCCCCTCCGACACCACCGCCTCGAAAGGCGCCGGCGTCGACAGAAAAGGCGTTGAGGGCGCCGATCGAGTCGGCGCCGGCATCGACAGAAAAGGCGTCGGCGTCAGCTACAGCGCCGCCAGCATCGGCGGCATCGACACAGTCCTCGAAGCCAGAGCCCTGAGCGTGTCTTTCGACAACCTGGGCGCCGACGGCGTCGACGAGCCACTCGGCAGCGGAGCCTCGAGAGAAATCGTTGACGACCTCGGCGCCACAGGCGTCGACGTCTTCTTCGAAGACGGCACAGGATCACGCGGTCTCGAGCGCGTCGAGGACCGGGACCTGGAACGGGCATGGCGGGAACGGCTACCCTTGTCCGAGCGGGACCTCTCCCGCGAGCCGTGCCGACCACCCGAGCCCAAAGGCGTACGGGAGGTGTCTCTCGACCGGTGCCTACCGACCCCACTCAGAGGCGCGGACGGACCGGTGCCTTGCGATTCCAGAATCGCTAGCATCTGCTTCCCGAAGGAAGCCCTTTCCTCTGGTGTCGCTTGCATGGAGGGATAAGCGACCCGCCGACGGGCGGAGTCCTCGGAATAGGACGGGGAAGGCGACCTATGCCGGCGCTTCCTGGAATGCCTAGAAGCGGCGGAGGAGTGGCGAGACCGACTCCTGGAAGGAGACCCACCGGACTTCCGACGACGCGGAGAGTCACCCCTCGAGTCATCGGTGGAAAACCCTGCAGACCTCGACTTCCGGGGCTTAGACACCCGGCCAACCGACAGCTTCTTCTTGCGTTCCCGCAAGGCCTTTGCAGTGAGCGACTGGCAGTCGACACAGTCGTCCGTATCGTGGGCCTCCCTGAGGCACCAGAGGCAGGCATCGTGCAAGTCCGTGACCGACATCTTGGAACCACAGTCCCCGCAGTTCTTGAAGCCCGGACACGGGGTCGAAGATGAGAAAGACATCGCCACGAACAGGTCTTCACAACCAGCCGAACAGGTTCAACGAACTGAGAATAGAAAACAGCAACTCCAACGAGTCGAGGCGTACAGAGATTCAAGAAGCGAACACGTTCGCGGAAAAAGCGGAACTGAGGCTATGGGCGTAGTGCGTCCTACTTATCACATCGGGTGACATCGGCCGTCGGAGGAGGTCCTCGGGGACAGCGCATCGACGTCATCGACGCAGACGCAGACGCCAAAGATTTTCCGAAGCAGCACAGCTGTGGACATTACCTGTCATAGATATGGAATACGTCGGAGGACCCCAATCCTCTCGAAATGGAGCTTTTATCTAGCAAACCGGCTCACAAGAATTCTCTGAAAGAGGATATCCTTTCCATTGTACTAAGTACTGGATGATGCCTAGAATCCCAAATCCTTGAGACCTCATATTCCTCAGTATCCAAGGAAGTTGTCATTCTGAATGGTCTCTTCTTGCGACAAAAGGTATCTGGAAAGCATGTTCGTAGAAGAGAAGTATGAAAAACCAGATGCAGTCTGTTGAGGGAATGGGGTAGTTTGAGTCTGAAAGCTACCGGATTGATTTTAGCTAGGATTTCGAACGGACCAATGAATCGGGGGGGAAAGTTTTGAAGGGCGAACACATCTGGGCAAATATTTGGTAGAAAGCTAAACTGCTGAACCTACATCCCAATCAGGAACCTTTCTTCAGTGTTGCTCGGCTTGTTTCTTGTACCCTTGTCTGGCCATCTTTCGTGCTTCTGAAGCTTCCTTGTGAGCTTGAGAGATGTCTTTCAGGAAGGCATCAATGGTAAGTACGGTGGAATCCGGAAAGGCAGCGACAGGTATGACTCTGGGATGGATACCATAGGTGCAATAAAACAGGCTCATCCTTATAACACGTGTGGTCAGTGTTATTGTAAACAAATTCCCCGGTGGGAATCAGATCTACCCAATTGTCTTGACAGGTGTTAATAAATCATCGGAGATAATGCTCCATAATGTAGTTGACGCGTTTAGTCTGTCCATTTGACTGTGGATGGTATCCGGATGAAAGCACCCTATCGATAACCAACAAATTGCACATGGTCTTCCAAAACCTAGAGGTAAATTGTGTACCTCGATCTGAGACAATACTATCTGGTAAACCGTGTGGCAGTCTCAGAAGCCGAAGGAAGACCCGAGAGGGGCACGAAGTGAGCCAATTTGCTGTAAGAGTCCACCACTACCAAAAGGGCCTTGCAAGCCCTAGAAAGGGGTAGGTCCACCACAAAATCAGTGGAGATATGACCCAGGGTCTGGCGGGAGTAGGACCCTGTTCCAATAATCCAATGGGTTTACCTGTATTGGACTTACATCGTGTTATGTTATATTATATAGACTTATAAAGCGCAGCATACGCCCAAGGTCATCTTGGCGCTGGAGGGTAACAAGAGTGACATATTGTATTAGAAAAGAAGAGTCTTTAAGGTACGCCTGAAAGCCAGGTCGTTGGTAGTAGCACGAAGAGCCAAAGGAAGTCGGTTCCATGCTTTAGCTACTGCCACCAAAAAGGAGCGACCGCCCGTTCGGGCACGTTTAAAGCAAGGAACCAGAAGTAGTAGCGCAGTCTGTGAGCACAAGGAGCGAGCGGGAACATTGTGAACGAATTTCTCCTGCAGATACTCCGCTCCCACCTTATAAAAGGCACGGTGAACCAGGCACATGGATTTAAATAGGATCCGTGTTCGATAGGGAGCCAGTGCAGTTTCAGGAGTGGGGCCATATGAGAGCGTGCCGGAGGGCGCAATATTGATCGAGCTGCTGCATTTTGTAGCATTTGGAAACAATTAAGTAGATAGTGTGGATGGCCGTAGTACAGTCAGTTACAATAATCGACTGTACTAAGAACCAGCACTCCTACCACCGGAGCATGAAGATGACCAGGGAACCTTTCTCAGAGTCCGCAGTTTGAAGCGGCCAGCTTTGCAACTGCACCCACCTGCTCAGTCATCGTCAGTGAAGATGAAATCTTAACCCCCATATTTCTCACTGTGGGAGAAGGTAAAGGGAACGGGCCAAGAGAGGTGGGCCAGAAGTCCGGGGTCCAGTAGTTGAGGGGGCCGTTTGTCCCGACCACCAGGACCTCTGTTTTACTGCCATTGAGTTTAGAGAGTTGGTTGCCATCCAGGCACCCAAGTCTTCAAAGCAGTTCCTGAACTGGGCCCCAGTGTCAGGACGAGTGACATCCAGATGACCAGGATCTGTGTGTCATCTGCGTATGAGTAGAAATGAAAACCGTGAGATAGAATGAGAAGAAGAGCAGGACGGATGAAGATATTAAAAAGAATAGGAGATAGGGCAGACCCTTGCGGCACTCCACAAAACAGTGTGACAGACTCCGAACAGAAAGGAGGCAGGAAAACAGATTGAGACCGGTCGGTCAACAAATCTGTGAACCAGCTCAACACCGCCCCCCCGCCCCCCCAAGCCAGCACCTGACAGACGAGTAGGGCATAAGCAGACAAATGCTTTGACATCCTTTCGCAACGTTGGCCACCAGAAAGAGCGTGGCATCAATACCTTTGTGCCCTGCTGTTCTTCCTTCATGGCACCAGGTGAGAATCTTGTGTTGGAAACCAGAGGTGAGCAATACCAATCAGTCCTGATGGAATAGAAGATGCTTGTCCTTTCTTTAATTGGGGTCTGTCTGATCGTACCTCCTGGAGGAAATGAGACCCTAAGAAAACGGTTCTGTCGAGTGGAGATCGACTCACCACTCTGTCCTTTGACCTCAGGAAGAACCCATCTGCGAGAGAGACCACCCGCCATTGAATTGTCTGACCCTGGGATGTAGGTAATGGTGAAATCATGTTGAGCAAAGAAAAACGCCCATCTGGCATGGCGTGCATTGGAACATTCCATCTGCTGAAGTACCTTAAGGTTGCAGTGGGTAGTCCTGATCTCGAAAGGATGCACTGAGCCTTGTAGAAGATGTTGCCACTCTGTGCAAGCAGGGTTTATCGCTATAACCGAATACTTCGGTTCTGACGTGTTTAGAGTCTTAGACAAGAAAGCAATGGGATGTTAACTGTTTCCAAAGCATTGCTTAAGGACTGCTCCAATAGCCCCGGCCAGAGCGTCAGTCTCTACTATTAAAGGTAAAGTTTGATCCGGCTGTTTGAGAACTGGCCTGGAACAAAAAGTGTCCTTGAGAAACTGAAATGCAGAATTGGCTTCTTCTCCCCAATGAAACAGTGTGTTCTTCTTCAAAAGATATGTGATAAGTAGTACAATCTGTGAGAAGTTGGGGATGAATTTGCGGTAAAAATTCACTAGCCCCAAGAATCTTTGGATGTCCTTGACACTGGACGGAGTATGCCATTGTCGGATAGCTGTCACCTCACCTTGCGTTGGTCCATCTCGATTCCCTGGTCCGAGAGGATGAAACCTAGGAAAGGAACCGATGAAACCGCAAACAAACATTTTTCAGGTTTGAGGAGAAGATGGTTCTTCTGCATTCAGCTCAGGACTTCTGAAACATGTCCTCGGTGTGAATCAAAAGTCTTAGAAAACACCAGGATGTCATCCAGGTATATAATGACTGTTCTGTACAAAAGATCTGAAAACATGCGGTCCATGAACCCCTGGAACACAGTAGGGGCATTAACCAAACCAAAAGGCATGACTCGGTATACAAAGTGACCATTCGGTACTCTGAAGGCAGTCTTCCATTCATCACCTTCTGTAGTCCTCAATAAATGATATGCCCCTTGAAGGTCAAGCTTGGTGAAGATCTTTAGACCCCTGTAAAGATTCTAGGATGTTCTTAATGAGGGACACGGGGTACCAGTCTCTTATTGTCACCAGACTGAGCCAGCGATAGTCGATATAAGGGCGTAATTGTTTCGAGTCCTTCTTGGGGATTAAAAACAGAGAAGCCCCTGCTGGTAACTAAGAGGGTTGTAGAAGTCAGTTCTGTAGGTTGTCATCCAAGTATTCCTTTAGGGATTGTTTTTAGGGGATGGTCAGCGAAATCATGCGATCAAAAAGGTACTAATGTGTCGGGTTTGAGATCAACGGCACAGTCCTCAGGGCAATGTGGAGGTAACTGCTTGGGAATTTGGTCTAGAAACACTTCCTTAAAAGGTACCATAGAAATCTAGAATACAATGAACACTCAATACTGTGCTTTCAACCTTCGAACACTCCGCTGAGGAAGCCTGGGACTGGAGGGCATGGAAGCAATGTGAGGAACAGAAGGCAGAAGGAAAATGAATCGTGTTCTCTCTCCAATCTACGTACGGGTTGTGGAGTCTAAGCCAGGGAATACCCAAGATAATGGGAAAGCGGCTTTAATGAGATCAAAACAGATATTTTCCTGGTGTTCACAAATGACTGAGGCTAATACAGTATATGTATGAGTAATGGGACCCGAAATCAGAGGTCTACCATCCACCCCCTTCCTGCCCGATTTTCCATTCTTTTTTGTCGGGGAATACTCTCCTTGCGAGCCCAAACTTTGTCCAGGAAATTCCCTGCCACTCCACTGTCAATGAGAGCAAGTGTTTCTATCTTCTTGTGGGGGTAGAATGAGACAAAGGCGAACTGCCAACAAGTGGGAGTCCAAATCCTTCTCGCCAGTCTGCGTGACCATTAAGGAACCCTTCAAAGCCCTGGGTAATGCACAGGCAGCCCATTGGTCGGTCCGGAGTCAAATATATGAGAAGGGGGATAAAGCAGGCACAACTCTAGCCTTGCTGGAGAGACGAGAATAAAGCAAAGGGCAGGTACAGCCATCCAGTTAGACAATGGGGAAATGTTGACAGACCCCAATATTGGAGAGGCCTTGGCCAACTACTGTGAACAACTGTATTCCCCCCCCCCCCAACAAGAGAGTACACACCAGGCAATTCAAACTTCCTTGATTCAATTGTAATCCCATGGCTCTCTAGACAACCGGCTGATTAGCTCGATTCCAAGATCACTGAGGAGGAAGTACAGGAAGTTCTAGCGCAACTGCAATCGGGGAAGACTGCGGGCCCCAATGGTTTTCCGGTGGAGACCTGCAGACGATTGGGCGGTGCACTAACGGGGCACATGCACCGCATGTTCCTCCGCAGTAAGGAGCTAGGGAAACTCCCCCTGGACCTTCGGGGAACATTCATAGTGGTAATTCCCAAACCCGGGAAACCCCCGCAACACTGCGCCTCTTATAGGCCATAACCTTGATAAACGGGGAAGCGTAAATCCTGGCTCGAATCCTCGCTAACAGATTGCTCGGGGTGATGGGATCTCTGGTTCACCCAGACCAGTGTGGATTCATGCCAGGCAGGTCTACCCGATCAGATTGCCCTAGGCTGAGCCACTGAGATCCCGGATCAGGTGGCCCGGCCCTCCTAGTGGTCGATTTCGAAAGAGCCTTTGACTCAGTGGGGTGGGACGCCCTGTGGGTAATTCTGAGACGGATGGAATTTGGACACAACTTCACATCCTGGGTCAAACATCTCTATACATCTCCCGAAGCAATGGTGAGAGTTAATGGGAGGTTATCTAAAATGGGCCAGCTGGGCCGCAGAACCAGACAGGGCTGCCCCTTCTCCCCTCTACTGTTCCTTCTTGCAATTGAACCATTGGCGATCAGACTAAGAACAGATGTGAACTGATCCGGGTTCACTTGGCCGGGAGGGGGGAGGACCGAGTCTCGTTATACGCAGATGACCTCCTTATCTACCTTAGCAACCCGGTGGTCTCCTGCACGATTGTGTCCCAGGCTCTCTTGGAATACCACAATTTCGGGGGACTCCAAGTGAATACCCAAAAGACAATATACTTCCCTATCCAGGGGGGAGACGCTGCAATCCCTGAACCTTGTCCATACCCCGTTTCAGTCCTGGGTTTTACCCATTTAGGTATACGCATCAGTCCAACGCTAGACAATTTTCTCAGGCTTAACTTACAACCGGTGGTAAATAGATTTACGGAAGATGTCTCTCACTGGCAGTCCCTCCCACTATCGCTAATGGGCAGATCGGCACTGTTCAAAATGATGACGCTGCAGAGGCTTTCATATGTCCTGTAGAACGCCCCACTTCCCATCCCCCTTGAAAATGTTCTAACGACTGACAGGACCCTACGTACACTGCTTGGGGATGGGAAGCAACCCTGCATCGCTCTTAAGACTCTCCAGCCCACAGTATGGGAGGGCGGTATAGGAATGCAGAGTATTCGAACCTACTACTGGGCCGCACAAGCCGGGATGGTAAATGAGTGGCTACATGGCGACCCGACGCTCCCGGACATCCCCCCTCTAAATATTGTACGCTGATAATAAGAGCTTGAAAGTAATACCAAGAATGTCGCTCCATATCCGCTGAGTTTGGAAGGAGGCACACTGACACATTGGATGGGAGGCTAGGCCAACACTGACTTAACCCCTGTGGCACAATGCATACCTCCCGAAATACTGAGAATGGGATACTTTAGGACCTGGGAGAAGCGAGGCATATGCACACTGGCAGACTTGGTCCAAAAGGGGCGCCTTTTAGATTTGGAGACTTTGAAGGGGAAATAGAAATATGGGTTACAACCTATGGACCGTTTTAGCCACTCACAGCACATTCATGCCATGAATACCCAATTTCCCAACTGGCTGATATACCTGTCTGCTCCCCCCTAGAGACAAATGTTCTCCCAGACCGTATCCCATCTACGGTTACCTCCACGCTCTACCAAGCACTCAACTCCTTTGGCACCAGGGAACTTACCAGGCTGAAATAAAAGTGGGAAACAGAGGAATGGGTGGAGGCGTTGATGTTCCTCTGAGAAATAGGTATAGATGCCACGCTACGACTGATACAGCTTAGAATATTACACTGGTCATACTACTCCAGAACAATGATGGCTAAATGGGGGGGGATAAATGATGGGCAATGTCTCCGATGTAGAAAAGTAGAAGGCGCCTTTTTCCACATGGTCTGGGACTGTGATGTACTACAAAAGTTTTGGGCGGAATGCATTCATAGAATGTTCAAGATATTGGGGTCCCCAGTTCCAAGAGACCCGAAACTGATAATACTGGGTTTCTGGGGGGAAACAGACTTTACCAAGTATGAAAGAGCATTTCTTGCGGTGGCAGCGGGGTGGAGAAGAGATAAACTGCTGCAACCTGGGGATCTGCAGATACAATATTCTTAGACCGATGGTCCAATGAAATAAGCAGATCCGCCTCCCTGGAACGGCACATCTACACAGCAAGGGGATGCCCTAAAGAATTTCGGGATGTATGGGGGAAGTGGGAAGACGCAGGCGGGATGAGCCACCCCCCACCCTAGGTGGGGAAAACCTGGACTACTGACGAACATCCTAATGTGGGCAGGCGGCCCTCTCCAACGAGGAGCCCCCCACCGAAAACCCGAGAACTTTGGTGCTATCAAGAATGGCTTATGATGGATTCCGGATCTGTCAGCCTCAGAGATGGCAGCTTAGGTGCGAGCTCCTGTGCCTGCTGAATACTTATCCTAATGAATATGGCAGAGATTCCTGAACCAGCTGATACTATTCAGCCTGCTAAAAGGCAGAAGGGTGAGGAGAAGAGATATAAAATATTGGATCTGCTCACAAAATTGAAATTGGATGTTACAGACATCAAATCAAGGCTGATAAAGGCAGAGGAGAAGTGTATGGACCTTACTGTCAAGGTAAATGCTGTTGAAGACCATCTTAATCTGATGGATGACAAGACACTGCATTTGGCTGATCAAATGAGGCAATTGGAGATTAACAATGAGAAGCTGTTACTCAAATTGTCTGAGCATGAACATTTCACACAGAGAAACATCAGGATTGCAGGATTCCCTGAAAATGCAGAGAGGGGCAACCCGATCTCTTTTTTGGAAAAGGTACTGTCTCCATGTTACATTTGGATCCTAAGATGTCATTGGATATAGAGAGGGCTCATAGGTCCCTTGGTAAGAAACCTGCCATGGGTCAGCGCCCTAGATATTTCATTGTTAAATTTGTGAGATTCCCGACAGAGAACTGATCCTGAGGAAGTCTTGTGAGATTGGAGACCTGGCATAAGGAGGGAACAAAATTATGGTATTCGCAGACCTCTGTAGAGATGTCATGGAAAAGAGGAAATGTTTTGGAGTGGCAAAAGAAAAGGCACGGCTCAAGAAGTTGAAATATTATATGATTTATCCGGCAATTTTTTGTGTGGTTGTGGATGGTCAACTACATTCTTTCTCTGACCATAGTAGTACAGAGGCTTTTTTAACTGATTTAGCTGATGTGGACTCTGAACCTATGGAGGCATCAACTTCAAGGACATAAGAGATGATCATATTAATTTTGGTGTACTATTCTTTTTTTTTTAAAAGAAAGAAAAAAAACTGTTATTTGCCTTTTGGAGTGCTGTTTTGTGGATTTACAGTTGTGAAAACCATTGGAGATGTGTTTAAATTGCATCTCATTCCTGGAGACTGCACTTCGAGGTGTTTGAAGTAAAGAACCTTTACACGCGATTACTGCGTGTTCTTACGTGCACCCCGTTGCTTCGCAAGGGTGACGGTCTGTGATTTTTGTTACGTTCGGGCTTTGTCTCTTCAGCAGCCGAGTAAGTGGATGCTGTTCCTTTCACCGTTTTGGAGCTGAAAAGACTGGAGGGGGGTGTCTGTACTTCTGCTCTCTATATGGTAGAGGAGAGGCACAGAGGACCCCAGCCAAGATTCTCTATTATGGTAGCAATGGACGAGCAATCAAGGCCTAGCTTCTCGGGAGGTGATGCAGACTGGTTCTTAAGTACAGTGTAGTCCCCAAGTACCCACAAAGGAAAGTCTAAACACTGTATTACTGAAAACACAGTCTTTATATAATTAATATTCAAAGGTATGTACACTATCACAATAACGCACTTTGTAATCGGAAATCAACAATGGTAAATATATACAATTCTATCTCATTAAAGTGCATCAACTATACTGTTAGAATGTCACACAGATCAATAACAAGGAAGCCAGCAATAGAGATAGGAGGGAAAGCAAGATGGTTGAAACAATAGGCAGAATACTATCCTCTACCGTTAAGCACAGTTCTGTGTGGAGATCCCCCCCCCAACATGGGCAACCTGTAAAATAATGCTATAGCACAAGCCCAGTCCATATATTGCTCAATAGTCTTATTCTCTCCTATAATGTTTTACCCCCCCAATGTACCTGGTGGAGTAGAGTTCTTTGAAGAAGCGTCGACAGATCCTTCTGGAGTGACTCCCTTTAAAGCAGGAGCCACGGATCGTCGAGAGGCGTCGAAGAAGGTGAACTTGGCGTCGATGAGAAGTTCGAGGGTGCTGAGACCACGACGTCGATCCAGGCGGTGCTCGTCGGCGACGTCCTGCGAGGATGAGATGTGCGGGGCACCTCGGCGATTAATTGTTCAGGACCACAAAGAGTTTCGAAGAACTGTGGCCCAGCAAGGGCATCAAGTCGTCGAAGTCTTTGTGGCCTTCAGGTGGCAGGAACCCACCAGCGGATTCTCCTCGGCGCGTCGGCAGCCGTGACTCTCTCCGGCAGGATAAAGCGGTCGTCGGTGCGGAAAAGGGAATCCTTCGATTCAAATGTTCTTAGGCAGAGGAGCGGGCGGCTCAGGTCGTCGGCGGCACGGCGTCAACCGGTCCCCGCGTCTCGGCAACACAACTTCGACGGCCTCCAGCAGTTACACAAACCTGCGAACCCTGGTCGACGGCAATGGACTTCGACAGCGGCGAAGTCCGGGTGCTTCACTTCGTTCTCCTCGGCGGTCCAGTCTCGGGTCGGCAGCCTTTCGAGAGTCTGACTTCCCGGGAGCTTCGGCGAAGGTTAGCAGTGTTCGATGGTCCCTCGGAGCACGGGAAGAGGGCGCCTTACCAGGTCCTCTCTCGGATCAGTCTTCGACGAATTTGGCAACTTTCCGATCAGGTCGAAGCAAATGCAACAGCAAGTCGTCTTCTTCCAGCTGGGCGTCGAGGATCAGCAGTTCCAGTTACTTTTCAAGTGTAGACACAGCTTCTGAACAATTTCCAGTGGTGAGAGGTCCCCAGATATACTATCCTGTCTCTCATCCACACTGCTTGCTCACACTCAGCAGCCAATCATACAGAAGGGCATTCATGCAGTCAATCAGCCAATCAGGCACACAGTGCATTCAGGCTATCCTCCTCCCTCTCAGACACTCTCAACAAGGAATGTGGATCGGGACAAGTACCCAGCCATTCAACATTACACACTGCATTCAGGCCAGTTTCGGGCAGAGCTGTCTCAGTCTTGGTCTCTCATACCAGAAACCAGACAACCACAACAAGAAGCGCATATTGGTCACACACTCCATTCACCCAGGTCCCACCCACAGGGGGTACCCACAACATACAGTCCCGGGAAGGCTCCAGCCAGTCTGGACTGGACTTCACAACAACACCATATATGGAACTTCCACCCAGCAGCCAGTCAGGGGGAACGGACAGAGTCAGGGCTTCCCAGGACTTGGGAAAACAAGGTAACAGGCAATAGAAAGCAAGAGGCCACAGGGGCCATCTTGTTTTCCATCCGGAATCAACCGATTCCAATGGCAGGGCCTGGGTATCCCAAAATGGAGGATACTCGGAGCACCTGTCAAATTCAGCATGGAGCTGCCACCAGCCCATACCCTGCTCTGCGGGCCACCCACAGGTGCCCAAAAACATACACTAGGGGCACAGGGTTGTACGCCCACCCATGGGTGCCGTAAGGGTATCCCATGGGTCTGTTCACCAAACCAAAAGGGAGAGAACTGCACCGCCAGGAGTCCCACATGAACTCCTGCGTGGAAAACATGACAGAACACACAATAAAAAGGCAGTAAATGACAAGGATACAGAGGCCCTGTCCCTCCGATGCATTTCCAGCATCACAGGAGCTCGGAGGCGTTGACTGAACAGTGAGAGCAGAGCAGCTGGGTAAACATAATGCCGCTGCTCGCTTCTCTGGGTTCGACGTTTACATTAAGCTCCAGCTGAGTAGCAGTGCGCTGTCGGTGGGGCGGCTGATGCAGGGACTTCCTGGAGGTGAGAGCTGTTTTTTTGTGTGCGGTATCCGGTGACTGTTCAGGTCCCCGCACGGGTCTTGCGCTCTGCTGCTTTGAATACCTACCTGAGCGCTGATGAGGACCTGTGAGTGGGGCTGGAATGCTGGACTGTTGAGTGGGCTCACTCTGGCATACTGGAAATGTCGGACGGTGTGCACATCTGACATTGCACAGTGGGGAAGGGATCTCTCTTGCTCCTTGAAAGGGAAACAAGTCGGAACATTTCATATGGCGGAAAGTGTATTTTTAACGGTGATGTGTTTATGGACAGCCAGGGTTTTTGTACATCAGAGTCCAGAGTCTGTGGCAAGGCCATTGTGGAGGACTGGTTTTCAGCTGATGTGCACGAGCTGAACTGGATGATATATACATTTTCCAGCTACTTGAATGTTTACAGGAGTCAGAACAAATTGGACTGGAATTCTGTTCAAATGTAGAATTGTTTGTGTGATGTGATTCATTTAATGGACAAGTAGATGGTGCATATACTTCTGAATTCTATGAGGGCTTGTCTATATTTCTTAATTTTTGATGCTTTTAGACTACTTTGGTTACCTTTTTGATTTTTGTTTTTTTTTGCTGCGGGGGGGGAATGGGGGGAGTTCAAAGGGTAGGGGGTTGGCTATTGCACTACTTCCATGAGGGTATTTGAGGAAGACAGTTTGCTAGTATGTGTTAGGCATAGGATTCTGGGGGAGATAGTTGGAATAATTTATGATTGTGTATATAATGGTGTTTTGTTGAAACCCGGGAAATGTTGGGTTTCTTACAATCGATACTGTTTTGTATGTGTACATGTTGTCTTTTGTTGTGGGTGTGGTGTGGGGGAATGCTGCATATGTTGCTCGACTTTATAAGATGGTTTGGCTTTTATCACAGTGCTTGAATTGAAGATTGTTAATGTTTGGAGTGCTTTGGGAGCATGTGAAAATATAGAGTGTATTGGTGGGCTCTGAAAGGGCTTGTTTCAGTGTGTACTTGGAATGTGAAAGGGTTGAATTGCATGCGGAAGAGAAAGAAGGTGCTGTCTAAACTTTGGCGGAGAAGATTGAAGTGGCTATTTTGCAAGAAACGCATCTACTTGATGGTACTGGTAGCTCTTTGACTAATTCACAATATACGAAAGTTTTTTTGAATTTCTACTCCTCTAATTCCCGGGGTGTTGGAATCTTATTGAGGAAGGGTTTGGATGCATGTGTTGAGAAAGTAAGTTTGGATGATGAGGGGCGTATTATACTAAGTGACCTTAAATATGAGGGTATGTTGCTGACAGTTGGTTCTATATATGGCCCATGTGCAGGGGGAGGGGATTTTTTTGATTCACTGAAGGCGATGCTTGGTGCTATGGGAGGTGAAATGATGATTTGGGGGGGGATTTTAACACTGATTGACTTCAAAATGGATAGATCCTCGACGTGTAACTTTACTGGACAGAAGTCAAGTAAAGTTTTTCGAAATGTTTTGGAAGTACATGATTTGGTTGATGCTTGGAGGAATGTTCATGGGGGGGGGGGAATACTCTTTTTTCCACCGGTGCATAATTCTTATTCTATGCATCATTACATATTAGTGTCAGATAGGCCGATTGAGAATGTAAACGAGGTATCTATGGGGGAACGACATATTTCAGATCATTCCATGGTTGTGGCTCGAATGAGGTTATCCACTGAGAGGCAGGGATTTAGTAGATGGAGGTTGAAACCCTGTGTGTTGAACGATAAAGATGCTACTGAAGCGTTAATGGGTTTTATTCCGAATTTCTTTGAGGTGAATGTTGGCACGGCAGACAATTTGGTGGTGTGGGATGCTTTCAAGGCCTCGATTAGAGGGGAACTGATGAACTGGACTGCAAGAATGCGTAAGGTGGGGGAAGCCAGGTTGGGAGAACTTGAAAAAGAATTGGGAGATTTGCAAAGCAATTATGCTTTGTTAAGAGAGGAGAATATTAAGCTTAGGATTTTGGAGGTTAAGGAGCTACTGAAAAATGAGGTGAACTCACAGATTGAGAGGGGTTTGTATTATATGAAGCAAAAATATTGGGAGCAAGGGGATAGGGCAGGGAAATTGTTAGCAAATAGATTGAAGAGCTATTCGGAGAGGGTGTATGTTCAGAAAATTGTTGATGAATCTGGTATTATGGAGATTAAGAAGGATAAAATTGGTGAATGTTTTCGTTAATTTTATGCTAAATTATATACGGGGGATATTGTTCCGCAAATAGAGGATTTTGATAGGTTTTTTGGGAAAATTGTCCTTCCTGTACTTTCTGATGAAGGTAGATGTATGGAAGCCCCGATTTCATCCAGGAGATTTTGTCGGTAATTGATGGAATGAATAAGGGCAAATCTCCAGGGATGGATGGTTTGTCAGTGGAATTTTATCAAAGATATGGGGAAGTGTTGTCACCGATTTTATGGGATTTGTATAATTGCTTTTTGAAGGAAGGGAGGTTATGTGATTCAATGAAGGAGACAATCATTACGGTGATTCCGAAGCCTGGGAAGGATGCAAATAGATGCAGTAATTATCAACCTATCTCCTTGCTCAATGTAGATTTGAAAATCTTTACCAAAATATTAACGGTGAGGCTTAAAAAATATATGGGTGAATTAGTGGGGAGATCTCAGACAGGATTCATGGAAAAAAGGTATGGATATGATAATATCCGAACGCTGTTGGACATTATGAGTTTACCAGACTCAGAGGTAAAAGATATTTTGTTGATTTTTTTAGACGCAGAGAAGGCCTTTGATAGGGTGAATTGGGGGTTCCTGAATTATACACTATCGAAATTAGGTTTTGGTCCTTTCTTTATTAAAGCTGTTCAAGCGCTTCAGAATGGCATTCCGGCAAAGGTATGGGTGAATGAGGAGTTTTCTATGTCCTTTCCGTTGTTTAGAGGGACACGCCAGGGTTGCCCTTTGTCGCCACTGTTATTCAATTTGGTATTGGAGCCTTTGTTGGCATATATACGTCAGTTGAGGTGTCTCAGGGGGTTTGCAATTGGTAATGTGGAAATTAAAAGTCTGGCTTATGCGGATAATGTTGTGGTTATTTTGAATGATCCAGTTGAAGGGGGTCCTGTATTGAAGGAGGTCTTTGAGGAAGTGGGTAAGTTATCTGGGTATCGGATTAATTGGGATAAAACGGTGGTATTTCCGGTGAGGGCTTTGCATGACTGAGAATCTGCTGGGGTGGCATTGCAAATGGGAATATTCTAGTATGAAATATTTGGGTATCTATATTACTCAAGATCTTAAGAAGTTGGTGAATTATAATGTGGATAAAATCATTGAGGTTCTTAGACGGGATATTATGAGATGGGGACAGATCAATCTAACTCTTTGGGGTAAGATTAATGCTATTAAAATGATTTTACTGTCAAAGGTTCTGTATGTTGTTCAATCATTACCTGTGCACTTTACAAAGGGGGCGTTTGCACGCATAGATAGACTATTTCAGGATTTTCTGTGGGGGATTTGGGAAGAGGGCCAAGATTCCCAGATATATTATGGTCCGGAAGGTTAAAGATGGAGGTTTTGGGTACCCGGTGTTAAGGAATTATGGCAGTGGTTTTTTGTTAAAGAAAGTGCCCGATTACTCTGGTGAAGTTATGAATAAGGTGCCGTGGTGGGTACAAATTGAGGTACAGCGGTTTTTGCCTTATGACATTAAATGTTTGTTTTCTTTTGGTAAGTTGCCTAAGAAGGTGCAGTGTTTGAAGTCGGTTTTGGCTACTAAAGAAGCTTTGCCATCTTGGATACTGGGAACTGGACAAGGTCTATATCTTTAGGAAGAGGCTTCCCTTTGGCATAATCCTGGTCTGCAGTTTAATAATAAGGTACTAAATTTGGGTTCAGAAGGGTGTGTTGACTATTGGTGATGTGTGGAGTGCTGCAGGGGTGATACCTTTTGATAGTTTAGTTGAGAAATTTGGGTTACGGGACAGAGAATTACAAAGGTATGACATTTTGGTGTGTCTGCTATTGGAACGAAGAGATATGTTGGGTGCTGCGTTTTAGAAGAAACCAGAGAATTTAAATTTTTTGGAAATTGGACTCCAAGAGTGTCTACTTTTATGCAGTTTATGCAACCTGATGGGCAATGGGTAGACTTGTGGGACAAGCTGAGGTTGTCTTGGACGGAGGAGTTGGGCAGAGAACTTAGGCCAAGGGAATGGGAAAAGGCTTGGAGGGTACCAACGCCTGCCAAAGTGGATTTGCAATTGCGCTATATACATCAGAGGATATTAGGTAGAATATATTGGACCCCAGTACGTATGTGTAGATTGGGATTGGTTGGTGATGATTGGTGTTGGGGCTGTGGGATAGAACGAGGTACTTTGATACATATGTTATGGCATTGTGAAAGAGTGGTACGTTTTTGGAGGGACGTTATTGATAGGGTTGATCAAATTTGGGACATTGTTTATCCACGCAATCCCTTAGCGGTTGTTTTTTTGTTGTATGGTGGTGGATGGGATGTGAGTTGGGTGACGTCATGTGGGGTATTTAGAGTTTTATTGGTGGCGGCTAAACAGGTGCTGAGGGTCTGGAAGACACGGAAGAAGCTGATGGTGGAGGAATGGATTTCAGATGTTAGAATTTTATCCAGATTTGAGAAAACTATGCTTTGCAAACAAGACAAGGAAACCCTTTATGATATGTGATATGTGGGGGAGCTTTAGTGATCTTTATGGATGAGGTTAGATTAGGTTCTGGGGTGGAGTGCATTGGTCTTTTTTCAGATAACAGTGTATTGGGAAGGGGTTTGTGTTGTCTCTGTGGTTGTTTTGTGTGGTCTTGTCTGTCTGTTGTCATAATGTGTCTGGTGCATCTGACTTTGTTTTAGGTTGATCTTGAGTTTCATATGGTGGAATACAGAGTTATGGTTTCGAATTCTGTTTTCTTTTGTTTTCCACTACTGTGTATTTTGTAGTTCAATGACCTAGGATGTTAATTCTGTTATTTATTGTAACTTGTTGAAAACGAGAAATAAAGAGTTTAAAAAAAAAACAAAAGAAAAAAGAATGGCTTATGATTACTACTGAGGGTAGTGTATTACTTTTCACCCTGCTGCTTGTGTGTGTTCATATTGTTTGTGTTGTAAAACTTAATAAACAGAGTTACATTAAAAAAAAAACTGAACCCTTCTTGTTTCCCCGATCCTGGGTGTCTCCTAGGACCGGGGTTGTAAGTTTCCCTGACGCCGAGGGGGAACTTTAGGGCAGTCTCAGAGAATATGGTTGTCTGCCCCACAGTACATGCAAAGACCGAGAAAACGTCTTCTTTTCCTCTCCGTATGAGACAATGGTCCACGGGCTGACCCGATTTGCATGCGTTCGTCCTTTGGCTTAGACCCAGAAGATGAGGGAGGCGTGACTGGAATTGAGTTTGATGGTGAAACTGTTCTCAAAGCAGAGGTTTGTGGGGAGAAATAACCTGCCCAGGTTTAGGCAGCAGAAATGACAGTGGCTGCAGAGCTGAGAGAGGGAGAGCCTGGAGTCGCCTGCAGACAGCTGTGCACAGAGCAACCGCGAGTAATGCAGAATAATGCAGAGCTGTGGGGAAAGAAACTTTTGCCAGCGTGCAGAGAGCGGGGAAGCTGCGGGACGCACAGCCAGGGAAACTGCGGGGTATAGAGTGCTGCAGCCGACACGTTGAGAGAGAAGGAGCCGTGAGTATGGAGCAACACAGCTGAAGACTAGCGGGAGGGAGAAAAGCCACCAGCGCACAGTGAACCCTTGAAAGGGACACAGAGGGAAAACGGGAACAATGGAATGCTGACCGCACAGCGAGGGAGCGGAGGCAGGGGGGAGAGATGATAAAGTCTCCAGCGAAATGTACACAGAGCAAGCAGGACAGCAGAGTAACTAGTGTGCTAACCCGAGGGACGCAGAAACAAGGTTGCAATGCGCCGGGAAGAGGGCAGAGCCAGCACTTAAAGCCGGCCTGCTGAAAAGACTGAAACAGGGCATGACGTACAGAGGGAGCATGTTGGAACGTTTAATGGAGGATCTTCCATTTCCTCCACAAACTCCATTTGCGCAGGCCGACAATAGCAGACACTTCATTCTCAAGTCCAGCGTCAGTACAGTATCCACTCTCTTAAAACGATCTGTTATGTGCAGCTTGAGTTGAGAAATGTGAAACATAATATGTATTCTGGACCATGAATTGGGCAGTTGGTAGTCAATAGGCCACAGGTATACTAGGTTGCTAGGCCCTAAATGGACCAAAGTAACGAGGTGCAGGTTTGGAAGCCACCATACGTTTAGGCAAAAGGCAGGATGAAATGAAAGGTAAACTAAATCTACAGCTTGCAGGGTAGGTTCTTTGGTGCGTCGTTTACCCGCATTCCTATTGGTCCTTGCGCAGGATTCCTCATGGGCAGCTAGAGCAGCAGTATGCCCTGTTTGAATACACGCGATGAGAATTTCAACAGAAGGAATCTTTGCCGTGGTGGGAAGCACAGTAGGCACACAAGATGGGTGAAACCCATAAGAGCAAAAAAATGGGTTGTCTCCAATGGCAGTATGGAGAGTTATAAGCAAACTCCGCAAACGGGAGAGGTTTGCTCCAATTATCTTGTGAGGCAGACACAAAAGAGCGCAAGCACTGTGACTGGTTCTGTGTTTGTCCATTAAACTGAGGATGAAAACCAGATGTTAAGGCACGCTGAATACCTAAAGTTTTGTAGACTTGAGTCCAAAAGGCAGAAGTGTACTGCATGTTGCGGTCTGGAATGATACTTGTTGGTAATCCATTTAATCGGAATATCGTTTGTAAAAAGTAAGTGGCTATTTGTAATGCAGATGGAACTTGAGGCATATATATCTGCAATCTTAGTCTATGGAAACCATGATAGTGGTTTGATTAGAAGACGGAGGTAGATCCAATATTGCCCCTCTTTGGCAATGGTGGTTACAATATTGTTTCACTCAGTAACATGAGGGTTACAACATTGCTTTAGTTCAATAGTTTGGAATTTAAAAGGGTTACTTTGATTCAGCGGTCTATTGTGGAGAGCCCCACGGTTATCTTGCGAAGGCCAACTCACTGGTCTTTCATTGTGCTCCCGTTTGACACTATACAGCCTTAACTTCTTTCCTCTGGATCATTTGGCTGTCTGAGAGCTCCAGTCACAATCCCGGTTTTCGCACCTCATGAAAAGGGAGCCTTTCTTGCTCCTTCGATACTCCTGTGAACACCACCCACTGGAGTAGGATACAGAACTCCGAGAGCTTCTCACTCCTATGGGGCAGCTAGTTCCAGCACGGCTTCCCACTGCGTGTTCTCTGATTTTAGGATTCCTGACTCCTACGACTCTCTCTGCACCACATCCCACTGACAACACAGCAGCGGTTCCGACCTCCTCTTCTTTAAAGTTCTGCTGCTCTTACTGCTGCTTTCTAATGGCCTGCACCTGAAACCACTAGACTGCACACTACAGTTCTGTAACTCTGAGCCACTCTTCCTCGTCTCAGTACTCAGAGCATTATGGGACTTGAAGTCCCTAATGTTTATATTCCTTTTAAAGTTATTCAACTCACTTTGGTTTGGTGAATTATAAGATATATATTTAGGGAGAGCTCTCAAAAGGAATTAATGGTCGTTTCTTGTTTTCACAATTCACACATACTGTATAATTATGACAATCAGAAGTAGTATTAATTCCCAGACTTTAACATTTTATTTCCCTGTTTTTCATACATTAGGCCCGGGGAAATCTGGGAACGGCAGCTTTACTATGATAACAAGACATCAGATTTTCAGGCATTGGGGAACCTTCACCTCCAGAAGAGGATAAATGCTGCATTTTCCCTGAAAGAGTCCTCATATTCCCTTGAGGGCCTTCTCCTCCCATGTGATCCACACATAAAATACCACCCCCAAGGTCAGGATCAGGATGCGGCTGCCTTCCCCCATGCCATACGGGAAGAGACTTTAGGCTGGGATTCCATGAGGATTCCGCAGGATTCCTCACAAAGTCTTCCACGGCTCAATTCAAATCACTGTTCAAATCAGTCAGAAACACCAATAGAATGGCCTGATGGATTTG
Organism: Ambystoma mexicanum; assembly: GCF_040938575.1. Taxonomy (NCBI): domain Eukaryota; kingdom Metazoa; phylum Chordata; class Amphibia; order Caudata; family Ambystomatidae; genus Ambystoma; species Ambystoma mexicanum. Next base: position 103,840,591 of record NC_090928.1, read on the forward strand.
GCAAGCGCCCTAAAATGCGCGAATCACCTTGGTTTAAGCAGTGCAAGCTTGTTTGCACCATAGGCACCTATTACTTTGAATCAGAATGAAATGAAATAGAAACACAAACTAATCATGTAATCAAAAGAAATTAAGTGAAAACAGAAAAAGCTGTTGGAGTTTGGCAGAGACTGCAAGTACTTTCGTCTATTTGAGCTACCCGTTCAAATCAGGGTTTTATTAATTTCGAGTTGTAGTTCCAAACTGTTTGAATCAAAGTCAATTCAACCCTCAATATGTTGCTAGGTTTCAGTCACATTAATGTAGCTTGAGCAATGTGCACATTGTAATGGATATCAACCCCAAAATGCACATATACATTGCCTTGAAGGAGAGCATGGTCTTTAAATTATTATTTGTAAGCCTACTGTCAGATTCCCTTGGAAGCAAAGACTATTCAAGCTTGCTGTAGGGGGAGGCATGGTATCACAAGTATGACACTGACACAATAGGTACAATTTGTAAAACCTTTATTGAAGTTTCTGGGTTTGGAAAAACGCCTACTTTGCCCTATAACTAAAATGGTAGTAGTTGCGACCATCAAACGATAAAAAAAACAGTCCTAGTTGAGTCCGTCAAATCAAAATAGCCTATGCCAAAAAAACCAAATGTCTGCCCCATCTCTATAACAAAAAGTGTATTAAGGAGAAATGCATGTAAAGCAAAAATCAGTGTTCAAAAGAATACACATAGCTGAATCAGCTCTCCTACCCACGTTAGACCACATGGAGTAAGGTGGTTCCTGTAGGCAGGAGGACACACTCTGGCTCAGGTTTTCTACACAATAAAAACAGTTCCAAAACGTGGATCGAAGCCTGCCTGGACTTCCACATCAAAGTCTCTCCTTCCAGACTTCCAAATAATGTTTCCACAAAAAGTTCGTGCAGGCCTTCCTCTGTCGCACTCAGACCTCTTCAAAACACAGTTCACATGGGTCCCCCCTCAGTCAGGCTCAGACCTCTTCAGAACAAAGTTCAACAACACTTGCAAGGGGCTCCCCTTCCCCAAGCCTATTACGCTTCGGGTCTCCCTCAGTTGGACTTAGACTGCTTTCTGATGTCTTTACAGACCTCCGCAGGACTGCTTCGACTAAATGTGCAAGGTTCGGTGGCGCTAGAGAGCCCGACCAAGATGGCAGGCTCACTGTGAGCTTAGTGCGGAGCTCCAATAAATCATGTGAATATCACCTGTAGAGGCGACTGCAATATTCGGCTCAAGGTGCCGGGGAGTTTTAAGAACCCCTCGGCTATGCCTTGGAACTTGGGGCAGCTGAGGTCCCTCCCAGGTCCGTGGGTTAGAGCTGACCGCGCTCCGGCGGCAAGAAGAGCAGGAAGACGGTGGAGAACATCCCAGGGCTGGAGCCTGCCCCTGCAAGGATACATCAGTGGGTACAGCGGCAGCACTGCGGTGCATGAAGGCAGCGCCCAGGGGCGGAAGCAGCTTGAAGCCCGCTCCCGTTGAGCGAAGTGGCTGGAGCTGGGGATTAACACAGCAATCAGGAGACGACACAAGGCTCAGGTGTGCCTGACCGGTGGCCCCCCTTGCATCTGGTTGGGTGGGACGATGAGTGCTCATGCTGGGGTGGTCTGTGGGTACCCGATACGAATCCCCAACTGATGGAGCCACTGAGCGGGGGACATCGTTGTGCACCATAGGAAGGAGACTGGGGGACGCGAGACCGGAGTCCAGGCTGACAACAGCAGAATCCGGGGAACAGACTCCCCATTAATACTGCCAAAAAAAGAGAAGTGGATCCAATTCTAATTGCACCAATTGTCTTTATTATTGTTGCAGATTCTGGAGTCAAAAATCTGGATTTGATACAGGTACTTATTGCCTATTTGAGACAATTACGTATGTCCTTTGTTCATTAATTATACATTTCCTCTTTATTCTCATTCCTTCAATATGAAGTTCCTTCAGGCAAATTAAGTGAGATTCTTAACTACATAACCTACAGCTGTAATATACAGCCCATTCGCAAAATTCTTAAGTATTGGAATATTCTTCAATTAGACACGGATCTGCAACCAGTTTTGGAAGAAACATCTAGTTTGATTTTTAGGAAAGCACCAAATCTCAAAAATATACTATGTCCGTAAGACTTTGTATCCGAACCAAAAGAAAAGGGCCTTCCACAAATATGGACACACAAACCATTACAGGGCAATTTCAAATTTCAAATTTGGAAACTGTCAATTGTGCCCTTTTTCAGAAAAATGGCAAGACCACAATTAAGATGCCTATGGAACCACGTGCAAAATTCAACATTTCATTAACTGCAATACAAAATATGTACTATATGGTATCCAATGTATATGTCTTAAAACATATATAGGCAGCACTATCCGACCTCTTAAAATTAGAATTGGAGAACACCTACGGACCATTAGAAACAAAGACCTATGGTTCCCTTTGTCATTTCACTTCCAGCCGCTACATCAAGATGAAACCATGGATAAAATTAAATTCTTTGAGCTTGAAAAAATAGATATGTCCCTGAGAGGGGGAAATCATGAAAAACTACTTAGATGGGAGGCCACCAGGGGGCACGCAGGCAATGGCTGCCTGAGTGTGTCGCTCCCGCCGTAGCTGGGCCGTATCAGGGAATTGAGCCCCCCCCCGGAGCCCCCCAGGCGGACGAGACAGGACGGAAAGGTGTGGTGAACCCCCCGGGCGTCTAGCGAGCGAAAGAGCGACGCTCGGAGCCCCCGGGATCGAGGAGAACGAGACCCGTGGTTTCGGGCAGATACGGGGCGGTGCTAGGCCTCGGCGGCCTCACGCCGGACAAGCGCGGGGACCGGAGGAACCTCCAGGGCGGAGCCGCGTCCCTCCCCCCCTCGGATTCCGCGCCCCCGAGGTCCGGGAACCAGCGGGATAGCCTGCCCTGCACCAAGACGGGCAGAGCTCGGACAAGGCTTGGCCCGGAGCAGGAGGACAGGCGCTCCACACGTGCGGAACTCGGAACTACGCCACCCTCCCGTGAGTTACTTCGGCGACGACGGGCAGTCCCCGGGTGCGAGGCCCCCGCCGGTCCTCGGTGGGGCGAGTGCCCGCCCGGGAAGACAAAGTTAACCCCCCTCGTTGGGGGCCGCGGAGGCCCGAGGGGGGCGGCCCAGGCATTCTGGCCCACAAAGATCGACGGACGGACGGGGGGAAAGGCCCAACGGACTGGCGGCTGACCCTACAGGGATTTCGCTTTAAGGAAATGGCGTCCAGCAGTAGAAGCCAGAGTCCCCTCCAGAGACCTGAACAGGCAGAACAGGCCTCAGGTCCCCCTGTATCTGCCATGGAGAGAGGCTTCGCCTCTGTATTACAGGAGATCAGGGATATGCGCTCGGACATCGCCCAAAAATTTGAAAAAATAGACCAGAGGGTGGACAAGGTCGAGGACAGATTATTGCAAGTGGAGGCCAACCAAACATCAGCGACGACCCTGGAGATGGACCTGGGAATGAGAATAACGGCCCTGGAAAAGAGAGAAGAGGAACGGTCCAGGCAAATGGATGACTTTGAAAATAGGGAGAGGAGGAACAATCTTAGATTCTTCGGGATTCCAGAACAGGAAGGGGAAACGGAGAGAGACATCACGCACACGGTGAGGGACATCATCACCCTCCTCTTCGCCGGTGAGATGACCACGGAACCCACGTTCGATAGAGTGCACAGAGCGGGGGGCAGGGCGGGGGGCCCCCGCTCTGTATTGGTCCGGTTCCACTACTACACTGAAAAAACCAAGGTACTGGAAGAAGCCAGGAAGGCCCGGGAGATCACTTATAACAATGCCCAGATCACGATTTACCAGGATCTCTCGGCCTATACCCTGGCCAAACGCAGGATGTGTCGTCCACTAACGATCCTGTTGAAAGATAAGGGGGTCCGCTACCGCTGGGGATACCCCTTCTCATTGTCCTTTGAATATATGGGCCAGCGGTCGACCCTGACCACGGAGGACGACATACAGATGGCCATCCAGGACTATGTGGGGGACCCGGGCCCCAGGAGGGCCCCTTCGGGGCCCGGGAGAGAAGCCTCGGGGAGCCCGGGCCCATCCAGGGACAGGAGACGCAAAACCGGAGCGAGAAAATTCAGAAAAATGAATACCCCCTCACCGTCCAAGGAGGGAGAGCGGAACGATCCTGAAAGCTGAGACCCAGGGGAGGCCTGCAGAGTCACGGGGGTCGTTGGGAATAACCAGCGGACTCACCGCTACCAGCCCCCATACGAACAGCAAGTATGATGGAACCAGGGAGGGGGACAGCAAAGCAGGGGGGCAGGGGGGGGCTCATAGGGACAAGCTTCAGAATGTATGCCCGGCTACGGCGGGTAAGCTGGTGGTTCGGCCAGTAGCCAGGGATGGCGGATCTACTTGGCCGGACGCCGGGGAAGGGGGAGGGGGGTCACGCAGTTGGGGTTGTTCAGTTTGGGGAAGGGGGGCAGTTAGGGTTTTGTTTTTGGCTCGCCCGGGGGGAAGGGGAGGGGGGAGACGGGGGACAAAATACTGATTTAAGAGAGCACGCCAGGAAGAACGAGATAGGTGCGTTGGCCGAGAGTGAGGAGGTACTAGATCATGGCTGACAGTCTGCCCTCTCTGGGCGTGGGTTCCCTAAATGTACGGGGCTTAAACACCCCCACGAAGAGGTCCCTGGTCTGCAGGGAGTTCAGGAGGTCCAAACTTGACTTCCTCCTTGTGCAGGAGACGCACTGGCCGCGGGGTAAGGAGCCCAAAATGCGGGGGGGAGGAATAGGGGAGGTCTTCAGTGCCTCTCACAGAGGCAAAAAGAGGGGAGTTGCCATCCTGGTATAGAGGAATATAGGGTTTGAGAACGAGGCCATGTTGAAGGACCCGGAGGGTCGCTACCTGATGTTACGGGGGTCCCTTCAGGGGGCCCCAATTACCCTAGTGGTGATTTATGCTCCAAATGAAGGCCAGTCCCTATTCTGGGCAAAGGTAGGGGACAAACTCAAACAATTCTCCCATGGCTCTGTGGTGGTGGGCGGGGACTTTAATATGGTCTTAGACCCTAACCGGGATAGAAAACGAATAGGCCCGCAGCACGCTAGGGCGGCGGACGAGATCATGGCACGCAACTTCCAGGGGGTCAACCACGACCTGGGACTGTTGGACACGATCCCGACCCCCAGAACGGACACCCCCCCACTTAACCTTCTATTCGGCCACTCATGCATCGTTCTCTAGGATCGATTACATTTTGGTGGACGAGATCCTGCACCCTTTCACCTCGGGCCATAGGGTTGACCCTGTTCCCTGCTCTGACCACGACCTGGTCCGTATTACGATTGCGAGGGGAGGTCTAAACAAACGAAGGGGGAGGTGGAAATGTAACGACTCTTTGTTGAAGGACGAGGTACGTGCCCAGGAAATACTTGAGGCCATTAAAGAGTTCTTTGACATGAACGACAATGGGGAGGTGGGGGTGCACACCTTGTGGGATGCCTTTAAAGCCACCTTACGAGGAGTCCTGATTAAAATGGGTGCCCAGAAAAAGAGGGAAAGGGAGGTTCACGAGAGACGACTGAGGGACAAAATAGCCCGGCTTCAACCGGGGGGGCTCCCCTCAGCCCCCTTGGAGCGTGGCCAGACAACTGCCTTGGAGGACTGTAGGCTCCAGCTGAGGGACCTCCTCCTCCACCAGACAGAGAGGAACCTCCAATTAGTAAAGCAAAAGTATTATGAAAAAGGGGATAAGGCAGACAGGATTTTAGCCTGGAAGCTGAGGGAGGAACAGAGGAGCAGACTGGTGAAAGCGGTCAGGAGTGAAGAGGGGGTGATAGGGTATGACTCAACCCACATTGGAGAGGCCTTCCGCCAATACTACGAGAAATTATACTCGTCCGAATTTAAGGGGAGGGAGGCGGAGATAGAGGGGTTCTTGGACTCAATGCGGGTTCCGGCCTTGTCAGAAGAAATGGCGGAAGGGTTGGAGGGCCCAGTCACGCAGGAGGAGGTGGAGCGGGCGATTAGGGGTATGAAAGGGGGCACATCACCCGGGGAGGATGGTTACACAACCTATTTCTATAAGAGGTTCTGCTCCGTTCTGTCCCCCTATTTGGCCAGGGTATTCAACGCGGTGCTGGAAGGAGGTACCCTCCCGGACTCCATGATGGAGGCGATAATAGTGGTGCTTCCCAAGGACGGTAGAGACCCCTTGGAGTGCTCCTCCTACCGCCCAATTTCCTTATTGAACACTGATGTAAAGATCTTAGCGAAGGTGATCGGGGGACGAGTGGAAGGGGTCCTCCCGAAGCTGGTTCACGGAGATCAGGTGGGGTTCATCAGGGGGAGACAGGGCTCGGACAACATCCGAAAAACTATAGACCTGTTCCATTACGCCCAGGAGTCAGATCTCGACGCGTGCGTATTATCACTTGACTCGGAAAAGGCGTTTGACAGAGTGGAGTGGAGGTTTATGGACCTCACCCTCAGGAAAATGGGCTTTGGGGCACACATAATGAGCTGGATATCGGCCCTGTATAGGGCCCCGAGGGCTAGGGTCCAGGTGAACGGCAGGCTGACGGAGTCCTTCCCCCTTACGCGGGGAACACGGCAGGGTTGCCCACTCTCCCCCCTCATCTATGTCCTTGCAATGGAACCCCTGGCCATAGCGGTCAGAACACACCCAGATATCAGGGGGATCCAGAGAGGGGAGGTAGAATTTAAACTCTCCCTGTTCGCCGATGATATTCTGGCCTATCTGGTGGACCCGCGAACCTCGCTCCCCCCCCTTATGTCCTTGATGGCGGTATATGGGCGCCTCTCGGGGCTTAAGATAAACACCTCAAAATCAGTCCTGCTCCCCATGAGAACGGTAGACTCGGTCTTGGATCCTATGTCCAGCTTGGATGGGATTAGGGTGGGCAAATCCTCCATCCGGTACCTGGGCGTCCTCATCACTCGGAACCTGTCCAACCTCGCCCCAGCGAACTACGATCCTGTCATGGCAAGGGTCACCGCGGACTTGAGGAGATGGGGGACGATGATCCTGTCCTGGTACGGCCGAATGACGGCCGTGAAGATGAACGTACTCCCACGCTTACTATACCTCTTCACCGCCCTCCCAACTAACGTACCCGAACACACTCTCAGGGTCCTCCAGAACGCAGTGAGGGAGTTCATATGGCAAGGTAGGACCCCGAGGACAGCGAGAGCGGTCCTGACACTTCCGAGGGATGAGGGAGGGTTCGGGCTACCGGACATTCGACTTTATTTTCGTGCGGCCCAGCTGCGAGTGTTTCTTGAACACATGAAGGAGGGGCTAGGCACGTAATGGACGTACCTGGAGGATATGGACGCTCACCCACTCAAAGTTAGGGACCTCCTATGGGCCCCTAGCAAATTCATTCCCAATAGACTAAGATCACACCCAACGCTGGGTGTCCTCTGGGCGATCTGGCGGGAAGGCCCTCAGACAGCACACCTAACGACTTGGCCGTCCCCGTTATCATCACTATGGGGACACCCCTTCAGACTGGGAAGCAGGGGGTTCCGTAACGCACAGGCCTGGTCGGACTCGGGGATGGAATGGGCGGGGCAAATGTTCAAGGAGGGGGAAATTCGCCCATACGAGGAAGTGAAAGAAGCCCTGGGTCGGGGATCCCTCTCCATCTTTGATTATCTCCGCTTGAAGGGGATCTTGTGTGACCAAGCCTGGGGACAGAACCTGAATAGGCAGCTGACTCCCTTCGAAAAATTTGTGGACGCAGCAACCTCTAGGAAGGGGGCGGTATCAGGGATGTATAAAATACTAAACACTGCCAACCTAGGGGAGAGGAGGAGGTTTCGTATTTTCTGGGACGATCTGGCGGGGGAGGAGATTTCGGAGGACGCTTGGGCAAGGATATTTAAGATTGCCTTCCATGGGAATTTGTTCACGGCGGACATGGAGCATAACTTTAAGATCCTGCAGGGATGGCATAGAGACCCTGCGAAATTAGCGAAAATGTTCACGGGAGTGTCCCCCGCGTGCCCGAGAGGGTGTGATCAGGTTGGCATGAGAGCTCACATGTGGTGGCACTGCCCGAAAGTTCAGGCATATTGGGTGGAGGTACGGGGCTGGATCGCTGAAATCACTGGAGACATGCTCCCCCAGAACCCTCTGACAATGCTGCTAGGCCCCCCCCCGGAAAATACAGAGATACTTAGATACCCAAGGATGTGGGAAACCATGCTGAGGGCGGGGAGGGTGGCCCTGGCACAAAAGTGGAAGAGCCCAGAGACCCCAACGAAGGAGGTCTGGTTGAAAAAGGTCAAACACATGTTTCTAATGGACAAACTGACTGCAATGATGAACAATAAACTGGGTACCTTCCAGGCGAATTGGTTTGGTGTACAGCAGTCCTGGGGATGGGATGTGCATTGAGCAAAGAGGATAGAAAGGATGGGACCGGGAGCCCACGGCCCGGGAACAGGCGGATGAGTTGCAGCCACAAAGACAGCCAACGTACCACTTTTCTTGCGTGTTATAGACAAATAAAATGGCGGCAGTGTCCCCCCAACGAAGGGGATCTATCCGGGCGAAGCTATGGGGGGGGGGGGGATTGGGGGGGTGTGCGGGAGGGGGGTCGGGTCGTTGGGCCAGCAATCTGTATTTCCTTTTGATTCAGTTTTGTTTGAGCCTGTTTGTTGTATTATTAAAAATGCCAATAAAACAAAGTTTAAAAAAAAAAAAACTACTTAGATGCAAATAAGCATCTTAAATCTGTTCTATAGACAGTTGTTTTACAGACGTTAACACAGACATGGAGATGCACCATTGTTTATGAACTCAGACATTGTCAATTGTTATGTGTTTTGTATTTGTCAAAGAATATGTGTAACCGTGCCGATTTCAGTCTCCCATCACACTCATGAATTAGTGCAAGACATCATCCAGTAGATTACTTTATAGACAAAGAATTGATTATAATCAGTAGCATGTGACGCTATCTAGATCTCTAACAGAACAAAACAATGCTTACGTTTCAAATTGCCAATTATTCCAAGTTAAGGAGTCTACATAAAGGTGATAAGTATAAAAATGTCCCCTTTTTCAAAGCATTTAAGAGCCAAATATACACATAATAATATAAACGCATCTAATTACAACATAGAGTTTTACAAAATAAGAATTTAAAGTCTTCAAAAGCGAGAGACAAGAAGAAAACTGCTTCCCAATACAAGATGGAGTCCGGGAGATGACACGGTCACGTGAATCCCACGTTACTGTGTCATCACGTACATATATCAAGCGGCCATTTTTGGGTCTAGATAGGCCGAAATGCAGCGAGGAGATCCCAGCGTGCCAGAACACAGATATTAGAATTCTAAAGGTAAGATTTTGGCATAACATAATATAACTTCCCAAATTAGCGGAGTTGAATTGCTCATATATGTAGCCTAACCGTATTGGTAAGAAACAACACAAAGAGACGGGGAAACAAATACGGTTCTTTCCTTTAACTCTTTTTTAGAAAGAAGACTCCAATATACCCATAATTAGAGCACAAAATCGATCTAATCATGGTGACAGCAGCATATGTCGACTAGAGAGAAAACACAGTATATCCATCAAGTGTTAAGACTTTTGCGGGCAAAGATTATTAAAAAAAAAAAGCTCTCAAAGTTAAGATTCGGTTATATTCCATGAGGTATCCGCAAGTTTAACTAGAGAATAATTGTATTGTGTTTGGTTATTTATATAGCGCTGTTTCCTCACTTGTGTGGCCTCAATGCGCTTTTTTCTTGGTTATGATGATATGATATGATATGGCATTTGTAACGCGCCTATACACAAGTGTTTCAAGGCGCGACGAGGCAGGGAGGGGGGGAACAGGGGGAAGACAGACAACGATCCTACTAGGCCAGGTGTCATTCAGATCGCGCAGGGGTAGGGGGAAGGGAATAAGTGCAAGGGGGGAGGGGGAAGTGCAGTACAAGGTAAGTAGAATAAAATAAATAATAAATAAATAAGGCGGGCCAGCTGGTGGCAAGTGCAAGGTAAGTGCAGGTAAGTGCTGGGAAGGGGGGGGATACAGAGACAGTCCCGCAGTGCAGGGGTTGCCAGGGAGGCAGTGCAAGTGGAGAGTGGCTGGGCCCAGGGTCGGGGAGAGTGGCCCAGTTGCAGATTCAGTGCAGTTTCAACGAAAAATTAGCAGGGGAAAGGGAGAGAGAAAGCAGAAGCAAAGAGGAAGGTTTTGAGGTGCTTCCTGAACCGGAGATGGTTCTCCTCAAGTTTCAGGGAGGCAGGAAGGCTGTTCCAGAGGGAGGCCCCTGGCGCGGAGAGAGATCTACCCCCAGCATGTTGCTTTGAGAAGCAGCTGACCCTGAGGGAGTTGGAGACGGATGAGCGAAGGGATCGGGAAGGAAGATATTTAGGAAGAGAGAGTTGAAGGTATTTAGGCCCCAGGCCCCAGAAGGCCTTGTGGACAATGCAGAGGGTTTTGAACTTTATCCTCGCAGCCACTGGGAGCCAGTGTAGAGATTTCAGTCCTGGAGAGATACGGTCCCTGGGCTTGAGGCCAAGGACAAGTCTCGCAGTTCTGTTCTGGTTGGAACGCCCTTGGTGACCATAGTCGATGCGATTGGAAATTATAGGGAGTTTAGCTTAGGAGATGCAAGTGTGCATGTTGCCGTTCTAAGACTTGGGTGGCTGGCAAGGCTCGACTAAGCAGCCCAAGAGAGGTCCGACACATGGGGGTGCTGTTAAGGGTAGGAGATAGATTGCTATTTTTGTGAGAGACTATGTGAGGCCAGCTATACCTGGTTCCTTTTGGGAGGTGGTCGCTGTATGCTAGTGGCAGAGGTGTTGAGGTATGTTAAGTGTTTCAGTCTGGACGGCTATGTGTGAACTAGACCTGATGTGCTTAGCCGTAGCCATGTTCTATCGTGCATGGATGCTTGTGTCCACACTAGTGGTGTGAGAATATAGGGAACGTAGGCTGCGCGATTGCTCGGCTGGGGTAATATTGGTCCAGGTCTATAATTGAGAGTCCTATAACAATGGGCCCAAGTTTCATACTGTAGCCAGTATCCCGCATATATTGAACAAAGATGGGGTCTACATCTAGGTTTCAGAGTCCTGTATAGTGGGAGAAAGGCCTATGTGTTAGGGAGAATTCTTCAAAATGGCTAATTTCCCTTACCTTCCGAGTCCCTCAGCAGCTTTGCTGGATTTCAAGGGTTTAATGTTTACACCTGGTAAGGGTGTGAGCCTTTTTTCCCACTCTTACATATGTTTTGCTGTGTGTTGTACATTTTTTTGCTCATGGACTATGGAGTCTCACCCACCCCATAGGCATCATCTTTTTACTGTGTCACCCAGCACCTTTAGTGCAGTGATACAGGGTTGTCTTCTCAGACTTCCCACTTTAAACTCCATTTTCTGGGACCGATTACTGCCTCCCAGAACAGTTACCATTGACTTTACTAGTCTTTTTAAATTCACAGACCCAGTACACCCCATCTTCCAATAGAGTACTGGAGGGATTAATAGTTATCCCCCTTTTGACTGATTCTCATGGAACATTAGTATGTTCCTCTTTCTCTAAGATTTGGCTGGTGGCAGTGGTATCTACCATTTTTATTTTACCGCAGACTATGAAAATAGCCTTTGATACCATTGAGGCTATGGTGGTAACCTCGACCTCAAACCCGGTAATAAAAATATTTTAACTTAGTTCCGGTAGAGTTCTTTTGCCATATCTTTTTGTAAAGGTCTTTCTAGTGTTTTAATCTGTGCGCCAAACCAGGTTTGGTTCCTTTGTTCACTGTCCTTTGGCAGGCTTCTGCACAGAAGCCCTCCTTAGGCGCCTCAGTGTCTGGGTGGGCAGGATGTGAGGGAGGGGTTTGAGGCCACCTGCATAGGGTCTCCCTGGGAGACCCAAGTCACACTCTTGTTTGAATGGCTAGGTGGCTGCCCTGCCAGGACAGCCACCCTGCTGTGTCAGTGACAGCCAGGCTGTGTGAATGGGGGATTTGGCGCATAAAAAGCCAGTCTCTGGGACTGGAAGGCAGTCGCCGCTGGAACTAGAGAACTAACAAGAAGCTGAAGGAAGACGACTGCTGCAACTACTGGACACCCGGTGAAGCCCTGCTGCAGGTCCGAATCACCTGAAACTTCGACGACAGAGGAGATCCGCAAGGAATCTTCTTCTCTTGAGCATGGTGGGAACAACCAGCTCGCCAAACGCCAGACACCAGTCCTCATCCTGGTCGAATTTACTGTGCATCACTGCAGTAGATCGGATAGCCAGTGGGAAGAGAACCAGTTTGGGTTTTAAGGAGCACACCTTTTATTTGTCGTTTTGCTCCGCTGCTGGCTTCTTCCCTGGGCAGTGCAGGACCCTCGAGCCGTTGTCCTTGTCCCCACGACGGAAGCTTCAGGAACCGTGAGCCTGCAGGAACCGCCAGGAACAACTGCCTCAGCTACAGCATCCTTCTTTAAAGGTACTGTGCAAATTCGGTCGTTCTTTTTATCCGACCATGGTGAAAGCGCAGGAAATCTTTCGCCTCTACGAAGGCTTGTCCTTCTCTTCTCCTTTAAATAACTTTTCCTCCGACCAACTTCGTTTTGAACTCTTGGCAAAGACTTAACCGCAAACTACTTTTAACTGTGTGATCCTCTGAAAAGATTCTGAACCATTGACACTGGCCCAGACCTATTGACTTGAATCCTAGTTGTAGTAGCCTTTTCTAGATTGCCCTGCCTATAATTTGTTGGTGCTATTGATTTTGAATAACCTTGCCTTTCCTCCCTTTTTAATTGCTCTTTTTAATTGCTGGAGTGCCATTTTGCTCACACTTCATTTTGAGCTTAACTTGTCCAGAATTCATTGGGTGTTGTAGTATATTAAGACTGATTTTCTGCTGCTTTATGATAGTGAACTGTTTTATAAATGATGGTGTAAATAAATGTATATTCTTTTACTCAGAAACCTTGAATCAGTGTTTGTTTGAATCATAGTAATTGTTGTCCTTGGTGTAATCTGTTGTACTGCTCACTTTACTCTTGAGATAAGTCTGGCTGCTCAGCCATCGCTACCACTTTACTGTGTAGTATAGGCTTGTACCAAAGGTGAAATTGTGCTTGCACTTGTAGTCTTAATTGTGTGTAGCGGTCCCAAAGGGTACTGCACATGATTTTGCTTAACACTATGTTTCACAGTGCAGTAGGTTTAAGCATATGGTGAACAAAGATGGAGGCTACGCCTAGATTTGCGAATCCTGAATAGTGGGAGAGAGGCCCAGGTATCACAATGCAGCAGGCTTCATCATACAGTATATAAAGATGGAGGCTGCACCTATATTTGAGAACCCTGTACAGTGGGCGGGAATCACAGGTTTCAAAGTAGTAGGCCTCATCATAGAACAAACAAAAGTAGGATGCTGAACCTAAATTCCAGAATCCTGCATAGTGGGAGAAAGGCCTATGTTTCACAGTGGAGTAGGTTTAAGCATATGGTAGACAAAGACGGAGGCTACGTCTAGACTTCAGAATCCTCTACCATGGGAGAGAGGCCTAGGTATCACAATGCAGTAGGTTTCATAATACAGTATATAAAGATGGAGGCTGCACCTGTATTTGAGAACCCGGTACAGCGATGGAGGTTTACAGTGGCAGTGATTACTTTGTGATGGGCGTGTGCTAACCTGGGCTACTTATCTCATTATTATTTATTTATTTAGTGCTGTTCGCCCGCAGGCATCAGGGCGCGACACAGACGCCACAACATAGAGAACACCAACGTGGGCACGAGACAGTAGCAAATCGCATGGTAACTAAGGACTTAGTGTGGGACAGTGACTGAGAATTATTTAAAGAGGTGGGTTTTCAATTTATTTCTGAAGTTCAAGAGGTTGGATTCTAATCCCAGATCTACCAGTAGAATATTCCATTCGGCTGCTGCGGTTATGAGGAAGGCCTTACCCAATCCGTTGGATCTCTTGTTGGGGGCTACAGAGATATTTGGCGCATGGCTTCAGATCTTAATGTGCATCCTGGCACATATCTGACTATTTTGGATTTGAGATTTCGGTGCTTTCCCATAAAGGCATTTATGGACCAGTGTCATGGCCTTGAACAGGACCCTATCTTCTACCATGAGCCATGGGAGCTAACTTCTGGCGTCACCAATGTGGTTGGTCTTGGATTTCTGCTTAATAGTCCCGACTGTATTATTTTGGATGTTGTACAGAATTTTGCAATGCACTGTTTGTTTGCACCCAGCATTAGTGCATTCCGGTAGTCCAGCCGCAAGTGTATAATTGCTCTGGCTATGGTGGTGCAGTTATCTTTGCTAAGGTAGTGTTTGATAGCTTTTAATAGCCTAAGATAGTAGGAGCAGTTCTTCGTCACATATGATGCCTGTGCATCAGCGCTCATAGAGGCCTCCATGATCATTCCCAGCGTCTTAACCTTTCCTACATCCTGTATTGGGAGGTCCTTGATGAGGAATTACTCAGATTGCAGCGTTAATTTAGCTCGCGCTTGGTGGGAGCTGAAAATCATTAGTTCTGTTTTCTTGCAGTTAAGGCATAGCCAATTGTGATCTATCCATGATTCAATGTTACTGTACACAGATGAGACAGTGTCACTGTCTTCTGTATAATTTCCACTCCAATACCAGCTGAGTATCGTCAGCATAATTGGAAAAGAAGACCTTGATGTTGTCCAGAATTTCAGAGTAGTCTTAAATATAGATTAAACAGTAGGGGCTATATGCTGGCTGCCTGTGGGACTCTGCAAAGTATGTCCATTAGGTGGGAGAATGTATCTCCCCCATGGATTTTCTGTTGGTGAGAAAAGATATAAGCCAAGCACTTGCTTCCTCTGAGCAATAGGCGACTCTTTGTAGCACATGTTGGATCAGGCCGTGGTCTAGGAGGTCGAACGCAGAGCTCAGGTCGAGAAGTAGGAAACTGGTCTTCCCTTTGTCGACAATATTCAGCATGTGTGTCTGAAGGTCCAACATAGCCGTTTCCTTTTTGTGTGCATCACAGAAGCCGGATTGTTGGTGGTATAGTATCTAATTAGTCTCCACATGGGCCTGTAGTTGAGCGGTGGTGACCTTGTCCATCATTTTCGGGATAAAGTTACAGTTGGTTATGAGTCTTAAATTGGCATGGTCCCGTTGGTCGAGGTTGGGCTTTTTTGCTAGAGGGGTGACAGTGACTGTTTTTATACACGTGGGCACTACCTTGTCGCGAAAGGATGCGTTTACTATTCTCATGAGTAGTGGTGCAAATATATCTGTATTGTCCAGTATCATTTTAGGCGGCAGAATATACTCTGCGCATGCTGTGATCTTCATGGAGGCTAAAACTTTCAGTATGTCCTCTATCAAGGTTTTTTGAAACCCAAAGGGTTCTGAATGGTTTGGAGTAACCCTAATGGGCGGCAGGTCGTAGATAGCCTGAGCGGTTTGAGCCCTTGATATCTGATTTTATCAAAAAAGGAAGTCTGGACTTTGTCGCAGTTTTCCTGTGATGGGCGAAGGCGCGGGTTGTGGTGTTTGGCTTTTTAATGGATTTCAGGATGTTAAATAACTTGCCTGTTGCATGAACTGCATAGTTCATCGTCTCTCCAGAGGACCGGCGGTCGGGGGCGCTTTGAGAGTATTGAGAGTGTGCCAGAGCGAGAGCTGCTGGCTTACCTGGAGTGCTTGTCGGGCTGGAGTGTTGTGGGTGGGTTCAAAGTGGATCAGGTGTGCCACAACGAAAGCTGCTGGCTTACCTGGAATACTAGTCGGTTGGCAGTGTTGTTGAGCAATATGTGGTAGGGTGTCAGGTGGAAACCGCTGCAAGAGCTGCCGGCCCCTGATTTGTGATTGTTGGGTGGAGGTGTTATGTGTGGGTTGATAGTGGATGAGGTGTGCCACAACGAAAGTTGCCGGCTGGCAGTGTTGTTGAGCAATATGTGGTAGGGTGTCAAGTGGAAACCGCTGCAAGAGCTGCCGGCCCCGGAGTTGTGATTGAGACGGGGGAGTTTATTAGTGGCATATTTACGGGGTGCAGTGGATTAGGAGAGTATTAGGAAGAGCCAAGTTTTAAGCGCCTTCCTGAATTTCAGGTGGTTTTCAGTGTTGTGGATGTGTAAAGGAAGGGAGTTCCAGATGATTGGTGCTTGGACGTAGAAGGAGGAACCGCCAAGCCTTAGGGAGCTGTGGGGTGGGATCACTCGGTGTAATGGCAGTGCGAGATCTGAGGTTCCTCGAAGGTTGGTAGGGGACAATTTTGTCCGAGTAATTCAGGGCCTGTGTTGTGGATTGCGCAATGGGTGATACACATGGCATTGAAGGTGTGGTTGAAGGAAGGCAATAGGGAGCCAGTGGAGGACTCTAACGGTAGGGCCGATGTGTTCTCTTGCGGGCAGGTTAATGAGCAGGTTTGCTGCTGCATATTGGATTCTTTGGCGTTTCCTTATGAACAATCATATCGTAATGCCATAATAATAGAGATCTAGAAGCATTGACATCTATAACTTTTCCATGTATTTACACATAAATCCCTATTACTTACAGGTTCAAGTATTAACATTTGATTTGAAACCTCTCCTGACGAACCGTCCAATAACAAAAGACAGGGAAACACGTGTTGAGGGAATGCACAATTCACCAAGAAAATGACAAATTGAGTGAGGAAATGAATAATTTAAGCACAAATGATAAACTGAGAGAATATATAACTCAAGAAGAAATCCATATCTAAAACTCATTTGCCTGAAGGAATATATAATTAATGAACAAAGGACATAAGTGTCTCAAAAAGGCAATAAGCACCGGTATCAAATCCAGATTTTGGACTCAAGAATCTCCAACAATAATAAAGACAATTTGCGCAATTAGAATTGGATCACTTGTCTTTTTTTGGCCTATTTTTCAAGGCACTGGACAGCCTCAGTGCAACAGGGTCCGACATTGCAGCCTTTTAAGCACATCAAAAACCCCTTTTTTGCACAATAGTACATTTTAGATTCGCCAACAGTTGTTTCAAAGCTGTACTCTCATATAGTCTTCCCCATAAATACTGGCAGATAGCAGTGACACCCCAGCAGTCTTCAGCAGCCCGGAGGGGGGTGGCTTAATCACCCCCTCGTTCTGGGGGGTGGGGTGAGTGGACGTCATTGCCCCCCCCTTGTCATCAGGGGCCACACAATAACAGACATCCCAATGCCCTGGCCTCACACCTGCCAGGTCGTAGTGGCCTGTGTACTTAGCATCCGAAGGTGCAGGACTCTGCAGAGATCCTGGAATCGGACTCCCCGACGAAATACACCTGGCTAAATATCCGGGTCGAGAGGTGACCCCTTCTCAGTATGGGAAAAGTGGACAAAACACAGCGCAAGCTCACTTTCGAGGGCAGGTTGGTGGGGAGGGCCTCCAGAACACTTAAATCACAGCCCCATATGGAGAAGCCTTGACCAGCAGAGACCATGATGGAAGGAGCTGTGCAAATCCCTGCAGCGAACATCAGGGAAATCCTACTGGATCTTAAGGTGGGCATCAGGGTCTTACTCCAAGATGGACTTTTTTTCGTCTAAAGTTGACCTGTTACAACATCGGCTGGACAAGCATGGCGATCGGTTGGACCCGGTGGAACAGAGGGTGTCTTGCCTGGAAGATGGCTCAATGTCATTTTCCGCCAGGGTGTCATCTCTTGAGGACCAGATCAAGGCCCACCTTGCTCCCCCCTTCCTTGCCCAGAGAATTTCACTACCCACCTCGGCCAGGCCCACCAGATCTGCCTACACCAACCTGATTTCTACCCCCAAGACTTGTAGAGTACGTGCGGGCGGTTCGAGCTTCTCAGCCCTAGCAGCCTCACATTGGAACGCCCTACCTTCGCTCCTCAGGGGGATTGAATCTCACCTAGCCTTCCGCAAAGCCCTAAAAACTAGGCTGTTTGTCTAAACCTACCTGCCTTTATATCTACAGGCATACGAACGTTATTTTGTAACTATGCTCCGCTCCTCTCTCTGTAACTAAGTACCTTATGTTTCCTATGTTTACATAATCTTGCTGCTTACGCCTTCATGTAATAGCGCCTCGATGTCTATGGGCTGCAGTGCGCTCTACAAATGTAAAAAATAAAATAAAAATAAAATAAAGGTGGTGTACGCAAAAAACGAGGACTTGGAGGGAGGGACCCGCAGAAAGAATATCCGTCTGGTGAGCATCAGAGAACAGCAAGAGCAGCCAAAGATGGAGGAGCTGGTCGAAACCCTGTGCAGAGAGCTCTTAGGAGGCTCCGAACTTTCACCTTTGTTCGTGGTGGAGAGGGCACAGCGAATACCAGCGGCTTGTCCGATATCTGGAGCAGCCCCCCGTTATCGCTTGCAACCTGAATTACAGGGACTGGGACACGATTCTGCATCTGGCCAGGACAAAGGGGGATCTTCAGTATGATGGGACAACATCCAAATATATCCGGACTTCTCTGCTGCAATTCAGGCGGGTAAAGAGACGCTTGAGAGATTGTAGCATCCCAGACCCCATGCTGTTCCCAACGAAATTCCGAATCCAGCACAATGGGGGAACTCAATTCTTCATGTCGCAGAAGCAGCAAGCTCCTACTTGGATCCGATGGGTGTGTGCCCTCCTCGGAATAAATCAAGACCTCATGGGGAGGAGCAGGGCCAGGGCCGGGGGGGACCCTGGCCGACAACTCAGACCAGTGGCATGGTGGGGAAGCAATGGGCATAATATTGTAATGATTCTTATTGCCCTAGGTGCCTGTTTTAGATAGCCTCCAATATGTATGTACGGTCTATGGCGGTGGAGCCTTGCAGGCTTGGCTGGGCTCTAGCGCCCCGAGCACGGCACTGGTTTTTCTTTGTGGTTCAGGGAGTTGGGGGGGGGGGGTGGGGAGGGCGGTTTCTAACAGGCAGATTGGGGGTTTCCCGTGGGGGAGGGAGACCTGGGAGGGTTGGGGGCGGAAGCTTGGCAGAGTAGGGGGTGGAGGGTTAACAGGAGGGGAGGGGGTTTAGGGGTTGGTTCAGTTGTAGGGGGTCCGGTTCCTATCAGGGTGCCTCATGACAGGCGGCGTGGCCTACTGCCGAGCGATGAGCATGTAGGTCCTGTTGGCTCCTGTGCCACCGTGTGAATCCTGGTGAAATCCTGTCAGATAGCCCCCCGGAGAGTGTGTAAACTTGGACTGCAAGCGTAGGGGAGGCCCCCAGGAATCGAACGGTCTAGTGTGAGAAGGCGCAGGGTGAGAAAAGAAGCTGTGCACACTGCCGAAAAGCTCTGGCGGCTCGCCAATGGAAAGCGTGCTCAAGATGGCCGCAGCAAGGCAGTGATAGCCGGGGAGCTCATCTGGAGTGCAGTGAGAGGCAGAGCTTGAGGTCTTGATTGGGCCCGGCACGGTGCTGGTGCCTCTGGACTGCTGCACCTGGCGCGGGGCCGGAGGAAGCAGAAACGCCTGCTCTGAAGAGGTGCTCCGCACCTGGACGGGAGAAGAGGTGTCAGCGAGATTCGGCTGTGGGTAGAAAGTGCGGGGTGGGCCTTCCCCCCCTTCCCCAGAGGTGTCCCCGAGTGCCCGGAGGGTGCGGCGGTGGAGCTGGAGGCGGAGTGAGGAGCGGAGCCGGCAGTGTGGAGAGCTCGGGAGCCCCCGCGCGCAGGTGACAGAGCAGCCATTGGTGGGCGGCCCGGACGGGAGGCGTTGTCGCTGGGGCTTGGAGCTGCGGTGGCGTTGGAGTGCGCCCTTCCCCCGCCTGTGGAGACGTCCGGACGCAGCACGGGTGGAGAGGCTGGCAGGAGGAGCCGAGCTGGAGGTGCTCCCGCTGGGTAAGGAGGAATCCTGGTGTGTGCAGGGGAGGAGGAGTGGACGCTGGGCCTGGGCACGGTGCTGAGCTCCTGGAGGGGGGGCTGGAGGAGAAGGCCCTCCCCGGATCGTAGAGGACGTGAGTGGGCCAACCTGGGTGGAGGAGCTGCAGGTTGTGACTACTGCCGCCCCAGAGTCTGGTGGGGCCAGGAAGATTGGAGGAGGAAGGAGCTATGGGGGCAGCACGCCTGCCCAGAACTTTGAGTGGGAGCCCTGGCTCCTGGGGAGGGTGTGCTCCCCCCTGGGGGTCAAGGGTGCTCGATTGATAAGTGAGCGGTGCCCGGCCTGGAGGGGGTAGCTGCCTGCTAAAGGACACAAGGGTAAGAGGGCAGGGGGCGAGACTGATCTGGGGGACAGCTCATAGGAGGAGCATTTCAGCCACAAAGTGGTGGAGAACCCGGACTTGAGGAGGAGACCCTACAAACCGTCAAAGGAGGTCATTCGATGCGGTACAGAGCCGCTTGCGGGAACTCAACTTAAAATACATGATGTTCTTTCCAGCGAAGTTGATGGTGCTATCCGGAGGGAAGGTGTGGTTATTTACATCCCCGAGGGAGGTATGGGATTGGTTGGATGCAGAGTCTCAAAAGAAGGCGCCCCGGGGGGGGAGCTGGACGGGTGGGACCCCCGGACGCGGTGGAACTGGAATAAGGTGCAATAGGGGTGTGCATGAGCGGGTATTTCAAGAGCGATCATCTGGAGTGAAGGAGGAGTGGGAGGGGGGAGTTATGACACTGGTGGGGTGGCACGGGAAGGGTTGTGGAACCCCCCCGCTTTAATAACGCTATTGGCTACTGACCCCGGGGGAGAGGTGCATGATGGGTTGGGTGAGCCAATGGGTCTACAGTTCAGGAGAGGAAGGGGAGGAGTCCAGGAGGCTTGGTCCCTGACTTGGATTTTGGGGGAAAAGGGGGATGGAAGGGGGGAGGGGGAAAGGAGGGTACGGGAGGGGAGAGGCGGGGGAGTGGAGGGAGGGCGGGGGGCAGAGGAAGGGGATTCGGGAGGGGGGAGTTGTGGGGTAGAGCGCCAGGTTGGGGACAGGTGCGTGAAGGTCGAGTGGTCCACAAGAAGTGGAGGAAAGGTACGGTACAGCAGCAGTAGGGTACGGGTTGTAGATGGAGCCAGATTTGGGTACAGGTATTAGAGGTGCTAGAAGTGAGGAAGGGATAACCTGAGAGAAGATCGAGTTCCAAGACGAGTAGGCTAGGAAACTTGAAAATTCGGACGTGGAATGTTCGAGGGCTGGGGAGTTACCAGAAGAGGCGGAGAGTGGGTGAGTTTCTGAAGAGACAGAAGATGCAGGTGGCGCTGATACCGGAGACGCATGCAGGGGCGGAAATGCTGGGGAAAATGTGGGGAGGGCAAATAATTGGCACAACATACTCAACTCAAGCCAGGGGGGTGCTCATATGGGTGGCGAGAGGGACACCTCTGAAAGTAGATATGGTACTAAAGGATGAGGTAGGCAGAACGGTGTTAGTGCAGGCTTTGTGGGAGGGTAAGGTTATTTGTCTGGTCTATTTATACGTGCCCTACGTGGATGATGGGGACTACTTCCCCTCAGTGCTTCGCATGATGGGGGCATATAGGGGGGAAATGATAATATGGGGCGGAGACTTTAATTGTCATCTGGATGAACAGTTGGATGGGTCTGGAGGTAGAGGTGGGCCTAAGAAGCATATGGTGTGGTCGCTTCATAGGATAATGCTGGATCTGGTGGCGGTCTGGAGGGAGAAGCACGGGGAGGAGCGGGACTATTCCTATTATTCCGGGGTGCATGGCATTTGGACTACATTGTAACCGGTAGGGAGTACTGCTGACATTTTGGGGAGGTGGCGTATTTGGGTATTGTCTTGTCGGACCACTCCCCCTTGGTGGCTAAGTTATTTGGGGCTCATGAGAGGCCCCCGCGGCAGCTCTGGCGTTTGCATAGGGAGGCACTACGGGTTGGGGCCTTTGTGGGCGAGCTCAGGGGAGATATTAGGGGGTACTTCGAACTGAACGAGGGTTCGGTGGATTCTAGGGGGGTGTTGTGGGAAGCCTTTAAGGCGACTATAAGAGTGAGGTGCTTGTCTAGGATGGTGGCGAGGCGTAAGCGCCTCCAAGATACGCTGCAGCGTATAGAGGTCCAGGTGGCGGAGTTGGTGGGGGAAGCGGCAGGGGGGGGCGGAGGTTTGAAGTACTGGTGCGGAAGCTGGAGCATTATCAGAAAACTCTTGTAGAGTTGTCGCGTTTTGATAGTAGTCGGCAGGATGTTAGATTGCATGGGGAAGGGGATAAGGCGGATAAGCTGTTGGCTTGGTTGATTGGTAGGGAGCACCCGAACCGGGTTACAACTCAGCTTAGGACAAGTGCGGGCGAGGTAGTTGGGACCCAGAAAGAGATTAATGACACTTTTATGGCATTTTACAGGGAGCTATATACGAGCGAGGAAGGGTATGTTGAGGCAGAAGTTGAGGACCTCATGGAGTCCTTGAGGCTTCCGAAACTGGGGGAGGACATGAGGGAGGGATTGGAGGCTCCATCCTCACAATGAAGAGGGGCACTGTGCCGGGCAGTGACGGGCTTCCGGTAGAGTTTTACGCAATGTTTGAGGATCTGCTGGTGCCACAGCTCCACAGGGTATATGAGGAGGCATTCCAGAATGGCTGTCTCCTGGAGTCAATGAGGGAGGCAGTCATCACAGTGATTTTGAAGGATGGGAAAGACCCGAGGGACTGTGCAGCGTATCGCCCCATCTCCCTGCTGAATGTCGATGGGAAAATCTTGGGTAAAATCCTAGCTGCGAGGCTGGCTGGGGTGGCACCGCTCTTGATCCACCCAGATCAGTGCGGGTTTGTTGGGGGAAGGAACACATCGGGCAATCTCTCCCATCTACATCATGTTATGGACCTAGCAAAGTCACAGAGGCGCGACATGGCAATAGCCTCGTTTGACGCCACGAAGGCTTTAAACTCCCTGGAGTGGAGGTGACTGTTTCGGGTGTTGCGAGAGTTTGGGTTTGGGGAGAATATTTGTAGGTGGTTGGCGCTCCTCTATAAGAAACCGCTGGCAATGGTGAGGACAAAAGACTGGGTGTCGGTAACCTGGGAGCTGGGGAGAGGGAAGCGGCAAGGGTGTGCGGCTTCGCTGATACTATTCGCCCTGGCCCTAGAGCCCCTGGTGGTGTTTTTGAGGCAGGACATGTCGGAGGCTGGTATCGAGGTGGGGCTCTGTCTAGGATAGAAGATTCGGTCCGGTTTTGGAAGGTTCTTCCCCTCTCTCTGATGGGTTGGATGGCGTTGTGCAAAATGGTCATTTCACCACGGTTGTTGTATTTTTTTGTCAATATACCGTATGTGGCCAAAAGAGTTTTCTTTAAGATGCTGCACGTTAGAATTAGGGAGCTACTATGGGATAAGGGTAGACGCAGGGTGTCTCTAGACATACTGCTGAGACCTAGAGAGGAAGGTGGGTTGGGCCTCACAGATTATGAGAAATACTTTGTGGCGGCAAAATTGCAATCGGTGCTGACATGGGACCGGCGAGGGGGGAGAACCTTAGGGGATTGATCGGAGATCTGCAATTGAAATGTAGACCAGTGGAACTGCTGTGGCACCCACTGGGTGATAGGGATAGAACATTAGTGTTTGAGGCGGTGAGGGAGACGTGGAGGAAATATATGGGTGGAAAGGGGATCGGAGGGCGTTATGAGGCTGGACTCCCATGGGGTGTGGATCAGAAGCTTCGCCAAGCCATTGGGAGGATTGGCGTACAGAGACTCAGGGAGAAGGGATGTGAGAAGGTAGGGACCTTTTTGACGATGGGAAGTTGCTTACCTGTAAGGAATGGTGTCGGAAGTTTGGACTACCGCAGGGGCTTTTCCTAGCATATGGGCGGTGGTTCGCAGGCTAGCGGAGATATGGGCGGGAATCCCAGAGGAGCCAGACTCATGTCCAGTGCTTCGGGTATTGTTAGATCGGGAGGGGGTAGAGCGCGTATTTCACAGATTTATAGAGCCCTGCCGGTGGAGAACTCAGGGGGTGAACTGAAGGTTAAGGGAAAGTGGTAAAGGGACATAGGGCGCCAAATACTGGCAAAGGAATGGGCGCAAGTCTGGGAATTGGTCCGGAAGTCATCAAGGAATGCCCGTTTTCAACTGGTTCAATTTAATATTTTACATAGGACATATGTGACCCCGGTTGTACTTCGAGCCATGAACGGGGATCTATCGGATGAGTGTCCCAGATGCGGTGCAGTGCAGGCAGGGTTCTGGCATATGGCATGGGAGTGTGGGGTGATGGTAGACTACTGGGATGAGGTCCTCAAGGGGGTGAATGGGCTGTTGGGGACTAATTTAGAGCGCCGTCCGGAAACTCGTTTGTGGGGTAAGCTGCCAGGGGGGAAGAGGTACAAAGTACGGAATAGGATGGGCCGGTTCTTGCTTATACTGGCTAAACACCGAATGGCAATAGCATGGAAAACTCCTCAAGGTCCGACGATTCATCTATGGCGGAAAGATGTGCGGAGGTGGGGGTTGGTGGAATTAACGGTTCTGCAATGCATGGAGCCTGAGACGGACAGGGAGGATGTGACGATTCACTGGTCCCAATTGTTAGATGACCTATCGAAGGACAATGATATACGGCCGCCGTGAAGGTGGGTGGGCAGAGGAGAGGTGTTGGGAGTATTGGGTGGAATGGGGATGATATGAACTTGGGGATGGGTGGAGTTGGACTGAATGCTGTGACCAGGGGACTGAATGGAAGCTGGATAGTTGATTCTGGACATTGGTTGGGGGCAGGGTAGATATTGGCTGGGTTGGGGTAAAATATTGTTATTGTTGTTGGGAATAAAGTGTTAAGAGAGGAGTGGGGAAGGGCGGGGAGGGGCGAAGGGGGATATAGGTGGGAGGAGGGGGATACATTTTGGGATTGTCTTTGGAGTTGCTGTTTAAAATGCTAATAAAGAGAGTTTGAAAAGGGTGCCTCATGACGATGTCCTGCTAGAGTGCCTGGATGAGGCAATTGAACTGGAAGCGTGGTTGGCAGAGAACTATCCCCAATGTATGTGCACCCTGGGAATCGATGCGGTTTCGAGTAGCAAAGTGAAATATTAGGAGAGGGAACAACCCCTCCAAGATCTGGCAGGTCGTGCATTACCTCACAAGACACCAGGTAGATGTGGCCTTCATCCAGGAGACCCACCTCCTTTGAACATAAATGGGGTGCCAAGTGGGGGTGCCGCAAATATTTCTCCTATTCCTCTTATGCCAGAGGGGTGGCCAACCAGGCAGTGGTCTGAAGTTCGGCATGGCCTCAACGGCAAGAGATGTTTCTTACGATTCAGCAGGTTAGGGAGCGAGGGTTCAGCTCGGCGCTGGACGTCTTTCTATATTTCTATTTGTTTGGAGCCCTCCTCAACACGCATGCGGCGCAGCCCCCGGCGTGGCCATTGCTGCAGGGGGTGATTCAATCGCAGGGGGAGGGTCACTATAGTGGGCTGATGTCGGACATACAGGGGGAAGGAGAGGCTCCGAGGAGGCGGTAGGAGGCAGCCCTGGGGGAAACAATCGGAGATGAGGGTGGGATTTATGTGCTGAGACAAACTCGGAAAGTGTCCCTGAACTCCAAATACAAACAAACACATTTCAACTTCCTACATCAGGTATATTATACCCCCGCCAGTCTTCAAAGGCACTTTCCCACCACCTCAGCTGCATGTGTAAGGTGTGCCTTTGATCCGGCAGGATTTCGCCATTTGGCATGGGAGTGTCCACAAATGTCCAAGTTCTGGTTGGAGGTATTGCCAAAAATCTCATTGATTACTGGGGAAGCGCTGGATCCAGAGCCTAAGGTGGCTCTGCTAGAATGTACAAGGGCCCTGGTGCCCGCAACGAAGCGCTTGGCAGGGCTACAGCTTGTGGTAGCTCGCAGGAGGGTGGCCATGGCTTCGGGGAAGGGTTTCCCTCGTAGTGTACAAGGGTGGTTCCAGGATGTAGATGTAGCTTACTATCATGATACTGAGACAGCCTTTATTTGGACTCTACCTTTGCATGCTTGCCCTCCAGAAGTATTGGGACCATATATTCGATACTTGATGACAACTGCAGACTAATAGCATTGATGGAAGTAAGGATGCAATTGTGTCTCGCACTCTGTGAATGTTTTTCTTTTTTGTATTTGGGGGACGGCTGGGGAATCGGACACCTTGTGAGTCTTTGTTGTTATTAAAACTTAAAAATAAAGTATCAAAATAAAAGTGCACGGTTCAACTTTCACTTTCCCCTTCTGTATGAGTTAATGTTGCTTACTTCGCTTTTACAGTTCATTCGCTTTATCGTTACAAACAATGCACCTTTTACAGAGACTTTCGAGTGGGCTACTTCCTTTGCCGGACCCCTCCGTTACGCAGTGGTTATATCGAATAGAAAACAAATGAAATATCAACAAATGAAAAAAATAACTAAAACCAAAATAACGAATTTTGGAAAAAACCTAAAAATAGGCTTGGGAGTGGGAATAGTGGTTTTGGGGTGGGGTAAAAGTATCACTAAACAAAAAAAGGGGAGCTTTGATGAGGGAACACCCCCACCCCCTGAAAAAAACACAAAAGAAATGTTGCCTTTAGTTGTTTTTTTATTAGATGAAATCACATGTAACCGTTACTCAGTATCACTGATTTCACAGCTGTCCTTATTTCAAAGCAACACAAACAAGTCCCAGTTTCACTGCGCCAAATATAGTAAAAAAAAAATCGGGAGTCCAAGTGATTTGTATGAAAGAACAGCCTTTAAAGTCCAAGGTTTAGTACAAGAAACCGCCTAACACACGTTTCAAGCCTTCTACGGCTCTTCATCTGAGACTTAATAGGGTTAGAGCCTGAAATTTAAGCTGAAGGGACAATGCCCAAAAAGTACTCTGAAAGCTTCGCAATTGCAGTTAAAGCTGGTCGGCTG
Organism: Ambystoma mexicanum; assembly: GCF_040938575.1. Classification (NCBI taxonomy): domain Eukaryota; kingdom Metazoa; phylum Chordata; class Amphibia; order Caudata; family Ambystomatidae; genus Ambystoma; species Ambystoma mexicanum. Next base: position 103,867,386 of record NC_090928.1, read on the forward strand.
TTTAGACAGTCTGAAAAAATCAATGCAGCTTATTTCAAAGTTCATTCACAGGTCTGCCTTTCTTCGTGTCTCATTCACACGCATGCAGCCTTCACTTGCGATATAATGTTGCCACTTCAAACTTTAACACACACCTTTTGCTTGCCCACTCACCGGCTGTGTGCGTTTCTTTCTTGGTTTTACGATTTCCAATTCACGAGTCAAGGTTAGTACCATAGGCTTGTCCTCCCCTTCCCAACTCTTCTGTTCACCTGGAAAGGTGGCTGGCTTCCTTGAACACAATGCAGCCTTCTGATGTGGGAGCTGGCATTCTCCACCTGTCTTTTGCGGCCTGTCGGAGGCAATGACCTCCAGTAGAGAACTCTTGGGGTTTTCGACCGGCTGCTCTCGTCCCTTGGTCCGTCGCTCTGCTCCAGGCTTACTCGTGTTCCGCCTTGCTCAGAGTGTCTCTCTAGATTCTGCCTTTTATCCGTGTGAGGAGAGCTAATTGGTATCCGGTGTATACACTTAAGGTCAGGTGCCTGACTTTGCCTGAACTGATTAACGGGACATGTCCAGTACGATATATGAGAGTTAGTCTTGTTACGCTCAGTCACCCTCTTTCTCGGCCCAGTGTTTGTGTAAAAAAGGGGTTAGCGGGTGGAGTAGGGACATCTAAATACAATAAAATAGGATGGGCTAGATGAACAAAAAAGGGGGAACTACTGCGTCTCAGCATAGGCTGCCTCACCCCCACCCCCCAAAGACCCTCACCCAGGTGATCCTCCCGCACTGGTCCACCCCCAGGAACTGGATCCAAAAGCGATGGTTGTGTCCTGGCCACCTGGATGACAAGTCCCCGAGGACTAGCGGGTGAGACACCCTTTGGTTTCTCAGTGCCCACTCCAAAGAGTGATTAAAACATCACATTTGTGGGATTGTTACTTTACTTTCAAAGATTCCGCACTGCCTCTTAAGGATTGTAGTTTGGATGATCTACAAGAGAAAAATCCAAATGTTCCTTTGTGAATATTTGTTTAGGCATTTTAAACCTTCACCCCTCCCTTTTCCAGCACTAGAGGATCCCCCCCAACACACTTTGGAAGTAGGATGGATGGAGTGTGCCACTTACCCCAATTCCATATTATGTCAACGGAGTAAAATAGTAGCATTGATGGGCCGTCGTCTCTGTCTATGTCTATGTCTAAGCAAGATTTGGAAGGAAAGCTTTTTAACTGCTGCTGGTCTTGCAGGAGAATACATTAACTTTCTAAAGCAGCAAAAGATTTATGCAGTGAAACAAGTGTGAGGGGGCATCAAGGGAGCAACTGGAATGTTGAATACTGGAAATATTGACCCTCACATTTTCTCTAGAATATGTATGAAACAGCCCTACAAAAAGGAATAGATAGTTTAAACACAAAAGATATTGGGGAAAAAACAGAACATTTCGGTTACCCCTTGCTGTCATTAAGATGTCAGAAGAACAGTAAAAGTAGAGAGATGGAATCTTAATTGGTAATAGCATTAGCTTTACGAAACAATTTCTTTATAAAGATCCAGAAGGGAGGTTCCTGGTTTAGAAGTGACTGCTTAGGAAGCAGCTTTTTACCTTGATAGCACTTTATGCACCCAATGAAAGGCCCAAATATTTCATTAAGATGCTGGGGATTTGGCTGAGAGGTTTGATTGAGGGTCATGTGGTGGTGGCTGGGAACTTCAACTGTGTGATGGACCCTCAGATGGCTAAAATGCTGCCCCAAACGGCCAATGACAATAGACAGACAGGAACTGGCAACATTTTTAAAGGGAGATGGGGCTTAAACTTTGAGGTTTTTCTGAAAGGAAGAGAGTATATGCATTTTTCAGCAATGCACAGGGTTATTTCTAGAATCAACATTTATTTAATTTATTTATTTCATTTTTTTTTTTAATAAGACGCCTAATACCTTACCTGAGTTCAGTTTCTAAGCACGGATCCGGGATTCAAACCTCAGTTGCTCTGCATGGTCTTGCTTCCAAGACCAGCGTGTTGCCCCTGTGCTATCCTCCATTCACATGTTGATCATTTCTGCTATGTTGATTCCCATGACAGGCTCTGTAGACATAGGCCTACGGTATCGCACTGATCATTACCCAGTTTTGGTGCTGGTTGAATTGGGGGGTATGGCACCGAAGGAAAGGAAACCCAAACTAAAAGCGTATGCGATGAAGAGTAGAATAATGGTTCTCTCAGCATTCTGGAGTAGATTCCAAGGCCATAAAGAAAAGAGACAGAGAAAAAAATATACATACACTAGAGATAACTAAAGTTTCTCCTGCGCATCTGATAAAGGACAGAGACACCCTGCCTTAAGAATTGTGAAGGCAATCACTCCGGAGATCTCTATGTGGCTTATAGAGGCAGTAAACGACTCCTGCCAAACAGGCTCTATTCCATCTGAGCTCAAACAAGCAGTCGTTATTCCGCTTCTGAAGAAGCCTTCTCTAGACCCACCTATTTTGGGTAATTTTTGACCAATGTCTTTGCTTCCCTGCTTCATGAAATTGTTGGAATCTCGTTTGCCCTGTACAAACTTCTTTTTTGGTGCAATCTTCTGTCGTTAGTCCTTTTCAGTCGGCCCAGACTTCTATATGTGGTAAATTCTCTCCCAGCTGCCATACCGGTGCCAATGGTGCAGACACTACAGAAGAAGATATTCTCCTCTATATGGCAATGAAAGAAACCTAGGGTCCCCAGACGAGTTTGTATGTAGACTACGTCTTTGGGAGGGTTGTGAGTCCTCGATATCGAGAGATATATCATGGTAAGCGCAAATAGGCCCTATGCTGGAATGGGCTGTGCAGGATAGTACGAAGGGGTGGGCGCAGTCTGACACGGGAGCCACGCCCATAGCGCAGGGTTTGTTACTGTTCCCGGGTAATGCTGCAATGGTGGCGGGGGGGGGGGTCATTATAGGCCACTAAATGTGCCCTACAGTACTGGAAACAGGCATTGAAACAGAGGGGTTTAGCTCCTGGACTGGGGACCCTGTATGCCTGTGCGACAATTTTAGGCCGGGCTGCTCGGGTAGGATTTGGAAGACTGGAGCGGATTTCCTGCACAGATGTAGACGCTTGTATAAGGAGGGTTCCCCCTCCCCCTTTCGTCCGAAGACATGAAAGGGAAATTCCAGGTGGGAGAAGGGTAGCGGTCCCATTACATACAGATTAGGCATTGGATCTCACACAGGGGGCGTTAGAGCTGCTGCTACTAGACCGCTGATAGGTCTGGAAATATCAATGAAGGAAGAGGTTCCTCAAAAAAAAGGTTTCAAGGCTCTACCGTTATTAGACAAAGCGGCCCGGGGGACAAGCTTCCATACATGGAAAAATGGGAAAGAGGCTTGGGAGTTACGATCGTGACCGAAGTATGGGATCAAATCTGGGGTAGGGCCCAAAAGGCGTTGAGGTGTTCCACTATTAGAGCAGCATAATGTTTTCGATGGCATCTCACGTCACAGAGGCTGCACAATATACACAAACAGTACTCACTTCTATGCCGGAGAGATTGTGGGGAGGTCGGGGACCTACAGCGCATGAGGTGGTCCTACCCTAAAGCAAGGGTTTTTTGGAAGGAGATCTTGGGGCATATTAAGGATATTGTGGGGGTGCAGTTGTCCTTCACCCTCCTCCCCCACGATTGTAATACTCTTGGGGGTGATGGTGGAGGGAGTTTATGCAGCAAATGGAGCACTGGGACCTTTTTTACACATATGCTAACTGCTGCTACAATGGTCCTGGCTCACCAGTGGAAAACCGCTAACGGCCCGGGGTGGCTTTATGGTGGTTGAATTTGTGGGGCAGTGTTGGCAATGGAAAAGATGTGTGCATTGGCATATGGTACCTATCAGGAATTCCTGAAGGTTTGCTGAAAGACCGAGAGCAACACTATTATAGACTGTTACTAAATAATTTTTCAATATTGTGAGGATGCCCATCCTAGCAAGTGTAGAATGGAATAATGGTCTGACAAGCAAAGAGTACTCCATGCCACAGTTCCTCTTAAATGTTACAGGCTACTATGTATTGTTACAGAAATACAGGGTATGTTCCAGTGAGACAGAATTGATGTTGCTGAAAGATATCTGCAAAGTCCCACGAGGGATCATTTGCTAATAAATCAAGTTTATAAAAAAAGAAGAATTTGAAATTTGGCAACTGAAAGTTTGTGAGAAGAAAATGGCAGGAACACAACTTGACATTGTAGCATGCACACCTGCTTCAGGATCCGAAAAACCGGCGAATTATTTTCTGATGTACAGGTCAATGTAATGAACTCCAGCTATGTAGCGTATGGATAGAAGCTTAAAACATTCTAGGAAAAGGAGATTCTCAACCTGTAGACATGGATATGTCTGGCCGATCATCAATGAAAATAAACAGAATCTGGTCCCGACAACTCCCTGTAGCTTCCGGAATTTAGAAATCTTATATTCATACCGAAACTGACAGCCCTGTTCTAGAGAAGTTGTGCAGTGTGACACTCTAGGACGAGACACCGAAGGTGCCAAGCAGCTTTTCTCTTCGAGCCAGCTGAACCATAAAAGTGTGCTACATAAATGTTTTATTAAATCCAATCCTCTGAAAATTTCGTCCTGGTGGCTCATCAACACCCACATGGGATTTCTCCAACTCTGACCAATGAAAAACCTATTCTAGTACTGAATATCTTACAACAGAATCTTGGAAGATCAAGTTGGCTAGTATCAGCAGGGCAAGGATATGATTCTGTGTTTGTAGCAGGGACTGGGTATTGCCATGAACACTGAGTGGGTCGTTCTTTTGTGTTTGGGCCTTTCTAGACCGTGGGTGATGAGCCGAGAAGGAAGGGCCAGTTCAACAAGTGTGCCCAACTCATAGGCACTGTTTATTTAAAATATTTTCGGTCAAACAGTACAGTAATATTAGCAATAAAAATATCTCATATTGCTAAAATATATTCTGAAATTAGAATGAAAAGTATTTTTAAAACGAGCGTAAAAGAAAAAATATATATGCTCAGATTTAACTCCTCTCATTCAGTCGAGGGGGTGGGAGTACTATTACAGCCTATAGTTTTGTACTTTCTGTGAGAAACCTGTGGGCGTTCTCACAGGTAGTCCCCTAGAATCCTTGTTTCAGGTGGCTAGGCGAGGGTCATCACCCTTGGATCCCAACCCTGGGAGCGGACAAGCGAGGGAGGAACACCTGGGCCGGCGGTCCTTGGAGGCTGGGGAGAGAGTGCCTGAAGGCGAAACATGGTGTTCCCCCTATCCTTGCCCTGATCCATCGTACCCTCCCCTCCACTGTCATGGGATATTGTTAGACCTCCCCGTCTTAAAGCATTACTTTACATCAGAGAAGATGCTTGAAGAGAAGACCCAACACCCCCATTTTCTACCCCGAACCATCCTAACCTGCTGATACTTCCATGGGATGCTATCACTCTAGACCCATCATACAACAAATTTATCTTGGAAAAGGGAAAGAGAAAACACCAAGGGAAGTCAAACCATTTTCGAATCCTTAAAACCAACCTAGTTTTTCCCTTCTTCTAAACCCAGAGGATGATTAATACATCTCCCATTGTTGTCTCCTGAGAACTACAAAACCCGGAATTCTTATTCACCAAGACGTCCCTCCTTTTCTGACGTGTTAATACACAAGCTACCTACCGGCACGATGGGAAACTACAACTCCCATTATTCCCTTGCCTCACTGACTTACCCATCTACTGAAACTAGGAAGAGTATCTCTAGTGATATGCAGTGACCCTGGCCCACTAATGAGACCAAGTCAGGTGGAGCGCTCAATCGCAATCACAACCATTCTGCCTTAGAAGGACATTCTATCCATCACAATTCCCCTGCCCCAATTCCTAAAATTACTAAGAAAAAGCAGCAACTAAAAAGAAGAAGCAACTAAGAATAATAAAGATTACTCAAAAACACACTGAGAAGAGAGGGCGCTAGAGAGCCCAGCCAAGATGGCCGTGATCCTGTGAGCTCCTAAGCACCTCATTCCAATCCAGTAATTATTTCAAAAAAGGTAGCAGGAGCTCCTCTCCAGAAAGAACATGGCATGATAACCTGTTCTGAGATGAGAGTTTGCAGCACATGCTTTTTTCTCACTGTACCTTTCACAAATGGGAAATATCCATTTGCATATCCATCTTTTATTTTATTTATTTATTTATTTATTTAATATTTATATTGCGCCGGTAGCTCGCGAGCATCGGGGCGCAGAAACAAGGACACGAGAACGGACGGAACAGATAGTGATTAGACAGAGCAGACGGGACAGTCACATAGAATTAAGCTAACTGAGGTATATGCCATGATGGCCGTTTATTTAAAGATATGGGTTTTTACCTGTTTGCGAAAACGCGAGTAGTTGGTTTCCAGTCTAAGGTGGTCTGGTAGGTTGTTCCAAAGGTTGGCTGCAAGGGTTGGAAAGGCTCTACCTAAGCCACTTTTGAGTTTGTGAGGTGACGTAGCAATTTTAACAAGTTGGGATGATCTCAGTGTTCTATTAGGAACGTATGGTTTGATCCTAGTTTTTAAGTAGGTTGGTGCCTTTCCGTAGATGCATCTGTGAACGATGGTTAAGGTTTTGAAATGCACCCTATCTTCGATTTTCAGCCAATGAAGCTCCCTTCTGGAGTTGCTGATATGGTCTGTTTTAGTTTTGAGCTTGACAATTCTTACCGCGTTGTTCTGTACAATTTGGTAGCTTTGTAGGCATTGCTTGGAGGCGCCCAGGACTAGAGCGTTGCCATAGTTAAGGCGCGATAAGATGGTGGCTCTTGCTATGGTCGCACAATTTTCCTCTGATATGAAAGGTCTGATGGCTTTTATTAGACGGAGGTGGTAGGCACAGTTTTTTTTGATGAACTGTACTTGGGCGTCCGCACCCAACGATGCTTCTAGCAGCATACCTAGGGTTTTAACCTTGCTTAGGACCTGAATGGGGGTATCTTTAATGTGGAAGGATGTGTAGGATGAGGGTAGCTTAGCACGAGCAGAGGATGAGCCGAAAATCATGAGTTCAGTTTTTTTTCCGTTTAGGCACATCCAATTGGAGTCCATCCATTGCTCCACGTGGTTGTATATCGTGGTAAGTTGCTCGCTATCTTTCTGATAATTGCCACTTAGTTCGAATACAAGCTGCGTGTCGTCAGCATAGTTAGTGAAATAGGTGTTTATGTGGTCTAGAACAAGGACTAGGTACTTTAAGTAAAGATTGAACAGTAGGGGTGACATACTGGCCCCTTGGGGAACTCCACAGAGGATTTCGTTTTCGAGGGAGAACTTGTCCCCCCAGTGCACTCTGGATATTCCGTTTTTTAGAAAGGACATTATCCATCTGATGGCTTCATCAGAGCAGTTGGTGGTCTTTTTTAGCGCATTCTGGAGTAGGTTATGGTCGAGGAGATCAAATGCGGCGCTGAGGTCGAGTAGAACGAGGATGCCTGTCTTACCCTTGTCAATAATACCGAGCATTTTGGTCTGCAGATCTAACATGGCCGTCTCGGTACTGTGTGCGGGGCAAAAACCAGACTGCTCTGGGTGGAGGGAATTAGATTCCTCTGTGTGTGCCTGGAGCTGCATGGTGGCGATCTTATCCATGATTTTGAGGATGAAGTTGCAGTTTGTTATGGGTCTGAGATTATTCGGATCGCGTTGGTCGAGATTGTTTTTTTTTTACCAGAGGGGTTACTGTGACTTTTTTGATGGCATTAGGGACTTCCTGGTCTCTAAAAGAGGCATTAATGATCTTTGTCAGGATGGGGGCGAAAATGTCTATGTTGTCCAATATTATCTTAGGTGGAATGATATTCTCTGCACAGGTCGTGGGTTTCATGGTCGCCAGTACTTTGATCATTTCGCTGTTGTTGATCTCTGTGAACTTGAAAGTTCCAATACCTGCTGTTGCAGTCTCAGCTGGCAAAGTAACTGTCGTTTTTTGTTGGTCAGGGAATTTATGATGGCGTCCCTGGCTTTTGAAATTTTGTTGAAGAAGGCGATCTGGGTGGCATCACATTCTTCTTGAGAGGGTAGGAAAGGAGGGGTAATGGCTTTGGGTTTTTCTATGGATTTAAGGATATTGAATAGTTTGCTGGTGGAATTGGTGGCTGTAGAAATCTGTTCGTTATAGAAGTTTTTTTTGGCCTCGGTTATCATATGTTTATATTTTATTTCGCTTTCCTTCCAGCGGGCTTTATTGGCTGATGAAGGATTTTTTAGCCATACATTTTCTCTTTTTCGTCTGTCCTTTTTTTGTTCTGCAAGTTCTTTGGAGAACCATTGTGGTTTTTTTTGGGTGGGTCTAGTTGATTTAGTTTGAAGGGGGGCAATTTGGTCCGTGAGTTTCTCGAGGCGACTAAGTAGATTTGCTAATGTTGTTTCGCAGGAGTCATTCTCGGTTTGGTTTTTATCCACCTCAGCTAGGCATTGTATGAGGTGGTTCCTATCAATGTTTTTGTAGTTACGGTGTGTCGAGAGGGTCGGGTAGTTAGGGGTTTTGGGTTTGGGAAGAGGCAGGGTGATGTGGAAGGATATGCTATGATGGTCTGACCAAATGCAGGGTTCAGTCTTAAACTCTCGGGTTTCGAGATTGTTAGAGATGACCCAGTCAAGAAGATGGCCGTTGTCCATTGTGGGCTCTTGGCTGTTGATCTTGGTCAATGTTGTTTAGGGATCTTTGAAGTTTACTAGCTTCTTTGTCTTTTGTATCGCCATACCAGCGGTTAAAGGATAGTTCCGGGACTTTTTTTTTATTGTTCCTATGGTTCGGCCATGTGTTTTTAAGCATAAATCGGTAGATCGTAGAAAACTTTCCTATGGACCTTACCCGACTTTTCGTCCATTAACGCACTCGAAAACATCCGCCATTTTATGATAATCCGATCATTTCCCCCCATCGCCCTAGCTCACCTGCTTTTGCGGCACTAAATCAAATCCCCCGCCCCTGAGCCTGACATCAGCAGACGCGTACCGCCCATTTCCCGTTTCGTGTCAACAATCGCTGCGCCTCAGCTAATGAAGTGTCGCCATGGAAATGGCAGGACGCCTCTTTCCTCAATAAGTATAAACAGACCGTTTCACAACACACAGCAGCAGATTTTCGAATCCATTCCTCTCTCTGTGTTACTTTGAGTATTCTGTGACTCGTTTCTGTGCTCTGGTCAGCTACCTTCGTTGATTGTAGCCCGTGTGAACAGATACCAGTACCACCGCTATAAATTATTTTACTTTCTTTACCACATAATGGCTACAATAATGCCGTATATGTACGAGCCCGAGTACACCGAGGAAGAACTACTGGAAAGGCATGCACGCGAAAACGATGGGGATTCGGACGGCAGTTGGGAGGACCAGTCAACGGATGAAGAGCCTGGACCATGTCGCATTGACGGCGTCTCCACCTGGTGCACGTGCAATCGGTGCGAGCTAATGCCAACTGAGGAGGAGAACTGCTGCTGCCGAGAAAACTCGGGATGCCTGGCCTACATTTCGGAAGGAGAGCCAAGTCCGCAATGCATCACTGAGCTGCCAGAGTTCAGGGAAGCCTGCCTCTCACGGACCGTGTTGAGGATGATGATGGTGCTTATGCACGAACTTCGCGGCACTGTTCGTCCGCGTAATCCGAGTAACGAGTAAGTATACTCTGTTTGTGATGCCAGTGATGCCACTACTATGTCATGGTCGTCTCACACATATAAAATTACATCTACATATCATTCGAATGCATGTAAATTGGTTCCATATTGAGCATTTTCTAGATAGAATTTTTTTCAAAGCAGAATGACATTTTTTACCTGAATCGACAGTGATAAGAAAGTTTTGTCATTTTAATACAGTTTGCATCTTTCATTTTCACAGGTGGTACAGGCTGGTGGCCTATCGTTGCTTCACTTGGTGGCTTCACGGGAGGCTCGGACACCGCGTTCGGAGAGTAATACCTGCCTGTGCGGTACTTGCCATTAGACAACATTTCCCCAGCGACAGTGGACAATACCGCAGATTTTCCCTGGATGTGCTGCAACCGCAAATTTACAATGTGTAATGTTTATTATTTATGTTCAATTGAAATTAAGATCCAAAATAAAACCCAATATATATTTTAACAATGGTTGTTTTGATTTGTTCAAGCGTTGGCAACAAAAGGAAGGCCGTTGTATTTTATTGATACAAAACATGGTTATAGGTAAATATGGTTGATCATAATAAATCATCCTTTTGGGCACCGGGTACAGAGATGACCACCTCTGGCCCGTGCCGCCTTGCCACCACAGGCCAGCCTGCTGCTGACTAACTGCCTAGGCATCCAGGGTCTCCAGGGTGAACTGCACCCATATATTCTCCTGGGAGGGTGAGGTATTTATAAACTCACCCCCCTGCCTTCCATGTACTAGATCCTGCAGCCAGCCTCTTACATGCAGTTAGATGGCCTCTCCTTGGTGAGGCCCTGCGGCAAACGAGTCTTGTCTGCACGACCACCGCCCCAATCCACCCCCCGCCCTATCAAAGGCAGTTCGCACCGGGGTACTTGTGCTGGCAACTGGAGCAGTCAGGGAGCGATAAAGGCCATGAGGTGCCAAAGACCATGTACACTTCAAAGTGGTCTACAGAGCATGGGTTGTTGTTCCCATGTCTACCTCCAGACCCCGTGTCTCCTGCCAAGCATCACCCCTCACGCTGGACGGCCCCCTGCAATCCACATAAGTGTGTCTCCATTCACGAGTCTTCCTGTGTCTTGTCTGCACGACCACCGCCCCAATCCACCCCCCCGCCCTATCAAAGGCAGTTCGCACCGGGGTACTTGTGCTGGCAACTGGAGCAGTCAGGGAGCGATAAAGGCCATGAGGTGCCAAAGACCATGTACACTTCAAAGTGGTCTACAGAGCATGGGTTGTTGTTCCCATGTCTACCTCCAGACCCCGTGTCTCCTGCCAAGCATCCCCCCTCACGCTGGACGGCCCCCTGCAATCCACATAATGCCACGACATATACACGTCATTCATTCACAAACACACCCCTGTTTCGAATTCTTTATAACCCACTTCATATTTCTAATGAGCACTTCTTTGCGCTTTGCTAGTCAACCTGTGAAGGTGCTGGTTATCTGCTCTTCGTCTCTGTGAACTTCCGTGACCACTTCGAGGAAACTCGTCAGTTTGCAACCTGTGAACTGCTCCCTGTTCTACGACAAGAAACTACTCTGATCCCTGCATCTAACTGTTTGTTCGTCAAGGTAAGGCCATGTACGATAATCATTTTGCATCCAATTTCTTTTCGTTCAAGACAGTACATGCAAGGAACTAGTCACATGTTCTGAGTTTACATTGGTATTCATAGAGAATTGTTGATCTTTACTTTTCAGAACTTTCCACAATGCCTGCCTGTTCCATTGGCGGTTGCCCTTCGAAGACGCATAATAAATCTGAAGGTACTATAATGCATGTTTTCCCTAAGACAATAGATCAGATAAGAGAATGGGTCCGATATTGCGGATATCCACCGTCTGAGCTTGAAAGTAGAGTCCTAGAGGTCTTTGCGGACAAGAGGGGTGATCGATACCGCATCTGCAGCAGGCACTTTACCTCTGACATGTACTCCACATCATTGCTAATAAAGAAGAACACACCGCGAGCGAGGCGAAAATTGCTCTCAACCGCTATTCCCACTCTATTCGTCCACATCCCTACATTGGTGAGTCAAGTTTACGTATTTATCTCTTGGCCTTGCGGTAGTGTGTAGCATTAGCTAACAATAATTTCCCATTTATGTATCCACTCAATATGAAGGCGGAAGATTCTCCATCCGTGTTGTTATTGCAGTCATCAGCCACTTCAAGCGCCTATCGGGTAATCTTACTTAGCTATTCTGACACTGACTTGTTTTAGGCATGTAAATCAATAGTTTTAATTTATCGTGTAATTATGTTACCTAATGGTACACCCTTGTACTCGTCCTCTAGTCTTTGTTTTCAGTTATAATTATTGTTAACCAAAATAATGCAAGTACTGTCTTTCAGGGAGATGCTGAGGAGTCCAGCGTATTGACGACTACCGTTGATGTCACTCAGATGCTCGAGGTACGTTTCAGGACAGTTCCGTCGCCCTCCTATGTATCTTCTTTTTTCAATTTTGTGTTCATTACTAATGAAAGTCCTATGTTTCAGGGAGTCGATGGAGCATTAGTCCAAGAAGAAGGGGGAGCATGCAGTTACGGGTCGGCGCAACAGCTTGCAGAAGTGTGCACCGCAGTTACATCGTCCCTTGATGTTCTTATGCATTTCGAGGTATGGATACTGACAGTTCGATCAAGCGAAATCATATGACGTGATTACATCCGCTATACTTCCTTCTTTATTAACGCAAGTACTATGTTTCAGGGAGATGACGGAGCTTCTTCTACAAGAACATCACCCCTAGTAGTTGATGCAGATCTCTGGGTGGTGACACTTCCAACGATCAAGCAAATCGAATCATATTTACATATCCATTATTTATTTTAGACAACTGATCATTTGTGCAGGTCTATTTAGATGAGCCGTTCACGCCTGCACAAAGTTTCTGTTCTTTTTATCAAAATAGAAAACCATACTAATGCAATTACTGTGTTTCAGGGAGTCACTGAAGCATCATCTTCAATAATATCATCAATGGAAGTCTATGAGGAGCCCGAGGTATGGATCTTGACAGTTCCATCTAACTAGATCAACAATGCGTGAATAATTGTCGTTTGAATGTTCTACACAAAGCGTTCATTCGTGTTTTGCTATTGAGATGTACGTGGGTATTGGTCCCCAAGTACATTTTGTGTTTTCGATATTATTATACATACTAATGAAAGTTCTATGTTTCAGGGAGTCGATGGAGCGTTAGTGCGTGATGGATGTGCTTATCATGAAAATGTAGTCGTTGCAGCGCAAGAGGAAGTGGAGACATGCACACACGAGTCGGAGCAACAGCGTCCTGATGTTGAAGTTCGAGGCAAGAAAGTTTCAAAGAAAAGAAAGCAAAAGAAGGTTAGTGTCCTGGTCACTATATTATGTTGTTTTTCACTGTTAATAGTTCAATACTGTAAGTTGTGTTTAAACTGAACATCCCTTTTCCAATCTGTCCTCTAGTTGCGAGTGGGTGTACGAACTAGATCTACACAGACAGTGAAGCGAACGAGAGATGTTGCTTGTCAAACCTTTTGGCAGGGACTTGAGACTGGAGATGCATCGTGCCAATGGGAAGAATATGAAGTGATTGACAACGGAGCTATACCACCACCAGCCATTGATAGTGAATGTCCTCCTGGTAGTTCGGATGCAGTTGGAGATAAATTCACAGAATCCACACCCGCAAAAACTAAGACCGCGAGAAAGTTGAAGAAATTGTCCTATTCACCCATTGCCGGAGAAGGAACAGATGTTGCAATGGAAGAGAATGAAGTGGACTACAATGAAACACCTTCAATATCACTGAACATAGCGGAAGACGATATCAGAGATTCTACCTTTCATGTGAGTGACATGTCCTCAACGTTACAGGCCGAACCAGCTGGGATGCAGAGTGACAGTATAAGGAAAGAGGCCAAATTCATTGTATTCGATAGTTGTTTGATTGATATTATTATTCGGTTGAAATGTGGGCATTCGGTAGGTGGGGAAGTATGTGGGGAGCCATTGATTAATGTGACTCGTGCAATTCGAGGCACTAACCTTAAAATACATGCCACCTGTACAAAATATCATCCTTTCTCATGGTCTGCACAACCCACGCTGGGACAACTGCCAGCAGGCAATCTACTTTGTGCAGCGGCTGCACTTTTTAGTGGTTCAAGTTTTAAAAAATTAGAGTCTTTCTTTCAGTTTGTGGGAATCCGTTTCATTGCGAAAACTCAGTTCTACAAATACCAAACCGATTATCTATTTCCAGCCATTAGCGAAGCTTGGAGAATGGAAAAAATGTCTATTGATAGTACATTCGCGGGCAAACGGTTCAGGCTAGCCGGTGATGGACAGTGCGACAGCCCAGGATTTTCAGCCAAGTACTGCACCTACCACTTTCAGGACATGGAAAGTAAGAAAATTGTGAGTTCGGTGGTTGTGCAGGTGTCACAAAGTACATCCTCAGTGGCCATGGAGAAAGTTGGCTTTGTAGCATCATTGCAAGAACTACAATCGCGGGGAATGGTGATCGACCTGATAGCCACGGACAGACACGTTTCAATTGCCAAGACAATGAGAGAAGAGTACAAAAATATAAATCACCAATTTGACGTTTGGCATCTTGCAAAAACAATCAATAAAAAATTGTCGGCTGCAGGTAAAAAAAAAGATATGCAAGGTATTTCACAGTGGTCCAAGTCAATCAGCAACCATCTTTGGTGGAGCTCAAAAACATGTGGAGGGTCGTTGGAAATTCTACTGGAAAAATGGCGGTCAGTAATGCTACACTGTACAAACGTGCACAGCTGGAACACGAACCAACATTTCCACAATTGTGAACATGGCCATTTGTCCACAGAGGAGGCACGGAAGCAGAAGTGGTTGATTCCTTCATCACCCACTCACAAAGCCATTGAAAAGATTGTATTTGATAAAACTATAACAAAAGCTTTGAGGGGACTCACGGAATTCTGCCACACAGGAGATTTGGAGGTGTTCCACAATATGTGCCTAAAGTACAGGCCAAAACGATTGCATTTTGGCATGGAGGGCATGATAAATCGGACTCTTCTAGCGGTCTTGGCACATAACCATAATGTTGGCCGTCAACAAAGTAGGACGACCGGAACTTTAGGGACGCTTCGCTACAATAAGGCCTTCACTAAAAGAAGTAAACAATGGGTGATCAAACCAGTGTTTGAGGATATGCAATATGAGTTTATTGAGAGACTTATTGTTGACGTCCTAGATAGGCACATAAATGGAGTTGTGAACAAACCTGTGCAGGTGACAACTGCATTGCCACCCATCATTGCCTCTGTTCCATGTCCACCTAAAGAAGAGCTCATTGAGAAATACACATCACGGTTTAAATGATTGTAATTTGATTGTCTGTTCTCTCGAGTCTCCTCATGTCGCAGGCCCATTGAATATGTTTATATATCCAACCTTGTTCATTTGCGCATTAAATTAAACCAAACAGTAATATAAATTATTTTTCCAAAAATATAGAATGTCTCCGTATTTATGGTTCTGTGGGGCAGCAAAGCAAGCAGACAAAATGCAAAGATGGAGTGTAAATTTCAAGTCCTGTAAAACGGCCTTACACTGAATGTAGCTAACTAGGAATGTGTGTTCGTTCAAAGTGAAGGTCAGCTGCTTTGATTTTTTCTCGGGTGCCAGAATGGCCCACAACTCAGTATAAGGTTCTATTGTTATTTGACCTTGACAGGCCGGGACCACGTAAGAAACGATAATGAATATAATTTCAGAAACGAAAGCCATTTCATTTTCGTTCATTAGAAGAAATAAAACGTCGGCATAGAAGGAGTGGTATTTCGGGGCTGCCCTACGCACACACAATGGAAAATGCAAATATAATGTAAGTAACTCTTTAGATGAGTTTATACCGCAATTTAATTACTATACAGTAGCTTTAAAGACGGGTTAAGTTGTACTTGTTCATTCTATGTGGCATATTGTTTTGTACCGCGCACTATCTAACTTGTCCACTGTCTGCGACCTCGGTCCTGGGCCCTTCCACTCTCCACCTGCACTCCCTGTCAACCCCTGCACTGGGGGACTGTCTCAGTATCCTACAGCCCCCCTTGACGTAGAAAACCCAGTTGCACTGTCCTAGCTATGAAATAATTTCCAGACCTAATATATAAAATGAATAATTTTAATAAAGATCTGATGGTGAGACTAATTTCCTTTTTTTATGTTTTTCAAATAGATACATCGTCCATTATTGTCTGTGTCACGAGTACCAGACACCGGCGGATGGGTTTTTCAACCGCCAGTTGCTTCTCCGCGTGAACAACGTTAGCACCCTGACCATTTTGTGGGACGATCGCCAAGTACAAGTATGCCCTTACGCGGTACAAACGGCTAGATGCAACATACAGACCGTTGTGGTGCCCTAGTGCCTCGTTGTTGGAATAGCCATGCAATTATCAGTGCGACCGAAGAGCTTATTTTATCGTAAACCAACACCCTGTCTACTGCACACGAACATCGCTTGCCTCAAGACGAAATATTTTGGATCGAGAGCAACTAAAAATGCAAATCGCTGAATATTCTCAAAACATTTGATGTCAAATAAATGTACTTTGCCAAATGTACAATCTTGCCGTTTGCTTTTAAACCACTGTTTCATATTCCGAATTGTGGCGCTGTATTGTGAGATGATCTAAGACCCTGTGTACAGCAAAGGAACATCGTGTGCCCGAAACGAACTTTTTGGAACGTGAGCAAATAAAAATGCTAATCGCTGAATATTCTCAAAACATTTGATGTCAAATAAATGTACTTTACCAAATTTACAATCTTGCGGTTTAATTTAAAAGTACAGTTTCATATTCCCAATTGTGTCGCGATGTGTTGTTTGAGCTCATCTGTGTTGATTTCCTGGTTCTGTGTGGAGTCGCGTAGAAGACGCCTGGGCGCGTTTGCCTACGCAGCTCAGTCACGTCACGGATAGAGGCGGGGAATATGAATGTTTTGATCAAGTCTGTTTCAGGGGCGGGGGATTTGATTTAGTGCCGCAAAAGCAGGTGAGCCAGGGCGATGCGGCAAGTGAGAGGATTATCATAAAATGGCGGATGTTTTCGAGTGCGTTAATGGAAGAAAAGTCGGGTAAGGTCCATAGGAAAGTTTTCTACGATCTACCGATTTATGCTTAAAAACACATGGCCGAACCATAGGAACAATAAAAAAAAAGTCCCGGAACTATCCTTTAAAGTCGCCCATGACTAGTGTGGCTGTGTTGGGTCCTTTAAGCATATTGAGTTGATGCGTTATTTCGTCGTTGAATTCTGGGGTGGATGTTGGGGGCCTGTATAGGACAATCAAGTTTAAACTACTGTTAGCCGTAGGGGTGTGTTTGAGGTGCAGTATTTCACAGACTGGACATGCTATGCTGCTGGGAAACATATGTATAGAGTCTCTTGCGATGACTGCTACACAACCCCCCTGGCCTTCTTCTTCTTTGTCCCACCCACATGGGCAGTCCAGCACCGAAATGGTATGGCAACTCCTCTCTGAACAAGAGTACCAACAGCAACCCCATACACGTGTTTCAGCCTTGTTGGGCCTCAGCTGCTCCGAGAGGAATTGCCATAGCATTTCGGTGCTGGACTGCCCATGTGGGCAGGACAAAGACTGATATGCATATGGATATTTCCCATCTGTGAAAGGTACAGTGAGCAAAAATCAGATGGCTGCGAACTCTCAATGTGGTTAACAACCACTGAACAGGTTATCATGCCTTGTTCTTCCGAGAGAGGGGTGCCTGCTACCTTTGTTCAATCCAGTAATTATATTGAGGTTTCCTGACCTTCAGAAGAGTTGTGCGACATCCTCGCCCACACTTGGATGAAGTCTGGAGACTGCAGTGCCCGATATACGAAGATACAGACCTCCATGTCTGGGGACCGTGGGTACAGCGGCCCAGACGCAGCACAGGAGGAGCAAACCCCGGGCGCAAGGCTCTGCCCGTAATCCGCCGCAAGACAGACAGAAAGCTGCGGGAGTGGGAGGCAAGTCAAATGCAGCAAGCATCATCAATCCGGGCAAGAGAAAGCAAGCCTCGTCCCTCGAAGCAACATGAGCACGGAAGCATCCCGCCCACAACAGGTGACTAACTCAGGCCTCGACATAAAGAACGCAGGATAACCGACGGTAGCAGGAATCCGGCGTCACCCAAAACTGCATAGGCGAAGAGATAATGGGCTCAAATGCCCCATTGGGAGGAGACCAAGCACTGGAATGCCCCGCATGGGAGCAGAATTGAAAGGGGGAGCTGGAACGCAAGACAAGGAGGCGACCTTAACCTCAATGAGGTAGGATCTAGCGAAGATCTGTGAGGAATACGTGATACGTCCCGGTGTGAGGGAGCACATGGCCCGGTGATCCCCGGTGAAGGATAGAAACCCCGGACAGAGACACTGCAACAAACTAAAGCACACATAGTGTGGAGCACGCCGCAATCAACCTTGAAGGAAAGGAAAAACGTGATCTTTTATCACCATATCAGGGACACTTGGGGAACAGAGAAGGTGGTATGGAGAGGGGAGAGCGGTATCCCAGGCAAGAGACAACATCACCACAGATAAGTGAACAACTGAAGGGGAGAACGCTGGGTGGAGCGGGCTCATCGAGGGGGTGCAGGGCACATCTGGGCTGAACCGGCCAAACTTACAGATAGACACCACTGAACAATATAAGCCCCGGGGAGAACTATTTCGGAGGGTGAAACAACAGGGAAGGTCTTCCATTAATCCCCCCCGCCCGCCACTCTGAGCACCAGAAGCGGGAAAAACATAAGAAAGCAATCCCAGTGAAGCATAATGGGGGAGACAACCGCAGTGACACTAAAGTAGTGCACGGTCCGACCTCAAGAGCAGATCCACCTTGCAGTGAACACACATGCCCACCCACCCAATCAAAACGTGGGACAAGCTGCAAAGCGCAAGAGGGCAGAATAACCACAGAACTTGAAGGACCAATCCAGAGGGTATAACCTCGAAGCCACCATAATAATCAATCCACAAGTTAGAGACAACAGGTAATTTAAGAGGCTAGGTGCAATCTGGGATCATTTTATAATCCCAACTAATTTATATTCTTAGAATTGGAATGAGGTCTGTTGAGAACACGAATTAAGACACATTTCAATATCTTCCATTGAAAAGGGGAACAGTGGATACATGATAAAGTTCTATCGATTAAATCATTTCCTTTGACTTTATGCTCATATTACAAGTGTTGGAATGTTTTGTTAGAAGTAATGATGTTAGAAATAATTATTTGTAAAAATGCATACATTTTATAGAATTTTCCTTCCGTACGGTTATTGCCCTTTATGTACTCTACAGGACCTTACACACCTTTTTGTTAAGAGCCACAGAATACAAAAAGTGACTTACCTGTTGCTGTTCTGCTGTGTTGCTCTCTTTTATGAATTCTTTAATTATTTCCCAGCATCCGTCTGGGAACCCCTCTATGGTTTTGAATACAGTAGTATTTCTTCAGTAGCCCATACAGAAGTTGGTCCATTTTCCCACAGCCAATAAAACTGCTCCCAGCTAGCCAATCTATACGAGCTAGAAGATTTAAACATGCTAATGTGCCTAAAAGATTTTTGGCCCCTTTGGGACCTTCCATAACTTAATATGTTACCTGCCTTATTGCCCCTCAGTTGCAGTAATTTTTCCACTCCAATACTAGTCTTTCATGGATTCATACGCTTTCAATGGGAATAGGACAAAATGACCAAAAGCAAAAAGTCCGACCCCCATTTTCCCACAGATATATATGTTGGGGAGGAGGTAAAGTTAATAACAATGTATAGGGGTAAGGTGGGGGGTCTCCCCCACATATATATTTGTGGAAAAATTGAGAAAAAAAGAAAAAAAAATAGTCAGACTTTTGCATTTCGGTCATTTCACGCAGAACTACTAAGAAGTGTTTGTCTAGGATGTAGTGTGATGAGGCTGTCCCCTCATTCAATGAACAGCACTTGCCCTAGTTGGGTCTCCTCTCTGGTGCCCACATCCGGAGAGTAGGTCTTACTGAAGGTGTGCAATGATCTCCACTTTGCCGCTTTGGTATCCCCGCCCTTTACTTCACCCAGAAAACATTGTCTGCCCTTTCTTTGTTAACATTTACTTCACCATACATTTACTTCTGCATGCATTTACTTCTTCGCTTCGTGCCTTTACTTCGTCTGCATCTTCACACCAAAGATGGCAACAGAAGTGATTAAGGTTAACTTAAGGTTAGGGATCAAGAGGTATAGTGGGAAAAGGGTATACGGGGTGCCTCTCTTCTAATGACAAACTGAATGCTTGTAGAAGTGAAACATACCTCCCCGCCAACTACCGCCCTATCACTACAGTGCCATACCTCTTGAAAATTCTTGACCGTACCGTCTACTCACAACTTGAACCCCACCTTGAAACCTGAAACTTGCAACTCACCAATCGGAGTTCAGGCTCAGGCACAGCACAGATTCAGCCCTCCTCTACCTAAAGAATCAGCTCGTTGACATCCGCGACGCGGGGGGTCTAGCCATCCTCCTCTTGCTCTCTGTGGCCTTTGATCTCGTCAACCACGTGATCCTATGCAACCACCTCACTGCCACTTTCAACCTCTCCTCCGAAGCGCCTAATTGGAACAAGTCCTTCCTGATTGGACGATCCTCCAGGGTCTTTGCGGGGCAGAAGAAACTGGCCCCATTGCTGTCTCCTATGGTGTCCCACGAGGATAATGCCTCTCACCCACGCTGTACAACTTGTACACAAAGCCTCTCTTTGACCATCTCGATAGCCTAAACATCCCCTACAGACACTTGGCCAACGATACACAGGTCCTACTCAAACTCACTGGTAATCAAACACTTTACTCGGCCAATATTAACCACATTTACAGCATCATCCAGGCCTGGATGGCTACTCACCATCATTGCCTGAATGATGACAAGACAGCTCCTCATCGTCGGCTCCCTGCACGGCCTCACACATCCTGTCTTTGCCTCCTTCTGCATTGATGGTAACATCACACCGTATCAACCCATGTCAATACACTGAGGGCCCGGTTCTGATTGAGGCGCAGTGAGCATGCTAAATAGCACTGTTCCTTTTCCTGATGCCCAGGCACCAAGCCTATTCTGAAGTGGGCCTGGGCATCGCTGCAGTGCACAACAGTGCACTGCTAGCAATCTGCCCATTTCTGTAGGGAAAGGCCGGATGGTAAAATCTTGGCAGCACTTTGCGTAAAATTATGATTATCTTGTTATTTTACGAAAGGCCGCCGAGATCACAGCGACCATACTCATTCCTTCCCACTCCCTGCACTTTCCTCTCTCCTTACAAGGTGATTACAGGCAGTGCATGGCTCTGGCAAGAGTGAGGAAAGACTTTTTTTGAATTTCATTTAGTGTATACATGGTTAACAATAAACCTAATACACTTTCACATTTTACAAAGTTAAAAAATGCATCACTTGGGGGGCGCTGTTGCGGAGGAGGAAGATGGCCGCCTGAGTTTTAGGCTCTGCAACCCTGAGCCGCTTCCCGACCTAATCCTAGCTTCATAGGTGCTTGTCTTGGCTATAGACGTATGGATTGCTATTCGGAAGGTACCAGCATCTAACTGTTGGCGTCTTGGATCCGCGATACGACATGCTTTCCCTCTGCATCCTCTTCCCGCTCGCGCGTGGTCCCAAGGTCGCTGGCCCCGCTCGGCTGGCCTCTGCGCCCATACCGAGATGCTGGGGTGCCACGTGGCCGGTACACGGCGCCTGGTGAGGCGTACCTGCTGGCAACTATCCCTAAGAACATTCCTGTCACGGCGGCTGCTGGTGGTGGTATTTGATCCGCCACAATCCTGGTGCGCCGCTTATCTTGGCTGGTCACTGCAGCGGAACGACACATGGCTGCGTGGGCCGCCGAGCCTGTCTGGGCTAATTTTCGACAGTGGATTAATGGGATCCCGGTACGAACTTGATCATGGTCCATCCCGCCTCCTGGTCCTGCCCCAGGCTTATTGACTCTCCCACAGCTTGCCTCCACCTGCAATCTGAATCCTCTGAGGCAAACTGCCCCCACAGTCTCCAGTGACTGGAACCTACCCTACGTGGCCACCCGCTGCATCCTCCTGTACCCGGGCCCGCTAGCAACTTCTGCCTGCTTGCTTCTAGTGGGGCTGTGCTTAAATCTGCGGCTGGTGTCCCTACTGCTGTGATCACCGAGAGAACGGATGCCCCACTGCACCGGGCCACTACGCTGCGGTAGGCACGTTGTTCGTGCAGGGTTGAGTCTGAGTGCCTGGGTGCCTCACTGGCACTTGTTTGGAGCCGGGGCTCGCTGACCCTGGCTTGCTGCTGGGCTGAGTCGAGAGGCCATGGGTGTGTGTGACTCATTCTCGGCTCCACATGTTGGTCCCCCCGCTGCCCTAGATATCCTGCAGTCATCCGGATTCACGGACTGTTGTACTGTGGAGCCTCTCCGATACATTATTGGCACCATTCACGAAGAACTCCAGCCTAGGGGTTGTGGAACACTGTGGGTCTTCTGCTCTCACTGAGTAGAGTAGCCTGCATCTTCCCTGCCTGCGGCAGTGGTTGGTTGGGGCTGGGGGTGCTCCTGGTCACCCCAGCTGTCCTGCCCTTGTCATACCTTCATAAACACCTCACCTACGACCGGGCCTCTGTCGGCTGGACGCTCCCCGCACGGATAACTGCTGGAGCTGGTGCTCTCCTCGCTGGGGCGATCTCGTTGCCCAGTTCTGGTCTGTGTGTGACCACTGAGGACATCTTCCCGATTGACACACCCGGCGGGTGGTAGTCCCTAATCCGTGCCTATCAGACAGTCGCCCCCCCCCCCATGGCCCTCCTCGCCGGGTGCCCTCTGTTGAACCCACTCACTTCCCACCATCTACCAGTAGCTGTGTTTATCCCAGATTGAGCATCACAACTGGATTTCCGGACTGGGGGAGATTGGGCGACAGTCTTTACCAGACTCTCCTTCGCTATCCCTGCCTCCAACTTTGCAGATGCATTTGATTTTTGCTGGCTCTTCTGGGTCTCTGGCTGCTTGCCTTAGCCTCTCATTATTACATCGCCAGGAAGACTGCGGACAAATCAATTGCTGAGTTCACATATTAGTCCACTGTGTGACACATTGATTCTCTCCAGCGAGTTCACCCGGTCCGGCGCATCCCGCACTTTCCAGGAGGGCAGTTGAGCCTTATCAATACTTGTCTGGCTGCTTTTCGCACGGCCCCAGCTGCCCACCTCTGGTCTGCGTCCTCACCACCCTGGCCAAAGGGTATGGGGGGGCAAGAAGCAGAGCTCGATTAATATTTACACCAAGGCTGCACCCAGGATCCAGGGGGGAGCCGAGGGAGACGGGGTTGAGTATTCGGTGCCGGAGGAGCCTACAGAAATGCAGCGCATGATGGGTTACATGCGTGAGGGGTTTACAGCCCTCCACGCCAAGCTGGACAATACGAGTGGCACCATCAGCTCGATAAAGTCCTGAATGGAGAAGACGGATGTCAGGGTTGCTGAGGTCAAAACCAGGGTGGGGACGGCAGAGGACGACATCTCAGCACTGAGGTGGATGTCTCCTCTCTCACCAGGCAGGTGCAGTCCATCAGCAACAAAAATGAGGAACTCTAAGCTCACTCAAGACAAAATAATATACGCATCATTGGCGTCCCAGAAAACTGCAATGGCCCCATGGAGGACTTTGTGGGGCAAACGTTAACAATGCTGGAGAACCTCAAGCTATCACCACAATTTGCTATCGAGCGGGCCCACCGCTCCCTCGCACCCAAGCCCAGGCACAGGCCCAGGCCGGGTGCTCCCCTGCATCCCCATGATCGCCCGTGTTCTCAACTACCGGGCCAGGGACACAATAAGTGTGGCAAGGGTCAAGGGGGAGCTTATGCTGGGTACTAGCAGGATGCATCTGTACCCTGATTACTCCATGGAAGTGCAGAATGCGCGAAGATCCTTTTTGACGGTGAAGAGGAGGCTTCGTGACCTCGGAGTAAAGTATGCCATTATGTACCTGGCCAAACTCAGGGTCGAACACAACGAGAATGTATTCTTCTTCACCATACCAGAGGAAGCTGTGAAGTTTCTGGAGGAAAATTTCCCTGGTTGATTTGAAGTGGTTTAATTGCTTTATTGTTCCAGGCCCTTTTGTTAATAAGACCCTTCAGTTCTTTTTTATTGTGCTCCGGCTCGCAAACTGCAATGTGTTATCGTGATAGTGATAGTGGACATCATGCCGGACAGGCACTGCACGCTTGTATTGTTGTGTTACACTGTTGAGAAGTAGGCTGGGCTGTATCCCTCGCACAGCCCCCCATGCAAGGTTGCAAATGTTTTTGCTGGTTGATGGGTATGATAGGATTCACTCCTCTGATTGGGAGGGAGCTGAGGGTGGTGGGAGATGGGCCAGGGAGAAAAGTTAAAAGACTACTTGACATGCACTGGGTGCGATGTTTTGACCCGCTAGCTGGATCATCCAATCCGACAATCCGACTAATTATCTCCCCCCTATCCCAGCAGGGTATTCGGAGGTCATGGGTATACCGACTGGATGGCGGATGAGAACCTGGTGTGTATGAGCTGGAATGTCAGGGGACTGGGTAGCCCTGTTAAGAAGCACAAGCTACAGTTGTATGTGGAACATCAGAGTTAAGGTTCTCTTTTTGCACGAGACTCGTGCATTAGCTGGAGGATGGGACGGGCTTGCCAGATCATAGGGTCCCCAGCGATATTACACCTCCTACTCCACTCAAAGCCGTGGGGTGATGATTTGAGTTCATAAGTCCATCAAGTTTATTCACAAAGTGATGCACATAGATCCCCAGGGGCGGTTTGTTCTACTGTACAGTGCTTTACTGGGTCGAGATGTTGTTTTACCAAATGTATACGGCCCAAACATCGATGATCTGGAATTTTACTCCCAACTCTCTTATCTATTAGCATGGTTCCCTCTTATCCCAATACTTGGGGCGGTGATTTTAACACCATAGTCGACACTGATTTTGATAGGTCTGGTACCAGGGCGCGCCAGCTGTCCAGAGCGGCAAAGGTCATTCTAGAAGCGCAGGCTTCACTGAAAGTGGTTGACGTCTGGCATGTGCTACATCCTAACTTTCGTGCTTTCTCCTTCTACTCATCTGTACACGAGTCGCATTCTTGTATCGACACGTGGCTAGTTTTGCATGTACTTGTCAGATGCCTGAGGCAGGCATCCATCTTGCCCAGGACCTTTTCGGATCACTCCCCGGTTATGGTCTAGTTGGGGTGGGGTGACGGTGGTGGGACTACACGCTCTCAGCGATTGAAGCCACATGCTCTACTGGATCCGATTTTTAAATCAGAGTTGGGTGAAAGTATTGACGACTACTTCGAGTGCAATACCGCTATGGTTGATACTCAGGCCATCCTCTGGGAGGCCTTCAAAGCCCACATACATGGAATAGCCCTTGCGAAGGAGGCCGGGATCCTCGGTTTGATCCGTAGAGCCATCAGGGACAGCAAGCTCTGACTTGCCTGGCTCGAAGCCCGGTACGCCTTATCTCCGACCACTGCTATGTTGGAGGAGATAAGCTTTGCACTGGATTCCTTTAGGGCCCAGGGAAGGTAATTTCTTGGATGCTCCTCAAGCCACTTGACAGTATGATGAGGGAGATAATCCTGGCAGGCTACTAGCCAGGTTGGTCCGACATGAGGGGGTTACTTCTCATATCCAGCAATCCAGAGAGCAAATGGTACACTTGACCTCTCTGCGCAGCACATTAACGAGGAATTTTGTACTTTTTATCAAGTGCTGTATGCAAATTCAGACTCCTCCCCTCTAACAGATATTGAATCATTCCTCGACAGTCTCCCACTCTCTGTGCTATTCTCAGAGAACAGGGAGGCGCTTGATCGCCCAATGACAAATGAGGAAATAATAATAGCCAGCGACACTCTGTCGTCGGGTAAAGCCCCCAGTGCTGATGGCCTTACTACCAATTTTTATAAATGCTACAAGGAGCGTTTGGTCCCACGTATAGCGGCCGTCTAAGAGGAGTCATCTGCGATCCGTATACTCCCTGCCCCACCCTCGCTCTGGGATGCGATTATATCTGTAATGCTAAAACCCGACAAACCGTCTACACAATGCAGTTCATACCAGCCCCTTTCCCTTATAAATTGTAATGTCAAGATTTTTGCCGAAGGACTGGCACTCTGGGTGGCCGCATATATGTAGTTTATTATTCACAAAGATCGAGTTAGCATTCCACCTCCCTTAACCTGCGTTGCCTATTGGACATCCTAGCCCAAATTTACCCGAGACGCAGGCTGTCGCGGCAACGTTAAATATGCAGAAAGCATTTGACTGTCTCCTGGAGATTCCTTTGGGCAGTACCGGAGAAGGGTAATTTCGGGCCCCGCTTCCTGTCTTGGATTAGATTACTTTATTCATCCCCTGTTGCTAGGGTCCATACCGGGGACGGATGTTCCGCTCAGCTTGTGATTGCCAGGGGTACCAGGCAGGGATGTCCCCTTTTCCCCCTGTAATATTTGCATTGGCAATCAAACCACTAGCTGACAGCATCTGCCAAAAACACGCTCACAGGGGCATAAGGCTGTCGGGGGACCCTGAGATCATCTCACTGTATGCAGATGATGCATTGCTCTATATCCGCTCCCCATGCACTGATTGTGAATGATGTTGTCCTATTTGAGGATCTCTCAGGGTTGAAGGTTAATCGTATGAAGTCCATACTGTTCCCATTAACTGATTCCACTAGACCCCACCCCCCCGACCCGCCCGCGATCTGCTAGGGTTTGCATGGGCTCAAGCGGAGGTGAAGTATCTGGGGTTGGTGTTTATGCATCATCGGCCTCTCTGAATGATCATAATTATTGAAATTACCCAATTACCCTTGTCTGGAAAGTTAAAGCTGGGCTAGGCTACCGATCACATTGGCTGGCAGGGTGGCTCTCCTTAAAATGACGATACTCCCACAACTCCTTTACAGATTACAGAATGTCACTATGTCGCTCGGGGTGGATTTTAAACCTTACTTTAGCAGTCACCGGCTTTCTGTGGCACTCCGGTGCAGTCCGCTTGAAGCTAAATACATTGGCTACCCCTTATGTGCGGGGGGTGGGGGAGGGGGGGCTTGCCGCCCACCATTGAGCATTATTGGATGGCCGCCCAGGCGCACTTTGCATCCTTTTGGTTTCACTCCTCCGGATATCATCCTCACGTGAGACTGGAGCATCTGGTGGCTGGGAATCTTGATATCAGTTCTTTGGTTCTCCCCTTCTCGTCCCTGAAACTCGAACCCACTGATACCACTGAGGTCATGAGGCCGGCATGGTGCAAGATATAGAGACAAGTGGGCTCCCTCTACCCACTTCACGGCGGCTTCCCTTTGTGGAATTGCATGCCTGGGACTCCCACCCCGTCCCCCCCTCCCCCCCATGGACGCTCTGACTTTCCTTAACTGGTCGGCAGCCAGCTTCGGTGTGGAACGGGATGTTTTTGCTGTGGGCTCCTTAACTGAATGGCGGGATTTGCCAGTTTCCTTGAGAGAGCGGCCCTCCCGATGGCTATATTACGCAGGTCTGTGCTGAGCAGTCAAGGGCTTGTGGCGGGAATTCCCTTCGCTACCCCCAATGACTCACTATTAACCGAGGTTATGGGCAGCTCCCTGATTTGTGGAGGGGTGGCCAGGCTGTATAGACTCTTACAAGAAAGGGCAGCTAGTCCACTAGATAAGCTCCAGGGAGCATGGAGTAGAGACTTCAGTATGGACATTACAGATGAGACCTGGGAATTTATGTGTACATGCACCCAAGAAGTGTCTTAACTCTAGGTTTCAGCTGATTCAGTTAAAAGTGCTGCACAGGTACCACTACACTCCGATTAGATTGCATCGTGTATCAGTAGATCGCCCCGCTATGTGCCCTAGGTGCAATACTTACAATGCGGATTATATTCACATGCTTTGGTTGTGCCCACAGATTACTACTTTTTGGGAAGACGTTTGGGATGCAGTATCACGGATGCTAGAATGTACCACTACACCGACATTGATAGCATGTTTTTTTCACGAATTCCCTGGTATCTCCTGTGCCTCCAGGAAGTTAGCTGGCCTCTGCATGTTTCTTGTAACTCGTTGTATACTACTACTTTGGTTACGTCCTGTGGCACACACCATCGACCAATGGATTTGTGCTGTAACTTGGGCCTTAGATACTGAAGAACGCTGGTCCACTCTGCAACCGACTACCGTAGACCCAAGAAAATCTGGCACACCTTTAGGTCGTATCTCCACTGACTGTCTTCCTCTGATGACAAGAGCAGGGACACTCACCCCTCGCCTGTCCAGTAATGCTATTGTTATATGCTAATCTGTGCCTCTTGATCTTCTCCATCTGGCTGTTTGAAATGTACACTATTTTCCTCTTTGGGACCATGCGTGGTCACAATACTTATTTTGTATACTGATGACAATGTGAATGATATGTTCAAGTAACTCCTGGTTGTAAAGTCAAGCATTTTAAATAAAGTAAAAAAAAGATGCATCACTTTTATACACACCTGTGCTTTCTCAAGAGAAGTCTGTGAAACAAGGAACGCTGTGGCACTCCTCGATTAAAGCGACACCAAAGTGGTGCTGTACATGTGCACCAATTTTTGATATCTGCTAAAGTGGAGGAGTGCCACAGGAATCAGCATGTAAAACGCCAGATACCGAAAGGGGCGGTTGCTAGGTTGGTTTTTCACCCATCCTAGCAACCGGCACATTCATTATGACTTCGGAACAATGCGCCACTTCAGAATAGCTGTTAACTACCGAAAAGGTCGCTAATGCTTTCTGCGACCTTTTTGGTGCGTAACACCACTTTGAGAATCGGGCCCTGCGAGTTTATCTGAACTCCGAGCTAAATATGCAGAAACATGTCAAGGCGGTCGCCTCGTCTGCTGCCTATTCAACCAAACCCAGGAAATTCCTGACCACCAGCAACTGCCTCAACCTTGCCAGGGCCATCATTGAAAGCAACCTTAATTACTGTGATGCCATCCTTGCAAGAACCTCACAAAAAAACCTCAGCAAATTATAAATGATCCAAAATAACGCCCTCAGGGCAGTTTGTTGCTCGAAACAATCAGATCACATCTCGCTAGCGGAACGCAAAGCACACTGGCTACAAATTAAGGCATGCATGGCGTTCATAATCCAGTCCATCACTCATCTCGGTCTTCACAATCCTGCCCCCCCTAATCACACCCATCGCATCACAAAAAAGTCCAATCTAAGCAGCCTGCGCTCCTCCTCACCAATTACCCCCAGATTCATCAGAAAGAGAGCTGGTGGACCCAGCTTCACCATTATTGCCCCCATTCTGTGGAACTCCCTACCATCATTTATCCAATATGAACCCTCCTACCTAATCTTTCTAAAAAACTGCATTGTTTAATAAATACTCCTGAACATACATAATGACCACACCAGAAATATTCTGCCTGTTAACTAAGAAAATGTATGCTACTTGTATTGTAATGACCTCACCAGAAATATACTAACAAAAAAACGGTAACTCTGCCTCCTGTATTGTAATCTCTAGCGCTGCGATACCTCCTGGTTTGGGCGCTACCAACAAATAAAATAAACAGGAGAAGTAAAGGTATGGAGGAGTAAAAATGACAAAGTGAATGTATTGCAAAGTGAATGCAGGCAAACTAAAGACATACATCTGTCGCTTTACATTTCTTTCGCAAAGGAATATTTGGACAGCAGTCACTGGTGCTTCGTTTTTTATGGTGTGCTGCATCTCTCAAAGGCAGAGATTGATTTGCCTTGGGGAAACAATTTGACACAGGATGACCAGAATCGACAATCAGAATTACTGGTGTAACCCCCCCAAGCAGCAGATTAGAACATCTGAAGTCTTTGAATATAGCAATAGGTAGCCATGAAATATATATTAAACACCCGAGGAGGTCTCTAGACTAGACCGGTCTATGAAAGCCTCTTTTAAACAGGTGGACCTCTGCCCCTCCAAAACCATCAAGGTCAATATTGACACTCTAGCTCCAGCCTTGGCCGACCTCTGCAACCTCTTTCGCCAGTGGAGTTTCCCCTCTCCTATCAAGCACTCTGCTCGGCCGACCCGTCTATTCCGGAAAGCTATCGCCCGATCTCCATCACCTCTTTCCTGGGAAAACTGCTGCAGAAGCTGGCTATCACCCAACTTACCCTCCACACTGAATCTGTTTTGTTGTCTCAATGACGATCAGTCTGGCTTTAGAGCATCCAGAGGCATGGAAACTGCTCTTCTGAACACCCTTGAAGACCTGCTCTCAAACCTTGACTAACTCTCCCTGTCCTCATTGTTCTCAACCTCCCTTCTGCTTTCGATACCGTTAACCATAACATCCTGATCACCCGTCTCTGTGATACCCTGGGCATCATAGATCAGGCCCTGGCGTGGCTCGCCTCTTTTCTCTCTGACCGACCCTCCCAGGTGGAAATTGGGTCTTTTCTCTCTATCACTCTCTCCACTTGTGGTGTCCCCCAGGGATTTAACCTGTCCCCTGGGTCTTCAATATCTACATGCCCCCCTTGGCAAACATGATCTATACCTTTACCTCTAACTGCCAGTGTTATGCGGATGACATGCAGCTCTCTTTCAGGCTACTCTCAGCCTCCTCGCTCATCCCTACTGTCTATCCGCAATTCAGTCTTGCTGTGCTACTAACGATTGCTGCCTGAACGCCAGTAAGACAGAGATCGTCCTCATTGGGACCCCTGCTCCTGCTTTCCCACTTGCACACTGGCCAGCCTCCCTTGGGGTAATCTTCGACTCCACTCTCTCCTTCACTTCTCACATCTCAGACATCTCCAAAAAGTCCTGCTATCAACTGCACCTCCTCAGAGGTATTCTACCTTTTCTCACTTTCCCACAGAGGCTCACCGCCTCGATAGCCCTGGTTCACTTTAAGCTGGACTATTGCAACAGCCTCCTTCTCAATCTTCCTACTTTTACTGTCCCTCCTCTACAACTGATCCACAATCAAACCGCAAGACTTATCCCTGGCCTCAAGCCCAGGGACCGCATCTCTCTGGCGCTTAAATCCCTCCACTGGCTCCCCGTGGATACAAGGATCAAGTTCAAGATCCTCTGCATAATCCACAAGGCTTACTGGGGCTGGGGCTGAGGCCCACACTATCTACAATGCTTTCTTCCTAAATACTCTCCCTCTAGAGTCCTCTGCTCATCCTCCAACTCTCCGAGGGTGAGCCGGTTTCACAAACAGATTTGGGGATAGATCTTTATCCCCTGTAGGTGCCTCTCTATGGAACATCCTCCCTGCCTCTCTCTGTCTTGAGCCGGAGCACCTTAAGTTCCGGAAACTTCTCAAGACCTTCCTCTTCTCTTCCTCCTCTCCCCATATAACCCCTGTTCTTTTCTCTCCACCCTCCTTCTCCCCCATAACTCTGTTCAGTTTTTGCTGACTGGTTTCACCTCCAGAAACGTACAGGTCCAAGGCCCCCCCCCACCAGTCTTCTGCACTTGCCTCTGCGCAACTGCACTATGCTCAGCATTTCTGCACTCCAGCTTAACCCAGGGCCCTGTTGGACTGGATGTGTTTGTTCCCCCCACCCACTCTTCCTCGCATCTCTTTCTGTACGCATGCATGACTTAAATGTACTAGGACTAGTAGGT
Source organism: Ambystoma mexicanum (assembly GCF_040938575.1). NCBI lineage: Eukaryota > Metazoa > Chordata > Amphibia > Caudata > Ambystomatidae > Ambystoma > Ambystoma mexicanum. The sequence goes on from NC_090928.1 coordinate 103,898,811, forward strand.
TTGTCTGTACTGCCCCCTCCCCTTCTTTCCCCCTCCCTAGATTGGTCGCAACTGTAACACTTCATGCACCTGCATTAGGACAAATGTAGTCAAAACGAGTATGCTAGTTTTTCTGTTTGGATCATTTGGAAACTCCAAAGCCAAAGAATGATTACTGTATTCCCTTGTTCCCTCCTGCCCACCTTGAAGCGCTTTGAAGCACTCTACCTGTGTATAAACGCTTTATAAATAAACAATTACAAAATTAAAATATACACAGTGGATGGATTCAGAGGGTATTCTGGCACTTAGACTAAGTTGGTAGGTCAATCTAAAACCGCTTTAGGAATTAATATTGGGTGAGAATGTTACATTAACTGGGCACTGCTGGATTTGGCAAGAACATTGAGACATTTACAGCCTTTCACCAAAGCAATGCATATTATAAAAGCAGCTTTCATTGAAATATATATATATATCAATTTACTGCAGGGCACAGGCTTGAAATGAGAACCCATAGGAGTACTCAAGACCTCAGTAAGCTACAAAGCTAGGCCCATTTTCTTATTGAAGAAAAGCTAATGATTAAGGCCTTCAGGAACTACTTGATGATTAGGCTTTTTAACAGAGAACTCCCACAGTTTCTATGCTGGAAATGAAGTCAATATAATTTCTTGGCCTAGGCTCCTTTCATAGAAAGCGCTCTAGACTTCCAAACAATGCCCATACGATCCTAAGACAAGGCAAAGTGTAGAAATTCTAATACACTTGTATCACCGGGTCATGACACAAAGTACTCCCGTTGTCCCCACTGACAAACCAGGGTCTGCATAAACCATTCTGTGTGGCTGCAGGGATATGCAGAAGGGGTTTGTGAACCAAATCTGCTGCACACAAGCTGGATCAACGAGGTTCATTTTGGATTTCATTGGATTTCACAATTTGTAAATTTTGTAAACAATAAAGGGAGAGAAGAAAAAGTACAAATACATTTTCCATTGTTCCCATTTTAGGGAAAGTGTATGCAAAGTGTTGCCATTTTTAATAATCTCTTGTACGGGATACATAATATATTCTATTCTGAGATGGGATTGGACTAGATTCCGTCATAGCACACTTTCAAGTCTTATTAGGATGTCCGCCATGGTATTTGGGCCCAGAAGTGTGGTGTATCACCTAAAAGAACTGAGAAACCTGGAGGTGTCTCACTTGCTAGTCCCTGGGGATCTGTTAACCAGGTGGCCAAGAGATGGCCATCGCTATTGGATCCAATCCATGGGGACGGAGCAGTGCGGGAGGATCACCTGGATGGGGGGTTCAAGTGAGACACCGACGGGTGAGATGCAGTATCCCCTTCTTACAAAACCTTTTCCCCATCCTACCACGTAGTACTCAGAAACTCCTATCTCCCACCCCCCTTTTCCGACACACATTTTCTTACATCACGAAAGACAACAGACTAACACCAGAGCCGTTTACCTGACATGTCCCAACACAAGGGTCAGGCAAAGTCAGGCAATTGACCAGAACCACACACCCCTGACGGCCCTTTCCCTTCCCCCTACAGGGATAAAAGGTGGAGCACGAGAGGACACTATGAAAAAAGGCAAACCGCATGTCTGGACAGCTATCCCAGGGCGGCTGTTCAAGAGGAGGAGAAAAACAGCAGGACCTGAAGAGCCAACAAGGAGAGAATCGACATTGCCCTTTTCGACCCAGACCCACGAAGCCTCCATGAAAGGAATTATAAGACCGCAAACAATAGCCAGAGTGTGTTGCAGCAGATGTCAAGGGTACACAGAGCCCTCCTACACTGATAATCTGGACAGGGAGAGACGTTTGCTACCTTTGTACCGTCCTTGACTCCATAGACAAGAAAAGCCAAGAGGTTCATTACAGGCGGTGAGTCAAAGGGAGAACCGATAAGGAACTGAACTGTGTTGAACAGAAGTTGCGAATGGCAGGTTAAGGGGAAAACCATCTGCAGAGGGTTCTGGCACCAGATGGGTGCTCACTGGAAAGACACTGGTTGATTCCCCTACTGTTGAAACTAAGGCCTTAGGGGAGCCACAAGGAAAAGGTGAAAGTGGTCATGCAGGGGTCTAGCAAAACCACCTGTACAGTCGAAAGCCTTTGACAGTCAAGTAAATGGAAAGCCAAGGGAAATTAACCCTGCATAGTGAAAAAGTAGAAGGAACTGTGTAACTAGCAAATGTGAACCCGACGGAGGGATGCCTGTAGAACGGTGTAAAGCTTGATACTCCAATGAACATTGTGTTGACAAGATTTAATCGACGGAAGGATGTCCACAGTGGATTGTTTAGAAAGACATTGAGACTTGGGACTGCAACAGGAGAAATCTTTGTGGGATAAAAACCGTAGTGAACCTGACGGAGGGAGGCTAACATTCTGAGAAGGGTCTAAGCCTAGAAGAGGGGGATCCAGGGGTGAAGGAGCCATCACACGACGACTTGTGAAAGCAGCAAGTGAAATCTTTTGAATACAAGCCGTAGTGAACCCGACAGAGGGAGGCTGCCATTCGAGAGAGGTCTGAGCCCGGAAGATGGGGATCCAAGGGTGAAGAGCCATCCCCCCAAGTACATATGGAAAATAACTAACTGTTATTTTGGAACACACTCGGACCTCACGGGAAAGAGGCTTTTTCAGAAAGAGACTTAACCACAAAGGTTCTGATATCGTTGAAAGGGACTGTAGCCCTGTATGTGTTGAATAGGGTTTGGTTTATTATTTTGATACATCAGGTCCTCGGGGGCAAAAGACTTTTATTGTAGAAAAGAGACTTAACCACTGAAGCTCCTGATACCTGAGAACGGAACTGTAGTCTCGTGCTGGGAAAGCTCAAGAGTGAATGCTGTGCTCAGGAGTCCCACCTTGTCACATGTGCAAAACATGGGGAAGGTAGACCCCTGACTACAACATCCTGACTTATCATTTGTGAACACTTCTTTTTTTTCTTGTGGACACTCCCCACACTCTTTTTGTACTTATTTGTAACGAAAGGCAATATTTATTTTTGAGTATAGACCCTTTCATTTGACAAGACGCCATTAGGACTGCCTTATTATTTGATGTAATAGCTTGCTCCCATCTTAAATTTAGGTTTAGATTAGGCGTTTTTCCAACCTACCTATACAGTTTAATAAACACCCTTGAACTGTGATCAATTTTGTCGGTCTTTACTGTCACCACCACAAGTTCCTTACAGAACCCACACTCATACCTATTTAGGATGTGTGATTGTATGCTGCCTGCTTGCAGATGGAAAAAAGTGTTGATTTGCTAACTGTGAGATTTGTCAAACTTGCCTACTACTCTAGGCCGAAAAGATTCAGGATTAACCTGACTGCTTAATTTGTGTACTGATTTGAAGACATTTTGTTTAGACTAATGGCACTTGACCATGTGCTAGTTTAAGAAAGCACTGTTTTTACCCAAAATTTAAAACATCCTCCATTGTGCACTTGGATTCTTTCTGGAGAAAGTGTTCTCAATATGCTTTAGGGAATCAGCAGAACATACTTGTGGTGGCGTGTGATGCATGGGCTAATAAAGTATCACAGAAGAGGAGCCCATCATCTACCTTGCGGTATGGGTTCATGGGGTTTTGGTTTAAAGTGATAGTCCAGTAAAAAAATTTATTTAAAAAATAGATAGGCAATATACAAAAAATAATACTAGTGCTATTCAAGCTCAAAATTCACAAAAGCAAGCACATGGGCGCATCCATTTTGTGAAATGGATGCCTGCCTGTGCTGGCTTTTGCTTTTGCTGCACTAATGAAGGAAAAGCCAGCCAGCTGTAGTAAACAAAAGCTACCGCTGGGTGGCTTTTCCTTCATTGTTGCCGGGACTCGGAGGACGCGGACCGGAGACCAGAGCAGGAAAGCTGCAGCTGAATCTCGGTAAGTGTTATGTATTTAAAAAAAAAAATAAGCACTAGCTGTGGTTTTTTTTTCTAAGTTTTCCGGGCTGGAGGAGCCCGGAGAATTTAGAAATAAAACTGCAGCTTTAAAAACGTTGTATTTATGTTTGCGGTCGCTTTTGAAGAGACCGCAAACATAAATACAACGTTGTGTTTGAAAACGCTGCGGTTTTTCTTTCCAAGTTTCTCAGGTTCCTCCGGCTCAGAGGAGCCTGAGAAACTCGGAAAGAAAAACCGCAGCGTTTTCAAACACAACCGCGTTGTGTTTATGCCTGCTGTGGCTATCACTTTGGGTCTCCGGTGCTCCGCCAGGGGAGCACCGGAGACCCAAAGTGAAAGCCAAGGCAGGCAGAAACACAACACGGTTGTGCTTCTGCCTAAATCTGCTTCCCCATTTGGGGCTCTAGGGCTCCCCACGGGGGGGCCGAGAGCCCCAAATGGGAAGGCAGATTTAGGCAGAAACACTGCAGCATTTAGCATTTCGCATTTGGGGCTCTCGGGCCCCCCGTGGGGAGCCCGAGAGCCCCAAATGGGAAATCAGATTTAGGCAGAAATACTGCAGCATTTAGCATTTCCCATTTGGGGCTCTCGGGCCCCCCGGGGGGGGGGCCCCGAGAGCCCCAAATGGGAAATCAGCCGTAGGGAGAAACACTGCGGCAAGTAAACACAACCGTGTTGTGTTTCTGCCTGCCTTGGCTTTCACTTTGGGTCTCCGGTGCTCCACGCTGCGGTTTCTCTTTCAGAGTTTCTCAGGCTCCTCCGAGCCAGAGGAGCCTGAGAAACTTGGAAAGAAAAACCGCAGCGTTTTCAAACACAACGTTGTATTTATGTTTGCGTTCGCTTCAAAAGCGACCGCAAACATAAATACGTTTTTAAAGCTGCGGTTTTATTTCTAAGTTTTCCGGGCTCCTCCAGCCCGGAAAACCTAGAAAAAAAACGCAGCTAGTGCTTATTAAAAAAAAAAAAAAAAAGAAAATAGCACTTACCGATATTCAGCTGCAGCTTTCCTGCTCTGGTCTCCGGTCCGCGTCCTCCGAGTCCCGGCACCAATGAAGGAAAAGCCACCCAGCGGTATCTTTTGTTTACTACAGCTGGCTGGCTTTTCCTTCATTAGTGCCGCAAAAGCAAAAGCCAGCACAGGCGGGCATCCGTTTCACAAAATGGATGCGCCCATGTGCTTGCTTTTGCGAATTTTGAGCTTGAATAGCCCAAAATTGTACATAGGAAGTTTTAAAAAAAATAGTGCTAGTATTATTTTTTTATATTGCCTATCTATTTTTTAAATAACATTTTTTACTGGACTATCCCTTTAAGTAAGCTACTAGCAGAGGCAAGTACTTTATAAAGACCTTGAGATCCAACTAGAGACCAAAAGGCAGGATATTCAGCTCATATTACTTCTCCTTCAACTGTCAATCTGGGGAAGTGAAAGTCTGTAACCTATAAAACTTAACCGATTAAGAAGTTTCTTATTTGACTAAAGAGTATGATAGTCTTTACAGTAATCATTCAGTGTCTGGTTCATGATTATTTAATTCCCAACATTGTAAATAAGCCAGTCCACTTATTTGTGTATGACAAAGTACTTCAAGCAGTTATTTGTCAAAGTAACAACTTGTTCATCCTGACAATGCCCCAAATGGCCTTTTTTATGAGGGGTTTTTATCTTTTAAAAAAATAAAAGTAAAAGGCCCCATACCTCTTTCTCTCTCCTCCCAGCTCCTTGTCTTTCCTTATGATATATGATATGATGTGGCATTTATAACACGGCTGTACCCAAGTGTTTCTAGGTGCTACTCCACCCTTGGTTTTCATCTTTTTCCTTCGTGTTTGTGCACCTTTCCCTAACTCGGTATATTGCGAGGCATCAAATCAAATAGTCAAAAAAGCAGTTTTCAAAGAGGGTTTGTTGTAATGGTTACCATTCTGCCTGAGAATTACCTTGACTTGAGGTAAACTATGAGGAGCGAGGGGGGCAATACTGAATACCCTTCACATGAAATCTAGTCTGGACTGCTCAAAAGAGAATTTGCATCCAATATTTTTCTCCCAAGGGAATACACCAATAAGAAAGTGGGATTCTCAAATAAACAGGTAGTCAATCATTAGCAGTAATTTAAAGGGTATAGATGTAGAAGACCACGGTAGCACAAGCATCTTCTGAAAACGTCTCAACATTGGAAGGTCTTTGAAAAGGGTGCATAAGAATGTGCTGCTTCGGGTTGGGATTTAGAATCTACATGTCACCACAAATGGTTGCACATTTTTTTATTCTTAACCAGGTTGTCCTATTTAGAATTATAGCGAATAGAGCTTTTTTATTTGTGGAAAAAAAGATCAAACACCTGAATTAGACTACTTGTCTGAATAAAGAAAGCCTACTTCTTAAATGTAGCACTGCAACCTATCAGACCTCATTTGTTCTCAAAGAGAGATTGCTGCACATTGCAGTAGCTGGTAAGTCATGATCCTGGTAAAGGCAGTAAATACAATTGTCAATGCAAACCACCCATAGACACTTTTCAATAGGCACATTTTGCACTTTTTAAAGATGGACCAATCCGTTTGCAGTGTCCCTCAAAATGAGACAGACTGCTCCCAGACTAAAAGAGGCCTTATCCTCAAATGCACCTGTAGGTCCCAAGAAAACATGTTGCTAGTGCTGCTGAAAGTTGGATAGCAGTGAAACAAATTTGATATAATTTCATTAAATTTAAAACTTAAATGTCAACGAGCATCTCCGAGAGAGGTCTCCCACAAGAGGGGGGAAAAACCGTAAAATGTATATCAGCAGCAGCCCTTTATATCAACTCCCATCACTGGTTTTGGAGAAGACGTTCTATACTATACAGGTATCTAAAGAAACAGTCCTGCATTCAAAATTCACATGGATTCTCAGGATGATGCCAGTTGATACTTGAAACATGGGAATCTTTAAAAAATCTAGTGCTGGAGAGTAGTGGTTTCGGATTTATTTTCACACCTTTATTCTACCAAGATAAGGGAATGTGTAAGAGTTTGATGTATGACTAACAAAAGACATACTCCAGTTTTGTGAAGAGGTATTCGTACCATGGATATAGAAATCACAAACCCATAATTTTAAGGATGCCATTTGCCAATATTGAACAGCTGCCTAAATGAACCAGTAACATACCAAAAATGCTTGGGCATTAATGTAATAGGAGGATCACATAAATGCATGATCAGTGCAGTAAAAAATAATTCTGATAATTGGCAGAAATAATCTTCACGTGAGCTGGATCACTAGAGTGGCGGAACTGGGATCAGAAATGTGTTGATTAAGTGTCTGATCTAGATAACTGAAGTAAGCGCTAATATAATTAAGATGTACAGAAAAATGTGGTTGACAGCAGATTCTCACCATGAAATAACGCTTGTGGAGGCATCACATCTGGAACAAGATCTGCCTCAGAAAACAGGCTAGGAGTAGCAGAGTGAGATGCAGGGGTTCCTGGACCTGAGAAGTCCAATGAAGGAGAAGGTGACGGGCTAGTCATGGGAGTCCGATCAGAGGAACTCATGGAGGAAAAGTCAATCACCTCTCCCTTCTCCAGGAGCATGTCAGTGCGGCGGCTCCTGTTGCTGAATTTCACTGGCGTAGAACATGTGCTCCGATCCAGATAGCCAGGAGTCTCCATTTGTGCTCGCCTAATATCCTTAGCCTCCTGGGTGCGTGACCGCTTCTCCTTTAGTTCCATGGCACACTCCACTGGGTGGCGGCTCACTCGTTTTCTGAGCCCTTCAACAACGATGGGGTCCAAGGGTGTCTTTGTAGCTGCTAGAGATAAAGAATCTGTTCATTCTAATAGACCTTTAAATCTTCAACACATTATGCAATTTCTGGCTTCACAATCTGAGATTAGCCATTTATTCTACCAGAATTATTTTTGCTTCACAATCTGAGAGTAGCTATATATTCTACTAGCATTATTTTTAACAATAATCATTAGGTACCTATCCTCAACAAAAGATGAAAAAGAGAACTGGAAGAAGTATGCTCACCCAATTGCACAGTGCATGGCCTAAGGACAGAAGCACTATCACAATAGGTTTATAATCTCTTAAATCCAAGTGACCATCACTAATCCAAAACACTACGTTTTGAATCAGTCCAACAATCAGAAATCATTTAAATGATTAAATATATTTACATTACTGACTGCATCCTTTTATTAGGTAAGCTTAATAATACAATTTCTCAATACGTTCTTTTGGATTTATCTTTCAATGGACCCACAACGGTTGCATTCAAATTTCCTTTTCAAAATAAACAGAAGTGTGATCTAATTTTAAGATGTCATTATCTTGACGTGTGTTACAGTGTGATAGCTCATTCACTCAAAGGGTTTTCCGGTTACATCATTTGCAAAACTGCAAATACTGTATTTATAATGCGGGGTCCCACTGCGGCAGGTGGTAAAAGTACCCATACTACTGACCACTGAGCTTTTATGTCGAACTAAAACTCCTGTATACAAGTATGAGACCACACGCGTTGATCGATTTAACCAGGAAGTCAGCAATTTCTTGCATTTAACATTTTTTCTCTACCTAAGCAATGTCCCAAACAAAGGTACAGCCAAATACCATACTACAACAAGAATGAGGAATGTATAGGAAGGTAGATAGAGAGCATTGCAGTAAGGTGGTGGGAGATTAAAAAACTAAAAACACCAAGACCACAAATTCATCAATAATAAAATAATTAATTGCAAATAAGCAAGCAACAATGCAGGATGTGAACAAAAAAATACATTCGGAAAAGCTAAAGACTGGGATGGTCTTCAAAAGAGAAAAACACAAAATACAAAGTGATTATTTGAAATTCTGTTTAAAAGGAGATAAAACAATACTTGCTCATAAGCCAAAAGACAAGTTTATTGGCCTGAATGGAAAGGACTCCAACATGCTCAAATAAATAACTGTGTAACCAGTACTGCTGTGGATTCAACACAAACTGTAAGAGATCACACATTAACTACAAAACAACAAATAGTAAAGAGGTAGCTAGAAAGAAATGTAACTTGTCAGAAGCTTGTAAAACTGGAGAGAAACAAAAAAGGAAAGGTTACTCACCATAGTGACTTTTGTAACCTTACTCCATAGTCCTCTTTCCATCCCACTATATGGGTGTCCTTCACAGGGGATGGGTCTGAGCCATTTGTACCACAAAATGCACCTTACACTTTAAATTTCAAGAGGCATGACGGAAGGGCCGCAGGGCACAACTCAGCCCCACAAGCCTCACCCTGTCAGTCCCCTCGCTCTACTCCGATTTCTCACAAGTCAGCTTTGACAGCACCATCAATTATGGGGGCTGGAGGCAGGGTCGAATGGAGTAAACGAAACTATGGGCTAGGAGTAAACAAGTCACTATACAGAGGAACTACTCTACTCCATCATCCCGTCCGCTTTCCTCCAAACTATATGGACAAATAAGTTTATGCAGGAATGTATTCAAAAGATGGATGGAGTTGACAAAAGGCCTGCCTAGATGATAACACCCACGAGACCTACCTCTGGAAGGTCCCAGCCATGGCTTTCGCTCTAAAGACCTCAAGGGGGTTCACGCTCTGTGACTTTAAAGCTTCCAGAGTAGCAGAGACCACCCATGGCAGAATAAAAGCCTTATGGAATTGATGGCTAGAAGACGATCCTATAAAGTTTAAGAAGAGAGCATCAGATTTTTTGAAAATTCCTTTGTGCGAGCTAAATAATATTTCTGAGCTCATCTCACACATAACCCATGCAACAAGAACCATTTCTGATCCAGGGGACATGAAGGTAGAGGATAACGAAACCTCTTTTAGTGCAGCTAGGACCACGTTGAGATCCTGGACAGATGAGCTGACCGAAACCCCCCAAATATCTCTTAACAATGGGATTATCTAAAGACAATATAAAATAATTAGAATATTTGTAGGCCCAGATCATGGCCAGATAATTCTTCTATGGGCCTTAACACGCGTTGGGTGTTAACTAGGGGAATTTCTGCTGAGCAGAAATAGTATTACCGCCGGGTTGTGCGGTGATATTAGCGCCATATCACAAGCTGGCGTGAATGCGCCCTGACGCCGACAGCAACGCTATTAGCAACGGGCGGAAATTGCCGCAAAAATAAGGACTACTGCCCGAAATCCAGCGCTAATAGTGCTACCGCCACCGAAACCAGCGGTAATAGCACCAGCAGAAATTGCATCACTGCCGAAACAGGAAGAATTGCGGCGCACATTTTGAAAAACACAATCAATCAATTATATCAATTTCCTGTAGTCATCCAGACCTGTAAACACGTCAGGATGTCCAAGGAGAAGGTGAGAGGCAAGGGTGCCCAAGATCGGCTATGAAAACCCAAATTCTGCAAGGGGGAGTTGGTGGTGCATGCAGGTGAGGTGGTTGCACACAATGAAGAATTGAATGGGGTCAGTCAGCGCAAAACATCAGGCAAACGGAGTACTGCCATCTGGCATGCCATAAGCCAGAAGGTATCAGTGGTGGCCAGTGTACGCCATGATGAGGAGGACTGCAGAAAGCGCTGGAGCAGCCTGAGGGTCAGAGTGCATGGATTGCTGTCCAAACACAGGTGGAAGAGCATGGTAACTGGCAGAAGAACTGTGGAGCCACTGGTCCTCACTGCATGGGAGGAGAAGTGCAGCACTCTGCTGGATGTAGAGGTCATCAAGGGAGTTGGAGGTGCAGAGGTGGGTGACAGCAGCCTGGATGGGGGAGGTGAGTCAAACCCCCCCCCCACATCCCGCAGCACATGTGCATGCATCAATGACAGGCTAGCACAAGATGCCCCAGTGGACAGATCCATGAGCTGGCCATGGGGACAGGGTGCATTGAGTGGATGCCACTACAGCAGCAGATATGTGCCAATGTACAAAGGCCACCTCTGAGTCACAACAGTGGGAAGGAGACAGCCAAGGGACCCCATCCAAGTGCCCTGCACTGCACACCCATGCTGGCAACATAGCAGTGCCACATAGGGGCCTTCCAGTGCCATGTAGCTAGCCTCCCCCTCCAATTAGAGTGGCACCCGTGGAGGGGGATGTGTGTGCATGGGGACCCGAATCGTGCATGCCAGACAAGAGCTGTCCCATCACGTACACCTTGCCATCCCCACACACAGGGCAAAGACAAACCAGCCATGTGACACACACACCCATATCCGCATCCTTCCCCATCCTTGTGAACCCACATGGAAACAACCCTGACCAACCATGCACATCAGGCCAATAGTCTTGGGATCATACTCAGCACCATGTAACAAATGCCTTGCATGCTAAAACATGTGGGGGAAAGAAACCTGCTGAGATCTCCTATGTCCCCTACAGCCACTCAAGCAACGCCAAAGGCATCCGATGATGAGGCGGCAGGCCCATCTGGGAGTGGGACATCCCAGCCATCAGGAGCCACCAGTACCACTGCCACTGCCACCCCGCAAAGTGGCACAGAGGCCCTGTCGAGCCAGATGACCCGCAGCGTCACACCGCATCACAGCAGGACCAGCCCCACACCCCGACCCCCAGCCTACCAGGAGCACGGCAATGGCAGCTGCACACACACCTGCACGCACTACCACAGTGTATACATCACCTACCGCAGTGAGAGTGGAGACACCAAGGGACAGCAGCTTGGTACAATTACAGGCGGAAATGCCAATAACCCCTGGGTCACAGTTCCGTCGGCATCCCTCCACTACACCTGAGAGCCCACCCCACCACTGCAGAATTCGTACACATGAGCGGGACACTGACACCTCGTCAACTGGCTCTGCTGTCAACAGCAACCCCCCACAGCGCAGACCCTGTCCTACGCTGCCTTCACCCACACTTGGCATGGTGCTGCAGAGGCTGGGGGACATGGAACAGAGAAAGAGGGAGATTGAGGCCATTGGGTGCACCCACACAGGACACATGCAGGCCAAACGCAAAAGCATCCAGGGAGCCAAACGCAGGATTGCGCGGGACCATGCTAGGACATGGAGAGTGATGACTGTCTGTACATCAGCACTGATCACATTTGGCCAGAGGGTCTGTCAGATGACGAAAGGCATCTCAGCACTTGCGGAGGCCATCTGCCAAAGCAATGAATTGGTACGCCAACAGCTCCTGGGGCCTAGGTCCATTCCTTCCAGTTGCACCATACCAACAGGGCACTCCCAGCAGAACACGCCAAGGTGGCAGTCCCTGCGCCATCTGCGATCCAGATCACCGGTTGTCGAAAGGGGAGGGGGGCAAGAGGACACGGAAATAATTTGTATCAATCACTCCGAGTGGCCGTGCCGTGGAAGAGTTGGTGGGAGGGGTAGGGGGATAGTGTGTGGGGAGTTGGTGGTGGGAGAGGGGATAGTGTGCCGGGGAGTTGGTGGTGGGTAGTGGATAGTTTGGGCACATGGGTAGAATTAAGCAGTTAAACTATATCAATTCCAGGACATTCCTGATTGTGTCATTGTGGAGTTTATTTACAAATGTGACAGTTGCACAGTGGTGCATGGCTTGTGCAAGGGAAATTATTCGAAAGACATTGTCAATCAGTACCTGGTGAGCCATTCTCCCTCCCCTCACGTCATCTCTGACGTTGCCTGGTCTGGCACCTGCCTCAGGCACTGCATCAACATCATCCTCCTCTGGGGCGGTATGTCCACATCAGAGGGTAGGGGAACATTCCGACTTACACAAATGTTGTGCAACATAGCACATGCAAGCACAATCATGCCTACTTTTTCTGGAGCATACATAAGGGCTCTGGCTGTGGAAACATGCCTTCTGGAGTAGAAAGGTCTGCTCAATGTACACACAGGGCGTAGGGTGTCCATGAATCACGCACAGGGGTCATCAGCCAGGCCAGCTGCGGATAGCCGGAGTCACCTGCTTGGGTAGAGGCACACACAATCACTGAGAAATGTGTGATGGTCACTAACATATTGTATCAGGGGAATGGACATGGGGACTCATCACATGGCATGTGCCTCTACAATATCTCGCTGTGTCACTGGCAGTATGCATTCTTTGACTTTCATATGCTCCCTGTGACACTGCTTTAGTTGCTTGGTAATGTGTCTGCTAGCTGTATTGCTCTCTTGCTTGTGGCATGCAGGGTTTGCCATCGGCCTTTCATGCGGATCTTGGGGCAGTTGGGCAACATTACAGGGTGGGTGTACATGTGTACATGGCTGTGGCAATGGAAGGTCTGCAGTTTGGCAAGGCAATGTTGCCATCTGTTTGGTATTGCTTTGGATCATGCATGATGCATTGTGGTTACAATGATGCTGAATGTGTTGAGCTGCATGTCCGTCAAGGAGTGGCCAACTAGTACATGCACCTTGTAGCGTAGTAGGACTTGCATTTGCTTGTCAGGACATGCCTTGTGTCATTCATTGCGCATCCCCCTGCCCCTCAATTTGGCCAGGTGCTTCACAGTGCATGTGTGCACGTAGATTTACTCACCCACTATCCAGGTCAGTTGTCCCGTGTGCCTCTCCATGTATCCTGGCAGTGTGCTGTTCCGTAGGACCTTGGAGTCGTGGGCGGAATATGGGTAGCAGCCACAGCAGTGCTCAATAAGGTTGGGGTTGCATGTGACCTGCACATTGAGGGAGCCATAGTGCTTTTGATTCCTGTAGACTGCTTCGTGGGTCTAGGAGGGCACCAACTCCACATGGTTGCAGTCCAGGGCTGCTATTCCATTTGCCAGTTGGTCTATTTCATATAACGTTGCCTTCATGGCATTTACCTGGGCTGGTGGGCAGTGCAATGTGCTGCCGCAGGAGGGCATCCAGAACCTGGGCCAATGCTGTGCCATGCCGTGCATCATGGCCACAGAGTGCTGAAAGGTGCCAGTAGCTAAGAATTGGAGCACGGATACCAGCTTAAGCAGTGGGGGCACAGCAGTCTGGATGTTTATCCTGCTCCCAAAGTTGTCTTCTATTGTGCTGAGCAGCTCAGTTATGGTCTGCCTGTTGAGGCGGTAAAGAGTCACCAACTGGGTGTCAGTGAGGGCCTGTCCCTTGGGATGGGTGCACGCCTTACTTGGACTTATCACCCTCTTCCTCCTCCTCCTCCTCCTCCTTCTCCTCCTACCCCTCCCCCTCCCACACCCACACCCCTCCCCATTCCCATCCCCACCACCTGTACTCCCTGTGCCCTGGCCAGGTGAACCTGCATCTCTACCTCCCGGCGCAGCATGCGCAGCTACCCCGTCCTATCTCACAGTAAGTAACGGCAGCATGGTGTTGGAAACAGTGTTTGGGGTAGGGGTGTGCCTTAGGTAGCCCTCTGGAGTGCATTGGGTACACCTGTGGCTTCATTTTCGGCACGCAAGTACCTTTATCTCCAGCTGGAGGTACACCACGGCTGTATGGGCGCCGGTTTGACTTGTGATAAAGCGGCAATTGCGCGTTGTGTTGGCAGCGCTATTAACACTGGCTGTGATATCACCGATTCCTGATCCGGCAGAGCGTTATTGGCGGCGCTAATTCCGTTACAGCCGCATTTAAGGGCTACCGCCCAACTCGTGATGAGGCCCCATTTATCAAGATGAAACCCACTCTCTGCCAGATAAGTCATCCAGCTAGCAGGAAAGAGTAGTAATCACTTTTTTTAAAACCCAGTGGCAACACGCCCACTCGCTCTTATACTGGCTGTGTGGAGAGGACTTCCGGGCCGCCTAAATTATTCTCAAATTCAGGTTCCGAAATTGAGGGGAGCTGGGAGCTATTTAGCTCCTGCTTGTAACATAGTGTGGGATATATTTACCCACTCAGCAGTACCCCCCCCCCCCACATCACCAAACGGCACTTCAACAGAACCAGCAAAATGGCTGTGCTGGCTCCTTTGAGCACCAGGGCTTTGCCTCAAAACTATATTTTGCTGATACATAAGGATGGCTGCACTGTTTTGCCAAGCACCATTGGGCAGGATGGAACAAGGGGGTACACTGAGAAAGCCTGCCAATGTGTTTCTTACATGCACCAAGAAGAAAATTGAGGAGCAGCACTGCTTTGCTGCTTGATCCACATTCCCCTTGAAAAAGGAAATATTTGGCCTTTACAATGATGGCGCCCTGACGCTATTTCCATCTGTTCAACATCACATTGCTTTCATCAATGAGGCCCTGCCATTTATGTCAAAACTGGATTTTAGCTAAAGTAACTGTGGGATGATCCTAGGCATTGTAAAGCCACATCATAAAGCTGATGTCATGTCTCTAAAAATCCAACCAGCTGACAGCAAGGCGGTAACAATCACCCCCGGCCAATCCAGTTGTCAGAGGCGTGCCTATCTTAAACCTGCCCCACCATATAATTCGATGATGTCACCATGCATTATAAATAAGGGTGGCAGACAGAACTCTAAACTCTCTCTCCTGAATTTCCAGCGCATGCGTTCCTCATCTTCTACATTCATTGTATTTCCCCAGCCCATAGAAACACATAGCATACCCCATCTTCACCCTTTTGTCTTTGTTCCACTCTCTAAGCACTCCTACCCAGGCCTTGGTAATTTATCCTACTGTCAGAATTCTCTGTGCATCTTGTCCATGATTCTTAGCGTTAGCGCCATTCTTTCATTCACCCCATCTTGTAACTCCTTAGCAAGATTTTGATTAAATTAATTATCCCTAAAGAACAGAGGTTCACTGCGTGAAGGATTACAACTGCAGCGTAACTTATATTCACGGATGGCATTCCTTTTTTTAGCCATTAAAACTAGTATACGCAAAATCTGCCTTTTCCTTTCCAAACAGATTCGCTCTTGAACGGCTCCATTTTACCAAAATCAAACCACCTTTTATCTTGCATATCTCATCTAGTTCTTTAGCTATAGCCATCCTTTCACTTCTATATTGTCCCTGTGATGTGCATCTATCCCCCAGCCCAAAAACCACATTCCAATTCAGAGTATTTCACCCTTTTTTCTGATAAGCCGTTTTTGACATTTAAAACTGCAAACTAAATAAAATGCAACTTTTCCATGTGCGATTGACTGCACTGTTTTCAATTTCAACTTGCTTTGTGAACTGTATGCCTTGTGTGATATCTTACCTTATAGTTGCTAATGATATGAAAGCCCTGAGACTGTGATAAAAACATATGTACATCATTATTTAATTACACTTATAATGAATTGTTAAAATCCGAGTATCATTTTAGGTCATTGCAAAGGGTTTTTGCCTCTTATTTTGTGAGAGATTCTGATTCCGTTTGCTGCCTCATATCCCTGACTACCTGCTGCTTCTTCCTATCCACTCAGAATTCAAGTAATTGTGGGCTGAGCGAACATTGCAGGGGAAAACCTTAACTTGGGTGCTATCTATCCTAATTGAAAAAGTGCTCCTATTGATTTGTGCTTTGTAATATGTTCTTGTAGAAGGTTAACCAAGTGTATTTCAGTAGTTTACATTGTAATTATCACCCCATTGGTGATTGCGGCCCAATCTTAAAATTGTATGATTTCCTTTGTATTTGAAAATAAGTATTGCATTTCCCTAACCGGCCTGGTTCATGGTCCATTGTGACCTGGGGTATTTGAAAAAGGTGGTGTTAGATGGGTTGTGTGCCGTCTCACATTTAATTCGTAGAAAAAAAAAGAGAAAGCATTCCAATTGTGCGCTACATCCTAGGCTAAGACCAAGGTGTGTCACCCGATTGAAATCCTTAACAATAGAGACCCTGGTCAGCTTGAGACCAGGCGTTACTTTTGGCTCACCAGGCCAACGGACACTGAAGAAACACCGATGTGAATTTAATTCTGTGCATTTGGAACAATCTACAAATAAATATAAGGATACTTCTGTACTACCTTTAAAACATAAGGGGTCATAAATAATGGAGAAAATTAAATGTTTGCATCTTATCTGGAAGTTAGATTTGTGGAATGCCCTTCCCCAGTGTTGGCTCCTGGTCACTGGTCAATGCTTGATACCCAGGAGCTTTTCTCTTAGCTCCTGCTTGTCCAATCGTAATTCTGATCCCTGTGAAAGACCAAAGCGACCCTAAAAAGGTGGTTTTCAAAGTCACTATACTTGGGACAGAACTTGGAAAAATCAACCTAGGACAACTGGGTTGTCTCAACCAGCATTAAACTTAACCACCCTTTTGATGGTAGCAAGGTTGTGAAGTCAGTCCGAGCTAGGAGGTGGTATGGTACTGGTTAGTAGTATAGGTACCACTTGCAAAGATGAAAATAAAAGGAGCCAACAATGGTAAGTATAAAAATACTCTAATTTATCACACTAAGGCACACTTTATAGAACTGAAATCAAGTAAAATATATATATATATATTAGATTCACATGCTGTGCATAGGCCGACATCTAGTGGAAGCTGCAGAGTATTAGTTTGTTTTTCGAAACTCGAAAATGGGCGTCGACACAGGGCGTGCCAGTAATACTATCCCTAGTGTGACGTCCACTGTACCCATGATCCCTCACGCGTCTAGGACCCTCAGATTGTATTTTTTCTGACATGAGGTAGCACGAGGAGTAGCGCGAGTACAGATTAAACAAGCAGATAGAAAGATAAGACTACAAGCATCCATGCGCCTTCTCTCAGATGGGAGGAAGGGCGGGTCGCATGACAATCTAAGCAGATACAAGCATCAGAAATACGATTACAGTGAGTAATGTATCCCTTCTGAGGCTTGTGGAATCTGCTTAGATCACATGCTGTGCATAGATTAGCGAGAAGTGTTCAAAGAAGGAGGTGGGATGTGAGAAGGGTCATGAGCAAATAAATGTCTTAGAACCGCGTGTCCCACTTGAGTATCTGTCTTGGAATGGGTGTCAATGCAGTAGTGCTGAGTAAAAGTATGAATAGAGCTCCAGGTAGCTGCTTTGCAAATGGTGTCAATGGGTACATTTGCAATAAAAGCCAGAGTGACCCCAATGCCTCTTGTAGAGTGGGCTGTTGGCGTGAAAGGCCGAGTTTTTTTTCAGAAAGGGAGTAACACAGCTGGATACAGTTCATAATCCACTTAGAGATGGCACCTTTAGAGACGCGATCTCCCTCTTTGCCCGTAGCTACAGAGACAAACAGTTGGTCTGTTTTCCTCAGCGGTCTGGTTTTGTTTACATAGTATAGGACCGCCCTATGCACCTACGCTTCACCTCAGTCGAGCTTTGTGGGTCTTGGAAGAAAGCCGGATGCTCAATGGACTGGTTCACGTGGCATTTGGAAATAAACTTAGGTGAGAACCTAGGGTGTGTGTGTAAAACCAGTTTATCTTTATGGACAGTAAAGAAAGGGTCCTGCACTGACACAGCCTGAATTTCACTGACCCTTCTTATAGATGTAATGGCTACCAAGAAGGCAGTTTTATATGTCAGGTGTTTGAGACTGCTCTTATGCATGGGCTCGAAAGGAGGGCCCATGAGTTTAGCAAGCACCACATTAAGGTCCCATCCTGGTGGTGGGTTAGAAATTGGAGGGTGAAGTCTCTTTACTCCTTCCATGAAGGCTTTAACCACTGGTACTTTCCACCACGATACCTTGTTATGTGATGTGGTGTACGCCGACAGAGCTGCCAGGTGTACCTTCAGTGAATTAAATACCAACCCTGCGACCAGCAGGTGGAGCATGTAGGTGACTATAGTGGAAGGAGTGAAATCAACTAGGTTGATTTGCTTATTCTGGCACCAGATAACGAATCTCTTCCATTTGTCAAAGTAGCAATACCTCGTTTTTGGCTTCCTAGATTCTTTTAGGATGTCCATACATCTGAGGTAAATTGAGATGTCCAAACTCTATGATCTCAGGAGCCATGCTGCCAGGTTAATTGAGTTGGGTTGATGATGTACTGTCTGACCTTGGTGCTGGGACAGTAGGTTGTACCAGCACGGGAGCTTGATGGGTTCGCTCCACCGCTAGTCTGCGTAAGTGTGGGAACCACGGTTGCCTCGCCCACATGGGAGCAACTAGGACGAGCGTCATCGATTCCCTGTGCATCTTGTTGACCACCTTCCTGATGAGGATGGTTGGTGGAAAAGCGTACGCAAACATCCCTGACCAGTTCATTCACAGCCTGTATCTCGGGATCGTAAAAAGGGTTTCCCCTTTGACAGGTTTTCACTTGTCCACCAGTGAAGACTTCGTACAAGTGTTGGCGAAATGAACACTAGATCGTCCCAATGACCACTTGCCTGAGACCACTGTTTCGCCAACCATTCTTGCATGGGACGCATGCGCAGGCGCACGTGAGGGACCAGGTAAATACATGACGCCATCATGCCGGGTAAACACATCGCTTTGCGCACCGTTATCTGGCGACCGGCCTGATATAGCGGAATTTGCAGCATTAGATTCCGAATTCTTTCCTCTGATGGAAAGGCCAACCTTTCTTGTGCTTTTAGGACAGCTCCTAGGAACTGTTTGGAGGTGCTTGGCACCAAACTTGACTTTTTCTCGTTTATGGAGAATCCCAATTCGAAGAGGAGGTCGATAGTTCTTGGAGTATTTGATCTGCAAATTACTGCGGTCTCCCCCGTGATGAGCCAGTCGTCCAGGTAAGGGTACACTGGGATTGCCTCCCTGCGCAGGTGTGCCGCCGCCACCACCAGTACCTTGGTGAAAACCCTTGGAGCCGAGGCTATACTGAAGGGCAGTACCTTGAACTGGTAGTGCTGACTGTCCACCTTGAAGCGCAAGAATCTTCTGTGCGCTGGGAACATGGAAATATGAAAATAGGCATCTTTCATGTGCAATGTTGCCATGTAATCCCTCCTTTTTAGGTGGGGGATTACCTCTTGGAGAGTAGTGATGCAAAACCTTTGGGGCTTGACATACTTGTTTTCAGGCCGCAAGTCCAATACTGGGCACATTGTCAAATCTTTTTTTGGCACATGGAAGCAAGTTGAATAAATACCCTTGTTTACCTGGTGTCCCGGGACGAGTTCTATTGCGTCCTTTGCTAGAAGATTGGCGATCTCTTCGAGGAGGATCTTCTGGTGGTCTAATGAATGTACTTTTTGACGTGGAGGGTGGTTTCGGGGACGCTCTAACAGTTCTATGCAGTATCCTCCGGACACTGTGGACAGCACCCATCTGTCTGATGTGATCCCTTCCCAAGCTTGGGTGAAGTTGGTAATGCATCCCCCTACTGGTGATGCGTGAGAAGGGACCCTGAACGGAACGTCACTGTTTTGCTGGAGGCGTGCCGCCGCCTCTATTGGGGCTGCCTCTACCCTTACTACGTCCCCTCTTGTTACCCCTGCCATAACCTTGGGTAGACTGCTGTTTGTTGTTATTCCATGGTGTACCCTGCCCCTGGGAATAGTTGGAGACTCTGTGAGTTTTGGCCGCGTGGGCGACGAAAATTGCCATTCCCTCTTTGATTGGGGGGTTTGTTAACTGGCCCAGGGATTTCAGAGTCTTGTAATCATCTTTTGCATTTTTTAAGTCGTCCTCTACCGCCTTAACAAACAGTAGATCGTGCTCCACCGGTTTGTCTATTAGAGATGCTTGTGTCTCGGGTTTAAACCCAGATTGTTGTAACCAAGCATGTCTTTTGATAACAGTACTCTCTGCTATCAGTCTGCCGGCGTTATCCGCGGCATCAAAGGTTGCTTTAAGGATGCAACCGGACACGGCTCTTCCCTCCGATGCAACCTGCGCCAACTGGCTCTTTAAAGGTTCTGGGGCGGAGTCAATGAGTGCCGCAACTTCTTCCCACTGATGGCAGTTGAAGTGGAGGCTACCTTTCTTCCCAAACCATAGATCTTCTTGCTCTCCTTGTAGGGGGGAGCTTCAGAAGATAAGGGTGCTCCCGCCCTCTTCCGGCTATTAGTCACTACCAGGAAGTCCGGCTTCAGATGCCCCCTTATGTAGAGTGGATCTGATTGGGCTGCCCTGAACAGTTTTTCAATCCTGGGGTTTACTGCCCTGGTGAGATTGGGATTGAGAAGGGAAGGGTCTATTCTCCTTGGTATTGACTTGAGAATCGGGATGGCCTGGGCAACAGGTCTCTTCTCTCCGAATAGTTCTTCGGCAAAGTCCCTCTCCTCCTGTGCTCCCTGCGTTTATATGCGGAAGTGTTCAGCCGCTCTAGATAAAACCTCATTTAAGAGAGGTTGGTTGTCGACAGGAGAGTCTACTCTGTAGACTTGTGCGTGATCTTCGTCCTCCTCTTGGGCCTCATCATCCCCATAGTAATCCATTGCAGTATGGACGTCCAACATGGCCAATTCTGGATCCTCGTTAAAAGATGGATCCTCATCATATAGAGAGTATGGCTGAACGTGGTAAGGGTCGAAAGACCTACTTTGCGTGGGCGCCTCAACTCGAGGTTTTTTTATCAAGGGGTTGCGGGTCCTTAGACCCTGAGAAGGTTGCCCCGCCAGGGGTATAGGCGAGGAAGTGTTGAGGATTCTTGGCATAGAAGTCTGCTAGGGATGACATTCTAGACATGACTGTCTATATCCTCACTTGACCAATCTTTAGAACTGGGGATTACCCTCTCCTGGGAGTGTTTCCCTTCCTGACTGGACCTATGCCCTTGTGCAGGGGTCTTGGCTATCTTTTCCGAAGGTTGTGACTTGTCATTATGTGTCTGTGGGGCAGATGAAGGCTGAGAATGCTTTTTCTGCTGTTTTCCTCCCTCCCCGTTACTGGGAGAGTGCTTCCCTGGTGTCTTCACCTTTTCGGAGCTCTTGGACGTCTGGCGTCGAGATTCGGGGGTAGTGTCCCTTTCCTTGGCGAGTGGAGGTCGGGGCACGGGAGCAGCCGTTCCTCGGTCTGCTGATGCCGACTCCTGGATGGCGGCCTGGGGATGGAGGTCGTCTTAGTCTCCTGACGATTGAACCTCCGTTACTTTAGGGAGCGAGGCACTCTTGGCAACAGTGGATGGTTGCCTGGTGTCATGCAGCGATCTTGATCGAGAACGGCCAGAGGACACCATTCTCTGCATACATATTCCGCGAACTCGACGCGCGCGCCAAATCTCTGTTGCACCGCGAGTGCTTAGTGGATGTGTCGTGGGTAGCGCTTGTGTCGCCGGGGGTGTTCCCCATAGCTGCCCTGCCTGACAACCTTCCGAGGTCGGGGACTTGCGCTTGGCTGTTTCTCGATGCCACGCTGCCCTCGCCGTCTGATAGGATGGTGTCGCTGCCATCACTGAAGGCGCCCTCCGCTTCCATGGCCTCTCGTTGCTTGGCGTGGTGGGCCCAACGTTTAATCAAACGGTCCTTTAGAGTCTTCGGTTTAAACCGACTGCACGCTCTGCAATTTGCCTCGGGGTGGTCACTTGGCAAGCAGAGGTTACAGAGGTCTGTCAACCCAAGGGTACTTGCGGTTGCACTTGGTGCAAAATTGGAAAGTGGTACCCTCCATACGCACCCTGTGGCAGCGGGCTAGTGTGTAGGAATATATATATGAAAATATATGTGAGTGAAGAGTATGTACCACCCTCCACTCTCCGTACTTGTACTGGGCCGAGGCCAGAGGCCTTCCGAGGCCCAAAGTCTGTTGTGTAGCTCGACGGTCGTTTTCTTCTCCGGTCCGGCGTCGAGCTTCAGAATCCGATGACTCGACGTGGGTAATTAAGAAAACGGGGAAATATAGATTATTTAGCAAAATTATGGCTAAAGCCAGGGAACTCCGTGGGATGCTTCCGACAAGTATGGGGGGAAAAAAACAATCTGAGGGTCCTACACGCGTGAGGGATCATGGGTACAGTGGACGTCACACTAGGGATAGTATTACTGGCACGCCCTGTGTCGACGCCCATTTTCGAGTTTCGAAAAACAAACTAATACTCCGCAGCTTCCACTAGATGTCGGCCTATGCACAGCATGTGATCTAAGTATATTGCACAAGCCTCAAATATATATATATATATAAACTTGTGTGATTGGAATTTTAAATAAATGAATATTTTCCTTTATCAACCAGCCTGATTCCTGGTCCACTGTGGCCTGGGGGGTATTTTGAGATGGGTGTGATCTGATTGGTGTATCACTTAGAATATTGAACCTGTAGACATAATAAATAAGTATTTAATCTGTGCTTTACATGCTAGGCGAGACCCGGTTGTATTGCCTGATTGAAATCCTTAACACAGTAGCCACCCAAGAACCTATGATACAGAATGCCGAAAACCCACATGAAATCCAACCAATCCCTTCAGATGACATCATAAACAACCCAAATCACATCCTGACACCAGGAATTCTTAGGCGAGCATCACAGGGGACGTTATTTCTTAACTTAATTCAAACATAATGTGTGGTCCGGCAGTAGAAACCTGGAAAGCTTAATGCCCAATGACGCTCAGAACTCCCAACAATGTGCCTGCTTACATATTCTGCAACATTCACTTTTCCATGCATCAATGTACAGTGCTATGATAGCCTGTTTATTTTGGATGTGACACTCAGAGCCAGGAGAAAACCTATTCCCTTGTGTTCGCATTGTATTTATCTCCATTACATTTCCTGAATGGATCCAATGTGTTCTGAAATACTCTAATTATCCTTAATGATCTCTTTGAACATGAACATGCGTCTGTCAACCCAAGGGTTCTTGCGGTTGCACTTAGGGCAAAATTGGAAAGATATATATATATATAGTGTTGAGTATGTACCACCCCCCACTCTCCCTACTTGTAGGGGCTGAGGCCAGAGGCCTTCCAAGGCCCGGGCCGAGGTCAGAGGCCTTCCTCGGCCCAAGTCCGTCGTGCAGCTCTCGACGGTTGTTTTCTTCTCCGGTCGGCATCGAGTGTCAAACTTCGGTGACTCGACGTTGGGATGTAGAAAAAGGGGGAAATATGTATTTTTGCAAATATCATGGCTAAGGCCAGGGAACTCCGCGGGATGCTTCCGACGAGTATGGCAGAAAAAAACAATCTGAGGGTCCTAGACGCGTGTGAGGGATCATGGGTACAGTGGACGTCACACTAGGGATAGTATTACTGGCACGCCCTGTGTCGATGCCCATTTTCGAGTTACGAAAAACAAACTGTAATACTCTGCAGCTTCCACTAGATGTCGGCCTATGCACAGCATGTGAATCTAAGCAGATTCCACAAGCCACAAATATACATACATACATATATATATATATTCAGTAAAAAAAACTTTGTTAAAGGGACGTTATGGTTAAGTTGCGCTACTAAAAACCTGAGAAATTCACACACAAAAAACTGTATAAACGGAATGTTATGGTTCGAAGTAAAACTGAAAAACCCCTGAAATTCGACAGTTATGGTAGGCTAAGCAAAAGTCTGTGGACAGTCCTAGGACAGATACAAATTTGGGGTGCAGCCCCAGCAAAACCAATGCACTTTTCTCTGGGAGTAAGTGATGGCTCTGAAAAGAGCTTTTTGGTGGTGTTTTGTGTGTTTGAAAAACTTGGATTCGTCAAAATGTAATGCAAAATAGGCGACTATGAATCCAAAAGAGATCGCAATGCATTTTGTACATTTCGAAGACAAATCTGATTGCCAGATATGTAAGATGGACTCCATCTCTGCGAAAAATTAATGTGCTACAAAACAAAATATTTTCATTGTGGAAAGAGGACATGCCAACATCTCTTAGAAAGGCACAAACAGCCTTATTGACATTGTGCCTCGCTTTCTCCATTTGTGGACCAAATAAAGCAGAACGCAGCCACATTTGTTTTTGTGCAATACGAGAAAAAATTACTTGGCAATTTGGAAACATATTCATGACCTTCTCAAGTTCTTCCTTCATTGCGAATTGCAAACAGGCCAAGCAAACGAAGCTGGGTGGGCCAGTCCAATCCGTCATCTCGGCACTACGCGTCACATTGGTGGAGACCACAGCTTTCCAGTTCAGATCGACACCCCTGTGGGAGCCAGGTGAGCGTAACAGCATGCGCCTTCAACCAATGTATCCATGAGTCTCCCAAAATCCAGATAATCGGTTTACGAGCACACACAGCCATAGCGGTCTGTTCTCCTCTCAGGAAAAAGACGTTCTCACTAAATCTCTCCGTTCAGAACACACCCACTGAACTTTACTGACCAATCCCTAGCTTTGCTCATTCTCATTTGCATGCCTCTCCACCCCAGAATCTCTGTATGTAATACGCACTGCCTGCAGACTACCGCCATGTCCGCGGACATGTAGAGTATCTGAGCGTGACGACTGTACATTTAAATAGTATTCCCCTTTTCCCCTTTAAGGTGGGCTCTGAAAAGAGACGCTTTTTTATTGTTTTTTTGCAGATGCCTGACAAACACCTGTTATTTTGTATTTTTTGGGGGGTTTTTTTCTTCTTAGTTTACTCCTACAATCATCACTTAACCTTCGCCAAAGCAAGCCTTACATTCCAAAAGAACATGGCATTTCCCAAGAAAGATAAAGAAACACCATCTGCTTCAAAATAAACCTCATTACTAGAAACAATGTTCTTGTGGCTGCAGAAAAACATAACAGCTCTTAACATGAAAGCACGCATGCCGCGATTGATGGCACACCTACCAATACTTTGATCAGGACAAAAAACAGAACTGTTGTCCCATTCTGTTCATGTAGCCTAAATTGCAAGCACCATAGTGCAAAACTACCACATGGGGACTGGTCATCGCATATCTCTGCAAACTTGGAGAATTGCTGCTACATTGCAATCAGTCGCAGCGCTCCACACCACCTCCACTCCTCTGACATCGAAATTGTTGCCACATGCCTACATACTGAATAGTGCTGTAAACCATGGACAAAAATATCTTCGAGCACCAACACCCTGACTGTCTACAGATCTGCCATCTTCACTACACACTCTCTTTCTACACAAATCAACAATGTCAACATCTGTTAGGCTGATGCCTACAGTCCCCTTTGCATGCTGGATTTGCTGTAAAACCCTGTATGTGGTACGACCTACCCGCGGACAAGCGCAGTGTCCGTGCGGCATGCAACTCTTAGCCAGTCCTTCTACCCTTTCCACATCACTCGCGAATCCATTCCCTCATTGGACACAGCTAAGCAGTCACACAACTATCCACCAATCACATCCAAGACCTCTACATCTAACTCCGGCATCAGAGTTCCGCACTTGAAATGTACTGTTGATCACTCTGAATACAAGTCTCATATCATTGCAAAGCGCCTACTACAAAAACTACTGTGCAAGTGTTGCAGATTTCTACTTACAGCTCCATTCATACCCACATGCATGATTACAAAGTACAGGTATGCATATTTTATTCAGAGTATATGTGCAACTCTTAGGATTCCATTTAAACAAATGAATGCCACTAAATCTCCATAGCCAATACATACATACCAACACTCCCGCTTTAAGCGCGAGACTTCAGATTTTTCATTGAAAAAAATCTCACTACTTACTATCTCCCGCATAACCTATACATATGTACCAACCCTCCCGATTTACGCGCAAAACTTGATTTTCCATTACAAAATGTCACTAGCAACAATTCTGCACATGGCAACCTTCTATTACAGACATACAAAAAAGAAATACTAGAGAGAGAGAGAGAGAGAGAGAGAGAGAGAGAGAGAGAGAGAGAGAGAGAGAGAGAGAGAGAGAGAGAGAGAGAGAGAGAGAGAGAGAGAGAGAGAGAGAGAGAGAGAGAGTCTTTTTACAAAAGTAACACAAAAACTATAGACGTAACATACAAAATAGAAGACAATGAAGATTCCAAATGGTTTGCATTAGCTCTCTACCTTTTAGCAGAAAACAAATACGAAATAAGTGAACACCTGATATGTTGCAGTTACTGCACTACAAAACTGACAACAACCAAACAGTACACCAATTTCAAGCAATAATACGCCTTCAACCAAAAACAGCAAAATTACCTCCCTCTGAATTGGTGAAAGGCATTTGTGGCAAAGTAGTTTATTTGCCATTAGATCTGACAGAAAATGTGCACACTCTAGGAGTGCCACGTCCAATAGAGCATTCTTTAATTGTCTTAGTAAATGGTGTACCAACAAAAGACAAAAAAAATTGGCAACAACTCGTGGACTTACATAAAGGTAGACAAGCCTTGCAATATCTGAAAGACAATAATGAATACTACAAAGAAATAAATATTGAAGAAAACTTAAGGGAAACAACTGAAATAATTCAAGAGTCATCAGAAACTGGTCAATTTGAACCTCTGGATCCTGCTGCAGTATCCACTCTTTTGGACCATTATATAATTCATCCATTGGACTCTAATGAGAGCATAGATGATGCACTAGAAACATACCAAATGCAACAAACCAAAGGGTCACCAATGAGCATATGAGAAAAAAGTATAGAAGCACATGATTTTCCACTGCTATTTCCTACAGGCAAAGGAGGAAGATACGATGATAGACCCACTCAGATAACAGCATCAGAATACCGCTCATTACGAATGTATTCTGAAGATCCACATTTTGTCTAAATCTGGGAATACATATTCCACCTACTCTTTGAAAGTGAACTAGCAACCCTATGTTACGGAGTTGCACACATATTGAAATCTGGAACCCACTTTCAAAATATGTCAGCTACGCAATTAATACAAAAAGTGCAAGAAAAAGATGAAGTTTTACAATCAAGCAGAACAAATCTGTTTGCAAACATGCGTGGTACGAAAGAATACTGGTTCCAACGGCACAGAGATGTATGTTGTATGATCAGAAACCTAGGACCACACACTTGGTTTGTTACATTAAGTTGTGCAGAATATACATGGGAACATTTACATGATTTCCTACGCATATCAAACAACAACAAAAGCAACATAGATATACTAACACCTGGAGAACTTTGCTCTCTAGATCCTGTTAATGTTTCAAAATATTTCCACCATCGTTTCATTGCTATGCTACACTTTATTTGTAATAAAGCTGTTCCTCCCCTCGGAGAAGTGCAACACTTCTTTTGGAGAAAGAATACCAAGCCAGAGGAGCACCACATATACACATGCTTTTATGGATTAAAGGTGCACCTAAAGTTGATCAGGACAGTGATGCCACTGTTCTGTAGTTCATCCAAAAATATGTCACTTGTGAAATCTCTTCAGAAAGGACACATAGTGACCTTCATGGACAGATTGTACTATTTCAAAGACACAAATGTGGCAAATATTGTTGTCGCAAATACAAAAGCAAAGGGAAATACCACACCAAATGCCGCTTTGGTTTCCCTAGAACAGTTACAGAAACAGGTGAAGTGAACAACTTCATGTCTTCAGTTCGACATAGTGTTAAAGGTAAATCACCTGAGAACACATATTACATAAAAACAACAGAAGAATCAAAATATATCAATGATTACAATGCAATCATTGCCCTCTTATGGAATGCAAACATAGATGTGCAGTACATTGCAGACAATTCCACTGCAGTTGCACAATATGTTACATCCTACTTAACAAAAGCAGAAAAAACAGAGCTTCCAGACCTCTGGAATGACCTATCATCAGACAAAACACTATCTCAGAAATTGTACAGCCTAGGCATAAAAATGCTCTCTCATAGAGAATGTGGCACCTATGAAGCTGCATATCGTTTAACCGGTACTGCTTTGTATGGAATATCTGAAAATATAGTATGGCTAAGTCTTGGTCCTGCTAAATCTAGAAAAAGTTCTCAAATCATATGAGGACCTAGAAACAATTGCCAAAAATGATCCCTACAGCCAAGACATTTTAAAAAAAATTTACTAGACACATACTACCCGAACAGGAGTACCACTTTGGAAACCATGTGTCTATACCACATAGCCCAAAACTTTGCATACAAAAATATTATAAAACCAGATGAAAGCAAAGGTAGATATAGAGTGACAGATTGTGAAGGCAGCTTAGTGAAACTTAGCAAACAAAGCTTAATTAATCATGTTAAATTGTCATTAAAAACTCAACAGAAAGAACTATATTACATGTCCCTGCTACGACTTTTTAAACCATGGAGAAAAAAGAGTTAGAGATACTAGATAACTACGACTGCTATGAAGACGCTTTCAAAGCAAATGAAAGCGCTATCACCGATGTGAACTTTACGCAGTACAAAACAATGTTGCACAATGAACAGCAACATGAAGAAGAACTCCAAGCCCAACTAGATAAGGACACTTCCGACAGTAGTCAACCTTCTGTAACAGGAAGTCAAGAACCACTAGGACAGCCACTAATAACAAATGAGGCAGAATTAGCTATGACAGAAGTGGAAAATACCATGTGTCACTATCAAGAAGATATCGAACACTTAACTGTACTACAATCAAAAGTTAACAAAGATCAGCACACCATTTTTGAAGAACAAAAGAAATTGCACATGGTGTACTACACGACAATAATGAATGTACCTGCCAAAATTACAAACTTACACTGCTGTACGTCAGTGGTAAAGCTGATTCAGGAAAAACATTCTTAATCAAAATCATCAGCAAGTTCCTTCAACAATTGACAAACAACAAACTGTCAGCTGTTGTAACTGCCCCCACAGGTTTAGCTGCCTACAACATAGGCGGTGTCACTTTACACTGATTACTACTCCTTCCAGTAGAACACCAAAACAAATTAGACTATTACAAACTTTCTGCAGAAGCTGAAATGGAATTACGCAGAGTATTGAAACAAATGAAAATGCTACTAATAGATGAAGTGAACATAGTCTCCAACCTAATGTTGGCTTTGATTCACCTCAGATTGCAAGAAGTACTTAAAACAATCTACGAAGAACTCTTTGCAGGAAAACACATTATCGTTTTCGGAGATCTTCGACAATTGAAACCAGTGAAAGGTAAACCTATTTTTAAAACCTTAGGACACAAACTCTGCAGTAAAACCTTTGGCAGCATAGGAAATGTCAACCTTTGGCAACATTTCCAATACAGAGAATTAACAGAAAACATGCATCAATCTGCAGACCTCACCTACGCCAACATTTTAAAAAGTATTAGAATTAGTGTACTATCTGAAGAAGCACAAGCAATATTGAAAAACCGGCACATCCATGCACTTCATGGAGATAACTTATCCGCTACTGATGTTATGGAACAATTAGCGCACAAAAATGTCAATTGTATGGGCTTAACGTCAACTCTTGCAAGCTGTTTCAAATTCAATGGAACAATGTTAAAAAAAGAAATGCAACCAATAATTGAAATTTGCTCCACAGACAAACTGGACGTACATGGTATGACACTAACCATGTGTCAGCAAGCCACAACAAGATTAAATACCTTCGAAAATTCAATCTCCAACACAGCTGGGTTGGAAAAAATATTAAAATTATCCTTAAATTGTAGAGTAATGCTTAAACGTAACGTTGAAGTGGAGCATGGACTAGTAATGGGGCACTGGGTACAGTTGTTGGCTTTCAAACATACCCACGTGACAACAACATTCAGTTTGTCAATATTCTCTTTGACAAACTTTCAGAAGTAAAAAGGATAGGGCGCTCAACAGCTCGATTCCTTCTCTTCGAAGACATGTATGTACGTAGAGAACAATTTTCTCTAACTCTTGCATACGCAGTCACCATTCATAAATCCCAAGGTCTTACCCTAGACAAAGCATTGATAGATATTGGAAACACAGTCTTTAAAGAAGGCATGAGCTACCTAGCACTATCACGCTTACGTACACTTGACGGTCTATTTCGAATCAACTTTGATGCAAGTAAAGT
Source organism: Ambystoma mexicanum (assembly GCF_040938575.1). Classification (NCBI taxonomy): domain Eukaryota; kingdom Metazoa; phylum Chordata; class Amphibia; order Caudata; family Ambystomatidae; genus Ambystoma; species Ambystoma mexicanum. The sequence goes on from NC_090928.1 coordinate 103,929,354, forward strand.
GAGCGCTGATATTCCTTGCATTTTAGAATACAATAGACTGCGTTCACTGTACACCCCCATCTGAAATCATATCCTGTTCCAGAAAAAGGAAAACGTAAAAGAAAACTAATTCAAACAGAAATGCAACAGGATCTGACTGCAAATCCTTCAAAGAAAACAAAAGAAGCTAATACTTCATCAATTACCACAAGCAAATAATAACCTATTAAGTGAAATTAAATTAATTACTTCTTCAAAGAAGGAACAGAAACTCAGAAAAAAATCTATCGGACACAGAACTATCTGGTCCATTCAAATTTTCAAATGAAACTGATGTAAGTTGCTACGCAAAGGTAGCAATGAATATTCTATTTCAATTACCACCAATTGTTAACAACATTTACTTACACAGTACAGACCAATTGTGTTTGCAAATGTTAGTACTTCATAGAAACGCAACAAACAATCCTGACAACACGTATAGTGTTCACGGAATAAGACAAGAATTGGACTACTGTGCTGGAATGGTGAGATTCACTATAAAGTCACAAGAAGATCCACAAGAATGTCTAATGTACTTACTACAAGAACTCGAAAACAAAAGCATACCTATAAATGAAATCTTCCAGATTTCATACATGTGGAAACATACATGCACTCTCTGTAACAATGTGACACAGGAACAAATCCCTAATGAGCATTTTGTGTATGTATCCATACCTAATTGTGAATCCATTCCATTTCAGCAACTTCTACAAAATGCAAACCATGGCAGATTATGTACTATCTGCAATCCAGATAATCGCTCCACCTTACTGATACAAACACATAGTAACTACATAATACTAATGCTTCTACGTTACAATGCAGGTGGTACCAAAAACACCTGCAAGCTGACTGGATACACACACGGTCAAGTGTCACTTGGTTAGAAAACCTTCACAACAATAGGTATAATCTACCATGCAGGAGCCACAACCAATGCAGGTCACTACACTGCATATATTAAAAAGAAACGTGGATGGTTCGAATGTAATGATAGTAGCATTACTCTAAAGCAGAGATTACCAGCAAATCTTACAAATACGTATTTAATCTTCTTAAAGCCAAAATTTAATAACTAATGTGTACTTCAACATTAACAAAAATTCAGACTATAAACAGTTAGAATACGCCAACAGGTATCTAACTGTTTAAAAAATCTGCAACAAGCCAACATACAGAACATTAATCAGAAACAACAAGTGAACACTCAAAGGAAACAAAGAAATAGTTTGTAGCATAGCAAAGAAAGGTTTTTTTTAATCCGACAAGGATTTTTCTCCCCCCAGACCCAATGATTTGAAAAACAAACACAGAAACTGAGCAAAATGCACAGTACACTGGGTTGTAAACTAAATATGAGGGTAAAAAAAAGCTAAAATGTCTATTATACAATGTAGTAAGTCTTTATAAAATACAAACACTAACATGCTCTTTTCTTTTATCACAGAAATTGAAAAAGAATATTTCCTCCAAGTACTAAAGTCATGTAAGAAATATATCGAATCTCAACAAATTAAATAGTAAGTATAATTTCACATATTTCATACATAATCGAATCTATACGTCTGATCTATGGCAGTAATATGGTGCAGTGCCTGTAGGCAGAGCCTAGAGTCTTGGATGTATAACCTGCGGCCTACAACGTGCGGCCATGCAACCAAAACTCTACGTCCTGCCCACAACCACCGCACGATATAAAACCCATGGTGCCTTATAACTTTGTTCTTGGGTGCATGGCCTTCGACCATGCACCCAAGACTCTAGGTCCTGCCCACAACCACCACAGCATATCACACCCATTGTGGCTTATAACTTCACTACGTATAAATTTGGTCTTGGGTGCATGGCATTTGGCCATGCACCCAAGACTCTAGGCCCTCCCCACAACCACCTGATCAATATGCAATACTACAGGTGTATCTATTGCTGTGATATGCTGCGGTGGTTGTGGCCAGGGCCTAGAGTCTTGGGAGTATGACTTATGGCCTACGTCCATGCACCCACGACTCTAGGCCCTGGCCACAACCACCGCAGCATATCACACCCATGGCGGCTTATAAGTCAGTACCACACCCATAGAAACAAAAATTTTAACTACGGCATGTACTCATTTTTAATATTCGCTAACACCACGCATGTACTTAGAACAGTTTCATGTGGCCTGCGTACAATACTGACGGAAGTACTATCCTTATGACACCCCTCATTTTCAGTAATTACAAACATCCCGGACAGGGCGGGCATGGCGAATACATCATTAGCACCTGCCGCCTAAACAAATACAGTATTTCATCCATATCTTACTCTCTGAACCTCCCCAAGAACTGTGACACACCAAAAGACTTTCTAAAACAGCATTTCGCCTCTGGTCGCCGCCGCGCTGTCGGCGGATCTAAGATGTCGGTTGCATCCAAACAATCTGATGCACATCACGCCTCACTCCAGCCAATCAGCGGACACGTTGGGTGTCCGCGGTCATGACGCAAGCCCCTTAACCAATCGGTATCTTGTCCGCGGAGCGAACAGGGATGTGTGACCGCGGAGCGGACATAGATATCACACATTTTTTTAGACATACTTTTTGGTCGTTAAAGAAAACTACTGGACGGATTGGCACCGAATTTACAAAAGCACGCTTTCGGGACCAAGGTCGTCCTCCTGCCGCAAATTTGGTGAAAATCCGTCCAGCGGTTCGGCCTGCAGACATGCGCAAAGTTTTCCCACCATTCACTCTATGGGGAAAAAAGACGTTTTGGGACCCCCCCCTATAACCTTTCCCCCCTGGACCAAACCTCACCAAACTTTGCAGAAAAAATCAGAGTGGTCCATATACTTTTTTTGCAAAATTTGGTGAGGATTCGTCCAGGGGGAGAGAAGTTATAAGCCGCCCAAAAAGTGCTCTTCCTATGGAAACAGCAACTTAACCATAAATACACAGCCACTACTACGGCTGTCTAATATTTATATATTATTTTTACTTCATTTCAGTAGTTTCAAAATAATATATATATTATTTTTACTTAATTTCTGTTGTATAAAGTGTGCCTTAGTGTGATAAATTAAGAGTATTTTTATACTTACCACGTAATCGTATTTCTGATGCTTGTATCTGCTTAGATTCACATGCTATGCATAATCTGACATCCAGTGGAAGCTGCAGAGTATTACAGTGGTTTTCGAAACTCGAAAAAGGGACGTCAACAGGGTGTGCCAATAATACTTTCCTAGTGCGATTTCCACTGTAGCCATGGTGCTTCACGAGTCAAGGTCCCTCAGATTGTTCTGTTTCTGACATGAGGTTTGCATGAAGTGTAACTTGAGTACAGGTGTAGTAAAGCCGATTATGTATTAGATAAAGCCCAGAAAACATCTATGCACCTTTTACTTAAAGGAGAGGAAGGGAGGGTGCATGTGAATCTAAGCAGATACAAGTATCAGAAATATGATTACAGTGAGTAATGTATCCCTTCTGAGGCTTGTGAAATCTGCTTAGATCACATTCTATGCATATATTAGTGAGCAGTGTTTGGAGAAGGTGGTGGATTGTGAGAAGGTACAGCGGCAAATAGATGTTTTAGCACCGCTTGTCCCACCTGTGAATCTGCTTTAGAGCGAGTGTCAATGCAGTAGTGCCGAGTACAAGTGTGGACAGAGCTCCATGTATCTGCTTTGCAAATAGCGCCCAGCAGGACGTCTGGCAGTGGTTTATTTGATAGAGAATAACAGAGCTGTATGCATCCGACTATCCATCTGGAGATGGGGTTTTTGGAAATGCAGTCTCTTTCCCTGTCTGGAGCTATGGAGACAAACAGGTTGTCTGTTTTCCTTAGCGGTCTGGTCTTGTTTACATAGTAAAGGACCGTCCTCCTTATATCCAGTGCATGGAGTCTTTTCTCAGCTGAGCTTGATGGGTTTTGAAAGAAAGCTGGTAGTTCGATGGCCTCATTGACATGGAACTTTGAAATGAACTTAGGCGAAAACCTAGGGTGCGTTCTTAATACCAATTTGCCTTTGTGGATAACAAAGAAAGGGTTTTGCATTGACAAAGCTTGTAGTTCACTGACTCTCCATATGGAGGTAATAGCCACCAGAAAGGCTGTTTCATACGTGAGGTATTTAAGGCTGGACTTCTGCATAGGCTCAAAGGGGGATCCTATGAGCTTTGCAAGTACTACATTTAGGTCCCACTCTGGCGGTGGGTTTGAAATAGGTGGGTGGAGTCTTTTTACTCCCTTCATGAATGCCTTAATGACCGGGACTTTCCACCCAGGACACCTTGTTTTGAGAAGTGGTGTACTCGGAAAGAGCCGCTAGGTGAACTTTGAGTTAAATACTAGCCCTGGGTCTAGTAAGTGAAGCATGTAACGAACAATTGGTGATGGGGTACATTCTATTGGGTTTGTTTTGACTGGCACCAAATTACAAATCTCTTCCACTTGTTAAAGTAACAGTGTCTAGTGTTTGGTTTACGTGCCTCCTTGGGGTTTTCCATAAACATTTGAGGTAGATTTAAATGGCCAAATTCTATGACTTCAGGAGCCAAGCTGCCAAGTTCATAGACGGCGGTTGAGGGTGTAATGTTGTCCCCCAGTGCTGTGTGAGCATGTTGAATTGGCACAGGAGTTTGACGTGGTCACACATAGCCAGTTTGGTTAGCGCAGGTTTGGATACCAGGGTTGTCTGGCCCACATAGGAGCAACTAGGATTAGTGTCACCTGTTCATTGTGAATTTTGTTCACCACTTTCCTCATCAGAGGAGTTGGGGGTGGAGGTGGGAGACCATTTGAATTGTGTAGCGGCCGGGGATTGTACTGTGGAGGGCGTAAGAGGGATAATCTCGGATTTTGCTTGGTTGATTCAGTACCCAGAGTACTCGGTGAAAGTCTGAATTTCCTGCATCACTGGTGGCAGGTGAATTTCAGGGTTTCTAAGGTATATCATAGTGTCATCTGCATATAGTGAGACAAATTGGGGGGTCCCCTTATACGAATTCCCCTCCATTCACGTTTGTGTCTCAATTTAGTTGCCATACCCTCTATAGTGAGTGCAGAAATGAGGGGGATTGCAGGCATCCCTGTCTAGTTCCTCTTCGAAGCGTGAAGCTTGCCGATAGGGAGTTGTTGGTCCCGACGGCTGCCCTCGGGTCAGTGTATAGGACTTGGATGTACCTGATGAGTACTGGGCCAAAACCCATTTTACTCAGGATGGCATACATGTACCTCCAGGACACTGAGTCAAATGCTTCTTCGGCATCGAGGGTGACCGCTATGGTATGGGCTTTCAGGTCCATTTGTGAGGCAATGGAGAAGAACCTCCTTATGTTTAGTGCGGCGGATCGGGTGGGAATGAATCCAGATTGGTCGGGATGGACTCATTTGTTCATGTATTTTACTAGACGGTTAGCAATGGCTTTAGCATATACTTTTGCGTCTGAATTAATTAATGATAGGGGTCGGTAGGATGCAGGATCTTGAGGTGGTTTTTGTGGCTTAAGGAGAACCGTGATTGATTCTCTCATGGTGCTTGGCATTGACCCTTTTGTCAGTGCCTCTTCACATACCTCCGGTAACTTCAGGACAAGTTCTGCCTTGAACGTTTTGTATAGATCTATTGGGATCCCATCTGAGCCTGGGGTCTTACCCACTTGCAAGTCCATGATAGCATGTTCCATCTCCTCGGCGGTTAGGGGAAGATTGAGTGCGATTTTATCTGTTTCATCCAGGCTGGGCAGTGCGAATGAGTTCATGTATTCCTGTAGTTCCTCTGGGGTCGCTACGTCTGCGTTGGCATAGACTTTCATGTGGATGTCTTGGAATATGTTGTTAATTTCTTCTGGTTTGTTTCGTACCGTCCCATTAGTGTCTATTATGCTGGTCACGGGTCTCATCCCTTGTTCTGCTTTTATTAGGAAGGCCATGGTCCGGCTAGCTTTATTCCCTTTGCCGTATTTCCTAGCTCGCACCGGCTGAGTCACATAAGAGAGTTCGCGTTCTGCCATCGATTTGAAGTTCGTAAATTGTTCGGATATTTCCTGGAGGTGGATGTCACTATTACTTCGTGCCTGTACCGCCTACAGTTCCTTCAACTTGTGTTTGGTATTATCCAGCTCTTGTCTCATTTCTTTTAATGTTCCATGTGCCCGTGACATCAACATCCCCCGCAGCCATACTTTAAAGGTTTCCCAGACCGTGGCGTTGGATTCGACGGAGCCGTAATTCCTTTCAAAGAAGTCCACTATTTCTGGCCTGAGCGTCTCTACCATATTGTCATGTTAATGTTTAAAGGATATTTTTACTGCGCACTATGACCACCTGAGTGGTCCCCTGGCGCTCTGGTGGCTCTGAAAGAGGGAGAGGGGAGGAGGGGGGAAGTTAGTGGGAATTGGCTGGAAAAGTGCAAGATAGCAGTGATGTGCTGTTGGCAGCCTGAGCCGGTGGGTCCGTTGGTTGGGCCTGGGGTGTATTACGGTTGGTAGTCGTCGTGTGGTGTTGTGCAAGTCTATGTGCGGTTTGTTTTGTTGTTGCAGTGTAGTGAAGTTTGTGCGGATTGCTGCGTTTTAGGCTTGTGGTTGTGTTTGGTTAGAGTTTGAGAGGTGTATGCAGAGGGATGAAATTGTTAGTGGATTGGTTAGTTGGAATTGCTGTCCTTACAATTATGTGTAGGTGTGATGCTTGCTGTCATTCACTATTCCATCAGAGTGTGGCACTAACTAATTTTCAATATTCTGTCTAGATGTGAGACAGGCTAATGATCACGATTCCATTCAGGTGTTGCACTTATTCACAGTTTCATGTAAGTGTGGTACATGCCAACTTTTCACATTTCTATCTAGATGCGACGCAGACTAACGTTAAGAATTCCATCTTAGTGTGACACTTACTAACATTCATAATCCTGTCTAGATGTGACGCAGGCAAAGGTTAAGAATTCCATCTAAGTGTGGCACATGCTAACATTCAAATTCCTATCTAGATGCGACGGAGGCTAGGGTTAAGAATTCCATCTAAGTGTGGCACATGCTAACATTCACATTTCTATCTAGAAGCAATGCAGGGTAAGGTTAAGAATTCCATCTAAGAGTGGCACATGCTAACATTCATAATCCTGTCTAGATGCGACGCAGGCTAAGGTTAAGAATTTCATCTAAGAGTGGCACATGCTAACATTCATAATCCTGTCTAGATGCGACACAGGCTAAGGTTAATAATTTCATCTAAGTGTGGCACATATTAACATTCATATTCCTGTCTAGATGCTACGCTGGCTAAGGTTAAGAATTCCATCTTAGTGTGACGCGTGCTAACATTCATAATCCTGTCTAGATGTGACACAAGCTATTCTTGACCGTTCTCTATGGGTGTGGTGCTAGTTAACATTGGCAAGTATGTTAGTGCATAATGTAATGCTACATTTACAGTCCAGCCAAGAATGGATTTTGGCTGGTGGTCCCCAATCTCTCTAATTATGCATGTTGTAATTCCATGGCAGACTATGTTATGGAGAGTTAAGGTACAGTGGCGAGGGCTTTCTGGAGTAGAGTAACTGCTCTACACCCCACCCATGACACACTTCCAGTTTTTGTTGGAGTCTGTTGGCTGCTGGCTTCCTTTGCTTCCCCTGCAGATACCTGCTGACACATCTTGGAGCCGCCATTGTAGGAGCCGCCCTTTGCATTGGGCCCTTAGCCACAGGGGCTGCCTGGCAGAGAGGTGCCCGGGAAGGGGCAGCTATGACCAGCTGAGATTAGCCAATCAGGGGTGGGGGCAGGCGCTCTGATCAGGAAGCGGATCAGGGACGGTCTAACGCTGCGCACAGTACTTGGGGGCATGCTGCACTCAAAGATGAGGGCCAAAACAGGGGCGCGGGATCCAGCCACACTCACCTGCTGCATGGATTTGTAAAAGCTCTCTAAGTAAAGCTGGTGGCATTCTCCAGATACAGGGATTGGCTTCTAAGTCGTGCGGGATCAGTTCCAGGAGGACCGGGGAATGGTCGGACATTGTACGCGGGAGAATCCTGCATTCGTTAACATCTGCAATAATACTTGGTGAGCATAACCAATAGTCTATAAGTGAACATGACCCATGTGTGCTTGAGTAGGTGTTTTCCTTCTCTTGTGGGTGCATCTCCCTCCATACATCTGCTATGGGAAGCGTAGACATGGCTTGAAGTATGGTTGCAGCAGCTTTGGATTGGTTTCTGTTACCCTGCGAAGTGCGGTCTAGTCTGGGATCAAGGATCCTGTTTAGATCGCCGCTCCATATCACGTTGGCTTGGCCGATCAGCGATATCAGTTTCAGGATCTTCAAGTAGAAGCTTGGAGAGGCTATGTTAGGACCGCAGGTGTTTATTATGATTATTTCTACATTGTAAAGTTTACCCTATATGATCACATAGCGGCCCTCGTCGTCGATTTCAGTTCTGGTTAGCTGGAAGTTCACAGTTTATGTATCACTGAGCACGCCCCTTGATTGGTTCGAGTGGCTATTTTAATGAGGCCCCATGCCTGGTCAACAGTATCTGTGATCTTCTTGGTGGCGTGAGTCTCCTGTAGGAGCAAAACGTTGATTTTGTGCCTGTTGGCGTAGTTTACAAGTTTTCTCCCTTTGATCAGGTGGGCCAGACCCCTGATATTTCAGGTTAGGAGTTTAATCCCCTGTGTCTTTCTTACTGAGGGCATCGGTGCCGAATTGTCTCTTATGCTTTGGTGGCCTTCCCCAGGTGCGATATCGTATATTCTCTGCTTCCGTCAGTGTTTTCTTCTTTTTAACCAACTTCCCTCGTTCCAAACTATGTCCGGAGGAAAAAACTCCCCCCCAACATGGGCTATAAATCTGTCCCTGCATCCCCCCCCCCAAACGGGCGGTGTATCCCATTTAACTGAATGCAATGATGCAATATTGGAGGTGGCGTGTTCCGTCGCCACGCCCGGAGTAGTAGCCTTAGAGGATGTTGGAGTCTCTACGGTGCATCTCTCCTTGTGGGGTTTACTGTGTGAGCTTATCTAGATGTCTAGGTCCTTGTCGTGCAAGGTAACGATCAGGTGTTCCCAGCCGTGGCGGGGATGTTTCGATTCGGCATATGCCATAGCATCTTCTGGTGTTTCAAAAAAATGGGTTCTGCCAGTGTGTTGGATGCAGAATTTTGGCAGAAACATCAAGGCGTAGACAACTTTCCTTTCTCGTAATAATCTCTTCACATTGTCGAATGAGCGTCTGGCTCACTGCACCCCAGTCGAGAAGTCCGGATATATGTGGACACGATTAGAGTCGTATGACAGGGGGGCCTTTCCCCAGGCCAGTCTCAGGTTTAGGTCCCGATCTCGGTAATTGAGCAGGCGTGCTATAATTGTGCTGGTAGGGGCCCCTGGCTTTGGGGAAGGGGCCAGTGCTCTCTGTGCCCTTTCAACTAAGAATTGGTTCGAGAATTGGCAGTCAGGGAATAGCGTGCAAAGTGCTTCCTTGTGGAAGTGCTCCATGGGAATATTGAGTTTGGATTCTGAAATTCCGACCACGCCTGTATTGTTGCGTCGTTATTGGGATTCTAGGTCCTCACATTACGCCTTGAGGGTTTTGATATCTTTGTGAATGTCCCCTGTGGCATTGCCCTGTTAAGTGGACGCATCTTTCAGTGTGCCCACCCTGTCTTCCGCTTCTGAAACCCTGGTATTAACCTTCCGTATGTCTGAACGTATGGACGCTATGTTTTCGCCGATGTCGTCAAGCTTATTGTTGAAGGCGGCAAACCCCCTCTCCATCGCCGCCATGTATGGGGCCATGCATTGTTCGGGTGGCTCTGTCGAGGAATTCACTGAGGGGCCATTGGGCCCTTCGTTTTTTGGTCCCCCCGTCATTGTGAGATATTGTGTGCTGGATGTGCAGTGTGTTCACAGTATCAGGTGAGTAGGCGAGTTATTGGTGACCCCACGTGAAGGATGTGTCCCCTGGGGTAAGTATGTAATGGAGTCCACCCCGCCACAGTATCGGGATCTCTGATCAGGAAGTCAGGGGCTGCTCTGACAGAGGAGCTTGTGGCTCCAGTAATTCTGGGCACCCTGCGTGGTTGTGTTATATTGTGTTATATTGAGCTGCTCTGTTATACACAACTTTCCAGTATGATATGTCCCGATGGGTCCGGGGGTACAGGTGGTATCTGCTCATCCAGAATGGGCAAGGATAGGTCATATAAGGTCTGTAAGCATTGCAGGCAGACACCAAAGTTTGCTTCCCACGTGGTGTGCGAGCTGAACCGTGGCTTCATGGGGTTTGTAATGTTCCTGATCCCGTTCTATAAGATGCCCCCACCGGTGATGATTCGCTTCAGAGGAGAGGAGCACAGCTGTAGGGTATTGTACAGCGATGGGGCGGGGGCTAATGCTTGTTCCAGGCGAGTGGACCCCGGACGAAGCACGGCGTGTTCGTGGCCACCCGCTGGACTCGAGCGTGCGTGTTATACACTCTAGTACTGGCACGTACCTCAGTGTTGTCAAGGCTTCATCCGGGGGTCGTAGGCTGTTAGCATCAGAGAGGAAGGCCGGTGTAGGGTCGCAGAAGCAATGGGGCCGGCTGGCATTTAGACCTTCGCCCGCCCTGGAGCATGTCGTTGACGGGGAACAGGCTAGTGTGGATGCTCTCCTGGCTTCACGTCCCACTTTTTCTCAGTGCCCGCTGCTACCCAGAGTGAAGTTCGGTGGCGGCTTGGGTCGTGTTGTGTTCAGTTTGTGGGTTCAGCCACTGGAATCCACGTGGGGACCTCTCACGGAGCTGAAAAGTGTGTAAGGCTCATTGTCAGTCACAGGAGGAAGAGTGCTGGGCTCTTGTCGCAGCGTATATACAGATTGGCCCGCGGGCCTCCAACCATTGATTTCCCCCGCCAAAGGCCTGGAGGCCGCTTGACATGGAACACAGGTGCGTTCCAGCTGGAAACTTGGACAGGCTGCTCCCGGAGGTTTCTGCTCTCCTTTTCCATGAAGAAAGTTTTACCACGCAGCAGTTCGTAGGCTACGGAGCTCACCGGTCAGGTGGCCATTTTCTACGGCGCACAACAGCACCCCCCTACTTTAAAAACAAGCCAGGTGGTCTTTTTCTTTCTTAATGTTACAATTCTACACAGGTTGGCATTTCAGTGTGTAATTCCCCTGGTTATTGTTATGTTATATGATAGCAGTGAACAGAATTGATGTTATACTATTGCTGATGCATAAATGTTCCCAGAAATGTCTGAACATGCTAAATAAAGCTTGTTAAGCAATAAAAAGCCTCTTTTCATTTTAAAATATTACTAATATTTGCAATGCCACAAGGAGGGCACACAATTGAATGTCAAGTATGATATCTTGCGTTTGTTTCCAGACCTCATATTCATGTTTCTGATTGCTAAGTGCATGGACTGCATTCAATGTGCATCACTTTTGTTATCATAGGTCGAGACCCTGTTAGGCCATGCTTCTGCAATCCTGGTGGCAGCTTAATTCACAACCACTAACATACTAAGACATTGCATACTTTGGCTGCTTTATTTATATCTTACATAGCTTTTTTTCTTTCCTGCCTTTCTCTTATATTTTTCCGGACATCCTCTAACTGCACTTTGCTTTTACTCAACCTGCCCATCGAGGCTGGGCACACCCTTGTTTTGGGTTTCCTACCCCCGAGAACCTCAAACGGGGATACTCCAGTTGTGAAATGTGGTGCGAATCTGTAAGCTACCAGTATCATTGACTGCTTTTTTCCAGTCAATATCTAATATGGCACCTTGGATACTTTGCTTTATCACATAGTTAAACCTTTCAACTAAACGATTTGTCTCATGGCGATAAATGGAACTTGTGCAATGTTCTATGCCATTTTCCTTTGGAAAACATTCCATCTCTTTTGAGACTAATTGTACCCCATATCGGCTAACAAAACTATGGAAAAACCTTCCCTCTTAAAAATAGTATCTAAAAACACAATGATGTCACTTGTACAAATATTATGTGCCCGCTGTACTTCTAACCATCTCGACAGAAAGTCAAACACCACCTTATACCTGTATTTCCCCGACTCCTTACAGGACCCCCAATATCAAAACCAAATCCCATGGTATTGTAATAGTCATGGAATTAGATCTGCGATACAACCCTTTTTTCCAGCATGTATCACAATCTCTGATCATTCTCTCAATTTGTATGTCCATCCCTGGCCACCAATAATCTTGCCTAACCAGTTGTTTCGTTTTTGGCATTCCCTGGTGTCCCTCACGGCCAACTAACAATATTTTCTTTCCCACCTCTTCTGGTGCAATGATTTTATCACTCCTCATAACAAATCCGTTCAAAACATGCAGCTCACTGTACACCATTGTTATTGCATCAGTTTGAAACTCTGAAAATGCGTTCTCATTCATCGTTTCACCTTCTAATGTTTCTTTCAATTTCTTGAACTTCTCGTCTGTACTCAAAGCCTCATCCCACTCTTGCTTGGATAATGAATGCTGCTCTATATACTAAGAACGTGTTGCTTCTCTTCATCCTCATCTCCTAATACATTGGACAGTCTTAATAAACAATCTGCTGCCTTGTTATGAATGACCATCACATTCTCCACATCCCAAGTATATTCCTGCAGGTTTCTAACCCATTTAATTATGCGGAAAGAGACTGTATAATCCTTTAGAATCTGTTTCAATGGCTTGTGATCCGATCAAAGTATGAACTGAGTTGCCCACAAAAACGGCATACATTTCTCCATCGCCCGTTTGATGCCATGTAAATCTTTCTCTATGGTAGAGTAGTTCAGTTTGCTAATACTCTAGAAGTGAAGGCAATTGTAACCTTTGTTTGTCCTTTCTGTGACAGTACTGCATCCAAACCTTTGTTGCTAGCATCAGTCGTTACAACATTTCTGCGTCTGATCTCCCCTTAACATGGACTTTACCCCTTTTATATGTCCAGCAGGGACTTCCTGACCGCACATTGGGGAACTCGCACAAGCTCGCAAATGGATTTTCAGGGATGTAACAGCAGGGTTGTGTCATGTTACTTTAATAAAATGTTTACTGTACACCACTGCCCTTTGCATGGTCTCCAGGGACTGTGAAGATTCTAGAAGAGTGTGATTGGGTTTGATTAGTTAGGAGATGTAAAAAAAAAAAAAAAAAAAAGAGATTGTGGTACTTTCTTTGGATGTTGAGGTTCGGAAGTACCCAGAGCTCTGCATGCATGAACGATTTCTGCGTGTGATGTGCTGGGAGTATCGAGGTTGGTGTTAGAGTTGTATTTGGAGTCTGGGAAGAGGTTATTTTAAAAAGGTATTACCCAAATTGACCTTTTACAATTGACCTTTTGCACAAATGACCTAATTATGGTGGTCCTAATTGACCTTCTGCACAATTGACCTTTATATTATTTTAGTTATTTTATATATGTATTGGGTTGGTTTTGGATTATAAATAATATAAGGGGATTGGGTGGGAGGTTGCAGGGGGTTTTGGATTGGGTGACTGGGATTGTGGGGTGTTTCCCCCCGCATATATGTCCTAATTGACCTTCTAAACTAGGTCAATTCTCCCGATGTTAATTGTGAAAAGGTCAATTAGTATACAACCTTTTTAATAGCTGTGTTGGGGTGGCTAGTTTGTGTTTAGTGTGTTAGGTGGTGAAATTGAGGGTTATAGGATCGAGTCAGTGTTTGGTCCTGCATGTTTTTTTTTATCAGGTGCAAGCGGATGACGCCACGGTTGACTGCGTTGGGATGAAAGGTGCGAGCTTCTTTGTGGTTGTTGCGGGTTGATGTCCTGTGCTGTGTTTTTAATATTAAAGAAGATGGGGTAGGCATTCTCTTAGGTTTTTAGTCATGCACAAAGGTGTTGCCGTATTCTGGTCAGTGGTAGCTTTCGCCAAGAAGAACAAGTTACTCTCTTACCTGGTAACGTTCTTTCGATGGGATGCTGCTTCGGAAAATCTTTCGGCGTCTGCGTCAATGACGTCGATAAGCTGTCCTCGAGGGCCTCCGTCGAGCCGACGTCACCGGATATTATAAGTAGGACGCATGACGGCCAAAGCCTCAGTTGTAGTTTTTTCCCCAGAACTTGTGGCACCAATCTTCTGCCAGAATAACTACAGAAAGCCTTGCGGAAACGAAAGCTGCAATCGCATAAGAAATTCTGTAGCGGGGCAGGGAGGGAGGGAGCAATATGCAATACATCGTCGGACCATCCCATCGAAAGAACGTTACCAGGTAAGAGAGTAACTTGTTCTTCGAGGGGATTGGGTCCTCCGACATGTTCCATATCTATGACAGACTCCCAAAGCAGTACCAACGTATGGAGGAGGGAAAAGAAATTAGAATATAGAAATTTAGAAAGCCCAATCAAATTGCAGAGTAAAGGACCGCCTTGCCAAAGGCCAGATCCTGCCCATGGATAGAGTCCAGGGAGTAGCGTCGTACAAAAGTATGGACCGAAGCGCAAGTGGCTGCTTCAGAAATGTTCCGAATAGGAACACCCCTCTGCAGGTCAGTAGAGGCAGCCATACCCCTAGTACAATGGTCCCGTAAGCCTACCGGAGGGTCCTTACCCGCCAAGCGTTAACATTCAGAAATTGCCAAGATAATCCATCTAGACAAAGTCTGCTTAGTAACCGCTTGTCCCAAACGCCTTCCATCGTAACCTATAAAGAGCTGATCGTCCACTCTTACCCGGGACATGCGTGAAATGTAGAAACTTAAAGCTCTCCTAGGATCCAACCTATGGAGCCTGTCCTCTTCCTTACCAGGATGCCGAGGAGTATAAAATGCCGGAAGAATGACCTTCTGGCTTAAATGAAATTCCGAGACAACTTTCAGAACAAAGGAAGGAGAACTAAGGACAACCCTGTCCTTATGAAACACCGTGAAGGGTGGCTTAACATAAAGTGCCTGCAACTCACTCACTCTGCGAGTGAAAGTGACCGCAACTAAAAACACAGTTTTAAGGGTTAACAGTCTCAAAGGACAAGAATGTAAAGGCTCAAATGGAGCACCCATAAGGAATTTTAAAAGCAGGTTCAAATCCCAACCGGGCACCCGGAAAGGTGACGGTGGGAACACATTAGTGAGCCCTTTCAGAAACTGAGAAATCAAACGAATTTTGAAATAAGAACACTCCTCAGACGAGCGCTTAAATATGGACAGCGCCGCCAGGTAATCTTTAATGGTACTCACTTGCAGGCCCTTGTGGGCTAAAGAAAGCAAAAAAGACAGAGCCACAGGAATGTCACATGAAAAAGGATCCACATTCTTAACCCTGCACCAGTCGCAGAACTTTCTCCAATGGCAACAGTACAAGGACTTTGTTGCAGGCCGTCTGGCCGAAAGCAACACCTCCATCACGTCTTCAGGAAGGTCCCAATCCTTATACCTCAACCTTTCAGAAGCCAAGCGTGAAGGTTGAGGGATCTGACCTCTGGATGGAGAACCTGACCCACCTCCCATGAGAGCAGACCGTCTTAGTAGGGAAGACTTCGTGTCGGGCAGATGGACAAGTTGAGAAGGTCCGGGTACCACGTTCTCTGGGCCCATGCTGGAGCAATGAGGATCATCCAGGAACCAAACCTCCGTAACCTCTGCAGCACTTGTGGGATGACGGGGACTGGAGGAAACGCGTACAGCAGTGGGAAGGACCACTACACCACGAACGTGTCTCCTAAGGCTCCTCTTGGAGGAAATTCCCGCGAGCAGAACCTTTCGCACTTCCGGTTGAAACTGGAGGCAAAGAGATCCACTTGTGGGGTCCCCCAAAGGGCGAAGAACTCCAGGAGAATCTCCTGAGGCAGCTCCCACTCCTGAGAGATCTCGCTCTGCTTGCTCAGAGCGTCCGCCGTCTCGTTTTCGTCTCCGGCATGAACTGCAGAGATCAAAATTTCCTGCTGGATGGCCCAGAACCAGAGCTGCATCGCCTCCCTGCACAGAGGAAGTGACCCTGCCCCCCCTTTTTGTTGAGGTAGTGCATGGCCACTGTGTTGTCCGGCAGAATCAGGACATTCTTCCCTCGCACAGTCGGCAGAAAAGCCTTCAGGGCAAGCCTGACGGCCATCAGCTCCAACAGATTGATATGGAGTCTAGACTCCAACGGAGACCAACGACCACTGACTGTCAACTCGTTGGCATGCGCTCCCCATCCTGTGAGGGATGCGTCCGTCACGATCGTCACCTCCGGCCAGGGCAGCCAAAATGGAGCTCCCCTCATCAGATTGCCTTCCACGGCCCACCACAGAAGGACCGAGGACGGCACCTGAATGGGGTCCGACATCCTGCCGGAGGACTGTGACCACTGCATCTTGAGAGCCCATTGCAGAGATCTCATCCGCAACCTGGCCTCCGGCACCAGAAGAATGCGGGATGCCATGAGGCTGAGCAACCTCAAGAACTCGCACGCTGGGAGACTCTGGGCATGTTGAAACTTGTGCACCATCTGCTGAATGTGATGAGCCCTCACCTGGGGAGGGAAACACTGCCCCAAGGACGTGTCGAGCACTGCTCTGATGTACTGGAGCCGCTGAGTTGGCGTCAAGTGGGGCTTCTTTAAGTTGAGGGAGAAGCCCAGCTTGTGAAGGGAGTGGCAGGCGACGGTCAGATGATCCAGGACTTGCTCGGGAGAGCGTGCCCTGATCAACCAATTGTCCAGGTAGGGGTAGATGTGAAGCCCCCCTTTCCTGAGATACGCGGCCACCACCACCATGAGCTTGGTGAAGACCCTCAGGGCAGAAAATCCGAACGGCAGGACCCGAAACTGAAAGTGCGAGTCGCCAACCGCGAACCTCAGGTACTTCTTGTGCTTGGGATGGATCGGCACATGAAACTAAGCGTCCTTGAGGTCGAGAGACACCAACCAGTCCTGAAGTTGAAGGGCCTGGAGGACTTGAGAAAGAGTAACCATCTTGAACTTATCCTTCCTGAGGAGCTTGCTCAAACCGTGCAAGTCCATGATGGGTCTCAATCCCCCGTCCTTCTTGGAAATAAAAAAATATGGGGAATACCATCCCTTGTTCCTTTCCGCTACAGGCACCAGTTCTATGGCGCCTTTCTCCAGCAGGGATCGTATTTCCTGCGCAAGGAGCGGATCCGGACTCTTCAAAGAGAGATTCCCTGGTGGATTGTCGTGAGGCCTCTGCCGGAAAGGAAGACAGTAGCCGTGGGCTATGATCTCCAGAACCCACACATCTGAAGTAATGGCACGCCATTCTACAAGATGCTGTGCCAGCCTTGCCCCAACCAGCGAACCATGGGACATGGCCTCATGACTGAGCTGAAGCGGCTGCGGCGGTGCCTGAGGGTAAAGAGGCAACTACCCGAGCGGCCTTGGCACCTCGAGTACCTTATATTCCACCTCTGGTACTCCGACGGCTGCCCCTTTGACTTGCAGCTCCCCTCGATCTACCAAAAGATGAGTAATTGTCCCTAGGACGAAAAGGCGGAGGTTGGTGAACTGCAGCGCTCAACAACTTCGCTGCAGCTTTGGAGGTCTGCAACCTCTCAAGGCTCTCGTCAGCCTTGATGCCAAAAAGATGTTCACCATCAAGGGGCATGTTGAGGAGCCGGGCTTGTACATCAGGAGCAAACCCCGACTTCTGCAACCACGCAGATCTGCGCATTACGGTGCTCGACGCTATGGACCGGCTGACGCAATCTGCCACGTCGAGACCCGACCGAACGGATTCACACATGGCATCCTTGCCATCCTGAACAAGAGCAAGAAAGCCCTCCCGTTCCTCCCCTTTGGGAATGTGTTCAGCTGCCAACGAGACAATTCCACAGAGTATGAGTGAAACGTGCTAAGGCACACACAGAGTTGGCTGCCTGCAAAGCCATACCCCCTGAAGAAAACACTTTCTTCCCCCAGCCATCAAAACGTTTGTCGTCCCCATCAGAAGGGATGGGGGGGGGGGGGTAACGACACCTGTTTTGCCGGGGCCGTAGCCGCCTGCACCACCAAACTCTCTCGAGTGGGGTTCGTAGTCAAGTAGTTGGGGTTGCTACTGGCTGGACGATATTTCTTCGGCAAAGACTTGCTCACTGCCGGGAGACTCTCCGGAGCAGTCCAAGCCGCTGCCACCCTTCTCTGCAAGGTAATAAGGAATGGCAGTACAGGGTCAGTTGGTGGACCTTGGACAAGGATATCCGTCAGGTCATCCTGCAAAAAATCCACTGGTGGCGTAGACCACCCCAAGTATTCCGTTACCCTCAACATAAGGCACTGGTACAAGGACTCGGCGTGGATGCCAGGCTCAGGCCTACCGAACTCCACCTCCGGAGAGGTGTCCAAACCACTGGCGTCGTGCAACAACTGACGCAGGTCTTCAAGCTTGCTACGACCAGACAAAATCTCGTCAGGTACCTCAGCAGGAACCAAATCTTCTTCCTCAGACCCTTCTTCCACCTCACAGATATAATCCAGAGGCTGGAATGGGGGCACAGAAAAAGGGACAAAGACATTCTTAGATTTGGCCAGAGCCTTTCTAGGGGGTTCCACCGTGCCACGGGGTACCTCTGACAAAGCAGCCTCGAAAGGCATTCATGGAATCGGCGTCGACGTTGAGCGTGGCGCCGACAGAGAGCGGAGCCCCAAGCGTGTCCTCCGACCGCCTGGGCACCGATGGCGTTGACGGCTTCCTCGGAGGCGAAGCCTCGAGAGAGTCCCTCGACGACCTTGGCGTCAAAGGTATCAATGTCTTCTTCGAAGACCTCACAGGCTCCGACAGTCTCGAGGGCGTCAAGGCCCGGGACCTGGAGCGGGCATGTCTAGAGCGATCCACCTTGTCCGATCGAGACCTCGAAGGTGGTCGATGACAGTGCCATCCACCCGAGCCCGAAGGCGTGCGAGTGGCGGCTCTAGCGCGGTCACGGCCGGCGTCTTTCAACTGCACGGACGGAACGGGGCCCTGCGACTGAAAAATCGCCATCTCCTGCCGAAATGAATCCCATTCCGCAGGAGTGGAATGCTTGTTGGGACAAGCAACCCGCCGACGGACGGAGCCCTCAGACAAGGACGGGGAAGGCGACCGGTGACAGCGCTTCCATGAGTGCCTCGAAGAGAGAGGAATGGCGGGACCTACTCTGGGACCGAGACCCCCCCCAGACTGACGACGACGAGGAGAGTCGCCCCTCGAATCGTCAGTCGAAAGCCCTGTGGATCTCGACTTCCGAGGCTTGGCCACCTTACCGACAGAAAGCTTCTTCTTATGCTCCCGCAAGGTCTTCGACATAAGCGACTGGCAGTCAACACAATCATCCATGTCGTGGCCCTCACCGAGGCACCAGAGGCAGGCGTAGTGTGAGTCCATCAACGACATCTTGGACCCGCAGTCCCGACACTTCTTAAAACCTGGCCGCGGGGTGGAAGAAGCCGAAGAGGACATGAATATCTTCACAACGAACAGGTTCAAAGAACCGAAAGAACCAGACTCCGAAGAACCGAGGCGCGCCGAGATCTCTGAAGCTAACACGTTCGCGGAAAAAACAGAACTCGGGCTACAAGCATCGTGCGTCCTACTTATAACATCCGGTGACGTCAGCTGGGCGGAGGCCCTCGAGGACAGCGTATCGACGTCATCGACGCAGAAAGATTTTCCAAAGCAGCACATCTGTGGTGATTACCTGTCATAGATATGGAATACGTCGGAAGACCCAATCCCTGTAGCCTCCCTGCGAGAAATACCAGACTACGCACCAGACTACCCAAATTATACGAGCCTCGAGCCAGAGATGCCACCCAGTCTAAACTGACTAACCGCTCCCAAACTATGCATACAACCACTCTCGCCAACCTTCCTTTGGAAAGTCCCAAGCATAACCCAACTAATACCATGACCAAGCACAAGGTGCACAGCATAGACTCTAATCCTACCCACACCAAAAGTACTGTCTCGCCCATAAGAGGCGCCCTAATCAATGCGCGCTCTATAGTGGCCCATGCCACAGACATAGCAGACCTCATTCTAGCAGACGATCTAGACTTCATAGCCATTACTATAGCCATTACTGAGTCCTGGCTCCATGCAGCCGCAGGCCCAGCCCTTTCGTTAGCCATTCCCCACGACTACACTATCCTCCGAGCGGATAGAACAGAATCTAGAGGTGGCGGCCTGGCCATAATTGCCAAAACACACCTCAACATTAGGCTTGACTCCTCGAACCACTTCCCATCTTGTGAATCACTCACAGCTAAGTTGCCTACCACCAATTCCCAAACTAGATCCATTCACCTATTCTACAGACCTCCTGGACCCCTAGGTTCTTTCGAGGAAGACCTCACCACTATCCTTACCAATAACCTAAAAAACACCTCCCAGTGCCTCCTCCTAGGGGACTTCAACTTAGGTCTAAAAGACCCCAAAGACCCCGAGGCCACCCTCATCAACAACACACTGTCGGAACTAGGCTTTACCCAAAGAGCGTCCACCCCTACCCACAATAAAGGGAGAACCCTCGACTGGGTAGCAGACCATAACTGTGTGGCCTCCATCTCAGCTAACTCCCCTCAACCATGGTCTGACCACCATCTCCTTTCCTTCGCCCTCGAAGCCTCAAGCACCATCACCAATAATGTGCTAGCCCCAGCCACCCCTCCGAGAAGAAAAATATCACAGTGGAAAAACTAACCCCCCTCATCTTACCGACTCTAAACCAACTCCCAGCTACCTCCAACCCTCATGACCTTGTAGAATGCTACAACAAAATCATGAGCTCAGCCCTTGACTCTATTGCACCGTTAAAACTTAGAAAATGCAAGCCAAAAAAAACACCTGAACTCTTGGTTCTCCTCTCACCTGAAAGCCCTTAGATTCGAGAAACGCAAAAAGGAACAAGCCTGGAGACAATCTCCCACAGACAGTAACAAACTGATTCTCAATAAAAACATCCACGTACAAAAAAAAAATCATAGCCGCCAAACATGAGTCCTACAACTAGAGAATATCACAAGCCAATTCTAATACCAAAGAATTATTCACTATCATTAAAGAATTGGAAACACCCGTCTTAATCCCAGAAACATGCACAAAAGACAAACAATGGTGCACCATTGTCTAAAATGCCCTGTCCAACAAAGTAGCAGTATTTTAAAATTGGGTACTCCCAGTTTTTTGTTATCGGGGGGACGACACTATCAATGGGAGACTGATACGCTGAAAGCAAAGGATAATAGGTCGCCTTCCCCTACCTTAAGACCCTGAGTCACACCAGGTTAAATCCAAGGTAATCTCATGTAATTTTAAGATTACTCATACCACGCGTAATTTACAAAAATATTTTCTTTTTATTTTTATTGTTCAGACAACACATGCCTAAAATAAAAAGGGCATTCAAGCGCCTAGATCTAAAAAAACAAACTGTGCTAGTCACTTACAATCTAACTGGTGCAAACCCACCAGACCTTTCGAGATGCCAGATTACATGGAGAAAGGTAATGGGAAAAACAGTGTGTATTACTGCAAGCATGGACACATATAATTTCAGCGAAGAGTCAAATATATTGGAGTCTCCCAACTGTAATGTATGCCTCAAAGGTTTTTTGACCAGAGCGGGTGATCTAGTTCTGTGTTTTGATTCTTAACCACTCTGTTCTAATTTACCTATGTTGGTGTAGGGTAACTGCGAGTTGCTTGATACGCGCCAGCTGCCCTTTTGCAATTTACTGAAAGTGAGAGATAGGAATCAAGAAAGTGAAAAAGTTCCTATTAGCAAGTCGACATATGTTTCGGCCTTTCTGACTCATACGGAACTCTCTCTGGTGCCGTTGGTTCTGATGGTAATAGTGGCCGTCTTCAGGACAGAGACACTTTTGTTGTTTTCAGTAATAGATACTTTCCCATTAATAGAACATCTAAAATGGAATACATAAAAAAGGTGTTTTACTAAGAGCATTTTATCAGCCAAAACTAAAAACGGTGGTAACTGACAATGTTGAAACCGTAGTTTCTTGGACGAATTCCAGCAGTGACTTGCTAAGCCAGTGATTCCACGCGTTGTCAAATAAGCGGATGGAATTATTTAAATAACTTGTGCCAAATGCACCGTTGTATCGTATCATAACTCACCAACAGCAACAGCAAGGGGCCAGTCAAGTTCCTTGCGCTCGAGTAAATCAGGAGTCTGCTGTTACACCGGGAAACATTTCTTGCCGGCTAAGTGTGTTATTTAAAGGAGCTCCTTTACAACGGTGTTATTTAAATAATTCCATCCGCTTATTTGACAACGCGTGGAATCACTGGCTTAGCAAGTCACTGCATGAGACTCTTCAGAATTATGAAGGCAGTGGGCTATTATATATGCATCTAGCTCGTAGCACGTCCATAGCTGGAATTCGGGGTTTTGGTAATCAATCGTGATGCCTTGAAAACACGTGATAGACTTCAGAGCCCATAAGTCACTGGGTTACCTGATCTGTGTATATTTATTTAGCATGCAACAACTCAATAGCTGTCATCCACGACTCCTTATAAACATGAGTAAGAACACATTTTGGTGCTCTACCCATGTTTTGTACGTAGCTTTAAATGCCATGTTGCGTAATTCAAATGGCTCAACAAGATTAATGCAACTTTAAGCAGAACGTGTGCATAATTATGATAGGTTCTGGCACTTTATATGGATGGAAAATCACTAATTAAATAGAAACAAATTAAGAATTAGAATTTACTTAGTGTAATGAGCCCTGACCGATTCTGTTACTTCCTACAGCTGCTGCTCATCCATACTAACAGATGAAAGTGCCTGCAGTATGAATACAGCACCACTGTGAACTAAGCTGAGTGGAGTTTCTTGTCTTCACCAGTTCGTCACAAGTTTAACCACTAAAGGTATTTTTAACCAGTTAGTGTTATTAACTGACAATTTTTCAAGTGACTAAGTAGCGCACAGCCAATACTGGCGCCTTATTGATGACTGTATGTATTTTTACAGATACAGTGCATGAAAATAAACTGAATGCGCGGCATCCGTTTAGGAGCCGGATGAAAATGCCGATTAAAGTTACCATACACGTCCCAAAGAAATTGAGAAACACTCAGGTTAGTCCAAGAAACTACGGTTTCAACATTGTCAGTTACCACCGTTTTTAGTTTTGGCTGATAAAATAGTAAAACACCTTTTTTATGTATTCCATTTTAGATGTTCTATTAATGGGAAAGTATCTATTACTGAAAACAACAAAATTGTCTCTGTCCTGAAGACGGCCACTATTACCATCAGAACCAACGGCACCAGAGAGAGTTCCGTATGAGTCAGAAAGGCCGAAACATATGTCGACTTGCTAACAGGAACTTTTTCACTTTCTTGATTCCTATCTCTCACTTTCAGTAAATTGTAAAAGGGCAGCTGGCGCGTATCAAGCAACTCGCAGTTACCCTACACCAACATAGGTAAATTAGAACAGAGTGGTTAAGAATCAAAACACAGAACTAGATCACCCGCTCTGGTCAAAAAACCTTTGAGGCATACATTACAGTTGGGAGACTCCAATATATTTGACTCTTCCCTGAAATTATATGTGTCCATGCTTGCAGTAATACACACTGTTTTTCCCGTTACCTTTCTCCATGTAATCTGGCATCTCGAAAGGTCTGGTGGGTTTACACCAGTTAGATTGTAAGTGACTAGCACAGTTTGTTTTTTTAGATCTAGGCGCTTGAATGCCCTTTTTATTTTAGGCATGTGTTGTCTGAACAATAAAAATAAAAATAAAATATTTTTGTAAATTACGCGTGGTATGAGTAATCTTAAAATTACATGAGATTACCTTGGATTTAACCTGGTGTGACTCAGGGTCTTAAGGTAGGGGAAGGCAACCTATTATCCTTTGCTTTCAGCAACAAAGTAGCAGGCCTTCAAATTAAAATTAACAAAAAGAAAGAATGCTCAACTAAATTGACTAACTTCTCCAACACTGCACCGTTGCCCACACCCCCACACCCTATACCCAACCCATTTACCCGCTTCAGTTTTTCCAAAGTCTCCACCCTAGAAATGGAAAAAATCATTCTCAGCCTTAAACCATCAAACTACAACGGTGACCCTTGCCCTTCACAAATCATTAAAGATGCGGCAAGAGAACTCTCGCCATTCATTACCAAACTCATTAACGCCTCCTCCTCTTCAGGCACCATCCCCAGCAACCTTAAAGGGTCCTGGGTCCTCCCTCTTCTCAAAAAACCTTCTCTTGACCCCTCTATATCCACCAACTACAGGCCTATTACCACCGTCCCCTTCTTGCTCAAAATATTAGACAAGACAGCATACCAACAAATACAAAAATACCTCGAACAAAACCATCTCCTGGGTATCCTGCAATCAGGCTTTAGACCCCAAAATGGGACAGAAACAGCCCTTATCGACCTGAAGGCTCAAATTGACACCCTGAGAGACAATGGGAAAACTGCTCTACTGCTCCTCCTAGACCTCTCGGCAGCATTCGATCTAGTAGATCACGAAATTCTATGCAACCACTTGGACTCAGCTGCCCACTTCTCCCAAGAAGCCATCGGCTGGATCGAGTCATTCCTAAGTAACAGATCTATGCGCATTTTCTCCACCTCAGCCGCTGCCGACCCCATCCCAATCACATGCGGAGTCCCTCAGGGATCTTGTGTCTCCCCCACACTGTACAACGTGTTCACAAAGCCCCTGTTTGATGATCTCGATGGCCTGGGTATCACCTACACCAACTATGCCGATGATACCCAGATCCTCATCCCGTTGACGGGAGATTACAACCATGATTTTGCCTTGGTGAACAGGGTGTACCTCATCATCCAGGCATGGATGGCCTCTCATAGTCTATGCCTGAATGATGACAAGACCAAACTTCTCATGCTCGGTTCCACCCCCAAAAAATGCACCAGCTTCATCATCGCCGGGAACCCGATCATGGTGGCTAAAGAAGTGAAAACATTAGGAATATACATTGACTCCTCCCTCTCCTTCCACAAACAGGTCAGTTCCATGGCATCTTCCACGGCCTACACATGTAAGCTAATAAGAGCAGCCAAACCCTTCCTATCCTCACAGAGCTGCATCACTTTAGCCAGAGCCCTTCTACTATCAAAATTGGACTACTGTAACGCCCTTTACGTAGGAGACAACAAACAGGTTACCAACAAAATCCAGATGCTGCAAAACAATGCTCTCAGAGCAGCGCTCAGCATCCCTAAAAGAGAACACATTTCCAATATGAGGAGAACACACAACTGGCTCAACCTTTATAGACAAAATGCCGCTAAAATTAGCTTCTCTAACTCATAAATGCCTCAACAATGCTGCCCCCCGCTACCTAGTCGACAGAATAAGCAGATATACCCCTAACAGACCTACCAGGACCTCTAATGCAAATCTGCTCACAGTTCCCAGGTTCAAACGAACCAAAACGGGCGGCAAAAGCTTTCAGGTGAAAGCAGCCTGACATTGGAACTCCTTACCGCCTTCCTTAAGGACACCTCAATCTTACACCCACTTTAGACACAACTACATCCAGTGGATAAAAAACAATGACCGTTAATTGACTGCCTAACCCACTATGCCACTGTAAACTATGTAAATATGTATTTCCAAACTGTATACTACTGCCTCTATTGTAACTGTTCCAACCAATGTACTCACTGTAACTACTGTACAGCACTGTAACTAAGCTGAGAATATTCTTGTCTGCTCTTGCGCTCTCTTACCCTCGGGTCTGACGCGCAATATAAATGAATAAATAGAAATACATATTGGAGAAGGCAGAACCTCTGTTTTGGTCTGTAGAATCTCCTGGCTTTTAATAATACAACGTTTCTGGAACATGGACCTCTAAACTGGTTATAATGTGAGATTTTGCTTTGGATGAATTCGGCTCTGTGGATGCAGAGGGCCTGGAAGCTAGTTCTTTTTTTGACTTGTAACCAGCGCAATACACCATGAGGTGGCGTGGTGGGCCCTACTGTCGAATAACAGTCTGGCAGCTGTGTTTGGGATCCATTGCAGTCTTTTTGTGAGGAAATCCTGCATACCTAGATAAATGCTGTTTGCATAATCTATTTTGGAGAAAACCAGGGAAAAGAAGGGCAACGTTATGTGTGAGAAGAGAAGAACGGGCCTCATCAGTCTGTTTGATCGTGTATAATGAAAGCTCTTTTTGACCATTACGTTGACTTGGGGTTATGCCGAGGTTCATCGTTTATTTTGGTCTGGGGCAGTTACCCATTACGAAGGCCAAGGTAGTAGTTTTTACCCATCATCCATTTGCTTACTTTTGTGAGGCAGTTGCCGAAGGTAGTTTTCAAAATGTTCTCTTCGTCATTTTGTACAGGAGTTTGGTGTAGCCTCAGTAGTTGTAACAGTAACAAGTGAGCCCATATATTTTATGATAATCAGTGCGGTGAAGTAGGCACTGAAGGTTTGGGTTTGGAAACTCCTCTCAAAACACAGGGTTTCTGTGTTCTCTTACTTTACCATTCTCAAAGGGTTCCATGTGATAATGTCCCTTCAAACATTTCGCCATTCAAGAATGGGGCCGTTTTTTTGCGGCAACATTATCATATGGAACCTACAGGGGACACCCGTTTAACCCCTGAATTTTTTTTAATGGAGTGGCTGACACCCCCGCAACCTCTGCTCCCATCTACCCCATATATCCAACATATATCTGACCCCAAATCTGACATTGAAACCTCCAGGGGCACAAGGTTGTCACCCAGGGGTTCCCCCCCTCCCCTCCTCCTCCTCCCCTCCCGCCATCCTCAAAAAAGACATTGAAACCTCCTTCCTACCTCCTCCCCCCTCCCCTCTCCCCCTCTTTTAAGTAAATTGTTCAACATACTGTATCTCTGACTTGTTTCATGTTTGTAAATATGCATCTTTCATTATTGTACCTTGTTGTTTTACTGTAAAGCGCTTTGGATTAAAGCGCGATATAAACTCAATAAACAAACATATTGTCCCCATAAAGAATGTCACCTATGCCAATTCCCGGTGACATTATTCATGGGGATAATATTATGACACCTCTCAAAGGACTAACAGAGCTTGGTTGGGAGTTTTGAAAACATAGTATTTTCCGAAGTCCCATTTAAATTCCTTTCAAGCAAGTTACTCATATTCCTACCTATGTCTTGCCTTCTGGACCAGATGCCCCACAAGGAGATAATTACTCAGCTCTATACCAGTCTCTCCAGAGTCATCAGGGTTAGTAGAGTCTGGGAATCCGCGGTGTACCTCATTTGGACCATACATCAGGAGTGGTAGGTGGACAGCAGCCTGCAGGGTTAGCCCAGTCCTGTCATCCAGCCTATTATATGGAACTTTGTCACAGGTCTCAGTTAGAAACCGCAACCAACTGCTCTTAAACTGGAGTAGCGTGGTACCTCAGTGGGCTGCCTGCAATACCTCGAAGTGTGTCCTGGAGCGGTCCACATGCTCAAGGACCAACTCCTAATGAACCATGAGGCTAGGCTCTGACTGAGGGGAGGAGTGTAGAATAGAGAATCCAGCGGGGACAGGCCTTCCCTACAGTCTAGTTTAATAGCCCACGCTTTGAAAAGTTCCAATAACCAGAAAACAGTGGGCCACACTGGTGCGACCAGAATCATGACATTTCAGATTTTGAGCTTGTAAAGAAGTAGGGGAGAAGGCACAGGACTACAGGCCTTCCCAGTGAAACAGAAAGGCATTATCCAGCAACCAACAAGTGAGGCAAACATTTGACACTGTTGTCAAATGGAGGTGAGCAAGTCCACCTTAAGGTAGCCGCCCTCCCAAATGAGGAGTCATGCAGGGTTATTGTGCAAGTGATAAGACAGACAGCTAGTGGGTCGCCTCTTGTGCTGTGCACTTATGACCTTGCCATGAAGTAGATATTTAGGATACATCCCATTCCCACAGATCCACAGCTCGGTGACAGACTGGCAGGCCCGATTTCGCTCCCCTACACCCTGCATGCTCATGTAGAACAAATCAAGGGTGTTGTCAATATTTTTGATGAGGATCAACATTTCCTGGTTCTACACAAGGGGAAGGAAGGACTATAGAGCCAGAGTCAGCTCCAAGAACTTGCCGTCTAATAGGAAAGATGGGTAGGCAAATTGAAAAAGTGTCTTGCAACCGATACCAGAGGGATGCCAAATACTTCTGCAATTGGCACCTATGGGAGCTGCAATTTATAATCAGTATAAGGGAAACTATGTAAAAGAGATAATTGGATCCACCATACTAAAACCACTCTGCAAGTGCTGAAGTGGTTAAACGCCTGGTGCAAGACCAGAACCCTATCCTCAGAAGACAAACGTCTAAGCCCGTGCCATATTCTTGATTGTGCCAGTGAAGAAGATACTTTGTGACAAAACTGTGGTCATGTTGACGGACATTCTCAGGGTGCCTAGGACAGGTGTTAGCTGCAGAAGGAACAATTCAGCAACCTGAAGTGACATAGCTCTCATGAGCCAGTTGTCAAAGTGCAGGTCAATATGCAAACTGTGCAAACGTAGGCACACCAGGATGATGCATTTTACTGAAGGTCCTGGGAGTTGCTAACAGGCCAATTGGAGCACCATGTACCGAAAGCAAAGGCCAATGGCAATCATTGACAGGAACCTCCACAGGAGAAGCCACACAAGTAAGCGATGGCCAGTGTACGAGATTGACAGGAAAACACCAATTCCCTCTTTGGGACAGGCCCAATTTTGGATCATGGACAACATCTTGAAATTGCAGCCTGGCAGATACTTACTGGCTCGATTCTCCCGTGTTTGTGTCCACTACAAACACCCTGCAACACTCTTGTACTCCTTTCAAGCTAGGGACGATTCGGCAGCACCTATCTCAGCAGGAGATGAATCTCATCCATCAACTGAGAGGAAACAAGCAGCTTGGAGGTTAGAGAAGGAGTGAGATGGACGCCTTGGCCAGAGGCCACTGCAGGCAGAACCTAAGGGTCCCTCCCAAAGCCTGGAGAAAATTGGGACAATCACCCTCTGACACCCTCTCATGGGGGTGAAAAGCTCCATTACTAGTTCTACACCTATACCGCTGGCAGTCCTGCTGAAGTTCGGCTGATTGCATCCTCGCCCATTGCTGGAATGCTCCTCGAGGGCTGGCCAGTCATGGAAGTGCCCAAAGGCAGTACGAAAGCAGGAACCGTCAGCCTTAGGAGCTAAAGCGCCAACTGTCTACTACAGGCAGGGGGCTTAGTAATAGCCAACAGACAACTGTGCAAGTGTCCCCCTTGCGTTATTTCAGCTGTTCAACAATGACAAATAATAGCGGCTCTTTCCAATCAAAAGTAACGGTGAAGCACCCATTCCTGGATGCAGTCTAACAAGCTGGAAGTCCTCCAGCCTTTCAGATGTTCATGGCCTTTACTGGCATATCCACATGGTGGAAAGCCAAGGTGATCCTGGCAAACACCACCTTCCTGCCTTTTGTATTTCTTGCGAAGAACCATTCAAGTAATTCCGAGCAAGTGGTGTGTATATTGCCACAAAGAGTGCATAGTCCTCAACCAGGCTTGAGTATGTAAATTTATCTGTGACTTTTTGTAATAAGGAGGCATACACTGCAGGTGAGTGAAGATCCTTTATTGGTAACCAGCCTGAGCCAACAGTACTCAGCCTACACAGCACCTCTTTACTACAGCTTCTAACGACTCTTCATGGAATCTCCCCTCTGAACAGAAGTAAACATGACATCAGAGAAAGAGTGGAATTCTACGAGGTAGAATTCCACTCAAGAGCAAAAGACACTTTACAACACTTCTCCCCCCTTTACCCACAACTGACGGCAAAACAACTACACACAGCTAAACACGCTACCACAACACACAGAACAGCCAACACACACATTCAACACAACACATAATGAGAGCCAGCATGCAGCTAGAGGAGGGAAAGAAAGATAAGGACCAGAACAAGGACCTTAATGTAGCTCAAAGGAGGGAAAACCTATGAACTAGAAAAGTGCTAACGAGCTTTGGCACCCAAAACATAATCATTGTACTTAGAAGGAACCTTCCTCACCCTGACAGGATAAGAATGACCCTGGACAGAGACAGACGGCCCAGTAAGGGAGGATGCCTCCTCATCACATTCACACACCGGAACAAGAGCATTCTCACAATTGTGAGAAGGGGCCAGCATAGGAGGCACCTTATCAGCAGCCTCCCCATATGTAGAAGGGCACGGCAAGGGACACTCAACCATCGCCCCAGCATCGCCTGCAGAGCAATCATGCTCCCCCCACGCACCACCAGCAGAATCCATTTTGACCTTGTCCACCACAACCACACGCCTGAGACTCCATCTGGAGCCATCTTCAAGCTGGACGTAACCACGACCACACTTGACAACTAAACGTAGTTTCATATACTTGCTAAGTCCCTTCGCTGCAAACCTGGGATTCTTAATCTGGCCCCAATCACCCACCTTGACCGGCAAGGGCTTCCTGCGGGCCAGTTGTTCCTGCAGAAACCGCTGCTGCCTGCACCGTACTCGATCTAAGACTTCTTGCATATCCACTTGTGATTGAACCCCACCACCCAGGACAGGAACTCTCAATTTGGAGCCAGGTTTCCTCCCTCGCATCAACTCGAAGGGAGAATGACCAGTGTAAACAGAAGGAGTAAGCCTGTATGCTTTCAGTGACTCTGATACCACTCTCCCCCAGGGAGGACCATTGGCAAGGGCCAACTGAACCGCACCCTTGACAAAACGATTCATGCGTTCTACCAGACCATTAGCCTGTGGGTTATACAATGCAACCCTATGATGACATATACCAAGATCATGCAAAAACTTTTGCATGTACTCCGACACAAACTGGGCGCCATTATCGGTCACCAGCCCCACAGGCACGCCTTCCCTGTAGAACACCGCAGAGAGGAACTCCACCACTTTCTGGGCAGTAACAGTAGCCAAAGCTGTGGCTTCAACCCATCGGGACGTGTAATCTACCAAGACCACAATAAATCTTAGACCCCCCCACCCCAATGAATCTATGGGGCCCATTATGTCAAGCGCCACCTTGGACGACACTTCACGGGGCACTTCCACAGGATAAATGGGTTGGGGAGTTGGAACTTTGCCCTTGTCACTAATGGAGCAGGCCGCACAATCCTTCACTACATCCTCCACATCTTCACCTTCACTCTGGGTGAAAGATGTAAACTAAATCAGGATAGCTCCGCTTCTTATTTATGTCACGCCTTTAAACACGTGTGTATAGGCACGTTATAAATGCTTTATCATATTGTCCCAAAGTTCCCCTCCTATATTCGCATACACACAAACTAAAATGTCTCAACTATGTAGCGAGTCTGCCCTCTCTCGACAGTTTGTCACTTGTATTACCAGAAACTTAGAGGGACAAATGTCACGTTTCTAAAATGTTAATTTACAATAGTGCCTAACAAAAAAATGTCAGAATGTTTGAAGAACAAAGTATTAGGAGTTTCAGCATGTGAAGGATGGCCAAAAGTAAAGCGCTGAATATTATTCCCAAAAGTGTCTGGCTTTTAAGTGCAGAAAAGTGCAGTGGATTATTAATCAGGGACTCATGACTATGGACTTCCTCTCTGGAGTCAAAAGGGTTCTGCGATACAAACTTTTGTGTCTTGTGATAAGAATGCAATATAAAAGACCTCCAAGTCTGTAACAACCACCAGTGGTGGCAGCTTGCATACGGCGCCCCCTCTTCCCACCCCGTCACCCATTGTAGTAGACACTGCAGAGAACAAATTCTCTGCTTTTTTTATTTTCTTTTTTTTAGCAGCGCAGCGTGGAAATTAATCAATATCATGTATACAAAATAAAATATAAATAATGAATATGCTGCTCAGACCGCTCTACAATGTTGACTGGGCCTGACTGCCACACTAGATGCCCATGCAAAGATCTGGTACGGGAGTGGCAGAGGTTCTGAAAAGAAAAAAAAAGTCGTTAGGTCTCTCTTTAGTGGTGTTTGATGTTGCAGCACAGTAACGTTTGGTGTTGTAACTAATGTGCAGAGGTGGAAGAGAAGTCGCTTGTCTTGTAGGGTCAGAGCTTGCGTATTGCTTTTAGATCACCTACTACTGCTCATTGTGTATTTAGTTGAGACAGCTATTGGTTGTCAGAGTCCCAAATGTCTCATATGCAGTTAACAGTAGGCAAAGATGTATTTTTTCCGTTTCAAACGAAGCACATCTGCACTGCAGGCCAGGCCCTGGCCTGCAGGCTTTAAAGTGTTTGTGTCCCATTTTTGTGTGCATTCACCACCGCAGAAACTGCTCATGGATCCACACTTCATACGTACTCGCACTCTGGACAAATACCCTCAAATGTGTATGCTCATCGTGAGGGTTGGCCTGTATAACAATACAGACTCACCCTCACTTCAGCAAGCACCCTCAGAGTGTGTACCCTCCCACACACTAATGCGAATACGAAGGCCAAAACTAGACGGCTGCCGCCTTGCTCAGTTTGAGCCGCTTACTGTGTTTTGTTTCTTTGCCGGGTTTGTACCGGCCCCTTGCATTTTCTGTCTGCAGCTCACCCCAACACTGCTACAAACCTTTATCTACCAACGCTTTCTTTTATATGCACAGGCACAGCCATCTCTGTCCCACATAATTGGGAGGTCGCTAGGGCAGAGCAGAAAGTAGCAGCCCACGAACACGAAACATCAGCAAGGCCTGCAAAAAGCCACTGTTCCGACTAAGTAATCGCTGATTTTTCACACTGCATTGGAAAAAAATGTGTGCGACCTCCACTGTCTGATTTGTTCAACGTAAAGTCCCCGAGGCCTTTCGTCTCTTTGCAGTGCTTCATAGGCATGAATCTCTCGGTGCAGATATATGCTTTTATCCTTTATCTTTTCAGAAGTTCTCGTTGCCTTTTTCTGGCATTTATCACACCCATCCGTTGAAGCAGATGAAAACGCAATAAATAAAAATAAGCCATAGGTGGGGATTGACACAACAGTGGAGGGCAGGCAATTAGTCATTAAACTTCAGAATTTTGGAAAGCACCACTTGAGGACATACCACCGTTTTGATTACACTACTTCAACCATGTTGTGGTTCATGAAAAACTCGCTGAACCCAACACGGATTCAGGTCAGCGACAGATGGTCGTTATCTCTCGCTCTATCGCTCTGCAGAAGGAATGCCTGTTATCAGAACAAGAGGCAGCTTATCAGAACATTTCAAGGGACTGGAAGGATCTTCCTAAATGCTGCCCGCTTGGCATTAATATCACATTTACGAAACACGATCACCACGAATGCTATCGCAATAAATTATTAATTCGCAAAGCAGCTTGCCTAACTACTTAATTTCTTTATGCATACAAACTAGTACCAGTTATTCTCAATATAAGCTGCTGTAGGCCTTGCCCACACCCACTGCACCGTAATGCAGCCATGCAAGGCATAATGTGCGCAAGTACCAACACTGCACACACGTACCACAGCCACGACTACCCAAAGGCTGCACTGTAATACAGTTATGCATGGAGACATAACACAGTCTCCGGCACCCATACCCACTTTCATTCACAAAGTAAGTCTCCCAGCACTCTATGCAGTACACACAAGAAATACATCATATTGCAGTACAGTAATCACCACTCCGCGCAATGGAAACTACGCAATCATATGCGATATGCAGTTTAGCCCGTATCCACTTCTATGCTCACACTATTGAAGAATTGCACCCACTTCACACACTGCAGTATCCATGCACATAGAAGGTGAACTGGAACCCTACCCTCTTCGATACTTTCAGTATTAGAACACTGCACTCAGTGCACAACTGTTCACTAGAGTAGCTGCAGCCATGGTGTACACACTGTATGTTGTGCTAAGAAGCACCGCACACATGGAATCCATACTGTATGCAATGCTGACAAACCACACACAGAAGGGAACAATGTGAAACCTAATTCCAACCACCGCACATAGTTGCCGCTGCAAGGCCTCCATCTATGCAACACACCAGAGTACACGCTATTTTACAATGTGTAATGCACTCCCTTTTTGCAATTGGGCACCCACCAGTCACCATGGAAAGAGGTCTCCGCACCAGCTATGGTGCGGTTAGAAAGACAACCTGCATACAGCACACATGGTAGTCGGCTGTGCAGAGACCCGCAAATTGGCACTGTACGCACGGACACTGCAGGCGCATTGTCTTTGTCCACCTATTGACATATCTCAGATGATTCACTTCTCACTCCCACACCCTTTCCATCCCTTCTTCCCACCACATGGCGCAATATATGTTTTGCAATGCACTCTCCATCTGCTTTTCAGCTACCACCAGTCAGCACAGTAAGAGGTTGCGGCACAAGCTATCGTGCCGTAAACGAAGGTTGCCTGCATTCATCACACATGGTAGTCGCCTGTGCAGGGACCGCCAAATTGACGCAGTACGCACGGATACTGCAGGCACACCATTGTCTTCGTCCACATAATCATATATCTCTGATGAACCACTTCTCTCTCCCCTACCCTTTACCTCCCTTCTTCCCACCACCACATGCCGTACATTGTTTGCCAGTCCCTTTCGGCACCGCACTGTCCTCCGATACACCATAGCAGCGTTTTCCAAAACCTTTGACGCACAGCACTCCAGCCAACCACTGGCCGCGTCCAAAGTTCGCGACAGCACAGCATACTGCAAGCCAATGAGCCTCGTTTCCGAGTAGTGAACAGGGAAATGGGTCTGCGGAGCGAGATATCACTAATTTTTTTAGATGTACATTTCAGTTCTTTGCAACAAAAGTACTGGTCGGATTTCCACCAAACACACAAAAGCACGCTTTCTGATCCAAGCCCCCGCTCCTGCCACAAATGTGGTGAAAATCCATCCACCTGTTGGCATGTAGTTTTTCCTCAGTTTATGGAGAAAAAAAAATGTGGGACCCCCCCTATAACTTTGCCCTCCTGCACAAAACCGCATCAAACGTGCTGAAAAAATTCAGAGCAGCCCGTATACTTTTTTTGCAAACTTTGGTGAATATTCCTCCAGTGGGAGCGAAGTTATAAGCCGCCGAAAAAGTGGTTTTCCTATGAGTTTAGCAACTTAACCATGACCATGTAACACACTGCACCTTTCAAACACTTTGCATCTTCCAATCGGGGTAGGCCAGCTTCACTCCCATTTCGCGGTGTACACATAGGTATGTTAAATGAAGTGTGTGGTAGACCCTCACACAGTCGGAGAACTGTATTCCAGTCTGTGAGAGCTCCCAGTCAGAGCTCCCTTAGAAAACTGCCAAAGATGAGACTGCGGTTCCCACAGAGAAACACATACAAGAAGAACTGCAAAAGCAATGGTCAGGTCATAGTACTTGAAATAAAATCCATCATTCATTTTTCATAAGCTCAGGTTGCAAATGGCTACATCACTGTGTAGCCTCTAAAAAATAAATAGCTGCTACCAGGTTGTAAAATGGACCCACTGTGTGGTTTGTACCTTGCCCTGTTCATACCCAAGAGGGTCGTAGAGGTGACATTTTCAGCCAGGCAGGAGGGAAAAGGAGAATCCATGCTGCACATGAGGAGAGTGTCATATTCAGGCAGCATAACTTCATATATTGCTCACGCCTATCTTGGTTTCCAATACATTATGCAATATTGCGCAACACTCTGTACAATGCTACTCTGCTCTCAAGCCATTCAAACAATACAATAACATTTAATATAATTAGATTTTGCCACATTTTGAAAGCCATTTTAGTCGTCCTGCCTTCCAAAAGCTACTAAATGTAGGGATCGTGGTCACTAAGGAGACGTGCTGTAAGCAATTAAGCAAGTTTGGCTTTAACCCGATCACTTTTTAACCACCCCAGTATTAGAGATTCACCAACTCCTTATGTGTGGGACAGTTAATAACTGGGGATAACTCTAATCTGGCACCTGTTGCTTAATGATAGCCCACATTAGTTCAGATCAGCTTACATCAAGCTTTTAACTCGCCCATTACCTAAACATGAGCACTCAAGTGGGGGAGACTTGGGGTTAGCAACCTGGTGTTTGAAGAATATCATTATAATTATTGAAAAGGACCCTAAATTGGGGAAATATGCTGTTCTTTATGCACAAGCCCATTGGGTTGCAAACCGCTAA
This sequence comes from Ambystoma mexicanum, assembly GCF_040938575.1. Taxonomy (NCBI): domain Eukaryota; kingdom Metazoa; phylum Chordata; class Amphibia; order Caudata; family Ambystomatidae; genus Ambystoma; species Ambystoma mexicanum. Next base: position 103,965,464 of record NC_090928.1, read on the forward strand.
CAGAAACACCCGTCTCCAACTAGAGATGGTGGATAAACCTTTCAAATCCAATAGCTCAGTGCTGGCTACAGTAGGAGACTTGATGCAACAGCTTAAGGAACTTAAAAATGAGAGATCTGCTCATAAAAGAGCAGCACTCCAATACCATCTCTGATCACGAAACCAACCTCCTTTTATTAAAATCCAGTCTCACGCACCTACAAAGGCTGGCTAAACAGCAGATCGTGGCAAATCGTAAGATGGAGGAGGCAAACTGATTCTTCAGTATCAGTGGGATTTCTGGCATAGTACCCACAGATCAGTCTACAATATGTTAAGTATCCTGCAGGATGACCATCCGAGCATAATTGGCTTTCCAGAATAGTAAAGGGTTCACAGTTGGTCTTAATGTGGGTCCATTTTTTTCAGGTGAAACACAGAATGATCATGAGGTAGACCTACGATGTCAGTCAGGAATTGACATGAAAGAAGATAAATATAGTGTAACCTGCTACATCCTAACTTTGGGGCATCTGTTAGCACGGTTGCACCTGCAAGTTCTCGAACCTTGACGGCATAGAAAGAGTACTCTGCAGGCACTTTCTGTACTGTAAACATGATTTTGGTCTCTGTTTGCTTGGCCAGTGATTAGGGAGAGTAATCAATGTGTTCTCGTCACTGTGCCCATGCTATATAGCCTCCTAGCGGCCATACTTGCAGCATTCTTGTGTCACGTGATAGAGACCAGGTGACCTCATGCACTTTGCATGTGCAGTTTTTCTGATGAGGTTTTCTGGATATTTACTCCGTTTAGTTTATATGCAAACTTGTCATCCTAAAGTACACAGGCACACTTTTTGTTTGGTTAATGTTTAAACAATGTATACCCACTTTGTTTGCATTATATTGCAAATGTCGGGTTCGTTTTGGGAGGCACGGCTTTTAAGAACCTGTGAGAACATTAAAACAGTGGAGTTCACACACTACAAACATGGCAGGCATATTTTCTAACTGTCACAGAGAAGTTATGCACATTAAGTCTGCGCAACTATTTCCCTCCCAAATGTTCACATGAGGGTCGCTTGCCTCCACAACTGCAATATACACAAATATATCAAACACACTTGTCGAGCTGGTGCAATCTATGACATTTTCAGCACAGTAAGGAGGCCCATTTCTGAAGAGAATCTGGTGCAGTAATGAACACAGCAATTGCCAAGGATTCCAACTTAGTAGTCATGAGGAATGTGACCAACCCAATACCATCGTTGGGCATTGTAGTACACATGCATTTATTTTGCTACAATCAGCGAGACACAAAAATAACGTGCTAATAAAAGTGGTGCATATTCGCTTTGTGCTACTTTTTGCATCCACAGCATCAGCAGAATCTGACATTCAGGGGGTGTTTTTTAGGTTGGTCTACTAGGTGGTGATAAAACACCACAATTGCATTTAGATAGGAGGGAGATCGCATTTGAGGTTGGACACAAAGCTTGTTGGTGTTTTGTAATTTACCGACCCACTGACTGCACACATGGCCATGCTAATCCCTATGGCCATTCCCACCCACTTCCTGCCTCACCCCGTCTAAAACACATCCTTCTGAGATCTCTTAGCTACCTTTATCAAGCTGTAACATCAAACATTGCACTCAAAGTGCCTTCCAGTGTTATTTCAAAGCAGCCTTCTGATAGTTAATGGTTTAATAAGAGTTGTAAATGTGCTACCAGTGTAATAAAAACGTCTTAACTAAAGTGTGTCTTCAGCCACTTGATATATAAGCAGTAAGAGCGTCCATCACTGAGGTCCTGTTAAAAATAAACTTTGGCAAAGGCAACAATTTCGGCTCGTGTATAGGTATTACGTAGGCATTTGTCAGACCCTCCTATTATGTGCCCAGATTCTCAAACCATTTTACAGCTGCTACTTATAATGGGCAGCTAGTACCATTACTGCGATGTCTGGCAAATGCCTATAGAAAAACCAAAACTGTTGGCATGACCAACCCTTGTTTTTATGATTGGTGATATTGCCTATCGTGCCAAGCTGGGAGGCAGGGGTTGTTTAGGAGGATAGGATAAACATTGGTTGAGGCCAATATACACCATTTTAAACGTTTGCAAAATGTGCCATTTTTCGAATTCTAGGACCTACTACACATACCAAATCACTCGTGAAATCCTGTCTCTACGACTTTTAGCAGAAGCATCTCCAGATGTGACAAACGGTCTTTAGCAAGACTGCATCAAAAATGCGCGTATCTACCTCTTCAACACCTGTGGTGGAGATCTCATTTTCATCACCATATGTAGCCGAAGATGACGTCTCAAGACCTCTTAGAGAGGTCGCATCCCTGGACAAGATACCCGACCCATTACGGAGAGGATAATCGGTAAAAAAAAAAAAAACCTTCGCCATCCCGTACCGTCAAGTAAAACATTGGTGAATGCGATCCCAGTCCAAGTTGTGTGGACCCAGTTAACACTCCTTCTGAAAAGGGGCTCCATCCCTCTTAATCCTTTTTTATAAAAAAGGAACATCTGGATGGCACAATAGAACCACACAGGTCTGATTTAGGTCCATTAATACTATGGAGAAGGCCAGACTACCCAATATGAGTGCCTTCAAACTACTGGACCAACGAGGCTAAAGGCATTTATCCTATATAAAAAAAAGCCATTCTCCAGCACAGTAGTGAGGGGGAGCTCCAGGTTGGCAGAATGGGAGTTTGGACGCAGAGAAACATTTGGTGGAAGTTGGCACCAATGGCAGAAGGAGGCGGCAGCTGGGGAGTGGTGGCCAAAGGATAGAAAGGAGGTTGGAGGTGGTATGATGAATCCGGTGGAGTCATCACAGATTCCCCAGTGATGGTCTCCTCCCACATGGCCAGGGGACTTGAATCCCAAGAATTAAAGTCAAGAGAGATCCGAGCCCAAGCGAGGGAGCTCCAGGGGGGAAGCCATCAGCCCAGAAGATACAGAGAAGAGGGGTCCGAGCTTGACCAAGGGAGATCCAGGGGTGAATCGGTCATCCAAAATTGATTGATAAAGGAACGGTGATAAACAATTGAGAAGGGTCAGCACCCAGAAGAGGGGAACCCAGGGGTGAACCCATAACCAAGCGAACATTACAAAAGAACTTTCATTTGTTAAAATAACTTTTGTTTTGTTGTTTGAACACGTCGGGTCCACGAAGGCAAGAGACTTGGCCATCGAAGGGCCTGATAACTGATAACTGAAAGCTCGAGTGTTAAAAGCTGAACTATCATCTTGTGCTAGAAAAGCCTGAGAGTGTGTCCTGAGAGCTGCCATTGGAACTGTTATCTAGTGCTGGAGAAGTCTGAGACTGTACTGTGCTCCAAGCTCCCATTTTACCCAGTCTCCAAAACGCTGGGAAGAGAGACCCAGGCTACTGCATCCTGACATATTATTTGAGAACACTTCTTTCTTTTCTTGAGAACTATCACACACCCCTTTTTGTATTAGTTGCGAGACTTGGCAATATGTTTCTTAGTATAGCCCCTTTTATTTTGACACGCCACTAGGACAGACTTATTTTTCATTTGATGGTTGACGCTTGATCCCATCTTAGATTTAGGTTTGGATTAGGAGTTTTTCAAACCTGCATACCAAATTTATTGTTCAATAAACACCCTTGAACTGTGATCACTTGTATCTGACTTACTTGTTGTCACCATGAGTTGCTCACAACATTGAGAAAGAAAAACGTGAAGAGCCATGCTGGAATCTCTAATCCTCCAGAAGGGGAAGCTCTGCTCCTTTCCGACCAAAAAGAAAAGGGTTTCGGCAGTCCCTCCCATTGAACGGGTGTGATGGGCAGAGTCTGGATTTTCTCCTCTACAGCTTGGTACTAAGTGAAAAAAATAGATGTATAAAAATCGATCCAATAAAATGACCGATTTAGAAAGAGCGCTTGGAGACCGGTCTGAGCGGTCTTCCTATACTAGACTGAAAACCTGCGGGTATGTGCTTTTTCGGCTTTTGGAGAGCCGCAAAAAATCAACCAAAATAAATTGGTTGTTTTTACGTGCGGCCTTCAAAAAGCTGAAATTTCACATAGAACCCTGAAGCTCCTGGACCAAGTGTATTAATCATACAAGTGGGAGCCCCTGTATTGCCGATGCAGGCAGGATAGTTGTTTCGGCTGTCCTCAAGTGCTGCTCCAGCCATAGACCCATCAAGCCAGACTTCTGTACCTGCCCTTCCTCTGAGGGAACCTCTTTTGTCGTGTACTGCAGTGCCAAGTCGTGCCCGCAGCATGCACTGACCTCGCCCAAAGTATCTGTATTGGGTTAACTTGCACAAGTCCACTGGCATGATGGTGGTCTCCTGTGGTTTCTCCGACCTCATCTGCATTGCTGTTCCCATGCTTCTGCCTGTAGCCCTTGTTGCCTGAAACTGCAACCTGTGGACGCCCAGACAATGGAACTGCTGTGCACCCTCGTCCCTTGGACCTGCTTTTAGCACTGTAGCAGCCTGGTCTATAACCTTAGAGTACCCCTACTCCGACTCAATTGTTCTGTTCGTCAGTGCCCACTCTGTTTGCAGGCCTTTCTCCCTGGTAAAGCAACCGAGAACCTGTCTGTGTCTGAATCTTGGGATTCACATCTGCAATCTTCCTTCAAAGACCTCTGGTGGGGTCACTCTGGCATCTGCCTGACCATTGGCCCATTGACTTTGCGAGTTTTCTATAGGCAAACATTTAATATATGTATGTATCACAGAGGGCATAGAAATCACTCCACTCTCTGAGGCAGTACAAGGGTTTTTATTGAAATGTTGATATGGCCCTAGGGACGTTCCTCTCTCGTCTTATAATTAAACCCCACTCTAGCAGAGGCATCCTTAACACTAGGTTGGAGCTACAGAATTGATGTTGACCTCCTACGGTCTAAAACACTGACTTACGCTACAGATAACCTAAAAGCTTACTGTTTAGACTCCCTCAGGAGTCCAAGCTGTCCCTACTCTAACCAGTCACTAGTGATCTACTGGGGCAAGGGGTGGTTCCTTACAGAGACATTATATGGTCCCACCCTCCTTCAACCATGGTCACACTCGTCTCTCCCTTCTCTACTCTTTCCCCTAGTCTACTCACTCTCACTATTCCCACCACTCTTCTGTCCCTTCAATGTTCTCACTCCACCTAGGCATGACCTCAACATTTGATGCTATCCCCACTTTACACCATTCCACTAGTACTTCCACTGCACCACTGCTTCCTCCTCTGCACCACTGCTCCCTCATCCGCACTTCTAGTACTCCCTCCAAACCAATACTTAATCATCCTCCTTTCACTTAGGCACATTTGCTTTAGAGTCACTACCTTGTCTAAACACTTGCCACACAAACACGCACACTCAAACTGCAAAACCAAATCACTCTCCCTTCTGCTCCATAAATCTTCTCCACAAGCTGCTGAATCCTCTATCCTCTTTCTGCTCTCTTGGTGGTCCTAAACTTCTGACCTCAACCAAAACACACACACTTCATGCTTCCAGTCCACTGATTAAATTCTCCTATATTGCACAAATGAATCAAGTTGCGAGATCCCCCGAATTCATGAAGAAAACCAGCCTTGTCGCAACAAAACCACTGTGGTCGGAGTGGGGCAGTTTAAATTACTATTTACTTTCGTTCCCACATTACCGGTAAGCACGTGGGGTTGAAATTTCAATTTCTGTAAAAAAATGAAAAAGGAAAGAGGTAGCCATTATCACACTCACCTCGGAATCATGTGCATCTTTTTGTACAGTTCTTAAACTTGGTCATTGCTAAGAGACAGACCAATAGAAAGAAATTATAACTATACTCCCTCAATGTCCTTTGAGTTAAACCGGTTGTCTGTATAGAAAGTTCTTGCGAGACATACTAGATTGTTACTGAGAAAGGACCTGAAAGAGGCATGATGCCATAAGCAGCACACCCATCACTGAAGCTGCAAGGTTACACTGTCCTCTGAAATTAATCAAATATTTTACCATTATTGAGTATTGAAAGTATTTCCTATACACTTGATCCTTACCTATGAAACAAGAGAAGGCCTCTGCAAGAGGATGGGGAACCATATGTTGTGCAGGAAAACAACAAGTTACTCTTACCTGGAAACGTACTTTCGATGGGATGGTCCGACGACGTATTCCATATCTATGACACAGTAATCACTACAGCTGTGCTGCTTCGGAAAATCTTTCGGCGTCTGCGTCCTGCGTCAATGACGTTGATACGCCGCCCTCAAGGACCTCCTTCGACGGCCGACGTCACTGGATGTTATAAGTAGGACGCACGACGCCCGTAGCCTCAGTTGTAGTTTTTTCCCCAAAATGTGTGGCACCAGTCTTCTGCCAGTCTGACCACACAAAGCCTTGCAGAAACTTAAGCTGCAATCGCATAAGAAATTCTGTAGCGGGGAAGGCAGGGAGGGAGCGATGTGGAATACGTCGTCGGACCATCCCATTGAAATAATGTTACCAGGTAAGAGAGTAACTTGTTCTTCGGGGGGATTGGGTCCTCTGATGTATTCCATATCTATGACAGACTCCGAAAGCAGTACCAATGCAAGGAGGTGGGAAAAGAATTTAGCAAAAGAAATTTAGAATGCCCAATCAAATTGCGGAGCAAAGGACCTTCTTGCCAAAGGCCAGATCCTGCCCACGGATGGAATCGAGGGAGTAGTGACGTACAAAAGTATGGACCAAAGCCCAGGTGGCTGTGTCACAGATATTCCGAATAGGAACACCCCTCTGTAGGGCAGCAGAGGCAGCCATACCCCTGGCAGAATGGGCCCGCAAGCCGACCGGTGGGTCCTTACCCGCCAAGCGGTAACACTCAGAAATAGCCAGAATAATCCAGCGAGACAATGTCTGCTTAGTCGCAGCTTGTCCCAAACGCTTACCAGCGTAACCAATGAAGAGTTGATCGTCCACTCTGACCCTGGACATGCCTGACATATAAAACCTTTAAGTTCTCCTAGGATCGAGCCTATGGAGCCTCTCCTCTTCCTTACCAGGATGTGGAGGAGGATGAAATGCCGGAAGAACAACCTTCTGGCCTAAATGAAATTCTGACACCACCTTCGGAAGAAAGGAAGGACTAACTCCAAGGACAACCCTGTCCTTATGATATATAGTGAAGGGTGGCTTAACTGAAAGTGCCTGTAACTCACTCAGCGAGCGGAAGTGACCGCAACCAAAAAAACAGTTTTAAGAGTTAAAAGTCTCAAAGGGTAAAAATGCAAAGGCTCAAACGGAGCACCCATCAGAAACTTGACAAGGTTCAAATCCAAACCGGGCACCTGAAAAGGTGACGGAGGGAACACATTAGTGAGCCCTTTTAGAAACTGAGAAATTAAAGGGATTTTAAAATAAGAACACTCTTCAGACGAGCGCTTAAATATGGACAGCCCCGCCAGGTAACCTTTAACCGTACCCACTTGCAAGCCCCTGTGGGCTAAAGAAAGCAAAAAAGACAGAACCACAGGAATGTCACACACAAAAGGATCCACATTCTTAACCCTGCACCAGTCGCAGAACTTTCGCCAACGGCAACGGTACAGGGACTTAGTTGCGGGCCTTCTGGCCGAAAGCAACACCTCCATCACGTCTTCAGGGAGGTCCCAATCCTTATACCTCAACCTTTCAGAAACCAAGCGTGAAGGTTGAGGGATCTGACCTCTGGATGGAGAACCTGACCCCCCTCCCGTGAAAGCAGATCGTCTCGGTAGGGAAGGTGACATAGAGGGCAGATGGACAAGTCGAGAAGGTCCGGGTACCACGTCCTCCAGGCCCACGCCGGAGCAATGAGGATCATCCGGGAACCGAACATTCGTAACCTCCGCAGCACTTGCGGGATGACGGGGACTGGAGGAAACACGTACAGCAGTGGGTAAGACCACTCCACCACAAACGCGACTCCTAAGGTTCCTTTTGGAGGAAATTCCCGCAAGCAGAACCTTTCGCACTTCCGGTTGACACTGGAGGCGAAGAGATCCACTTGAGGGGACCCCCAAAGGGCGAAGATCTCCAGGAGAATCTCTTGAGCCAACTCCCACTCGTGAGAGATCGCGCTCTGCCTGCTCAGAGCATCCACCGTCTTGTTTTCGTCTCCGGCCACATGAACTGCCGAGATCGAAACTTCCTGCTGGATTGCCCAGAACCAGAGCTGCATCGCCTCCCTGCACAGAGGAAGTGACCCTGCCCCCCCTTTTTGTTGAGGTAGTGCATGGCCACTGTGTTGTCCGTCAGGATCAGGACATTCTTTCCTCGCACAGTCGGCAGAAAAGCCTTCAGGGCAAGCCTGACGGCCCTCAGCTCCAACAGATTGATATGGAGTCTGGACTCCGACAGAGACCAACAACCGCTGACTGTCAACTCATGGCATGAGCTCCCCATCCCGTGAGGGATGCGTCCGTCACGATCGTCACCTCCGGCCAGGGTAGCCAAAAAGGAGCTCCCTTCATCAGATTGCCTTCAACGGCCCACCACAGAAGGTCCTGGGCGACCGAGGACGGCACCAGAACAGGGTCGGACATCCTGCCGGAGGACTGAGACCACTGGAGCTTGAGTGCCCATTGCAAAGATCTCATCCGCAACATGGCCTCTGGCACCAGAAGAATGCAGGATGCCATGAGGCCGAGCAATCTCAAGAACTCGAACGCTGGGAGACTCTGGGCAAGCTGAAACTTGTGCACCATCTGCTGAATGAGATGAGCCCTCACCTGGGCACTGCTCCGATGTACTGTAGCCTCCGAGTTGGTGTCAAATGGGACTTCTTTAAGTTGAGGGAGAAGTCCAGCTTGTGGAGGGAGTGGCAGGTAACTGACAGATGATACAGGACTTGCTCGGGAGAGCACGCCCTGATCAACCAATCATCCAGGTAGGGGTAGACGTGAATCCCCCCTTTCCTGAGATGCGCTGCCAGAACTACCATGAGCTTGGTGAAGACCCTCGGGCGGAGGTCAATCCGAACGGCAGGACCCTAAACTGAAAGTGCGAGTCGCCAACCGCGAACCTCAGGTACTATTTGTGCTTTGGATGGATCGGCACATGAAAATAAGCGTCCTTGAGGTCGAGAAACACCAACCAGTCCTGAAGTTGAAGGGCCTGGAGGACTTGAGAGAGAGTAACCATCTTGAACTTGTCCTTCCTGAGGAGTTTCTTCAAACCGCAGAAGTCCATGATGGGTCTCAATCCCCAGTCTTTCTTGGAAATCAAAAAATAAGGGGAATACCATCCCTTGGTCCTCTCCACTACAGGCACCAGTTCTATGGCGCCTTTCTCCAGCAGGGATTGAATTTCCTGCACAAGGAGCGGATCCGGACTCTTCAAAGAGAGATTCCCTGGTGGATTGTCTTTAAGGCCTCTGCCGGAAAGGAAGACAGTAGCCGTGTGTTATGATCTCCAGAACCCACACATCTGAAGTAATGGCACGCCACTCTACAAGATGCTGCGCCAGCCTTCCCTCAACCGGCGAACCATGGGACATGGCCTCATGACTGAGCTGAAGCGGCTGCGGCGTTGCCTGAGGGCAGAGAGGCAACTGCCCGAGCGGTCTTGGCACCTCGAGTACCTTTTTTTCTACCTCTGGCACTCCTATGGTGACCCCTTTGACTGGCAGCTCCTCTCGCTTTACCAAAGGATGAGTAATAATGAAAGGAACCTCCCCTCCACTGCTGTCCCCTAGGACGAAAAGGCGGAGGTTGTCGAACTGCAGCACCCAACGACTTCATTGCAGCTTTGGAGGTCTGCAACCTCTCAAGGCACTCGTCAGCCTTGCTGCCAAAAAGATGTTCCCCGTCAAAAGGCATGTTGAGCCGGGCCTGCACATCAGGAGCAAACCCCGACTTCCGCAACCACGCAAACCTGCGTATTACGGTGCTCGCCGCCATGGACCGGCTGACGCTATCTGCCATGTCAAAACCCGACTGAACAGCCTCACACATGGCATCCTTGCCATCCTGGACCATAGCAAGGAAACCATCCTGTTCGTCCCCTTCGGGAATATGTTCAGCCACTAAGGAAACACAGTTCCACAGAGTGTGCGTGAAATGAGACAAGGCGTACACACGGAGTTGGCCGCCTGAAGCGCCAAACACCCTGAAGAAAACACTTTCTTCACCCAACCATCAAAACGCTTGTTGTGCCTATCAGGAGGGATGGTAGAATAAGATGCCTGCTTTGCTGGGGCCGTAGCCGCCTGCACCACCAAACTCTCCATAGAGGGGTGCTTGGTCAAGTAGCTGGGGTCGCTACTGGCTGGGCGGAAATTTTCGCCGCAAAGACTTGCCCACTGCCGGGAGACTCTCCGGAGCATTCCAAGCCGCTGCCACCCTCCTCTGTAGAGCCATATGGAACGGCAGTACCGGGTCAGTTGGTGGACCTTGGTCAAGGATATCTGTAAGGTCATCCTGAAGAAAATCCCCTGGGGGAGCAGACCACCCCAAGTACTAGGTGACCCTAGACATAAGGCGCCGGTACGAGGAGTTGGCATGAGTGCCAGGCTCAGGCCTACAAAACTCCACCTCCGGAGAGGTGTCCAGACCACTGGCATCGTGCAGGGACTTACGCAAGTCCTCAATTTGGCTATGGCCCGAGAGAATCTCATCTGGCACCGTATCGGGAACCATGCCATCATCGGAACCCTCATCCACCTCTGAAATGTATTCAAGATGGCAGTAAGGGGGCACAGAATGGGGAACAAAGCCATGCTTGACCTTGGCCAGAGCCTTTCTAGGGGGTTCCACCGCGCCCCGGGGTACCCCCGTCGAAAGCCTCGAAAGGCGTCTAGTGAATCGGCGAACGCGGCACCGACGGCGTTGACACAGGCCTCGAGGGCGGGGCCCCGAGCGTGTCCCTCGACAGCCTGGGCGCCGATGGCGTCGACGACTTCTTCGGAGGTGGAGCCTCGAAAGAGTCCGTCGACGACCTCGGCGCCACAGGCTTCGACGTCTTCCTCGAAGACACCACAGGTGTACACGGTCTCGAGCGCGTCGAGGGCCGGGACCTGGAACGGGCATGACGAGAACGATTCCCCTTGTCAGAGCAGGACCTTTCCTGCGAATCGTGCCGACAACCCGAGCGCGATCACGACCGACCCCACTCGGAGGCGCCAACGGACCAGTGCCATGCGATTCGAGAATCGCTAGTATTTTCTTACCGAAGGAAGCCCATTCCTCCGGCATCGCATGCTTGGTGACCCGCCGACGGGCTGAGTCCTGGAAGAGGCCGGGGAAGGCGACCGATGACGGTGCTTCTCGGAGTGCCTCGAAGAGGCAGAGGAGTGGCAGGACCTACTCCGGGACTGAGACCCACTGGACTTCCGACGACAATGCAGAGAGTCGCCCCTCGAATCGTCCGTCGAAAGCCCCGCAGACCTCGACTTCCGTGGCTTGGACACCTTACCTACCGACAGTTTCTTCTTGCGCTCCTGCAAGGCTTTGGACGTAAATGACTGGCAGTCGACACAATCATCCGTGTCATGGGCCTCCCCAAGGCACCAGAGGCAGGCGTTGTGCGAGTCCGTCACCGATATCTTGGACCCACAGTCCCCGCACTTCTTGAAGCCTGGACGTGGGGTGGAAAACGAGGTAGACATCACGAAGGATATACGTCACAAAACGGGTTCGAAGAACCGATAAAGAACAGAAACTCCAAAGAGTCGAGGCGCGCCGAGATCTTCGAAGCGAACACGTTCGCGGAAAAAACAGAACTGAGGCTATGGGTATCGTGCGTCCTACTTATAACATCCAGTGACGTCGGCCGTCAGAGGAGGTCCTCGAGGGCGGCGTATCGACGTCATCGACGCAGGACACAGACACCGAAAGATTTTCCAAAGCAGCACAGCTGTGGTGATTACTGGGTCATAGATATGGAATACGTCGGTGTTAAGATGGAGTTCTGAACTCTGTCCTGGAGGAGCAGAGGTTCAGAAGGCCAGCCCAGTTTCTTGGAACAGGGTAACCTCTGGACGAGCCAGACCAATCAAGGTAGCGATCGCGGCGGTCAAGACTAGGTCTCAAGAGGGGTAAGGGTGACTGAAAGCCTGTAATGAGCACACAGAGCAAGGACGCTTACAAATCACTCCAAGCAGGTGTTATATTAAAAATAGACATTTATTACAAGGCCTTTGTAATACTGACCATAGCAAAGAATCACGATAAAACTCAAGTAAACCAACACATCACAATCAAATACAATATATATACAATTACCGAAGGGTCTAAAAAGTTAGAAGCACGAAATATGCAGACCACCGAGATGGGGAGGAAAACAGGCAGTGCAAGTAATCGTTTAGACCCAGTTCGCCTTCAGAGGCCACCTAACTAGAAGGAAGTCCGAGCCCTACGAAGAGTGGCGCCTTGTGCTCAAAAGTACCTGCACACGCTGGTGCCGATGGGCCAAGGGGAGTCTCTTCAAGGAAGTCAGGCAGTTCAGAGTGGTGAACAAAGGAGGGCGAACAGATCTCCGCTACTCAAGCGCGGCCTCCACTTGCGGGCAGAATCAGAGCGCGAGTGCGAAAAAGGTGTGCTGTTTAACACAGCGAGGAAAAGCTACGGGCTACTGCAGGAGGGCGACCTGTTCCTAGCATTGCTACTCACCGGTCCCCGATGCAGGCAGACACAGGCTTCTCCGCGTCAGTTTCATTGCTGGCAGGTTCAGATGCGAGCAGGGGACATCTTGGCGTCGTGTAGATTCCGTGGCAGCAGAAGTTAGAGTTGAGGATGTCCCAAACGCAGTGAACCCGCACAGTTTGTTACCACAGCAGGGCAACGGAGCGGCCGTGTGTATTTCAGCCCAAGGTACACTTCTCACTTCAGACCTGGGAATGCCTAGTGTACGAATCGTGAGAGAGTGCTAAGGACTCGGAATACAACACAACCTGACGGCGGTAACAGAGCAAGACTCCTGTGTAGGCTGGTCAGTCCACTGGATGGCCCAGAGACGCTTCCGAAGGCTTACGTGCAGGAGATGATGAAGATGCAGAGAATAGTTGTTCCCACTATTCCAAAGGGTCGAAGTACCAGTACAGGTCTTCTCGTTCGTTCAAAACGGAGATGACCCAATGGGAGATCTGCTCACAAAACACTTGCACCATACGTGGACCTATCACGGACCACGGTGGTCCCAGGCATTCAAGACACACTAGACTCTCTGGCACACAGAATGTGTATTGGGGCCAGACATCCCAGCCCACATCCTGGAGGCCCACGAAAGCATCTGTGTTTCGCGGGAAAGTACATGCCCAAATAAGGAAGGCACCGGGTCGGCTCGACCTGGGGAAGGTGAAGGGGGCAAGACGGTCAGCGGGCAGGTCAAAGAGCCTCGTGGTCTGGCCATTTTGGGAGCCAGGCCACCATTTTGGACTAAGCACGAGAAATGCGTTTAAACAGCCAAAAGGAGCTCAAAATACAAAGAAACGATCGCTGCCACCAGTCCCGTCCGTGATTCACTTGCACCATTTGTTAACAATCCAAAGAGAGTGTCTAGGGCCTGTAGAGTGACTAGAGACCCAAGAGAGCAGTAACTTAGCTTACAGTGCCCTCTTGTGTCATGTTGCGCGAAAGCTGCAACATGATAAAAGAACTACGAAAAACAACATTTCCCGGTACTGACTGTCTTAAGGGCATGTCAGTTTCCCCGTAAGAATGGAGCGAAAGCCCAGAGGAGTGCGGCAGAAGGCTGCACTTCTCTGGCAAAGTCTAGATCATGGTGAAAAACAACAGCAAAATGTTTAGGGGTTGCCACATGGAAGGAAAATTACCTACAATTAAGAAATCTTTCCTAACAGTCGGAGGACCCAATCCCCTCGAATAAATGTTTGGGCTATATTAACCAAATATACAGGTTTTGACAGTGGATGCTTAATAGAAAACTACAAAATCTGCAGTCTACACGCGCCATTGTCAAATAATCCTCTCTGGGTAACTAAGAAATGCTGTGATGCGTGCATGATAACAAACAGCATTATGCCAGTGGGCGAGTGTCTTATGTATGGCTAGTAGCGATCAGTGCCCTACAGCCAAACCACCCATATCCAGACAGAATCACTGGCCCAGGATCTGGAATATCAGCTTTTAATAAAGAATACAGATCAGCTACATAATTATCAACCAAATAATTGCTGAAGAGGCCCAGCAGGGATTGCACAGGGCCTTTTCCAGGATCCAAACATCCACTGAAAACAAAGAGGTTGAGCCTCCAGGAGGAAGTTAGCATAATCAGCAATTTATACAAGCTTAAGTGGTTACGGAGCAGACACAAAGGCGTGAAAACATGCCTTATCCAAGGAATCGGGTTTGTGGGACATTTCACACATTGTGGTTAATAGTTCATTTATTGTACGAAATCTTGTTTGCGGGTCATCCCTGGTATTACTAGATTCAAATGAGCAGAGGTCTGGCATAAGGAAATAAAACACGCTGAATTTAATAAAATAAACTAAAGACTCTATAACTAGCACCCGTTTTAATAATTGGACTCACTCTACATGCCTCTGCCTGGCTGCTAGACACTGATTGATGGGAAAGGCAGGCTGTTTCCACCAAACACATTTAAAATACAGAGAGTTGAATGTGCACTGTGGACATTTTATTTTTCATGTGTGGAAAAGAAAAACAAAATCATAGATAAGGGGACTGAGATGCATCAAGAAAAAAAGTAATTTGTCCATGATCAAAACACTTTGGTGACAAAGATGATATCCCAATTAGGATCCCGATCTGGCTCCAAAATATGCAACTGGACTACATTTCCTCTTATTGACTTTCCACATTCTATACGTGTGTCCCAATTTATTAATTTCCAAGCATTTGTATATTTGTCCGATAAGAAAGCTGAAACAGATGGAGAAGATATTTGCACATCACACTTTTAGACAAATAGGCACTCCGAAAATAAAATTGTTGGCATGATTTCACCTGAATCATAACGGTCATGAGGATGACAGTTGGATTCCTCAAAGACAAATGATAATCACCCCTTATAACTGGCAGAGTTAGATTTTTAAACGATATTTATTGGAGACCAAAATCCACAGCATGTTAATAAACAGTGATTGAAAATGTCTCATTCACAGGTATTAAAACAAATGAAAAGCAAAAGTCATTAGTTGGGGGGACCGAGGGACCCACAATATCTGCAATCAGCAGCATTGACCTCTCAAATTAAACACCCAAATGCTAAATGAAGACCAGGATTGTAAACCCGAAATTCCGTTTGCAAAGTTCTAAGGTTTAGCTACAAGACTGTAGCTCTCCTTGCCTGTCTTTCTGGTATAACATTGCACTATTGCAGTATTCTGGGGTTCAGTGGTTTGCCTAAGGTAAACCAGTTCTGGTCAAATCAGTAATATGGAATCGAATCTGGGTGTTCCAATTCTGACGTCAGAGCTTAAGTGCAAGGCTTTGGTTGCCCCCTCCCTTTCCCACCAGGTCTTACTTGGTTTTATGGAGCACATTATAATGGTGCTCCGTTTATTTCTACATTCCCTCATGTTTGTCATATAAAGACAGGAAGCTAAAGTGATGTGCCCAATATCATGATATAGTGATCAAGTGGGATAAGCCCGGGTTACAATCCACCTCTTCTGGTTATAAAGCCCTGGGTTTAGCCACTGTGCTAAATCCCTTCTCTCGTGGCAATTCTTTTGGGTTAAATGAAACACATTATGCTGGTGTGGATCCAGTTTCAAAGCACTAGCATTTAGCAGATTATTTCTGTCGTTTTGCTTGATCAAGTTATTTGCCAAAGATTCTGCAGTTTTGGTTAAGTGGAAAAGCTAGCATTAGAAATTCAATCTTCTGCCAATTTACCCACTAAACCAGCCTTTCAGTTTTCTCCTTTATTTTCCATCTTTCTATGCTTTCCTCTTACTGCCTCTCTCCTCCCCTATGCTGCTAACACTAAACGGGTCCCTTTCATTTGGCTGGAAGGGTGATGCGAGTCTGTGTTCTGGAAAATGGATTTAAAAATTGTATTGTACTTGTCATTTATATAGCGCCTTTTACCATTATTATAGTCTCAATGCGCTGGTAGAGGGAACTTCCTCAGTGACCGAAGTTCAAAGTGATGGAGGTCATGGAGTAAGATTACAATGCGTGTGTGCATTTGGCCAAATAAGGCTTAGCAGGGCTGTCCAGGCTCCAGTAGAGAGCAATGGTGGAATGTGATAGATATGTGAGGTAGGGTGAGGCGGAATCTGTGGTAGCATGGCTATGGAGGAGCTATGCTTGTAAGTTAAGATTGAGGACCAGTGCCTGAGTCTGGGAATGTGTTTTTACTTGATGAGAACATTTGAAAGATGTGGCTTTCTAGGAAATAGTTCAGGACCAAAGTAAAAAACAAATAGAGCGAATAAAAGCAGAAATATGTCCAACTCCTTCAGGACTCTGCAAAGATCACCTCAAAATTATGTTAGATTATTAAAGTGAATGCTGTAGATGTTGCTCAAAGACAGGGGTCAATATTCTAAGCATGACAATATAAAGAAAATGGAAACTGGAAAAACCAAATAGCCACTAGGGAATTGGAGGATTTCTTTTTTCTCATTTACATTTTGGAAATTTGCTGGATTATGCGCCTTGAAATCAAAAACATCTAATTGAGGAAAGAAACATAGGACAAAGTGCTCAGATATCCTCAGTAATCTGAACCATTTTTAATTCAATATCGACCACATGAAAAAGCACTGCGTCTTATAGCATAGGTAAGGACAGCCGACTAGATAGCACTGCTATCTTCTGCCAAATACCATTTTTCGATGCATGTTCCAGTTGACATCAGCATACATCTTACCATTGTAGGTTACACTAAAAGAGTGACTGTCTTTAGAAATCCAGGTCAATAATACTAGAAAATATTGTTCCATAGAGGAAAACAACTTCATGAAAGCTTGTCTATTCTCCATGTCGAAAGACTCTAGTTTCATTGTTTGCACAAGATGACAAATTCCCTAGTGCATATTATATTTAGTGATTTCTCTAAATGTGAGTCTGTTTAAGCTATAGCCACAGTAAGGTATACATTACTCATCACAATTATATTTCTGGTGCTTGTATCTGCTTCGATTCACATGCTCTGCATTGTCTGACATTTAGTGGAAGGCGCAGAGGATTACAAGATTTGTTTTCGAAACGTGAAAACGGACGTCGACAGGGTGTGATAAGTAATACTATCCCTAGTGTGACGTGTACTGTACCCATGGACCTTCATGCGGCGACATCCCTCAGATTGTTTGTTCTGACATGAGGTTGCACAAAGTATAGCATGAGTACAGATGTTGTGAAGCAGAAACAGAAAACCCAGAAAACATCTATGCCCCTGCTACTCCAGTAGAGGAGGAAGGGTGGCGCATGTGAATCTAAGCAGATACAAGCATCGGAAATACGATTACGGTGAGAAATGTATCCTTTCTGGAGCTTGTGAATCTGCTTAGATCAAATGCTCTGCATTTTAGCGAGCTGTATCTGGAGAAGGAGGTGGGAAGTTAGAAGATACTGCGGCAAAGAGATGTTTTAGGACAGTTTGTCTCACCTGTGAATCTGCTTTAGAATGTGTGTCAATGCAGTAATGTTCTGTGAAGGTATGGATGGAACTCTATGCATATGACGTCTAGAGGGACGTTTGCAATGAAAGCTAAGGTAGCTCCTGCACCTCTGGTAGTGTGCCCTTGATGTAAAAGGTAGAACCTTTTTGGATAGGGAATAGCAGAGTTGTATGCATCCGACTAGCCATCTGGAGATGGCCCTTCAATATGTGATCGCCTTCTCTACCTGGTGCTATGGAAACAAAGAGTTGGTCTGTTTTCCTTAGGGGTTTTGTTTTGTTCACATAGTACAAGACCGCCCTCCGTACATCAAGTGTATGGGGGCTTCTTTCCGCTGAGTTTAAAGGATTCTGAAAAAGGTGAGAAGTTCTATGGACTGGTTTACATGGAACTTTGAAATGAACCTGAGTGAAAATGTAGGATGTGTTTGGGGGACAACTTTGTCCTTGTGTATGATGAAAAACGGGTCTTGCGCCGATAAAGCCTGTAGCTCACTGACTCGTCTTATGGAGGTGATAGCTATGAGGAATGCCGTTTTATAGGTAAGATGCTTTAGGCTGGCCTTGCGCATAAGCTCAAAGTGTGGCCCCATGAGCTTGGAGAGCTCAGGGGGAGGGTTGGAAATTGGGGTTATATCCGCTTTACCCCTTCCATGAATGCCTTGATGACAGGGACTTTCCACCAGGACACCTTGTTCTGTGAAGTGGTGGTAAACCGATAGGGCCCGCCAGATGTACCTTTAAAGGAATTGAATGCTAGGCCGGAGTCTAGTAAGTTAAGCATGTAATGTAGAATTTAAGCTGGAGAAAATTCTAATGGGTTTAATGATTGTGATTTGCACCATATCACAAATCTCTTACACTTATTAAAATAACAGTGCCTGGTGTTTGGTTTTCGTGCCTCCTTGAATATATTCATACACCTTTGTGGAAGGTTTAAGTGGCCAAACTCGGACTTCAGGAGGCAGGCTGCCAAGTTTATTGATTGTGGGCGTGGGTGGAGGGATGCCTCCTTGTCTTGTGTCAACATGTTGTACGGGCACAGGAGCTTGATGGGGTGGCACATCGTCAGTTTGAGCAGATGTGGAAACCAAGGCTGTCTCGCCCACATAGGAGCAACCAGGATTAGGGTTGCTTGTTCCTGGTGCATCGTGCGCACTATCCTGCTCAGGAGTGGTGTCGGTGGAAAAGTTTAAGCTAATTCCCTGACCAGTTCATCCACAGGGCGTTCCCCCTGGATCCTGGCTGGGGAAACCTAGACATGTAGTATGGGCACTGAGCGTTTGGCTTTGTGGCAAACAGGTCGAGCGGGGGATGATCCCATAGTGAGAATATTCTGAGCTGCCACTCATGTTCTTCTGGCAGAGGGTGTCTGCATAACGTGTATGCCAGAAAATGGAGTTCCTCTGGAACATGTTGGGATGTTAGAAACGTATTCCGCTTGAGCACCCACCTCCATATCTTTGGAACAGTTTAGACAGACTTGGAGAATGTGTGCCTCCCCGTTTGTTCGGTTAGAACATGGCCGTGGTGCAGTCTGTGAAGACCTGCACTGTCTGACCCTGGAGATGATGCTGAAAAGCTTGAAGAGCTTTGAGGACTGCCAAGAGCTCCAGGAAGTTGATATGTCTTTGGGCAGTAGCGAGTGTCCACTGTCTGTGGGCTGTGTGGTGGAGGTAGTCTGCCCCCCAACCAGCGAGTGAGGACTCTAGTTCGGATTGCTTCGGCTGGTGGAGCGCAAAAAAGCTTTCCCTTTAACAGGTTATCCTTGAATCACCAGCGAAGACCCTGAACAAGAGTTAGCGAAACGACCACGAGATCGTCCCATTGTCTGCTTGCCTGAGACCACTGTAATCATTCCTGCATTGGACGCATGCAAAGGCATGCGTGAGGAACTAAATAAATGCAAGAGGCCATCATCCCTAGCAAGCGCATTGCTTTGCGTACTGTTATCTGGCGACCGACCTTGTATTGAGGTATCTGCAGCAGCATATTTCATAATCTCTCGCTTGAGGGGAATGGTAGCTCCTTTTTTAAAAATCTAGAATAGCCCCCAGAAATTGTTTTGTTTGGCTGGGGATTAGACTTGATTTTTTCTTGATGGAGAAACCCAGATTGAAAAGGAGGTCTATAGTTTTTTGCATATTTAGTCTGCAAATTTGAGGCGATTCCCTGGTGATCAGCCAGATGTCCAGATAAGGGTATACTGGGATGGACTTTCAGCGCAGGTATTTGTATTTTATTAAGTTTTATAAAATACAAATACCTGCGCCGAAAGTCCATCCCAGTATACCCTTATCTGGACAACTGGCTGATCACCAGGGAATCTCCTCAAGGTGTGCTGCCACTACTGCAAGCACCTTGGTGAACACTCTTGGTGCTGAGGCGATGCTGAATGAGAGTACTTTGAACTGGTAGTGTACTCCTGACATCTTGAAACGCAGGTATTTTCTGTGCACAGGGTGCATTAAAATATGCAAGCATGCATCTTTCATGTCAATATTGCCATGCAGTCCCACCGTTTCAGGAGTGGAATCACCTCCTGGAGCGTGGTCATGCAAGACTTCTGTGGTTTGACATGCTTGTTTGTGGGGCGCATATCTAGTATTGGGCGCATGGTAAGGTCTTTTTCCGCACAAGGAAGTACGTTGAATAGATACCCTTGTTCACCTGGTTCGCCGGGACGATTTATATTGTGTCCTTCTCAAGCAGCGCCTTTATTTCCTCCAGCAGTATGGCTGTTTCTTCTGCTGTTAGATTCTTCTGATTTATCAGGCGGTAAGGTGGTTTCTGAATCAACTCGATGCAGTACCCGCCTGCTACGGTGGACAACACCCATTTGTCCAATGTTACTCCCTCCCATGCGTGGGTGAATTGAGTTGCATGAGAGGGGACCTGAAACGGTGCGTCATTGTTTGGGAGGGACTGAGCCTCTCCCAGGTTCTGCCTCTACCTCGGCCTCTTTTATTCCCTCTTTGAAACCTGAACGAGGAACATTGGCCTTGAGATTGGTTTCAAGACAAGGACTGTCCTCCCTGAGAGTAGCCTGAGGAACGTTGACCGCTCTGTCCCAGAAATCGTTTTGAATTTGGGGAACTCTGTTCGGAATAAGGTCTGTTAGTCTGTTGCCCAAGGCACTTAAGAGTGTTGTACTCCTCCTTGGCACTCTTTAGGGCATCCTCTACGGCCTTACCGAATCGGACGTTTGGTTCCACTGGTATGTACAGGAAGGTTGCTTGGCTCTCTAGCTTAAACCCTAACTGCCTAAGCCAGGCAGGCCGCTTAATGAGGTTCCCTTCGACTATGATGCGTCCAGCATTGTCCGCTGCATCAAGATTGTTGTTCAGGATGCAGCTTGAGACATGCTTGCCTTCCCAAACAGTTTTAAGCAGTTGGGTCTGGAGAGGTTCAGGGACCGCCTGTAGTTCTTCAAGGTCGTCCCATTTGTGGCAGCCATAAGTAGCTAACAAGGTTGCCAATTTGTGTCTGGTACGCTGCAGAGGAAGCTACCTTTCTCCCAAATGTATACATCTTTTTACTCTCCTTGTCTGGCGGGCCTCTGCCGACACCAGGGTAGGGCCTGCCCCCCTTCTGGTGGTAGTAACTACCAGAGAATCTGGTTTGAGCTGGCCCCTAATGTACAGGGGGTCAGTGGGTGCAGGCCTGAACAACATTTCTATTCTTGGGTTGACAGGTCTAGTAAGGTGTTAAAAGGGATGGTTAAATAAGTCTCTGCATTGATTGCAAGAGAGGTATGAATTGCTTGACTGCCTTTATGTCCCCCAGAATGTTTTCCACAATGTTCTTATCAACTTGTTTCTCCTCAGTGTGAATGTTGAAATGTTGCGCTGCCTTCAGTAACTATTTGTTTTACTGAAGATGGTAGTCAACTGGCGAGACTGCAACAGACTGGTCCTGATGGTCGGGGGACTGTACTACATAAATGTCATCATCGTCATCATCGTAGTACTGGTCTTGATTCTGGCTATCGAGATCCCCGAGACCCTGCTTGGTCATAATAATATGGGTCTTGCGATGGTCTTGATATTGAGAGCTGTCTAGAGGTGCAGAGGCCAGGGTTCCTAGAGCAGAGATGCTGAACTGTGGCTCAAGGCAGGATTTCTTGGCAGGGGGGGGGCTCTGCTGATGCCCCTGGCTGCGAGGCATCTCTTAGTGCCGTTAACTGATCTGGGTGTCTGTCTATAAAGTCCACGAATCAGGACATTCGCCCATAGATCTTGATAAATTGTTCTGTCGTAAAACAACATTCTGGTGGGAAGCCCGAGATGACAGGGCCCTGGCAAGGGGTGACATCTTTAGTAGGGGTGTTTTGTGTGGGAAGGCTGTCTTTATGGCCCCACAGAAGGTGTCTAAGGGAGTGGAAGGCTCTGGGTGGCCTCAGGAGTTAATGGTGTCGAAATGTTGTGTTTTATTTCGGCAACCTTGCCTTTAGAAGAGATGCTCTAACATCTTTGTGAGTTAGCGCTTGTATTTTCGGTGCTTTTTTTGGACACGCTGAGATGCCTTTCGACGCTTGTTCTTTGGCGCGCCAAAGGAGGGACTTTATGTGCAGTGTCCGAACCAACCTTTTGTTTTGGTTTTCGGGAGCTGTCGAGAGGCGAAAGCGTGTGCGATGGCCCAGAGGACAGTAAGGAACCCAAGGCTTTATCCCCGGTTATCGCATGGGCAACAACGGCGTCTTTGAGAGTCGGCTGTTGGGTACGTCTTTAGCGTGTTTATGCTTGTTTGTGCCGTGGCCACCGGGTGTCTTCTCCAAAGGACCGCTGGCCTGCTTTTCGGAGTCGAGGCCTGCACGTGGTGTCCAGACGGATCCCCATCGCCCTCTGCGTCCCTCATGACTCCGTAACTGCCCTCGGTAGAATCTTCCATCACGTCTATGGAAGCCTCGGTCTGCATAGCGTGAGTGGCCCAGTGTTTCATCCCCCGATCTTTTGAAGTTTTTCAGCAGGAAAAGTTGACAAGATTTACAATGCTTTTCAGCGTGATCCCTCGGGGGACAGTGGTTGCACACGCAGCGTGTATCTTTCCACTGAACTTTGACAGCAAGAGGGACAACATTTAAATGGGGTTTTGTCCATTATTTATTAACAGGGCAGTTGGGCGAAACGAGAAGAAAGGAGCTAATAGGATAAACATGCTCTAAAGGGAATCAGTATAGAGAACCTCCCCCCTCTCTCAATACTGTACTGGGTCTAAACCCAAAGATGCCCTGGGCATCGATCGATCAGTTGTCGACGCTGTGGATATTCGCCAGGAGCCGTCGAGTGGATGAGCAGTCGTGCGACGGGGCAAACAAAGGAAAGGAAGAAATTCTACCAATATAACTTTTAGTAAATCAAAGGCATCAGACTAGAAGAGAACTCCGCATTTGCGACCGACTTCGATGGTGGAAAAAAACTATCTGAGGGACCTCATCGCTTGAAGGACCATGGGTACAGTACATGACACACTAGGGATAGTATTACTAATCACGCCCTGTCGACGTCCGTTCGAGTTTAGAAAACAAATCTTGTAATACGCTGCGACTTCCACTAGATGTCGGACTATGCAGAGCATGTGATCCAAGCAGATCCACAAGCTCCAGAAATGTATTTCTTTCATTTGTGCCTGATTTGACACAAATTCATTATACATGTGTAGGTAGAAATAAACATTTTAATCAAACGATTTTTACTAATGTTCTTGGATTTGTGTCAAGGGCAGATGCTCACATTATACACAACCGTATAATTTGCTTAGGCATCAGCAAATAACCAAACCACAGAACATTACACTTCACATGAAACCTGAGAAAAGAGCCAATGAGGGGAGAACGGTAGAACACCGATCGCACTCCTGCACATAAATAACATGCATCCCTTAGGCGTCCTCTTTTCCTTGCTTCTCGCAACAGCATCAGTTTGTTTTCATTATACAGTTTGAGTGTATTATTATCAGATCTTTCATGATTAAACGCTGAAT
The DNA here is from genome assembly GCF_040938575.1 of Ambystoma mexicanum. Classification (NCBI taxonomy): domain Eukaryota; kingdom Metazoa; phylum Chordata; class Amphibia; order Caudata; family Ambystomatidae; genus Ambystoma; species Ambystoma mexicanum. The sequence goes on from NC_090928.1 coordinate 103,988,988, forward strand.
GCGACCTCTGACCAGCGAATCCTGGACCTCCCTCAACTGAACCAAGACACCAAGTAAGTGGGCCCAGAGGATTCATTTGCTCCCAAAGTGGTCCCTGAGACAAATGTAGTACATGCGGAGAGTTAACATGCCTGGTTCTATCCCCCAGCTCCATAGGGTTTAAAGGTGTCAAAGTCCTAAACCCTACCTCTCCTTTGCCTGACTGATCAGTGTAGTTCCATTCAAGGATCACTCCAGACCCCCACAGGCTTCTCCTAGGTTGGTGGGATTGGGAGAGAACCTTTAAAAACTGCTGTCTTTGTTCTTGTTTCTTAAAAACGTACAAACTGCCTGTTGGCTTTGCAAACACTTGTTCAGCTTGCCTAAAAAACTCAAGTTCCCTGCTGAGGGTTCATATTGGACTGGTGTCTTTAAGGGCCCTAGGCACCCATTTCGCCTAGCAAGTGTAGGACATTTAAAATGTTGGGGCGTATTAGAAGAAGCCTGTGCATTGTGTTTTAACCTCCTTTATTTTACTTATGAGTTCTCAAATTGGTTTATTACGTAACTTTGTCTTTTTCTTTGTTTCCATTAAAGTTCAATAGTGTTCTGAAAATTCTGATTTTACTGTGGTTAAATCAAAGTCTTAGTTCTCTGTAGCCAGAGCACCCCAGAGTGAATGTAAATATGTTAGCAGAGTTGTCCAAGGCTTTATTAAATAGCACTGCATTATTATATATTCTACCTAACTTGTATTATGGAGTGCTGTGTGTGCAGTTAACTGAACCATTTACCACTTCCACACACTCCCAAGTATAAGCCTTATTGCTCAGTCACACTACCTTGATAGAATTTGGCTTGTGTGGCGAATCCCTGGAATTCATCCCTTCTCTTCTCCCACGGGGTGCCACCCCCTTTGGAACTAGGGAGGTGAGCCTGCGATGCACAACACCCCCTAGAGAATAGCTCAAGCGGGATCTCACCGCCCCAAAAAGACAAGGAATCCCTAGGTAAAGATTTTTCTACACCACCCTCAAAACCGAAGCCCCAAATGTTTTTTGGTTATATGGGGATTGAACAGTATAATAATGTGCACAGCCTTTTAAAGGTGAATGGCTTGGGATCTGCCCCCACTCTATTAACCTCCATCACCGAAGAGCGGAGCCAATGGTGTCTCCTCTCCTGTGTCAGGGAGGAACATGAGAGCGGAAGTCCATGCAGATGGTAGGAGAAACAGGCAGAGGGTGCAAAACGTATATCTGTGCTGGAGTGCAGCGTAGGGGTCCGATTCTTGAGGCAGGCCAAGCAGTTGGCGTAGTGGGCAGAGGGAACCCCGAGCCGGTGGAACGCTGCCAAGTTCAGGAAGCCGGAGAGCCGGAGAAGCTCAGGTCCGCCGAGCAACCGAGAGATGGGGCCACCACAACCACGGCATACCAGTGTTTAGCAGCTCCAACTGAGAAGTTCTGTCGGTCGCAGGCAGGAGGAACTAAAGCAGGTGCCTCTAGCACAAAGACGTTTACACCACAGTTCTGCATCAAACGTAGAAGTCCTCTCCCAGTCGATCACTGGTGCCGAGAATCAGGCACGCAGCTGACAGGAGCGGGAAGAGGGCAGTGAGGCACTAAAATCCCCCATAGGGGGGGTGAGAGTGATATGAAACCCAGACGGCCTGAGAGGCCGAATAGCCACACTGGGCTGAGCCACAAGGTATAGCAAGAAGGGGGTGAAAGCAATGTGAAACGCAGACTTACATGAGAGGCCAGATTGTCCATGCCAAGCTGAGACAAAACATACCCCACGACAGGCTGAAATCAGTGAAAGAGGTTGGGTTACCCACGCAGGGCTGAGAAAGCAGGCACCTCACGGAAGGGTGAGAACAGTGCCAAACTGAGACATGCTGAAGTGCCAGAAGGCCCATGCAGGGCTAAGAGATACAGTAACCAAGGAAAGACTGAAACACCCTAGAGGGATGAACAAAAAAAAGATTCTAAACATAGGCTCTGAGACTTTACTAAGTCAGTCGCTGGTTTACAGGAACAGTTACTCCAATTGGGGAACCAACTTTTTGAACTGTGTAGGACATTTGTGAGGTGGTCTGGAGCCACCTTTATCTAGAAAGAGGGATAATAAAGGAATTATTTTGAACTGTATCAGCAGACTCGAGGCCTGAGAGAATCAAAGACAATTGTGTGGGGGGTAGACACCAGCCACCACAAGCCAAGAAAATGGGGGAGTAATGCTTTCCTAGGCTAAGTTTATGTTTCCTTGGTTATTAGTGGTAGGGTCAGATACTAGGGTAGATTAGGCTCTGATAGAGGGCTGTGTTTTTTTAAGACATCCTGAACAGCACCAGTTTGTTATTTTATAACCGCAGCGAAAGCCCTCATCATATTTGCAGGGATAGGTGAGGCATTGTTTTCCTTTAATAAAACTTCAAGTTTTGAACCATATCGTCTTGTCCATCTGCTATATCTAACTGGCCCCACACTAGACAGTATTTCCCTGCTCACCAAAAAAGGTTGCTCCTCAGATTCTCTACACAGGGCTGATTATGAAAATCCATCTTAACATCCGCCCTCAGTGTTTAAAGGCTTCATTATTATTTGTGAACTTCACTCTATCCCTGGTGCATCAGCCGCGTGTATGATGCTTCTGGTTCGTCACTCACCTGACTTCTCTTTCAGCTCCGGTCCATGTACAGGGCATTTGCAAGGCACCGGCTCCACCCATGCTGCTTGAAAGATCTTCAATGAACTCCTGTGCAGTTGGTTGGGGTGGTGATGGCTCTGCCTGTCCCCATTCTGGGTTTTCTTGGCAAAATTTCCTTGCAAGTCATATAGCCTCCACGCATTCAGAGCCTGTGGTGCTGCGTCATTAACCCACTGTCTTATGCAGCCTTCCTCACCGGCTCCCATTCTGCAAAATGATACTTTTGTTGTGAGATGCATGGCGAGATGCTCAGGGATTCTAATTCCCCACATGGAGCTGGTGTTCTATTATATTCAATGTTATTTCATCTATGGAGAAGGGAATTGTAGTTTCAGACCCTTCCTCTCAGGCTGTGGGTCAAATGGTCCCTCCACTTGAAGAGAATGTTTTGCGAATTATGGACAACTGTCAAATCTGTCCATAAAGGAGTATCAGAAGTCACCCCCTATGGTTTCTTCAGTCTGGCAAACTTCCTTTCTACATATGCTGCATTCGCCAACTCCTCTGACACAGGTAGTTCCAAAGGCTGGGCAGAGCCCACATGTCAAGAATGCTGTACAGTGTTTTTTGCCTACCTCTACTGTGGGTAGACTTAACACCAACGGTCACCCTTCCCTCTGCATAAAGGTAAGTCTGAGCTGGGGGAAAATGGGCCCTCTGCAGTTGATGCAGACGGTACCAATGAAAATGATAAGACGGTTAAGCGACAGCCGCCCTCTGTGAAAGGCATTTAAGGAAGAGTGCGCTCAAAAATGTTATTGTCCCGATCGATCGGGCAAGTCGTTATAAGCATATGTTGATTGATTGTAAAAAGAATTCCTATGCATCTAACCTTAGTTGTCCTCACTTTTACACATGCAAAATCAAGCAGCGGGGCATGGCCATTGTGCGCTAATCTTATCCGTTGCCACATCGCCCTAAGATGAACTGCCCTCGCGGCACTAAATCATATCTCCGCCCCTGAATCGGACATCAACAGACAGGTATGGCCCATTTTCACAAAGCGAATGCGCATCTCATGCCAACGTTCTCGGTGTGCCAGCTAATGACGTGTCTCCATGGAAATGGCAGGACGCCTCTTTCCTCAATAATTATAAACAGATCGCTTCTCATCAGACAACATCAGAGTTGCTTTTTCAATCGTTTTACTGTCTTTTTGTATATACTGTGACTCATTTCTATGTTCAGCTATCTTCGTTGCTCGTAGCCCGCGCAAACAAATACTAGTACTAGCATTACTATCGATTTTAATTTTGACATATAATGGCAACAATAGTGTCCTACCAGTACGAGCCGGAGTATTCCGAGGTGGAATTAGTTGAAAGAGAAAGATGCGGAAATGATGGGGCATCAGACGACAGTTGGGAGGACGAATCACTAGAGCAGGAGTCTGAGGCTAGTCGCAAGGAAGAAGTTTCCACCTAGTGTACCTGCAATTGGTGTGAGGTCATGCCAACCGAGGAGGAGAACTGCTGCTGCAGAGAAAACTCTGGATGCTTGGCCTATGTATCAGAAGAAGAAACAGCGGCACTATGTGTTCCAGAGCTGCATGACTTCAGGGCAGCCTGCCTCACAAGGTCTGTGTTGAGGATTACGAGGGTGCTTATGCACAAACTTCACGCAACAGTTCGCCCTCGCAATCCAAGTAATGAGTAAGTGTACTCTAGATTTGATGTCACTTTGACCACTGAGGCCCTAACATGTCTGTCTCCTATATTGTTGTAATTTAGATTGTCACTGCCAAATGAATGTAGTCTGGCAATTCAAAACACCTCTTGCGCTTTGGGGAAATCAAAGTGGTCATTTTATGTGTCTTTCAATTTCAACTAAGAAACAATATTTCTCTGTGCCCCAAATGTTAAGGATTGCACGGGTGTTCACTTTTGTAATGTGTCTACACTTTAAAGCCCAAGTTGATTGATCCATGAAGTAACATTTGTAAGGGCAACTATGCCATAGGATACAGGATGCATTTTCAACTAAGGTTTGTACATTTATCAGGTTCATTTAAATACAGTATGTATGTTTCTCTTCCACAGTTGGTACAGGCTGGTGGGCCTATCGTTTGTTTACATGGTGGCTTCATGGGAGGTTTGGATACCGTGTTCGAAGAGTAATACCCGCCTGTGTCGTTGGAGCCATTCGCGCCGAATTCCCCAGTGATAGCGAACAGTACAGGGGATTTTCTGAAGTATACAATGCGTCATACATTTGTGCCGTCAACATCAGCAACAAAATAAAATACAAATGATCTTTTATGAAAAGTTGTTTCATTTTTTTCAATGAATCAAGGACAAGCTCTCTTGTCTATGAGTGACATGCAACAATGGTTGGTGCCCTTTTAGGCTCACCTCCTCTGCAACAATCCATCCCCCCTTTATTATAAACGGCCAAGGTGCCAAAACCAGTGGGTCTCTCCCATCAGCAGTGTTCCAGGCCTTTGCTGCACGCCTCTTGCCCATCCTTCCCCCTCCACTATAAACAGCAGTTCGCACATATGGACGTGGGCTGGCAGGGATGAGAATGGCGAAGGTGCCAAACACCATGTATACTTCAAAGGTATCTTCCGCACAGTGGACATTGTACACATGGCCTCTCCAGACCCAGTGTCTCCTTGCTCCCTTGATTCAGACCGCGCCCCTGCAATCGCATAAGTGTGTCCCTCCATTCAGCAGCGTTCCGGGCCCTTTTCTGAACACCTCTTGCCCATCCACCCCCCCTACTATCAATGGCAGTACACACCCGTGGCCGTGCCTTCCCAAAAGGGCTGGCAGGGTGGGAACGGCCAAGGTGCCAATCACCATGTACACTTCAAAGGTATATTCCGTACATGGGCCATTGTTCACATGGCCTAGCCAGACACAGTGTCTCCAAGCTCCCCAGATGTCATTCATTCACATACACACCCACTTTTCTAATTCTTTATAAACCCCTTGATATTTATCCTGAGAACATCTGTGAGCACTGGTAAGGGCAGGTCACCCATTTACTTCACTATAATCATCTCTTTCAGATATTTTTTGAACGAAAGTACACAGTGTTGTGATGTTCATTCATCTCAATGACTTTACCATTGTCTACTGTTTAAAGTCTTCTGATCTCGATATATAGCAAATTTCATCACTTTCAATTGTGATAGAATTGCATCTTTCTCTGACCATCTCTATAAGCATGTTTCCTTTTGATGCATGAAAGTACATTCAACGGACGAGTAACACGTTACGATTTGCCTCACATCAATCAATTCTGGATGAAAGTTATCCCAGTGTATATTCAACTACACTAAACAGTTTTTACTTCTTTGATCAAAACAAACATTGCATAGAAAACCTCCATCAATCTCATGCATTCAGTAGAATTTTTTTTGTAATTACTTGTACTTTTTTATACACATCTTAGAGATTTTTCAAGAATGCCTGCTTGTATGGTTTTCGGTTGCCCTTCTAGGAGCCGTGTCAAAAGTAAGGGCCCAATCTTGGATATATTCCCGAGGAACATCGATTTAAATAAGAGAATGGTGTTCCAGCGGACGAGCTTGAAAGTAGAACCCAGGTTGTGTTGGAAGACTCGAGGGACAATAGATTCCGCATTTGCAGCATGCACTTTACAAGCGATATCTACAACCAATCGCAGTACACAAAAAATAATTTGACTTGTAAATCGCATCCAAATGCAATTCCAACTCTATTCATACACACGCTGCCTCAGGTGAGTCCTGGATGATGAATTAGCTGTAGGCGGCGGGGTACTGAACATAGAGACTACATGAACGGATTGGTGCTTTCGGTGTAAATGTGTCTTTCTAAAGTTTGCATATTTACCAGATTGTATTACTTTTTAACTATATCACATTTTACTACACATGTGGCCATGGTTTATGAAGCAACATAGAAAGTAATTATGACCATAGAACACAATGCCATAGTGCCCTTCAAAAGAAGCATAATCTTTGCGTAATCGGTTGCTTGACATGTCAATTTTTTTAGGAGAGCATACTGATGGAAGCACAGCAAGTGACGAAACCTCTAACGCTCACCTGACTCCCACGGAGGCGCTGGTCTAGTCTGGGTTGCTGTGGCCTCTTCAAGCGTGATGCGCAGAACTCAGAACACCGACTGAAAAGGACCCTCAAATCTTGATTGTCTGGCCCGTAGGAATATCCTTCTGCAGATGAGAAAGGGGATTAACAGTCTGCAGAATAGTGTGCTTGCTCCCCCCTTGCCACCTTCGTTCTTCTCTAACCTCCTCCGAAAACCCTGGTTGAAGCTCACCTTATGGTTTGAAAGGATGAACTCTCCATCCTGCTTCTGGTGCAGGGGTGCGTGTTTGTCCAGTTACTTCACTGGTTTTCAGAACGGCGCTGACAAAATCCACTTGACTTTTCCGAGCGGAACGCCTTAAGTATGAAGATTACAAAAGTTCAAGTGTAGAGCCCCCTTTTCTGTTGCCTTCCTAACCTGTGATCTGTCCTTTATTTCATGTGCAGAATGAAGGCGATGCGTTGAGGGATTAAATTGCCGATGGTAAACTCAGGTGAGTTGGCGATGGGGTCGATCCCTCTTAATGTCTTTATATTCCTCCAGTAATGTCTTTTGTCCTTTCCCCTTAGGGGCCGGGGTGCGGTACCTGCCAACGAAGCGGCGCCGACCCGAAATGAGGAATGGTCCACCAACAGAAAACGTAAGTGTTATGGCGGAAAATTAGGCTTTCCTCATATGTTCCTTCTGCTCACCTTTTGTCTCTTCTTCTCTCCCCTAGGCGCAGAGATGTGGCGACCGGTGCAGACAGTCGCGGTGGAGCCAGAAGAACTCCCGAGGACAGGTGAGTGAAGCGCGGCGCTGCAGCGAGAAACGCGGTGCTTTTAAATGAAAGTCTTTTCTCAGGAACGCTGGCGTGAAGGTTCCGGATGCAGGTAAGAAGTTTGATAAAATTCTTGGTTTTCACCTTTCTCTTCTCTTCTTTCCTTACAGGTGTTCTAGGATCGAGGCGGGCGTGGCTGGAGACCAGATGTAGGAGCAGACACGGTGAGCGTTCAGCTGCTTGGATGCAGAACAACGCGAAGCATGAGCTACAGTCTGGGCGTGGCTTAAATAGCCCCCAAAGTAGTTCCAGGTAAGTATCCTTCCCTGGCCATGCCCGAGTGGAAAAATAGTCCCAATGAAAAAAATAGTCCCTTTCAGGTCTCAGGGAGGCCTGAATCTTGCAGCATGGTCTGCATCAGGTAAGTGCACAAAACACCTTCCTTTATGAGCCTGGCACCTATGGCGCCAGGACTGATGTCCAACATAAGCCTGGCGCCAAAGGCGCCAGGACAGAGTCCAAAGAGCCCCTACAAGGGGCCGCTGGGCTTTTATCAGGGGGCATGATGCCTGCTCCCAGGGGTGCAGGGCCTGGCCTCGTGCTCCGGGGGTAGGCATCATGACAACACTCCCCCCCCAAGGCCCCTGCCAAGGTCGTTCCCTCTGGAGGTTTTGGTTTGTTTGGGAAATTCCGATGGAACCTTTTTACCAGCCGAGGTGCATGTACGTGGTCGCTGGGTTCCCAAGACCTTTCCTGAGGCCCGTACCCTTTCCAATCAATTAGATAGAAAAGTTTTGATTTTGAGATCTTAGAATCCAAAATGTTCTTCACCTCGAATTCAGGCTCCCCATCTATCTGGATTGGTTCTGGTGGCTTTATTGATCTGGTTCCTGGTTGCACTGGTTTCAAAAGTGACACATGAAAAATGGGGTGAATCTGCATGTTAGCTGGTAGATAGAGCTTGACTGCCACTGGGTTAATTATAGCTTTGATCGAGTAAGGGCCCAAATACCTTGGATTAAAAGTTCGAGGTCCCTTGAGCAATAAGTGTTTGGTAGCCAACCATACTTGATCCCCTATTTGGTATGGAGGCGCCTCACTCCGATGCAGATGCGCATTCTTTTTGTATTTCCCTTTCGCTTGTTGCAAATGTGCAGTTGCATCCTTGAAGCCTTGAGTTATCGTGGAATGCAAATGGTCCACTGCAGGCATTTCAAGGCTCAGAGGTGAGTCCAGGTCTGAAGTACGAGGGTGATATCCATATAGGGTATAAAAGGGGCTTTGTCCAGTTCCAGAGTGTACCGAGTTATTGTATGCATATTCGGCCACCCATACAATATCCTTCCAATTACCCTCCGATTGGTGCAACATACATTGTAGGTATTGTTCAAGGGTCTGGTTCGTTCTCTCCGTCTGACCATCGGTCTGTGGGTGGTGGCTGGTTGAGTCTCTTACGTCGATTTGTGCCAGTTGACAACACTTTCTCCAAAAATGAGAAATAAACTGGCTTCCCCGGTCGGAGACTAGTATGGACGGGAATCCATGCAAACAGATATTTTCGAGGAATTCCTTGGCTAGGACAGAAGCTGAAGGTAATCCTTTCAACGGAATAAAATGGGCCATCTTGGAAAATAAATCCACCACAACCAGAATAGTATTGTATCCATTACAAGGGGGCAGGTCTGTGATAAAATCTAGTGACAAGGTGTGCCAAGGTGCTGGTGGAATGTCTAAAGGCTGAAGAAGACCGGCGGGTTTTGTCTTTTGGCCTTTGTTTTGGGCGCAAACTTCACAGGACATCACGAAAGATTTAATACCCTTTCGCCAGGAAGGCCACCAGAATTGTCGTTTAATTTTTTCCTCAGTTTTGGCAATGCCAGGATGTCCTTCCATCAGGGTATCATGATGACGGGAAATAACCAGTTCTTGCAATTCCTTTTCTGGCAGAAATAAGCGTCCTTGGAAGTAAGGTAGGCCATCGTTGACCGAAAAGTAAGACCCCCTTTGGATCCAATCCTGCAAGGCTGTAGAGTCCAGGAGTTTTACCCGTGCTTGAATGTCTTCAAGGGTTTGTAAAGAGGTTATCCCCAAAATTCTTTGTTCGGGAATTATCGGCACAGGTTCAGAGTTTGTGTCCAGTTCTCCCATTCCTATTCGAGATAGCGCGTCCGCTTTGCCATTCTTACAGCCGGGGCGGTAAGTGATTACAAAATCGAACTCAGCAAAGAACAAAGCCCATCGGAGCTGACGTGACGATTGAGCCTTGGCAGTTTTTAAAAATTGTAAGTTTCGATGATTAGTGATCACGGTGATGGTATGCCTGGCGCCAAGAAGATAATGCCGCCAAGCCTTAAAGGCGGACTTAATGGCTAATAATTCCTTGTCGGTGATTGCATAATTTACCTCAGGCGGTGAGAACTTTCTGGACCAAAATGCTACGGGGTGCAGTTGGTTGGTTTCAGGGTCTCTCTGAGACAGGATAGCTCCCATGGCTAAGCTGGACGCGTCGGTTTCGACTACATATGGGAGATCGGGACGCGGGTGCTTCAAAATAAGTGTGGATGTGAATTTAGCTTTCAATTCCTGAAAGGCCTGTTCGGCTTCCTCGGTCCATTCGAAGCGTTTATTTTTTCGCAAGAGTGCAGTGATTGGTTGTACCACACATGAAAATTCCGGGATAAATCTGCGATAAAAATTAGAAAAACCAAGCATGCTTTGGACACCTTTCACCAAACTAGGTGATGGCCATTTGAGGATGGCATCCACTTTTCGTGAGTCCATTCGGACCCCTTTAGGTGTCAGGATGAAGCCAAGAAACTCAACCTCGGTGGTATGGAAAACGCACTTTTCCAGCTTTGCAAACAGTTTGTGCTGGCGCAATTTCTCAAGGACGGCCCTGACATGCTTTCTGTGATCAGATTCCGAAGAGGAGTACACAAGAATGTCATCGATATATACGACAACACAAACATCGATGAGTTCCCGAAGGACATCGTTCATGAAGAATTGGAAGGCAGCAGGCGCGTTGCACAACCCGAAAGGCATCACCTGGTATTCGAATAGTCCATATTTTGTACGGAAGGCCGTTTTCCATTCATCACCTTCTTTTACTCGCACCAGATGATAAGCCCCCCGGAGATCTAACTTGGTGTATACGCAAGCGTCCTTCACCTGGTCAAGGAGTTCAGGGATCAGAGGCAGAGGGTAACGTTTTTTAACAGTTATCTGGTTCAATGCGCGGTAGTCGATACAAGTTCTAAGGTCGCCTTCTTTTTTGGGCACGAAGAACAAAGTCGAGGATGCCGGAGACTTTGACGGGCGAATGAAACCATTGGCTAGGTATTGATCTAAATATTGTCTCAAATGCAGATTCTCAGGTTCAGTAAGGGCATAAATCCTGCTACAAGGGGGTTGTGCACCGGGCACCAGATCGATTTGGCAATCGTACGATCTGTGGGGAGGTAACGTGTTGGCCTGTTCCTTTTGGAAGACGTCCTGAAAGCCTTGGTATTCTGGAGGTAGTTGCATGGAGACAGAGGTTACAGACGCTAGACTAATCTTCAGATTTTCTGGGTAGCAGGTTTGTGCACAATCCGGGAAGGTTATTCTCTTCGCTCGCCAATCAATTTGAGGATTATGTGTCTCTAACCAAGGGATTCCGAGAATAACCTGAAACTGTGGAGCCTTGATTACATCAAACACAACTGCCTCCTGATGACCATCCAGACCTATAAGTGTCACCTCAGCAGTGGAATGTGTTACCGGTCCAGAGGCAATTTTGGTTCCATCGACTGTGGTGATGACATCTTTGCTGGTTTTAGGACGCATAGGGAGGTTAATCCTAGAGACCAATACACGATCCACATAATTTCCTATAGCCCCACTATCGATGTATGCCTTTATTGCATGCAACCGCTTAGGCTGTTCCGGATCTACGAGGACCATTGGCACAATGAAATGCGAGGTCTGAGAGTTAGTTTTCAAGCTCGGCAAGCGGACCACTACGCTTGTCGGGCGTGGTCGTTTCCCGAAACAGAATCTTCATGGTTTTTATTAGCGGCTCCTACCACCTTCTTGGGCGGTTTTGCCCAGCAATCTCGTAGAAAGTGTCCAGAGGACCCACAATAAAGACATAATTGCATCTGCTGTCTTCTTTCACATTCTTTTTGAGTTAAAGGTCCTTTAACCCCTCCGATTTGCAGAGGCTCAGAGACATCAGCACCCTTGGGGTTAGCGTGGGTCTTGACCAACACCAGGGTCTCAAACTTGGACCGATCTGCTTTTCTGTTTTGAAGTCTGTGATCCAATTGGACCACTAAGTCTATATATTCTGTGCATTCTTGGGGCGGATTTACAACTTGGGCCAGGACATCTTTAAGTTCTCCGCGTAGACCTCGATAAAATAACGTGATTCTTTTATCCTCTGGACACCCAGTTTCCACAATTAGTCTATTAAAGGTTGCAATGTAGGATAGGAGGTCCCGATTGCCCTGTCGCAGGGATAGGAGTTCGTCTTCCAGAGCCTGCCCCTGAGAGTGTCGAGCAAATAACCTTTCCATGCTTGCTTGAAATCCTTGAAAATCACGGAGAATCGGGTCACCTTGAGTAACCAGTGGAACTGACCAATCGGCAGCACAGCCGCTGAGATATGACAATACAATGGCTACCTTGGTCTGGCCATTAGGGAAGGCCTTGCGTTCTGTAACGCTAACCTGACTCCCACAGAGGCGCTGGTTTAGTCTGGGTTGCTGTGGCCTCTTCGAGCGTGATGCGCAGAACTCGGAACACCGACTGAACAGGACCCTCAAATCTTGCTTGTCTGGCCCGTAGGAATATCCTTCTGCAGATGAGAAAGGGGATTAACAGTCTGCAGAATAGTGTGCTTGCTCCCCCCTTTCCCCCTTCGTTCTTCTCTAACTTCCTCCGAAAACTCCGGTTGAAGCTCACCTTATGGTTTGAAAGGATGAACTCTCCATCCTGCTTCTGGTGCAGGGGCGCGTGTTTGTCCAGTTACTTCACTGGTTTTCAGAATGGCGCTGGCAAAATCCACTTGACTTTTCCGAGCGGAACGCCGTAAGTATGAAGATTACAAAAGTTCAAGTGTAGAGCCTCCATTTCTGTTGCCTTCCTAACCTGTGATCTGTCCTTTATTTCAGGTGCAGAATGAAGGCCATGCGTTGAGGGATTGAATTGCCGATGGTAAACTCATGTGAGTTAGCGATGGGGGCGATCCCTCTTAATGTCTTTATATTCCTCCAGTAATGTCTTTTGTCCTTTCCCCTTAGGGGCCGGGGTGCGGTACCTGCCAACGAAGCGGCGCCGACCCGAAATGAGGAATGGTCCACCAACAGAAAACCGTTAAGTGTTATGGCGGAAAATTAGGCTTTCCTCATATGTTCCTTCTGCTCACCTTTTGTCTCTTCTTCTCTCCCCTAGGCGCAGAGATGTGGCGACCGCGGTGCAGACAGTCGCGGTGGAGCCAGAAGAACTCCCGAGGACAGGTGAGTGAAGCGCGGCGCTGCAGCGAGCAACACAGTGCTTTTAAATTAAAGTCTTTTCTCAGGAACGCTGGCGTGAAGGTTCCGGATGCAGGTAAGAAGTTTGATAAAATTCTTGGTTTTCACCTTTCTCTTTTCTTCTTTCCTTACAGGTGTTCTAGGATCGAGGCGGGCGTGGCTGGACACCAGATGCAGGAACAGACACGGTGAGCGGTCAGCTGCTTGGATGCAGAACAACGCGAAGCGTGAGCTACTGTCTGGGCGTGGCTTAAATAGCCCCCAAAGTAGTTCCAGGTAAGTATCCTTCCCTGGCCACGCCCGAGTGGAAAAATAGCCCCAATTAAAAAATAGTCCCTTTCAGGTCTCAGGGAGGCCTGAATCTTGCAGCATGGTCTGCATCAGGTAAGTGCACAAAACACCTTCTTTTATGAGCCTGGCGCCTATGGCGCCAGGACTGATGTCCAACATGAGCCTGGCGCCAACGGCGCCAGGACAGAGTCCAAAGAGCCCCTATAAGGGGCCGCTGGGCTTTTACCCCGGGGCATGATGCCTGCTCCCAGGGGTGCTGGGCCTGGCCTGGTGCTCCGGGGGTAGGCATCATGACAACCACCAACACATCCAGTACACCAATAGTGAGCCCTACAGACTTGCAGAAGTACATATTATCGACAATTGGATCTCTCCACACATCTAATTTTCCATTTTACCACTTTGTGACAATGCACTGAAAATGAAGGAGCAAGATTCTGCACCCATTTCTTTTCCGGAGTCAACAACAACGTCAAGCGCCTATCAGGTAATTTTATTTCACTTTTCAATTACGAGAATGTATTATGCCTGGAATTTAAAATAATATGAAATTGTTTATGTATCCTGCCGGTTGTTTACACTATGTGCCATTTATGGGTTTCTCTTTATATGTACCATTGTCTGCATCCCATTGTCTCTGTTCCATATCTCGGTTTTCGTCCATACTAAAACAAATCCTGTGTTAAAGGGGGATGCTGGTACTTCGACTACAATTATGTCATCCTTTGCAGCTGGTCCCGAGTATGAGGTATGCATAGTGACAGTTCCCTTGAATGAAAGAAAGTAAATCCTACATAGGATAATATTAGACAGTGACCTTCATATAAACGTGATGTGGTTCAAACTTTTATGATTTCCCTTCTAACATCACACTTCCTCCCTAATGCAGAATACATTGCAAAATGTTTGCGGGCAACATTACAATCAGTATGTTTTGCACAGTGATCTCTGATCGAGTACACTTGCCATCAATCAGGTGGAATTCGAAATGTATATTTTGACTAAATGACGTACACTGTTTGCGAAGCCATGTATATAAGCGGTTTGTGCAATTAAAGATTTTAATTTCCAATACGTTTGACTTTTGTTTTTTTTAATGAACATTCTATTCAAGGAATGTATACAAGGTGCAGAATTAGAAGAGGAGGCACATGGATCAGAGGTGGTGGACCAGCTTGCTGGTGCGGTCGTTACAGAGAAGACCACGGTTTCACAGAAAATCAAGAAAACAAGGGTAACAAAAAAACAATTTTATTTTCTAGAAGTGTTTTGGGCAGGTGTTTTCTTCTTACCGTGTTTTTTTAAATTTAAATTGCTATATACTGTATGTGTGATTTACTTTGAACATGTTCTTACAGCCCATGTCCTAGAGTCCCAGAAGGAAAAGAAGTATAAAGACACAGACAACAAGTGAAACCAAAGATGCTGCTTGCCAAACAGATTTCACCATGGAGCAACTACTATTGAGGCGCAGCGTGGTCCAGTCAATAAGAAGACTCGAGATGTTTATATCCAATAGCCAGAAACTGAATTGAATGTGACCGGCGAAGCCAGCCAAGTGTTATTAGACCATTGCTACAATGTGAGAACTCGACAAGTTGAAGATGAAACTGAATATAATGAAGATGCTTTTGAATTCCTCGCTGAGCACTTGACACAATCTACATCTGCAAAAAAAGGTCCACTCCAATAAACAATCGACGTTGATGGTTTCTCCAATTCGTGTGCAAATAACACAAGCTGAACTAACACACTGAAGCTTCAACGCAATTGACCGAGGAACTTGCCAATGATCTCGACTACAGCTTGTCTAGTTTGGGCGATTTGTCCACCACATCGGAGTCACAAACCACATTCATGCTGGACGATTGGCTATTAAAGGAGCACAAATACATTGTATTCAACAACTGCCTGGTAGAGATTATACGGATGCTGAAAAGTGTACATCCAGGGAGGGGGAAAATGTGCGGGAGCCGTTGGTGAATGTGACTTGTGTATTACAAGGCACTAACCTCAAAATCCAAGCCAACTGTGCCCACCTCCTTGATAAATGTTCATGGTCTGCTCAACCAGTGCCAGCTGGAAATCTACTGTGTTCAGCAGCTTTACTTTTCAGAAGTTCGACTTTTATTAAGTTGTCCAGTTTCTATCAATTTGTGGGACTTCAGTTCCTTACTAAAGCGCAGTACTATAAATATCAAAGAAAATGCTTATTCCCTGCTATTAGTCAAGCCTGGAAAATTGAACAAATGTCAATTGAAAGGAGATTCTCTGGCAAACGGTTCAGGCTAACTGGCGACGGACAGTGTGACAGCCCCAGATTTTCAGCAAAGTACTGCACATACCACTTTCAGGACAGGAAAAACTAAAAAAAAGTGCGAGTTCGGAGATCGTGCAGGTGTCCGAAATGTAAATCCTCAGAGGCTATGGAGAAACATGGTTTCATAAAATCCCTTGAACATCTTCAATTGAGGGGAATGCAAATAGACCTTATAGCCACTGACAGACATGTTTCAATAGCCAAGGCCATGCAAGAGCAGTTTCCAAACATTTGTCATCAATTTGATGTACGGCACGTTGCCAAATCAGTGAATAAAAAAATTACTGCTTCTGGTAAAAAAAAAAAGTTTGAACTTATTTTACAGTAGTCTCAGTCTTTCAGCAACCATTTTTGGTGAAGCTCCAAAACTTGTGATCGGTCTGTGGAAATTGGCGCTCATTGATGCATCATTGTTCCAACATTCACTCATGGACAGAACACCATCATTTTCACGAATGTGCACATGGACCTTTATTGGATGAGCAGGAACGCAAGAATAAGTGGTTGGTTCCATCTTCACCTCCACACAAAGCTCTTAAGATCGTTTTTGATAAAACTCTTTAAAGAGACATAAAGGGACTCAAAGAATTCTGTCACACCAGAGATTTGGGGTGTGTCCACAATATGTGCCTAAAGTACAGGCCCAAGAGGTTGCATTTCGTCATAGACGGTATGCAAGCTAGGACATTATTAGCTGTATTAGCGCATAATGAAAAGCTTCATAGAGAACAATCGAGAACTGCAGGAAACTTTGGGATACTTCATTACACAATGGCCTTTGTAAAACTAAGCAAAAAATGGGTTGCCAAGCTAATATACCAGGAAACGGAATTCAATTTTGGGAAACATCTCACTTTGACTGTGTTGGCCATGCATACTCATGGAATCAATGCTGATTTTGTTACTAGGACACATACATTGCAAGCAATCCCTGTCCACCAAAAGCGGACCTCGTTGAACAGCTGACTTCCCAGTATAACTGATTAGCAGTGGGGTGTATGTTCCACAATGTTTGAATATTGTACATTAACAATGGAATGCTATTAAACTTGATTTTCCAAGCTATTAAAAGTATTACGTAGTATTTAATTACGCACATTTAATCAGGTTTATGAATCATTGATGTATATCTTGAACGATAACATGCATGTCTGTGGTTGCATGGTGTCTGTAATGTTCAGCATGGGTGGCCATAGCGTCCAGATTGCCTTTTCACATGTATCCTCTTTGTCAACTTTTTTTTTTTAGCAAGAAGTGCCTGTTGTAGGATGCCATACAGTGTAACTCTGTTTTCCCACTTCCCGCTTTCGGACAGCTCTTGTGGGTCCTTCACTAAACAGGGCGCGGGAGGGTCAGATGGATATCAGCATGAAAGCAACTGCAGGGTCTGTAAGCAAAACACTGCATGAAAGGGGGCTGGCGGTGTGAAATAGGTGCATTCTGACCTATATTTTTATATGGGCATGTGTTAGGGCCGTTCCTTCGGATGCCTTATCACAAGGAAAGATCTTTGATTTGTGGCCTTTGGAGTCTTACGATTTCAAATACAGTGGGGATAGGTGTTACAGTTACCAAAATATTTGACCACTCAATATTAGGTATATGGTAGGTGAAATGGGGGTGGTGCGGGGGTAGGGTCTGGTGACCAGATGCTTTCAAAGGGAATATGGGGCATGGGTTCAGGGGACCACGGTCTGGCAGGGAGGGGGTGGAGAGGCCATGAGTCGGTCAGCAGAGATGGATGGGGCACTAAGGTTGGAGCAGGCCTTGGTCTCACATTCTTGGATGAGCACATTTTGTCAGGGCTCGATACTTGCTACTTGCAAAAATGAATAGCTGCATTTTCGTGAGAACAGGAGACGCACTTAGCTGACAGAGGACAGAGGTGGTGGGGGCTTGATGTGCACAGCGCTGTGAGAGGGAGAGTGAACATTTCGCCAGAGGGGCAGAGGGCATAGAAAAAGATGGCGTTTGGAAGGACACAAAATGGAGTTCAAAGTATACACATGGTATAAACATGGGTGATGCAAATAGGTACAGGAGGGGTGGAGATGTTTCCCACCTTAGTTTATACGTCATTTACCGGGTACGAGAATGGTGCAGGGGAGTAGGATATACCATCGCTCCTTCTACATTTGTTAGTGCACATGACGTTCAGTGGAGATGAATGGGGCACTTGGGTTTATGACTTGACAGTGTCTCACGTTGTCCGCAGAGCACATTCCTCAACGAAAACAGGGTGCACGCAGACATGACAATGGGGAGGACACTAACTGGAACTGTTCTCATAAAATAACTAAATCACTATCAATATAGAAGAGTAAAAAAGTCTTCAGGATTGCGCAGCAAACAATTTTTGTTTTTTGAACATATTTGAAATGCCACATTTGTTGGCCGGGCTAATCTCTCCCATGGAGTGTAGGTCACTGCGTTTCATGTTGCTGGTGGGGAGTTTACACAGACGCGTCTTTTACAGTATGTTTTTGATTTGTGGCTTTCCTTCTTCCAAAACGAAACTTAGAATAGGCGCTCTCAAGACGGTTCAATTGTTTTTCTTCTTCGGAAGAAAGGGAAGATTTGCTATGGATTGAAGGACGGGAGGTGTGCAATACCCGCAAAAATGATAGGTTCACCATATTAAAACTGGACAAAGGAAAACAATTTCATTTTATGAAAACCGTTGATCTGAGCGGACACTGCGTTACACCAAGAAAATGGAAATACCAAATATAATGTAAGTTTTACTGAAGACTAGTTTATAGACGAACGAGTCACGGTTTCATTTTCAGACCGGTATTGCTTGCTTAAATTGTAATGGGTTGTTGGTTGGGGCATATTGTGACAACACGCAAACACAACCTGTATGCATTTGTCTATGTCCCAGGCACATGGGCAGTTCAGCACCAAAATGCTATGGCAATTCTCTTCTGAACTATAGTACCTACAGCAACCCCATACACGTGTTTCAACCTTCTTGTGCCTTATCAGTGAAGTGGAGCTGTGCCTCTCAGAGCACAGTGAGCATGTAGTCCACGTCAGGGTTCTCCCAGGTTCTACCTACCCCAAGTTCGTTGCTAATTCAGTTATAATGCCATCTATCGGTTGTTTGAATTCTTCCCTCAGCTTCCGCATCCAATTGCGACCTAAACATACTCCACAGCACTAACCACTCGAGCACATCGTAGACTCCAACTTTCCACAATGTTTTCTCTGTGTTTCCATTGTTTCTGATTTGTGTTCATCATTAGGTTTCACCCGGTGCAGAATTAAAGGGTAAATGGACAAATTTGAATAAAGAACGGCTACTGAAATATATTTCTGTTATGTTTTTCTACACAGCTACATTCTTCCTTTCTGCAAATGTCATAGTTTCCAGATACCCAGTGATGGTTTCTTCAACAGGCAGTGCCAGATACACCTAAATGGCTGGATCACAATTACACTGATGTGGGACGATCGCCCGGGACCGATATGCCATTTGGCGGTACCAGCGACAAGGAGCAACCTGTCATCGTTTACGGTGGTCTAGCAAGAAGCTGATGCCGAAGCCTTACGAAGCAGAAAGGAACACTGTGTGCCTCATGATAAAGATTTGATGTTCGAACACAACAAAATTAAAAATGTGGTTGATAATCGAAATTGGCGGATGTTCTCGGAGCGTTTATTGTGAAATAAAAGCACATTATGCATTGCAGAGTATTGGGGTTTCCTTTAAAAATAGCGTTTTCTATTCCGATTTGGGACGCCCTGTGATGTGAGAGGATGTGTGTGTTGATATTCCAGGTTCTGCGTCAACTGACGTTTATATGTAGGTGATGACTGGGCACGTTTGGCTACGCTGCCCACTAACGTCATGAAAATAGGTGGAGAATATCGCTAGGAATAATGTCATCTTCAGGGGTGAGGGATAGGATTTAGTGCTCGGAGGGCAGTTCAACTGAGGGCGATGCGGCAACGGATAAGATTACCACAAGATGGCCACACCCGATGCTTGATTTTGCATGTGTAAAAGTGAGGAAAACTAAGGTAGGCTGCATAGGAAATGTTTTTACAATCAATCAGTTTTCTTGAAACCGCATGCCTGAACCCTCGGGACAATAACATTTTTGAGCGCACTATTCCTTTAAAGAAAACAAAAAGTGCACAAAAACCATCCGGCCATCATTGAGACAGATGTTATACAAAGATGTAGACAGAGGATAGAGTTAGTGGTGGCACGGCCCTGCATTTGAGACCATCCCGATGAAAGAAAACAAGGGCTCCAAGAGAATGAATTAGTGGAATACCATTGACGGCAAGGTTTCTGAATATACCTCCATACTCAAATTTTGGACAAAACTTAGGTTTTATAAAGATGACTGCCTAAACTTGGGGACAAGGGGCTCCTGTGCTACTAATGTGATCTTGAACAATATGGGGGATCCATTTTTCCACCCAAATGACATAAAACACGCATTCTTTGGAGTGATGCCCCCATGACCATGTGGCTGCTTTCTTTTACTTGAGGATCGCTTGCACAAAGTGGAAATGTGAATACCCCTCTTGGCTACTCCGAACAAGACTGCGCCATCCCACAGTTAGAACCGGAAAGGTGAGTCTTTCATCAGAAGTTGGCCAGGATCTCAGGAAACTTACTGATAGGACCTGGAAGACCTGCCAGGATAAACTTATGAAGGTTTTAGGCTCTCTTGTGGTCTTAGAAACTGCTACAATGGACCAGGCTCCGTTAGATCCTGAGTTAGTCAGTGGTTGGGTGCAACGCCCCATACATATGTTGGGAAAGCCAATATAGCTATAGTTACTGAACTTCACAAAGGTCTGTTCATTAAACGTCACTCAAAAATTAGCAAGTTTATCATGCCAGATCTGTGGTCTTCAGCTGAACACATCATGTTTAGGGACTCTTATTAAAAAGCTACAGAAATGGATCACTAATTTCACTATGCTGGAGAGGGCCCAGTCCAACATACGAAAGCATTTCCGTAGGAACGTTCAACACATCAGTCGAAGCCAGGTCTGCGTCGCTGGTCAATCCTACCAAGGTTCCAATCATTAACAGAATTTCACCAACTGTCACAGACAATGCTTCACTTCTTGGACAGAGGAGGTTGAGCCAACAGATTAAATTGCAGACCCAAGACAGCAGGCACAGCCCTCGTCCCCCTTTTCTTCCTCACCTCTAGTGGGGATGCCCAAGTTGTTTTCTAAAGATCAGGTTAAAAATAACTTCACAATCCTTCGGTCCCACAAACATTGCAGAGGTTCCATAGAGAAGAACAAGTTACTTACCCCGTGCAACGTTCTTTCAGATACATGTTCCTCCCATGTAGTCCTCATTTTATGATAGGATATCTTCCAGCGTCAACTGCTTCAGAAATCTTTTTCAGCAGAGGGCGCTGTGCGTTGATGCGGTCAACTTAATGTTCTTCGACGGTTTCCATCTCAAAGTCGATGTCATCATTGGTATATATATATATATATAGCATGCGCAGCACCTGTTGGCTCCAGTTCTGTTTCTACACCTTCCTTGTGCAGAATCACCAGCATCAGTGAATTCTGGACAGTACCAGATGCTGAAAGAGCGTAAAGTGCAATGCCTGTAAACTCTACATAGGGGTAGGTTGGGAGGGGCGATGTGGAATACGTGGTAGGAACATCCAGCCGAAAGAACGTTACCAGGGGTAAGTAGCTTGTTCTTTGAATGGATTGTGGCCTCCCACATATTCCTCATCTTATAATAGACTCACAAAGCAGTGTTATGGAGTACGAATTTTCAGTTTCAAGATTTGTCATGGATTGAGTAGAAGACTGCTTTCCCAAATCCTCCTTCCTGGCTAGAGGATGAATCCAGACAGTAATGCTTTGTAAATGTGTGGATGGTAGACTAAGTGTCTGCCGCACAAATGTCTTTCATAGGCACCCCTCTTTGAATATTGGAAGATGTTGCCATGCCCCCTGTGGCATGGGCTTTAAGGCCTTCTGAAGGATCTTTCCTGGCCAATAAGTAGCACTCTGAAATGGCAAGAATTATCCATCTGGATAAAAGTTTGTTTAGTAACCGTAAGTCCCAGTTTGTGACCAGTGAAGCCAATGAAAAGTTGGTCATGTTGACGTATTTTCGTTATCCAAGAAATGTAAAAGCTCAAAGCCCTTCTGGGATCAAGCCTATGTAGTCTTTCCTCCTCCTTGCTAGGATGAAGTGGCGGATAGAAAGTTGGAAGCACAATTTTCTGGGCTAAATGGAAATCCAGCATCATTTTTGGCAAAAAAGAAGGTTTGACACAAAGGACAACCTTATCCTTGTAAAAAAAATGGTAAAGGAGGCTTACTAGATAGGGGCTGCAACTCACCTTTGCTGGCTGACACTGCAACTAACAGAGTGGTTATAAATGTAAGTAGTCTTAACGGACATGAGTGGAGTGGCTCAAAAGGAGCAAACATCAGAAATGTTAATACCAGATTAGGATCCCAAATTGGGACTTGAAAAGGTTTAGGAGGGAACACGTTAGTGAGCCCCTCAAGGAATTGTATAATCAATGGCAGTTTAAAATAAGATACTTCCTCCATGGTGCGCTTGAAGATGAAAAGCGCTGCCAAATATCCTTTATTAATGATCCCAATCTGGAGCCCCAAATTAGCCAAATGTAACAAAAAATAAGCCACAGGTTTTATGCACTAAAAAGGGTACACATCCTTTCCCCTACACCAGCTGCCAAATTTGTTCCAATGGCAGCCGTATAAGGATTTTGTTGCTGGCTTTCTGGCTGAAAGCAAAATCTCTATTAAGTTGTCTGTGAGGTCCCAATCCTTGAATCTCAACCTTGAAGAACCGATGCCTGAAGGTTGAGTGTCCTGACCTCTGGGTGGAGAACCCGACCCTCCTCTCGCGAGAGAAGGCCCTCTCTCCAGAAGGTCTGGGTACCACATCCTAATGACCCAATCCGGGGCAATTAGGATCATGGATTGCCCAAACTTTCTCAACCTCCTGGTCATGTGAGGAATGACGGGCACTGGACGAAATGCATACAGGAGTGGAAAATCCCAATCCACTATGAACGCGTCTCCTAGAGCTCCTCTTGGGGGAAATTCCCTGGAGCAGAACAGTTTGCACTTCCGGTTGATACTGGTTGCGAACAGATCCACTTGAGGGGTTTCCCAAAGAGCAAAGATCTCTTGAAGGACTTCCTGAGCTAGTTCCCACTCGTGGGAAACTAGTGCTCTGCCTGCTCAGTGCATCGCCGCTGTGTTCTCTCCGGCTAGGTGAAACACTGATAGGGAGATTCCTTCTTGAATTGCCCAGAACCAGAGCTGCATTGCCTCTCTGCACAGTGGTAGCGAACCTATGCCTCCTCTTTTGTTGAGGTAGAACATGGCCACTGTGTTGTCCATCATTATCAGGACATTCTTTCCCCATAGACTTTCAAATGTTTACATTTCCACTTGTGACATTCCATTATCAATTATAATTGTTGAGTGCCATTCCAGGTTGTCTTTGAAAGAAAAGATCTTAACGTTCTCATTTAGATAATCTCCATTTTATTAATGCATTGGTATACTGTTGTGGCCATTCTCATCACTCTCTACATGTGTTTCATACCTGTTTAGGTTACAGGTGATCATCAGGAGAGTTTTGTATTCTAATTTTTGAAAAACAAAGAAAAAAAGTTGAAAAGAAAGAAAAGTATTCAAAATCTATACATCCTATGTACAGAAAAAGAAATAAAATTTGTTTGATAATAGAATTTGTTTCAAGCATTTCAAAAATTGGGTTTTTCATTTCAATAATATATTGTGGCACTCACCAAGTTTTGATAAGGATTTTCTTCAAAATATTTTTTGAGTTTTAATTTTCTGCAGAACTTGTATATGTCTAATTGCATCTGGAAATAGTCCATTTTGTTCGAAGGACTAAATGAGAGTCCTTTATTTAGTGCTGAATGTAGATCAGCATCTATCCGATAGATCAAACAAAATCAAAACAAAGAGGGGATCAGAGGTAGATCTATTAGTGAATCTTTCAAGCTATCGGATAAAATGTATTACTATTAGAATTGTGAAAATGTACACGCATATCACTATGTTAAACACGCACAGGTGTGGAAATTTGCAAAAAATTTGGAAATTGTGTTCATAGCGAAAAGGCCAAAATTCTGTATAAAGTTGAGACAAGATCCCACCGCTGCAGGGTTTTGTGGAATAGCTGCTACGTAAAATAGGGCATCTTTGTGTGTGATTTGTATAAAGGTGATCAATATAGAAGTGTACATCTAGTATCAAATCCGGGAGGTCTCTGAGGACTGTAAAGCAAATCATAAAATGTGACATCATCCGGCCTTGATCCAATCACTCGAATTGCAAGGCAGAGATGAAATGTGGTCCTATCTCAGCTCACAGGGGCAAGCTTAGCTAAACCGGCCCACACACTGCTTTTGTGATGTCATTCTATAGCATAAATAGAGACAGCTGACAAAACATAGGGACACACAGATCCACTCACTTTCCTGATTCCGGCGCAGCACTCTGATCGAGCATCCTACACACAGCTTTAATATTCTTCCAGATCCAGATGCCAAATCTCTTGCCAGCAATAGAGAGCTATTGATTTCCAGCAAGGCCCAAATCCTCAAATTTATTCCCTCTACCCATTAAAGCGCTGGGTGGTGTGAGAAGGCCTTTTAAACCAGTCTCCTGAAATTCTCTAGCTTGCCACCACTAGACTTGCCTGAGGAGCACGCCATCCAGCTGATTCAAATACACACAGGCTAGGCGGGCAGACCCTGTGCCAATCGGGCGACCGGCCTAGAGGATCCGGTACCGTGCCTGATATGCTGTCTTTCCTAGACCAGACCAATCCCATGACCAGAGCTGACGTTCCATTTAATAACTTATCCTGTGAGTATTAATCGGAAGAACTGTGACCCATAGTATATTTGCATAGTCTCATCCCTATCTCTAACCCATCCTCACTTTCATTCAGAACCATTATTGTTAGGAGTATCTTTGCATTGTCTTATCCCTATCTCAAACCCATCCTATTTTTCCTTTAGAACCAGTATTGTTAGAACCATCTTGGCACTGACCTTTTTCTCATCTGAAGAAGTCGAGTTTCCTTAGCAGGCGGGTCACCCTGATCAAGTGACTGTAAGATCCCTGTGTGGTATTCGCTTTTTCATAGCCATCCCCTAGTGTAAGCAAACCCATTTGTCATTTCCAAAAGTACATGTCTGTTTTCCATTCTCGCGCCCATTTTACAAAAACAACCTTTACTAAAACCTCGATAACTCCCTGACCTTTTGTGATAGAAACGAAATGTCAACTCCTACTTGTACCTAACATCCATAGCTATCCGTAGAATCCGTAGTTAAAAAACTTTGCCGCGATTTTAAAAATCTGAAAGGTTTACATGTGTGAAATAGCTCTAAACTGCTTCTGACTTGGACGTTAAGATTTCAAATGTTTTCTTTGGACTAAATCATTGCTTGCGATTGTGTGCAACTATTCAAAGCAGCGCCCATAGGAATTTATAACAATTTCAGTATTTTTGACCATATTTGGTGTTTTATCCCAGTCAATTCTAAATACAATTGTAAAAGCCATTCTGACAGCTGAAAAAGTCAATTCTGTTTTTCTCTGGTGTTTTATGGGGGGAAGGTGGGACTGATATTCTGTTTGATTGTGCTATCCCTGAATACCTGCTCTCTTCTCCCATCACTGTACATTGTCTATTGGGGGTTGAAGGGTGTTGCAGGGGGAACCTCTAACCATAGTGCCATCTGTCCAGACCAACACAAAAGTATTATTTTCTGTGCTGCATCTGTTTTGCTCCTTACTTATTCCTAGTGTATTAAAGATATTATTCTGTGTTCTGTCACCCCATTGGTGATTGTTGTTTATCTATTAAAACATATTGTGATTAAATTTTAAATACATAAATGACAATGCATTACTTACCGTAAAAGCATTTCTGATGGTTGTATCTGCTTAGATTCACATGCTGTGCATAGGTCCGACATCCAGTGGTCACTGCAGAGTATTGCATTTTGTTTTTCATAGTCGAAAAGGGACGTCGACAAGGCGTGTCTGAAATACTATCCCTATAGTGACGTGCGTTGTACCCACAATCCCTCACGCGTCAAGGTCCCTCTGTTTGTATTTTTCTGCCCTGAGGGAGCCTTCTAGACGTGAGTGAGTACAGAAAAGAGAGATATAAAAGGAAGTCTATGTTCCTTCCATCCGAGCGGGGAGGAAGGGTGGGCACATGTGAATCTAAGCAGATACAACCATCAGAAATGCTTTTACGGTAAGTAATGCATTGTCTTCTGATGTTTGTTAATCTGCTTAGAATCACATGCTGTGCATAGACTAGCGAGCAGTAACCGGAGTTGGCGGTGGGTTATGAGAAGGAACAGTAGAGAAAAGATGTCTTAATACTGCCTGTCCCACCTGGGAGTCAGATCTCGAGTGTGCATCTAGACAGTAGTGTTTTGTAAAGGTGTGCACAGAAGTCCAGGTAGCCACGTTGCACATGGACTCAAGGGGAACATTTGCAATAAATGCTATGGACGCCCCCATGCCTCGAGTAGAGTGTGCTCTTGGCTTAAAGGGCAGTTCTCTCTTAGCAAGAGTATAGCAGAGAGTGATGCATTTAACAATCCATCTAGAAATAGTGGACTTTGAAACTGCATCCCCTTCTCTTCCTGCTGCCACCGAGACGAAGAACTGATTAGTCTTCCTCAGTGGTCTGGTTCTTTCCATGTAGAACATGACCGCTCTGCGCACATCTAGTGTGTGCAGAGTTTTTTCTCCCAAGTTGGAAGGATTTTGAAAGAACGTTGGCAGTTCTATACACTGGTTTACGTGGAATTTCGAGATGAATTTCGGAGCAAACCTTGGGTGCGTGCGTAGAACCACCTTATCTCTGTGAACTGTAACGAAGGGGTCTAGAACAGAAAGAGCCTGTAGTTCACTTACTCTCCTGATGGAGGTGATAGCTATTAAAAAAGCAGTCTTCAGAGTGAGGTCTTTAAGAGACGTTTTGTGCATGGGTTCGAATGGTGAGCCCATGAGTCTGGTAAGCACCACGTTAAGGTCCCATCCGGGAGCTGGGTCAGCTATCGGGGGGTGTATTCTCTTTACTCCTTCCATGAAGGCCTTTATAACAGGGATCTTCCACCACAACACCTTGAGTTGGGAAGTGGTGTATGCAGAAAGTGCCGCTAGGTGGACTTTAATGGAATTTAACACTAGACCTGAATCCAATAAGTGGGTCAGGTATAGAACAATATGTGTGGGAGAGCAGTCAATCGGGTTGATGCTTTTTCCTCTGCACCAGATGACAAATCTCTTCCACTTGCTAGAATAGCAGTGGCGAGTGTTAGGTTTTCTGGCTTCCCTGAGGATGTCCATGCATCTCTGCGGGAGCTGTAGATATCCAAATTCTATGATCTCAGGAGCCAAGCTGCTAAGTTCATGTTCTGGGGGCATGGGTGCAGAGTCCTGCCCTTGTCTTGTGACAGCATGTTGTACGGGCAGGGGAGTTTCATTGGGGGAGATAGAGACATCTCCATCAAGTGAGCGAACCATGGCTGTCGGGCCCACATTGGGGCCATCAGTATCATGGTCACTTGTTCCTGGTGCATCTTGTGCACCACCTTGTTGAGAAGGGGAGTCGGGGGGGAAAAGCGTAAACAAATTTCCCTGACCATTGCATCGACAGACCGTTCCCCTTGGATTGGTTCTGGGGGTACCTGGAGGCGTAACTTAGGCATTGTGAGTTCTCCAGGGTTGCAAATAGGTCTATTTCTGGGAATCCCCATTGTGTGAAGACGTCGAAGACGATGTCTTCGTGCAGTCGCCATTCCTACTCTTCGGGCAGGGGGAAATCTCTGCTGAGTTGGTCTGGCAGCAGATTGCGTTCCCCTGGTACATGTTGTGACAGTAGGAACATGTTTTGTTTGAGAGCCCACTTCCATATATTTCGGGCCAGTTTGGACAGTCTTGGAGAGTGGGTGCCCCCTTGCTTGTTGATGTAGTACATGGCTGTGGTGCTGTCTGTAAGGACCAACACAGTCTTGCCCTGTAGGTGTTCCTGGAAGGCTTTTAGCACCTTGAACACAGCTAGTAGCTCCAGTAGATGTATGTGCTTGGGTGCTACGTTCGGAGTCCACACTCCGTGAGCAGTCGGATGGGATAGGTGAGCCCCCCATCCTGTGAGGGATGCGTCTGTGGTTAGAGTGGCTTCCGCCGCGGTGTGGCAAAGGGTTTCCCTCTTTCCAGGTTTTCCTTTGTCCACCACCGTAGCGAGAGAACCGAGATCTGCGAGACCACCACTAGATCGTCCCATAGTCCGCTGGCCTGACACCACTGGCTGTTGAGCCACTCTTGCATAGGGCGCATGCGCAGGCGCGTGAAGTACCAAATAAATACATGACGCCATCATGCCTAGCAAGCGCATTGCTTTGCATACCGTCACCTCTCGACCGGTCACATATTGAGGGATCTGTAACAGCATGTTTTGGACCCTCTCGTTGGAGGGGAAGACGAGGCCGTCCTTTGTTTGAATTAGAGCCCCTAGGAATTGTTTGACTTGGCTGGGGTCTAGGCTGGACTTCTTTTCTTTGATGGAGAAGCCCAACTGGAACAAAAGGTCTACAGTCTTTCGGGTATTGGAGAAGCATGTTTCGTAAGAATCCCCTGTTATGGGCCAGTCGTCGAGGTAAGGATAAACTGGGATGGACAACCTGCGCAGGTGGGCCGCTGCCACTGCCAGTACCTTCGTGAATACCCTTGGTGCTGATGCTATGCCGAAGGGTAGCACTCTGAACTGGTAGTGTTTGCCCTCTATCATGAACCGGAGGTATCTTCTGTGCGCTGGCAACATTAAAATATGAAAGTATGCATCTTTCATGTCCAATGTTGTCATGTAATCTCCCTGTGATAGCAGTGGGATCACTTCCTGTAAGGTCACCATACGAAACTTCTGGGGTTTGATAAACTTGTTCGCTGGGCGCAGATCTAATACAGGGGGCATGGTTAGATCCTTTTTGGGTACAAGGAAGTACACTGAATAAATACCTTTCGTTACCTGAGATAGAGGCACGACCTCTATGGCTCCTTTTTCCAGCAGTTGCTGTACTTCTTGGAGAAGGATGGCAAGGTG
Source organism: Ambystoma mexicanum (assembly GCF_040938575.1). Classification (NCBI taxonomy): domain Eukaryota; kingdom Metazoa; phylum Chordata; class Amphibia; order Caudata; family Ambystomatidae; genus Ambystoma; species Ambystoma mexicanum. Next base: position 104,017,762 of record NC_090928.1, read on the forward strand.
TTCCGGTGTCATGCGTCGTCCCCTCGGGGGTCTGTATGTTGGGGAACTGTTGAATTCGATGCAGTATCAATTGGCTACGGTGGAAAGTACCCAGCGGTCTGACGTTATTCCCTCCCATGCTGGAAGAAAGGATGTTATCCGGCCGCCGACCGGTGTTGCATGGGAGGGGACGCGAATCTTCGCTTCACTTGGTGTTGTTGGGGGCTTGGGAGCCTCTGGGGGTGGACCCCCAACCTCTCCCTTTGCCCCGGCACTGGCCTCTTTGGCTGTACTGCCCACTATTGGTCTGGTAATTGGTGGCAGGGTACTGTTGCTGCTGATGCTGCTGTTGGCGTTGGTCACGAAAAAAGCGTTTGTTGCCATAGCCGCGTCTGGTAGTGGGCTTAGAGATCTGGTCAAGAGTTTTGATAGTATCGAACTCTTTTTTAGCCATCTCCAGAGCCTCATCCACTGCTTTCCCGAAGAGGTTTGAGTCTTCAACAGGTTTATTTATTAAAGACGCCTGTGTCTCCGGTTTGAACCCTGAGTTGCGCAGCCATACATGGCGTTTTAGGAGTATTCCCTGAACCAGGGAACGTCCCGCTGTCTCTGCAGCATCCAGAGAGTTCTTTACAATACTCTGGTTGACCTGGGTTCCTTCGCAAATAGTTGATAGCAGGCGTGTACATAGTGGTTCTGGTGCTTCTTCGGCGTCTTTGCGCAGTTTGGCCCACTGCGCGTCCGCATAGCTAGCTAGCAAAGAATTGTTATTCGCAATTCTTGCCGAAAAGGCAGCCGAGGATGTGACTCTCTTTGCAAGGGCATATAACCTCTTGCCCTCTTTGTCAGGTGGTACCTCGCTGGTGGACAGCGGCACCCCTGCCCTCTTCCTTGTATTAGTTACTACAAGGGAATCCGGAATGGAATGTCCCCTGATGTACAGCGGGTCTGAGGGTGAAGGAGTGAAAAGTTTTTCAATTCTTGGATTAACTCCTCTGATTAGTGCGTGTGTGGATAGCGAAGGGATGATTCTTCTCTTCACTGAAGCGAGGAGGGGAATGGTCTGGCTGACTGGGGGTTTCTCCTTAATTACTCTTTCCACAAAGTCTATTTCAGGAGAGATCTCCCCAGTGTCCAGTTCGAAATGTGCTGCTGCTTTGCGCAACAGGGCATTGAATGTGGGCTGATCGTCAATGGGAGACGTGTTTCTAACAGGTGAATTGTCAGGAGGATTTAGGTTCAGGACATCAGTGTACGAATATACTGATGGGGATTGCCAGGGATGAGAAGGTCCTTCTTCTGGCTTTTCTCCGAAGCCTTCTCCTACCATGTCTGGGCTGTCTTCCAGACCTTCCTCCTGGTTCTGTCCCTCTTCATCGTCCACAAATTCATCCATCTCCTCCAAGTATTGTTCCTCACCAGTGAGGTCATACACATTATGGAAGTCTGAGGCTGTGTCCTGCTGGGGATTGACTAGTCTCGGATATTTGGCCCTGGGGTCCTCCTGAGGCCCTTCTCTTGTTCTCTTGGGAGTGGGAGGGTTCTGGGTCGTCATAAACCTCTCCATTCTCTCCATGCAGAGATGGAGCCTTTCCATGGTTTCATGGGGTACCCCTGAGCGGTCTAGCGGGGGAAAATTAGTGTCATCTAGCTGAAAACGGCTCGACCTCTCCCATAACGTCAAGGAAAGTGTCCCGTCGCCTTCCGAAAAGCCTTCCGGTGTGCTGGGGGTCCCCCCGACTGAAGGGGGTAGTCCCGGTCTTTCTTCGGGCTTTTTCGGCGTGTCTTTCGACCTCTGCGTAGCGCTCGACGTGTCCTTCGGCGTACGCTTCTGGGCGTCGGCTACAACGATCCTCGACAAGCTCTCTGCGACTCGTTTGTCAGCGGAGGGCTGTGGTTTCGACGTTACGGGTGTCGATCGTTCTACGGCGGCGTGCGCTTCACAACTGCGTCGAGGGAGGGATCGATATGTTATATATTAAATAGGAAAACGACCAAAGGTCGAGGAGATGGAATCTGCAATGTCTCTCGAGGAGCTCCGCGTAAAGGCGACCAGTAGCTGGGCGGAAAAAAACAATCTGAGGGACCTCGACGCGTGTGGGATTGTGGGTACAACGCACGTCACTATAGGGATAGTATTTCAGACACGCCTTGTCGACGTCCCTTTTCGACTACGAAAAACAAAATGCAATACTCCGCAGTGACCACTGGATGTTGGACCTATGCAAAGCATGTGATTCTAAGCAGATTAACAAACATCAGAACAATATTTACCTTTCCAAACTAGCCTGATTCCTGGTTCAGTGTGACCGGGGGGGTCTCAGGAGAAGGGTGTGATATGACTGGTATATCGTTCAGAATATTGAATTTATAGACAAAAATAAATAAGGGTTTCAGTTGTGCACTACATGCTGGGCTTTTACTTGGGTGTGTGTCGGATTGAAATCACTTACAGTGCTGAGCCCTCATTTCAGGTGGCAAGGCTTTCCCCAAGGATGCATCAAAGACTGTTCCGATGAACTGAAGTCTTTGAGATGGTATCATGTGGGACTTCTTGTAATTGAGGGAGATGCCCAGTCTGTGGAGAGAGTGGCAGATGATGCTGAGATGTTCCGGAGCTTGTTTGGGTGAAAAGGCCCTGATCAGCCAATCGTCCAAGGGATAGACATGAATCCCCCCTCTCCTGAGACTTGCTGTCACCACAGCCATCAGTTTAGTGAAAACTCTTGTGACGGAGGTCAGCCCGAATGGCAGAACTCAAAACTGATAATGAGAACCGCCAACTGTACTTTCTGTACTTGTGATGGATAGGCACATGAAAGGAAGCATCCTGAAGGTCCAATGACACCATCCAATCCATGAGCTGAAGTGCCTGAAAGATCTGAAAAAGTGTGACCATCTTGAACTTGTCCTTCGTGAGGAACTTGTTCAAGCATCTCAAGTCCAAGATGGGTCTCAATCCTTGGTCCTTCTTGCGGAATAGGGAGAGTAACACACTTTGTTCCTCTCGGCTACAGGTACATGTTCTACAGCACCATTCTCTAGCAGGCTCATTATTTCCTGCACAATGCACAGATCGGGAACCTTGAATGAGTGGCTCCCCGGTTGATGGTCTCAAGGACTTTTTATAAAGGGTAGACTGCGAAATCACAGCTACGCAATTCAAATTTGCAATGGTCACCCAAGACCAGGTCTTCAACACCATCTCCATGTTAAAACCATCTAACTGTAAAGGAGACTGCTTCCCCGCACACTTAGTAAAACTCTGCACACCCACGTTAACACCCATCATACCAAATGTATCAATGCCTCCTTCTGTATCAACTCTGTCCCTGCCAGTGTCAAAGAAGCATGTGTAACCCCACTCCTCAAAAAACCCTTCGTGGACCCTACCATAACTACAAATTACTGCCCCATAACCACAGTTCAATTTCTGCTAAAAAATAACCGATAAAATATCTTACTCTCAAATACAAAACCATCTTGAATGTAACCATCGACTGGGAGCCAGACAATCTGGTTTCCGGCCAAATCATATAACAGAAACGGCCTTACTGGACATCAAAATCCAAATGGACACCATAAGAGATGCTGGTAACCTATGCATACTACTACTACTACTACTACACCTCTCTGCCACATTTGACTTGGTGAACCCTGATACATTTTGCAGTACGCTATCTGAACACTTTCAATTTTCCCAGGAAGGTACTCTTTGGGTCAAATCATTCCTGGCAGAACGCACCTCAAGAGTATCCATTGGGAAGGAAGCTGCTGACTCAATACCAGTTCCAATTGGGGTAGCGCAAGGCTCATGGCCTTCTCCTACCCTCTATAATGCATACACAAAACTACTATTTGCAGCCCTTGACAATATGGGTGTCACTTACACGAGTTTTGTGGACGAAACCCAGATCCTCATCCCGATTATGGGTAACCATGAGCAAGACTCAGTTACCATCAACAAGATATATGCCATAATCCAAAACTGGATGGCCACAAACAGCCTGTGTCTCAATGATGAAAAGACAGCGATCCTCATCGTTGCCTCCCCCTCTAAACTAAAAACTTTCCACCCTGACTACGCATCCATCACCATTGATGAGACACCCATCCCACTTCTTAAGCAGGTCAAATTGCTGGGCGTGTACCTAGATGCCAATCTAACAATGACTAGACAAATTAACGCTCTGCCATCTTCCACCAACATGCAGCACCAACATTTGGAGCCCCCGCACACACAAGAAACGTGCCTTCACATCAGCGCTTTAAGAAATCGATGAAAACATGGCTTTTTAACAAATTTAAATCGCTCGCTTGTCCCTGCTGTTCCATTTTATACATTCCTGACACTTACTCATTGCAAGATCTTACCCATTCTATGTACCCCTTGTTCTGAAATTGTATATACTGTAATATTCTGTAAGATAACTCAACTATAATTTGTTTGAAATGTAACTATTTTTCACCCTGTAACCATATAATCAACTTTTCTGTAACGTACGATGTGATCCCCCTGGGTTTGGGCGTATAACAAATGTAATAAATAAAAATAAATAAATAAAAAGTAACCCTGAGCTACGGTTTCCAACACCCATGCATCTGAAACAATACCCCGCCATTCTTGCAGATGCTGCGAGTCTTCCTCTCCCTTTAGTTTTGTGGGCTAAAACCTCAGAGAGATTTTCAGGTGGCTGTAGCAGCGGCTGATGGTAAAGTAGCCATTACTTGGGCGGACTTTGCACCTCTGCCTCTTCCACCATGAGGCAATCTTCTCTGACCCCTTTGAATAGCCTGTCCTCTCGCTCTTCCAACTCAGTAGTAGAAGCAAAAGTACTTAACTCTCCAAGATGATCCATTGGGATGAGAGGGTTGTGGCTGTCTGATGTCTGCTCCAAGGGATTTGGCTGCCGCCTTTGAGGTCTGCAGCTTCTCTACGCTTTCATCAGCCTTGCTGCCAAACAACTGGGTGCCATCAAAGAGCATGTTGAGGAGCCTGGCCTGCACGTCCAGTGCAAATCCCGACTTCCTCAACCCAGCAAACCCGTGTATTACCCTGCTTGCCACCATGACTCTGCTGATGCGGTCAGCAGAGTCCATGCATCTGAAGTCATCAGTCCATGCATACAATCTGTCCTGATGGTAGAGACTCGCACATAGCCTCCTTACCATCTCTTACAATGCTCAGGAAGCAGTCTTTTACCCTCCGGGTATATGGTCAGACACCATAGCTACACAGTCCCACAGGGTGATTGTGAATTTTGCTAAAGCCAAGTGGCATTTGCAGACATGATTGCCATGCTTCAGGTAGAAAATGCCTTTCTTGCCCAAGCATTGAAACGCTTATACCTAACTGGTGGGTTGGTAGGGTATGCAGTTTGTTTCGAGGTAGATGTTGCTGCCTGAACTAGGCTTTCAGGTGTTGGGTGTTTTGACAGGTATTTAGGGTCGCTACTAGATGGCCCGTGAGGTTTTTATTCACCGCAGGAGTCGATTCAGGAACCTCCCAATTAGCCATGACCCTTTTCTGGAGAGCTGCATGAAAAGGAAGTATGGGATTCTTTTGTGGATCTGTGTCCAAAATATAAGTTAGGTCGTCTTGCTCAAACGGTGGAGCAGGTCTGCCCCATCCCATGAAATCAATGACTCTAGTCGTCAGGTTTTCATAGGGGGAATCAGCATTGCCTGCTGGGTCTGGATTGCCAAACTCCATTTCAGGAGACCCACTAGCTGTTTAGCGATTTTCATACAAATCCTTTAGTCTGGTTTCTTCTGGAATAAAACTTTCTGGGACGTTAAGTCTGTCCAGTTGCAAGCCAAATGGTGTAGTGTCATTGTCCGAGGTCTCAATCCTCATAAATTGAAGATAAAGAGGAAGTCCTTTTTTGGTAATGGTTTGTAAGATTTAAGTGGAGAAGGTAAAGATGTCGATGGTTTCGACAAAAGTGTCAATGACTTCGACACTGCCGGTGTCAACAAATTTTTCATCTATTATTTCGGCACTAAAGGCGTTGACGTCCTTGACAACTTTTCCATTGATTTTGACTTCTACCGAGCCCTCAAAGGCCCTCTAATATACAGCATGCTGCTTCGGAAAAAAAGATTTCCAGTAGAGGGCGTTGCGCGTCGACGCCTGTCGTGTCGATGTCCCTCGGAGGCCCTCGGAGGCCTACGTCGCAGCGTCAACATGATCTTGAGTATAAGTAGCACGCGCAGCGTTCGTTGCTCGGATCAGTTTTGAAGTGTTATGCACTCTCCAGAATGAGACGGTTACTACCCTTCAGGGAGCGTAGACTGTAACCACAAGGGAAGTTTTACTGCGGGGAAGGATGGAAGGGGCGATAAGGAATACATGGCAGGAACATCCAGTCGAAAGAACGTTACCATGGGTAAGTAACTTGTTCTTCGAATGGATTGTGTCCTCCCATGTATTCTCCATCTTTGATGGACTCCCAAAGAAATTTATACAGGAGGAGGGAGTAAAAAATGTATTTCTTTTAATTATGTACAGAATGCAATACTGCCTTCGCAAATTTAGTCTCTTGTCCAGTGGAAGAGTCCAAACTATAAAATCTTGTAAAGGTGTGCGCAGATGACCATGTGGCAGCTACGCAGATGTCTTTTAATGGAACTCCTCTTTGAAGAGCTGATGAAGCTGCGATACCACTGGTTGAATGAGCCCTTAAGTTCTTTGGAGGGTCCTTACCGGCCAGCTTGGAACATTCTACAATAGTTAGAATAATCCATCTAGAAATGGTTTGCTTGGTAATGGATAGGCCCAGCATATGACCTGTATACCCAACAAATAATTGGTCAGTTTGCCTTAATTTTGCCAGTCTGCTAATAAAGAAACTCAAGGCACACCTTAGATCAAGTCTGTGTAGACTTTCCTCCTCTTTCCCCGGAAGAGGAGGAGGGTAAAAGGAAGGCAAGGTGTTGTGTTTGTCGTCTTGGTTATTTTGGTTTATGTTGTAATGTGGTTCCAGAATACAATCGGGTTCTGGAACCAATGTGCAGTTGGAGCAGGGCTGGGCTGGGTGCCTGTTGCTCGCTCCGTTTAATCAAATAAATACTTACACTTCTTACAGCGTTCGTGTGTTCAGACTCCTCAGAGGCGACGAGGATCTGGCGAGGCACAGGGGTAGCAGCGGCCTGTCAAGAAGCTGCTGCGGGCCCCCTGGTCTCATCACCAGCTGTAGGAGAGAAAGGAGCGAAGGGAGCCAAGGAGCAACAGGCACTGCAGCCGCAGGTGACGGAAACCAGGTCCGAGGGAACGCGCTGCGCCTGCAGGGGGCGGGGACCAGCATGCCCCAATTTGGGCCCCGAGCACGCGCCTCACCCCTAACGTACGTGGACTCGCCCCCATCAAAGGAGCATGCGCTGTGTGCATGCAGCCTCACGGATTGGCTGCCATTGTGAGGTCGGAAAGCAGGGACGGCCTGGGTTGCCAGGTTACAGTAAACAAAGGCGCACCAGGTAAACAAAGGTAGCACTGCTGATACGACGTGACTCAGTTCAAGCCTGAGCAATACAAAGGCATTAAAGGATTGGTGGGAATATTCAACTCCAGGAATAAGGAGCTGAATCGCAATATAGGCATTTTCCTGCACCATGTAGGCATTTTACAAGCAATGCACACTGACAATCACCAAGGAGCTTGGCATTTAGCTTTTAAACCCATAAACGGGTTCAGCCATAAACGGGGCACTTAAACCCCGTTTATGGCTGAGCCTGGTACCCCACCAATTAGGTGGGAGGGATTGGGAGAGATGGAGGATGTTCGAGACCTACATGGTGGCCATAGATGGGGATAGGTTGAACCCAGCCAGGAGAAAAGCTCTATTGCTCCACAATTTGGGTGCAGAGGGCCGTTGTGTCTTTTATGGTCTGTCAAACCCACTGGAGGAAGGAACAGGAGACCTAGAGGAGTTTGCTGCTGTTAACAAAAGAATTGAGGAACACTATGAACCCAAGAAGAAAGTCACATTTGAGAGGCATAAGATTTTCCAGAGGAGTTAGGAACAGGCTGAATCAGTTGAGACTTATGTGGCTGCCCTGAGAACACTAAGCTATACCTGTGAATTTGGTGATCTAACCAACTTGTTATTAGGAATCAATTAGTCAGATGCACGAACAACCCTAGAGTCCAAGAGAAGCTGCTAGCAAAAGACATGTCCTTGGCGCAGGCTGTGGAACTTACGAGAGGTATTGAGCAAACCACCCAATATATGAAAGAGATGAAGATAGACAAACATGGGGGGCAAGAAGTGTGTGCATTAGTTCAAAGGAGAAAACCTTTAGGGCCAAAGAAAGAATGGTGGGGACATAAGTGTCTCAGGTGTGGCAACCCAAGGCATACGGAAAGTAGCGCATTCTGTCCTGCAAGGAATGCAAGTATTTTAAGGGCGGGCGGAACGGTCACTTCACACATGTGTGCAAAGAAGCAACCATTAACCTGGTGGAGCTGAGGGAGAGTAATGATGATCAGCCAGGTTCTTCTTGAACTCCAAGTTCGTCAACCATCTCCAATCAGGACGGTAAGACACGACACATTTTTGAAATCTCTGCGCTGTCTGGGACAAGTGGACCAATCGCCGATTGTTTGATTGACGGGTACAAACTGTCGATGAAAGTGGATTCTGCATCACCTTGGACAATAGTGTCAGAAGTGGAAGGCGCAGTAGGGGCAGAGTAGCAGTCTCAGGCAGTGACTGCAGGCTACTCTTTTCTTCAGTCTGTTTACTGTGTTTGTTCCTGATCACCTGACCACCATTCAAAAGCTCCCTGACACTGCGGAGCGGCCGCGGAGTAGCGGCAGAGTAGCAGTCTCAGGCAGTCTATGGCAGCCATGGACGCCGGGGACGCTACTCTGACTTCCTCGCTAATTACGACTTTATGTGATAAAGACTGTCAGCAAAGGAGTTCACGGTCCCGTACACGAGCTGAAGTGGGCCGAAAACTGCCTTCAAGCTCAGAGAAAAGTCTGCAATACTCAAAGCAGACCAAACCAACTGCCACAGCAACTACACAGAGTCCTGTTTTGAGCCAAGTATCAACAACATCGACGCCTGGGAGTAGCAGAAGTTTCTGTCCGAAAACAACTTGGTCAAAAGAGGAGGCAACGGGTAAAAATACACTCCCAGTACTGGGAACCCAGCACACTGATTTGTGCACCAACGACGAAGAGTTGCGGGGAGTGGACATCTTCCCCGTACGCCAAAATTTGGTCCAAACAACCTCAAACTCTCCTGGGCAACCGGCGGCTCTGCTGGAGATCCCGGGCGGCGTCTCCCACGGGCTAGGCCCTGTCCTGTTAGCCGCGAATGCCCCGCCGCCTGTCGGAAGACGGACGGCGTCGAACTCGGCGGTGATGGGGGGAGCCAGTCCCGGGGAGCAAGCCGCTGATCGGGAAAAGCCGCGGGCTAAGGCGCCGGCGGACCTAGTGGAGCTCCCGAGGGTGGGGCTCCCGGAACAGGAATCCACGGAGGTGGTCACAGATCACGGTGTAGTCTTGCCAGTAGTGGCCGTTCTGGAGGGCCTCCTGGTGGATGATCGGTGTGAGACAATGACGGAAAATGCACACAGTGAACTTTTGCAGAAAGCTCCCTGCTTACATGACCAACTGGCAGGCAAATCGGCAAAGGTGGCGGTGGAAATCCACTCGCTCCCACCTAGCATGCCCACAACAGCAGGTTCATTAGACACAGCTACATCAAAAGCCAAAGAGACCATGGGCAACACGAGCCACCTAAACGGTGGCCAGTTAACAAAATCACCGGACATACAACCTGATGAAGGACCGTGCTATAAAAAACCGAAAACCATGCTGAAAACGAAAAAACAAACTTTGACAAATACACCATCGACAAGTGCACCAACATTTCCAGGCAAGTCTAAAGGACTTGATTCCAACAATGAGAGAAAACAGATACCAAAAAGGTCAATTAGGCGAACTATAGACAGTACAAAAACAAAAAGCCAACAAGCAACTAACATCTTTTCGCCTCAAAGTGTGGCAGACTTTTTTGTGAATCACAGAAAAAGAAAGTTCGAAAACATATGTGAAATAAGTGACAGCGAGATGCTGGAAGTGGTGCACAGCTCAGAAGATTTACAATCTGGGACTTCAGCTCCGGTGCCAGACCTGGGCGGACCCAATATAGAAAATCTCACAAATCTACCTCCCAGTGCTGTGGATGAGAAAGAAGAAGTTGAACCCAATGTTTTGCCCACAGACAAACGGCAGAGGGCGGAAACTCCATCAATTACAGTGGAGACTGAAACTGGTATGGCTAGTCTGGAAACTGCAAATCTCTACAGTGAGAAGCTGGAAGTGGTGCACAGCTCAGAAGACTCTCAATCTGCTACTCCAGCCTCGGCACCAGACCTGGGTGATCTCAGCATAGGAAATCATAAAAATCTACCTCACAGTGTGGAATAGAAAGAGGAAGCTGAACTTAGTGCTTCACCTACAGACGAACGGGAGGGGGTGGAGACACCATCAACTACAGTGGAGATCAAGTCCGGTATTGCCAGCCTGGAAACCGCAAAACCTGTCGCAAAATACAAAACACTGATTATAATGATGAAGCAAGACGTAAATATTCTATGGAGAGTGGGGAACCAGAGGACTGGTTCCCTTCAGTCGAGATGCAAACCAAATGGCAAATGACTTAAATTTATCTGCAATAACAACGCCAAGCAGGGACAAAGGAAAAACCCTCGGACAAAACCATTCGCCCGAGAAATCACCAGAAAAAAGACCGGATATGGTGACGCTTATGGCAGCGGTGGCAGTCGCAATGGCCCCTTTTACCAAGCTTTATGAAGCCATAAACGATTCATTAAAAGACAATTGCTCTCTACTGACAACAATGCATGCAAAGCTTGCATATTTGCAAGGGTATGTCACTGCGGTTGACCATGAAAAAAATAAGGCTGGTACACGGCGTCCTTGGCCGATAGAGCCAGAAGGAATGAAAAAGACCTCTATATCGGCAAGCATCGAAAAGGGGTCTCAAACCGTGCTTAACGTCCCAAAAAAAATTAAATCCCCCCCAAAGTCGACGGATTTACTCATAATCGAGCAAACTTCGCCAGTCCAACTGCCAACTAAAAGGTCAAAGCCTATAAGTACACACCTGCGACACAATCCACAAAAGAAAGATGATGCCGTCAGTGGACAAGGAACAAAGAAGGCCCAAAGCATTGCATCTGAAAAAAAAGTCCCCAAACTAGTGAATAATCCAAAGAACTCACAAACGAAGAATATGGAAGCAGTTACCAACAAAGATTTCTCTATTTTTGCTGAACGCAAATTGCCAATGACACCAGTTGAAACTAAGGGAAAGCAAGGAACAAGTTACTTACCTGTAACTGTTGTTCTCCAGCATGGGTCTGGCATGGATTCACATGCTCATGAATATTCCCCGTCGTCAGGCTGGGAATCCTCGGTAAAGAGAAAATCAGTATCAGTTTCGTTTCTGATCTGTCTTTCGTAGTAGTAACCAATCACTGATCTCTGCGTCATACTGACCACAGCCAATGACTCCCCTCTACCTAAGCCCCGCCTCTGGCAGCCATCTTCAGATTTGGTAGCACGTGAAGTGGCAGTATGACCAAGTGAAGAGCCGCAGAGGGGTAGGCGGGAGGGTTCGCATGTGAATCCATGCCAGACCCATGCTGGAGAACAACAGTTACAGGTAAGTAACTTGTTCCTTCTCCAGCATGGGGTCTGGCATGGATTCACATGCTCATGAATAAAGAATACATAGCCGTACACACATGCACAACCACGGGAGGTGGCAAAGGCTCAACATTAAGCATTATATCAAACTCAACATTAAGCAATTCTTACCTCCTCACCAGGCTCACCTTAGGCGAACAGATTGCGCAGCACTGCTTGGCCGACCCTGGACTCCTCCCTGGAATCCCGATCGACGCAGTAGAATTTTGTGAAGGTGCGCGTCGACCTCCACGTAGCAGCCCTGCAGATGTCCAGCAAGGGCACACCAGATAGGAACGCCGTGGTAGCTGCGATCGCTCTGGTGGAATGGGCTCTCGGACGGCCAGGCAGCGGTCGGTTTGCCAACCGATGACAGCACATGATACAGCCGGAGAGCCATCTGGAAATGGAGGCCTTTGAGAGAGCCCTCCCCTGATTGACAGGTCCAAAGTTCACAAAAAGTTGTGACGTCTTCCGAAAACACTTTGTGCGGTCCACCTAAAACTTCAGCGCTCTAGCCACATCCAGCGAGTGCAAAGTCCTTTCGGCAGGCGACAAAGGCGACGGGAAGAAAACAGGGAACATCAAGGGTTCGTTGAGGTGGAAGTCCGACGGCACCTTGGGCATGAAGGAGGGGTGCGTCCTGAGCACTACCCTTGTGTCGTGAAAAGTCAAGTACGGAGGCTTGCAGGAAAGGGCCTGAATCTCTCCCACTCTTCGTGCGGAGGTGATGGCCACAAGAAACGCTGTTTTCCACGACAAGAACTTCAACGGAGCCGAGTGCAGGGGCTCGAACGGAGGTCCCATGAGCTTGGTCAGAACGACGTTGAGCTCCCACGCCGGGGCCGGAGCCTTCACCGGCGGGAACGATCTGAACAGTCCCTTCATGGATTCTTTCACCAGACGATGAGACCACAAAGACGTCCGCCCTGTGGTTCTGGTGTATCGGGAGATCGCAGCAAGATGAATCTTGATGGACGTGTGTGCCAGTCCAGCCTTGGCCAGCGTCAGAAGGTTCGGCAGTACCTGAGGAGCTGTAATCCGTAGAGGGTTAATCTTCTGTGCGTGGCACCAGACAGAGAACCTCTTCCATTTGTGTCCATAGCATTTAAGAGCTGAGGATGCCCTGGCCTTTGCAAGAACCTCTCTGCAGTCGGCCGGTATGTCGTATCCTCCAAACTCTAACGCTGCAGGAGCCAGGCCTGCAAGTTCTGCGACTTCGGGTCGTGATGGAGGATGGCGCCTCCTTCCCTGGAGAGAAGATCCGCGTCCACTGGCAGCTTGATTGATGGGGACGCTGACAAGTCCAGAAGGTCCGGGAACCATATCTGCCTCAGCCACGCAGGTGCGACGAGGATCATCCTGCACCGTGACCTCTTGAGCTAGTTGATGAGCCGGATCAGCAATTGCAATGGAGGGAACGCGTATAGAAACAGGCCCTCCCAGGAGAATGAGAAAGCATCACCCATGCTCCTCGGCTGGGGAAACCTGCTGATGAACCTCCGGCACTTTTGCCGTCGCGAACAGATCGATCTGGGGTGTGCCCCACCATCGGAAGAGGCGGTCCGCTATATCCTGTCGTAGTTCCCACTCGTGGCACGAGCGCAGCTCTCTGCTGAGCGAGTCGGCGATGGTGTTTTTTATCCCTGCCAGATGAAACGGCACCAGAAACATCCCTTGGGCGACGGCCCAATGCCACAGATCCTGCGCCTCCGTGGACAGGGCTGGGGATGTGGTGCCGCCCTGCTTCCCGATGTAGAACATGGTGGTGGTGTTGTCGGTGAAGATCCTCACCACCTTGCCCTTGAGGGACGGAAGAAAGGACCTGCGGGCCCAAAACACTGCACGGAGCTCCAGGACGTTGATATGGAGGGACTTCTCCGTCGGAAGCCAAAGGCCTCTCGCGTGCAGATTTTCGGTGTGCGCTCCCCACCCTTCCAGGGAGGCATCCGTGGTCACTGTCTCCTGGTGGCCGGGGGTCTGGAAGTCCATGCCCGCCGTCAGATGCGCACGGGTGCCCCACCACCGGATCGCTTGTCGGAAACTCTCGTCAAGTGTGATCCTCTCCTCGAAGCTGCCCGTCGTCTGGATCCAGCGCGCGTCCAGGAACTCCTGCAACGGGCGCATCCGGAGCCTGCACAGGCGGATGAGATAAATGCAAGAAGACATCATTCCGAGGAGGGACTTGATGGACCTCACCCTGGCCGCGTCCGCAACCAGCATCCGCTGCACCTTGCCCAAGATGGCCCTCGTCCTTTCCTCCGACGGAGAGGCCAGAAGCGACACTGTGTCGAGCTTTGCTCCCAGAAACAGTGCTTCTTGCGCGGGCACCAGGTGGAACTTGGCGTAGTTTATGGAGAATCCCAGGTCCGTGAGTAGTTGGACGGTCCTTGCCGTGTGCTCCACGGCGAGCTCCTTCGTCTTTGCTCGGATGAGCCAGTCGTCCAGGTAGGGGTAGACGTGGATCCCCTCTCGGCGCGGCTGCGCCGCCACCAGTGCGAGGCACTTGGTGAACACCCTGGGAGCCGACCTCATACCGAAGGGAAGGGCTCTGAACTGATAGTGACGCCCTTGGACCACGAACCTGAGAAACTTTTGGTGTCCCTTTAGGATGGGAATATGGAAGTAGGCATCCTCCAAATCCAACGACAGGAAATCGCCCTCCTCCAGTTGACCCAGGACGTGTTGGAGGGTGACCATCCGGAACTTCTGTGCTTTGATGAATTTGTTCAGTCGTCGTAGGTCCAGGATGGGACGCCATCCTCCCGTCTTCTTCACGAGGAAGTATCTTGAGTAAACTCCAGAGCCCCGAAGCCTCTTTGGGGCGAGCTCGATGGCGCCCTTCTTGAGCATCACCTTTACCTCCAAGAGAAGTTGAGGGACGTGATGTTCTTTCCTGGCCACAGGGGGGACGCGCTGGCGCCCTTTAGAAACTCGAGCGCGTGACCCTGAGCTAGGGCGTCCAGCACCCAACGGTCGGTGGAGATGGACTCCCACACGCTGACGAAGCTCGCCAGCCGATCTCCCACCGGGGTGCTTCGGTGGGGTCCCGACCCCACGGCCGGTTCAGTCCTGCTTCGACGAGGCTTTGCCGCCTTGTCCTCCTTGGCGACGACGGCGGGGTCCGCCTGACTTGCCTCGTTCCCTGTAAGCCTCCTGTGACGACGAACGGGCCGCTTGACGGTAGGTGGAAAATCCGCCGCTGGAACCTTTGGAGGCACCCTGTTTGCCTCTGCCACTCCGAAAGGGCGGCCGCCGTTGCTGGAGAACCCCAAGAGCCCAGACCGTCTCTGTGTCCGCCTTGATGGCTTGAAGGGCCACTGTTTTCCCAAACAGGTTGTTTCCGTCGAACGGCATGTCCAAGACTCTGGTCTGCACGTCCTGACGGAAGTCAGTAGCCTTGAGCCATCCACGCCTCCTAAGGCACACGCCGTTGCCCAACTGGCGAAATCCAGTGTCAGCGGTGTCCGTCGCAATCGTAATGGCGTGGTCCGACGCCACCTCTCCTTCCTGCAAGATCTCTAGGGCTTCTGCCCTCTTGTCGTCTGGTAGGAAGTCCAGCAGGGGGGCCAGTTTGTACCACAACTCCCTGTCGTAGCGGGCTACGATAGCCAAGGCGTTGGCCGCCTTAATCGTCGTCGCTGCCGACGAGATGACTCTGCGTCCCATCGTGTCTAATTTCTTTCCCTCGCCATCCGGCGGGGAGGTTGACGTAGAGGCCGCGCCCCCCCGCTTTCTTCCTGGCCGCCGCAGAGACGACCGAGTGCGGGGTCGGCTGTGCCCGAAGGCACAAGGGGGCCGCGTCCGGGACCCGGTACTTCTTCTCGTACCGATCCCTTCTAGCCGGCGTCATGGATGGGTTCTTGAGGAGGGCGATGCCCTCATCCCAAATATCGTCTAGTAGAGGTACAGCGAGGACCGTCTTCCTCTTGGTCTCGCGCCGTTGATAAAGGAAGCCGCCTTTCTTCTTCTCTTCTGGGCAGAGCTGGAAAAGCTCGGATGCCCTGGCGATCATGGAGTGAAACGATCCAATCTCGTCGGGCGGGGAAGCCCGGGTGGGAGGTGACGACGGGAGATCCTTGTAAACCTTGTCGTCTGTACCCGTTGCGGCCGTGTCAGTCCCCGTATCATCCCCACGTGTCGTGGACGGGGAGGAGGGTTGAACAGGGCGCGATGGCTGAAAAGGAGGTGGAGGATGAATCATTCTTCTCTTAGGGGGAGGGCTCCCAGAAGGGCCTGGCTCCGGGTCCCCCGTCGGGAGCGGTTCCTCCGTTGGTGGTAACGGCAGTCTCGTCCTTATCTCCGAGCATAAGGACTGTATAGCCAACAAAATGGCCACCGAGTTGTCTTGCGGCACTGGTTGAGGGAGATCCGACGGGCGATCAGGAGCCCCGTCGGCATCCTCGACGCCCTCGTAGTCTTCCACGTCGGGGTCCCTCCCGACAGGATGGCCTTCTTCCACGCCAGAGCCGTGGCCTAAGACTTCGATCAGCTCCTCCTCAGAGGCTGAGGCCGAGTCCACGACGACCTCCTGCCCCCCCTTTTTCTTCTCCGTCAGAGGTTTCACGGGGGTCCTGTCGATGGGCATGAAAGAGGACTCCCTCCGCGGTGGCAGGGAGATTCTGGGCCCCAGGGTCGCCACCACTGGTGTAGCCTCCACAGGCTGAGCCAGGGCCGCCGCGACTGTCTCGATAGAGGCCTTGGCCGGATGGATCAAGGCTTTCACCACCTTAGGTGCGCTCACCGCCTTCTCCTTGGGGGGAGGGTCACCACCTCGCTCCCCCCTCCGATGGGGCCTTAGGACACAACCGGGGTCTCTCCAGGAGTTTCACCGGGTGCTCGGCCTTCCTCTTACCCAAGCCAGAGCGTTGGCTCGTGGTTGATGGCGCCGGGGAGGATGCGCCCTACCTAGCGCCCGTAGAGCCCGACCGTTCGGCGCTCCCAGTGCCAGCAGACTCGCGGTGCTTGTCCTTCTGTTGGACCCCCGTCGCCGGGGCGCCCTCAAAGGTCTTAGAAGACCGCTCGGACTTCTTCTTCTCGCCCGACGGGCTCTTTCCTTCCAGCCAGTTGGCGAGACGTTGATGGCGGTCCTTCATGGTCCGCTCCGACATATTGCCGCAAAACGCACAGTCCTTCTCCACGTGCGTCTTGTCCTCATGTAGGCATTAAAGGCAAAGGGAGTGTTTGTCCTCCTTAAAGACATTCTGAAGCTGGCATCCAGGGCAGACCCTGAACAGCTTTCCGGGCGTCGAGCTTCCCTTCTCCTGGGCCATGTCCGAGATGGGCCTGAGAAACTTCTGGAATCCTCCAAAAGCGTGGCTCGACGAAATCATCACCCTTGAGAGGCGTAGACGAATCCGACACGGGTCCCCGTTGATCGGATGAAGGAACGGTGGAGCTTGAGGCTCTCTGACCGAAAAAAGAGAAATTTTCTGAGAAAAAACGTGAAAAAATAGCACTAACGCTCGAGAGCAATAGCACGAGGATCCCAACACTTGAACGTGCGGTAAAAATCTGAAGATGGCTGCCAGAGGCGGGGCTTAGGTAGAGGGCAGTCATTGGCTGTGGTCAGTATGACGCAGAGATCAGTGATTGGTTACTACTACGAAAGACAGATCAGAAACGAAACTGATACTGATTTTTTCTTTACCGAGGATTCCCAGCCCGACGACGGGGAATATTCATGAGCATGTGAATCCATGCCAGACCCCATGCTGGAGAACTGGTATTCTGCCTACCAGTTCAGGAAAAGAGTTTCAAAGATAGGAGGAAGAACTATGGTGATGGAGCGTGCACAAATGCAAATTCAAATTGCTCAACTCCAATGATCCCAGAGGCTGCTTTGACCCCAACTGGCACAAATCAAATGGAGACTTCCAAAGTCTCTAACACTTCAAAATCTACAGAAGATCTTCTGATGGAAGAAGTTCTCGAAAACTTGAATCAATCTTGCGAACCTCCTTCCCTAGAATTTATCAAGACATCAATGGAAAAAGGGTCAAAAGGAGACCACAAAGTCGAATCCCGATCGGAGCAAGGATCAAAAGAAGTAGGAGGTAAACATCCATCTCTACCATCGAAGGATCATTGTAAGAAGATTACTCGCTCTGTTAACCGGAGTCCTGTCAAACAGAACAAGAAGGGGTGTAAGACCCCGAGCCAAGGTCCGCAAAAACTCCACTCTACAAAAGCTAGTGATCAAGAAAATCGGCGGGGTGAGAAATATCTACCACCCACATCTGGAAATGAGGCTCAGCACCAAGACATCCACAAGAACCATCTATGGCGAGAAGATTGGGCAGCAAATAGAAATGGAAAAAGACAAGAAAGAGAAGCTAAAGGACGATGGGTACCACTCAAAATGCGATCTAGAGATCCGCCTGCTTTCAAAATTGAACAAATCGGCCTTTGTCACAACTATGTAATCCTGAATAGAAGAAATGTGATAGAGTTGCTACACAGCATACCGAAACTAAGACCAGTGGAATCAAGAGATTTGCAAATAGTGGAGCCGCTTCATGAAGGCCGCCGAGAAGCTGCCTATCTATTTATCTCCTCAAAATCTGTCAAACAGAGGCTGCGCGACTCCTTGAAAGACTTCCAAAAATGGGCTATGACATAAGTGAATTTGGTGACGAGAGAAGAACTAAATGGGAAGACCCAACTTACCCCAGTCCAAATAACCGTTCAACGAGGAAAGGGTATACTTCCTCAAACGATAGATCCCCTGAGGCTAGGAGACAAAAACACCTCCAAGAGAACCGAGATATGGAATATCAAGAAGCATGGGCGAAGAAATCGACGAGAAACTCGCCAAAGCGAAGACTTCATAAAGAAAATACTAGAAAACTAGACCCACGGGGTAAACCTTCAATGAATAATAAATAAAGTGACGAGGTGGAAGTGACAAAATACGACAGAAAACCAGCTGGATCACCATTGCCGACTAAAAGAACGAGTACACAGAAGGTGCAATCGGAACAAAAAGGCAACGAAGACAAGGAAAAATCAAATCCTTTACAAAAGATGTGGGCATGGCTCCCGAAAGCTCTTGGCCCTCAAGAAAAATAGCAATCCATTGCCAACAAGAACTCTGGCAACGACGACTCGAAAAAAGGCACAACTACAATTCTAGTTAAACTCTGCTCATGGAATACTCGGGGGTTTATGCACCTTACAGTACGGGGTGACGTGAACTTTGCCTCTTTTGATATCATGTGTTTTCAAGAGACTTGGCTTACTACAAAACCCATCTAAGATGGTTTCGATATAGCCTTTGCAACAGCCAAAAAGGGACCGAAAGGCCGACCCTCCTCGGGCTTCATAACTGCAGTTAGAATGGGCAATGGAATGAAAATGATTAGAATCCTGACACTTTCCTTCCTGGTGATTTCAGTACAAGTAAAATGGAAGTACCGGGACGCACTATATAACGCATCTGTCTCGACAACAGCAATAATCATAAACTTGTACTGGAACCCAGAAGCCATCTCAAACAAGGATTTTCTAGATATGGTCGAACAAGAAATCGATAATGCATACATTGTACACTCCGAAGTCCATTTATAGCTTTGCGGCGACCTGAACGCTGTATGTGAAAAGAAACCGATGAGAACCAAAGCTGAAGCAAGGGGTGCAGCTTGGTCAGTACTGATGAAGACCTGTTCAATGTGGCCGCCACTTTCGGTAACTCAGCTCAGTATCCAACATGGGAAGGTCGTGGTTCTGAGGCAACAATAGATTACATCTACGCCTCATCGGCCCTACTGTCTATCATTTCATCTTTCGACTTGGTTAAAACCAAGGCGAGCGACCATAATCTTCTATGCCTGTCCTGGCCAACCATTCCAACTGAAAAAATAGCCTCGGCCCCAAAGCTTGTAAAAAATGCAAATGGAACTCGACTTGCATTGAGCCTAAACAGTGTCATCTCTCTGACAAATAACTACTCCAAGTTAGAGCTTCAAGAGCATGTCTCTATCCTTCCCGACTACAGTGATCTTCTGAACGTCTTCAAGAAACCGAGTTTGAAGAATAGAACATCTACGAACAAATCAATCCATACTTACGACCAAATCTTGGTCGAGAAAAGACGTCAACTCAGGAAGGCTAAGAGAAGTTTTGTGAAAATCAGATCTGACTCTAACAAACAACTTTGGATCAACGAGCTAAAAGCTTACAAGTCATGGCTGCAAGACTATCGTCTCGCCATGTATCAAAAAGATTCGGAAGACATGTTGTGAAGTGTGTCAACCAAAAACCCGAGAGCATTCTGGGCCCTGATTAACGCAATGGAACGGATCAACTCAGACGCCTTAATCTTCGAACCTAAGGTTAGCACCGAAACATCACAGGTCCAAAGCACAGAACCCTGGGTGAGGCTTCATGACCTTGAAGACATAACGTACATTTTGAAAAAATTGAAAAATTCCAGGGCCCCTGGGCCCGACGGTCTGACAAATAGGCACCTGAAAGAACATCCTGAGGCATGGACCAACTTCATATGTGCGGTCTTCCGAAGATTGACAGCTGCAAGGGCTCTACCGGAATCTTGGACCACTGCAGTTGTGGTACCTATTTACAAGAGAGGGGCGAGAGACGATCCTAAAAGTTTTCAGCCTATTGCCCTGTTGAATGTAATTGGCAAGGTGTACGGTTCTTTACTACTACAACATTTCCAAAGGTGGGCTAAAGACGCACCCTGCGAAGACCCCCTTCAATTCGGCTTCAAAAACAATGTGGGAACAACAATTAACATTCTAACGGTCAACATCTTAAAATACAAAAGCCTGGCAGGCGGCACACGTACCTACTTGGCTTTTATCGACCTAAGACAAGCCTTTGACCAAGTTAACAGAGCGAGGCTCTGGGCAAAGTTAACGTCTTGGAACTGCCCGGCGTCTATTCTACATCCAATTATAGCACTACACAAGGACACAAGGATCCTAGTGAGGCTCGACAACCAAGGTGCACTTTCGGAGGAGATCCCAACCAATCAGGGAGTTAAGCAGGGCTGCCCGTTGGCCCCGGCATTATTCCTGAGCTTCATTGGCGACTACAAAGAATCAGAAGCAAAGGTCAGATCATTCCGTCTGCATATTGGCCAAATGAAAATCTCGAGAATTATGTATGCGGATGACATCATCATCACAGATCAAACAGCAATAGGCCTGCAGAGACAACTTAACAACTTTGCTGACTACATCAAGGCAAACTGTCTCGAAATAAACAAGCCCAAGACCAAAATCATGTTCTTTGGGAAAGGCAGAAGCAAAAGCGACTCATATGCATGGTCTTTGGAAGGTGAACACATCGACACAGTCACAGAATTTAAATATCTGGGCATTGTGGTGGATAACTCGCCAAGGGAGATTGCAATGCAAAAACATCTGCTGTTAAAAATAAAGAACTTAATATCACAGGCTAAAGTGATAGATAGAAAATACGGTCGCTTCTCCCTCATACCAATTGTGGACTTCTACAAGGCCATGGTAGTTCCCACACTGATCTACGGACCTGAAGCAACGCTGGGGTTACCACACACCATCTGGACGAAACTCGAAAGCCAATACTGGAGAGAGGTCTTAAATCTACCAAACTCAACTCCATTGGTTTTGATCAGACGTAAAATGAGCCAACTCTCGCTTGCCTCGATAGGGGAAAGAAACAGCTTGATGTTGTTTAGGAAATTATTGCTGGAAAATCGTCCTGAGCTTTTGGAAGCTATAAATACAGAGGCAGAAGGAGGGTGCCTGGCTGTCCTGAACAGATGGTACAGAGACCAAGAAGAAAAATTATACTCAATTCAATGTTCCAAAAAGGAGTTGACGGACAATCCGATGAAAATCCAAAACAAACTAAACAAGCTTGATTGGATACTTACTTTGGACCAGGCCGCTTCGTACAAATTAACCTCGCACCTGCCACAGAATTTCCACAAACTACACGAATTACAAGCGTACGTGAAAAGATATCCAAACCGCAAGTTGAGGAATACTTTTATAAGAACCCTCCTCAACTTACTCCACACGAACGAAATCTTGATGAGATGAGGCCTGGCGAGCACAAACGTTTGCAGATTTTGCAATGACCCGGCTATGGTGGAAACGACCAAACACCTATTGCTAAGATGCCCAGAAGTAGAGGCTATAAGAGGTCCTTACTTGAAGGAGATATTATCTGCAGCCCACACTTTCGATGTAGAGACTTGGTGGGCGAGGCTAATTGGAGGCGGACGAACTACTTGGGTCACTGCCACAGCAAAAATTTTAGATACAATTCTGTCAACTATAGAAAAACGACCATAGGCAAACAATATTCAAATGGAAAGGAACGAAACGCAAAAACTTTTAAAAACCCTTGGGGTTAAACAAAGTATAAAAAAAAAAGTGTCAGAAGACACTCTCAAATGTACTTTACACAAGCATGTGAGGGATCTGTCTCTGGCCGAAATACAGCCATGCGGCTATGGAGAAAGTGCGATAGACGTGGTGGGGAGATTTCAAGGACATGCGAGTTACAAGGGACGAGAATGTCCAGCCAACATTCTGGTGGCGAGGAATGGTGCTTCTCTTCTTGGATGGGATGAGCAAAGGAGCCTGGGTGTGAGGATTCAAGCTGGTGCACCGACACCCATTTCCATAGCTGAAGTGAACGATAAGTAGGCTGCGGAATTTACGGAGGTATTTTTAGAAAGCCTTGGAAAATTGAGAGACTTTGAACATGACATCAAGCTGAAAGCCAATGCTTGTCCAGTAGTTCACAAAGTGAGACCAGTTCCATATAAAAGGATGCAGCAGCTACACGAAGAGGTAAGCAACCTTCCAAAAAATGGTGTGATAGAGCAGATCCAGGGGACAGAATGGTTGTTTCCGGTGGTTTTGGTTGCAAAGAGCAACAGCAAGATGAGACGATGCGTGGATCTTAGAGACCTCAAGAAAAACATTTTGGTGGAAAGACACCCTCTGCCAATCATCTCAGAGGCCATAGCCATCTTGGGAAACTCTGGTTGGTTCTCGGTTATTGACCTTTCGGCGGCATATCACCAAGTGCCTTTATCTAAAGACAGTCAGGATGTTACAGCTTTTATCACACCAGAAGGAACATTTAAGTACTTGCAAATGCCTTTTGGGTTGGCATCAGCTGCCTCTGTATTTCAACGGGTGATGGAGAAACTGTTGTAGGGCATGACGAATGTGATAGTGGTTCAAGATGATATATTGGTGTTTGCCGTGAATGAGGCGCAACATGAAGTCTTGAGGTCTGTTTGGGAAGCTTGAAAGGTGCTGGTTTAACAGTGTAAAAGAATAAGTGTAGGATAGGAGTACGTACCAGTACTAGGCCACAAGATATCGGGGCACGGCATCGCGCCCAATCTTAGTCTTGTGGAAAGTATTTGTAAAGCTCCTGCTCCACAGGATAAAGAACAGTTAGGGTCTTTTATGGGGATGGCCGAATTTTATCACAAGTTTGTGAATAACTTTTCCATGATCTCAGGTCCTTTGAGAGAGTTGCTAAAGAAGGGTACTGGGTGTGTGTGGTCAAATGAATGTGAAGATGCTTTTGAAAGAAGGAGGGTGTTGGTGGTGTGCCTTTCTTGGGGGGGATTTGTTAGCGGTAGGAAAATAGTCTTGTCAGTGGATGCAAGCTTGTTAGGGCTAGGAGCTTCACTTTCGCAAGTAGATGCAGGGAAGGAAGAACATGTTATTGCCTTTGCTTCGAGACCGTTAAGAGGTGCTGAGAAAAACTACTCAGTTATAGAGAGGGAGGCTCTAGCCATATATTGGGTGATGATGCATTTCAAATGTTAAGTTCCTGATTAGGACGGATCATAGGCCATTAGTGCAAATGATGGCTAATGAAGGTTGGGCGGAAGGTTTGCCCAGGATATCAAGGTGGATATTGGAGCTGCAGGGATATAATTTTCATATGTGTTACGTGCCGGGCAAGGAGTATGTGGTTGCTGACTGCTTGTCACGACTGCCTGTGGAGCAGGTCAGGGAGCCGGTAGAAGCAGTACTGGAGGATGAAATGCTTATTGGAAGTATTGAACTTAGAGCGGTGGAAAGAGAAGAATGGATGGCGGCAGAGAGAGAAGATGGGGTGCTGGACAAAGTGAAGGAATGGAGGGTAAAGGTAGATTGAGAGGAAGATTGATCGCTTTCACAAGGTTAAGGATGATTTGTGTTTGTCAGAGGATGGGTGTTGTGTTTGTCAGAGGATGGGTGTAGAATTAGGAGAGGCGCCAAGGTAATTCCTCCAGAAAGGGTTAGGAGGAAGCTTGTAAATATTGCTCATCAGGGCCATCCTGGTATGAGTGGGACAAAAAGATTATTGAGACAAACATTCTGGTGGCCGGCCATGGACAGTGAGGTGGACAGGAAGGTGAGGGCATGCAGGGAGTGTGTAGTGTGCGTTAAGAGTATGGTGGTGAGAGAAACTCCTCTTTTGCCAGTTTGAGTACTGAGTGAGCCTTGGAAAAAGGTAGCTGTGGATTGGATTTAATGGGCCCCATCCAAGGCTTGGGTGATGGTTTCAAATTTTTGGTTGTGTTGATTGACTATCATTCAAATTGGTTGAAGGGCAGGCGGTGAGAGAGGCTAGCACAGTCGAACTGCTGGCGTTCTTCGAGGACATGTTTTTCAGGGAAGGTTTCCCCTCGGAGATGCTTACTGATAATGGTGTCCAGTTTTGTTCTGAGAAAATGAAAGCATTTCTATCGAGTTTTGGGATAGGTTCCACGCGGATAGCTCTATATCACCCTAGACCGAACGGTTTGGTCGAATGAGCTAACAGATTTTTGAAGGGTGGTGTTCAGTTGGCCATGAGGGCAGGACTGTCCTGGATGGAGGTTCTAAAGGAGATGGTGTGGAGCTATTGCATCACGCCCCATTCGGTCACCAGAATGTCACCATTTGTGTCTCTAAAAGGGCCAGCCACCAAGTTGTGTCCAAGTTGGATGGGGTTGTCTGGTTGCGTGGATGTGGACCTCAAGGAGATTATGAATTTGATAGAGAAGGTTCAGGGTCAATACAAACATGTTTTTGATGATGTAGCTACAGTTAAGGTGCAGGAATTGCCAGTAGGGGATGTAGTCCGGATTAAAAAACCCAGGTTTGGACTCAAATGCTTAGAGAGAAAGTTTCTGGGTCCCAAGAAAATAACAGCTGTGCGTGGAGGTGTGGTAATTGTTGAGGGTAGTGAGGTTTAGTCAAAAGGGAGGATGGTTTTGAGTGGTGCAGGGATGAATGATGAGGTGGAGCAGGAATAGAATGATACCTTGGATGATGGTTTGAAGAGTGTGAGCGAGGAGACGAATGTGCGGGATGCTGATGTGCAACATGGTGAATCTGAGGTAGGTGGACGAGCTTTAGGAAGGCTCAGGAAAACTCCCATCAGGTTTAAAGACTTTCATTGTGATTAAGTTCCTTGTGTGGGTTATTGTAAGGAGGGAGATATGTTGCATTTGCTGTCTTGGTTATTTTGGTTTATGTTGTAATGTGGTTCCAGAATCCAATCGGGTTCGGAAACCAGTGTGCAGTTGGAGCAGGGCAGGGATGGGTGCCTGTTGCTCGCTCCGTTTAATCTAATCAATATTTATACTTCTTACTCACAGCGTTCGTGTGTTCAGACTCAACACAAGGTTTTTGTTTGGATGATATGAAATTCTGAAATAACCCTGCGGGGGAAGTGTGGCTTGACTTCTAAAAACCACCTTGTCCTTGTGAAACACAGTGTGAGGAGGCTTGCAAGATAAAGCCTGCAGCTCACTCACCCTTCGGGCAGATGTTATTGCCACCAAAAAGACAGTTTTGAGGTTAAGAAGGCTTAATGGGCACGAAGGAAGGGGTGTCAAGCCTGCGCCATGGGCGCATACATTTACGATCAATATGGACCTTATTTCCCAATAGCAAGACTTAGATGCTTTTCTATTTTTCCCAACAAACTACACTTACCACAATGCACTTGGCTATAACCATCTATTCCTGGCCATTCCTATTTGTCATCTTTGGAACTACAATCCCCAGAAGCCCTAGGGATCTGCTCTGCTTCCGCCAGCTCAGGAACAGAGAGGGAGGAGGCCGATTGTCTGCAGGTGTGCTGACCCAGGTGTGACCAATTAGCCTGCCTCTGCGCTGGGCTGGGCGATTTAAAAACTGCTGCCTGCAGGGGCTCAGTCTCTTGCATTGAGAGTCCTTCCGGCACCTTGTTGCTTCGAGCTACGGATCTTGTATGCAGTTCCTCCTTACTCCGGCTTTGGATCCAGTGCCCTGCCGGGCTCTCTACATTGCAGCTGATCACACTCTGCTGCTTTCCAGCCTCCGCCTGTGCTCTTCCAGGTTTCTGCCTTGCACCCGATCACGCCCAGCTGCTACCTTCCGCCCTGGTCTTCCAGGCTCTTGCCCTGCAGCCTGCCTCACTCCGGCTTCCTACAGTCCTTGTCCTTTGGGCTCCTTGCTCTGCAGCCTGCCTCACTCCGGCTGCCTACAGTCCTTGTCCTCTGTGCTCCCTGCTCTGCAGCCTGCCTCACTCCGGCTGCCTACAGCCCTTGTCCTCTGGGCTCCCTACCTTGCAGTTTACAGTCCTCTGCAGCCTTCTACAGTCAGCGGCCCTGCTCCTCTGGCTTACTCCTTGCTGCCGGTCCTTCTGGCTCCTTGCCGCGCAGCCCGCTTCTCTCCGCTGCCAATAACCCTTGTACTCAGGCCTTCCTACCTTGCAGCCGATCACGCTCTGCTGCTTGCTATCTACAGCCTTTGTCCGCTGGGTTCTCAGCCTAGCAGCCCTCTACAGTCCTCTGCAGCCTTCTACGGTCAGCAGCCCTGCCCCCCAGGGCTCACTCCTTGCTGCCCGGCCCTTCTGGGCTCCGTGCCATGCAGCCTGCTTTACTCGGCTGCCCTAAACCCTTTCCCTCTGGGCTCCCTACCTTACAGCCCTGCTCCTGTGGGCTTGCTCATTGCTTTCCTGCTCCTCTGAGCTCTCAACCATGTTCCATACCATCCTCTGCTATCCAATCCTGTTATACAACTTTCCCTTCATTTCCTTCTGCTAGTTTGCTATCAACTTCCTTTTCCTGGATTTGTCTGTAAGTATCTTCTCTTGTATTGTTTGTGGACCCTTTTGTACAGAGCGTGTCTGTTGGTTTCCATCAGGCAACCTCTGCCCCTTCCCTTGTCTCGTTTTTATGTTACAGACACCCATAGCTGTTGTTCCAAGCCATGAGCAAACAGCGTGGGCCTCTGTTATAGCAAACTGTGCACAAGGCTAGAGTTTTTCCTAAGGTCCGTGGAATACTCTTTTCCTATATCTGCATACACCCCTAGAGGGAATCCTTTCTGTTGTACCTTATTCCTTGCTACACTTGCCTACTCTTCGTTCTCATTACTTTCAGCTGTGTGTGTACTATCTGTCCACCTTACTTCGGCACAACCACCCAAAACCCTTCCTGGGTGTCCTGTGCCACTCTTAACAGGGTGCCATCCCGTGACAAGGGGTTCAAACGGGGTACCAAATTTTAAGACCAAATTTAGGTCCCACAAGCGGACTTGAAAAGGAATTGAGCGTAAACATTAGTTAACCCCTTCAAAAATGGAATTACCAAGGGTATTTTAAAGTAAGAGGGTTCTTCAGCAGTGCGTTTGAAGATGGACAGCGCTGCTAGGTAACCTTTTATTGTGCCAAACTGGAGTCCCAGATCTGCAGAGTGCAAAAGGAAGGATAAGGCCATTGGTGTATTACATGTGAAAGGGTCAACATTCTTAGCTCTGGGCGAAAGCAAAACCTCCATTACATCGTCCGGGAGGTCCAAATCTTTGTATCTGAGCCTCTCAGAAACCATGCGTGAAGGCCGAGAGTCCTGATATCCGGATGGAGAACCGGACCTTCCTCTCGCGAGAGAAGATCCTCTCTTTGTGGAAGATGAATCAGAGGTCAGATGGACATTTGTAGAAGGTCCGGGTACCACGTTCTCCTGGCCCAATCCGGGGCAATTAGGATCATAGATTTCCTGAACCTCCTTATTACGTGAGGAATCACAGGGATTGGAGGAAACGCATGCAGGAGTGGAAATTCCCAGTCCACCATGAACGCGTCTCCTAGAGCTCCTCTCAGGGGAAATTCCCTTAATCAGAATAATTTGCACTTCCTGTTGACACTGGTCGCAAACAGTTCCACTTGAGGTGTTCCCCAAAAGGGTGAAGATCTCTTGAAAGACTTCCTGAGCTAGTTCCCACTCGTGGGAAACTGTGCTCTGTCTGCTCAGAGCATCCGCCGCTGTGTTCTTCTCGCCGGCTAGGTGAACTGCCGACAGAGTGATTCAGTCTTGTATTGCCCAGAACCAGAGCTGCATTGCCTCTCTACACAGTGGTAGTGACCCTACACCACCACTTTTGTTGAGGTAGTACATGGCCACTGTGTTGTCCGTCATTATCAGGAAAACT
This sequence comes from Ambystoma mexicanum, assembly GCF_040938575.1. Classification (NCBI taxonomy): domain Eukaryota; kingdom Metazoa; phylum Chordata; class Amphibia; order Caudata; family Ambystomatidae; genus Ambystoma; species Ambystoma mexicanum. The sequence continues at coordinate 104,045,902 of NC_090928.1, forward strand.
CTTTCCCCATACAGAAGGCAGAAAGGCCTTCAGCGCTAGTCGGATTGCCCTCACTTCTAAAAGGTTGATATGTAGTTTGGACTCTGATGGAGACCAACGACCGCTGACGGTCAAATCGTTGGTATGGGCTCCCCACCCCGTAAGTGAGGCACCCCTCACTACTGTTATCTCTGGCTATGGTTGCCAAAAAGGTTCTCCTTTCAAGTTGTTTTCCCAACAGGCCCACCACTGAAGGTCCAGTGAGACGTTGTTTGGGATTTGTAAAAGATCGGACATCCTTCCCGAGAACTGTGACCACTGGGTCCTGAGAGCCCATTGAAGAGATCTCATTCTCAGGCGAGCCTGTGACACCAGAAAAATGCAGGATGCCATCAGACCGAGCAACCTCAGAAAGTCGAAGGTTGGGAGATGTTGGGCATTTTGGAATTTTGTCACCATCTGTAGAATGCCCTGAGCCCTCACCTTTGGTGGCGAGGCTTTTCCCCAGAGATGCATCCAGGACTGCTCCGATAAATTGGAGTCTTTGTGATGGTATCATCTGGGACTTCTTGAAGTTGAGGGAGAAGCCCAGCCTGTAGAGGGAGTGGCAGGTATGGTTTAGATGTTCTAAAGCCTGTTCCGGGAACTGGCCCTGATCAACCAATCGTCCAGGTAGGGGTAGACTCGTTTCCCCGCCTCTCCTGAGACTTGCTGCCACAACTGCCATTAGCTTGGTGAAAACCCTCGGGCGGAGCTTAGCCCAAATGGCAGAACCCAAAACTGATAGTGAGAGCTGCCAATGGCGAACCTCTTTCTGTGCTTTTGGTGGATTGGCACATGAAAGTAAGCATCCTGAAGGTCCAGAGATAACAACCAATCCTGAAGCTGGAGGGCCTGAAGGATCTGAGAAAGGGTAACCATCTTGAACTTGTCCTTCCTGAGGAATTTGTTCAATTCTCCCAAGTCCACGATGGGTCTCATTCCTCTGTCCTTTTTCAGAATTAGAAAATAAGGGGAGTACCAACCCTTGTTCCTCTACGATACAGGTACCGGTTCTATAGCACCTTTCTCTAGCAGGTCTAGAATCTCCTGCATAAGGAGCAGGTCTGGAAACTTCAAAGAGTTGTTCCCCGATGACTCTGAGGTGTGCGTAGAAAAGGCAGGCAGAAACCCTGGGCAATTGTCTCCAATGCCCAAGCATCTGAAGTAATAGCCTGCCATTCTGTCAGATGTTGAGTTAGCCTGCCTCCTACTGCTGTTTTGTGATACAAGACCCCAGAGAGGTTTTTAGGCGGTTGACGCAGAGCATAGGGTAAGGTAGCCCCTGTTGCTGTGGCTCTAGTACCTCTGCCATGTCCACCACAGGGAAATTGTTTCTGGCCTCTTTGAGCTGGCTGTCCTCTGCCTTTTCCGAATGCGGAATAGCGAAAGGACCGTCCCCTCCAAGGCGTACCTGCGGGGCGGGTCAGAATTTGTCTCATCGCAGCTGGAAGGGATTTTGCGGCTGCGTTGGAAGTTTGCAAGTTCTCCAAACTGTCATCAGCTTTCTTACCAAATAGATGAGTGCCGTCAAAGGGCATATTCAGAAGCCTGGACTGTACATCTGAGGCAAATCCCAATTTCCGCAACCACGCAAATCTGTGGATTGTCTTACTAACCGCCATGGCTCTGCTGATGCTGTCAACAGAGTCGAGACCGGTTTGGAGAGACTCGCACATGGCTTCCTTTCCATCCTTGATAAGGTTCAAGAAACTGTCCCTTTCTTCCCCTTCGGGGATATGGTCAGCCGCCATGTGGCTAAACCTCGCCCAGCGTGCATGTGGCATTAGCAGACTTTAAGGCCATTCTGCATGCCGAGAAAACTTTCTTGGCCATGGCATCACACTTTTAATCATCACGATCCTGCAGGATTGTGGGGTATGCATTCTGCTTTCCAGAAGAAGTTGCAGCTTGTACAACCAAACCCTCTGGAGTTGGTTGTTTTGACAGATATAGAGGATCTGCAGTTGATGCCTTATACTTAGCTGTCAGTCTCTTACCGACTACAGGGATCACATCCGGTGTCTTCCAGTTTGTAGACACTTTTTTATGCAAAGCCTTGTAAAAGGGGACAAAAATATCAGCCATTCCATCACTGTATTCATCAGCATTCTGTTATTGCTTTCTGCATGATCCCCAAGAAGCTTGAAGAAATACCAAAAGAGCCAGAAAAAGACCAAAAGGAAGTCCAAAACATTGCCAAATCTGATTCTCTCAGTAAACTGAAGAAAGTGCAGATTTTGGGCAGGGGCCTGAACATGCTCCATCAGATATGTATCCCTTTTGGTCTAGTGTTGGCTTCACCAAACCAATCCCATAGGCCCAGAGTGCTGAAGGGGTGAATGCTCTCCATTTGTAAGTGACTGTAAAGCCTGTTAAATGATTAAAATTTTATAACCGGGAGCACTCCCTTGTTTTTCTTTTGTACCAACAATATATTGATGAGGAACCTCGCCACCCCGTGGGGCAGAACAATGGTATCCCTGTGAGCCAGCTCAGGGATTTATCAATTAAGTAATCCCCTTTTGAATGGATTGTGTCCTCCCACGTATTCCTTATCTTTAATATTTCCAATATTCAGATTGCTGCCAAGGAATCATTTTTTTTAAAGTAGAGGGCGCTGCGCGTCGATGCCTGTCGAGTCAATGGGGGTCATTACGAGTTTGGAGATAGCCATGGTGCTGTTAGCGCCATGGCTGCCTCCAAAGTAGTGTCCGGGTTCCTTGAATGGGGACTTACCGGATAATTCCAACCTTGGAGGACCCGGTAAGTCCCCATTCAAAATACCCAACCCCATTCGAGCCCCCATAGGGCTCAATGGGAATGGGGAAGGAGATAATAACAGGCCCATTAATAACGGGCCCGTTATTAGCTCCCTGGTCCTTTAGCGGCTCCCGCTAAGGACGGCTGGTTTAACCGTGCCAGAGGTGATGGGATGAATTTGCCATGACTGCCCACTGTACGTCAACAGTAAAGGTGTAGCGTTCTTTTTGATTTATGTTGCTGTGTGCAAGTGGCTTAGTTGGTACGAGTATAGTGGTCCTTCAGCGCAGAGGTTGAAGGAATTAGTGCAGAGGATTAGTTGAGGGCCTAACGTGCTATTTGGAATATCCAACCATTCATTGCGGTAAAGGGGGAGCTGGTATGTTATTTCTTGAAGGTTGTATGCAGGGCAGCAGTATGCCAATCTCTTGACGGGATTGGTTGAGGCTTTGGCAGTGGGTAGTTGTCTTGTTCCCCAGACAGGGCTTCTGGTGTTCAGAAGAGGCCAGCTGGCTTCCGGTTGCACGTTTTATTAGTTGATTAATCATTGAACAGCCACACCAAATGTTAGCATTGTCCTAAGAATAATGCGATCCTCAGTTGTGCCGATTACCTTTGGAAGTGTGCTCCACAGTTTTGTCACTAACTTGAAGGACGACAATCTTTTTGCGTCTCTCTGTAGTATAGAACAGGATCTTTAGTAGTAGGTCACCATTAAACCTTAGCGTCCTTGGTTAGTATTGTGTTATCTTTGCTGGGATTAATTCAGCTCCAGGACCCCAAAGGGAATGCACAGTGCTTTGAATTGTATTTGTTATTGGTAGCTGGTCATTTCTGAGTGCTGGAGTTGTGTTCCCTTCTGTGGAGTCTGTGCAATATTTTTGCTGCAGTGTTTGTCATGCACTGAAGATCCTTGGTGAGGTAGTCTGGCATGCTGAGGGATAAGCTGTTGGCATAGTTGACTCTTGATAAGAGCAGTGCCATGATGGTAAGGGTCCTATGCGAAAAGGGGAGGAATGGCATAATCCATACGACTGATCAGAAATGGTTGAAGCATTTCTTCACTGGTGCGTTGATTTGTACTTCCAGTGTGAGCCCATTGTCTGTAAGAAGCTCTAGATTATTAATTACTTTGAGGTTTTCGGGCGAAAGGAACTGTGCTTCTGGTGCTGCGTTGGGTGAGGCAGTCATTATTTCTGTTTTGTCTGTGTTGAGTTTTAAGTTGATAGTTGTCACCAAAATCTTGCCACGGACTCAGCCCTTTATTGCATTCTCCTCAGGATGGATAATGTCAGTGGTTTGTTACATCAACCACCCGAGGAGACCAAAGCCAGGGTTTTGGTGAATCTGCCTAAGAAACTCTGGCATTACTGTCTTGATCACCACATGTCTCTTCAGGAAGAGTATCTTTCAAAGTCTTTACGATTTTATGTCAGACTGGTACCCCCAACATTTGTCTAATTCCAGCAAAAGGACTTGTCACACGGAGGCCATCCTAACCTTTGAACCAGATGGGGTTTGTTTTCAATAGACCCTTTCATGTACAGGCTGAAAACAGATTCCCCAAATGACTGTAGACTGAAGACCAAGACTGGAGGTGAGCATTATGCTCCCTTTTCTTTCATTTACTGCGCAAAAGCAGCTTCAAAGAATCAAAAACTCAAAATGTACTTACCCAATAACCTTAGGAAAAAGTTAGTCCAAAAAAATAAAACATGCTGGAGCTATCCACCAATCATGGTCTTCATGCTGTTATGATGTCCCTACATCTGCTAAATCTCTTTCTCTTAATTTTGCTGTTCGGCGGTTGTTAAATATTCCTCTTGGTTGTGAGTGATATTGATAGAGTTCCCTAGTTTGTGGACTGCAGCGTGGGTGTAATGTGATAATACTGCATTGTGGTCACAGTCTCACTAACTTCATTTTCTGTTTCAGGGAGCTTCATGTAGTAGGGGCTAGACGCAAAGCCTCAGCAGTTCGGGCCTGCACGCAGCTCAGGGGGGTGGCCGCAGTATGTCTTATGCCTGGCATGTTAACATGACAGGGTGAGTTACACCAACATGTGGTAGGAAACAAACAGGACACCAGCGAACCGATGCCCTCTACAGCAAGGTTGTAGAACTGTGGTGGCTCTCGGAGCCCACACGAAATGATGCAGAAGGGGGATTTGCATCAGTTGGGCTCCTGCAGCGCACTGGATTCACTTCAGCAGACCTAGACAGCAGACCCAGACATCTTGCAGTAACTGCAGGCGTTGAACATTTAATGCAGGCAGTTCTGTGTGAACTCAACAGTGCTTTCTCTCCTACAGGGTTCCCAACACATCGAGCAACAACAACATGGCCTATAACTAAGGGCAGTGAAATAGAGGCCTAGCCTCACCCTTGGGCCGACTTGAAGAGGAGGCCTTTGTAGCAGTGGAAGAAGCTATGAGAAAACAATCCCTTATTCTGCCACCCTTACAGAGGCAGGCTAACTCATACCCTACTCTGTGACATGAAGGGCAAGGAGAGCCCCAGTTGGCAGGCAGAGGAGCAGAAGACAGCCTCTTGTTAGAAGGTTTTAAGAGGGTCTTGGGCTCTCCAGTGGAACAAACAAACCATTGAGAAGTACTTTAGGCCTATTGTAACAGAGGCTGGACGAGACAGACGTTCATCTCTGGCAGGCGGAGCAAGGCAACCCAAGTACCACCAGCTGAGAAAGAGGGATGTACTCAGCCATTTTACACAGAGGAATCCTCTTCAAAGCCCTGTTGCCCCTGCAATCTGGATTTTGCAGCTCCACAGAGATCAGAAGGGTGCAGCACTTTTGAGATGTTGACAGAAAGATTTCTTAAGAAGACCGCTGTATCTTCCACCTCCAGACCGCTTAACCCAGAGGATGCAACTATGGATAGTGAGACCAGATAGAAAATGAGCCAAGTAAAGACAGGGAAGAGGAGCATTCTTCCTTGTCATCCGAGCAACAAAAAGGACGGGTCGAGGATGTCGCCACCTACTGGAAGAGACAGAAGGAGGAAACATTTGCGCCAAAAGGACTCGTGCATCCCAAGTCGGCTGAGCGGACGCCATAATTCAAAGTGGCTCACTACTTAAATGCCCTGCCTGCAAAAGCCTTTGGACAAAGTAGTTAGGGGCAAGTAAAAGGCAGAGTGCCCATGCTACTGATTTATCGCCACTGCAAAAGGGAGGGTAATGCTTTGGTTATATCTTAGTTCAAGGAGACTGGCTAGCGCGCCTAGTTGGAGGGACAGTTACCTTGTGCTGCGTTCTATGCTCCTCATCGTCGCTTGCTACAATTTCAATAGGAAGGAAGCTTCTGGGAGTTTGCGAGCCTACTGTTAGGGGTTATCCTCTGCACCCTGGTGTTTAACCAAGGTCACGAGACCAGTGGTGGCAGCCCTCGGGGAACAGGGAGTGCTCATGATTGTATTTCTGGACGACATGATCTTGATGTCGCAGAGTAAATGGGGTGTAAGTTAACAGGTAAACTTGGCTGTGGACCTTCTTCAGAGCCTCAGGTTCCTCAGACTAGGAGAAGTCTGATCTGATGCGCAGGAAATCGAGTTTCTAAGCTTTTCTATAAACATGCTAAAAGGGATGCTTAGACTCAATCAATCCAAAGCGGATATCAAAAAGAGGGAGAGTCTTTTTTTTAGTCAGATCTAATGAGTGTTATAAGTCAGCGTCCATTTAGGCTATAGTTCCAGGGTTACTTCATTATCGAGCCATTTAGAAACTAAAGAAAGTGCACATGTGCAGGGATATTTTATATGCATAAAGTAGCACTATTAGAGGAGGCCTGTGTAGAACTTCTCTGGTGGCTACATCATATGGAGGCTTGGAATGGAAAGGCCTTTTTAAAGCACCTCCCCAGAGCTTGTGATCGAGTAAGATGCCAGAAGGTCCAGTTGGGATGCACATTGCAGAAGCCGCAAATTGTTTACAGCTTTGGCAGGCTCCTTCGCAATTAAGTTGCAGGCCAAAGACATTGTGGACTGCTGCATTCTGCTTAAGATGGATAACATTTCAGCAGTGTGCTACTGTGTAATCAATCTCTGTGGTACGAAGTCCGGAGTCCTTGTGGAGCTCGCAAAGGAACAGATTTCTGGCATTACTGCCTTGATCACCATATGTCGGTGACTCCGAAGTACATTCCAATGCTCTTAAACGTAATGGCAGATTGGAACTCCAGGTATCTACATGGCTCCGGCACCTGGAAGCTGAATGAAAAGGTCCTCAGTCGTCTGGCACCGAAGTGGAATCCTTTCCATAAAGTCCTATTCACATTGAGGCTGAATGCACTGATACCACCATTTTTCAGCAGGAGGTCATAACCAGAAGCAGCAATGGTGGACATGTTCCTACAGCCCTGGATCACAGAGTATAGCTGATGGGTTTCCCCTTCGCATAAATAACAAGGTCTTTGTGGAAGGGCAGGAGAGAGTGGTGCTGGTTCTAGTAGCCCCTGTGGACATCGCAATTATAGTTTCCAGCTCTGATGGAAATTTCTATGGATTTTCCAATCAGTCTTCTCCGAATCGTTGATCTTTTGAGGGATTAAGTAAGGCAACCTCACCAATTGACGAGTGAAGGGTCTCCGGTGCTTTAGGAAGGAGGTCTTCCGGATGGATTGGAGCCATGCGGGACTTTCAGGTACAGCTTGGGAGTTCACCAGAGAAAGTTGTGCCCCTGCTTGACATGGGCAATATAAGGTGCCTGGGAGAAGTGAGCTAGCCTGTGTTTAGAACAGACTCAGGAATCCATTACAGAATTTTTTGCCACATAAGGCAGAACGTACAGGCGAGTGTACTCCTACAGGTCCTCATTCTCAGCAGGTCATGACAATATTGACAGTACTCCGATAGGAGAGCACGTCTTGGTGTGTAGAATGCTCAAGGGCTTGAGATTGACCACACCTCTAGTAGCTCTGTATTTCATGTATTACACAATAGATCCTCAACAGTTGTTGGTTTACGGGGGCCGGTACTACAGAGATGGGGAGTAGATAACTGAAGGATGCAAAAGGTGACTACCCCTCCCTTATTGCACCGTCTTGTTCACAACATGGACAGGGCACAAAATGCACAACTTAATTATAAACGCATAGGTCCAAGCACTCACGTCATATCACCAATCAAAATGTTATTCTGTTTGTATCCAAATACATAACAATTCAGACCTTATCTAGATTGTGTGGTCATACCACAATCTGTAAACAATAGTGATCAGGTGTTAGTAAACAAGTGCCAAAAATGAAGTGCATAAACAAATACATAACACAACATTTATAATTCCTATTTGACTCATGAGACAGTTGGGGTGTCTCCACTCATGTGGATCCAAATCTAAGTCGCACTTACTTACATGATTATCATCCACTTCTATGATGAGACAATGCTTCTATACACAAAGGTCGGACTCCCAATTTCAGTGTCAACTGCTACATTCAATCACAAAAAAGGAGGATGGTGACCCAGTCGATTTGGTCACATAATGCAATAGCCTACACCTCTTGTTTCGTCCCTTGTGACGGATGCAGGTATCCAAACCCGTTCTTCAAACAGTTAAATAGGCTCATTTAACTATTTGAAGAAACTGTATTTCATGCCATAGTTCTGCATCATTTTTAGACATGGCCACTCAAAATAAGCAGTTGTCTAGGAGGGCTTTATCCTGCAAGCTGACAACCTTGCTCTATTTGATTGCTTGTTCGAGTTTCTGATGTTATAGCCTTGAATCTGACATGTAGGGTCTATTTGCTGGACGGGGTTGTCTTCCACATTTTGCACCACGTTAAATGCAATTCAAAATATAAAAGGGCAGTGATGAAGACTAAAAAGGACTCCTTTGAATTGAGATTCGAGAAAGCACAACAGGATTCCAAAGAACCTTTCACAATTCTTAAGGAATTGGAAAAACCCAGGGACAACTCATTTGAAAAGTTAGTGAAAGAAACCAGGATGCCATGCTAAAGAAACTAGAGGGAATAAAATATAATAACCAGAATGATTGGTCTAAGTATGAGCTGTCAGACATATCATGTGACAGTAGCTCTGATGATATAGCAGCTTTACAAAACCTGTCTATCCCAAAGTTCAATTTTAGAACAATAACGGAAGAACTTTGTATAATGCTGAGCAAGCTCAAACTGAAAAACTGTAGGGGAGATATTTGCCCGGAAGGCCTGGTGAAAGCTTTTTCGGTTTCTCTTCTGGGTGTTCCGACCAAAATTGTTAATACCTTTTTGAAGGAATGCCATGCGCCTATGGATTTAAAAAGCACATGGCTAACAGCGCTCCTAAAAAAACCTGGCTTGGATCCAGACATACCAGGAAATTATAGACCCATCACAAATTCCCACTTTCTACTGAAGATCTTGGATAGCGTGGCCTAAAAGCAAATTCTGGTACACCTGACAAAATACGAGGTCCTCAATAAAAGGCAGTCAGGCTTTAGACCAGGGTTTAGCATTGTACTGGCGCTCCTGGATCTAAAGACAAATATGCTGCACAACATGGATAACAGCCATACCAATCTGCTGATGGTATTGGATTTATCCGCCGTGTTCTATTTGGTGGAACATTCTCTATTATATAGGTTGAAGGAAGTCGCTAATTTTAGTGAAGATGCAGTGTACTGGATACTCTCTTTCTTGGGGGCAGATCGGTCCGTGCCTGCAGTCAGGATGCAGAAGCATGTCCAGTCCCACTACCTTATGGTGTACCACAGGGTGCTTGCTTGTCCCCATTGGTGTATAATATTTTCACAGCTCCCTTATGTCAGTTGTTACAGAATAAGGGCATCTGCTTTTCTAACTATGCAGACGACACGCATTGTATAATCTGCCTATAAGGCAATTACGACAAAGACATGCACTCAATAACGACAAAAAAGAATTGATGGTTATTGGGACTAGCTCCAGAATTGCCAGACTAGATAACAAATACCTGGAGATCTGCATAGCAGATTGTAAAATTCCTTCTAAAAAGAAGATAAAAACTATGGGAGTTTACTTGGACCAAAACCTTAATATGAGAATGCATATGAATAACCTTCCTCATATTATCACATAAGACTCCCGTCTCGTATGTGCCCCTATCTCTCCATCAAGAGCACTGAGACTATCGCCAGAGCTAGAATAGGCTCCAAGATGGATTACTGCAGGAGCCTGTTGATGAGAGTCAATAAAAGCAAAGTTGCTAGACTTCAGGTGATCCAGAATGGTGCAGTTAGGGCGATTGTTGGACTCAAAAAACATGATCATGGCTCTGAAGCTAGGTGGGGGCTGCACTGGTTACCAGTGGAAGCTGGAATTCCCTTTCGTATGCTTGCTATAGTCCACAATTGCAAAGAAGGCTTGAACCCTCAATATCGAGTAGAAAGGATCATTAAGAAGCCAATGGTTAAAAACCTGAGATCAGACAATTCCAATGTATTGGTGGTACCGCGATCTAAACTGGCTCTTACTGACCAGAGTGCGTTCTATACTGCAGCGCCCAAACTATGGAACTCTATTCCACCAGAGCTCAGAATGGAAAAGTCACTGGACAAATGCAAGAAAAAAAAAATGAAGACGTAGCTCTTTAAGAAATCTGTGGGAGAGATCGGAATGGAACAGGTCACCAATCTAGTTTAAAGAAAATACTGCAGACCTCCCCTTTTTTTTTTTTAAGTAATCCATGCTATCGCTGTATGGTAGGATGGCCAGTTATTTGTGATGACCATTGTTTGTTGAATTTGTTTTTTCTCCATCTAGGCGTCATTCTCTGTGCCCGTATGCCTACGGGCCGGTTTGGTTTGCGCGGTACAAATTAATAAAAGCAAAAGTAGAGCAATCTCTAATCCGGCATTCAAAGATTATCCGAGTCTACATCTAGTGAGCGAGTGCACTGGTCAAGCTCTTGATTTCTGTCTGGAAGACTTTCGAGGTAGAATCATTGCATAGCTTGACACGTTGGACTCTTCCCAAGCAGGTACCGATACAAATCCTTTTGGGGCTCATTCAGCCAAAGGAGTGAAGGCAACAAAAGCCTTGTCACAAGTTTCTCCCCTTCTCACCTGTTTCTCCTTTCTTGTACCTTTCTTGGACGTAGCTTCCTTTTTTCTTACTGTCCGGGACTTGTATAAGCCTGGACGCGGGTCTTCGAAGTCCAGCGTGAGGTTTGTAGCCTTCCTCTTGGAAGCGTTCAGTATCCGGCCAAGGAACCAGGAAGAGGACGAGTCGGCTCGAAAAGAAGTTGGGGCTCTGACTACGAGGATTTTCCAGGAGTAAGACCACGAAAACAAGGTAAGGGGATGGGGATGAAAGAGTACCAGGAAGGGAGGAATAAGGTATCAAGGATAGCGTGAAGCGAACTTCAGAAACAAACGTCTAACTACACCAAGCAGTAGCGTTGAGAGGCGCGGCGCCGCAGCCTTTTTCTAGGAAGCCGAACGTTGCATGAAAAGGTTGCTGTGCAGCGCTTTGAAAGCGCCAGCCATGTTGGTAGAACCGCAGAGTTTACACCGCGGTTCATCGTGGAACATGAAGTCCAGAATGGGCGAATTCGGCGAATCGTGACAAGCCTTTCAGCTAGGGGTTAATTTCGAGAACATTATGAGGTTGCCGGATTGGTCCAGCGATTTGGTTTTTAAGGATGTCCATCTTAAACATATCGTCCAGCCAACATTGCGGGTAGTAAGTAAGCTTTAAACCAACATAATGCTCGCCTCTGCTATTGACATACACAAACATTTTCCATATTTGTTCATACGAGGAGGGGGGTAGTCGGGATTCTATTAAAGAAACAGAAGTGACATTTATCCAACCCTTAAGTGTAAACAATATAATGTGGGCTGAGGGAAAGTTTGATCGAAGCTGAATGTTGTTGATGCTTTACGATCCAGCGAGTCCAGGGCAGAGGTTTTACAATGTCTTGAGATGACCTGAGAATGCCTCGGACAGAAAGTTTATATTGTGCATGAATTATTTGCTTCTGTATTGTTTACATACCCTCTCTTGGATGAGCCAAGGAGGAAGTTAGCTTGCTTTGGGAGTTGAAGCTGGTGGTCAGCAGATCTGTGCCCAATATAAAGAGAAGAGAAAGAACAGGATGACCACAACTGGTGAATAGCTATACCACGTGTTTTGTTGGACTATCTTTCCTTAAGGTTGTTGGAAAAGCTGGTTTTGAATGTTTGTTTCTTTGAAGCTGATGTTGAGTAGTAAAATAAAAAGAAGCATAATGCTCACATCTGTGTCGAACATAGTATCAAAACTTACCAATAGTAACAAATCTGGAAAATATTTTTTTTCAGCTGGCATCCAGATCCACAAGCAGCGACAATGGACAGGACACTTCAGAATTGTCACAGTGTAGAGGGGTATGCTGTTCCCCCTTCCAATCATGAGAGTGCAAATACAGGTGAAGAGTCAGTCTGCTTCCTTTCCCTGGTCAACCGTTTCTGCCGCACAAGGCCGGGTATTGAACTTTGTGGATTTTCCAGCTCTGTTTTCTTTGTATTGCACTTCTGGATCTGCATCTCAATCTATACACCATGGTCATGAAGGGATCCCAATCCTTGATGGCCTGGAAGGTAGTGAGTGCAACTGGGCACTCTTGGTTATTTCGGCAGATGCTATCATCATAATCCGACACTCATAGGCTACAAGAGCTTCAAAGAATTATTGATCAGCTTGGTATAAATAGTCAAGCAGCTGGTGTGTGAATGGGGTCTCAATTCATTGAATACTTTGATCATCCACGTTGGGAATCTGCTGTTTACTTTATTGTCAACAGCAAATGTTATAAAAGTTTCAGTGTGGTCCTGGTGGACATCTAAGTCGGGCACCAAACCAGTGAGTAAGCAGGTTATCATTTGTTGTCTCATGAAAGGGGTCATGTCTCTCCATCCCTTTCTCGGCACAGATGTGGGATGTTAATGAGGGCCACAATTTCATAGCTAAGTGGTCCGATAAATAAAACCGTTCCAGGAAGGATGTGTCGGACAAGTCAGCTACTTTGTTCTGCCTCATCTCTTTCAGGGGGCCTTGGATCTTATGCCAGTCAAATTTACAGGTAGCTTTTTCATTCCTGAGGGTGCTTCTTTTTATTTGATCAGGAGTACAACATGCAATTTGCACTGTGTGTATTGTCTCTCTTTTTGGGATAGGATGTGTGTAGTTAAATTCCTTAAAAAAATATAAAAAGGTTACAGTATTTCTCATGAAACTTTACTCTCCTCTGCTTCTTTTTTCCTTGCAAAGCCATTTGTACCAGTTTATTCTTCTACCATTGGCAATTTTTTCAGATGGCTTCTCCACCTGGCTTGGATTGGCACTTTTATGGTTGGGGCCTACTCTGCCCAGAGGGCAATGGGATGCAATGCTTTCTCCTCCGGAACCAGCTTGCAAGACATACAGAAGGCTTCTGATTGGTCTTAGAATTCTACCTCCAAAACCTTGTATTTCAAGGCAGTCAGCAACGCTGACTTTGCAGTTGCTATAAAGGAGCATAATGGGTGCATTCGGTTTGCACATGAAATGTTTATTTTCCTAATCCTTGTGAAGTAATATCATGATTTTTTATTAAGGACACAGATGAAAATAAATGCCTCTGCTCAATTCCCTCCCATTTGATGTGTTTTTTTCTTTTTCTACAGCACCTAACTCTTAAACCTGAACCTGAGGTTCGGACAACTCGGCAGTCTGATCGTACTTGGCTTTGGCGAATTACTGTGTCAACAGTTTCCAGTGTCATTTGGGTGCAAACTTCAACCAGTTGTGAGTTGTTTCACAGCTTCGGATAATCAAAGAAAAGAGGACTCATTAGTGGTTGCACCTATGTTTGGAGGGTGTGCAGAAGTCAGATTGGTGTACTACCATTATTTGCTCAATGGTTCTGGTCTTCCTGTGTTCTTCCTGTGTTTCATGGGAATTAACAGTTTTCTGTGGTTTGGTTCTTTGCTGCTGCCTAAGTACATCAAAGAGTTCTGAACAATATGTGCCTCTTGTCTCTTTCCGAAAATTATAATTTTACAACATGAAAGACTGCTAAATCAACATTTCAGTGGGAGGATTTCTCAGAACAACATAAACAAATGAGATTATTCCTCATGTTTTTGTTTTCAGAAATAGCTTCACAAACTCAGAAAGGGATATTTTATGGCACTGTGCAAAGAAGAAACCAGCTAGCAACCATTCACAAGTCTGGCTGGATAGAAATGAAATGGGAAAGCAAACGTAAGCCAGCGCACTATAGTCTCTAGTAGCAATCATGAAATCTAAGGATCTCTTGCAACTTTCACTCAAACCCAATGGTTGCTTAGATGGTAGATGGATGGTACCTTTTGTTTTTAGTCCAGAGGCAGGGAGGATTTCCCCCTCTGGTCTCATTGTCGGAGGCCGGTTGTGAACAAGTTTCCACCATCCTGGCTCCCCGAAATCTTGAACACCTGAGCGGAAGAAAACGGGGCTTCCCACAGAGAGGCATCCAGCGACAGTACTCCACCATGTTGAGGTCTTCTTCCTGAATTGGACACAACAGTGGTAAAGACAGCAGTGTTATAGTTGCAGTTTGAATCTAAAAATGCATTCAGAGATATTGTCACCTGGCAAGGCAGCCCCTTTAGTGCAGGCACCACATGCGCTAAACTGTACAATATGCAATTACTTTAAACCATTAAGTTTAAGGGCGTTTCCTATGTCATAAGACAATCACCCTTTAATGGGGTATGGCATTTCATTGGAGGAAAACTTTCCATAAGCCATACGTAGTAATATACATTAATACACTGCAAACAAATAATCAAGAAAATTGAATACTGAATGGTTACAACAACTAGTATGAAATGTTCTTCATGATCCAATGGATGATATGGACTCAGACTCCTAGAGACATTATGCAGACGGACAAGACATTGGCATAGAAAAAAAGGTTGGTGTGGGAGTAGTTGCTTAATGACTCCCTGACTTTAGGGTCTTAAGGGGCTACTGAACGAAAACAATGCGTTTTTTTCTCATAGCAGCAGTAGTCAAGGAGGTAAATTGATGAAGTAGATCCAGGGACAAAGCAGTTGGGACGATCAGATTGTGTGAAACTCAATGGAAGACAGTTTCAACAAGAGCAGAGCTGTGTGTCTGCCAACAAACAAATTAAGACATAGGGCCTCATTATGAGTCCGGCGGTAACCGCGGCGGTAAAACCGCCTGGTTACCACCGGACTCGTATTACCATTCCGCCTCCGTGATTCCCGGAATTACCGGGGCATTACAACCCCGGTTTTCCGGGAATCCCGGAGGCGGAATGGTGTAAATCCCCATTCCCATTGAGTCCTATAGGACTCAATTGGAATGGGGATCATGGAAACACCGGCAGCATCTCGTAATGCTGCCAGTGTTTCCTCGTCCGCCTGCAGGCGGGCGGTGTTAAACCCGCCAGGTCAAACCTGGCGGGAACATCACCTCCCGCCTGCAGGAGTCGGGATCAGGCGGTCCGGAAACAACAGTGGCGGCGGGTTTACCGCCACCGTTATTTCCGGACCGCCTGATTTGTAATGAGGCCCAGAGTCTGCCTTTTCCTCTCTAATCAGTTTCTTCTACCTATACCCCTCCAAACGTCCATCATGACTTATTCTTCCAAGGATACCCTTACCATTCCACTATTCTAATCATATTAATTTTATTGTAGCCTATTCCTATATCCCCTTGTCATACACCATTCCAGTGCACCACACCTTCCATTGTCCTATACAAAACATAACACATTCAGTACCTTCATACACAGTGAAAGTAGAACTATACATTGAGAGCCACAATGTAACAGGGCAGATTGTTTCTAATAAATGCCTTTGCTAAAAAAATATTTTATTGGAGAAATATAAAGTACAAAGCAAGAAGAGGCACCATACAGATCTGAGGTCCAATCAAGAACACGCACATGGAAAAATACGATCAAATGGCTAATCTAACGGCCATCATATAAAAAAGCAATCTGTCTGGGAACTAAACTCAGACTGGATAGACTAAACATTTCACAGCTTCTTTATTGTGTCTGTTGCCCTTCAGCATGTTGTACCATAGTCCCCAGAATGCAGCGTTTGACGCTTGTTTCCATTTTCCTTAAAAAAGAAAATCTGAGGTGAACCTCTTCGCTCCTTGGATCCCTGCCCAGTTTCTGGCTGGTTCAACCTCAAGTTCTGGAAAAGGCTCTGCCTTTTGCTTGTCCGCTGGCTCTTAGGGAAGTTCAGAAACATGTGTCCTGCTTTTGCTTCTCGCCTTATGGCATCTCACACAACATGTAAGTGGTCACCAGTGAATCTGAGCATTGGCGCAGGCTCTCAAACCATACACTTCGCATTCATTCCTCATGCAACGTTCTCAGTCCTGGCCGCTTTGAAGACTTGGGTCACACACAGTCCTCCTCTGTGACTGTTAAAGGTAGACACTGCGCCTTGTCTATGGCTCTGTCCACGTCCCTGGCACAATCTGTGTTTGGGCATCCAACAACAACCTTGGCAGTCACTCTAGCTCTCAGCACAGAAAACTGGTCTTTGTTCACTCTTGCCTGGCCTCATCGCAGCTTATTTTCTCCACATTCGAAGGTGCTTCTGACTTTTCCATCTCTAAAGCTCCTGTGTCCCAGATATCTGGCAAACGCCACCTCTGTGCCCGCTGCTCCCTCTCCCCAAAGAGTCCCTTTTTCCTTTCATTGGCCCCTCCTATGTCACCATGTTCAATAGATAAAAAAGGGTTAATGGATTGTGATGTGATTTACCACAATTTGAATCCATAAAGGTAAAGAAACACAGGTTTAAGCACATTCAACACAGACCGAAAACAATACTCAAGGGAGGGTGATGTTCAAAATAAAATACATTTTTCTTTTTAAAAAACAACCACAACAATACGAATTTGAGATGATGTGAATTGAGGACAGCCGGGCTCCCAGATGTCTTAACAGCGTTCATAGTTTTTCCCTCTGGAGCACCAAAAAGATTAAATCATACCCCAGTGCTCTATGGGGTGTGGAGAGGCTTTGCAGAACCTCCAGTGCCCACCTATGATGCAGGATTATAGGGGCCGAGTGGCATCTGTTGTCCAGATGGCTAGGCGGCAGAAGCAGCGAAATGCATGCTTGCACCGCTGGAGCGGAGCCTAATGGATGCACTGGTCATCCGCAACCAGCAGAAGACACAGAACGGGTGTGGCCTGCTCCTGCGAGAGGCAGGTAAGGCCCGGTGTTGTACCACGATCATGGCTGATGAGATCTTTTGGAAATGGACACCATTTCCAGCAGGCACCCATGTGCCTTTGTGTATGCCTAGTCCCACCTTGCGGGCCTTCCGATTAGGTGCGGTGTGCTTTTCATCGACTAACAGCGAGTGGGCAGGCTCTGCCGGCCCCTGCAGCAAGGCCTGCATTAAGGCCCCCTTGCCGGGCCCTGTCCGGAGCTGGAGGGAGCAGCTCCACCTGCCACCACTCTGCAATGCACCCAAAGGTTTCTTACTGACTTGGTCCCATGCACATCCAGACCACGAACACATTCTCGATTTCAATTGCTCTTGTAAGCAATATGGATCGCATTGGTCCACCCACCTACCTTGGACACCGACTGTGCCAATTGTTGCCTGCTCCTTTTCCTACCTGCCTAATCTCTAACCTCCAATTTCTGCACTAACTGTACTATGCATCGTGACGGGCCCATGCTGATTGCTTCTCTACTGCTTTCTTAATGCCCTGCTTAAAAAAAAAACAAAAAAAAAACAAATTCAAGAAAATCATTGAAATCTATTTTCTAATCTCTGGTGTGCTTCCAATTGTGTATCCATCATTTTGTACTGCTTTTAGTGTCTTCTGCCCAACGCATCGCCCGTCAGTCAGTCCTTTTCTATCGCCAGGTCAGAGACCTTTTAGCAATAACAGAGGAACCTTATTAGAGGGGACGGCGGGACGGCGTATCGAGGAAAGGGGACTATGGACTAGGAGTAAGGTGGTCACTACGGTGAGTAACCTGGTTATACTCCTACGACCCGTCCCCTTTCCTACATACTTATGGGAGATTCCCAAGCACTCCTTACAGGAACTATGGGTGGATGGAAAAAACCCTCACTGAAACAGGTTCTTCAGCACAGCCTGACCAAACTGAGCATCAGATCTTGAGCTCAGGTCTAGACAATAATGCTTACAAAAAGCCGATGGGGACGCCCAAGTAGCCGCCTTTGCGAGGGTCTCCCAGGGGACATATTTCTGAAAGGCAACTGCGGCTGCCTTGCCCCGCACCAGGTGTGCATGAATACCTTTAGGAGGCTTCAGCCCTTGGACTGTGTAAGACTCCGTAATGCAGGCAGTGATCCATCGGGAGATAGTCGCATTACAGGTCTGCTTACCTTGTGGATTACCAAAGGTCACAAACAGTTTAGAAGAGCTCCTAAATTCGGATGTTCTGTCCAGATAGAACTTAAGAGCCCTTCTAACATCCAGGCAGTGCAGAACCCTTTCCGCCTCTGAAGCGGGGTACGGAAAAAAGACCGGCAGGGAGATCGACTGGTTTATATGGAAATCAGAAACCACCTTCGGCAAGAAAGCAGGATTTGTCCGTAGGACCAGCTTATCCTTGTGAAAAGCCAAGAAGGGATGCTCCACCGACAAAGCCTGGAGCTCACTCACGTGCCTTGCTGAAGTGACGGCAACCAAAAAGGACACCTTCCATGACAGGTGCTTGAGGTCCTCCATGGCCATTGGATCGAAAGGTTTATGGCACGCTGCCGTCAGGACCACATTTAGATCCCACGCCGGGTGCAGACTACAAATCGGAGGATAAAGGTGCGTCAAGACTGCAAAATGTCTCAACCACTGGATTAGACGGAGAGTAAGAGCATTGGTCCATAGAAAACCGCCAAAAGATAAGTTCTACATCACAGAACGTGAACACCCGACTGTGCCAAGTGGGATACAAAGGACAGTACCGTGTCAATTGTAGCCCCTCTTGGGTCCAGCTGCTTGTTTAAACACCAATGACAGAACCTGAGCCATTTGCTTCTGTACTAGGACTTAGTCGAGGGTTTTCTGGCTGCCTGGATAAAGCGCATGTTATCCACAGACAGGCTAAGATGTTCTAAAGACCTGAACTCAGGCACCATGCCACAAAGCTGAGTGATTGTGGGGAGGGGGGCCACAGTTGTTGTTCCCTCTGGTGAAGAAGATCGGGGGTCACCGGTAACCTGATCGGCGGATACACCAACAGGTGTTGAAGTTCTGAGAACCAAAACCTGGCTGGCCACCACGGGGCCATTAGTAGAACAGAACAGTTCCCCGAGTTCTTCAATTTGCAAATCGTTCGATGAACTAAAGGCAGAGGCTGGAAGGCATAAGCCCTCATGTTGTGCCATGGAATCTCGAGAGCATCCCCCAGAGAGGAGGCTCCTAGTCCGTTTCTGGAGGCGTACAGAGGATGTTTCTTGTTTGTGCCGTAGCAAAGAGGTCCAATTCCGGAGTGCCCCAGCGCAGGAAAATCCATGAGAGGACCTCCTCCTTCAGCTCCCACTCGTAGCTGACCATCGTCTGCCGACTGAGGGCATCTGCCGTGACATTCAGCTGGCCCGGAATGTGTACTGCAAGTAGCCAGACACCATGATGAACCGCCCATTCCCAAATCTGGATTGACAGGTCCACGAGAGGGGGAGACTTGGTGCCCCCTTGCTTGTTGATGTAATACATCGACACCACATTGTCCGTGCGAATACAGACCACCTTGTTGGCTACGATCGGTCGGAACGCCTTGAGCGCTAGAAAGATCACCAGAAGCTTTAGATGATTTATGTGGAGGAGCTTGTCCTGAGGTGGCCAAAGATCCAAGACCTGAAGAAGATCCAATGTCGCACCCCACCCCAGAAGGGAGGAGTCTGTTGTGACCGTTACCGTCGGGGCTGGGTCCTGAAAACCCACCCCCACCGACAGGTTGCTGAGAGGCGACCACCAGTCCAGGTCCATTCTCATGGAAGCCGGAATCGTTATCAACTTGGAGTCCGGATCCACAGCCTGAAGCCAAAACCTCTGAAGAGCCATTGGAGTCCCCCTCATCTTGAGATGAGCAAGAGGAAGAGCTAAAACGCACGAGGCCATAAGGTCCAGCAGCCTCTGGAACCACCAGGCCAACATGCTCTCCGACTGCGCAAACATCTGACACGTGGCCAAAAGATCCGCCATTCTGTTCCCGGTCAGGTACATTCTGCAGTCGATCGTGTTCCAGTGAAAACCCAGGAAAATCAAGTCCTGAAGGACCATCATGGAAATTTTCCGCCAGTTCACCGACAGCCTGAGGTGGAACAGGAGCTGGAGGAGAGACTGAAGATTGCAGGTGGCTTTCAACGGGCAAGGGCTGCGTAAGAGCCAGTCGTCCAAATACGGATACACATGAATACCCTGCAGACGAAGATAGGCAGCGATCACCGACATCATCTTCGTAAAGACACGCGGTGCCGAGCTGAGGCCAAAAGGAAACACTCGAAACTGAAAGTGCTCCTCTCCCACAGAGAAACAGAGATATCTCCCGTGTGGACTCCAGGTCAGAATATGCATGTACGCATCCTGAAGGTCCATCACGCTGGGCCAATCGCCCATCTGCAAGGAGGACCGTATCTGGCCGGGCGTTGTCATTTTTAATTTCTCTTGGGGTAGGAAAAGATTGAACTGGGAAAGGTCTAGGATGGTGTGCAGGCCAGCCTGGTTGGGTTTGGGCACCGTAAACAGTCGGGAGTAGAAGCCCTCCCCTCACTCCCCAAGGGGAACAGGTTCCACAGCTCTGAGGTCCAGTAGTTTCTGCACCTGGGCTTTTAGGGAGGGTGATCCCGACTGCTGGAAAGGAGGGTTGAAGGGTGGGGTATGGGTAAGCGGAAGCCCGCCCGAGCGACTGACAAGACCCACCTGTCCTCGGTGATCGTCTGCCACGCCTCCTAATGAGACGTAATGCGTCCTCCCACCGGGGTCTCGTGCGAGCGAGGAGAACCCTGATTTGGCAGGCTTTTCAGTGGTGTTACCACCTGAGGCTGAGGAGCGGGAGAAAAACCGAGTCCGTTGCTGCCTCCGGCAGTTATTACCCGAAGGAGTATCCACTCTGCAGGATTTCCGGTCTAGAAAGCCCCTGAAACCAGAGGAGGGCCGGCTTTGTGACAACGGTCTCTGGGTCCTTAAAGGGGTTTTAAACAGGACGAACAAGGACTTAGCTGTCTGGGTGATGTTTTTCGTCTTGGTGAGCTCCACATCAGTTGTGGAATGGAAAAGCTCCTTGCCGTCAAACGGCAGGTCCAACACCTTGTCCTGCACCTCCTTCGAGAACTTGGTGGCATGCAACCACGCCTGTCGAGAGGTGTGAACACCCAGCATAAGGTCCCGAGCCAACGTGTTGACGTGATGAGCCGCGGCCTCAAGCAGATCCTGGGCCAAGACTCTGGCATCGGATTAACCCGCCTTAAAGTCTTCCAGCTTCTCGACCGGAATGAACTCCTCGAAATCCGACAGACCTTTCCACATCTTTATATTCGCCCCCACTAACACCAGTTCCGGAGCTGCAAGGCCGATTTAGCGAAAATCTTCCTCCCAAGGGAGTCGTGGAGCTTGTCCTCTTTCCCCAGAACCTGAGTAGCCGTCGTTGAAGAGGACGCTGCAGGCCTGAACTGTAAAGTGGCCGCAGCCACCACTGTGGAGGAGGGGAAGACAGGATGACAGGGCCACCTTTTCCGAAGAATGCAGCCTGTATCGCGCGTTAATTTTCTTATTGACAAAAAGTCCAGAGCGTGGCTTTTCCCAGACCCTACGGACCTCAGCCAAAAACGTTGTCCTGCAATAACAGGCTGGTATGCTCCAAAGGAGACAGGGTGAATGCCCCCGAAAGCACACCCTCCTGCGGGGCGGGTCCCTCGGGCACCGGAACATCCAATAGGCACATCATGTCCAGTACCCGGTCATGAAAAGCTCTAATAGAGCAGGGCTGGTCTTCGCTGTCCTGATCGCCCTGCGTGTCATCCGACAGGTCCGGATCCTGCTGAACCGTGTCAGGCACTGCCTTATACAAAGGGTCAATGGAGGCAAGGGCGGAAGGGTTGGGGGAGGCACCGCAGGCAAGGGTGGCGCTGGCGGAGCCACCGGAGGAGCGGGTGGAGCCAGAGGCGCAGGCGGGCATATCTCCCTAAAAAGACCCTTGAAATACTCGCTCATGGGGTCGGTACACATGATCGTCTGAAATTTGCTGAAAAAGGCGTCCTCTGGAGACGGTTTTGGAGCTACCGGAGGAGGCCTCTCATGAGGAGGATAATTCCAGGGACGCAGAGGAGAGGGTTGCCAAACAGGCCCATCTCCCGATGTATCCACATAAATCAAGGGTGCAGAACCCACAGGCAGCGAGATGTTGTGCGGAAGGGGCATCCAAGCGTTCCAGTCGTAAACCGGGCAAAACGGACGCGCACAAGGAATTTTATGTTCACCCACAGAACCAACTCCTACAACTGAGGCCGATAGCTTAGTTGTAGGGGTAGACCCAAAATGGCTGCCGCGGTCGTGGCGGGAACGGCTGCCATTTTGCCATCACCTGAGGGGAACTGCGGCACGTGAGGAAGTGAGGCAGGGGTCCCCGCCGATGGATCAGGGGTCTTAATTTTAACCTTAACATAAGGAACCTCGGCTGAGCCGGTACTATGAGGCCTGGAATGTATACCAATAGCCAAACCAGCCTTCACAGGAAGGACCTCGGCGCTGCCGGTAAAGGAAGAACTTTCACTTATTGCCCCCTCAACAGTTCTGGCGTCGCCACAAGAGCAGGAATGGTGAGAAACAACTTTCACTGATAAGGCCTTGCCAGGCCTCTCAGAAGTGTTGGTCACTTTAGCACGGGCCTCGAACATCCGTTCGGTAACACCAAGCCCAGCCAAGGCCTCGGGGCGCACCCCGGCATTTTGAGGGAAGTCGATAATGAGGCCTCGGAGCAAGCTCCGGTACCCCACGACTCAGTAGAACTGGGTCTACAAGCAGCCCCACAGGAGGGGCCTCGGAGGTGCTCCGGTATCCACAGGCCCTCAGAGAAAACTCTGGTACAATTATTAGGCACAGAAGGCACCTTGGGGCAATCTCTGGTGACAGAGCGGTTAACCCTCCTCCTGGCTCGGGAAGAGCCCGTAAAGGTATCTCCCGGCCGGGGTGCTCTGAAAAGTAAAGAACTTACTGGGCGTTTCTGAAACACCTCCTCCCACCGCTCCAACCGACATTGAAGTGCCCGGACCGAAAGGGAATCGCAATAAAAACAGGAGTCCCAACGGTGATCCGGACCCAAACACTCTAGACAAAGAGGATGGGGATCCGCCCTCGTGAAGCGTCGGTGACACGATGAACAATCTGGAAAGTCTAGTTTGAACGACAGACAGACTAGTACACGATCGCTAGCGAGAGCCAGAGAGGAGGAAAAAAAGGGAAGAAAATCTTCCGCGGATGCAAGCACGTCCAGCCCGAACGAGCAGAGAAAAGGACTGATGGGCGATGCGCGGGGCAGAGCCGAGATGGGCGGGGTTACGGCCGCCTGCCGGGCCCCGCGTAGAAAGAGAGGAGGCACTAAAAAATTTGAAAATGTTTGGATGCTTTACAAAGCGCTCCGGTCCCGTCCCACAGGACAGAGGAATGTCCCATAAGTATGGAGGAAAGGGGACAGACGTAGGAGTATAAATATATGGCGCTTAAAAGCACCATAGCGCACTCGCGCATATGGTTTCTCTCCCTGTGCCCGCCCGCTTCCTGGTTCCCCTTCTGCCCACCTTCCCCCGTCCTGATTGGTCCATTTGAAAAATACAAAAGAGAAGCAAACACAGGCCGTATGGAGTGGCTGCACCAGCTGATCCTCGCCATTACCAGTGGCCCCCTGTGTACGGTAAGGAGCCTCCTGACCCTCTCCTCCCATAATTCAATTTGGAAAATAAATATACGGCGCTTAAAAGCACCATAGCACACTCGGTGCATGGTTTCTCTCCCTGTGCCCGCCCGCTTCCTGGTTTCCCTTCTGCCCGCCTCCCAACCCGCCCCACTCAATCCTGATTGGTCCACATACCCCACCATCAAGGACATTCCAGGGCAGCCCTCTGCCCGGCAGCCCCTGCGGTGAAGGACCCTGAGGAGACTCCTAAATTGGCGGCTCCAAGATGTGTCGGCAGGTGTCCGCAGGGGAAACAAAGGAAGCCAGCAGCCAACAGACACCAACAAAACTAAGTGTGGCATGGGTGGGGTGTAGAGCAATTACTCTATCCCAGAAAACCCTTGCCACTCTACCTTACCTCCCCATAACAGACTGCCATAGCTTTACAACATGCATACTTAGAGCGATTAGTGACCACCAGTCCAAATCCATTCATGGCTGGACTGTAAATGTTGCATTGCACCACGCACTAACATACTAGTTAATGTCAACCAGTGCTACACCTATAGAGAACGGTCAAGATCAACCTGCGTCACCTTTAGACAGGGACAATAATGTTAACATGTGCCACACTTAGCTGAAAGTCTTAACCTTAGCTTGCATCACATCTAGACAGGATTATGAATGTTAGCATGCGCCACACTTAAATGGAATTTTCAACCTTATCTTGCGTCTCATCTAGATAGAATATTAGTGTTAGCATGTGCCACACCTAGATTGCATTCTTAACCTTAACTTGCGTCACATCTAGACAGGATTATGAATGTTAGCATGTGCTACACTTAAATGGAAAAGTGAAAGATAGCAGGCTCCACTCCCAGACATAATAGCAAGCACAGCAATGCCAACTAAACAATCCAATAACAATTTCATCCCTCTGCATTTACCTCTCAAACTCTAACCAAAAAACCACATGTCTTAAACAAAGCAAACCGCACAAACTTCACTACACTGCAACAACAAAACAAACCGCACATAGACTTGCACAACAGCACACAACGACTACCGACCGTAAAACAACCCAAGCCCAGCCAACGGACCCACCGAGCTGAAGCTGCCAACAATGCATCAATGCTATCTTGCATTTTTCCAGCTCATTCCGACTAACTCACCCCCTACCTCTCCCTTTTTTCAGAGCCGGCACAGCGGTACAAATATCTTTTAACATTAACATCTGCTTAGCTGCCTGGTGAGATTCTATTGTTGCTTAGTGCTTATGACACTCTCCGCAGCTATCCTCAGATTCCCCTCCCCCCAACACACCTGTCTGTGTGCCCATGGTGCTCTCTGTCTCCCCTATCTATCTATAAAACATGGAGGTTTCTGCAAACTTATTTTGGTGTAGGTGTATGTGGGGCACGAACATTTCTTTGATTTTGGCCTCAGTGAGTGTCTTATGTTGGTTACAATGGAATTGGAAAAAAAGAATCTTAACCCATAATGAGACTTAATGTTAGATACAGTAGTTTTGGCACAAAATGTTTTGCGAACTTGATAAATTGTGCTGTGTTAATAATGTGGATCATATTGTTTTTTGTCTAAATTTCAATCTGTATGTTGATTACTATTTTGAAGTTTTTTTTAATCTTAGGTTGTAAATGTTTGTATGAGATTATTATTTTTTACTTTTTGTTTTATACTGTTTATGTTGTGTAAGGTTTTCTGTAAACTGTGGCCACAACAATAAAACATTTTTTTTAAATGTATCACAATGGCACGATCATGGCCCAGAGCTCTCAGCCCAACCTCCTCCTCCCTGACAGACTTCTTCCACCTCTCTTGAACACCCCCCTCTCTTGCCACCCCTCAACTGCTTCTCCCCTCCCCCCTAGTGGTGGCCCCCACTCCTGTGCCCCCTCGCAAATCATTGAAAGGGGCAACCAGCTTCACTTAGCTACACTCAATTCTCGCTTTGATATCAAATGCTCCTCTGACATCTGTCACCTCCTTGAAGACCTTAACGTCCTAGCTCTCATCGAGACGAAGGCCAGCTCTGTCACTGCTTTTGAAACACTTCTCCCCGAGGCCTACAAAATCCTGTCCAATCCCAGGCCCTCCCGACCTGGTGGTGGAGTGTCTCTAATCTTCCCTGAGTGGGTTCCTGCCTCCAACATCCATCCTACTCATCCTTTGAAAGAATAGGCTGCAGGCTTTCTGTCTCAAGTACCTTCCCTCTTACTCTCGCTACCATCTACAGGCCCCCTGGACCAACCTCCCTCCTCCTCTCAGAATGGGCTGACCTGTCCTCCTCTCTTCTTGCCTCCTCCCCTAAACTCATCTTCCTTGGGGACTTTAACATCCATCTCGAATCTCCTGATGTGGCTAATGTTCTCTTTTGTGACCTCTGCAACCCTCTCCCTCACTAGCCTTCCCTCTGGCCCAACCCACTCTGCCAGTCACACCTTGGATGCTATCATCTAACAGACATCCCTCTCTCCAACCCTGCGACTACTCCTCTCTCCTGCTCTGACCACTCTCTCCTCTCTTCCCACCTTGACCTCCCCTGTCCCCTAATGAAGCCTCCACCCGCACTGCCAGTCTCCTTGACCGTCATTCGACCGATGAAGCGTGTGTCAGTTGCTGCATTTGCCTCTTCCTTCATATCCACCCACTGCCCTCATTTGACGTTGCAGACCCTGTTCTAGCTAACCTATATCTCTAACACCCTGGACACCCTGGTCACCCAGGACATCCTTGCCCCCGTCATGAGGATGCATGAAGCCTGCCTCCAAATGCAACTGTTGGTATGACTCCTGCTTGGCAGCTTTGAAACGCAAGTGCAAAGCTGCAGAGCCGAAGTGGCACTCATCTAGCTCATCCTCTGACAAACCTGGCCTGCTGCCTACTCAAAGGGCAATATCATCTCGCCATCTGCTCCAACCAGAGGGCTCAGGTCCATGCCTGCATCTTTAGAGCCTCCAATAACACTGCTAAACTCTAAAATCGCCAAGGCAATTGCCAATCCTACTGCAGTCTCCTCATCTCCTCCACCCTCCCAGGCCCACTGATCTGCTCTAGACATCTCCTCTCTGTCATCTGCTCCCCCAGCCGCCCCCTTCTCTCACCTCCCTTGGGCCCCCCCTCTCTCCGCCCATACTCTCCTCCTCCTCTCCCATTGCACCAGATGTGATCTCTAGAGTTGTCCGCTCTATGAAAGTCTCCTCTAAAAAGGTGCTCCCCTACTCCTCCAGAACCATCAAGAACAACATTGCCTCTCTCACCCTAGCCTTGGCTGAACACTGCAACCACTCACTTGCCACTGGCTCCTTCCCTAAACCCCTCAAGCACTCTCTTGTGCACCCTCTCCTTAAAAAGCCATCAGCTGACCCTTTTTGCCCAGCAAACTATCGCCCCATCTCTCTCACCCCTTTTTTGGCAAACCTCATGGAGAAGCAGACTGGCTGGCGGCCTCCATGACCACCAGAGGCACGGAAACTGCTCTGCTGATCACCTGTGATGACCTTCTCTCCAATCTGAAATCTAACACTGCCTATGTCCTGATCCTACTCAATCTTTCTACCGCCTTTGACACAGTCAACCACTCCCATCCTCAAACCGTTTTCATGATACCCTAGGCATCACAGACAGGGCACTGGCGTGACTTACCTCCTTTTCAAACATCCCATCCCAAGTGAAAATGGGTCCTTTTCTCTCCTCCACCTCATTGTCTCCCTGTGGTGTTCCTCAGGGCTCCATCCTATCACCCTGAGGCTTCAACATCTACCTGGCCCTTCTGGCCCACCTAATCTCCACCTTCTCCCCTAATTTCCAGTGTTATGCAGACTACACCCTGCTCTCTTTCAAGCTGCCATCCTCTTACTCCTCCAGCTCCTCGACCCTCCCCCTTTTCGTTCCCCCCTAGCATCCCTTGCAAGCAGTTGCCCTCGGGGCCCCCTTTCCCGGACTAGCCCAACCTGGTTCTCCTTGTCCACCGCACTCATCCTCCCTTCCCCCTTCTTACCCTGGCACTTCCCGCCTTGCACTTGCACACCCGACCCTTGAGGGCACCCCACTCCTGAACTTCTCCCTCTACCCGCCCACCCCTGCACTTACCCCTTGTCATGCACTTGCACAGTAGGATTGTCACAAGGTCAATATAAGGAACAAGTTACTTACCTGTAACTGTTGTTCTCCAGCATGGGTCTGGCATGGATTCACATGCTCATGAATATTCCCCGTCGTCAGGCTGGGAATCCTCGGTAAAGAAAAAACCAGTATCAGTTTTGTTTCTGATCTGTCTTTCGTAGTAATAACCAATCACTGATCTCTGCGTCATACTGACCACAGCCAATGACTGCCCTCTACCTAAGCCCCGCCTCTGGCAGCCATCTTCAGATTTGGAAGCACGTGAAGTGGCAGTATGACCAAGTGAAGAGCCGCAGAGGGGTAGGCGGGAGGGTTCGCATGTGAATCCATGCCAGACCCATGCTGGAGAACAACAGTTACAAGTAAGTAACTTGTTCCTTCTCCAGCATGGGGTCTGGCATGGATTCACATGCTCATGAATAAAGAATACATAGCAGTACACACATGCACAACCACGGGAGGTGGCAAAGGCTCAACATTAAGCATTACATCAAACTCAACATTAAGCATCTTACCTCCTCACCAGGCTCACCTCAGGCCAACAGGTTGCGCAGCACTGCTTGGCCGACCCTGGACTCCTCCCTGGAATCCCGGTCGACGCAGTAGAATTTCGTGAAGGTGTGCGTCGACCTCCACGTAGCAGCCCTGCATATGTCCAGCAGGGGCACACCAGATAGGAACGCCGTGGTAGCTGCGATCGCTCTGGTGGAATGGGCTCTCGGACGGCCAGGCAGCGGTCGGTTTGCCAACCGGTGACAGTACATGATACAGCCAGAGAGCCATCTGGAAATGGAAGCCTTCGAGAGAGCCTTCCCCTGATTGACAGGTCCAAAGTTCACAAAGAGTTGTGACGTCTTCCGAAAACACTTCGTGCGGTCTACGTAGAACTTCAGCGCTCCAGCCACATCCAGCGAGTGCAAAGTCCTCTCAGCCGGCGACGAAGGCGACGGGAAAAACACAGGCAACACCAAGGGTTCGTTGAGATGGAAGTCCGACGGTACCTTGGGCATGAAGGAGGGGTGCGTCCTGAGCACTACCCTCGTGTCGTGAAAAGTCAAGTACGGGGCCTTGCAGGAAAGGACCTGGATCTCTCCCACTCGTCGTGCGGAGGTGATGGCCACAAGAAACGCTGTTTTCCACGACAGAAATTTCAACGGAGCCGAGTGCAGAGGCTCGAACGGAGGTCCCATGAGCTTGGTCAGCACCACGTTGAGCTCCCACGCCGGAGCCTTCACCGGCGGGAACGATCTGAACAGTCCCTTCATGAACTCTTTCACCAGACGATGAGACCACAAGGACGTCCGCCCCGTGGTTCTGGTGTATAGGGAGATCGCAGCAAGATGAATCTTGATGGACGCGTGTGCCAGTCCAGCTTTGGCCAGCGTCAGCAGGTACGGCAGTACTTGGGGAGCCGTAATCCGTAGAGGGTTAATCTTCTGTGCGTGGCACCAGACAGAGAACCTCTTCCATTTGTGTCCGTAGCATTTAAGAGTCGAGGACGCCCTGGCCTTTGCAAGAACCTCTCTGCAGTCGGCCGGTATGTCGTATCCTCCAAACTCTAGCGCTGCAGGAGCCAGGCCTGCAAGTTCAGCGATTTCGGGTCGTGGTGGAGGATGGCGCCTCCTTCCCTGGAGAGTAGATCCGCGTCCACCGGCAGCTTGATTGGCGGGGACGCTGACAAGTCCAGAAGGTCCGGGAACCATATCTGCCTCGGCCACGCAGGTGCGACGAGGATCATCCTGCACCGTGACCTCTTGAGCTGGTTGACGAGCCGGATTAGCAGTGGCAAAGGAGGGAACGCGTAGAGGAACAGGCCCTCCCAGGGGAAAGAGAAAGCATCGCCCATGCTCCTCGCCTGGGGAAACCTGCTGGCGAACCTCAGGCACTTGGAGTTCGTCGCCGTCGCGAACAGGTCGATCTGGGGTGTGCCCCACCGTCGGAAGAGGCGATCCACTAGATCCTGCCGTAGCTCCCACTCGTGGCACGAGCGCAGCCCCCTGCTGAGTGAGTCGGCGATGGTGTTTTTTATCCCTGCCAGATGAAACGACACCAGAAACATCCTTTGGGCGACGGCCCAATGCCACAGGTCCTGCGCCACCTTGGACAGTGCTGGGGACCTGGTTCCGCCCTGTTTCCTGATGTAAAACATGGTGGTGGTGTTGTCGGTGAAGATCCTCACCACCTTGCCCTTGAGGGACGGAAGGAAGGACCTGAGGGCCCAAAACACTGCACGGAGCTCCAGGACGTTGATATGTAGGGATTTCTCCGTCGGGAGCCAGAGGCCTCTTGCGTGCAGATTTTCGGTGTGCGCTCCCCACCCTTCCAGGGAGGCATCCGTGGTCACTGTCTCCTGGTGGGCTGGGGTCTGGAAGTCCATGCCCGCCGTCAGATGCGCGCGGGTGCCCCACCACCGGATCGCTCGTCGGAAACTCTCGTCGAGTGTGATCCTTTCCTCGAAGCTGCCCGTCGTTTGGATCCAGCGCGCGTCCAGGAACTCCTGCAACGGGCGCATCCGGAGCCTGCACATGGGAATGAGGTAGATGCAGGAAGACATCATTCCGAGGAGGGACTTGATGGACCTCACCTTGGCCGCGTCGGCCACCAACATCCGCTGCACCTTGCCCAGGATGGTCCTGGTCCTCTCCTCCGACGGGGAGGCCAGAAGGGACACTGTGTTGAGCCTCGCTCCCAGAAACAGAGCGTCTTGCGCGGGTACCAGGTGGGATTTGGCGTAGTTCACGGAGAATCCCAGGTCCGTGAGAAGTTGGACGATCCTTGCCGTGTGAACCACAGCGAGCTCCCTCGTCTTGGCTCGGATGAGCCAGTCGTCCAGGTAGGGGTAGACGTGGATCCCCTTGCGGCGCAGCTGCGCCGCCACCGGTGCGAGGCACTTGGTGAACACCCTGGGTGCCGATCGCAGTCCGAAGGGGAGGGCTTTGAACTGGTAATGACGCCCTTGGACCACAAACCTGAGGAATTTTCGGTGCCCCTTTAGGATGGGAATATGGAAGTAGGCATCCTCCAAATCCAACGACGACAGGAAGTCTACTTCCTCCAGCTGACCCAGGACGTGCTGGAGGGTGACCATCCGGAACTTCGGCGCCTTGATGAACTTGTTCAGACGTCGCAGGTCCAGGATGGGGCGCCATCCCCCCGTCTTCTTCTTCACGAGGAAGTATCTCGAGTAAACTCCGGAGCCCCGAAGCCTCTTTGGGACGAGTTTGATGGCGCCCTTCCTGACCATCGCCTTTACCTCCAGGAGAAGTTGAGGGACGTGAAGTTCTTTCCTGGCCACGGGGGGGACGCGCGGACACCTTCTTTGAAACTAGAGCGCGTGGCCCCGGGCCAAGGCGTCCAGCACCCAACGGTCGGTGGAGATGGGCTCCCACACGCTGACGAAGCTCGCCAGCCGGCCTCCCACCGGGGTGCCTCGGTGGGGGCCCGACCCCACGGCCGGTTCAATCCTGCTTCGACGAGGCTTTGCCGCCTTGACCTCCTTGGCGACGACGGCGGGGTCCGCCAGACTTGCCTCGTCCTCTGTAGGCCTCCTGAGACGACGAGCAGGCCGCTTGACGGTAGGTGGAGAAACCGCCGCCGGAACCTTTGGAGGCGCCCTTGCCTCCGCTGCTCCGAAAGGGCGTCCGTCGTTGTTGCAGAACTCCAAGGGCCCGGGCCGTCTCGGTGTCCGCTTTAATGGCCTGAAGGGAATCGTCCACTGTTTTCCCAAACAGGTTGTTCCCATCGAAGGGCATGTCCAGGACACTGGTCTGGACGTCTTGACGGAAGTCCGTAGCCTTGAGCCATCCACGCCGCCTAAGGCAAACGCCGTTGCCCAACTGGCGGAACCCAGTGTCGGCGATGTCCGTCGCAACGGTAATGGCGTGGTCCGAAGCCACCTCACCTTCCTGTAGGATCTCCAGGGCCTCTGCCCTCTTGTCGTCCGGCAAGAAGTCCAGCAGGGGAGCCAGTTTGTACCAGAGCTCCCTGTCGTAGCGGGCCACGATAGCCAAGGCGTTGGCCGCTTTAATCGTCGTCGCTGCAGACGAGATGACTCTGCGTCCCATATCGTCCAATTTCTTTCCCTCGCCGTCCGGTGTGGAAGTCAATGTGGAGGCCGCAACCCCCCCCGCTTTCTTCCTGGCCGCCGCGGAGACGACGGAGTCCGGGGTAGGCTGCGCCCGGAGGCACAGGGGGGCCGTGTCCGGGACCCGGTACTTCTCTCGTACCGGTCTCTTCTAGCTGGCGTCATGGAAGGGTTCTTGAGGAGGGTGAGGCCCTCATCCCAAATGTCGTCCAATAGAGGCACTGCGAGGACCGTCTTCCTCTTGGCCTCGCGCCGCTGATAAAGGAAACCTTCCTTCTTCTTCTCCTCAGGGCAGAGTTGGAAAAGCTCGGATGCCCTGGTGATCATGGAGTGGAACGATCCAATCTCGTCGGGCGGAGAAGCCCTGGTGGGAGGCGACGACGGTACATCCTCGTCGTATACCTCGTCGTCCGTACCCGTCGCTGCCGTGTCAGTCCCCGTATCATCCCCTCGGGTGGACGGGGAGGAGGGCTGGAAGGGGCGCGACGGCTGAAAAGGAGGTGGAGGGTGGATCCTTCTTTTCTTGGTAGGGGGAACACCAGAAGGTCCCGGTTCTGGGTCCCCCGACGGGAGAGGTTCCGTCGGCAACGGTAGTCTCGTCCTTATCTCTGAGCATAAGGACTGTATAGCCAACAAAATGGCCGCCGAGTTGTCTCGCGGCGCTGGCAGAGGGGAATCCGACGGGCGATCAGGGGCCCCGTCGGTACCCTCGACGATGTCGTCGTCACCTGCGTCGGGATCCATCCCGACGGGCCGGTCTTCTTCCACGCCGAGGCCGTGGCTTAAGACCTCGACCAGCTCCTCCTCCGAGGTTGAGGCCGAATTTACGATGACGCCCTGCCCCCCCTTTTTCTTCCCCACGGGGGATTTCACGGGGGTCCTATCGATGGGGACAAAAGAGTACTCCCTCCGAGGTGGCAGGGAGACTCTGAGCCCCGAGGTCGCCACCACTGGTGTAGCCTCCACAGGCTGAGCCAGGGCCGCCGCGACAGTTTCGATAGAGGGCTTGGCCGGATGGATTAAGGCCTTCACCACCTTAGGTGCGCTCACCGCCTTATCCTTGAGGGGGGGGGGCACTGCCTCGCTCCCCCTCCGCCTTCGAGCTCGACCGGGGCCTCTCCAGGAGCTTCGCCGGGTGCTCGGCCTTCCTCTTACCCGACCCGGAGCGTTGGCTCGTGGTTGATGGTGCCGGGGAGGGTGCGCCCTGCCTGGCGCCCGTAGAGCCCGACCGTTCGGCGCTCCCGGTGCCAGCGGACTCGCGGTGCTTGGCCTTATGTTGGACCCCCGTCGCCGGGGCGTCCTCAAAGGTCTTAGAAGACCGCTCGGATTCTTGAAGACGTTCTGCAGCTGGCATCCAGGGCAGTCCCTGAACAGCTTTCCGGGCGTCGAGCTTCCCTTCTCCTGGGCCATGACCGGGCCTGAGAAACTTCTGGAGTCCTCCAAAAGCGTAGCTCGACGAAATCTTCACCCTTGAGGGGCGCAGACGAATCCGACACGGGTCCCCGTTGATCGGATGGAGAGTCGGTGGAGCTTGAGGCTCTTTTGACCGAAAAAACAAAGTTTTTGAGAAGAAACGTGAAAAAAATAGCACTAACGCTCGAGAGCAATAGCACGAGGATCCCAACACATGAACGTGCGGTAAAAATCTGAAGATGGCTGCCAGAGGCGGGGCTTAGGTAGAGGGCAGTCATTGGCTGTGGTCAGTATGACGCAGAGATCAGTGATTGGTTATTACTACGAAAGACAGATCAGAAACGAAACTGATACTGGTTTTTTCTTTACCGAGGATTCCCAGCCTGACGACGGGGAATATTCATGAGCATGTGAATCCATGCCAGACCCCATGCTGGAGAACCGTTTTTTATTATTCCCATAGTCCCTCCCCAACACCCACCCCCAATCTTGCCTTGTGGCGTCTGGAAACACTTGTGTATAGGCGCCATAAAAATGTCCAATAAATTAATGAAATGGAATGGCTGCTGGCCTGCGGTGACACCAAAGTAGTTAAACTAAGGGACTGAGCTGGAGTCTCAGTATTTTACCCCAATCAAAATTCTAACACAGTGTAACAAAGTTAATTATGGAGTGGCTGAAGAACAACATCATCAACTCCAAACGTGGATTCTCATTCAACATCTCCTAGAGGTTGAACTGTAAGCAGATTCACCAAAAGAAAAGGACTAAATGACACTCCTGAGGAGCAGGACACAGCACAGGTCTCATCCAAAAGGGGATTATTGTGACCAGCCGCTCCTACAAAGATGGAGAGAAGACTTAGGCGACACAGAAGACAGATGGGAAAGAGGCGTCAGCTCTGAAACCGAAATTGAAATTGGTTGCAGAGCAAGGTCTTTCTAGCAAATGAAATTGATGAACAGGAGTTCATTCTGGCAGGTTTCTTAATGTAGGCTTTTAACAGTTGCACTTGTCCCTTGGGGCGCCAACGTTTAATGAAGTGCATTCTCTAAAATATTACTTTAAGAAATTCTCATTTAATTGATGCTTTATATGTTCCCTTAAATCCACCAGTCACCGACTGTGACCACCAAGTCTACTTCGATTTGCATAATTTCCCCTTCTCTGGCTGAACAAGAAACTTCACCATAGGAAAGAGAGCCTCAAAAACTCCGTAACATTATTCTGATGTTCATTTTTCTCAGAAAATATGTTAGATACTTTATTCCTCAACGTGTATTCATGGATAGATCCGTTTTTATACTTTAGATCCTTGCTACAGCACAATGACTGCTCAGGCATAGCTTAGTGTTCTTTCTGTCTTGGATCAGGCTTCGATAGTGTTAACTTTTAATAATCCCTATTACCACTGCCTATGGCGAAGATCTGGAGGATGACCGACATGATATTTCAAGATCAGGTCCACAAAATAACCCAATAATGTGCGGACAACAATACAATGTTCCTGATGTATGAAACTGTTTGGAAAGCTTTAAAATTAACAATAAGGGGAGAAATCATAACCATAAACAGCCAGGTTAAAAGCATAAAAGGCGTTGAAGTTCAAACTGGAACAAAGAATTAAAGTGCTTGTCAAAAACACCAGCAAACGGGTTTGATAGAGCATACAAACAGGCAATGGCAGTAAAACGTGTAGCTAAAACCTTTTAGAAGTGATCGCACTAGCTCTTCTTAAAACTAAGGAAGTCTATTTTTTCTCCATTAAATAATGCTAATAGGCTTTTGGCATACAGGCTAAATGTCTTGCGATTGTCTCATATCATTAAAGCAATTAAATATACCTTGGCCAATATTTATTAAGAGGAAGAAGCTAAGGTCAAGATCGTTACCAGTTATTTTTCCGTGCCTTTTCAAAACCTTACTCTGACCTTGATGGGCAAAAGAGAGACATGTGGAGGGTGTGGCTTTGTCATCTCTTACAGAAGAGCACGAAATGTTAGATGGCCGGATATTTCAGGAGAAATAAACAATGTTTTTAAAGCCTTGGCCCGAAAGCACCAGCATCAGATTGTTTCTCTGCATTGTTTTTCCAAATGTTTCAAACTATTTTCTTTCCCCAACCAATTTCCCATTTCAACTATTTTTTTCCTCAAATAAAAGTTCTGTCTTCATTGACAAAAGCAGCAACATCGCAGAGAGTGAAGTCCGAGAAGGAACCAACCTATTACCATTTTAAATTATGATGCTAGAATATACAGTAAGGTGTGTGCCAATAGTTTATACCTTCTTGTACCAAAACGAAATAACTAGGACCAGCCTGATTTTGTCCTGGACCAATAGACACATGATAATATCCAGAGAGTGAGCAATGCAATTAACATTAGCAAGAGGTTGCGTATTCCCTTTGCTTTAGCTGTCACAAGATGCATATAAAGCGTCTGATTTTATAGATTAGTCATTCCTTCACTTAAATTTTATCTAAATTTCACTTTGGTCCCAACTCCAAAAAACTGCTTCTGCACAATTAGCCCAATCCACAAACCAAACTAGGCAGGGGGTGGGCTTCACTCCATTTATTTCACTCTCTCTCTGTGTAGTGCCCTTTACCCAGAAATAACTGGTGTCGATATTGAGGGTGTCACAGTGGGAGAGTATTAACATAAATTAACTCTTTACATAATGCCATGTTTTGTTTCAAAACCCCGGCCAATACCCTCGGAATACTATAAAAGCTACTATATAAGCTATCTGAATTTTATGTAGAATCAGACTATAAAGAAAAAGTATAAAGAGATCAAGGAGCCACATATCTCCAATACATATTTTGTTCTTTAATGAGGGGTTCCATAAAATACTTGGGAGTCAATATTACCATATCACAGTAGTACAATAACATTCTTGGAGCCATTAAGTCCTCCTCCATTGGACAAAAATGACCTGGCAGGAATTATACTACTTAAAGAATATCCTCCCCAGTATTATGTCTATTTATCAAACTAAACCCATCAGATAACATGACGATCCAATCAAAGGTCTCCAAAGTTAAATGGGTGAAGAAAAAGGATAGCAAATGCAATCTTTATTGTGCTCAGGTTTAGGGGTGGGTTGGCCTTGCACAATATCTTACACTATCTCATCTCGGTTCACCTGGCCTTAGTCATCTCCTGGAAACTTATCTTTCAGGAACCAAGACAGGTGAAACTTACGGAATTGGCACTCTCTTGGCTGCTAAAGGAGATGGTTTGAGAGCCCCTGGTTCCAGAAGAGGCTTCTCTGAGGCCCTAATATGCACTAAGGCCACCATTTAGTACTGTAATAGGGGTATGAAAGAAGTACAGTTTCTCCATTTTCCATATGTCTTAACCACAGTGTTTAACAATTTAGCCTTCTTACTGGGTCTCAGGTGGACGCTTTGTGAAGTGGAGTGACTGCAATTGCAGAGGTTGGGTCAACTCTGCACAGAGTGGAGTCTGTTAGACTGTAAACTTGATGAGCAGGATAGTGAATAAATAAACAGGAAGGGCGTTTGGGTAACCCCCCCCCCACCAAAATAAAAAATAAAAATAAATTAGATGAGTTTTCTGCCAAAATATTTCGGCAAAAAACAGGCCTTGAAGAGTTGAATGATGAAACATCATTGGATGATTTATGGGTCAGGTCTCCAAAAAGATAAATGTGTACTCATTCTGTTGGTGCTGGCAAGAGTTCCCTAGACCACAGTTGGTGGGAAAAGTGTACGATTCAGCCCTATTGAAAAGCGGTGCTCTTAAACATTAAAGCCATAAAATAAGTAGTGCCCCCACTGGATCCATCAGGGGTGTTGCGAGGCGAAGTTGAGCCTAATGAAATGTATCAAACAAATGGGCATTCTACGTGCTTGATAATGTACTTTTTAGTTGCAACGAGACCGACTATTGCAAAGAATTAGAAGTCACCTCATCCACGCCTGCCACCCCATCTCTTCTAAATGGTGGTGTAGTCTTAGGAAATAACTGTCGACTAACAAGATTATGGTCGTGGGCTCTAATAAGATGTAGGTATACTTAAAGGCATGGTCCTTATTCATTGCGTACTTTCAAATAATTTCCCAAGTGTACACCATAGGCACGCACATTTAAGCTACTTGTCCTAGCACACGATATGAGCGTGATGTACTGCGATCAGTGATTATACGCATGGTACTTCACGTGATCAAGGTATGCTCCATTGCACAACTCCCTCGCTGATTCCGCCGACATTAGGTTCTTAGTTATATAGCCACACATTTAAGTGGTGCCTTCTTTAATGTGTGCCCTTTGTCTTGTGCATTACTGGATATTCAACAACTGACCTATACCAGTAATTTGTGTATTCTCAGAAGATAACGCAGTACAACTAGAGTAATTTGACAATCTAAAATAACCCAAAATAAAGGCCAATTACATTGTGAAGGATACTCAAATAAACGCGCTTAGGCAAGTGAAAGATGTAAACGAGAATAACTTAGTGAAGGCTTTCAAAAAAACGTTTCATTAGCAAATGTGGCACTTTTAGGAAATTATGGTATGTATATATGAAGGGTAAACGCACCTGTCAGAAAAGTGCCTAATATCACAGGGGACGCTCTGGTAAAGAGAACCACATTTCACGTCTATAATGATTGATGCCGGTTTTGGGTCTTCCATAAAGTCATGATAACAGTGTAGCCGAGAGCAGTATGTTCTTAAATCTGTACCTGTAACTGGAGGTCGGACAGGGACACGGTTTGCCAGAATTTTGATTATGAGATGTCTGGATGCGTTCACAACGAAGAATGCCTTTTTGCGATCTGTTCAATCGCAAAGGCAATGAAATTCAGAAACTATCTGCAAAGTATGCCTTCCGAAGGCAGTGCACTGTGCCAGCTATGTCTCTGCCCGAGGAACATAACAAGCGTATCGGAATTAAAGCAAGTTTATGTGCCAGGTGGATTCTTTTTATGTTTTAAGTTTGACGGTAATTAATGACATCACGTGATGTTATTCACCTTCATGGGGTCAATACAATAGAAAACCGTGGTTTCCATTTTTTGGAGACAGCAAAGGTAAGAAACATTTCCTCTCTACCTGGGTTTTCTGTCAGTGGAATAGGTAGCATGCAGGCAATGGATCCAGCGACCATCCTTTCCCCATTCTTTTGGGTTAAAGCAACCAACCATCGTTATTTTTCAAGTGAGGTGTGCTGCGGTGTCCTAATTCAATAAACGGGGTCAAAAGCAAACCACAGTACTACCCACATTTCCTCAGCATGTCACCTTGCATATAATCGCATACCCAGTTGACTACCTGCATGGAATCCATTGAAGATGCTTACATTGGTCATTTTGACGTTTATACGATAGGCACTTTTTCCACTCGACTATGGTCCGAAGTTCCAAATGTTCCACATGACATCCGTGAAACATAGCACACGATACACCTGGGTCGCTTTTCGGAGAGGGAAAACAATGTTTGAGAAAGGTCACAACGAGTAGTAGAGGGGGTTGCATGCAGGGCAGAAGTCTAGAGTGCATGGCGTCCACTCACTCCCCCTCTCCCCCCCCCCCCGACGGTGGTCGCCAATCCCCCTAGGTGTTTTTAAAGCCTAGCAATGAAACAGTGGTGGACTGCTTCAAATCAATTAATGGGTTTAGTGCGTGCTAGAAGAGTGCAGAAGCCAACAATTGAAACCAGGACAGAGACGTAACCTTAACTTAACCATACGTCCACATACATGTAACCAAATGTAACTGCTGGATGGATATTGAACATTTGCTTTGCAGGGAATATTTTGATCCGGATACTTGCGTTTCAAAGGAGCCCACTTTTTATAATTTACCAGCAGCGTTATAGCAACATTACTCTCAGAGATAATTTTTCATATGTTGATAAATAGCCCACCGTCTGCTAATGAGGAGACCAGTCATGTCGGGCAGAGTTATGGGAGTTGCATGGCTAACCACTTTCTCCTATTAAGAGGTTTTGGGATGTTGACACTAAGGTTTTGTAATCCAAGCCAAAGCTTCAGGCTCTAGTTGGCCGGGGCCTGTGTATACGGTCCAAAGTCTAAGACCTCTGTGTTATATGCAAGGTAGACCCATTTTTGGGTTAACTTTCCAGGACTCTGACTTTTTTTGTTCTGGTTCTGTCCCTAAAGGTCCAAGCGTGCTAGACGTCCCAATCACAGACCATCAATGGATGTTGGTTTCACAGAAAGCCTTTAGTGTTCCCTTCCCCGTTCTACTGTGGGTTGTTGGCCCCTTCTACTTTTGGAACCGAGAACTGCGAGCAGATCTGCATGGACCGATGTAAAATCACATTGTTATTGTTCATCAAGCCTCTTTCCAAGTATTCCGTGGCATTTACTGGTCTTTCCTGCAAACTGGTCTCTGCAGGTCTACCCTAGGAGAACCTGATTAGCTTAAAACCAACAGTTGCTAGGCGCTACCTTTGGCTCCCGAGGCCAACTGCTGCCTTACAAAGTTAAAGTGTGCATCTCATGTGGAAGTTGTATTTGTGGGGCGCTGTGTCCTTGCTCCAAATCGTTAGCTCTTACCTACTGGATGATGCCTGACACTCAGTAGGATGTGGTTATTGCTTCTGATCATTGAATCGGAATTTTAAATCCTCCTCTGACTTCAAGTTTGGGAGTCTGCTACACACAATTAACTCCCCACTCTGTAATCATCAGTGAGCTTTGATTTAATAGCGATCCTCTGTTCAAAGTTATCTGGAAGACACTGTTTAATCAGTCTATTTGTGTTTGGTGTTATGAAGTGTATGAAGTGCAGACTAGGTTCCAGCGGTTGGACCTGCACGAGATGAATGACAATTACAGAGACGTGAAGAGAACGCTGTTGTTTCATTGGAACTTTAACAGCACAGATTCTGCCATGTGTATGACTTCTTGATATAGGGAGTGGGGGGGGGGGGGCGTTGATAGAATGACAAGGGGAGGAGAACACTTTTGCTGTTGGCAGACAATTTCTGCGAGGCAGATTGGAGAAACTGTTTGCATGCCAGTAAGCATGAATGTGTTCAGGAACGTGTGGCGATTTGTTTTCAGGGTGTGCACCAGTGGAGTGGCTTGATGCTTGTTGGTGTCCGGTGGCAAATGGGCCCATGTCAGTGTTACTGTGGGGAGGCAGACGGCATTGCGCTCAGTGTCTGATTTGAATCCAAGTAAGGGATGGGGTTTTGGGTGCGAGTGGATAGTTGTATATTTTAGGGGTGCTCCTGTAAAGCAGATGATGGGTGCTATAGATGAACAAGTTACTTCTTACCTTGTAACGTTCTTTCGACGGGATGTTCCTCCGACGTATTGCTCATCTTAGATATCTCCTTCCAGCTCTGCTGGCCTCGGAAATTCTTTTCTCTCTAGAGGGCGCTGCGCGTCGACGTCCTCCGAGTCGATGTCCCTCGACAGCCGCCGTATCGACGTCATCCTGCCTATAAAGGCCGCGCGCAGCGTCCGTTGCTCAGTTCCGTTTTGTAGCCCACAATAATACTTTCTGGACTAAACTAATCACCCTGAAGGAGCGTAAGCTGCAACAACAAGGGAAGTAGAACTGGGGGGATGGATGGGAGGGTCGATGAGGAATACGTCGGAGGAACATCCCGTCGAAAGAACGTTACAAGGTAAGAAGTAACTTGTTCTTCGAAGGGATTGTGTCCTCCGACGTATTCCTCATCTTAAATAGGCTCCCATAGCAGTATTCTATTATCGGAGGAGGGAGTACTGACTTCACGCTGTCTTCTATTGATGAATAGAATGCAGTACAGCCCTTCCAAACCTAGTCTCTTGACTGGAGGAGGAATCCAAATTGTAAAAACGTGTAAAGGTATGGACAGGCGACCATGTAGCGGCCGCACATATGTCTTTAACCGGCACGCCTCTTTTGAGGGCCGATGAAGCTGCAATACCTCTGGTCGAATGAGCCCTAAGGTTTTGAGGGGGCTCTTTCCCTGCCAGTTTATAACATTCCAGAATGGCTAGAATGATCCATCTGGAAATGGTCTGCTTAGTTATTGGTAACCCCAGCTTGTGACCTGCGTAACCTACAAACAGCTGGTCTGCCTGTCTTATCCTGGCTAGTCTACTGATGTAAAAACTTAAAGCCCTCCTAGGGTCTAGCCTGTGTAACCTCTCTTCCTCTTTCCCCGGGTGAGGAGGAGAATAGAAAGATGGTAGGGTAATCTTCTGAGTGATATGGAATTCAGAAACCACCTTTGGGAGGAAATTAGGCTTCACTTGCAGGACAACTTTGTCTTTGTGAAATATTGTGTGAGGGGGTTTACAAGAAAGAGCTTGTAATTCGCTCACCCTTCTAGCAGATGTAAGTGCTATTAATAAAACAGTTTTAAGGGTAAGGAATCTTAATGAACAAGAATGGAGAGGTTCGAAAGGTGTACCCATCAGGAAAGTTAGTACTAAGTTTAAATCCCAAAGGGGAACTTGGAATGGTCTTGGGGGATAAACATTGGTTAACCCCTTTAGAAACTGTATTACCAAGGGTAATTTGAAATAGGATGGTTCTTCCGCAGTACGCTTAAAGATGGATAGCGCTGCGAGATAGCCCTTAATGGTGCCAACTTGAAGGCCTGAATTTGCCAAATATAGTAGGAAGGACAAAACCATTGGTGTACCACATGAAAAAGGGTCGATATTCTGTTCTCTACACCAGCTGCAAAATCTGTTCCAACGGCAGCGGTATAAAGACTTTGTTGCTGGCCGCCTTGCCGAAAGCAACACCTCCATAACATCATCAGGGAGGTCCCAATCCTTGTACCTCAGCCTTTCAGAAGCCAAGCGTGAAGGTTGAGGGTTTTGATGTATGGATGGAGAACCTCACCTCCCTTCTGTGAGAGTAGGTTCTCTCTTGAGTGGAAGTCGAATTGGAGGGCAGATGGACAAGTCTAGAAGGTCCGGGTACCACGTTCTCCTGGCCCAATCCGGGGCAATTAGGATCATGGTTCTCCGGAATCTTCTCAACCTCCTGATCATTTGAGGAATGACAGGGACCAGTGGGAACGCGTACAGAAGCGGAAACTCCCAGTCCACTATGAACGCGTCTCCCAGAGCTCCTCTCGGGGGAAATTCCCTTGAGCAGAACAGGTCGCATTTCCTGTTTAGGCTGGTGGCGAACAGATCTACATGAGGGGTTCCCCAAATGGCGAAGATCTCTTGAAGGACTTCCTGAGCTAGTTCCCACTCGTGGGAGACTGTGCCCTGCCTGCTCAGAGCATCCGCTGTCAAGTTCTTCTCTCCGGCTAGGTGAACTGCCGATAAAGAGATTCCTTCTTGGATTGCCCAAAACCAGAGCTGCATCGCCTCTCTGCACAGGGGTAGTGATCCTACGCCTCCTCTTTTGTTGAGGTAATGCATGGCCACCGTGTTGTCTGTCATTATCAGGACGTTCTTCCCTTGTACAGCTGGCAGGAACGCCTTCAGCGCAAGTCTGATGGCTCTCAGCTCTAACAGGTTGATATGTAGTCTAGACTCCGATGGAGACCAACAACCGGTGATGGTCAAGTCGTTGGCGTGGGCTCCCCACCCCGCGAGTGAGGCATCCGTGACTACTGTTATCTCCGGCCACGGTTGCCAAAACTGTTCTCCTTTCAGAATGTTCTCCTGACAGGCCCACCACTGAAGGTCTCGAGCCACCCTGTCGGGAACCTGAAGAAGATCTGTCATTCTCCCTGAGAATTGTGACCACTGAGTCCTCAGTGCCCACTGGAGGGATCTCATTCTCAGGCGAGCCTCTGGCACTAGGAAAATGCAGGATGCCATGAGGCCTAGCAACCTCAAAAAGTCGAAGGCTGGGAGACGTTGGGCATGTTGAAACTTGGTAACCATCTGTAGAATATCTTGAGCCCTCACCTCTGGTGGCGAGGCTTTTCCCAGGGAAGTGTCCAGGATCGCTCCTATGGACTGGAGTCTCTGCGATGGTCTCATTTGTGACTTCTTTAAATTGAGGGAGAAGCCCAGTCTGTGAAGGAAGTGGCACACGTGATTTAGCTGGATCTGAGCTTGTTCTGGAGAAACAGCCCTGATCAACCAATCGTCCAGGTAGGGGTAGACGTGAATCCCTTCCCTCCTTAGACTTGCAGCCACTACCGACATTAACTTGGTGAAGACCCTCGGGGCGGAGGTCAGCCCAAATGGCAGCACTCGAAATTGATAGTGAGAGTTGCCTATTGCGAACCTCAGGTATTTCCTGTGTTTGAGATGGATAGGCACATGGAAATAAGCGTCCTGAAGGTCCAGAGATACCAACCAGTCC
The DNA here is from genome assembly GCF_040938575.1 of Ambystoma mexicanum. NCBI lineage: Eukaryota > Metazoa > Chordata > Amphibia > Caudata > Ambystomatidae > Ambystoma > Ambystoma mexicanum. The sequence goes on from NC_090928.1 coordinate 104,089,480, forward strand.
TGGAACTGAAGGGCCTGGAGGATCTGAGAAAGAGTGACCATCTTGAATTTGTCTTTTCTGAGGAATTTGTTCAATTCTCGCAAGTCCAAGATGGGTCTCAGTCCTCCGTCTTTCTTTGGAATGAGAAAGTAAGGGGAGTACCAGCCCTTGTTCCTCTCCGCTACAGGTACCGGTTCTATGGCACCTTTCTCTAGCAGGTCCAAAATTTCCTGCAAGAGGAGCGGATCTGGAGCTTTCTGAGAGCTGATCCCCGGTGGATGATTCTGAGGTATACGTAGGAAAGGCAGGCAGTAACCTTGGGCAACTGTTTCCAATGCCCAAGCATCTGACGTGATAGCCTGCCATACCGCCAGATGTTGAGTCAACCTGCCTCCTACAGGTGTCCTGTGAGGGAAGTCCTCAGAGTGGTTTTGGGGCGGCTGATGCAGATGCCGATGGTAAAGAGGCACCTGCTGTTGCTGCGGCTTTTGAATATCTACCCCGCCCACCTCGGGTAGTTCTTCTTTGTCCCCTTTGAGCCGGTCGTCCTCTACCTCTTCCGAATGCGGAGTAGAAGCGAAAGGACTTGCCCCTCGCAGAGGTTCCTGTGGGACGAAAAGGAGTCTGACGGATTGCAGCTCCTAGGGATTTTGCTGCTGCTTTTGAAGTTTGCAGTTTCTCTAAACTGTCATCCGCCTTTTTCCCGAACAAAGAAGAGCCATCGAATGGCATGTTCAAGAGCCTGGCTTGCACATCTGGGGCAAAACCAGACTTTCTCAACCAAGCGAATCTCCTGGTTGATGTACTTGCCGCCATTGCTCTGCTGATACTGTCAGCCGAATCAATGCCCGTCTGGAGGGATTCGCACATAGCGTCTTTACCGTCCTGTATAATATTCAGGAACGCATCCCTTTCTTCTCCATCCGGGATGCAGTCAGCCGCTGTAGAAGCACACTCCCAAAGTGTATGGCTGAACATAGCAAGGGTGCAAGTAGCATTAACAGATTTTAACGCCATGCTACATGCTGAAAAGACTTTCTTAGCCATAGCATCATATTTTTTATCGTCCCTGTCCTGTGGGACGGTAGGATAAGCCGTCTTGACATCGGTAGAGGATGCTGCCTGTACCACCAGACTTTCTGGGGATGGGCGTTTAGACAAAAACTCCGGGTCTGTAGAAGATACCCTGTACTTTGTAGGCAGTTTTTTATTTACTGCTGTTACTACATCTGGGGTTTCCCAGTTTGTCATGATCTTCCTCTGAAGAGCTTTATGAAAAGGCACCACAGGATCCTCCTGTGGGCCTTTGTCAAGAATATCCGTGAGGTCATCTTGTTGGAAAGATTGTGAAGGTGCAGACCACCCCATGAACTCTGTGATCCTGGCCATTAAGGCTCTATAGGGGGTTTCAGCATGCTCCCCCGGGTCTGGCCTAGCAAACTCCACCTCAGGGGAAGTGTCTAACCCACTTGCCTCATGTAAGGAATCATGAAGATCCTTTAACCGGCGTTCTTCAGAGGAAAATTCCTCTCTAATTGGGGTTACAGGTCCCTGCAACTCAAATGTGTCTTCCTGTTCAGACAATTCACCCTCTTCCAAAATTGAGGACATAGTTCTCAATTGTTCTGAACTCATAAAGGGAGTAAATCCCATTTCCAAGGCAGAGGGTGCCGAACTTGTCATTATCGGCCTTGAAAACGTCGATGTCGTCGACGCCGAAGGCTTCGAACGTGGCGTCGAAAACAAAGGCGGAGGCCTCGAAGACCTCGACAGAATTGGAATTCTACTCGACAATCTCGAAGCCATCGACGTCGAGGACCTGGGGATAGTCACTGGGTGTGTCGTAACCGTGACTTTTCTTGGCGTCGACGCCGGTGTCGAAGCTGCCGTCGAGTCGACAGACCAGTGTGTCGAAGGTCCCTTCGACAACGGCGTCGAAGACATCGACCTCGGCGTCGACGGAACCCTCGTCGACGCGCCGACGGAACCTTCAAGGAAGGTTTGGAGGTCATAGTCCTATTCGAGGGTTCGAGACGCGCTCGAGAGGTTTCCTTCGCCGTGTACTGCCACTCGCAGCGTTTTTGACCTTCGGGTCTTTCGGCCAGAGCATCGCTCTCGGCAGTCTTCGAGGGGGTCGAGGCCGCTTTCTCGAAGACGCTCATTATATTTTTGCGGAATTCCTCCCATTCAGCCCGGGAACTATGTTTCGTGGGGCAAGGGATTCTTTTTGGCGAAACAGAGGAAGAGGAAGACGCAGAAGGGGATCTTCGACGTCTCCTCTTCGAGTGCTTCGATCTCGAGGAGTGATGAGACCCACTCCGAGACCTGGAGCGCGAATGGAGACGAGTGTCTCGACTTCGTCGACGAAGAAGAAGCTTTAAAAGTCTTACCTTTCTCCAGCTTCCCCCTACGCTCCTTCAGGGCCTTAGCTGTCATGGACATACAGTCCTCGCATTCCGAACAATGGTGTTCAGCTCCCAAACACCACAGACAAACTCTGTGAGGGTCAGTCAACGACATCTTTTTCCCACAATCTCGACATTTTTTGAAGCCGGATCGAGGAGTTGTCGGTTCCGACGATGAAGCCATCGAGTACGGATCGAATGACTCGAGGTAAATAGGATTAATCGGACTAAGAACTGAGCAACGGTATTCCGAGGCACTGAGTAAGCGCGGAAAAACGGAACTGAACAACGGACGCTGCGCGCGGCCTTTATAGGCAGGATGACGTCGATACGGCGGCTGTCGAGGGACATCGACTCGGAGAACATCGACACGCAGCGCCCTCTAGAGAGAAAAAATTTTCCGAGGCCAGCAGAGCTGGAAGGAGATATCTAAGATGAGGAATACGTCGGAGGACACAATCCCTTCGAAAAAAGGTTACTGCATGCGGCTAGTTTAGAGCAGTGTAGTGTTTGTTGGCTAGGGTGAACATGCCTGTTTGTATTGAGTTAAGTTCACCGTCTGAACCGAGATGTGGCATGCATACAGGGTGTTGAAGTCTAAATGAATGGGTCTGCTAGTGGGTTATATGATATGATAATATAAGCCTGTACACAAGTGTTTCTAGGCGTGACAAGGGAGGGCAGACAGAGGGGGACAATACAAACGTTCTTACTAGACCTCGTGAAATTCAGATCGTGTAAGTGCATCAGCGCCAAAGTGCAGGGCGAGGGAGGGGAAGTGTGATCAGGGCAGCAGTGCTCTGATCAAGTGCAACCAGGACAACTCGCCGTTGGTTAAATGTAGGGAGGCAGGGAACTGTAGAGATTGCAGTTACAGACCCTAAGTGCACAGTGCCCCGAAGGCAGTGCAGGGGAGACTGATCATGGAGGGGCCTGGTACCCGTTATGCTCAGAGGGTAGCCAGGCAACCAGTTGGTGCAACAGACAGGTAGGTCAGCAGGGGAGGGAGAAAGAAAGCAGAAGAGAATCTGAAGGTCTGGAGCAGCTTCGGAAACTTCAGGTGGTCTTGCTTAAGTTTCAAAGGGGCAGGGAGGCCATTCCAGAGGGAGGCACCACCAGAAGAGAGGAAGCTACCCCCCACTCTCTGCCTAGCGAAGCGTCTGACCCTCAAAGAGTTGGAGGGTTCGAGAAGGATGGTATTTTGGAAAAGAGTTGGATGTAGTGCACGCCCGGCCTCAGAAAGTCTTGCGGACGATGTAGAGGGTCTTGAACTTGATCCTTGCAGCCAGGGGGAGCCAGTGGAGAGATTTCAGTGCCGGAGAAATACGGTCCCTGGGCTTCAGGACGAGGATAAGTCTTGCTGTCCTGATCTTGATTAGTTGCAGAGGGCAGAGAGTAGAGGAAGGCATATTGAGAAAGAGGCTGTTGCAGTAGTCCAGCCTAGAGAGAACCAGGGCTCTGGAAACAGTGAGCCTCTGGGGGAAAGAGAGGAAAGGAATACCTGTGAGGAGGTGCAGCTGGTAGTGGGACTTCTTGGCAATGTTAGAGATGTGGTGAGTGAAGACAAGAGTGGTGTCAAAGATGACACCAAGGTTTTTTGCCTCACAAGAAGGCGAAGGAAGAGGGCCCAAGGGGGGCAGCCAGAGAGAGGGGGAAAGCAGAAACAGGGGTCCCAATGAGAAAAATCTCCGTCTTACTGGCATTAAGGCAGAGGTAGTTGGAGGAACACCAATCCTGAATCGCGGAGAGACAGTCCGGAATGAGCGAGAAAGAGACGGAGGCAGAGGGGAGCCAGGAAGAGAGCTGGGTATCATCCCTGTAACACCGAAAGTTAGAGGAGAAAGTACAAATCAGATGGGCCAAAGGGGCCAAGTAGAGCCCTGGGGGACACCACAAGTGGAGAGGGAGGTGGTGGAGAGAAAGGACCCAAGTTGGACCTGGGAGGGCCGGTCAAAGAGAAAGGTGGTCAACCACTCCAAGGCCTGATCCATGATACCCAGGTTCTCACAGAGTCAATAGATTAGGATGGCGTGGTTGACAGTGTCAAAGGCTGAAGAAAGGTCACAGAGGATGAGGACAGAAGGAAGGCTGGAGTCAAGATTACAGAGCAGATCTTCACGGGTGTTCAGGAGAGCTGTTTCCGTGCCTCTGGCTGTTCTGAAGCCCGATTGATGGTCATGAATAACCACCAGATTCAGTATGGAGAGTAAGCTAGGAGATGGCCAGCTTTTCCAGGAGTTTGCCCAGGAAAGGAGTGATAGAGATCGGGCGATAGTTTGCCAGACAGGTAGAAACGGCAGAATTCTTTTTGAGGAGGGGGTGCACAAGGGAGTGCTTGAGGACAGTGGGGAAGATCCAGTGGCAAAAGAGTGATTGCAGAAATCGGCCGAGGGTGTCAATGTGGACTTTGATGGTTCTAGAGGAGCAGGGGAGCACCTGTTTGGAGGACCCTTTCATAGATCGGACTTGTCTAGAAACCTCGTCCGGTGTTGTCAGTGTGAGAAACCAGACAGTGTCTCACCCACTAGTCCCCAGAGATCTGTCATCCAGCAGGTCATAGAGAAATATATATATAGGGGGGGGCAAAGAACCCTCTTTTTTGTTTTAGGGGGGGCCTAACTCTAGAGGGTGAACAGGTAGTGAAAAAGCAAAGTGCAGAGTCAAAAGGCCCCTCTCATAGACACACAGAAGGTGCAGACCGACTACAGAACATTAGGTTAACATGTTTACTAGCCAATAGATCACAAAGAAGTTAGTTCAAAGTAAAACAAAGTTTAATCATAATAAAGAATCATGTTAAAAAAGCCAACAAGGGCTGAGGCATTGATTTTACATAAAGGAAAAAGCAATCAATTATGTACGCGGTGTGGGTTAATAACAGAGGTGAAATTTCATGTACTGCTAGACCATTAAAAGTACATAATTACTGTCGACACAGCTAGAAGGCGTTTCTGGTTCAGATGTTGATTTTGACATTAGATTTGCAATGTAACACAGGTTATCTGATGTTCAAAACTGTCGTCATGACGATCAGAAGTGTTGTAAGCATGGACAGCTGATACAGTAGATTGCGCTGTCATCTAAAGTACTGTGGTGGCATCTTGAGAAGCAATGGTTAAATGCTGTCTTGCGTACAGGCAGGAAACAGCCTTCAGGATATCTGAATTTGCAGCGAAATGGACACTCCGCGAAGGGGTGGCTGTCTGAAGTCCCATCTGAACTGCTGTACGTCCTAAGAGAACAGTGCCCGAGTATCCGCGCGTCTACTCGGACACTGTTCTCTCGGGACGTACAGCAGTTCAGACGCCCGTTTTTGATTGGGATTCGTGAAATTTCTGCAGGATTTTAATCGACCTACCACAGTAGCCCTTTCCTTCTAAAAGTCATCCTCTCTGTTTTGATGAGGAATCTTGGTTGAACAAGAAGGATTTAAAGAAAGCTATTAATAATCTCAAGCATAAGACAACCACCCAAAGTGAATTCATGGTACAGCAGAAAGAAATACGGTATAACTATAGGAATTGGTCACAAGCACATAAATACCTGTGTCATCAAAGGGATGGGGAGATGATGCTAAAGGTTGTGATGATGAAAAATTCTCACAACTTTTGGAGTTTAATTAATAGTCTGAATCTTCCTCAGATTGAATTACAAAGTAATGTGATGGCAGACGTGATATGGTAAAATTACTTTGGATCCATTTATAAGCGATTATCATCTGAAGATAGGATTGGTAACTGTCATGATGCCTGCCCCCGGGAAACCAGATCAGGCCCAGCAACCCCAGAAGAAGGCATCATGCCATTTGGAGCAAGCCCAAAAACCCCAGCTAGGTGCTGTTTGGGCGCAGTCCTGGCGCCTATGGCGCCAGGCTCATAAGAATAGAGTCAGTCCTGGCGCCATGGGCGCCAGGCTCATAGTAGAAAACCTACCTGATGCAGACCATGCTGCAAACTTACCTGATGCAGACCATGCTGCAAGAAGCCACAAGCCAAATGAGGCTTAGGAGGGACTATTTTACCTAAGGGACTACTTTGTACTCGGGTGGGGCTGTGGAAGAATACTTACCTGGGACTACTTCCAAGGCTATTTAAACCACGCCCGGACAGCAGCACACGCTTTGCGTTATTCTGCATACAGCAGCGTAACGCTCACCGTGCCTGCAGCAGCTTCCAGTCTTCAGCCACGCCCAGCTCGAGTCCGGAGCTCCTGGAAACAAGAAGAAAGAAGGAGAAAAGGTCAGAACAGGAGTTTTACCTTTAATCCTTATCTGAATCCTGATCCATCACGCCACGGAGCTGGAAGAAGAAGTCTTTAAAAACGCCTTACTTCGCATCCTGCAGCGCCGCGCTGTACTCACCTGCCTTGCAGAACTTCAGCATTCCATAACGCTCTTCTCCATCTCGCGGCCGCTCTCCGACACCCAAGGAGACAAAAACAGCAAGGTGAGCCAAGGGGATACTCTAAGACTGTACAAGCTACCCGCCAAGACTTACCTGATTTACCACAGGGGGTACTTATCTCATTTCGGGTCGGCGCAGCCTCCGCTGCATCTCCGCCGTACCCCGGCCCCTAGGGGGAAACGACAGAACAGCAAGGCGCAATAAGGGGAAACCGATTTTTTCCCAATAGACTTACCTGGTTTTACCGCTGGAGGCATCAATCCCCAAGACCTCATACCACATCAGCGGCTGAATGGGGGAAAAGCCACATGTTATACATTGACACCATTTTATCAAACTGAGCCGGATAATATAAACCCTTACCTGCATTTTACCGCAACCTAAAAGGAATTGGACAGAGTGAAGGTCAGACGTTTTTATTGAACTCTTACGAACTACAGACTTACGGCGTCTCGCCGGCATTCTTTGAGTCAATACCGTTCTGGAACTCACCAACTCCTTCACGCTAGTGAAGAAACTGGTCATTTACGGGCCCCTGCGCTCGAAGCAGGATGGAGAGCTCATCTTTCCAAACCATCAGGTGAGAGCATAGAGGGAATCCAAAAGTGGCCTGTGGGAAGAACTACGGGAGAGGGGAAGGTGGGGTTAGCGCTCGAACTCCACAGGTGGTTAATTCCCTTTCTCCATTACAGAAAGATATTCCTACGAGTCAAAAAAACGAAGCTGGGTGGGCCAGTCCAGTCCATCATCTCGGCACTACGTGTCTCACTGGTGGAAACAACAGCTGGCCAGTTCAGATCGACGCCCCCGTGGGAGCCAGGTGAGCGTAACACTAACCCAGGTGTCACATGGCAATTGCATTTAACTGAGGAGATTTTGCTAGATTTTATCAAATCTTCCTCATCAAGAGCTCCTGGTCCGAATGGCCTGACTAATGCAATTCTGAAATTTAACATGGAATGATGGGCTATTATTTTGCTGCCTCTCTTTTCCAAAGTCCTAAGGTCCTCGTCCATTCCTTCGTCATGGAAATCTGCGATCATTGTCCCCCATCTACAAAAAGGGTGATCGGGCGGATCCATGGAATTACTGCCCGATCGCCTTTTTGGATGTGCATGGGAAGATTCTTGCTGCTGTAGTTTTGAGAAATTTGGAGGAGTGGATAAAGAGAGAAAAGATTTTATCAAAATTACATACAGGCTTTCAAAAAATGGCCTTTCAACTTCCCTGAATGGGCTAGTAATTTCAGTCATCTTGCAGTCATCGCCTGGCAGGAAGGGGAGTCGTGTATTGTATGGAGCTTGACTTGATCCCTCTAAAGCACCTGATACAATTAATCCACAAAGACTCTGGGCGAAGCTGGATTCCAGAGGAATCCCGAAAAATCTTCTGGCTATATTGATAAGTATGCACGAAGGTACGAATATGCAAGTGAGATAGAATGTGCAGGGTGATCTATCTAGGGAGATATCCAAGAAAAGATGTATGAGACAGGGGTGCATACTGGCACCCTGCCTCTTTAACCATTATTTTACCTACTTGTCCAACACTCTTGCTCAACAATACTTAATTGCCCCCAAGATCGGTGCTCAGTCTTTGTCTTGAATTGCTTATGCGGATGGTATTGGCCTAATGGACCATTCGCCTAGAGGTCTGCAGAGCCTTTTTACCGCTTTTGGCAGTTATGCTGATGCAAACGATTTACAAGTCAATCCTGCCAAATCCCAAATCTTGGTATTTAAAGATCACTGCAAAGTCGTACCGAAATATAAGTGGCAGCTTCTGGATCAAACAATTCCAGTAGTAAAAACTCATTTATTTGGGGATTAGGCTATGTTCTATGCACTCGCACCCCCTCTTGGAAGCAGTTTTAGAGCTGAAACCGATTTCCCTTGGTAGCACAAATTAAGATTATCCATAGTACATTCTGTAAATTCTCAATATGTCCACTGATAAATTACTACAAAGCAAAAGTAATACCTTCTTTGTTTATGGTTTGAATATACCACCATATGCTCAGACTTAACTGGTCACGTATTGTAGGTAAGATCTGGAAGGAAGTGTTACAACTCCCATCGGGTGTACCAATGGCGAGTTTGAGGTCTGAATTGGGTGTTCAGTCCTTAAAAATGTCAATTGATTGGAACACTTTATCGAATGCATACTGGCACCAACTAATGACTCCCTACATAAAAGATATACTTATAGAATAGAAACAGGGTTTCAATATGGCGTTCGATCAATTGAACAGATATGCTGTAATAATCCTGCTTCAATGTGACCGCTGCGTGAGGGAGTTAATTGAAAATCCAGTTGGTGTTAAATTAGCATTACAACGAACAGACTGGATTCAAAGGGGAACAGATCAGGGGATTACGTACTTTCGGTTTGTTAACATTTGCCAAACCACAAGTTTTCTTACCAAATTACCTAAAATGTTTCCGTAGCTCCAAGTTAAGAGCTGATTTTCTTAGATTTTGGCAGAATTTAGTTACAACAGGTGAAATTCAGCCAATCTATGATAATTCTACGTTTAGAACATCTAAATGTACTTTTTATTTGAGAATGTAGTGCAACATTTACATCATCTGTTGATTGTTTGCAGGGGCACAAGAGACCTTTATGAAAAGCACTTTGGAATGTTTGTTGAAAGTTTGGACTGGCTTATAACAAATTTTTTTTGTAGAAGACATACAGCAGGACATAAAAGATGAATTTCTATACAAGTCTTGAAGATTCTCCAAACTTTGGGTTTTATTACTTATTAACGAAGTTGTCATATGTTTTATTTATTCATCTAGCTTTGTTGAATAAAATGGGATTATGATTATTGTATTGTCATTGCTTTGTTAGTTTGTCTGTTTTTCCCTATATTTTTGTGAAAAGTCATAGAATTTACTATTTCACAATAAACAAAACAAAAAAAAGTTTTGCCGTTCAGCATGTAGAGTTCCCTCTCATGTAGTTCTCGAGCCTATAGCGTGGCTCTCTTGAATCGGAGTGAGTATGGTTTTGAGGAGAGTTGATGGTCTACACCCTTCCCATCAAGATATTTTATATTTAGGTCTCCACACAATAATATTTGGATCATTCCATTGGATGTAACATTCGTCTATTAGGTGCATTACACAGTCCACAAAACCCCTTTTAGTTTTTTTGGCTGCTAGTTAAGCGCCACCTATAAGACGAAACTATTGCATTAGAGTACAACTAGGAAGAAATTACATTGGGAGGGACACAAAGCTTGTAGGCGTTTGGTTATTTAGCCACTCACTGTCTGCCCGTGATCATGCTAATCCCTATAGCCATATCCACCCACATCCTGTCCATCCCCCTCCAAATCACTATCTCCTGGGATCTCTTCAAGCTAGCTTTATCAAGCCTTACCATCAAACATTATGCTCAAAGTGCCTGCCAGAGTTTTTTTCCAAAGCATTCTTCTGAAAGTTACGTGTGCCCTTCACTGGGGTCCTGTTAAAACAGGTATTGGCAAAGCTAACAGTTTCGGCTTGAATATAAATAATATTATGCATGGCATTGCCAATGCTGGTCTCTTTATACATCTTGAATGTTTTCCCCCTTTTGCAGTCCCTCACAATCCCCCCTGTACCTTTTTCAGTACACCCCAACGACCCGGGTTTTCTTTTCTCCAGAGCCGCTGACCCTCAGTTGTTTAAATTAACTCGCTGATCAAAAATAATACAGTAGAAAGAGAAAACAAGCATTACATGAAGTACACAGGCACTTAACCATACGAGTGACCTGCATGTGGATGCAGATGCTGGGGCTTTTACTGCTGGCCCGCAGGATGCTGGTGCACTTGCACGTTCTCTGGCTGTTTCTGGGTGCCTGGCATACTCCTCAAGAGACCAGAAAGTGAGGATGCTGTTTAACCTGCATGAAGCGCTGCAATCTCTCCCAGTCTCAGCGCCTGCCCTGCTCTGCTCAGTAGATAGTCCCCCCATCATGGAGCAAATATTTAGTTTTTCAGAAACAGAAATCAACGACATCATACAAGGCCAATCCATGTCTAACATGGAAGGAGCTCAACAGCATCTAGCGTCCACAGCCACAGGAGAAGACCTTCCGAACCTCAAAAAACACTGTTACAGAACAGAAGTGCACGGGCATTTTCTCAGAGAATATCTCAGAGTCAACATGATCCCCCTTGAACTTACAATACGTAATGAACCAGCACTCTTTCTCGATGACCAAGAATATCTACAAGGCTTCAGCAAGATAGCTACTAAATGCAGCCGTGACCTTATGGCTCTGACCATCACCACCGCACAGAGAGTCCATGCTCTCATTCTCAAAGACCTCAAAACAGAAGAAACAAAATGTCTCAATGACGACACTTTAACTAACACTCGTGAGAAACTCAAAGAGATTGATCAGGAATTAGACACCTTCATGGCTTCCACTCTCGAAAAAAAGCACAAAAAACTTGCTAACAATATCAAAAACTAAGCTAGAACACCTCTACCCCTATCTGACTACAGATTACAAGGATACCAAAGACAAAGAAAGAATGGCGAAACAAGGTGGGGCTTCAAGAAACAGATGCAGGGCGGTGTCCTTCTCTGATACTACAAGCTCAGATTCATCAACAGATGACCAATCACAAACCAGAGGCAGACAAACTAATTTTGGACAATTTCAACCATTCCAACAACCACCCACCGTGCCTTTTTTAGGCCAATGGGGTCCAGAGGAGGATACTGGGGCCCACCCTAACAACCTCAGTTCCCCTACTACAACTTCCCCCAGTGGGGGTATCCAAACAGACACCGCAAGAACAATCGGAGGTGCTACCCATGACCCCCATTTTCAACCTTTCAGGGTCTCCCCTTACCAAAGACGAAACATCCTTACTAGCCAAAGGACTCTCTTTCGTTCCCACCAACCATACTGATCGATTCCAACAGGACCTTGAACTCGCACATTTCTTTAGAACCATCCGGAGGAAGACCCATTTTCTTGATAAGGACCTCCCGACAGGGCCTGGTGACACAGGCCTTAGGCCTAAATCTGATTTCCTTCCGAGAGACTCTGAAACACCTGTCTACATCCTTACCTTTGAAAAATGTATCCGGCAAGAAATTCTGAAACTCCAGTCTACGCCTGAGCAACACAGGCAGAACTTAACCTCAGTGGAAAGGAAAGCTCTCAAAACCCTAGGTGAAAATAAACTACTGGTGATTAAACCAGCCGACAAAGGTGGAGGTATTGTGGTACAAAACATCCAGTACAACGAAATGGTGATGACTCTCCTCAACGAAGAGGGATACTATAAGAAACTCAAAAAGGACCCCACAGCGGAGATAAAAACCAAGAGCCAAGAAGCCACCAGCTATGCATTAGAGCGCAACTGGATCACTGATAAAGAAGAGGCTTTTCTGAATACTTCAGAAGGAAGAACCCCTGCTCTATATGCTCTCCCCAAAATTCACAAGAACAGTAACCTACCTCCTGGAAGACCCATTGTCTCAGGCTGTGGCTCCATTTTTAGAACCCATTGGTAAATGTATTGATTATTTTCTCAAACGTCTCAGCCAGTGCACACCTACCTACCTGAGAGACACCATGGATACACTCTCCAAATTTGAAAATCAACCATTCAATCCACTGGAAGACCTAGTGACACTTGACATCATGAGCCTTTATACCTGCATCCCACAACACCAAGCATTGGAGTGCATAAGATACCACCTTACGCAGCACATGACACAAAGAAGGGTGCCCATCAACTTTATTAACAAATTACTCGAAATAGCACTCACCAACAACTTCTTTGAGTTCAACGACACCTATCTACAAACATGTGGGACGGCCATGGTAGCCGTGTGCGCACCCAGCATGGCCATCATCTTATGGCCAAATACGAATTGCCACATGTACTCAACACCACCAACCCGTACCTCGACTCAGTGACCTCATGGTTCAGGTACATGGACGATATCTTCCTCTGGAAAGGAGACAATACCCTCGAGCAGTTTTTTCAGTGGCTTAACTCACGCACGGTAGAAATACAATTTACCATGAACAAAAGCAATCTGAAAATTAACTTCCTTGATCTCACTGTAACACCTAAAAACAATAAGCTTGAATGCTCAATTTAAAAAGAAACTACAGACAGGAATACAGTCCTCAATTACAGCAGTCACCACCCTAAAAGCCTCCGAGATAATCTCCTGTATGGGCAGTTTTTCAGGATACGCCACAATTGCACCCAGCTGGAAGAATTTCAGAAACACTCCAACGCTCTACAGCTCAGACTGGCCTCCAGGGATACCCCAAAAAAGTTATCAAAAACACTCAAAGAAGAGCCTGCTTCACACCCAGAGAAGCCATCTTGACACCCAAAGTACACATGGACACTCGGACAAGACCATGGACCATGGACTGTGTCACTACCTTCTGCCCGACCAATTCTAAACTCAAGTCACTCATCAGGAAGTTCTGGCCACTAGTTCAACTTAATCTATCCGCGGAACCCAGACCCAGGATGGCACTGAAGAGGTGAAAAGACCTCAAGGACCTGCTTACCAACGCCAAAACCAGCAAAAATATTGCACGCTCCACCCTGTGGAATATGAGGGAGATCCGTGGACATCACCCTTGCGGGCAATGCACAGCGTGCAGACAAACACAGAAAATCAATTCCTTCACTATTGAAGGCAAAGAGTGGCAAATCAGGCACTTCTTGAACTGTAAGTCTGCCAACGTTATCTATGTGATCCAATGCCCCTGCGGCCTACGATACGTAGGGCAAACTCCTAGACCCCATCCATAAACGCATTGGGGAACATAGATCCAGAATACAATGCAAAAATTCCACTGCTCCCTTGGTCGACCACTTCAACGAATACCACCATGGCCCAGACTCCTTTACCTGGTGGGTGGTGGACAAAGTCCAAAACAGGACCAAGATTGCAAATGCTTTGAACTTTAAAGAAGTGTGCTGGATGTACAAACTCAAATCCACCACTAAAGGCCTCAACGAGGCACACCAGGACAATTCAGCACTTAGCTCCTTGTGTTACCCACACTCTGTCCAATGCAGGCCCTTAATTAGCCTCCATCCACGGCTCTACCAGTCAACCTCCAATCATTCCTCCCTCCCTCTCTTTGGCTGTGCCCCCTGGCTCTGGATGCCTCCATCTAACGTGATACTTTCAGTACCAGATGTGCACAATCTGTGATATGGTTGCTTGTCAATGGACTACACAGTCATGACCATTGTGACAATATTCTTATACCCACCACTTTCTGATGTGCACTTCTTTAGATCTAATACCATTCATCATGTACCTATGATACTGTATACGATTTGGTAGATCACTTGTCTTTGCACTTAATGTGTTTTTTGTCCTCCTTGTTGGCCTTCAGCGCCTTGGCCCCTTGGAAATGTATAATGCACCAGACACCACCAGCTGGCCTGTGTGCCTATTTCCAAATTGGTCCATTCACAGCTTCATAGGCACACATTTGCTGTACCTCTATTCAGTCCTTCTGCCCAGTCTACCATGGACACAGCATCTACGTGCCTCTTGCTTTGGCCTCCCAATGCCCTCATTATTACCCTTTCACTGGTCACGCTCAGCGCTTCTCCTGCCCACTGCTTGCCAGAACTAGGCGCTGGCTTCACACAGCATTTTTGCATTCCATAAAGGCACATACCAGAGATTCTCCTTTATGCTACATTGCCGCACTGGCTCCCAGCTGGGCCAATATCTCCACGCACATGCGCAATGACAACTGGTGGCACTATACACGCGTACCGTCTTCTCCACCGAGAGACACTAGTCCCAGGAGCATGCTCAGTGGCTTCCAACACCCTCGGCAGAGCATATACTCAGCTCTTTGCTACCGGAGTCAGTACAGGCTTTATACTCAGACGCCGGTCCTGTTCCACAGCGCCCAGACTTTTCAGGTAATCATTGCCGCCCCAAATGCTGGCCTCTCTCCCTGTGAGGCACAGCAGACTCAGAGACTCGCCTTTGGGCTTCTGCCATGCCTCCTCCTGCCTTCATTCATTTTTCCTTTATTTCGCACATAGGGCGAGTTCTGCAGTTTCTCTGCCTGCCATTCAACGTGATGGCTTCCACTTGGGCTGCTCACCTTTAAGCTTCACTCCAGCTCCTGTCCTTATTCAGATGGACCTTTAAGGTAAACATTGCTCTCTCACTCTTTTCCTTGACCCTGTCTAGCACCGAGCACACCCCTCCTCCGTGTGCACTTAGCAAATTTCGTGTCTCTACTGTTTCAGGGTTCCTGCCCTAAAACAACCTCCCGGACTCTGATTTAACTACCAGGAGGGCCCATGCCTCTACCAGGCCGTTTTGCCTCCCTCATTCCGGCTACCATGAAACCATCTGTCCTACTTTGGACTTCCGACCTTTCAACTGCCCAGCCTTTACCTCATACTAGTATCAACTCCTGCTCCCAGCACGATCAGTGGTGAGTGGTGTATGCAACTGGAACTTCATAGGATTTGTCAACCTGATTAGACACACATTTTTACCCACTTAAGCACCCAGCTGCTTTTTTAATACATTAATCCATTCTTTTACTTTTCTCCCACACATAGTGCCCTGACTCTCTTGGCCCTAGAAGAAGGCTTTCATCTCTTCAGCCAAAACGTCAGCAGCACACAGACCCAGACTGTCCTGGGCCCTTACCAATTGCTGCACTGATATCTCTAACATTTCACCTAGACGTAGGCCCACTACAAGGTCAGACTCTAGCCGGGCATAGGAGACCTTCAGCTAATGTATCCTTTCTTCCACTTTTCATTTACACTCTGTGTTTATTGAACTTAAAAACATGTTGGTTTTCACCTATTTACAAGTTGTTTTCCAAATGTATTAGCGTATCCATCACGCTGTGTAAACTTGTAGGTTTGTGTACTGTATTTTAGACACAACTATGTTCAACCTCTATTGTTTTTCATTACTATGCTTATCATGAATTGCTGTTCACAAAACATATTAAAAAAATATGTAAAGCAAAACCAGAATATCAGCTAATTAATAAAAAGATCAATCACCAAAAATGAAGGATACATGTGTTCTTTAGCAGTTTGCTTTTGTTTCAAATGGTGAATGCCCCAGACAATTGGGTTTTCACAAGGGTTCAAACCATTGTGCAGTTAAATTGTATTGCATACATTTGAATTCGTGAGAGTAGGACCACCAGTCATAGCAATCTCTCCCAGCAGCAGCAGCGGTACTACGGGACATCCCCCAGTGGAGGCGGCGAGCCCAGAGGCAAGGGGCCTGAAGTCCTGCACCAACTATTTAGCTCCCTGTTGGTTGTCAACGGGAAGATCTGATGTGACCCATGACTTCAGTCCGAAAGACACAAGACAGGGGCTGTGTGAGGCAATTCGACTTGTTTCTGACCCACAGGGCAAGGCGTCGGACTTGGAGGCTACCTGGAGCTGCTGTTTATTACCCCAGACACCTGTGGCAGCCCAACCTCTCCACAGGATACGAGCAGTACATGTGTATTGGGCCTGACATTTTTATTTTTTAATATAGGTGTGGACATTGGCATCCTACCCATCCTTTCTAATTTGATGAGCGGTGAGGTTTTTTCGTTTTGCAAAATTCTCTCTATACTTTGGAATATATTCATGTTGCCCAGTTTACTCAAAACATTAATATCTGGATGGATTTCTTTCATCAATGTTCTTCTACTTTTCTGTATTCTTATTTATCATTTCCATTTTTTTTAAATTATTTTTATTTCTGCATATGGTTATACAACAAACCTTTATCAAAATGTATTATGATATAAAACGTATATCATTCAAACAGAGTAGCATACTATACCAGTATATTAAAGTACATATTAAAATGTGTATAAAATATAAGAGACTATTAATATAAATACACAGACTTAGTATAAACAATTCAATCTATTTGTTTCGCAATTAAAATTCAATCGCCATTTACTAGTGCAATTTGATATAATGCTTCTTTCCATGCATATAAGGCTGCTGCAGTTATAACAATACTCTCAAGCTTCATATATTAAGTTCCAGAATTGCTCTTCCTGAATAGAGCAAAGGTTATGTACAAATCAGCTGTATATTTAATATAATGAGACTTTAAAACATGACATTGAGTGCGAAGATGGCGTGAAGTCTCAAACTTCAAATTACATAGTCGACAGGTTCTTTCGTGACGTGCCAATTTGATCCAACTGTTCCGAGGAAGGGAGACTATTGAGACGTAGATATATAATAAATCTTCGAATATTCAAAGAGACTAGTTTGGTTAGGTATGTAGGAAGATGGCCACAACGAAAATCTTGCACACTAAAGGAGCGTAAACTGTAACCACAAGGAAATTTTAATTTGGGGATGGATGGGAGGGGCGATAAGGAATACGTCGGAGGAACATCCCATCGATTGAACGTTACCAGGTAAGAAGTAACTTGTTCTTCGAAGGGATTGTGTCCTCCGACGTATTCCTTATCTTGATAGACTCCCATAGCAGTGGTGTGTAACTGGAGGTGGGAGTAAAATTGCCATGTTTCCCTTCAAGAATGAACAGAGTGCAACACAGCTTTGCCAAATCTAGTCTCTTGGCTAGAGGAGGAATCCAGGTTGTAAAATTTTGTGAAGGTATGTGCAGACGAACATGTGGCAGCCGCACATATGTCTCGAATCGTTACCCCTCTTTGGAGGGCCGAAGAGGCTGCGATACCCCTGGTTGAATGAGCCCTAAGATTTTGAGGAGGCTCTTTCCCTGCCAGTTTGTAACATTCCAGAATGGACAAAATAATCCATCTGGAAATGGTCCGTTTTGTTATCGGTAATCCCAATTTGTGCCCGAGTAACCTACGAATAGTTGGTCTGCTTGCCTAATCCTAGCAAGTCTGCTGATGTAAAAGCTCAAAGCCCGCCTTGGGTCCAGCCTATGTAGCCTTTCTTCCTCTTTCCCCGGATGGGGAGGGGGTTAGAATGAAGGTAAGGTAATCTTCTGAGTGATGTGGAATTCAGAAAACCACATTTGGGAGGAAATTAGGCTTCACTTGTAGGACAACTTTGTCTTTATGAAAAATTGTATGACGGGGTTTACAAGATAGAGCTTGTAATTCGCTCACCCTCCTAGCAGATGTCAATGCCACTAAGACAGTTTTAAGGGTGAGAAATCTTAGCGAATAAGAGAGGAGTGGTTCAAAAGGAGTACCTATCAGAAAATGTAAGACTAAATTTGAGTCCCATAAGGGAACTTGGAATCGTCTTGGAGGATAGACATTGGTTAATCCCTTCAGAAATTGTATTACTAAGGGTAACTTGAAATATGATGGTTCCTCTGCAGTGCGCTTGAAGATCGATAGCGCTGCGAGATAGCCTTTGATAGTGCCAACCTGAAGGCCCAAATTTGCCAAATAGAGTAGAAAAGATAACACTGTTGGTTTACCACATGAAAAGGGATCGATATTCTTTTCTCTACACCAGCTGCAAAATTTGTTCCAACGGCAGCGGTATAAAGTCTTTGTTGCTGGCCTTCTGGGCGAAAGCAACACCTCCATGACATCATCTGGGAGGTCCCAATCCTTGTATCTCAACCTTTCAGATACCAAGCATGAAGGTTGAGGGTTCTGATGTCTGGATGGAGAACCTGACCTCCCTTCTGCGAGAGAAGATTCTCCTTGAGTGGAAGACGGATTGGAGGGCTGATGGACGTCCAGAAGGTCCAGGTACCACGTTCTCCTGGCCCAGTACAGGGCAATTAGGATCATGGCTTTCCGGAACCTTCTCAACCTCCTGATCATTTGAGGAATGACAGGGACTGGAGGAAACACGTACAGAAGTGCTCCTCTCGGGGGAAATTCCCTTAAACAAAACTGATCACACTTCCTGTTGATGCTGGTGGCGAACAGATCCACTTGAGGGGTTCCCCAAAGGGTGAAGATCTGTTGAAGGACTTCCTGAGCTAGTTCTCACTCGTGGGAGACTGTGCTCTGCCTGCTCAGAGCGTCCGCCGTCAAGTTTTTCTCTCCGGCTAAGTGAACTGCCGATAGAGAGATTGTAACGCTCACCTGACTCCCACGGGGGCGCTGGCCTGGTTCGCGCTGCTGTGACCTCGTCTAAGGTGATGCGCAGGGTTCGGAAGACGGACTGGACCGGGCCCCAGATCTGGCTTGTCTGACTCGCAGAAGTATCCTTCTGTAGGTGAGAATAGGGGGTTAACTGTCTGCGGGGTAATGCAATCGGCCTCCCACTTACCCCTCTCACCCTCCTCAAAACCCTTCTGTGCTTCCCCGTAGCGTCTCACCTTAGGGTCTGGAAGGACGAGCTCTCCATCCTGCTTCTGATGCAGGGGCGCGTTGCTATCCAGTTACGTCACTGGATTTTCAGATGGGTGAGAACCAAACTTGCTTGGCTTCCAGGTAAGTTTTTCTATAAGTGGTTCCCCTTGTGTCCATGCATTAATGTTCTAATGCTAGTGTCTTTTTCCCCATAGGGGCCGGGGTACGGACTGCCGGGGAACAGGCACCGACCCGAGGTGACCGGTAAAATCCTTGTGGAAATCAGGTAAGTCTTTAATTAGTGTTTTGGTAATGTCTTTTCATTCACTCATTAACCCTGATGTCTTTTTCCCCTTAGGGGCCGGGGGTCCGAAAATGCCTGGATGCGGCGCGGACCCGAAATGAAAAGGGAATGACCCAACAGGTAAGTCTTGACATGGAGTTTTAGCTTCCCTTTTCCCTTCTTTCTCTCACCTTTGTTCTTGTCTTTTTCTCCCTAGGCGCGGGGGCGCGACTACGAATCCGGTTGGTCGCTGCTGAACATGGAGGCGCCCTGTAAAGGTGAGTAGAATGCGGCGCTGCAGCGATCGATGCGATGTGCTTTTAAAAATAAATGTCTTCCTTTTCAGGATTGTCAGCGAAATGTCTCTGGGATGCAGATTTAGCAGGTGAGGCCTTTTCCTTCTTCTGTCCTCTTGTTCCCTTCCTTTGCAGGTGATTCAGGATGCTGGCAGGTGTGGCAGAAGTCAAGATGCAGGAGCAGACACGGTGAGCGTCCAGCTGCTAGATGCAGAACAACGTGAAGCACGTGTGGCTGATCGGGTGTGGTTTAAATAGCCTTGGAAGAAGTTCCTAGAATGTGTCCTTCCTCCAATCAGGTATGTATCCTTCCCCGACCACGCCCGGGTGGTAAATGAGTCCCACAGGTAAATTAGTTCCTTTCAGGCCTCAAGGAGGCCGGGGTTCTGCAGCATGGTCTGCATCCGGTAAGTGCACCCAAACACTTTCATAATGCGCCTATGGCGCCAGGACTGGCGTTTTCTATGAGCCTGGCGCCGTAGGCGCCAGGACGCTGTCCAATGGGCCCCTATAAGGGGTTGCTGGGACCTTCCCCGGGGACTTGATGTCCGCTTTCGGGGACGCAGGGCCTGAGCCGGCTCCCCGGGAGCGGGCATCGTGACAGAGATTCCTTCTTGGATTGCCCAAAACCAGAGCTGCATCGCCTCTCTGCACAGAGGAAGTGATCCTGCGCCTCCTCTTTTGTTGAGGTAGTGCACGCCCACTGTGTTGTCCGTCATTATCAGGACATTTTTTCCCTGTACAGATGGCAGAAAAGCCTTTAGCGCTAGTCTGATTGCTCTCAGCTCTAACAGGTTGATATGTAGTCTGGACTCCGATGGAGACCAACGACCGCTGATGGTCAAGTCGTTGGCATGGGCTCCCCACCCCGTGAGTGAGGCATCTGTGACTACTGTTATCTCCGGCCATGGTTGCCAAAACAGTTCTCCTTTCAAAATGTTCTCCTGAAAGGCCCACCACTGAAGGTCTCGAGCCACCTTGTCCGGAACCTGAAGGAGATCTGTCATTCTCCCTGAGAATTGCGACTACTGAGTTCTTAGTGCCCACTGAAGAGATCTCATTCTCAGGCGAGCCTCTGGCACAAGGAAGATGCAGGATGCCATGAGGCCTAGCAACCTCAAAAAGTCGAAGGCTGGGAGACGTTGGGCATTTTGAAACTTGGTGACCATCTCCAGAATATCTTGAGCCCTCACCTCTGGTGGCGAGGCTTTTCCCAGGGAAGTGTCCAGGACCGCTCCAATGAACTGGAGTCTCTGTGATGGTATCATTTGTGACTTCTTTAAATTGAGGGAGAAGCCCAGTTTGTGAAGGAAGTGGCAGACATAATCTAGCTGGATCTGAGCTTGTTCCGAAGATACAGCTCTGATCAGCCAATCGTCCAGGTAGTGGTAGGCGTGGATCCCTTCCCTCCTTAGACTTGCAGCCACTACTGACATTAGCTTGGTGAAGACCCTCGGGCGGAGGTCAGCCCAAATGGCAGAACTCGAAATTGATAATGAGAGCCGCCAATTGCGAACCTCAGGTATTTCCTGTGTTTGAGATGGATTGGCACATGGAAATAAGCATCCTGAAGGTCCAGAGATACCAGCCAGTCCTGGAGCTGGAGGGCCTGAAGGATCTGAGAGAGAGTTACCATCTTGAACTTGTCGTTCCTGAGGAATTTGTTTAATTCTCTTAAGTCCAAGATAGGTCTCAGTCCTCCGTCCTCCTTCGGTATTAGGAAGTAGGGGGAGTACCAGCCCTTGTTCCTCTCCTACAGGTACCGGTTCTAAGGCACCTTTCTCCAGCAGGTCTACAATTTCCTGCAAGAGGAGCAGATCTGGAACTTTCAGAGAGCTGTTCCCTGGTGGATGACTGAGGAATGCGTAGAAAAGGCAGGCAGTAACCTTGGGCAACTGTCTCCAATGCCCAAGCATCTGATGTAATAGTCTGCCATTCCGTCAGATGTTTAGTTAGCCTTCCCCTACTGGTGTCTTGTGAAGAGAGTCCTCAGAGTGATTTAGAGGCGGCTGATGCAGATGCCGATGGTAAAGATCCTGAACAGTTTGCCGGGAGTCGAGCTTCCCTTTTCCTGGGCCATGTTCTTCTCATCCGCGAGGTATGCCTCAGAAACTTCTGAAATCCTCCAAGAAGCGTAACCCGACGGAAACTTCACCCTTGAGGAGCGGAAATAAATCCGAAACGGGTCCCCGTTGATCGGAAGTAGAAATGGTGGAGCTTGAGGCTCCATTAAACCTAAAAATGAGAAATCTCATTGAAAAAGCACAAAACGCAGTAAAAGCTCGAGAGCTATAGCATGAGGACTCCCAACACTTGAACGTGCGGTAAAAATCTGAAGATGGCTGCCAGGGGCGGGGCTTAGGGAGAGGGCAGTCATTGGCTGGGGGCAGTATGACCCAGAGACAAGTGATTGGTTACTACTAAGAAAGGCAGATCAGAAACAAAACAAACTGATTTTTTCTTTACCAAGGATTCCCAGCCTGACGACGGGGAATATTCATGAGCATGTGAATCCATGCCAGACCCCATGCTGGAGAAATAAAAATATATAAAATGCTGTGATAGTGTAGTGTACTATGTGATTTACGAAAACCTGTTTGGAATGGAAGGCCCATTTAGTAAATATTTTGTGAAGGATAGTAAAAAAGATTTTTGCGCTAATATCCAAGATGGCAAGCGGTCAGTCTGGGGGATTGGCATGACCTCTTTTTAAACACTGGAATAAGTATGGATTTTCTCCAGCTTAATGGGATATTGTCCATATTTTAACATTTGTAAGAACAATTTTCCTAATATAAAAGCCCAACATTCAGAATCAGCCTTGAATATTGTGATGCTGGAAATGCTTTGGGGGGGGCTCCATCTCCTTGTCCTGTACTCCCTTATGTGTTTTCTGCACAGGAGTCCACGTGTGATTCCTGGCAGTGCAGCTCTTCCTCTTTTTGGTTGTGGTGAACAGAGACCCTTGAGATACCCTTACGGCACCCATGGATGGGTGTACAACCCTGTATCCCTAGTGTATGTTTTTGGGCACCTGTGTGTGGGCCACAGAGCAGGGTATGGGCTGGTGGCAGCTCCATGCTGAATTTAACAGGTGCTCTGAGTATCCTCCATTTTGGGATACCCAGGCCCTGCCATAGGAATCAGTGGATTCCCGATAGGAGACAAGATGGTCTGTGTGGCCTCTTGGTTTCTATTACTGGTTCTCTTGGTTTCTATTACTGGTTCCCTTGTTTTCCCAAAGTCATGGGAAGCCCTGACTCTGTCCCTTTCCCAGACTGGCTGTTGGGTGGAAGAACCATATATGGTATTGTGGGGAAGTCCAGCTCAGACTGGCTGGAACCTTTCCATCACTGTATGTTGTGTGTACACCCTTGGGGTCGGACTTGGGTGAATGGAGTGTGTGAACAATATGCTCTTCATGTTATGGGTGTCTGGTATCTGTGTGTGTGTGACACAAACAATGAGACAGCCCTGCCTGAAACTGACATGAATGCAGTGTGGTGTGCTAAAAGGTGGGTGCTTGCCCTAATCCACATTCCTTGTTACTGGTGTCTGGGTGGAAGTGAATGGCCTGAATGCATTGTGAGTCTGATTGCCTGCCTGCCTGCCTGCATGAATGTCCTTCTGACTGATTGGCTGACTGAGCTTGGCTCAGCAGTGTGAATGAGGGACAGATACTGTATATCTGGGGACCTCTCACTTACCAGAATTGTTCAGAAGCTGAAGCTGAAACTTGAAGCTGCTAATCCAGAAAGCCCAGCTGGAAGAAGGTTTGCTGCTGCTCACCATCGATGAAATCTGAAAGCTGTCGTGTCTGTCGAGAACTGATACAAGAGAGGACCTGTTTAAGAGACCTCTCCCCGAGCTCCGAGGGGACATCGTGCAGAAGCTGATCTTCATCAAAGGACCCTGAAAGTTAGTCCCAAAAAGCTGTCGACCGGAGACTGAGTCCGCCGGGAAACATTGAAGTAAAGCACCAGGACATTGAGGCAGTCGACGGCCATCACCGTTGACAGGGGTTTGGAGGATTTCGGTGACCGCTGGAAGCTGTTTAGTCATGTTGCCCAGAAGCAGGGACAGCTTGACGCCGTGCTGCTCAGAGCCGCAACGCTCCACCATTGCCTAAGAGCATTTAAACCAAGGACTCCCTTGCCATCACTGTCGACCGCTTGTCCGGCCAGAGAAAGTCGAGGTCACTGACGGCTGAGGAGAATCCGCCGATGGGTTTCCCACCACCTGAAGTCCAAAAAGACGCTGACAAGTGAAGATCGAGCCATGGTCGTGGCCCGATCTTCAACGCCAATGCTGACACCCGCTGCCCGGCCTATGCTCATTCCCGAGTCCTCTTTGTGGCACCAATCTCT
The DNA here is from genome assembly GCF_040938575.1 of Ambystoma mexicanum. NCBI lineage: Eukaryota > Metazoa > Chordata > Amphibia > Caudata > Ambystomatidae > Ambystoma > Ambystoma mexicanum. The sequence continues at coordinate 104,113,483 of NC_090928.1, forward strand.
GTCATCGAGGTGCACCGCACGCCTCATCAATGCAGGACGTCCCCGATCGATTGCTGACTAGCACCGCGAAATTCGAAGCTGCTGTCCCGATGACAGTGTTCAAATTTTCTTCATGGCATCGCGACGACAGTGGCTCCTACTTTAAAAGTGAGTCGACTCACGAGGAACCCGTCGGCAAGCCGTCAACGAAACTCTGCTAAGCTCAGGTACATTGGGATAGTGGAACATTTTTAACCAGATAACAATAGTATTTAAACATAAATCGACTTGGCTTGTTAATACACTTTATTACAGGTTGTCCAGGTAGGGGGATCCTCGCACAGAACTGTATCTTGGCAGTTCAACAAAGTATTTTGCCATTGTTTAAACTAAATTGTCTTCCTTCATATGTCCTATGCTGATACACATTACTGTTTGATTTGCATGCCCTTAGAAACTGTCAGCAGTTGGTGCATTTTAAAGGAGTTAACAGTTAAGATTGGTACCACATAGACATTGGCAAATCTAATATGGCAAATATATACAAAGTACAAAGTATGTTATTAATTGTGTATATATATTGAACCTTATTTTTATATAAAGAACTGTGTTAGCAAATAACATGGTGTGTGAACATTCCTTTGTGGGGGGCTTGGGGCTACACTCTACTTAAGAACCAGTCTGCATCACCTCCTGAGAGCTTAAGCCTCGATTGCTCATCCATTCTACCTTGTACGGGAGCTTGAGGGGGGTGCTCTGTGCTACTACTCTGCCATATGGAGGGCAGGAGTGCAGATAACCCCTTCCAGTCTTTACAAATATCACATTGGCCATCATATCGGTCCCAAGAGTTACTCAGTGCTTTCATAATAATTTCCATAGCTTCATGGACGGATCCGGTATAATAGGTGGTATTCAAAATATAGGGTATTGAGATTACATCAACATCAGGTTTATCATAAAGAATTTTAATGGCGTTCGTCCAACACGACACAATAATAGGGTTCAATTCTAATTTGTTTGTGCCATTTACTATAGCTCTAAACTTCCACCAACATTTTTATCATCATTACTTCTTAACAGAAGGAACAAACCTTTCCAATCAGCACACATTGAGAATGTAGAATAATGACACCAATTCTTATACTTAGTTGAAAGGTGAGCCAATAAGCTCTTTTTCACCTTTACACTATATATCACAGATATTTTGATGGCGTTATCTCCTACGATGAGTTTTTTTGGCATGTTGGATAACAATATCAAAATTATTTGAATGACTAATGAGTGGAGTAGTCACGCTGCGACTCAGGTTTAGCTGGTTGTTCAAAAAGGACATAACATTTGAAATATCCCAATTTTGGTCAACAAGCCATTCTAAGTGCTGATTATGCCGTACAAAATTAATAATCAGCGTAACATTCATACTGCTCGGCCCAATACAATGGCCCTGGGTGATAACCAATATAGAGGAATACATACATTTCATGTGTCTAGGGGTAGACAATTTATAAGACCATCATACTGTAGCATGGTCGCTAACTGTATTAACAGTTGTAATGAGGTCCCCACAATTATCACCATTGCGACCGTCAACAAAAATGTAGTCCAGGCATGACAAACTATTAGTCCAAGTGTTTTTAGAAGCAGAAGTAACTCTGTTTTTAGTATTCAGGCAAATAAGAACATGTCCCTCAAACAGATTCGACCATGTGCAGGCATTGGGAGAAACAAGGGGCATATTGCTCCCTCCTCAAGATTATCAAACCCATCTAGGGATCGTGAAACCTTCTGCAAAAGACTAGGAGCATTCAAACTCTCCGCAGTAATGAACTCTCCCCTGGGGCAGACCTCTTGCCAGATCGCCATGGTTTTCTCAAGGTTAGTAATAATCACAGCTGCAGCCATGCTACGGGGGGGAGGGGAAGGGGGTAGGGGTCATAGATGTTAAGTATAAGAATCCTGTTTACAGAATGAAAATGTGTGGCAGCCATGACAAAAGGTGAAGGTGAGTACATAGCATAGGCTTTTAATGTATGTTTGTCCTGAGCATCAACTGCCAGTCGCCCGCGTGGTGTACCCCTTTCACCTCGTATTGCCAGGGTATGCAGTGTTTTATAGCCATCAATAGTGAACATATCACAGGCCCACGTCTCCAGTAACAGGGCAAGGAACAACTGAAAGCCACAGGTATTCCAACAAAGCCAAATAGAGGCAGCATTCTGTCGCCGTAGTCAGATAGTATACTGGGCCATGGCATCCATTTCTCTATAACCATTACCCTCATGATTCCTAAAGTAAGAGCACGTACAATTATGCTTATAGCTTATAGCGTGTTCCATCCATTTCAGGAGTGGGATATTGTCCACTTATGCTCTAGAGTCTAGACAATATGGGAGCTTTGAGATGAAGATGTTTTTTCTCATCCCTCCCATTACAATTGGAGTTTTAAACCCATTGATTTCACAATTCCAACAAAAGACGTCAAAGTTTGTGATGACGGCCAAACAAGTAATGTCTTTCCATAAGAAGAGGAGATGTGTACGATTAAAAAAGGGCTTTCCCTTTTAGGATGGATTTCTTCCAGTTTCACTAGTTTACCCATGGATAAATAAAAGTTCACCTCTGCTTGAGCTAAATAAGGATGCTGTTGTTGATCAGGGCTGGTCAAGACCTGAAAGCAAGGTGATGCTTGTAAATAACCTTTGTAGCTAAACAGCTAGTGCCCGCTGAGCTTATACCAACGTTGTCAACCATCTTCCTTGAGCCTGTTGGAATCGAGTTTGTCACAGTCAGGGCAGCAGAAAAGTTAGAAGAGGTTGGCTGCGCCAAGCGTACCAATTTGTTGATAGGGCCCTGCAATATCACTTGGCGTGTAGTGCTATCACCCTGATCTTTTGCGACCACTCGATGCCCAGAGGTTGGTGAGGACATAGTTGGAATAACATCAGCTTGCAGATAGATTTGAGAAAGCAACCAGTTTCCTATTCAAACCACCATTAATGTCAGTAGGGAGCTTACGTTGTTTCTTGCACTCTCGAATAGGACTATCAATAATCAATATTTCATTGCACAATGCCTCAATGGCATCACTTTCAGAGGCTACCACAATGTTTAGCGTATCAGGTATCACGATCGCGCTCTGAGTGGTAGCATAATGCACAGCACACTCTGCTTCATTTACCAGATCGGCATCTTTCGCAGCAGTCAATTTCGAAGTTCTAGATTCCATAACAGTTTGATTTAGAAAGCAAGAGGCACTGTCGTCACGTATTACACCAACCACCTTGATCAGCATATGTTTAAACTCTCGTTGTTTAGCAGCAATATTCGCACACAACGTGAGAAGTGCCTCCATTTTTGCAATAAGTACATTAGATGACGGCAGGGATTTCTCCCTCTTATTAGAGGAGATATTTTCAGTTGAAAGTGATACTGCCTCATCCCCACTGCCTTGGTAAAGCAATTCCAATGGGCATGCCAAGGCTTCCAGATTGGGTGTAGCAGAAATGTTAAAGTCATCATCATGATTTACACCGGCCAAGGTAGAGCCCAATCTATTATTTTTATGGTTTCTGCATAATTTAAGAAGTGAGCCCTTATTGTCCATGGACGGCGGGCAACGTGAAACACTATGATTACCATTCTAAGTAACTTCAATAATAGAATGCTGGGCCTCGGTCATTTGCATAAACTGAACAGGAGGTACACTAGTTTGAAAAGGCGCCGCTGCAGGCATCACAGACGCCGATGCAATTTCCCTGGACCCGGTTAGCTTTTGTTGTAAGATGGTAGTAGTACTGTTGGCGTTATTCAGTTTGCCTTTTTTTGGCCCGAGGCGCACGGCTATGAGCCTTGACAGATTTTACAGGGTAACAAGTGTGTTTCCTGGTCTTGATCATTTCACTGCGCGCAGCATATTTCTTTTTTGAAGGCACAATTGAATAAACAGGCACGCAGACCAGGGTGCAAAAAAGTATCGGGAGCACACTTAGTGCAATTGTTGAGTCCAAAGCAACTGGCCGAGCCGAACAAGAATAAAGGGGTGGGGCGGGAAGTGGGTGGGGAAATGAAGGGCTCGTAGGCGACCGGTCCTAAAAAGCAAACTCGTTCAAGCCAGAGCCAAGCCCCTGCGCACCCACACACCTCAACACTCCTCACACTCAGCTGGGACTGGAGTATTTATGGACACGGTCCGCCTCTGCAGGTCCAAAAATAGGCAGTCTAGAAATACTTCAATTTACACAGCTCGCCGAGAATAGGAGGCAAATAGCACAGCAATCCATGCATCCCATTTCTATTATTGTACAAACTCACAATTTTTGTAAAGCGGCTTGGTGTAAAGAGCTATAGTAGCACAATAAACAAATATGTTTCTGTCCAGAGGCAAATAATATTCAGCAGAGTAACTTGAACCACACAGCAAACTGCTCAGTATTCTAGAAAGCACTTTTTTCAGTTTCACTACCTCTTATATAAAACGTTTGTATTCGAAGAAGTATTCTTTTGACTTCCGTGAACTACAGTATGTACACCAGATTGAAACAGAGAGAGCATCTAGTGCTCCAATGCGATGGCCATGTTACTTTCGTTGATCGATTCCATATGGAGAGCGATTTAACAGGTGGAAGGGGAACAATGAGCAGCAATTCAGGGACAGTTGGCATAAACACTCGAAATAAAATAATATCACGGTTTCGCGTAGATTTATTGATAGATTTGGGCCATTTCTAACGTGCACCAAGAAGCCCTAAACTCATCTAGGCACAAATAACTCAAACGATATGTATACTGTGTGGTTGTAGAGTTGTGTTGGCGGCGCCACCAGAGCTTTAGTTAATTCATAAGTGTGCTATGCCTTTATGGCAATTCAGAGAGCTGCTCACCAGGGTAGGTGGTCTACAACCTACGCCTTAGAATATCGATTAGAAGGGGGTGCTGTTGCGCATGACAGTAATGGCTGCCTGATTCGAGCGCTCTGGCCCGATCAGTATCCATATGATTATTAATCCTGTTCTTGGAGCTAACCGCAGGGTGCTGAATTGAAGATGGGGAGCGGTGCACACGCACAGAAAACATGACAACGGAGGTGCTGTGCCTGCAGAGTTACGCCGTGTGAGATCCGGCGAGACCGTGCTGGAACGCGGGATGAACATCCAGAGATTTGGAGCCCTGCGCCGCCGACGCTCTAGACCAGTGCAGCATCGAGAGGAGAGGCCTGCGATGCGGAGGCGCCCAACGCTTGTGACGAAGTGAGCCGGGATTGGAGTGGTCGGCTCCCCCTCCATGTTCTGCGTCAGGGCTGGCACGCAGGTAATTGTACGGACTGCGGTGGTCGTGCAAACAGGCTTTACTGACTGACACTGCCCCGCCAGAGACCTGAACGCCCTGACGGGTGCGGTCGCGCAGGGGCCTGGTTGGACGCAGTGGGCTCTCTCCATCCCAGTAGGTGTGGATGCTCGCCGCACACTACGGGGCCTCCGAGCGGTGTCCCCTCCCCCCCCTGGCGGGAGGAGGCGCTGAAGCGGGAGGCCGTGTGGCGCTCGGCCCGGTCTGACCCGGATAACACATTATAGCGAGGGGAAGCAGAAATCCTGTGCTTTTTGGACCGTGGGACAACACACATTACACTGCCATGTTCTAGAGCGGTGGGCGAACAAGGCGGAACAAACACAGAGTATGGACACATGTGAAGATCGTGTGTGGGGGCCGCCAAGTCACTGTTGAGTCAAAACATATACTGGCTGAAATACATTAAGACACACGTTGTGGTACAGGGCCCTTTCCACACGCTACGCAAGTGCCCCGGTGACCGGGCCCATAAACACTATAGACAACATAGGGCAGTACCAAGATACGCGCCCAGGGCGGACTATGGTGATGTATACGCACACAGCGGAACGACAAGGTGTCTGAGGCCATTAAGATACAGCAACACTGAGCAACGTGTTGCCTGAAGCCCTGTACGCCTGCCAGTGCATAAGTGGGGAGACTCGGTACACTGGCCCCTCCATGCTGAGATACTAAAGGCTGGGCCTGTCGATGTTGCGATCAAAACAGACTGAAAACCAGAACATCCGCTTACACCGAAACCGTAAGCCATAAGGGGATAATCAGTGGACTGGCTGCATGCAAGTGCCCATTTAGAAGCTGCTAAATGAGCCATATACTGTTGGGAAGTTTTTAATATCCAACACGTGGGTACGTGGGAGAGTGCAGGCCATTGGCCACATCAAGCGGGGAGCTCTAATATCGGGCCGGCCGACACGGGGAACTGAAGACATATACGTGAGACAGGGGCCAGAGAGCTGGGGTCAGAGTGGTCCCCAGCGCAGTATTTAACTCAGAGCTCCGCTGTGAAGCGCAGTGGCCAGACAACACCCGAGTAAACCATATAGGCCTGGACCTCTCCTGACAGAGCTGCTGGTCTGCGGACGTCACTATCCCGCAGGAAGGTTGAGGCGGAATACCTGCTGGCAAGATCGCCATGGGGAACACAAGACAAAATGGTGGAACGAGCAAGCGCCAAGAAAAAAGGGCCGATGGACTCATACACTAGCAGTCAAACAGGGGGCTGTGAGCATGAACCACCAACAACATCCGGTTCTGACTCTGGCGCAGATGGCTGCGACAGGGTGGAGCGCCTGACCGCCATAGTTCAGAATGGCTTCTTATCCATTAATGTGAAATTGGACGACATTGTAACTACCACTGGGACACTGAAAACAAGAGCGGAAAAGGAAAGCCTGAGACTAACTGAGGCAGAGAACAGGATTGGAATTAACAAAGATTCCATCACGCGGCATGACCGAGACATAGCCCAGCTCAGAGAAGGCATGAACAAACTCCAGAATAAATGCGAGGATCTTGAATCGCGCTCACGAAGAAACAACGTTCGAATTGTGGGGGTGTCAGAAAAAGTTGACAAGGACACAATGGAACTACAGGTGAAGACACTCCTTAAAACCCTCTTCGGAGCAAACTCTTTTTCGGATCACTTCCTGGTTAAGCGTGCCCATCGCACTCTGGCCCCTGTGCCAAAGCCCGGGGCCCCGCCACGCACGATTATCGCAAGACTTCTCAATTATAGAGACAGAGACACGATCCTCAGGATGGCGAGAGAACTTGGGACACTGCAATATGAAGAAATCCGCATACACATCTACCCGGATTTCGCTGCAGGAGTGCAGGCAAGCCGAAGATCGTATGAACCGGTCAAGAGACTTCCAAGAGCATGGCGGGTCCCATACGCACTAATATTCCCAGCCAAGATGCAAATTCAACATGGAGGAAGGGTGCATTTTTTCGAAACTCCGGCTGCTGCTCTGGCATATGTAGAGGCCACCATACCTCTGCCCTACAGGGGCCGTGGACCGGACCAGAACGGAAGACTCACCTGTGGCAGGGGGCCATGATCCTGCTGAGTGACCCAGGACACATGTATATCCTTTTGGTTTGAAACTATGCTCGGCTCCCGCAGGGGGGCTCAAAGTAACGTTACGGCGGGCTGTGAGCCCGATCTGGTGGCCTTGTGATGGCAAAGTGGCACCCTCAGGAATGTTCCTACTAGTTACAAGAGTTCATCATCAAGTTGGGGAAGATTAAGTGGGTGGAGGGGGGGGTTGGGAAGTTGGGAACGTTTGAGACTGTTGTTTGTCGTCACCAGGACGAGTTTGGGTGTTGTGGGGGGGAAGGATGTGTGAGCGAGAGTTCCAGTTTGGTTGAAATGTGGTCTCACGGATATTGGTGCTGCTCGTATTATGTCAAATTAAGATTTAAAGGTTATAATGGTATGTCACAATAGATATGCATGAAAAATGGGTGATGGATTAAAGATAAACTTACTATCCTGGAATGTCTGGGGGTTAAACAACCCGATGAATGCTAGGAAAGTGGGGAACTATGTCGCCAGCCATGGACCACAGATTCTGATGCTACAGGAGAGACACGCACAGGGCTCTGTCAATGAGAATATGCTGGCTAAATGGGGCAAGCTATGTTATTACACAAACTATTCCTCTCAGTCCAGGGGGGTTATTACACTTATACACCCCACACTGGGATTTCAGACCAAGGGACACAAGATGGATCCAATGGGAAGATTTGTTCTGGTTTGGGGGGAAATAGCAGGTAAACAAATAACCATGGTGAATACCTATGGCCTCAACTTAGACGACCAGAGTTTTACCTGAACATGTTTGAGGTCCTCAACAAACAAGATATGGCCAGCATATTATGGGGCAGGGATTTCAATGTGGCACTTGACCCTGCACTGGACAGATCCGTTAGTGTGACAAGGACGCCCACAAAGACAGCATTAACTTTGGGTCAAATTCTCCTGCTATTGTTGATAGGCGCATGGCGTGTACTCCACCCTGATAGTAGACGGTACACATATTACTCCACCATGCATGACAGCGAGTCACGCATAGATTATTGGTTCATATCCTCAAATATTTCACATACACTACACCACTGTGAAATCCTGCCCCGCACGTTATCTGACCATTCCCCGGGGCTGTTGGAAATTAGGCTGAAAGATGTCCCCAGACCAACGACGAGCTGGAGAATGCCTAAGGGAATACTAGATGATTCAAAAGTGGTTGAAACCTTGCATGTTGAAATAACTAACTTTTTCACAGATAATGTGGGGACAGTAGATTGGGTATCCACAGTGTGGGAGGCCTTCAAAGTCTGGGTTAGAGGAGTTCTGATATCGAAAACCACGGGCCTCCTGAAAGGTGTCCATCAGGAACTTGAGGGGGTGGAGAGGGAATTAAACAACCTAGAAGAAACCTATAGTCGCATGGGGATGTCAGTTATGCTACCAAACAACTATGGTTCTGATATTAGCAAGTACAACATAGACCGTGCAACCGAAATATGAAAGACTGAAGCACTAACCTGAATAGATGTTCTTGACAATGAGGATAGTAAGAATTACCCTAATAATGCTGCTCCCCTCCTTCCTGTAGGACAGAAGGAAAGGGAGGAGAACTCTCAGGGAAACCCTCTGGGGCAGAAAACCCTGTCCTGGGATTGGGATCAAACTTCGGATGTAGAGCGATCTTCAGATGCAGGAATAAGTCAGGAGACGACGTAAACCTCTTTCTTCCTGATAAGTGTGAGGTAGGTGGAAAGACTGTTCCACTCACTAAAGTAGGTGCGAAGAAAGAGAAGTTAGAGCAAAGGAAATTATACCAAAAACAACAGTAGCCTATTAGTTCACCTCATACCTAGATGGACAGGAAAGATCAGCGGTAGATCGATAGAGCGCAGGCGCTAGGACCCTGTGTGATTCCGATTGCTGGAGAGAGGAAAAAAGACTCTTAAGGTAAGAAACCAAAGAGACTGATCTGAAAGTTGAGGATGAGAAAGGAGGACCTGACTAGTAACTCACGGGATGAACTGGAAACAGTTTGGGAGAAGACCGGACGCTGCCAGAACGATGAATGTGCGACTAGGTATTCCCTCGAACTGCCGAAAGGTAATACACGTTAAACGGGAAAGTAGATAAACAGTTAAGACAACAGGAAGGGTATTAGAGTTCCTACCGAAATTTGCAAGCGGGATGAGGCAATGATGTTTTGAGCGAGGAGAGCCCCGAACGAAAGCAGAAAAGGGCGATTCCTTGATAATGATGGATATGGATGTATCGGACAGTCCGGAATCAGAACGAAGCTTAGCAAACCTAAAGACAGTGAATACCATCAAAGGAAGACAGACATAGGTTAGGTGACAGTTGAACAAGGAAAGGAGAAAGTCCCTAGGTCTCGAAAACGTACGGAGCGTCTGACTGGAGAGTAGCGACGCATTGGGCTGCTGCTACGCGACATCTATATGCGGTCACGTGATCTTGTTCTGTTGTCCGGAAGGAGCGTGAAAAGACTGCACCAATTGTTGCAGATCGGCTGTCGACGGCCACGGCCATCTTTGGGGGTATTAGACTGCAGTGAATGGCAATATCAGTTGTGATGCCACAATGACCATTTTCGGAAGTGAGATGTAACAGGGGACACTCTGGCTAAAATACACAAACTCCTCAGAGACTTCGACAGTTTGGCCGCGAGAGAAATCCGGTATATTGCGGCTACTGCCCGGGCGCGCAGATACAGAGAGGGGAATAAAGCAGGGAAAATGCTGGCTAAGTTGGTTAAATATGTGAAATAACTGACCCCGATCACTACTATCCAAACAGCACAAAAGGAAATAATCACGAGCGAACAAGGCATAAACGACAAATTTGTTAAATTCTATAAGACCCTTTATGCGAATAAGGACAGAAAAAAACCCACTGAGATTAAAGGGTATCTAGCATTCTCAATCTCACAACACTCCCAGATGAAAACAAAATGGTACTAGACCAGCCTATCACGGTAGAGGAAATCACCGAAGCAATCCAGGATCTTTCATCCGGTAAGAAACCAGGCTCAGACGGCTAGTTGCCGAATTTTATAAAGAATTCTGTGAAGAGCTAGTCCCTATAATGCTGGAAACATGGGAAGAAGCCCTAGAAAAAAACATGCTGTCCCCGACAATGCGGGAAGCCATAATCACAGTACTGCCCAAGCCCCGTCGCCCGCCACAAGATATGTCATCTTACAGGCCCCTCTCACTTATAAATGTGGACGCGAATATCTTCGCGAAAGTACTGGCAAACCGCATGCTACCCATAATATCCACGTTGGTCCACTCTGATCAGAGTAGATTTATCCCTCAAAGGTCCACTACCCTAAATCTACGTAGGCTGTTCGGTATAATGGCACAAATAGACCCAGACAGACAAGAGGTTGCCGTATCCCTCGATGCCAAGAAGGCATTTGGAGTGGGGCCCAATTTCATCAGATATGTCAGGTTATTGTACACTGCCCCCGGGGCAAGAGTATGCATAAACAACCATTTCCGAGCTGTTCGAACTGGGCAGAGGCACCAGACAGGGTTGCCCGTTTTCTCCCATTCTGTTCACCTTAAGAATAGAACCCATGGCAGCTACTGTTAGAATGCGACACAAAGATAAGGGAATCGTAATGAAAGGATCCAACCAATTAATTTCACTATACACAGACGATATACGCTTATATATCCGTGAGCCCGACAAAAACATTGCACCAATAATGGCAGACATACACGAGTTTGCTGAATACTCTGGGTACACAGTAAACAATTCTAAGTCAGAAATGTTCCCGCTTACCCCCTCGACAAGGTGTCCCGTGATGACGTGTGGTCTTAAGTGGTCGGAACACATTAGATACTTAGGGGTGCTGGTCTCTCAGAGCAGACAAACCCTGTATGCTGATAACCATGATCAGACACTACAATCACTTAACACAAAGCTACAGGTCTGGAGACACCCCCCTATCTCACTTCATGGCAGGATTGCAGTTCTCAAAATGATTGTACTCCCGAAGTTACTATATCTATTCGTGAATGTCCCCATATGGCCCTAGCAGGGTTTTTTCTCCAAACTACGATCAATGGCAGTGACATTTCTTTGGAATGGGAAAACAGCCAGGATAGGATGGGAGTAGATGATAGAACCATACAATATGGGTGTAATTGCAGCCCCAGACTTTGAGTTGTACTATCTGGTTGCTCAGGCGCAATTCGCGAAGTATTGGTATGATGTAGCAGATAACTCACCCCATACATGGATAGAAACATACACCACTTCACCCATGGATATTCGATCGGTCATTTTTGACTCACGGCACAGAGATTCATGCGAATATGACCCTGTGAGCTGTACCGTTTTAGCCTGGGGGGAAATATATAAGAGACTGAAGTTAGAGACATCCTAAAACCCGGAGATTCCCTGGTGGAACTTCCCAAATATCCCCCCCACACATTCGACGTAGATATACAGGAAACCTGGGACCCTTTGGGAGAAATGAAGGTAGGTGACGCGTACATAGAGGGGAAGTTTGCGACTGACAGACTTCACGAGAGCTATGGAAGGAGGGCCGTTCCGAACACTTCAATAATATCGGATGAGATCCGCGTACCAGGCGCGGTGGCTACTCTTCCCCGACTAACCCCGCCACCACACCCATGCCTACAACTGATCACAACACAAGGAGGGCTGTGGATTTCCAAATTGTATGCATCCGTGCAGACCCATACCCCCACGACAAATCAGGTTAAAGAAAAATGGGAAGCAGATTTGCACACGCTCATACCGGATGACAAATGGGGCAGATACTGTGCGCTTACGAAAAAAATATCACTCAATGCGGGTCTGCGCCAGATACAATTCAAATTCTTGAATAGATTGCACTACACGCCTGCCAAGATTGACAAATTCGCGCCTGACTGCTCAGGCAACTGCCCCAAATGCGGCTCCCCGCAAGCGGGATCTTTTCATATGTACTGGGAGTTCCCCGCCTTGGTGCGGTTCTGGGAGATGGTGGGCGAAATGCTTGCAGAAATTACACAAATTCCCCCGCATTTGACTCCTCAAAAGTATTTGTTCGAGGATATAGGGAAATGCACTGAAAAAATTAGAAGGCTGTTCAATTTATCATGTGCTGCTGCAAAAAAATGTATATTGCAGGCTTGGAAAAGCCCCGCGCCGCCGAACATGAACACTTTTTTACACAAATTGACGTATGTTAATGAATGCGAGGAAAAGTACGTTTTAACCCAACCAGGCACAAGCCTACCAAAGGACATCTGGGGCCCTTTCAGGGTGTACCTATGTGAACTGCTTTCGGACAGTGAAACATCCATGCAACTTGTATATTGCCTAAATGCTTATAAGTTGTACCACTGTACGATATGCTGGATATGATGCTGAGTAAGTGCTAATATATCTGTTGTGACCACTAAAAAAACAGAAGTTAAAAAAAAAAGAATATCGATTAGAAGCTAGTATCCCCATTGTAAGAGCCTCTCACTGGTATCCTCAATGAAACACAACGAACAGTATTAAAAAAAAAACTCTCTTTACGAAAATTGAGTCATTAGTGTTTCTTGTGAATAGGAAATTCCAGGTGAGTTAGTAAATTAAATTAGTGACTTTACTGTTTGGACAATTCAGCTATGTGTGCCCAGTGTGCAACTTACTAACACACCTAAAATGTCCAAGTCATAAGAACACCAAGGACTCAATGTTCGTTCGAGAACAACTTATAAAAGATACTGCAGCTGCACGTTTTAGCTCACTGTCACCCTAAGTTACCTAGGGTTATCCAGACGTGGATCCCTTGCTCACTGTGCTGAGAGAGGCACAGCTCCATCTCACTGATGAGGCTGAGTAGGCCGAAACACGTGTCTGGGGTTGCTGTTGGGACTCTAGTTCAAAGGAGGATTGCCTAGCATTTCGGTGCTCGACTACCCAAGTAGGTGGGACAAAGACTGGTATGCAAATGGTTAATCCTCCTTTGTGAAAGGTACAGCGAGCTAAAATGTGGCTGCGGACTCTCAAGTGGGTACCTTCCCATAGAACAGATCATTAGGCCGTCTTCGTTCTCGCAGAGGGGCGCCATACCTTTTTTTATGTTGGCTACCCTATTGGAAACTAAGCCAGAACTTAGCACATTTTGAGTCACCCTCCATCCTCCCCAAATGGTGTCCACATTTATCAATATGAAGCCTATGTATATTCCTGGGACAAACTGCAGCAAACTTGTGCAAATTAATTAGATTGCGATATCTCCCCTAAAGATTGGGATTATTTACTGAGGGTAGGGTTTAAGCCTAATTGCGCCTTATCCAACAGAAGGTGTTGGGATGGTTCTACTGGATGCCTTTACAGGTGCATGGTTTGGGGTTGTTGGACAAGGATACGTGCTGGGGTTGTGGTAAGTACACAGTCACATTGTTGCACGTGATTTGGGACTGCTCCAGGGCTCGAGACTTCTGGGGAGATGTACTAGAAAGATTGGATGCAATGCTGAACATGACTTTTCCTAGGACTCCATTTCAGGTTGTTTTGTTCTCACGCAAAGATAGATGCGAGATGGCTAGGAGACATCCAAACTGGATTGACAGGGCCTTAGGTGTGGCTGCAAAACATATTTTGAAAGTTTGGAAGACTAGAAAAAGCCACAGGATTGGCTGAATGAATTGCAGGTTCTGTCTAGCTTTGAAAAGGTTATGGTTTTGAAACAATACCGAGAAGATTATTTGGTGTTGGGGGAGTCCTTTAATGATATATATGGTTTGCAACATATTTATTTCTGAGTTATACGTTTTATAGCGATTAGAAATAAAGGGGACTTCACTGTGGGGTGTGTGTGTGTGCGGTGTGTATATGTGTTTGCTAGATGTGTGGTTTGTTTTTTAAATAATTGCAGATTTGGTCTTTATGGGGATGGTTATTTCTGTCAATTACTTCATAGTTTATATCACTGAGAAATGCGTTTTGTATTTGTTACGAAGCTATGTAGGTATTTGCTGAAAAGTTGGGGTTACTGAAGCAACCTTTTATATTCTATCCCTGCTAAAGAATTCCGTTCTATTTTTTGAAATGCATAAATAAAAAATACAACAAAGGGTGAGCAGAAAGCAAGTAGAGATTTAATTATATACATTTGAAGGAGAGACTGTTCCAAAAACACGGTCCTACAAGGGGAACCATCTGGCTCCTCTTGCAGTCTTGCAGCAAGAATGAGCAATAGATCACAGGAATCAGTCTTTACAAAGCCGAGTCCTGGTTGGTTGGTATAGTTTGATCTTCTCACTTAAATATGAAAAAGCCATGCCTTGCACACATTTGAAGATGAGGCACAGTACTTTGAATAAAATAGGAGGCCAAACATGTAACCAGTGTAAAGACTGTGTAAAGGAAGTTTTAAGTTACTTAAGTGTTACTATTGTTCTCCAGCACAGGTCTGGCATGGATTCACATGCTCATGACTATTGCTCATGAATTTTCCCTGTTGTCAGGCTGGGAATCCTTGGTAAAAGACAAAACAGTGTCACTTTCACTTTAAAATTGTATGTTTCCTCTAAATCAATCACTGTCCCCTGGGTCATACTGCTTCCATCCAATGACAGTCCTCTAACCAAGCCCCTCCCCTGGCAGCCATCTTCAGATCTGGTAGGCAGGTAAAGTGGCAGCATGACCAGGAAGAGGCGCAGAGGGTGCTGGAGGGAGGGTTTGCATGTGAATCATGCCAGACCCATGCTGGAGGACAATAGTTACAGGTAAGTAACTTAAACTTTCTCCAGCATAGGGTCTGGCATGGATTCACATGCTCATGAATAATATAATGAATATATAGCAGTACACCATTACACAACCACAGGAGGTGGCAAGGCTCAACAAAGCAATTAACTCTTACCTCTGGAACAGGCTCACCTCAAGCGAACAGGTTGCGTAGCACTGCTTGGCCAACTCTGGACTCCTCCCTGGAATCCCGGTCAACGCAGTAGAACTTCGTAAAGGTGTGCATGGACCTCCACGTAGCAGCCCTGCAGATGTCCAGCAGGGGCACACCAGACAGGAACGCCGTCGTTGCAGCAATCGCTCTGATGGAGTGGGCTCTCGGAGGGCCGGGCAACGGTCAGTTCACCAACCAATGACAGTGCGTGATGCAGCACGAGAGCCACCTTGAAATGGAAGCGTTGGACAAGGCCTTCCCATGGTTCACAGGACCAAAGTTCACAAACCGTTGTGAAGTCTTCCGAAAACTTTGTGCGTGTCACGTAGAACTTCAGGGCACGAGCAACGTCCAGCGAGTGCAAGGCCCTTTCCTCCAGCGAAAAAGGTTTCGGGAAGAAAACCGGTAACACCAAAGGCTCGTTGAGGTGGACATCCGACGGAACCTTCGGCATGAGAGGGGTGCATCCGCAGTACCACCCTGGATTCGTGGAAAGTGCGGTACGGTTGCTTACAGGATTGGGCCTGGATCTCACCTACACGTCTGGCAGAGGTGATGGCCACAAGGAAAGCCGTCTTCCACTAGAGAAACTTGAGTGGGGCCTGCTGCATAGGCTTAAAGGGAGCCCCCATGAGCCTCGTCCGAACCACGTTGAGGTCCCAAGCCGAGGCAGGAGACTTCACCAGCGGGAAAGATCAGACAAGTCCTTTGAGAAACTCCTTTGACGAGTCAGTGGGACCAGAGCAATGATTTTCCTGGGAATCTGGTGTAGCAAGAGATAGCTGCCAGATGCACCTTTATGGAGGCGTGCGCCAGACCAGCCTTTGCCAAAGATAGCAAGTGTGGAAGGATCTGTAGAGCTGTGACCCCCAAAGGGGTAATCTTCTGCGAACAGCACCACGTAGCAAAACACTTCCACTTATGGCCATAGCACTTTAAGGTCTATGATGCCCCGACTTTGGCAAGGACATCCCTGCAGTCTGCTGGTAACTCATAACCGCCAAACTCTAAGGCTGCAGAAGCCAAGGCTTCAGGTTCAGCGATCCTGGGTCGTGATGAAGGATTGCGCCTCTCTCTCTGGTGAGAAGATCCGGAACCACCGGCAACTTGACTGGAGGCACTGCTGACAGGCTGCGAAGGTCCGGGTACCAAATCTGCCTCAGCCAGGACGGGTGACGAGTATCATTTTGCATTGGCCCTGTCTGAGTGTTTTGATGACTCATAGCACAAGAGGGAAT
Organism: Ambystoma mexicanum; assembly: GCF_040938575.1. NCBI lineage: Eukaryota > Metazoa > Chordata > Amphibia > Caudata > Ambystomatidae > Ambystoma > Ambystoma mexicanum. The sequence goes on from NC_090928.1 coordinate 104,130,020, forward strand.
AACAAAGTTACTTACCAGAGTGACCATCTTACTCCTAATCCATAGTCCCCTTTCCTCCATACTTGTGGGAGAGTGTCTTTCGGGACAGGACCAGAGCACTTTTGTCAAAAAGCATTAAAAAAGTTAAATGTTTGTCGTTCTTCTATTTTTATGCTGGGCCACAGCACATGGCCATAAACCCGCCCTCCTGAGCTCCGCCCCACGCATCACCCTTCAGTCCTTTTCTATTGCATTGTCTGAGACCATTTAAACAATAATACTTTGGGACTTTTTAGAGGGGAAGGCGGGCAGGCGTTGGTGGAATGGGGACTATGGACTAGGAGTAAGATCGTCACTAAGGGGAGTAACTTTGTTATACTCCTACGTGCCGTCCCCTTTCCTCCATACTTGTGGGAGATTCCCAAGCACAACCAGAGGTAGTAAGGGTGGATGGAAATCCCTTCACTGAAACAAGTTTTGAGGACATACTGGCCAAATTGTGCATCAGCCCTGGAGCTCAGGTCTAAGCGGTAATGCTTGTAGAAAGCTGAGGGGAATGCCCACATAGCTGCCTTGGCGATGGACTCCCAAGGAACATACTTTTGGAAGGCAACAGAAGCCACTTTGCCGAAGACTAGATGAGCATGGATGCCCCTAGGTGGTTGGAGGCCTTGGATCTTATAGGCCTCTGAAATGCACGAGGTAATCCAATGGGAAATTGATGCTTTGGAAGCTGGTTTCCCTTTAGCGTCACTGAATGTAACAAAGTTGTGAGGAGCTTCTGAGTTCCCGTGTTTTATCGAGTTAAAACTTTAAGGCTTGCACGACGTCCAAATTGTGTAAAACACTCTCGGTATCAGATGCCGGGTTCTGGAAGAAGACTAAGGAGATAGACTGATTCAAATTAATGTCAGTAACCACCTTAGGAAGGAAGGAAGGATGAGTGCGAAGCACAAGTTTATCCTTGTGGAAAGTGAGGAACAGATGTTCCACAGAAAGAGCTTGGAGTTCGCTTGCTCGTTTTGCAGATGTAACGGCAATCAGAAAAGCAACCTTCCAAGAACGGCACTTAAGATCAGTAGGGGCCATTGTTTCAAATGGCTTATGGCTTATGGCATAAGGCAGTGAGGACCACATTTAAATCCCATTTGGGATAAGGAGTGCATACTGGCGGGAAAAGATGGAGGAGTCCCGCAAAATGACTTTTCATGACTGTATTAGTCAATGAGAAAGACCAGCTGTCTGTGGACAGGTAGGCCGCAATGACAGATAAATAAGTTCTGCAAGACAGAACATGATGCTAGAAGCTGCAAGGTGAGACACAAAGGATAGAACAGTGTCAACCATAGCGTGTCTGGGCTCGAGCTGTTTAGCTAAGCACCAGTAGCAAAAACAGAGCCAGTTGTTCCTATATTGAGTGCTCATAGGTGGTTTCCTGGCTGCTTGCACAATGCGCATATTGTCCTCGGACAGATTAAACTGCGCTAAGGATCTGAACTAGGCACAAGGCCGCCAAGCTGAATGATTGTGGGGAGGGGTGCCACAGCTGGTGATTGCTCTGGTGAAGAAGGTCGGGAATCGGCTGCAATCTGATCAGATGAAGAATCGACAGATGCTAAATTCCAAAAAACAGAATCTGGTTGGTCACCAAGGAGCTATGAACAGGAGAGTACAATTCGATGCACTTTTGAGTTTGCAGAGTGAATGATGAATCAGGGGCAATGGAGGAAAAGCATAAGCTATCAGGTTGTCCACAGGATCAGGAGGGCGTCTCCCAGAGAGGACGCTCCGAGGCAGTCCGTGGATGCAAAAAGAGGAAGTTTCCTGTTTGTAGAAGTTGCAAATAGGTCCACTTCTGGAGTGCCCCATTGGCAAAAATTGTAGCAGAGGACCTCGCTGTTCATTTCCCACTCATAACTGTCTGCCGACTGACGGCTGTGTGAGTCTGCAATTACATTGATGTGACCCGGGATGTGTACAGCCTGGAGCCAGACCTTGTGCTGGATAGCCCAGTCCAACATTTATTATGGCTAGTTCCAACAGGAGAGGTGACCTGGTGCCACCCTGCTAGTTGATGTAAAATATCGCCATAGAATTGTCCGTGCGAATACGGACTACCTTGTTGGTGATAGACGGTTGGAAAGCTTTGAGAGCCAGGAACACAGCCAGGAGTTCCAGATTATTGATATGGAACTGCCTGTCCTGAGGAGTCCATAGGTCGAAAACTTTGAGGTGACCCAGCGTCGCTCTCCACCCCATAAGAGAGGAGTGGTAAATGTCACTTGTGGGCAGTGCTCCTGAAAGGAGGCCCCCTCTGAAAGGTTGTTGGTCGAAGACCACCATTGCAGATTCGCCATCATGCAGGATGGAACTGGGATTATATTGGAATCTGGGTCCAATGCATGAGACCAGCAGCTCCGAAGACCTAGCTGAGTGCGCCTCATCTTCATACATGCAAGAGGTAGACCTAGCACACAAAAGGCCATGAGACCCAGAAGTCATCGAAACCACTAGGCCGTCATGTGCGAGGACTGGAGGACACGTAGTTGATTGGTCTGCAATCCTGTCCGTCGTTTGAAACATCTTGGTACTGACTGTATTCCAACGGAAACCCAGGAAAATCAGGTCTTGAGAGACCGTCCTGGACGATTTCTGCCAATTCACTGACAATCCAAGATGAAACGGGAGTTGAAGGAGACACTGAAGATGAGTAAAGTCTGTGTGCGCAAGGACTGCGCAGGAGCCAATCGTACAAGTATGGATATACATGAACAACCTGAGGAAATATGCAATGACCAACCTCACCTTCGTAAAGACACGCAGTGCCGAACTGAAACCAAAAGGGAGCACACGAAACTGGAAGTGTTCCTCTCCCAAGGAGAACCGCAGATATTTCCGATGCGGGCTCCAAATCCGAATGTGCATGTATGCATCCTGGAGGTCTACTATGCTAAGCCAATCGCCCTTCCGAAGAGAGGACTTTATTTGGCAAGGCGTGATTATCTTGAATTTCTCTGGAGGACGAGAAAGATTGAACTGGGAAAGATAGAGGATTGTGCGCAGGCCAGCCTGGTTGGGTTTGGGCACTGAACAGACAGGAGTAGTAGCCCTCCTCCTGCTCCCTGAGGGGAACAGGCTCCACAGCTCTGAGGTCTAGAAGTTTCTGTACCTGGGCTCTGAGGGAGGTTGACCCGGTCTGCTGGAAGGGAGGGTTGAAGGGTGGAGTCAGGGGGGGAGGGGCAAGCGGAAGCCTGCCCGAACGATAGACAAAACCCATCAGTCTTCAGTGATGGTCTGCCACGCCTCCAGATGTGAAGAAATTCGTCCTCCCACCGGAGTCTTGTGCGACCGACAAAAGATATAATTTGGATGATTTGTCGGCAGGGAGACTACCTGTCCCTAGAGAGAAGGCTGATGGGCGAGACAAAAACCGGCCACGCTGCTGTTGTTGCTTACGGCGGGGCCCGTCAACCGAAGCTTCAGAACAGCATGCACGGCAATCCTGAAACCCACTGAACCCAGAGATGGGGCAAGTTTGGGACCCTGACCTGTGTGTATAAGGGGCCTTAGCTGGAGCTTTCGCCAGGACCGATAAGGACTTGGCGGTTTGAGTACTCGCCTTAGTCTTCGCGAGTTTCTCGTCTGTGGAGGAATGGAACAGCTCCTTACCATCAAAAGGAAGGTCCAGCACATTGTCCTGCACTTCCTTTGAGAACTTCGTTGCATGGAGCCATGCTTGGAGGGAAACGTCAACCCCGACCGTAAGGCCACGAGCTGAGTTATCTACGCGGTGAGCAGCAGCCTCCAGTAGATCCTGTGCCAACACTCTGGCGTCCGACAAACCGGCTTTGACGTCTTCTAGCCTATCCGCATGTATACATTCCTGGAAATCAGCTAATTCCCTTCACAGCCTGACAATGGCTGCTGCCAGTATGAGCTTGGTGTTAGCCTGACGAAGTTGAAGCGTCAAATTGGAAAATACCTTCTTGCCAATGGCGTCGAGAAGTTTGTCTTCCTTGGAGAGGATTTGAGCCGCTACAGTGGAGGATGTAGAGGCCAGTTTGGACTGAAGGGTGGCTGCTGCCATCACAGTTGACTATGGCAGCGTGCTAGCCGACATGGCTATTTCTTCCGAGGCATGGCCCTTGCATCGAGCGCCAATCCTCTTATTGAGATGCTGACCGGTATGGGGTTTCTCCCAGACCTTGCGGGCCTCAGCCAAGACGTCCTTCTGGAGGGACAGGCCAGTGCGCTCTTGCAGTGATAGAGGAAAGGCTCCAGAAAGCACCCCCTCCTGTGGAGAGGGGCCTTGGGGACTGGAATATCAAGCAAAGCCATCATATCCAGCACCCAGTCATGAAATGCTCTAATAGAGCAGGGCTGTTCATCGCTGTCCTGGTCCACCTGGTCCTAATCCAGTGAAGCGGGAGCACGAGTCTGATCCGCTGCATGTGGCGCCTCAGGTCTGAAAGCGTTGTCTAGCGGTGCACCTGATGTTTTTTCTATCAGGGATAGTGGAGGCAGAGGAGGAAGTGATGGAGGAGGTAGAGGAAGTGGCACCACCGGGATTTGCGAAGGAGCAGGCGGGGCAGAAGGCAACACAGGAGGTTCAGGATACATTTCCCTGAAAAGACCCTTAAAGTACGCCCTCGTGGGGTCAGAATGCATGAGCATCTGAAATTTCCCAAAAAACGCATCCTCAGACAAAGGTCTAGGCGCTGGAGTGGGTAGAGGCCGCTCGGAAGGGAATACCCGCATGAACGCAATGACGGTTGCCAGGAAGGTCCTCCACCTGCTGGGTCGACATAGATCAGGGGTGCGGAACCAGGAGGGAGCGAGGCGGTGTGAGGCAGCGATGCCCGAGCGCGCCAATACACTGAAAGGCGGAACAAGTTTTTGTTATCCACATGATGTGGAAAAAACTGCACAGCCCCAAAAGGAATCCCCCCAGCACCAGCCGTAGTGAAAGTTGGTGTAAGAGAGGTAGACAAAATGGCCACCGTGGAGGTTGCGGAGCCATTTCGTCTACAGTTGAGGTGAACTGCGTCACATGTGAAGGTAAGGCAACGGTCTCCTCAGGGGTCTTATGTGACATTTTAGCCTTGAAACAAGGATCCTCAGCCGAGCCGGTACTGGCAGTTCTAGGGTGTTTACTGGACATCTTAGGAACTGCCCTAGAATTAGCCTCCACTGGAGGAACCTCGACAGAGCCGGTACTAGAAGGCCTGACGTGCGTGACCGCCTTCTTTGCCCCCTCGACAGAGATGGTACCACCACAACCCTGAGCGTGGGAAGGTTGAGGAATGTACCTCACCGACAGGACTCAAAGAGGATCCCTCAACTCAGCTGGTACTGGATTTAGCCCCAAGAAGGGGAACCTCGGGATGGAACACGGGATGTATAGCTCCCTCAAGAGGGGCATCGAGTCATAATTCTGTGTGAAAAGCTCCAGAAATGGAGACCTCAGAGGGAACCCCAGTATCCCGAGCCACAGAAGAACTGGGCTGAACTTGAGCCCCAAAAACGGGGAACTACAGAAGAATGTCCGGTTTTGGCTGGCCCACTGCAGGAACCCTCGGAGGACACTCTGGTGTGCCTATTATGCCCCTTACGGGACATCTCAGGGATACCCTTGGTAACAGAGCTATTCAAGCCCCTGCCGATCCTGGAAGACCCCGGGAAGGAATCCCCTGGCTGGGGCACCTAAAAAGTAAAGAACTTACCAGCGTTTCTTTTTCTTATCGATGAAGAGCTGAAAATGCAGTGGAGGAACATGCTGAAACACCTCCTCCCACCGAAGAAGACGACGCTGGAGTGCCGGACGGAGAGGGAATCGCAATAGAAACACAAGTCCCCACGATGTTCTGGGCCTAGACCCTCTAGGCAAAGAGTGGGGATCCACACTCGCTAGACAACGTTCGCATGAAGAACAGGACACGAATCCCAGACGCTCCCGGCATAGATGGAGGACTATATGACTGTGTAACCAGAGCAGGAAGGAAGTAAAAAGGGAATAAGGAAAACATTCCCAGTGATGCTAGTGTGTCCAGCCCGGACCACTCGGAGAAAAGAACTGAAGGGCGATACGCGGGGTGGAGCTCAGGAGGGCAGGGTTTACGGCCATGTGCTGTGTCCCCCTCATAAAAATAGAAGGACAAACATTTAAAAAATGTTGATTCAAGTGCTCTGGTCCAGTCCCGAAGGACGGAATGTCCCACAAGTATGGAGGAAAGGGGACAGGGCGTAAGATTATGAGGGGAACGCATATGGAAACCTTCCAATGTGTCCCACCAAGCTCATCGGCTGGTGGAACTTGATGGCGAACTTCTGGCATTTGGAGTTTGCCGCTGTCGCAAACAGATCAATCTGGGGTCTGCCCCATTCGGCTAACGGGTGGTCCACCTGATCCTGACAAAGCTCCTGCTCATGGCAGGAGTGGCGCTCCCTGCTGAGGGAGTCTGCAATGTTGTTCTTGACTCCTGCTAGGTGAAGGACGAGGAACATCCCCTGCCAGACGGCCCAGTTCCAAAGGTCCTGGGCTTCCATGGAAAGCGCCGGGAATAGAGTGCAAGCTGCTTCCAGATATAGAACATGGTGGTGGTGTAGTCCGTGAAGATCCTCACCACCTTGCCTTTCAGAGACGTTAGGATTGACTTGAGGGCCCAGAACACAGGCCATAGTTCCAGGATGTTGATATGGAGATCCTTCTCCTCTGGCAGCCACAGGCCTCTGGCATTCAGACGTTCTTTTGTGCGCTCCCCAACCCTCAATGGAGGCATCCGTGGCGACCGTCTCCTGGTGTGGGGGGGTTTTTGAAATCCTGTGCCTTGGGCGATGTTGGAGCAGACCCCCACCACTACTTTATCGCTCGTTAGAACTCCTTGTTGAGAGGGATCTTGTTCATCTCCTCTATTCAACGGGCATCCAGGAATTCTTGTAGGGGTTGCATCTGCAATCTGCAGACGCAGTATATTCAGAACATCATGCCCAGTAACGACTTGGTGGGCCGCACCATGGGTGCCTTCGCCGACAATAGCCGTTGCACCTTTCCTTGAATGTCTGCTACCCTCTCTTCTGAGGGAGATGCCAGGCAAGACACTCAAGTTTGGTGCCTAGGAACAGCGTATTCTACAATGCCGTTAAGCAGGACTTCAGATAGTTGACGGAGAATCCCAGATGCGTCAATAGCCGGACGGTCACCTTTGTGTGCTCGTTGGCCAGCTCCCGCGAGCGGGTGTAAATCAGCCAGTCATCCAGGTACGGTTATAAATGTATGCCCTTTAGACTTAGATGGGCCGCCACTGGTGCCAAGCACTTTCTGAATACTCTTGGGGCGACTTCAAGCCGAATGGCTGGACCTTGAACTGGTAGTGCTGGCCCTGCACCACGAAATGTAGACATTTCCGATGTTTCTTGTGAATGGGGATGTGGAAATATACGTCTTCCAGGTCCAACATCAAGAAGTCTTTTTCCAGTTGGCCGAGCACATGCTGCAACGTGACCATCCAGAATTTCTGGGACTTGCAGTATTTTTTTCAGACGTTGCAGGTCCAGTCTTCTTTATGACTCGAAAGTAACTGGAATAAACTCTGGAGCCGTTTGGGAGCTAGCTCTATCGCCCCTTTTCATAGCATGGCTCGTACCTCTTCCAGAAGCTGAAGGATGGGCTGCTCCTGACGAGGAACTGGCGGAATATGAGGACACCTGCGTTGGAACTCCAAGGTGTGCCCCTAGGTGAGAGCATTCAGCACCCATCTGTCAGTGGTGATCTTTCTCCACTCGCTGGCGAACCTCGTCAGCCGGCTTCCCACTAGGGTGCATGAGTGGAGGCCCGACGTCTTGGCTTATTCAGATTTGCTTGGGTGCTGGCGTCCTGGCCTGTGTGCCACGGCGACACTGTCCTCCGCTATTGTATGCCTGGGAGCATTCTCTGTAGGCTTCTTGCGTTGAGGATCGGGAACGTTGAGGATCGGGAACGCTTTCTGTACGATGTGGAGAACCCTTTTGGTGACCGGCTCGATTTTCCCCTGGAGGAGCGAAATGAAGACGAGCGCTGCTGTGGCAGGGTGCCGAGGGAGTGGGCCATTTCCGTTTTTAGAACACTTACCTGGAGCGTAATGCTTTCTCAGCCAGTGGGTCTGTTACTTGGGCACTTTTAGGATTCTTATTCTGTGTAAACGACAATAATAACAATAGAACTACTATAATATCTATTTTCTGGGAAAATTACTATGTAGCAGTGTGCCTTTTGTAATCCCTCCCTTCTCACCTGTGTTTATGTTTTGTGGAGCTCTCCATCCTGTATTCTACAGGGGTGCGTTGGTATGATTAACTTTTAACTTGGAAGGCTGCAGTGTTCAATAGACTCTTGTCTTTATAATGTCCTTGCTTTTCTAGAGTTGTTTTAGGTAAGTATTGGGTGAAAATATTATATCCCTACGCTGGAAAGATCTCTTTAATATTTTCCCTTAATCATGCAGGTTCTTGGATTTCGGAAAGGTTAATGGCTGCGGAATGACTGAGACATAACTCGAAATGAAGAAACGTTTAACAAAGTTAGTTCGTCTGTACAGAGTAATTGCAGCCTTCAGAGAAAATCGCGGTAAATATAAGCAGTGAAAACTTGAAGAAACTTCAGGTACGTAACTTATTTAAACTTCTTATTTCTATTAAGTTTTTTCGTTAATGAAATGCCTTTTGTTTGCAGGTTTTCAGAAAGCTGTATAAGAAATACCTTCGGAAGATGCAGAGTCTGCTGAGGAAACTTCTGAATGAAGGTACTGCGAACGAAGACTGCTGCAAAGAAGATACTGCGGCTGTGAGGGAACTTCTGACAGAAGATGCTGCGGCTACGAACAAAACAGCTGACTGAAGAAACACTTCGGAAATACTTTGGTCGGTAAGTCTTTTCAATAACTATGGAATTCTGTTTTTTCTGTGAAAACTAATGTGTCTGACTTTTCTCTTTTGACAGGTTCTGTGAGGAGAGACGCCGGTAGCGTTACCCGCCGTCAGCGGAGCAGACGTGAAGCGAGCGCTCCAGCGGAGGCAGGGCTTAAGTAGCTCCCTCTGCAATGGGTATAGAATGGTGCTGCAAGTTATCAATGGACCTAGCGGCGGCCATGTCTAGTGTATGAAAACCATTGCAAGCACTATGATAGCCTATGGGTGCAATGCTATAATGGTACAAATGCCATTTTTGACAGGCTTGTACCCACTGTTGACCTGCTGACTGATGTGATGTCCCTTGCTTCTCCTGTATGCCTGAATGGGAACTGTGCTCATTTACTGGGTTCATGACAGTTTTGATGGTCTGGAGGTTCTCGTAGATGGCCTTCCCAAACAGATATTCCCCATCGAAGGTCCAGCACCTTCGCTTGGACCACCTGATAGAAGTTAGTGGCCTTCATCCATCCCTGCCAACAAAGGCAGACATTGTTCCCCCATTTGCTGGAATCCTGCATCAGCGACGTCCACAGCCACTGTGATGGCGTGGTCCAATGCCACTTCTCCTTCCTGGAAAAGGGCGAGGGCCTCCATCTTCTCATCGTCAGGGAGGAACTCCAGAATCAATCCTAGTTTGTACCACAACTCGTACCTGGCTAGGAACTCCAGTGCATTGGCCGCATTGATTGTGGATGCTGCAGTTTAAATCACCTTCTTCCCCATGGCATTCATCCTTTTCCCCTCACTGTCCGGAGGGACCGAAGACGGCGAGGATGGGTTAGCCGATTGTTTCCTCGCAGCCACAGACACCACCAAGTCCAGCGATGGTTGCGACCTCAGGCACTTGGGTGCAGAGTCCTGCACCCTATACTTCTTTGCCAGCCTATCCCGCTTGGTTGGAGCTGTGCATGGATTCTTCATCTTCCCAAATATCATCCAGAAAAGGCACCCGAATGATAGTCTTCCTCTTGGACTCTCACCTTTGATACAAGAAGCCCTCCTTCCTGGTTTCCCCGTGCACCAGCTGGAATAGCTCAGAGGCCCTGGTGATCCTTTATACAATTTTTGTACAAGAGATAGGGTAGGTATTAGGTTTTGTTTGCATAGGCCATTTTGATTTGACAGACCTCGCTAGGACTGTTTTTTTTATTGTTTAATGGTCGAGACTACTGTCATCTTAGTTATAGGGCAAAGTAGGAGTTTTCCCAACCCCAGAAACTTCTATAATTTTACAAATTGTACCTATTGTGTCAGTCATACTTGTGAAACCATGCCTCTCCTAGTGTCTCCAAAGGAAACAGAGGCAATCCTGCGCCTCTATGTACCATTAAAACATTTGTTATCAAAATATTTCTATCACAATATAAAGTAGTAAAGAAAGTAAAACAAAAACCGGAATCGTACAAAAATGTCGCCCTCGTTTGTGCGCCCCTCAGTTACTGCGACTTTGGGGGTGCACAAAATGAGGGTGACATTCACTGTGCCCAAGCAAGTGGGGTTTGCGGGGGTGTCACCCGCTCTGCTTGGGCACCGTTAGTTAGTGGGAGGAGCTGATGCCGCAGGGATAGCAGGTTGCAGGCGGGACACACAGAAGTGTGCCGCCGTGAACGCTAAATTGGGGGGTGGGGGTAGGAAGGGAAAATCAGGCCGGGGAAGCGGGCACTGTGATCTATAGGTCATGTCACATTGCTCCCAAATCTAAGCACTTTGATTATAGTTCTTGTTAGCCAATGTATTGGTGTTGAATTTATTGACCTCGGAAGAATAAAGGGCTGAGTCAGCGCTGCAGCGATCCGATCTTGTTGCATGCCGGCTGACCTCATGGCTGATGCAAACAGGTAACTCGAATAGTTATCTTCTTACCTTCAGAGCTTTCTAGTGATTTGATAAATATGGAACACTTACAGTGGCCAGCTGTAGGCCAACCATATGGGCAACAGCCAAAACTACTGGTGTTGCCAACTTTCATGGTTGGTATAGGGCTGCACCTGTACATTAATGCTGAGTTTTTGGTGTGCAATCACGCTCGTCATTCACTGCCATTTGTTCCCAAACAAGGTGACTGAAGCTACTAGCCTCACAAACTTCAGGCTGTCATGAACTACAGAACACGCCCCTTTTGGACTTCCTGGTCCTTGTCTCAACGGGGTTTACACTCCCTTGTACTTCCAACATGGCCGTCCACTGTGAAACACCTTCCTCGCTCTACACCTTGGACGTAGCGTGTTCTATTAATAGACCACGCCTCCCGCGGCTCCGCGCGTCTCAATGCTATTGCAAAGTAGCGACCAGATGTGTGCTCAGTAGCTCGCGGTATTGTTTTCCTTGCTTCTTCCAGCCAACCCCATTCCTAGTCCCTTTCCTTCCTTTCTTGATTCCTGGACTCGTGTGCTAGTAGCGCACTGTCTGTAAATTTCCCGGATTCCTGGATCCTTGCATCCCGGAACTTTGAACACACGCTGGAGTCGGAAGAGACATGTGCAGCCTTATTCAAGACTCGATCCGTCCACAAGAAGGCATCGATCAAGAAATCCAGCAAAGATCGAACTCAGGTGAGAAGGGGGGGGAACTCCTTGACAGTTTGAGACGCCACCCAACCGAACTCGATATGGACATGGAAGCGGCTGTCCAGGACCTGATGCGTGGCATGCAAGAGCTATCAACCGAGGTCCAGAATCTAAAGGCGGAAAACGCAGCTCTCAAACAATTAGTTCTATCCCGTGATTCTGCCACAAAAGAAAGTGTGTTGCTGGGCGGTATAGTGGACAAATACGATGGGTCAGCAAAAACCCTTTGCGGATTCCTGGATTCATGTTTGGTCCACTTTACTTTTAAGCCCTACTACTTTTCAACTCCCAGGGCTAAGGTGGGGTTCATAATTTCCCACCTTTCAGGAAATGCCTTAACCTGTGCTACGCCCCTCGTTAATTCCGGCGATGCTCTCCTAGATGACTATGATGGCTTCATACAAGCCCTTAAGACCATGTTTGACCGTCCAGAGCAGGTCTATAGTGCCCAGGAACGCCCGTTAGACTTTCAGCAAGGATCCCAGGATATGCTCACCTATGTTACCCGATTCAAGCAATTAGTCAAGGAAGCCGATTGGTCACCTGAGGCAGTTTTACCCTTTTCAGGAGAGGACTGAATGAGGAGATTAAGGATGAGTTGGCCAGAGTGACTCGCCCAAACTCATTCCAGGCACTAATGGACCTTGCCATGCAAATACATTTCCATATCCAGGAAAGGAAGGCAGAGAAGAAGAAATCCAGAGGTAATCCTCCGAAGCTGTCCTTTGAGAGTACCACCAAGACGGACACAAACCCAGGCTCAGTCTCTGAACCAGAACCCATACAGATAGGAGCCTTCCGTGGACCTATATCCCCACAAGAAAGGATGAGAAGGATTCATACGGGGTTGTGCATGTATTGTGCCTCAGACAAACACTTGGTGAGGGAGTGTCCTCTAGCCCCTCCTCGGCGTTCGGGAAACGCCAGCTCCCGATCCTAGATGGAGCAGAGCTTCGGGAGAGAGATGTTTGCTCCACATCAATTCCATCCTTGAACTCTCCTGGACAAAACAATTTGGTGATACTACAGGCCTTCCTGTCGCCCTCCAAGAATAGGACCTATCCCATTCTGGCCTTGGTAGACTGCGGAGCTATGGGAATTTTCATTGATCAAGACTGGGTTGTTAGTCATCATATTCCGTACGAGACACAAAACGCCATGCAGCCGGTGGAAGCAATCGACAGAAGACCCCTCACTTCAGGATCCATAAGCCTGCAGACAAAAGAGATTCAGCTTTCCATATCCCATCACCAAGAGCGGATTACATTCGACATCATTAAGTCAGCTCATTACCCCATGGTATTGGGTATGCCCTGGTTACAGAAGCACAATCTGTATATCAACTGGACAGCAGGATCACTATTCCTAGGCTCAGAGTTTTGTATGTCCCACTGCCTATTCCCCCTCCTCGACACCCCCTAAAGAACCACCAAGAGACCAGCAAACACCACTCATGGTTTCCAATATCATACAAGTCCCAGAGGCCTATCAGGGATATGCTGATGTATTTTCAACTGCCATAGTCCAGGCCTTACCCCCTCACAGACCTGAAGACTGTGCCATAGATACAGATCCCTCAGCAGTGATTCCCTTCGGCAGAATGTTCATCCTTTCCGAACCAGAGAAAAAGGCCCTCCGAGAATACCTGGATACCAACCTTGAAAACGGCACCATAAGACCATCAAAATCTCCAGCGGGTGCTTTGTTGTTCTTTGTTCCCAAGAAGGACACCAAGGAACTCAGACCTTGCCTCAACTATCGTGCCTTAAATCAATGCACCCTTAAAGATCAGTACCCACTGCCCCCAATCTCGGATATCCTGGAAGCTGTGAGAGGCGCAGTAATATTCACAAAGTTGGATCTTCGGGGTGCCTACCATTTGATCCGTGTCCGGGAAGGACGAATGGAAAACAGCCTTTAGAACACCCTTTGGTCACTATGAATATCCAGCCATGCCCTTTGGACTAGCTAATGCCCCCGCAGTTTTTCAACGTTTTATGGTTTAGGGTGTTTTCTGACATGCTATTCCTCTTCGTCATTGTCTATCTGGATGACATATTGATCTTTTCCAAGGATCCGCTAAAGCATGAAGAACATGTGAAGGCAGTATTACAACGACTCTGAACACAAACTTTTAGCCAAACCCGAAAAATGCTTGTTTCACGTTACTTCTGTTCACTACCTAGGATTCATCCTTGGCCCAGAAGGAATTGGTATGGACCCTTCAAAAGGTAAAGGGCATACAGGCATGGCCCGCTCCCACGTTCTTGAAACAAGTTCAATCCTTCCTGGGGCTTGCCAACTTGTATCGGAAGTTCATTTCTACCTTTTCCAAGATCGTTCAGCCGATCGTTGCCCTCTTCAAGAAAGACACCCCCTTTATCTGGTCTACACCGCAAGATAAGGCATTCCAACGTTTAAAGAGAGTTCACGCAAGCCCCCATCTTGGCCCAAACCGACATAAATCGGCCATTCCTAGTGGAAACGGATGCCTCTAACTACGCCAAAGGAGCGTTCTTGAAGCAGGAACTCGAGGATAAACTGGAACACCCCATTGATTACCTCTCACTAACCCTGACTCCCAGTGAGACACATTACTCTGTCCTGGAAAAGGAACTGTTAGCCATCCGCCAAGGCTTCACTGAATGGCGACATCTACTTCTGGGTGCTAGATATCCAGTTCAGGTCCGCACGGACCATCGGAATCTTCAAATTCTACAGTCGTTGGAGTGCAGGAACAGTCGTCAGGCGCATTGGGCCTACTTCTTTGCCCAGTATCAACATCCAAATCACTCATGTTCCCGGATCACAAAACATGATTGCTGACGCCTTATCTCGACGTCCTGACTATGTAACTACTGAAGACAGGGCCTATCCTAAGATGTTTCCCCACACGATCTTCGTAGCTCAAGCAATCAACCTCCTGGAAGAAATTCGAGTGCAAACCCAATCCTCTTACCTCTGGAAGGATATTTCAAGGAAGAATCCATGGAACCTAAGAGTTAAGGAAGGATATTTATTCAAGGACAATGCACTGGTTATTCCTACACTGAAATTACAACAAAGAATAATAAACCTCTGTCATGATACCCTTCACTCCGGACATCGTGGCATAACCAACACCCTCCGTCTCACACAAAGACAGTTTTGGTGGCCTGGGATGAAGACCAACGTACAGCAGTAAATCAATGTGTGTACTATCTGCACTCAAAATAAACAAGATAACAAGAGACCGGCGGGTCTTCTACTGCAACCTACACTGCCAACAAGGCAATGGGAATTCATTGCTACAGACTTCATTGTGGAATTACCACCTTCCCGAGGATACATGACCATCATGGTTACCATAGACGTGTTCCGTCATATGGCTCATTTTACACCCCTGTGTAAGCTACCATCCTCGTCCGAGCTTGCTGGAATCTTACTGGAACACATATTCCGTTTACGTGGACTTCCTTCCAAGATCATATCTGATCGAGGTCCTCAATACGTCTCTCAATTCTGGAAACATCTCTGTCGCATTTTGGGAATCCAACGCGCCCTCTCATCTGGTTATCATCCCCAAACCAACGGGGCCACAGAACGTGCTAATCAGACCCTGGAGCAGTATCTGCGATGTTTTGCCACCAAGGTTCAGGATGACTGGTCGCTCCTGATACCCGTGGCTGAATTTGCCTACAACAATTCCGATCATTCAGCACTTAAGACCAGTCCCTTTTATTGTAGCCAAGTTTTCCATCCATCGGTTCTACCCTCTGTTCTCCCTCATCCTACACCAGTACCTACTGTCGACTCCTGGATGGAAACCCTCATCAACGTACACCAGGAGGCCAAAGAAAACTTAGAGAGGGCCAGAACACAGACTAAGAGGTATGCGGATTCCAAAAGAAGACCAGGGCCTTCTTATGCAATTGGTGATCAAGTCTGGTTGTCTTTGAAATTACTACCCCGACATCTATGGCCAAACAAGTTGGCCCCTCGGTACTATGGTCCATTTCCCATCAAGGAAATTATCAATCCAGTTTCATACCGGATCAGACTACCAGACTCCTGGAAGAAAATTCACCCAGTATTTCACACATCCTTATTAAAACCCTACACTCAATCCTCCCGGAAATCCTGCCGACCTCCTCCTCTGCTGGTCGACAACCAATTGGAATATGAAGTATCCCGAATATGTGACTCCAGGTATAAACGGGGTCAGCTTCAATACCTGGTTGAATGGAAAGGATATCCTCCTAGTGAAAGAAGCTGGGAACCACTTTCTAATCTCAAGGCCCCTCGACTGCTCAGAAGATTTCACCTTATACACCCGTGCAAACCCGGAGGAACGGGTCTTCGGAGGAGGCATGCTGTCATGAACTACAGAACACGCCCCTTTTGGACTTTCTGGTCCTTGTCTCAACGGGGTTTACACTCCCTTGTACTTCCAACATGGCCGTCCACAGTGAAACACCTTCCTCGCTCTACACCTTGGACGTAGCGTGTTCTATTAATAGACCACGCCTCCCACGGCTCTGCACGTCTCAATGCTATTGCGAAGTAGCGACCAGACGTGTGCTCCGTAGCTTGCGGTATTGTTTTCCTTGCTTCTTCCAGCCAACCCCATTCCTAGTCCCTTTCCTTCCTTTCTTGATTCCTGGACTCGTGTGCTAGTAGCGCACTCTGTAAATTTCCTGGATTCCTGGATCCTTGCATCCCGGAACTTTGAACGCACGCTGGAGTCGAAAGACTCGTGCAGCCTTATTCAAGACTCAATCCGTCCGCAAGAAGGCATCGATCAAGAAATCCAGCAAAGATCGAACTCAGGTGAGAAGGGGGGGGGGGGGGACTCCTTGACACAGACTGAAAATTTTGAAAAAGTACCAAGGCCTGGATCAACTTGAGTGAACTTGAAGAGCGGAATCTTTGACGCTGTCATCTACTTAAAGATGGGATTGAATTCTCTAGGTAGGCAGTTACCCTGGATTCACAGATCCAGACCACGGTGCCACACATCTGATGAGGGCTATTTGGTTTCTTTAGAGAACAATTATGCCTGTGTGGGTGTGGCTGCTTAGATGAGTAGACGACTGACACTTCTCAGGAGATGTGCGAGTCAGGCAAAGCTGCATCCTAGAACCAAATGTTTTCCCTCTTTATCAATGATTTTGTTGCCAAGCTGAAAGTCTGCATCTCCAATTTTCCCTCTGTGGATGGATCCTTCTACTGCTTTTTGCAAACAATATTGCCAACAATATTGTCCTCCTGACCAGGACAGTGAATACCCTGGTGCAGGGTGGAAGAGTGCTACATTCATTCGAGACGTATTATACCAAGTATTCCAGAAAAGCCTCATAATTAATGTAGCAAAAACATAAGATATGGGATAGAGAAAGAATGAAACGATGAGGAACCGGTTGAAAGTAGGAGAGGAGGCAGTGGTGAAGGTTGCTGCCTGATTGTATCGGGAGTAAGGTTTTCTACGTGGGGCACACAGTTCTATACATTTGCTTTTGCCCAAGTGGGGGACCGAGACCAGTGCTGCAATGTGCCCTTCCCATGTCCAATTGATGAATGCCTGCCCACCTAGCCCCTACCCCGAGGCATATCTAACAAGGTCTGTGCTTGCATCCCTGTACACAGCACAATATCCCAAGCTGATGGTGTCTAAAAATCTGAGATCTTTCCTGTGCCGGTAGGGAAGGTATGCCCATGCTCTCCCTTAGAACAGAAGAGAGTGGTGTCCCATCTTTTGAAGAGAAAGATATGTTGTAGGGGGAGGGTTATGTATGTGCAAGATGTTCAAATATGTTCAATGCATCGTTTTGATTTGAGCTTCAAAGTTATGTTTGTGGTTGTCGGATAAAGACTTTTTAATTGTATTGTACTACTTATTGCAATTCATATTTTTATGGAACTACTGAGATTTTTTTTAAAAGTGTGTTTCGATTTGTACAAATACTATTACAGAAGCAATGATCTATTGCAAACTGACATCTAAAGAAGTGATTATTTTTACTGTAACAAAGTTCATTTACAGATAACAGCCACATAGAAGATATGAAATCTCCATTGTAAGTATGAATGCCACATGAATTGCATCATTTTTGAAGATTTTACAACTTCTTACTGATATTTGATTTGAGTTTTAAACTCGGATACAATGAAACACAATTGACTGTATGATCAAGCGGTGCAATAGATTATTTTATGTGCACACTGTTTCTTAAAGGATATATTCTGAATTATATGAATTCATTTTACAATGTGAATGGCTATGTTAATGTATTCTATGTCAAGACCGGAGGCTCACATTACGCTTCTCTTTCTTTTAATTATTAAACAGAAGCTCAGCAGCAAGGTATTTCCGCACTTAATGTAACAAAACTCCTGTTGGAAGTGCTCGGAAAATACATAACAAGAAAAATAACAAACACATAAAACCTAATACTAAGTAGGAGAAGACTACAAATCCCATGATGCCCAGTAGTACATAGGGTTCCAATGTCACGTGACAAAGTTCCTCCAATAAGTGACCAAATGTCTCAAACAGTCCTGAATAAGAAACAACTTCCTCTTTCTTTGCTGCTCACAGCAAGAGATAAGTCATTTCTTATTCAGCATTGTTTTGCATATTTAATAATTGCTATTGCGATATATTTACATGGTTGCTTGATTTTACGTATATACAACTCAGTATATTTGTATTTGTGTTTACTGGAGACAACCGCGCTGCCGTCGGATTCTCTACTTGGAACACGAACGTTGTGTGAACAGAGGCGTTCTGTTTACACAACTGTTCGACACATCGCGCGTGTGCCTTCCCTTTTTTCTCTCGCCTTCCCGGCCCGGATTTACATGCACGGGCTCCGGGAAGGCATTGTTTCCCTCAGCGGGACGCGCCCGTGAGGCGCAAGGGGGAGCTACGGTTCACGCTTGCAAGCGCGACACGCCCGCGAGGCGTGAGAGGGAGCCCTCACACACGCAGGTTCTTTCTTCTAGCTCCGGTGCTCGTACGAGCATTTCCGTGGAATTTCCTAACGGCTGCTGCAGTACGAGCACCGGAGCGAGCGATAGAGCGTTTGATTTTTCTTCTGTACATAAAAAAAAATACAAGAAAGAAGAAAGGAGAGACTCAGTCAGCTGCCAACAGTCCCTATAAAGGACCTGACTATACACTGCTGCTTATTGAGTATTCAAAGGAGGTGAGCCTCCTGAGCCTCATAAAATATATATCTGCATAAAGAGTCTGGGCATTTGAGAGAAGGCGGTCAGCCCAGCAATAAAAAAAAAAAAAGCAGTGTAAGGTGTGACCATGGCAGCACAGTACAGTCCCCTTTCAAACCAGGAATGGTCTGAGGAAGAGGAGGACACTTGTTTTATGGATGAAGTGGCTATGGAAAGGAGCCTGAAAAAGGCCCTAGGGTCAAGCTATGGAAAGCAGCGTACAGAAAGCCGTGTCAGGCATGCTTATTCCTATTCAACAGCGTTTGGAGGAGATGGAGGAACGCTTGCGAGATGCTTCTCCGAAAGGAGGTAAGAAGACGCACAAGAGAAAACACCTTACCCAAGGGGGAAGTACTTCGGCTCGCAGGAGCAAAAGCTCCGAAACCCCCCCGAGCCAATTGACACCTGCCACTGCTGCATTGACAGACACCTTCTTCAGGCTGAAACACGCCTTCATGACTAGAGAGGTAAACTCTCCTATCAAGAGACCCTCTAACCCCGAGGAGGAAAAAAGGGGTTCTAGACCCTCGAGACCGGAGGAAGACCAGCAGGGCAATGAATAGGATACAAACCTGATTGTACATGATGAGGATTCATCTCATACCTCCTCAGATGAGGATATCGAGAGATGGGGTACAAAACCCTCGACCTCGGGGAATGCGGCAGTCCCCGTCCCCAAGGCAAACATGCAGGGTCAGCGCCCTACGGAGGGAATGTTTGATCCAGAGGACTTGATTCACCCCAGATCTACTGACTGGCAGCCGTCAGTCAGAATATCAGAGTATATGTCCTGCAGGCTACGTAAGCCGTTAGAAAAAGAAACCCGAGCTCGACTCAGAGCAGAATGCCCTCGTCCGGACATCCCCCGTAAGATTGCCTTGATACCTGAATTAGATCCCAAGATGATTACCTTCATGGCCAGACACGTAAAAGACCCCAAGAAGGGCATAGACAGGGCCTGGAAATCATGCCAGGACAAATTGCTGGATGTAGCGGCCCGCTCGCTAAGATTTTAGATCTGGCAGAAGGAGCTTCCGCCTCCTCCAATCCTATTGATCCGATTATTCTTTCAGGATGGGCTCAAAGAGCTATTTGTCTGCTCGGAAATGCGAGCTGCGCCATTTCTGCAGAACGCAGGAAGGGTATTTTATTCAAGATTGATGGGAAGCTCGCAGAATTGGCGAACACTGAGTCCGGCGCGGCCGCACAAGGACTTCTTTTTGGCGATCCCTTTATGAAAGAGACGACCAAATTCGTAAACACCTTCACCGCTTTAGATAAAGCGCAGGCCTCCATTAAAAGGGTCTTTTCATCTAAGGTTTTCGCCAGGGCCGGTCGAGGCTGAGGTCGCTCCACCGGCCGCTATGCTGTCGACCGAAGACCTCAATACCATCAGCAAAGCACAAGGCAAGATCGAGCCAACACCTTTTTTCCCTCCAGAGGACATGGTAGAGGACGCTACTGGAGGAGAGGATCAAGGGGCGGATCCCAGCAACCCTCAGGTCAGTCTAAAAATCGCAGCGCCAGCGCCGCGCACGCCTATTGGGGGAGATTAGCTTTCTTTGCAAATGCTTGGGACGCTTGATCAGGCGACGCATGGATCAGAAATGCGGCGCGCTGATTGCAGCTAGAATTTTTCGCACAGCCACTTCAATACACTTCCCCGGCTCCGATCCTTATGACAGAACTAGATCTAAGAGCACTAGACAGCGAAATTCAAAACCTGCTCCAAAAAGGGGCGATACAGCCCTGCTCGACAGCAGGCGGTTTTTTCAGTCCGATTTTTCTGGTACAGAGAAGGGAGAAAGTGAGACCGGTAATAAATCTAAGGGCACTCAACGAATTCATTGTCTACCGACACTTCAAGATGGAAGGCATTCACATGCTGAGAGATCTCCTCAGACAGGACGATTGGCTCATACGTCTAGATCTCAAAGACGCTTACCTGGCAGTGCCCATCCATCCGGACCACGTGCAGTTCCTAAGGTTTTCTTGGGATCACAAAGATTGGGAGTTTACGAGCCTACCCTTCGGGCTATCTTCAGGACCCTGGGAATTCACCAAGCTGTTAAGACCCGTGGTGGCTCACTTAAGAGAACGAGGCAACCGCCTGATAATCTATCTGGACGATATCATACTCATGGCTCGAGAGCTACTACAGGATCAGGCCCGAACAACAATAGACTTACTTCACAGTCTCGGTTTCCTCATCAACTGGGAGAAGTCGGTTCTGTGCCCTTCCAAGAATTTGGAATTCCTGGGATTCATTGTAGACACCCAGAACTCGCAGCTACGCCTTTCGGCTGCCAAGATACACTTGACCAAAAGAGAAATTCGCAGGCTCTTGCAGAAGGACTTCATCTCTCTGCGGGAGCTAGCGAGAGTAATAGGCCTCCTGTCCTCGTCCATACAAGCGATTTTTTCGGGTCCTTTACACTACCGGGAATTACAGAGGCTGAAAGGTCGGCATCTGCGCCGCAGCCTTTCTTACTCCCAAAGATTGACACTATCATCACAGGCGAGGACAGAGCTGAATTGGTGGCTTTCGCACATGGAAGCCTGGAACGGCACAGCCATTTTCGGTTCCACTCCGGACATCATCATAGAATCGGATGCCAGTCGTTCCGGATGGGGGGCAAGATGTGGCACAGCCACCACTGGAGGGACCTGGTCTCCGCAGGAGTTGGATATGCACATCAATTGCCTGGAGCTCCTCGCAGGATCTTTCGCAATACGATCTTTCGCGAAAGACAAAGTGAGCTGTTGCATTCTACTGAAGATGGACAACTTTTCCGCCGTGAGATACATAAAACATCTGGGTGTTACCAGGTCTCGTCCACTAGCAGAGCTTGCCAAAGACTTCTGGCATTTCTGCTTGGACCATCAGATCTCAGTAACGGCAGAGTACCTGCCGGGCCTCAAGAATGTAATAGCGGACTGGCACTCTCGCCATTACGTCGATTCCAGCGATTGGAGTCTCGACAAAAACATATTTTCCCGCTTACAGCAACATTGGGGTCCATTGGCCATAGATCTCTTTGTGTCTCAGCTCAACACGCAACTACCAGTGTTTTACAGCTGGAGGCCCGATCCAGCAGCATTAGCGACAGACGCTTTTCTACAGCCTTGGACACAAGGGGTACTCTATGCGTTTCCTCCCTTCGCGATGATAGCGAGGACTCTGGCGAAGGCACAGCTGGACAGAGCAGAATTAGTCCTCATAGCCCCAGTATGGCCTTCTCAGATTTGGTATCCAGTTATTCAGGAACTTTCCACGGATTCTCCAATCCTTCTACCCCAGCATCAGGATCTCCTGTTAGATCCAAGGGGACGAGTTCACCCGCTACTGATCTCCGGGTCCCTGACCTTGGCAGCGTGAAGGATTTCAGGACAAGATGGAGAACACCGGGTATTGTCCAGCACGGCAATTCACCTCATTGAGGAGAGTTGGGCCCCTGCCACCCGCAAACAGTATTCCAATTGCTGGAATGCATGGAAGCAGTGGTGTCAGGACCGAGACGTGCATCCAATTTCAGCACCACTGGATGAGATCCTAAATTTTTTAGCATCCTTAGTCGAGAAGGGTTTAGCCTATAGAACAGTGAACGCTTACCGTTCAGCAATTTCCGCAGGGCACAATTTTATACAGGGAGTTCCTGCGGGAGAACATCATCTAGTGTGTAGGTTAATGAAAGGTATCCGCCTCACAGTGCCTCCCACGTCTCGTTACAATAAACTTTGGGATGCCAATAAAGTACTTAATATCTTCCTTTCCTGGCCGGATAATGAGGAGCTGTCTCGTACGGCACTATCCGGAAAGCTTACCACACTTCTTTGTCTCATTTCCTGCAGGAGAGTATCCAACGTCAGAGCCCTAAACCTGGAAGGTAGGTCTTTTTCTCCGGACGGTATCATTTTTCATATAAGAAGGAGAACTAAATGTGATTCTAGAGTAATTTCTTACTCTGCATTCAGAGAGCAGCCCAAGCGTTGTGTGGTTCGCTGTTTAAAAGTGTATGAGGAAGTCACAGCCCCGCTTAGACTCTCTCCAAACGGGCAACTCCTGATACCTATTCGTAAGCCTCACAAAGCAGTTTCTGTCCCTACCTTAGCTCGCTGGGTGCGTTGGACGCTATCCCAGGCAGGAATAGACACATTACAGTTCGGAGCCCATTCAGTCAGGGGTGCCATGGCTTCTAAAGCCTTCCAAGTTGGCGTCCGTCTCGAAGACATCATGAGAATGGCTGACTGGGCAGGCAAGTCCATATTTAAACAATTCTACTTGAAACCAGTAGAACAACCTGCTTCGATAGTGGTAAGTAAGCTTTGAACCAGCATAATGTGAGCCTCCGGTCTTGAAATAGAATAAAGATTTTCCATAATAACTTACTAGAAATTCTTGATTCTATTAAAGACACAGAGGCAAGCATTATCCCACCCTTCGAAGAAAAGCATATAGCGCTATACGTAAATATCGCTCTATTGTTTCAGACTGCTAATCTAACTTTGTTTAAGATGTGTATGATATGCAATGTTTTTTCTTCCCGCCCTCTTGAGAACTAGGGTTGTCATACACAAGAGCTAACATTTTCTTTTCTTGACAGCTCCCACAGACAAGTCCACCTGATGTGCACAGTGATGGATCTTACCTGGTTGGGCCCGTTTAAAGTTTATCGCCGATATCAACAAGTTTGCAGCCTCCAAAGAGGAAGTCGTTTCTTATTCAGGACTGTTTATTGAGACATTTGGTCACTTATTGAAGGGACTTTGTCACGTGACATTGGAACCCTATGTACTACTGGGCATCATGGGATTTGTAGTTTTCTCCTACTTAGTATTAGGTCTTATGTTTGTTATTTTTCTTGTTATGTATTTTCCTAGCACTTCCAACAGGAGTTTTGTTACATTAAGTGCGGAAATACCTTGCTGCTGAGCTTCTGTTTAATAATTAATTAAAAGAAAGAGAAGCATAATGCTCACCTCCCTGTCTTTAATAGAATCAAGAATTTTTAGTAAATTATTATGGAAAATCTTAATTATGTGCTATATGTCGTTTGTACTTTGGTGACATGTCGAATAAAGTTAAGAATATTTGTATAAATCCTTCTTCACAAATGTTAAGATGGATTTCTAAACTCTGACCTGGTGGGCAGATGTTTAGGAGGCCACTCTCAACTTAGTGAAACAGGGGAACCTTCCGGACAAGCCCGACAAATCGATTTAGCTTGGTAGGCAGTTAAGACCAAGTCTCAGGAGGGGTGAGAGTGATCGGAAGCACACAATGAGCACACATAGCAACGAACCACAAATTACTCTTAGACAAGTGTATATGAAAAATAGCTATACATTTATTGCCGGCCGGACCAAACTGACAAGTAACTTTGGTAATGAGAAAAACAGTTATCACACAAATCATCAAACTATACAAAATACATACAATACAGTTCCTAATGCAATTGAGTTAGAACACAAATGGCATTCAGTAATTCTTCAGAGTTTGTTCTTTAACTTTCGAGTCCACCCCTAAGAAGTGAGGAGCCTTATGCTCAACAGTACCGTTGTGCGTAAAAACGCACAACAAAGCAGAAGAACAAAAATCAGGTCTTGTTGTAGGGCCTGTAGCAAGTCACAAAGGGGCTTGAGGCGATGAAGAATTGAGTCCCACGATTCGCGTAGGCCCTGCCCTTGGTGGCAAAGCAGTGATCAAAAGGGGAGAATAGCTAGGTAGCACAGGCTACCCCAGCCAAGTTTGATTACCTTTAAGGGATATTCATGCGTAAAAACAATCGGCTGAGGCAGGGGGCCACTGTTAAATTATGCAAGTACTGACCGACCCACGGCACAGTCCAGACCAAACTTCGCTAGTTTCGTCGAGGTCGCTAGTAGGTTCGAGTCCTGCCGCTTCGCAGCGGTCCGGCTCTTAGCGGCTGCGGTGGAAAACAATTGTCCATGACGGGCAATTGCTTTTTCTCGGCTTCCGAAGGACGATGAAGAAAATTCCAGTGCAGCTGGCTTCAGGGCACAAGAGAGCAGAACAGCAGGAGAACAATAGCGATCGTCACCACCAGGTAGTGACGCAGGAATCGGGGATGCAGGCAGTGTTACGCACTCCCCTTATTCGGGCCCCAGAGGCGGCAGAATGCACGGGAACACAAGCAAGCGTTGTCCCAAGTCTCGGGTCTGCACTCGAGATGGCGTGGAGTTGCAGATTACCCTGAGGTAGAACTGGACAGTCCAGATAGTTCGCTGGATGGCCCCGGAACACTTCTGTAGGGGCTCGATCGGTGGGTAAGCAGAGGGTGACGAGAGCAGTTGTTTCTACTAATCCAAAGGGGTGAAGCGCCTTGGCAGGCCGCCTTGGTCGAAGAAGAAAGAAGGGGTCCGACAGGACAGCAGAGGTCAAAGGGTGCCAAAACCTTCCAACGCGCCTTAGGCGGTTTCACAAGTCAACTTCTTCGTGTAGGAGACTTGGCTCCTTCTGTACTTCAGTGAGAACACAGATGATAGACCTGGTATGGCGGCAGAGCCCTTCTCTTATCCAAGATTAGCTTTCTGCTAAAATCGAGGCCTTCCAATAGAAGACCTGCTCTCTTGAAGGCAACCCAGACGTGGACCAATCACGGCCCACAGTGGTCTCAGTCATTCGGGCACTCCAGACATCCTGGCACCAGTAGTGTGGATTGGGACTAGACAGTCCCAGCCCTTTTCCTGGGCACACATGTGACAAGCAGAAGCCTGCGAAAGAGATAGTTTTTTGCAGGAGGCTGCATGTCCAAATAAGGAAAAGCCAGGTTACTCGACCTGGGTGAAGGCAAGGGACAAAATGGCCATGGGACTAAACAAAAGACTTTGTTGCTCTGCCTTTTTCGGACCTGGCCACAGGTCTTGAACCAAACGCAGTAAATGCGGTTTAACTGAGTAAAAAGAAGTAAAAGATTATTAAAAGTAACTGCTGCCACCAGTTCGTCCCTGGCACACTTGTACAATCACCAAAAAATCCTTTGAGGGTGTCTAGGGCCATAAAACAAAAAGGGACCCCAGCGCAGAGTACTGGAAGGTACACTGTGCACTGTTTAAAAGTTAACAAGAAATGGCAACATAGTCAAAGACTAAGGAAAACATTTTCCCAGTGCTGACAGTCTGAAGGACGTGTCAGTTTCCCAAAAAAGGTGAGCAAAAACTCAGGGGAGTTCAGCTGAAGGATGAGCTCCACTTGAAAAAGCCAGGGTAGGATAGCCACACTGAAGCTAAACTTGGGGGGGCATAATTGGAGGGAAAATTGCACATAAATGTAATCTTTCTCAACAACAAACGTATCTCCAAATTTGTGCAGAACAATAACAAAAAAGACAGGATTTAATGGTTTAAATTTAAAACCCCTAATTGTTTGGGTGGTATCACAATGCCTTATTTCCAAAGTTGCTACAAGTGCTTTGCTATCAGACAATTAAGTCTCTGCTTCTTCAACAATGCCGATGATATAATCCTACAGTGGCCGTCACTTGGAAGAGCCGTGGTATGTTGATTTCCATCAACGTCCCGGTTATCACATAATTCAGAATACCAAAACTTGTCTCCTTTGTTAAGGGTCAAGACGTATATGTTTTGCTTGATGATGGGTTCTTCAACACATCCATTAAATATACAAAAAATGTCTTGCTATCAAATAATCCCTTGTTCTTAATGGTTGTGAAATCTTTTACTGATTGGGGGCACTCGAGAGCATAACCAAGAAGGCCGCTCTATAGGAGAGCTTTAGCCTCAGAGACGCATCTATGCCAAATCTATCATGTACAAGCCTGCTGCAACCACAGAAGCAAAAGATATTAGAGCGGGCGAGCCATGGAAGCAGCCAGGAGAGACTGAGGGCTCCGCTCTTGCCCCAATTGCCTCCCTCGGATGGTTATCTATAACTGGCTGCCGGTGCTCCCCTGTGGTAGGACAGGGAGTGGCCCTTTGATAAGTAGGCGCAAGCCAGAGAACAGCTGTTGAGGGGAGAGCATGCTCCGGGGGAGCACTGCAGAAGCCGCCGAGAGAGACTGGGTATACACGCATTTCGCTGAACGAAATTTCATCGTGGGACATTTCATCGCCAAAAACCCTTTTTAAAAAAAAATGTGGGGGGTGTTTTGTAGGGGTTGGGGGTATGATTATTAAAGTAGGGGGATTCTGGGGGGGGAACCCCCCCCTTAAATAAATAAAAGAAAACAGGATTTTTGGGGATTAGTCTTCTGGCGATGAAATTTCGTTCGGCGAAATAACGTAGAACCGAGAGACTGTGGGCCCCACTTCAGTCTTGTTTGTCTCCTATGGCGCCCAGACGTCCGACCGATGTTCTCCTGATGGTAGATGGGGATGTGCCCTTTAATCTGTGGGCGCATGGTGGGGCAGCATACTTGTAGCGGTGCATACATTGGGGGCATGGTTCCTCATACCTCAGACTCTGAGTATGGGAGCAAAAGAAGCAGGAGCGACTCTGAAATAAAGAAGTCACTGATAAGAGCAAGGCAAGAAGGAAATGCTCACTAAGACTCCCAGTTATAGGCCCTTTTGTTTTAAATGTTAACATAAAATCAAATGTTCTTGGATAAACACAATGATTTTCAGGACGGGGCAAAAGAGATCAAGAATGGAATAATTGTATGAACGTACAATCGGACCGCATAGCTGACAATGACCCAACAATAAGTAGAGTGGAAGCCAAATTAGACACGTTGGCAAACAAAATGGATTTGGCTGTCAAAGCTACCCAATCTCTCACAGCCAGGATTGAGGATCAAGAAAACCGCTCAAGGAAGGACATCGGAGTGACCGGAGTGCCTGAAGAGAACAACACAGTGTAGAGGCGATTATTGATGAGCTCCTTGAAAAAGACCTCCATTTTACCAATGTCTAAAACTTCATTATTGTACACCCAAGACAGAAACCAAGCAAGATCGTTGACACAGCACGATTTTAAAATTTCTAACAAAAAAATAAAAGTTACGCAGGCATGCTGTCACAAAGGAGAAACAAAAAGAGGGGTCATCAGTGAGAAGGGAATAGTTTCTTACCTGTAACTCCATTTCTCCAGCATTGGTATCTTTCATGGATTCACATGCTTAGAATATTCCCCGTCGTCAGGCTGGGAATCCTCAGTAAATTATATAGACCTTTTCCATAGGAAAAATTTCGACACTTGTGTCCTATCTACGTCGTTTTGGGCCGCGTATGCCTGCGCCACTAGGGCGTAGAGGTATAAGTAGCCCCGCCCTGGCGGCTCCCTCAGATTTCGACCCCCAAAGTAGTATGGGGGACATCTGGTTTGCATGCCAGGGGAGGCCGGCGGGCGCATGTGAATCCATGAAAGATACCAATGCTGGAGAAATGGAGTTACAGGTAAGAAACTATTCCCTTCTCCAGCATCGGATCTTTCATGGATTCACATGCTTAGAATAGATTGTATAGCAGTATCCCCCCAACATTGGAGGTGTGTATGCAAACCAATATCACAACACCATAATGCATATTTATCATAGCAAAACATCACATTATAGTATGCTAACAGTGAAAATATCACACTTCAAAGTACATTAGCCGAAGTATGTGACCCCTTAATTGGGGCTTACCTTATTGAAACAGGTGCCGTAGGACTGCACGACCCATCTGTGTATCATCAGCATGTTGCTGTCCGAGGCAATAATGCCGGGTAAACGTGTGTGGTACCGACCAGGAAGCCTCCTGACAGATATCTCCCAGCGGAATTCTGGACCACAATGCCGTCGACGAAGAAGTGGATCTCGTCGAATGGGCCCCTGGACGCTTCTCCAGCGGTTTTCTGGCTTTTGAGTGACAAAAGGAAATAGTAGACGACACCCATCGGGCTAGTCCTTGTTTTGAGATCGGTTTACCTTTAGCCGAAGGGCCATAAGCCACAAATAGCTGTCTCGTGTCAGGGAAGCTTTGAGTGCGATGGAGGTAACATTTTAAAGCTCTTTTCACGTCCAGTGTATGGAGAGTCTTCTCCGCAACCGACAAAGGTGTTGGAAAAAACGTCGGCAGCACTATAGAAGAGTGCTTATGGAACATGGTAGGTAACTTAGGAATGAAATGAGGATTAGTAGCCAACACGACTTTATTATTGAAAAATCTCAAGTACGGTGGATCGATCACTAAAGCTTGTATTTCTGACAGTCGTCGAGCCGAAGTAATAACCACCAGAAAAGCCAATTTCCATGACAAAAATTTCAATGATGACGACGACATCGGTTCAAAAGGGGCCTTCATCAGCGCTGCCAGAACCAGGTTAAGACTCCAGCTTGGAGGAAACTTTTTTGCGGGAGGAAAGGTTCGGAACAATCCTTTAAGGAAATGTTTAATCAGCCGGTCACTAAATAACGGAGTTGAATGTCTCTTCCGAGTAAATCTCGAAATGGTAGCCAGATGCACTTTTATGGATGAAACAGACAAGCCTTATTGAGCTAGGAGTAGCAAGTATGGTAGAAGCTGTTCCAGTGTGATATTAAGCGGGACCAAACCTGGTTGACCTGCGCACCATGTGCAGAATCTCTTCCATTTGTATGAATATGAAGCGTTCGTGGACGGCACCCTCGCCGCTTGCAAAATGCGAAGACAGTCCGCTGGAATCTCTAACGTGCCAAACTCGGAGAAATCAGGAGCCAGGCTGTCAGACAAGCTGTCGGGGTCGTGATGCCAAACGACCCCTTTCTCCTGAGACAGAAGGTTCGTGATTTTCTGGAACCTCATTGGTTCTGCCGCTGAAAGATGGAGTACATCGGAGAACCACACTTGTCTGGCCCAGTACGGGGCCACCAGGATCACCCGACATGGATATCTGTGGATCTATTGCAGCGTCCGACGTATGAGCGGAAACGGGGGAAATGCATACAGAAACTTGTCCGTCCACAGGAAAGAACGCTTCCCCTAGTGAGTCTTGCTGTGGCCACCTGCTCGCGTATTGTGGGCATTTCTTGTCGTCTCTCGTCGTAAAGAGATCGAGGGCCGGACGACCCCATTTCTCGAAGACACGGTGTAGTTGTTGGTCGTTCAGTTCCCACTCGTGTAGTCGATTCATCTCCCTGCTGAGAGAGTCTGCTTGCATGTTTTTGACTCCTGGCAAGTGGAACGCCAATAGATATATCTTCTGCTGAAGGGCCCAATGCCAGATCTCCTGGGCTTCGGTTGACAGAGTTCTGGAGAGAGTTCCTCCCGGTTTCCTTAGATAAAACATTGTTGTTGTGTTGTCTGTCATAATCCGTACAACTGATCCCTTTATCCGTGGAAGAAAGGACTTCAGGGCCCAACGCACCGCCCTTAATTCCAGCACATTGATGTGAAGGCCGGACTCCTCCGATGACCAATGACCCTGAACCTGTAGGGAATCCAGATGAGCTCCCCATCCAGTTAGAGAAGCATCCGTCACCACTGTCATCTGGAACACCGGTTCCAGCAAGGGCATTCCCTTTGTCAGATTTATGGAAACTCTCCACCATTGAAGCGCCTGCACGAGTTTGCTGTTGATGGTCAATTTGTCCGACCAACGCCCTTGACTCTGTGCCCATCGATCCGCCAAGAATTCCTGAATCGGTCTCATGAAGAGACAACAACGGTTGATTAAGGGTATGCAGGACGACATGGTCCCCAGTAGGGACATGTGGTGTCGACTTTCCAATCCGATGCTTTTTGCTGCAGTTTCAGAACCTTTACCAGTCCTGACTGCGTCTGGAATTCCGCCCCCAGAAAGACCAAGGTCCTTGATGGCAATAAGGTGGACTTTTCGAAGTTTATTGCGAAGCCCAAACGTTGTAGGAGGCACATGGTGTCATTTAGACTTTCCGGTGTCCTTTCCGGAGACAATCCGCTCACTAGTCAATCGTCCAGATAAGGGTACACATGATGATCTTCTTTCCATAACCATGCTGCTACTGGAGCCAGACATTTCGTGAACGTCCTGGGAGACGATTTCAGTCCGAATGGGAGGACCTTGAACTGATAGTGGGTTCGTCCGACGACGAACCGTAGGAATCTTGTGTCGTCGACGCATCGGGATATGGAAGTATGCGTCCTGAAGGTCTAGCGACGACAAATAATCTCCCGGTTGTATCGAACGGATCACTTCTTGGAGTGTAAGCATCTTGAATTTTAGATTCTTGAGCAGTTTGTTGAGATCTCGTAGATCTAGAATGGGACGCCATTTTCCATTGGGTTTCTTGACGACAAAGTAACGGGAGTACACTCCCTATCCTCTTTCTGCCACCGGGACCAGTTCTATAGCCCCTTTCTGCAGCATAAGCGCCACCTCTTGCATTAGTATTTGAAGGTGGGGCTGCGTCGAGAACACCGGTGGAATGCGTAGTGGCTTGCCCTTGAACTGTAGTGAATGGCCCAGATGTATCGTGTCCAAAACCCATTTGTCTGTTATGCACGCCCACTCGTCGACGTGACGAGACACTCTGCTCCCCAGGACGTTCTGTAAGTTGACATTGCTGGCTTTTGGCCTGTTTATCCTTCGTCAACGAGGAGTAGGCGCCTCGTCGTCTGGAGGATTGGTAATCTCTGCCTTTACGAGTAGCTTGGGCTGCCCGTCTGTAGCCTTGGGAAGAGTAGGAGGGTCTGCTGAAACCTCGGTTTCTAGATGATCCAAACCGGGAGTTACCTGATGCTCCTCTGAAGGGACGAAAGGAACGAAAATTCCTACCACTCTGGAGGGCTCCAAGGGAACGAGCCGTGTCAGAATCTTCTTTCATGCCCTTTAAGGCTTCATCCACTTTCTCCGCAAACAGGTGTTCTCCTTCGCGCGGCATATCCATTACCTTATATTGTACCTCTGGTCTGAACGTCGTGCACTTAAGCCAGGCTTGCCTTCGTAACACTACGCCATTGTTGATTTGCTTAAAGCCTGATTCCGCCAGGTCGACAGCAATGTTAATGGAATGATTGGAAGCCTCTTCTCCCTCACGTACGAGCAGCATGGCAGACTTTCTGTGTTCCTCCGGCAGATGGTCCAAGATAGGAGCTAGCCGATGCCACATCTCCCTATCATACCTGGCCATAATAGCCAGGGAGTTGGCTGCTTTAACTGTAGTCGCTCCAACCGATAGCACTTTCTTCCCAAAAGCATCTTGTCTCCTGGCTTTGTTGTCTGGCGGGGTCGTGTATTTGTGTTGCGACCTTGCCTTTCTGGCCGCCACGGCGGATACCACTGATTCCGGCGAAGGTTGAGACGTCAAGCACTTGGGAGTCCATTCCAGAGCCTTGAATTTCTTTTCCAATCGACCTTTTACTGCCGGTTCTGAAAAGGGGTGACGCATGGTTTTTAGTCCCCCCTGCCAGACATGGTCTAAAATGGGGATAGCAAATATCGCCTTTCTTCTCTTGCCCATATGATCGAACAGAAAACAATCTTTTTTCTCTACTTCTGGGACTAGGCCAAATTCCGCACATGCCTTACCCATCATGGCATGGAAAGCACCCACATCATCAGGTGGTGATGGCTGCGCCGGACTCTTCGGAGTGTCCATCTCCGCTTCAGAGTCCCATGTAGGGTCCCTTCACGGGGATAACGAGATGTCTGAACCCATCCCTTCACGTTCCGACTCTGATAGTTCTCCTCCTTCCTGTGGACGAGAACGATCTTCCTCAACCGGGTAAGCGGTAGGAATTCTGGATGGAGAGCGAGGAGCCGGGCCTGGCTCGTCGATGACTGGCAAGGATTGTAACACTGTCGGGACAAGCTGAGGTAACCGAGTGTCCAACCGCTCCAACAGCTTCTGTAATGTGTTCAACACCTCCAGGGACATAACAGCCTGGGGATTCAGTAAGGAAGAGGTAACTGGAACGGCACTTCCACTAAAGAGAGGCCCGAACCAGTTGGTCCCAGATCGGTTGTATGTGCGACCGGCTCACGGTCATCCTCCGCCGACGAGATGGAGAAAGCCGCTTCTGGTTGCAGCAAGGCCTCAGGCGGGATCGGATCAAAAACCTCTGGTTGCCATCCCACCGACAGGGCCACCATCGACGATGACATCTTTTCCATAGGCGCTGTTTGGCCTGACGAAATAGCCGTTGGAAGAGCCGTCGCCGAAGACAAAGCATGCGTTGACGACCGGATCGTCGTCGATGAAGTCTGTGGAGCAGGGCCCTGAGGCGTTCCCGCCGTTTTTGACCTCGACTTGTGGGACGAGGACTCTCGACTCGAGGTAGACTTATGACGGTCTCCTGAGGAGGATTTCGATGAGTCTTTTCTCTCCTTTTTAGATGAGGAGGAAGAAGACGAAGCCTTATGTGAAGAGGAGGACTTCGCAGGATGTTTCTCCGAGGGGTGTTTTTCTGAGCGCGATTTCTTCACCGGAGGCTCCGCCGACACTGATCGACGAGGGAGGACAGGAGACTTAGATCTCGAGGCTGTAGAGCCTACGTCCGATGCCGGGTACGCACCCGCTCCGTCATTGAGCCAAGCAACCAGACGTCTGTTGCAGTCTATTAGGGTCTTGTGTGAGAAGCCCCGACAGATCTCACACGTGTCCGCCGTATGATAAGGGTGAAGGCAGTAAATACAGTCCATATGCCCGTCTCCTTCATATACTTTCTTAAGACCGCATGTAGCACACGGACGAAATAACGCCTTTCCAGACATTCTTCGAAAAGAAACAGTCGAAGAAGAAGAACACACAACCTAATAAAATAGTAGATACTCTAGGTAATCCCACTACTTTTGAAGACAGTTGCGATCTGAGGGAGCCGCGGGCGCGGGGCTACTTATACCTCTACGTCCTAGTGGCGCAGGCGGCCCAAAATGACGTAGATAGGACACAAAAGTTTCGAACTTTTTCCTATGGAAAAGGTCTATATAATTTACAGAGGATTCCCAGCCTGACGACGGGGAATATTCCAAGCATGTGAATCCATGAAAGATCCAATGCTGGAGAATGTTCAATTACTTCTCCACAAAGCTCTCTAATAAACGCAAAGAATGCAACTCCGTATTTGAGGTATTACAAAGCGCAAACCTGCGTTACTACATCAAGTAGCCAGCAATTCTCTGCATTCACCATCTGAGGCAAAGGCATTTGCTGGATGCACCATAGACGGCCTGGATTTACTGTGGGCAAAATGACTGTACCCCTCAAGAGACAACTCTTCTCAAAGAGGCAGAACATAGACTTCTTGAGAGGGCTGTGACAAACACGCCGGTACACTTTGGAAAGAAACAAGTTAGAAGAAAGTCAAAGGTAAATCCAAATAGCTCACAGGTTGTGTGCAGTACTTGAGGAATCCATATAGTATGGTAGCGTCTTTATCAACTGCTATTGTATTTGATATTCAGTTCTAAATAGGAGTAAAAGAATAAATAGATTTTAATCCTTTGGTAACCCCATCACCTTTACAGTACTATTTATATACTGCTGCTCCATAATAACACTCAACCTAGTAAAGACTGTTCAGAAGGTCAATTTGTGATGGCAGGCTTTAAGCCTGTCAACATCATTGTCACCATCATTGTGATTGCATAACCTTTGCAGGCCATGTCTTTTTGTTTTGGTTATTTTATTTCTGTTGACGCTTTAGATTAGTACTTAGACTTTGACAAACTACAGTGCTCCGATTCTTTCTAGACCCAATTGGTTGTTAGTATTGTGCTCCGTTTCATTATTTTATTTTTCCTTCTCTTTTATTCTCTGTGTTATTGTTCTCATGGCACTGGAAATTGTCCAAGTGATGTTTCTGCTTATGTATTTGTAAATCACCGTAGGCCCATGGGCAAAAGGACGCATACATTGCAAAACAAACACAATGGGCAAACCTAGCATAAACTAGTAGGCAAGGACTAAGATATAAAAACAGCAAAATAAACAGATTAAAATAAGATAAAAGGCTAGAGTAAACAGGTCACAAAAGCATAAAGAAATAACTAAATAAGTTAAAAGCATAAGCTCACAAACATCTACAGGCTAAAAGGCCAATCAGAAATGCTTAAAAACATTGAGGTAAAATAAAAGGTCTTACTGGATTTCTTGAATGATAAGAGGGGAGTCCATTCTTATAAAAAGGGGTAATTAATTCCAAAGGTAATACAATTACAAGAGCGTTTACCAGCCCTCTC
Organism: Ambystoma mexicanum; assembly: GCF_040938575.1. NCBI lineage: Eukaryota > Metazoa > Chordata > Amphibia > Caudata > Ambystomatidae > Ambystoma > Ambystoma mexicanum. The sequence goes on from NC_090928.1 coordinate 104,164,823, forward strand.
TAATTTTATGCGGGGCACAGTAAGCAAATTGCCCTGGTTAGATCGCAATGTGCAACGTGTATTGTTTAACCTGCAGCCTTCATCTGAGATATGCTGGACATTTACCAAATAAACATTTATAGGCAATTGTAAGAACCCTGAAATTCAACCGCTCTTTAACCAGTAGCCAATGCAACGCTTTACCTTTACGAGAAAAGGTAATATGTGCCCTTTTGGTTAAGGTGAGCAGTAATCCTTATAGCATTATTCTGCAACATGTGCAAGTTCAGCAATGTTTCTCCGAGTTGTGCCCACAACAAGGCAACCACAATAATCGATTTTTGCACCGATAACTGTCTGAGCCAGCTTAGCACAATCTACGTGGGCCCTTTTGGAAACCTTACAAGGCTTGTTCCAGATTGTTTCCCCAGGATGAGCCCTGACTTTGGCCATAGCCGGAACCTCTTGGCGAGTTTTGTCCTCGAAAGCGTCGAAAATAGTTTATGCCTCTTTGGCCCGGTGGCTTATTAGTTAGCTGGCCTAATGATTTAAGAGGGTCGTATGGCTTCTTTGGCCAATTTTAAACCATCCTCAATGGCTTTCCGGAATAGGACATTGGGTTCTATTGGCATGTTGAGGAGTTTTGCCTGCGTCTCCAGAATCCTGACTGGCGAAGCCATACATGGCTTTTTATTATTGTCCCATCTGCGATGATTCTGCTTTTTTTATCTGCGGCATCCAAGTTATTCTTTATGATGCAGTTCGTCACCGCCTTTCCTACCGCTACTGCAAGGGACAGCTGGGTCTTGAGGGGTTCTGGGGCTGTGGCCATTAGAGTCACAATCCCATCCCATTTATGGCAGTTGCTACTTGCCAATAGTGTGGTATTGTTTGCAATCCTTGTCTGAACGGCCACTGAGGTGGCCACTTTCCTCCCTAGAGTGTAAAGCTTCTTGCTTTCCTTATCTGGAGGTGCTTCAGATGAAGCTAGTGGTGTTCCTGCCCTTTTCCCATGTAGTTGGCCTCTTATGTAAAGTGGATCTGAGGGCGCAGGACATAACATCTTTTCAATACGTGGGTTCACAGCCCTCGTTTGGCTTGGCGTTTCTAGTGAGGGCTGAATTCTCCTTTGCATTGATTGGAGGAGGGGTATAAACTGGGTCAAAGCTTTTTTGTCCCCCAATATGATCTCTACAAAATCACACAATTGCATTTCCTGGGTCTGTATTTGGAAATGCTCTGCTGCTTTTATGAGCATATCATTAAACAGAGGTTGATTGTCCACCGGTGAGTCTGCCACTGGTGCGTCTAGGTGATCGGGAGAGGGTAGGATGTAAACATCATCATCCTCGTCACAATAGTGATTCCCCCCCCCCCTTTGGGTATTCAGTGTCTGAATTGGGATCATGAAGATCGTATTGGACAGGGTCTTGCTGAGGACTAATTAAGAGGGGGTCAGGATGTGGCCTCTTTGTTGGAGGTTGTGAACTGGATGTGCCACTAGTGGCTGGCGTGTTCTGTAGGCTGCGTATTGCTTGTGAATTTTTTTTCAAAGAAATTTTCCATGACAGACATTCTATGCATTACCCCATCAATGTCTTCACAGGACCATTGAGACGAACTTGGTATAGTAAGAGGAGTCTGTGGTGGAGGAGTCTGTGGTATTTCTGGAGTAGGCTGCTTATGTCTCATTGCACCTGCTAAAGTACCCTCCCTTGGGAAGCACTGGCTCTCTCCTTGTGGGGTGTACTATTTTTCTCCTTATGGGAATGGTGACTCTTAGAGGTGACTGTTAGAGGAGTGTTTTTTCGACGTTCAGCCTCTAAGGAGTGTCTTTGGGACATGTTTTTGCACAAGCTGGGCTATTTTAGAAGAACTGGTGCTTTTCTCCGATTTCGACGTTAGTGTGTAGTGTTGAGTCTCGGCAGAAGGGAGGTCCGAAGCTGCGTCTACCGACGCTGAGCTTTTGGCCGCTGATTTGAACAAGACGTCTGTGTCGCGTTTGTCGCCCGACTTTGGGGGCCTGTTGTGTGGCGATCGAGATCTTGAGTGCCCAGAGGACAGGGACCTTGCGGGCCTACCCCTTGACGCTGTGTGTGGCCGTGTCGATGATGGCATCGTCGACTTTCGGCCATGGAGTATGCGTTTCGTGTGAGTTGAACTGTGTGTGCTACTGCCGCCAAGTGTCGCCCCTATAACAGCACCGCCGGTCTGTCTATTGGGGTCAGGGGCTAGCATGTGGGAAATTATCGGATCCCCATCGCCTTCGAAATCAGAAAAGACGGGGATGCTTGTTATATAAAAGCACACTCCAAGCTGCTTTAAATAGCTTACTTCAGTTCCTTAGTTACAGTTACATGACACTGAGACATCAAGTCTAAGACAATAGATCACTGGCACCCATCATCCAGGGAGGGAGGGACCAACTGACCAGTTACAGAACACTCACCACAGCATTCTCACACTCATACATCAACATTCCTATTGATGCTTGCATGAGATCACTGAGCACATGACCAGATTAGGCAGACTCAGGCAAGTGCATCATAACATCTGCCATCGCTGGATGCACCCTCCATGTACAAGGCGGCCTCAGCCTGCATGGCGTGGTGGGCCCAACGTTTGGGATAGTATTGGTGGCAAGCCCTGTCGACGTCCCTTTTTCGAGTTTCGAAATCAAAAAATTGAATACTCTTCAGCTTCCACTAGATGTCGGCCTATGCATAGCATGTGATATAAGCAGATTGCACAAGCCTCAGAAATCTATATAAATATATATATACATGCTATCATACATTACTCACCGTAATCATATTTTTGATGCTTGTATCTGCGTAGATTCATATGCTATGCATAGGCCAACATCTAGTGGTAGTCGCAGATTTGTTTTTCGAAACTCGAAAAAGAGACGTCATGTGGGAGTGTCAGTAATACTATCCCCTAGTGTAAAGTCTATAGTACTCATGGTCCTACACACATCTAAGTCCCTCAGATTGTTTTGTTTCTGACATGACGTAGCGTGAAGTGTAGCGTGATACATACATAATAAAGCAGAAAACAGCGATAAAGCAAGAAACATCTATGCACCTTTGACTCCAGGAGGGGAGGAAGGGTGGGCGCATGTGAATCTAAGCAGATACAAGCATCAGAAATACGATTACGGTGAGTAATGTATCCCTTCTGAAGCTTGTGGATCTGCTTAGATCACATGCTATGCATAGATTAGCGAGCAGTATCTGTAGAAGGAGATGGGTTGTGAGAAGCATCAGCGGCAAATAGATTGTTTTAGCACTGCTTGTCCCACCTGTGAATCTGCAGTAGTGCTGAGTAGAGGTATGTACAGAACTCCAAATAGACGCTTTGCAAATGGCATCTAGGGGGACATTTGCAATAAAGCTCCTGTACCTCTTGTAGAGTGAGCGCTTGGTGTGAAAGGCAGGGGTTTCTTTGATAATGAATCGCATAGTTTTATACACTCGACTATCCATTTGGAGATTGTGTTTAAAGCATGAGCACATTTCCCTGGCCAACACATCCACAGGACGTCCCCTAGAACTCTGCTTGGGGAAACCTCAACGCAAAGTCTGGGCATTGTTTGTTTTGGCTTGTGGCAAACAAGTTTAAAGGGGGATAACCCCATAGGGAAAAGTTATCATCTAGAATAATTTTTGTTGAGTTGCCGCTCGCGTTCTTCAGGAAGAGGATTTCTGCTCAGTCTGCTAGAGCACCGAGTTCCCCTGGAATGTGTTGAGAGACCAGAAACATGTTCCGCTTGAGGGCCCACTTCCAAATTTTGGGACAGTTTGGACAGACTTGGAGAGAGTGTGCCTCCCTGCTTGTTTAGGCAGAACATCGCAGTAGTGCTTTCGCTGAGGACTTGTACTGTCTGACCTAGTGGATGCTGCTGAAAAGATTGCAGAGCTTTGAGAACTCACAGAAGTTCTAGGAGGTTGATGGGGGTTTGGGCTATGGTGTGTGTCCACTGCCCATGAGCTGTGTGGTGCAGAAAATGGGCTCCCCATACTGAGAGTGAGGCGTGCGTTGGTAGTAACACGTGTGATTGCGAAAGGGTCTTCCTCTTAATAAGTTGTCCTTGGACCACCAGCGAAGAGCCTCTACCAGGGTTAACAAAACAACCATTAGATCGTCCCATTGGCCACTTGCCTGAGACCATTGTTTTGCTAACCACTCTTGCATTGGGCGCATGCGCAGCCGCGCATGTGAAACTAGGTAGATGCATGAGGCCACCATCCCGAGCAGGCACATTGCTTTGCATACGGTTATCAGGCAAACGGCTAGATAGTGAGGTTTTGGCTAGCTACAGTTGCTATAAATGGCATGAACTGCTGCTACAAACTGAAACGGTCCCAGAGCACATAAAATCTCAGCTCCTAAAAACTGACTGAATGCAAACAAGTTGCTAACCGCATCCTAAAGAACAACCTGGATGCTGCAGACAACGCAGGCTGTATTCTAGCCGGAGGCACGCTCATTAAGTGTCATGCCTGGCTTAGACAATCCAGATGTAAACTTGAAACACAGACCACGTTACTCGACATGCCTATTGAACCCAATGCTCTGTTCGGCAAAGCGGTTGATGATGCCCTTAAAAGCGCCAAGTATGATACCCTAAAATCTCTTGGGCAGTTATCCAACAAGCCTTTTGTGCACAGAGGGTCTTCCACCACAAGAAGGTTCCGCGGGCAGGGCCCTCAACAATCCTCCAGTTACAGCCAGTGTAACCAATCATCATCCTGTGGCACCTCGCAGGGACAATCCTCCTCCTCCACCTCAAATTTTCAAAGGCTATAAAAGATCCAGAGGCAGAGCCTCCTCAGCAGCGGCTCCACCTCATTCAAGCAATTACACCGCGCTCCAGGTCCACTCCCATGCCACCCCAGTAGGAGGTAGCATTTCTCAATTCACCCACGCATGGGAGATCACCACATCAGACAAGTGGGTGTTGTCCACCGTGTCGGGTGGATATTATATAGAACTTCTACAAAAACCACCCGCCAAAGCACATGAAAATGACACCAGAAGAAAGGTGCATATTATTGGAGGAAGTAAAAGCCCTACTGGAGAACGACACCATAGAGTTCGTCCCAGCAAACCAGGTAAACAAGGGTATAATTCAACATACTTCCTTGTGCCAAAGAAAGACCTCCCCATGCGCCCGGTACTAGACCTGCGCCCAGCTAACACGAATGTCAAGCCCCAAATATTTCACATGACAACACTTCAGGAAGTCATTCCCCTTCTAAAGCAGGGGGACTACATGGCAAGATTGAATATAAAAGATGGATATGTTCATATTTCAATGTTCCCAGCGCACAGAAAATACCTGTGCTTCCAGAATGCGGGAAACACTACCAGTTCAAGGTGCTCCCCTTCGGCATAGCCCCGGCTCCAAGGGTATTCACAAAAGTGCTACCAGTAGCAGCAGTGCATCTACGCAGAGAGTCCATCCCAGTGTACCCTTATCTAGACTACTGGCTGATAACAGGGAAATGTGCATATTCAACACGCAGAAATCTGTCAACCTTCTATTCCAATTAGGCTTCTCCATCAACGAGAAAAAGTCAAGTCTCGTATCCAGTCAAACAAAACAATTCCTCGTGCAATTATAAAGACAAGAGATGGCCTGGTCTTCCGCTCAAACGAAAGATTTATGCTGCTACAGATATGGTAGTATTGTTGGCTATCCTGGTCGGATAGGCAGCAGAGGGAGCCACCTTCCTGCCAAGAGTGTAATTTTTTTTTACTCTCTACCTGGTGGGGCCTCCGCAGAGGCTAGAGGTGTGTCTGCTCTCTTCCTAGTTGTGGTAACCACCAGGGAGTCGGGTTTTACTTGACCCCTGATGTATAAAGGGTCAGTAGGGGGCAGTCTGAACACCTTCTCGATGCAGGGATTGACTGCAAGGTTAGGCGTTAGGAGAGCGGGTTGAATGAGTCTCTGAATGTATTGCAGGAGAGGAATGAACTGTCGCAGACATCTAGTCTCCAAGAATGTCCTCCACAAAGTTCTTATCAGCTTGGACCCCCTGTGTTTCTGTGTTGAAACGTTCTGTGGCCTTGAGCAGCAGCTCATTGTATTGGAGCTGGTTGTCGACCAGGGAGTCAGCCACTGGTTGATCTTGATGGTCTGGTGACTGGATGACATAGACGACGTCATCATCATCATCCTCCTCCTCCTAAAATTGGTCTTGGCCATCCTGGTCCTGATAATACTGGGCCCCTTGATCCCCTTCAGAGCCAGGGTCAAGTGAACCTGAGGTGTCAACAAAATATAAGTCCTGAGAAGGGAGGAGGAGCCAAGGGGGGAGTCTGGCTCTGGGTGGGGGTGCTGGGCTGAACAGTGTCTAGATGTGCCTTCCTGTCTGATGGTTCATCCCGAGCTCTGTGAGATGGCCCCTGAAGACTAAAAAGTTCTGTAGGGGGCCGGTCCATGAAGTCTACAAATGAGCACATCTTCCACATGACCCTATTAAAGCTTTCTGGGGTCAACTCAGATGACTTTGGTAATACTGAGGTAGGAGTGTCCTGGAAGGATGTAGGCTCCTTGTGGCGCATGGTCCCTGAAAGGGAGGGAGTAGGGGTGTCTGAGGATGTATGTGTGTCATTAGATCTAGAGGGCAGTCTATCCTGGGAAGTGGAGGATGTTCAAGACGTCAAATGTTTTGTGGATTTCGACGTCTTGGATTTTAAAAGAGGGCCCGGGACGTGTTTTTTTAATGGGTTCTCTTATTTTAGAGTTAGTGGAAGGGGCCGTCGAAGCGCCGTTCGACGCATGCCTTTCGGCTCGCGAAAGGGCATCCGTTTTATGCGCAGTTTCAGAAACAGACTTGTGGGTCTGTTTCGGAAGCCTGTCATGCAGCTGTAACGCTCACCTGATTCCCGCAGAGGCGCCGATCTTGACTGGGTGAATGCCGTATCTTCAAAGGTGATGTGTAACACACGGTTGGCTCTTTGGGCTGGACCTCTGTGCACTGTATGTCTGACTCGAAGAGTAAGATGTCTGCAGATAGAAAATATGGGATTAATGAACTGGGGTTATTGGGTGCCTCTCTCCTCTTCCCTTTCTCTTCTCCTGTAGAACCCCAAAGGTTAACGCCCTCACCTTAGGTAAGTGAACGCCGAGCTCTCCATCTGCCTCGGGTCAGGGTGCCGTAACCAGTTTTTTCACTAGATAAGGGTGCAGGCCTCTTGACCTCAGAGGACTGCTGTCCGTCGTTAACTGCACGAACGGTAAGTTCTGGGCACTTCAAATGTCTTAAAAGTCTTTTGTAATGATCTCTTGTTTTGCAGGGTTCCGGCGATGGCGGATGGCGGGCTGATGAGAGTTGAGGATCGAACCCGCGTGAGGAATAGAAGCGCCTGGAAGCAGGTAAGTAAGCGCTTGTAGCCTGCTTCACGATGCGCACTAACTGTCCCTTTTATCTTGCAGATACAAGTTCGGAGCTTTAGAGAAGCTGAAGTGTGCTGGAATACCCACTGGATTCGGCGTGGGAAGGAGTAAGGGCACGTGAGTAATAAAGTTGCCCAATGTCTTTAAACGCACCTTCTTTTGTCTTTCATATGCGGGATGCAGCGCCGAAGGCCTCCGGAGCGTACGAAGAGCTTGTAAGCTTTTGTCTTTCAGATGCCGGAATGCAGTGCGAAGACCTCCGGAGCATGCGAAGAGTAGGTAAGCCTTTGTCTTTCAGATGCCGGAATGCAGCGCGAGGCGTTGGTGACAGCCGATGGACCAGGTAAGAGATGCGCTGCCACTGAAGACCGTAGTGCTAACCTGTTCTTTCTTTGTCTTTACAGGTGCTGCTGAAGACTGGATTCTAGGATGGTAAGCCTTTGTTCCATTAGGCCCAGGAGCAGAAGACACGATGAGCGTTCTGCTGCAGAGAATGCAGAATAACGCAAAGCAAGATTCATCCATCGGGTGTGGTTTAAATAGCCTCCTGTAGTGCTTAGGTGTCTCCTTCCACAGCCTCGCCTACGTAAGAAAAGAGTTCCTGCTTTCCAGAAGAGTTCCAGTGTTCTGAACCTAGGGAGTGGCTCCTGCCCCACCCAACAGGAAAAGTAGTCCCCAACAGAAGAGGATCAGGGGCTCAACTGGCAGGTAAGTAAGCAGCATGGTCTGCTGCAGGTAAGTCCACCCAAGCATTATGAGCCCGGCGCTTCCAGCGCTGGGAGTGGGACTGGGCATCTTTATGAGCCTGGTGCCACTGGCGCCAGGACAGGGTCCAAAAGGTCCCAATTGGGACTGGCTGGCACTCGGAACCGGGGTTATGGGTCTGCTTCCAAGGGAGTCGGGCAAGTCCTGATCTTTTGGAAGCAGAGAGCATGACAGCACCCCCCCCCCCTCAAGGCCCCTCCCAAACTGGGCTTCTCCGGGGTTTGGGCTTGTTAGGAAATGTTCGATGAAATCTTTTGATTAGACAAGGGGTGTGGACATATTCTGCAGGTTCCCAGGATCTTTCTTGGGGACCGTAGCCTTTCCAGTCAATCAGGTAAAATAGTTTAGATTTGGAGATCTTGGAATCCAGGATGCTTTTGACTTCAAACTCGAGTTCTCCATCAACTAGAATAGGTTTTGGAGATTTAGTTAGTCGGGTTTGAGGTTGCACGGGTTTTAATAGAGAGACGTGGAAGACCGGATGTATCTTCATGTGAGGGGGCAAGTCCAACTTGACCGCTACTGGATTTACTATGGTAGTGATGGAATAGGGACCAAGGTATCTTGGGTTGAATGTGCGTGGTCCTTTTAGAGGTAGATATTTGGTGGATAACCAGACTTGATCTCCTACTTGATATTGGGGGGGCTTCCTTCCGATGTTGGTCTGCTCCTTTCTTGTATTGTTCTTTAGCCCTTTGAAGGTGAGAAACGGCTCCCTTAAAGGCTTGGGTGATTGTAGAATGCAGGTGGTCTACTGCTGGTGTTCCAAGATCTTGGAGTGGATCCAACTCCGAGGTTCGAGGGTGACTACCGTATAAAAGAAAAAACGGGGTCTTCCCAGTTCCCGAGTGGACAGAGTTATTGTAGGCATATTCGGCTATCCAAAGGATATCTTTCCAAGTTTTTTCAGTTTGTTGTAGCATGCAGCGCAAATACTGTTCCAGAGTTTGATTGGTCCTCTCGGTTTGTCCGTCGGTTTGAGGGTGGTGGTTGGTCGAAAGTCTCACATCAATTTGAGCCGACCGACAGCAACTTCGCCAAAATGAGAAATAAATTGACTACCTCGATCCGAATTGAGAACTGAAGGAAAACCGTGCAGTCGGACGATGTTTTCGAGAAATTCTCGGGCCAGAGTTGTTGCTGTTGGTAAGCCTTTGAGTGGAATGAAATGCGCCATCTTGGAGAATAGGTCCACGATTACTAGGATCGTATTGTATCCGGAGCATGGAGGTAGATCGGTGATGAAGTCCATAGAAAGCATATGCCAAGGGCGAGGTGGGATGTCAATAGGGCGTAAGAGGCCGGCTGGTTTTTCCTTTTGACTCTTGTTTTGGGCGCATACTCCACAGGACATTATAAAGTCTCTGATATCTTTTTTCCAAGACGGCCACCAGAAGTAGCGCTTGATCTTTTCCGAGGTCTTGGTCATACCGGGATGTCCTTCCATTAAAGAATCGTGATAACAAGAGATTACCTTTTTCTGTAAATCTGTGCTGGGCAGGTATAACCGTTCTTGGAAATATAATAGGTTGTCCTTCACCGTAAAGTCCTTTCCCTGCAGATGCCAATTCTGTATGTCTGCTGGAGTTACCAGTAGCCTGGCTTTATCCTTAACTTCCTCTATGGATTGTGTGGCGATTACACCTAGAATTCTTTGTTCGGGAATGATAGGTACAGGTTTAGGATTGATCAAATGTTCTTCCACTCCCATCCGAGAAAGGGCATCAGCTTTACCGTTTTTTGTACCAGGTCGATAGGTAATTATGAAGTCAAACTCGGCAAAGAATAGTGCCCAACGGAGTTGCCTAGAGGATTGAGCTTTTGCGGTTTTCAAATATTGCAGGTTTCGGTGATCTGTAATCACAGTAACGGTGTGTCGGGCCCCCAGAAGATAATGCCGCCAAGCCTTAAAGGCGGACTTGATAGCTAGAAGTTCCTTATCAGTAATAGTGTAATTGATTTCAGGAGGCAAGAATTTGCGGGACCAAAATGCCACGGGATGCAACTGATTGGTTACTGGGTCCTTTTGTGATAGAACTACCCCCATGGCAAGGCTCGAAGCATCAGTATCAACGATGTAGGGGAGTTCTGGGCGAGGATGTTTTAAGATCGGTGCAGAGATAAATCTAGTCTTCAAATTCTGGAAAGCTTGGTCCGCCTCGGGAGACCATTCAAAACGTTTGTTTTTCTTTAACAAGGCGGTGATGGGCTGGACTATTCGAGAGAATTCGGGGATAAACCTGCGGTAAAAGTTAGCGAAGCCTAACATGCTTTGAACACCTTTTACGGAGGATGGCGATGGCCATTTGAGAATTGCATCGACCTTCTTTGAATCCATACGCACTCCGCTAGGTGATAATATGAATCCCAAGAATTCAACTTCAGTCACGTTGAAAACACATTTTTCCAACTTAGCGAAAAGTTTGTGTTGACGCAATCTCTCGAGGACCATTTTCACGTGTTTCCGATGTTCAGTTTCCGATGAAGAATAAACGAGGATGTCGTCAATGTAAACAACAACACACACATCTATGAGCTCTCTGAGGACATCGTTCATAAAATATTGAAAGGCGGCCGGGGCATTGCAAAGTCCGAAGGGCATGACCTGATATTCAAATAGCCCATACTTGGTGCGGAAGGCCGTCTTCCATTCATCGCCCTCTTTTACTCGTACCAAGTGGTAGGCTCCTCTAAGATCCAGCTTTGTATATATGCATGCTTTTCTGACTTGGTCCAGGAGTTCAGGGATCAAAGGTAACGGATATCTATTCTTAACGGTGATCTGGTTCAGGGCGCGATAATCTATACAAGTTCTAAGGCCCCCTTCTTTTTTTGGAACGAAGAACAAAGCTGAGGAAGCAGGGGACTTGGAAGGACGAATAAACCCATTCGCTAGGTATTGATCCAGGTATTGTCGGAGGTGAAGATTCTCAGGCTCGGTGAGGGCATAAATTCTACTACAAGGAGGAGTAGATCCAGGTATCAGGTCTATCTGGCAGTCATAAGACCTATGAGGAGGTAGAGAGTTAGCCTGATCCTTCCGGAAAACATCTTGGAATTCTAGGTATTCAGGAGGTAACTGGGGAGCCTCCGAGGAAATTGCTGCCAGTGCAACACCAGGTCGAGGGTGACAAGTAGAGACACATTCTGGAAACTGAACCGTTCTTGCTCGCCAATCGATCTGAGGATTGTGCTTCTCTAACCAAGGAATTCCTAGAATAATCTGGAACTGAGGGGCCTTCATCACATCGAACACGATCTTCTCATGGTGTCCATCTTGACTTACTAGCGTCACTTCTTGGGTGGTATGCGTTACTGGTCCGGAGGCTATCTCCGTACCATCCACCGTAGTAATGATGTCCTTTACAGCCTTTGGACAAAGTCAGATTCATCCTCAAAACCATTTCATGATCCACATAATTGCCGATGGCACCGCTGTCGACGTAAGCTTCAATCGCATGTAATCGATCCGGATGTTCAGGGCTAATGAGGACCATAGATATCACGACATGCGAGGTCACGGAACTGGTTTTAACGCACGGCAAGAGGACCTCTATTCTTGTCGGGCGAGGTCATTTCCCTGCTCAGAGTTTGTGACCCTGGTAACTGCAGCTCCTACTGCCTTCTTGGCTGGTTTCACCGGACAGTCTCGAAGAAAGTGCCCCGAGTTTCCGCAATAGAGGCATAATTGCAGCTGTTTTCTCCTTTCCCGCTCCTTTTGTGTTAGTGGTCCTTTCAGGCCCCCTATTTGCATGGGTTCCCCGGAGTCTACTCCTTTGGTAGGAGTTGGTGGTTTGGAAAATACTCGAGCATCAAACTTGGAACGATCGACCTTCCTTTTCTGCAGTCTGTGGTCAATTTGAACGACTAAGTCAATATAGTCCGAACAGTCTTGCGGGGGATTCACTACTTGGGCTAACACATCTTTGAGCTCTCCACGTAGACCTCTATAAAACAGCGTAATCCTTTTGTCCTCAGGCCACCGAGTTTCCACTATCAGTCTGTTGAAAGACGCAATATAAGCCAAAAGGTCTTGATTACCCCGTCGCAATGAGAGGAGCTCATTGTCCAAGGCCTGCCCCTGTGAATGTCTTGCAAACAGTTTTTCCATACTGAGCTGAAAAGCTTGAAAATCATGGAGAACCGGATCACCTTGATTAACTAGAGGGATCGACCAGTCTGCCGCATTGCAACTAAGGTACGAAAGCACGAAAGCTACATTAGCTTGATCAGTTGGAAAGGCTGCTGGCCGGCATAAGAAGTGCAACCGGCACTGATTAATAAATACTGCAAACCTCTTTGGGTCACCAGAAAATCGTTCGGGCGGAGCCAGAGGTACATTCCCAGGGAGGTTGATCTGCACTGGGTTCGTAGAGGATGTTGAAGGAAGATTTGCCCCTGATGCGGGTAACGGAGTTTGTCCGGCTTGTGACTGTAGCAATTGTCTAGCGAGATCGTCTGTTCGCTCCTTGGAAATAATCAGTTCCCTTCTTAGTGCATTCATTTCCTGACGGGCTGCATGCACTTCTGCTCTTAGTTCCCCAAGTAACTGGGCTAGCTGGTCGGTATCCGAGGTTTCCATAGCGCCTGGGTGGGAGTTTTGCGGTAGGTTTTGCGTTCTGTAACGCTCACCTGATTCCCGCAGAGGCGCCGGTCTTGACTGGGTGAATGCCGTATCTTCAAAGGTGATGTGTAACACACGGTTGGCTCTTTGGGCTGGACCTCTGTGCACTGTATGTCTGACTCGAAGAGTAAGATGTCTGCAGATAGAAAATATGGGATTAATGAACTGGGGTTATTGGGTGCCTCTCTCCTCTTCCCTTTCTCTTCTCCTGTAGAACCCCAAAGGTTAACGCCCTCACCTTAGGTAAGTGAACGCCGAGCTCTCCATCTGCCTCGGGGCAGGGTGCCGTAACCAGTTTCTTCACTGGATAAGGGTGCAGGCCTCTTGACCTCAGAGGACTGCTGTCCGTCGTTAACTGCAGGAACGGTAAGTTCTGGGCACTTCAAATGTCTTAAAAGTCTTTTGTAATGATATCTCTTGTTTTGCAGGGTTCCGGCGATGGCGGATGGCGGACTGATGAGAGTTGAGGATCGAACCCGCGTGAGGAATAGAAGCGCCTGGAAGCACGTAAGTAAGCGCTTGTAGCCTGCTTCACGATGCGCACTAACTGTCCCTTTTATCTTGCAGGTACAAGTTCGGAGCTTTAGAGAAGCTGAAGTGTGCTGGAATACCCACTGGATTCTGCGTGGGATGGAGTAAGGGCACGTGAGTAATAAAGTTGCCCAATGTCTTTAAACGCACCTTCTTTTGTCTTTCAGATGCGGGATGCAGCGCCGAAGGCCTCCGGAGCGTACGAAGAGCTGGTAAGCTTTTGTCTTTCAGATGCCGGAATACAGCGCGAGGCGTTGGTGACAGCCGATGGACCAGGTAAGAGATGCGCTGCCACTGAAGACCGTAGTGCTAACCTGTTCTTTCTTTGTCTTTACAGGTGCTGCTGAAGACTGGATTCCAGGATGGTAAGCCTTTGTTCCATTAGGCCCAGGAGCAGAAGATACGATGAGCGTTCTGCTGCAGAGAATGCAGAATAACGCAAAGCAAGATTCATCCATCGGGTGTGGTTTAAATAGCCTCCTGTAGTGCTTGGGCGTCTCCTTCCACAGCCTCGCCTAGGTAAGAAAAGAGTTCCTGCTTTCCAGAAGAGTTCCAGTGTTCTGAACCTAGGGAGTGGCTCCTGCCCCACCCAACAGGAAAAGTAGTCCCCAACAGAAGAGTATCAGGGGCTCAACTGGCAGGTAAGTAAGCAGCATGGTCTGCTGCAGGTAAGTCCACCCAAGCATTATGAGCCTGGCGCTTCCAGCGCTGGGACTGGGCATCTTTATGAGCCTGGTGCCACTGGCGCCAGGACGGGGTCCAAAAGGTCCCAATTGGGACTGGCTGGCACTCGGAACCGGGGTTATGGGTCTGCTTCCAAGGGAGTCGGGCAAGTCCTGATCTTTTGGAGAGATCATGACAGCAGCAATCGCGATGGCCCAGAGGATAGGGATATTTTTGAGGACCTTTCCTTTGACACATCGTGGCTTTCAACGGTCAACAGCGTGGTCAACCGCCGGCCGTGGGGTGTGTGCTTGGTGTGGCGTGTAGTGTGCATGCTTGAGTCACCAGGTGTAGTCTCCATGACAGGACCCGCCAGCCTGATTATTGGAGTCGGGGGCTCGCACGTGGGTGTCTGTCTAATCCCGTTCGCCCTCGGCATCACTTAGGACACCAACGCTGCCATCACTGGAAGCTTCCTCCACATCAATGGAGGCCTCGGCCTGCATGGCATGGGCGGCCCCACATTTAATTCTACGGTCCTTTAATGTCTTGGGTTGATTTGTAGTTCTTTTCGGGGTGATGCCGTGGGAAAGAGTGGTTACACACCCTGTGTGAGTCTACCCAGGAGTATTTCCTATTATAGGAAGGGCAAAACTTAAAAGGTGTTTTTTCCATGGCTAATGGAAATGGCAGCATTGTGAAGAGAAGGAAATGAGGTGAAGAGATTAGGCATTCTATAAAAGGAGAATACATATGTCCTCCCCCCACTCACCCTACTGTGTTTGCCCGAGGCCCGGTGGGGCCTGCGCAGGTTTGCAGTCAGTGTCCGTTGAGGCAATTGTTCAGTCGTCATTCATGATGGCTCTGTCCATCGAACCCCACAGCAGAATATCTTGCGGCGGCTGATGGGTGGTTATGGAAAGAATAGAAAAGGTCCAAGATATACTTTTTCTAATCAATGGCATCAGTCTGAAAAACTCCGCAAACTAGCGTCCGACTACGATGGCGGAAAAAAACAACCTGAGTGACCACAACGTGTGAAGGACCATGGGTACTATATACTAGGGGTAGTATTACTGACACACCATGTCGACGTCCCTTTTCGAGTTTCGAAAACAAATCATGTAATACTCCACGACTACCACTAGATGTCAGCCTATGCATAGCATGTGATCTAAGCAGATCCACAAGCCTAAGAAATAAATAAATATTTATATTTTCTGATTATTAGCATGCACTGCTTCCCCGATTCAAAACCTCTCCTTGAGTCACTTCCTAGCAACATTCCAATTGTCATTGTGGGAGGGGCGGTGACTTTAACCATCCAAAAACCTCTGCACCCACCCGCCTTCAACTTAACTCCCTACTATGTGACCACTCCCTCTACTCCCTCCACAACTAACCTACGCATTATTATGAGAACTCTATTGACCTTGTCTTTCTCTCCAATTCACTTTCCTACTCTGAACTTTCTATTGGCCCATCTTCCTCTGATGACTTGTGTTAATTTTACCATCTCGGTTCCACCCCACCCCACCCCACTCCACTCCACATCCATAACCCCAATGAACAAGAGGAAATTCAAGCAGGTCTCACTTGCCCCTTACCTGTAGGATGCAAGAACCTCTCTCCCATCTCTCTAACTTACTAATGCCTCTTCCACTGACCATGCTTTTTCTGAATTCGGCTGTGCAATTAGGACTCCCTTTGACCAAATCTATCCTGATTGCAAATGTATCTGTTCCCATCCGCAGCCCTGGATCACCTTAGAAATTCAGACCCACAAAACAAGCACATGCCTCGGCTTGAGACGCTGGTACAAATCATTGTTCACCTACCCTAACTCCTAGCCTACAAGAAATTATTTGCTGCCCTCACCTCTGCACTGGACTTTGCCAAATCCTCCTACTTCACAAACCTTATCTGTGCAATCACCCCTACAAACTCATCTACTCCCCCCAGCTCCTTCCTTTCTGCTAATGACTTCGGTTGTTACCTTTCCTGTGAACATTTCTTAATTCATGACTCACAGCCCTCCTCTTCTAGTCTCAACTACTTTTCCCATATCTCTATCAAATTAGCACTCATCCTTTCAAGTGGTTAACCCATTGTTACGCTCACCTGGTATCCACAGGGACGCCACCCAGCCGGGTTACTCGCTGATATGCTTCTCAGCTTTGCCCTGATGTGGTCTGCGGGGAAGTTTCTGCCTGAAAATACAGGAGGACTGTGTTCAAGACTGACCGATGGGGGTACGTATCCTCCCTCCACCCCCGTATGATTTCAGTCTCTCTGGTGTCCTCTCCTCACCTTGTGGTAGAATTAGGCGTGCTCTCCGTCCTGCCTTCTTTGCAGGGGCGCGTTGTCTTTCATGGGCAAGTGCGGTACAGTTACTTCACTGACGCCGGCCCGTTTGATATTGTTCAGGTAGGTCTTATTGCGGTTCTTTAGTTTTGTTGCTATCCTGCATGCCTTTCTTTGTTTAAAATGTCTCTTTTCTCCCTTAGGTATGCGGAGCTTCAGCGCGGCGAACTGGCTTGGTTTAGCCCCACTGGTAAATGATGGGGCATTAAGAGCGCTATGATGCGGTAAGTAAGCGCTATGCGCAGCGCTGCGAAGTCTTGCCTTTGCTAACCTGTGTTTTCCTTCCTTGTAGGTCGCAGTGTCCTTCAGTGTGAGTGGAATGTCTGGAGTAGTGCCAGCCGAGAGGCAACCAGCCAGGTAAGCCTTTTGAGCAGTTCGTATTTTGTAAATGTCTCTACTACTTTCTTTAATGTTGCCTCCGTCTTCCTCTTTTAGGTCGTTCTGTCCAGGAGACGTGCAGATTCGAGGAAGCTGTTCTCAGTAGCTGCGAGTGTTTAAAGATGAAGACTGCAGGTAAGATGCTGCTGCTAATGATGTTCCTTTTGTCTCCTTGCAGGTTCTGCTTCTCCGAGGTTCGAGAGAATAGCTGGACACGGTGAGCGTCACATTGCAAGCTGCAAAGTAACGCAAAGCGTGTTGTCTTGCTCGGGTGTGGTTTAAATAGCCCCAACAAAATAGTCCAGATAAAGTAGTCCCTAGGCTACCACAGCCAAAACACTAGACCGCATAGCTTGGTTCTTAGGAACCAAGCTATGTGGATGCCTCCATGTTGGCTGACAATACAATGAAGTAGTTCCCAAGCACATTGTTTTCCATGGTGTATGAACCTGGCGCCATAGGCACCAGGCCTGGCCCCATGAGGGCTTTTGAAGAGGATGCCAGGCTTTAGAGGCCCGAGTCCTGACTACACCTGGCCAATGGGTTTGCCAGAGCGGGTTTTGGGCGAGGGTCGTGACACCCATCTTGCACTTCCATTGGCCAGTTTGTACCCCAAATTGTCAAAGATTTAGTCTCAACCACTTGGCCTTATCTCTCTGAGCTCTTCAACTTCCCTCCCCCTAATAGAAACTTCTCTGTCTCCTTCAAATCTGCAACTGTCCCCCCCTATCGAAGAATCCATGTGCACACCCAAACGTCCTGGCAAACTAGTGCCGATTTTCCTTCCTTCCCCATTATTCAAAGGCCTCTAAATAGGTGGTTTTCAACTGGATCACTGATTACCTTGAAGATAATGGCCTTCGAGATCTATTTGAATCTGGCTTCCATACTGAACACTCCATCGAGACTGCACTCCTGCAGGTCTCCAATTTTCTCCCTGACACTCGCCACTCCAAAGTCCCTTCTATACTCATCCTTTTGGACTTTTTGGTGGCCCCACGGTTTAGAACTCCTTTCCTCTTAACTATCAAGAACCGTGGGTTTCTCAAATCTGCTCTTGCCTGAAACACCTAACTGGAAGGTCGATCCTTTAAAATCTTGTGAAACTTTGAAATCTCCGACTCTCGCCATTGGCTCCCCCCTCCATCAAAGGTCCATGGACCTCTGCTCTTCAACCGCTATACCTCTGCTCTAGAAAGACTTATCTTGTCCTTTGGTTTTCACTATGCTCTTTGCGGATGACGCAACTTTTGTTTCCCTTCCCTCCTTCACCCCAACCATCATGGAACGGATCGCCAACTGTCCCACTGAAATTCGTCACTGGATAGTATTGTAGGTCAGAAGGAGGCGACACCCTAGTGTTTGCCATTTCAAGAAGTAATTATTTTAACTAAATAAGAAAACGCCAGCCTTTCCCTACTCTAAGGGTTTCCCCAATTAACTAAGGTAGGGTGCTCATAGTCCGTTCTATAGTCCAAAGTAACAGTCGGTCTAAACCTGAATGTCTCTCACTTGCTAGTCCCCAGGCATCTGTCATCCAGGTGGCCATGACGCGGCCATCGCTACTGGATCCAGTTGCTGGGGGTGGACCAGTGTGGGAGGATCACCTGGATGGGGGGTCCTCATGGAGGGGAAGTGGGACACCAACGGGTGAGACGAAGCATCCCCATTCTTATAACACTTTTTGCCCTCCCCACACCCACCTTTTCCGATAAAAACACTTTCGTACAACATGAAAGATGACGGAAAAACACCAAAGCCGTTTACCCAACATGTCCCAAAATAAGGGCCAGGCAAAGACAGGCAATTGACCAGAATCGCACACACCTGACCGCCCTTTCCCTTCCGCACAGGGATAAAAGGTGGAGCACGAGAGCACACTAAGAGCAAGGTAAACCGCACAACGAAAGAGCTATCCAAGTCCGGCAGTTCAAGAGGAGGAGAAAGGCGGCGAGGGCCGAAGGGGCAACAAGGAAAGAAGTGACTTCCCCCTTTCCGCCCAAGGCCTGAAAAATCTCCGTGGACGGAATCGTAAGACCGCAAACAATAGCCGACATGTGTTGCAGCGCATGCAAGCGGCACATGGAGCCCTCCTACGCTGATAACTAACCCAGGGAGAGTCTCTAGCTACCGTGGTACAGTCCTTGACACCAGAGACAAGAAAAGTCAAGTGGTTCATCACAGCCGGTGAGTCGAGGGGAGAATCGATAAGAAACCAAACTGTGATGAAAGTTGCAAAGTGGCAGAAAAGTGAAGTTCAAAGAACTTAACGTTAAGGGAAAACCAGCTGCCGAGGGGTTCGGCACCACGTAGAGTGCTCATTCAAGGGAGTCTGATTCTAACACTAGAAGGCCTTCGGAGAGCCGCAAGGAAAAGGTCAAAATGGTCATACAGGTGTCTAGCAAAATCCCCACGTACAGTCAAAATTCTTTGACCGACAAACCAGTAAAAACCCAAGGGAAGTGAATACTGCATCATAAGAAGGAATTGTAAAGTTGGCAATAGTGAACCCGACGGAGGGATGCCGATGGAAAGGGGCAAAGCCTAAAGACTCATAGAACAGTGCGTTCAAAAAAGTGAACCAGACAAAGGGATGTCCACAGTGAACTGTTTAAAAGGACATTGAGATTTGTGAATGCTTTAAGTGGAATTGATTTGGAAGCTGTTGTGAACTCAAGGAGGGAGGCTAGAAATCGAAAATGATCTGAGTCCGGAAGAAGGGGGGGTCTAGGGTTGAAATACCACCACCCCACTGAAATATGAATGCAACAGAATAAATCTTTGGAAAGCAAGCCGGAGAGAACCCGACATAGGGAGGTTGAGATTCGAGAAGGGTCTGAACCTGGAAGAGAGAGACCCAGGGGTGAACACCATCACCCAAGTATATTCAGAAAGGAACTTTTTGTTTCCGATTTTGAACGTACCAGGCTTTCGGAAGCAAGAGATCGAAAACCTGAAGGTCCCGATATCATTAAGAACTTTTTGTGGATCTGAGTGCAACACTTACCTCTGGTGTCCTGCAGGAGTGCCTGGTCCGGATCGCCAGAAGTGTGGTTCTTGACTGTGTGATGCTTAACCCAAACCACTCTCTTCCTACTGCTACGCTGAAAGGCTGCCTGCCCAGCGTAAAGTATGGTTGAGAATGATTTGGTACGATTCTTGGGAATGTGAGGTTGATGCTGGACCCTCTGGGTGAACCTATGGATGGATAATGAGGAAAGGTAAACAACCGTTCTTCTACTCTCCCCCACCACCTCCCTTACTTCCCCCAGGGTGTGCTGACTGGCAGTGCAAGAATCCTACTCACCTTAGAACCAAATCTGTGTCCAGGATGTAAGGCAGGCTCTCCAGTTTCTTCACTGGGGTTTCGTGGCCCAGACCCGCTGTGGCACACGTGATGCCTGTAGGTAAGTGTCCTTGCTTTGTGCTCTGTTATGTTCTCTACTGCACAGTCAATGTCCTTTCAATAAAGTATCTCTTTCTCTTCTGCAAATGCACGCTCTCTTTCACCTTTGAAAAGCACGTTTAAACTTTTGTCTTTCCTTTCAGGTCCTGCAGCATTGTGCGTCATGATCACTGCTTCATTGAGAGCCCTCCCCCCCGATGCATGGAGTGCAGGATTGATGTTGGGCCCCGCCAGATTGCAGCCTAAGGTAAGCTGACTTGATGGGAAGCAGGAGGAATGGAGTCATTGCACTCAGAGTTCCGCTTACGTGTGTCTCTCCCCAGGAGCTGCGGAATGATGCGGTGAAGCATAGAGTCCAGATGCAGCTGTAGTAAGTATTAACGGCGTCGGAGGACTGCAGGAGCCAAATCAGGTAAGCAAAGCGACAAAGGGGCCGGAGAAGTAGCACGTGGATTCCAAACAGGATGGCAAGCATTACGCTGCTTGCATACGCAGCCGGAGAAAACGCTAAGCTCTGGGTGTGGCCCAGGTTGGGGTTAATATAGTCCTGGACTACACCCAGCACCACTAGACCACCAAGGATACTTGTGACATGGATTGCCAGGGGGCTTCTTGGTTTCTGTGTGGCATCCTGCTCTGGGGGCCAACTTTGTGGAGGCTGCTGCCAGTGTTTGCAAACTGCAGCCTACGCCAGCCAGAAACCCTCAATGTCCAGGCCTTGCCCACATTATGGGCCTGTGTTTTGCTAGGGATCATGACACTGAGCCCGGAAGAGGGGGATCCAGGGGTGGAAAAGGTATCACCCAATGGACAAGCAGAAAGGAACTTTTCTTTATAAATTTGGAACACATCAGGTCCTTGGAGGCAAGAGACTCCTTGTAGAAAAGAGACTTAACCACTGAAGGTCCTGATAGCAGAACTGTTTCGTGCTGGGAAAGCTCCAGCGTGTGCTGCGCTCAGGAGTCCCACCTTGTCCCGTGCTCAAAACGTGGGGAAGGGAGACCCCCGGCTAATACATTTGTGAACACTTCTTTCTTTCTTGTGAACTTTATCCCACACTCTTTTTGTATTTAGCCTAAGGATTGGCAATCGTTTTTTTTTCTTAGTATAGGCCCTTTTATTTGACAAGACGCCACTAAGACTGCCTTCTTATTATTTGATGGCAGTAGCTTGTTCCCATTTTAGATTTAGGTTCATGTTAGGCGTTTTTACAACTCGCACATACAGTTTAATAAACAGCCTTGAACTGTGATCACTTGTGTCTGTTTTTACTGTTGCCACCATGAGTTATTTACACCTCCTGCCAAAACTAGTCTATGCTGACACTAGCACTTGCACTAAACACCAAAAGACCAGGCAAATTACTCCCTTCTCCTGGGGCTTGCTTTCCAGCAATGTCCTTTTCAGTATAGGATCTTCCAATAGAGCTTAGCTAGTTCTTGTACCAGTTTATTCAGTTCTCATAGGGGACTTTTCCATGTCCCTCTCTTTATCTCTCCTTGCTTTCTTATAGTCTCCTCTCAAGTGACCCCGGTACCGTGTAACTCTTACTCCGTCCTTCTCAATAGCAAGGTACAGACTTTCTCTTTTCTGCCATTTCTTTCACCAGTTGCACAATTCTCCTGTTAGCATTTGCTATATCTTTATGACTATTAGTTTCCTCACTGGGATCTGTGTCATGTGCCCAGTTATTAGTCTCACTCTTCTTACAATTTGTCCACTGTGAGACATTCTGTAGAGCCATCACTGATTCCCAAATAAAGATCTCCTATGTGGCCAGGGGACGGCAACCGCTACATGATCCTGACCCTAGGGGTGATATGATATGGCATTTATAACAGGGGTGGTATTATGAGGGAGGATCACATGGGAGGAGACGGCTGACGGGCAAAGGTGGTGAACCCATCCAGAGAGATGCAGTATTTTACTCTTTCTACTGAAGAAGACATTATAACACCCATGTTGTTAATGGCTTGTTGTCACCATGTAAATCCCTCATTGTGAAATTCAGAAAGCCCTTCCTTTAAATCATTCTAGGCAAAATTCTATTCATCCTTCAAATACACATGCATAACTCTCCTATGAATTATGTTTTTCTAAGAGAAACGCCTAACCAACTTCATTTTAGAAATACCATGATTTTGAGGGACTCAACTGCCATAAAGCCTCAAGTACTGAGACTAGGAAGAGAAGGAAGGAGGCAATTCAAAGGGAAAGTGACTCAAAGGTGAACAAGCTGACTAGTTTTTGTAATGCACGAGTGTGCGAGACATTTAAAAATGATGTCTGCATTCAAGTCAAAGAAAGAGCCAGAGAACGTGGTAGCAGAGTCAGAGAGAAGGAGGCAGAACGCCAGCGAGCAGTGGCGAAGATGATTGCAGGCACATCCAGATAGCAGCTCACAACCGCAAGAGATGCATACCTGCTTGGCACAAAGGGAAGAGAAACACAGCGGGCACCTATGGAGGACCATCGGAGCTCTGGCAGCAGCAGCAAGGTTGCCAAGAAAAGCAGCGTTCCTCTTCCCGGATCACAGACATGCCAGCGAACAAGCGTAGGATTGCAGGAGACACTGAAAGAAGGTCTGCGGTGTGAAGGAGGCCTTCACAGAGAAAGCGTCCTTGGAAAGACGTACCACGGGTCGGGGATGCTACGAACAACCGGTGAGTCTACCGAGAGCCATTGGGGACCCCCAGGCGTACCGACAGACATTTAAACAAGTAAGTGAAACAAGAGTATTTGAATACCGCCCGGATAAAGCACAAAAGCAAGAATTAAACAAGCCCCAAATATTAAATGTCACTATTGATGAAGCCATGCAGCGCGGGTACTTAACCATTCTGGCTTCCTTTGCCCAGTCTTACTCGAATGTCCCTCCTGGGACCCTCTTCTTCCTGCCAGATTGTCAACAGTCTGCTCCTTCTGCAGTCCGTCTCAGACATATTTTCTTCACAACTGTTTTGCCGGTGTGTTAAGCAGTGTTCTCCCTGGGCTTTCGGTCTCCCTGCCGCTGCTGCTTTGAAACTGATGGGTCTCGCTCTGACACTGTTTTTCCCCTCCTTTTATGACACTGTGCTGGGGCTTCCTCAGCTTCTGGTGATAGTCCCTTTTCTGGGTTAGAGCCATATTCATTACAACTCCTTTGGGTTTCTTAGTCCCAGCACCTGGTAGGTACTTATTCTTAATTATTCCATACATTTTACTCATCTCAGTATTGGAGACATATTGGTCTTCTATTTACATCACAATAGCAAATGAGAGCAGTTTCTGTCAACAGGTTGGTTCTGAATACATCTCTGAGTGAGATGGAGCGGGAGTTCCTCAGCAGAACAGGAGTCCTTATCCCCAGGAGAGGAGTTTCTCCCTGGGAGGTCCTGCTTTCCGCCACCCCTACGGGGAATAGCATAGCGGACTCACCTCCCTAACCTCACAAGGAAAGGCCCCCTTAACCCCTAGGGAGAAGTGACTGAATCCCACGCTTCGTCACAATAGTTATCACCTGCTTTAAGCTGAACTCTTAAAAAAGGATGTTATCTTTCCCCCGGCTTCCAATGCCATCACTACTAGCCTTTTTTTCTTCCTGCCTATCCTTCTTGTTCCCTAACCCAAGGCACGCAAACATTGGGATCCTCTTTGATAGCGAACTCCATCTGCAACAATGCATCACTAGCACTGCCTCTTGTACTTCTAATAACTTCCTCAACATTCGGAAAAACATTTCATTTCTTACTTCCCACTCTACGAAAACTCTAATCTCAAGGCTCATGCCTAGCCAACTGAGCTACCTTGTATTTGCTTGCTACTCCTTCCTCCCTCTAGACAATGTCCTTAACTTTACGATCTGCACACTCTCCAACCTACCCAGATCCTCCCACACTTCTACCTACTGACATGCTGGTTAGCTCTCCATGCACAAGCGTTCCCTTTTCCTTCTCATAATCTACAAAGATATCAATGGTCTTGCTCCTCAGTACCCGACAGTATCCGTTTACTCACCATGATGTTCCCGCTGCTCCTCCTCTACACTCAACCTCTCTGGTCTAGGCCCCTGCATGGGACATTGAGGTCCCTTAAACTGGCTTACCACTTTTCACATCTTTGTGCTATTGCTACGGTTTCCGTCGGGGGAATGTCTCTGATATCGGTACATATACTAATGTACTTTCTGATCAAAACAGACATGCCTTTTCTCCAAGTAGATACAAATAATAAAACGCAAATATAAAATACCACCAGGCTGGGGTGGCATTGGAGCACTATAAGGTACTTCTGTCTAAGTGCACAATTGTTAAACTGGGTCACTGAATGAAGTTATGGACAAAGCAAAAAACCAAGGGCAAGTTATTTGGGATTCTTCAAATCGAATACTTTTTGGAGTGTTATCTCATGCTAGCTCAATGATACCAGTTTAATGAGTCCCCTAACCATCCAGAATGTATTTGGCTCCAATCCTAAAGCAAAGGTTACCTGTGCCAAGCCTACTACTTTTGGTGCACTCTGGTATAATTGTTCTATTCACACCAGATCCTCAAACTCTCCATGTTCTCTTGAAGCTTAGTAAAGAGGCAGAGACACCTCCTCGAACTATCATCATGCCATCTGACGACCTAACTTTCCAACTAGGCATTTGGAAAGATTTCCAAACTCGTTCTAGGGACAGCAAGCTACTAATGGGAGTCACAACTTATGTAAGTACCAGAAAAGGACCAAAGAAGGGTTACAGTAACTCAATGCCATAAACTGAGCTCTCAATAAATGAGACCTACCTTAAAAATCTAGTCACATAACTGCTGCTCTATATATACACCTGGGAATTGGCTGGGAACACATGCACTCATTGCTGATATTTTATTTAATTGTTGCTTTGGAAATGTGCCTCTTAGAAACAGTTGCTTGCTTTAAAGTGTAAAAAACAATTGCTTTCCCTAACCATCCAAGATACCTGCTTCAAACCATTTACCTGTTTCCAAGTAGGAAGGTCCAATGTTTTTCGATATAGGTACAAATATCTTCTTTCCACCTGAAGTAACCCTGACGGCCAGTTCCTTCAAGAGACAGGTTGTACATTGCCAGCATGACAACCTGCAGCGCAAAGAAAAATAAGATTACGCATTCAGAATTTGACCACAGTAGAAATCGCCACAGTATATTAGTGATGATGCAAAGGCAGCCAACTCAAAACAAGAAGTTAAAAAGTATATGGTTTTCACCATAGTGACGTCTGATATTTGTCCGTCGCCTCCTTTCCTCGTACTCAACAAATATCCAAGCTCCAAGGAAATGGAGATTGCTCTGCCAAGCTTACGAGAAATAAAGGGTACCGTTTTCAGGGAGTTAGAGCGTGTCTTAATGCCTGGGATCTGTACCCTCACATGCTTACCCATGCCAGTCCTTTTCTCACAGTTATTAACAGACCGATTGGAAATGTACTAATGACGAAGGAGGGAGGGCTGAATGGAGGCAAACTCAACCATTCAATCAATGCTTCATCCAACAAAGTTCATAAATAAAAACTGGAGGAAACACTTTAAAACATAGTACATTCTGAGACTCCAGGAAATAAACCATTAAAAAAAGATATGTTAATGTACTCTAGATCTGAATAGACTACCTTGTGTGAAAAATAATTTGAGCAAGTTTCCAAGGAGTTATTCAAAATTCTATTCCTGATGGTCATTCTATTAGGTAGAAATCATGCAACAGCACAGCAAACAAAAGGAATCTGTAAAAACATTGAAAACCTTTGCGTTTACTACGACAATGTCATATTTCTTAAAATGGATCAAAGAAACCTTTTTCCTCAGTACAGAATAAAAATAAAAAAATAAGGCAAAAGAGTATTCAGTTTATTAGTTGCTCCTGGTTTTCAAAGCAGCACTGGCATTCAGGTATCAAGTTAGCCACACTTCTCCCGGCATTCCTACAAAAGGTGCCTTTGCGAGAAAGCAACAGGACACCAGGCTTATCATTGCCTTTCCAGCCCACCAATTCAGTTTAGAAGCGTTTTTTGACGATGAAAATAAGAATTAAGATTGAAAGCATACTACACAAATTAAATTGGAATGAATAAATACTGTTCACTATAATAGTTATCTATTATAAAATGTGAAGTAACAAAAGGACAAATTCATCTAGTAAGAATAAATAATTTAACTTTTCTACAAGTGTGAAGCAACACGCATTTTGAAAACCTAAGTATGAAGTAACACGATTTGAAAAATTGGTAAATAAAAACAATTAACTGAGCATTAGCTCTTTAAGAATCCAAGCTGTTGTCAACTATTTGTCCTATTATTTGACTCACCAGCAATAAATTATAATTTGTACTCATCATTTGACTACAAAGGTTGGCGCATTGAGAACCATTACCAATTTTTCGTTTTTTAACCTTTTTCCTCAGTACAAAAAAAATATATATATGGGCACTGTATTAGTGGCTCCTGGTTTTTCAAAGCAGCACTGGCATTCAGGTATCAAGTTAGCCACACTTATCCTCGCATTCCTACATGAAAGAGTGAAAATGTGTTGAGTAGGCTCATTCTAGAGTGGCATAAAAGCAGTCAATGTTTCTCTTTCCGAACAAGTGACAAGTAATGAGGAATGCCATTTAGCTGTACCGGGGGCAAATATACATATAAGCTTTGTTATTTTCCTTTTTCCCTCTTTCCCCTATAGAGTGCTTACAATCCCATAAAACGTCCTCCTTAATAAAGGATAGTTCCGGGACTTTTTTTTTATTGTCCCTACGGGTCGGCCATGTGTTTGTAAGCATAAATCGGTAGATCGTAGGAAACTTTCCTATGGACCTTACCCGACTTTTCGCCCATTATCGCACTCGAAATCAGCCTCCATTTTGTGATAATCCTATCATTCCGCCGCATCGACCTGGCTCACCTGCCTTTGCGGCACTAAATCAAATCCCCCGCCCCTGAAACAGACTTTATCAAAACATTCATATTCCCGCCTCTATCCGTGACGTGACTGAGCTGCGTAGGCAAACGCGCCCAGGCGTCTTCTACGCGACTCCACACAGACCCCGGAAATCAACACAGATCAGCTCACAATACAGCGCACCACAATTCGGAATATGAAACTGTACTTTGAAATCAAACCGCAAGATTGTAAATGTGGTAAAGTACATTTATTTGACATCAAATGTTTAGAGAATATTCAGCGATTTGCATTTTTATTTGCTCATGTTCCAAAAAGTTCGTATTGAGGAACGCGATGGTCCTTTGCTGTACACAGGGTCTTAGAGCATCTCACAATACAGCGCCACAATTCGGAATGTGAAACCGTGGTTTAAAAGCAAACGGCAAGATTGTACATTTGGCAAAGTACGTTTATTGGACATCAAATGTTTAGAGAATATTCAGCGATTTGCATTTTTCTTTGCTCTCGATCCAAATTAGTTCGTCTTGAGGGAAGCGATGTTCGTGTGCAGTACACAGGGTGTTGGTTTACGATAAAAATAAGCTCTTCGGTCGCACTGATAATCGCATGGCTGTTCCAACAACGAGGCACTAGGCCACCACAACGGTAGGTATGTTGCATCTAACCGTTAGTACCGCGTAAGGGCATACTTGTACTTGGCGATCGTCCCATAAAATGGTCAGGGTGGTAACGTTGTTCACGCGGAGAAGCAACTGGCGGCTGTAGAAGCCGTCCGCCGGTGTCCGGTACTCGTGACACAGACAGTAGTGAATGATGTACCTAAAAACATAAAAAATGAAATTAGTCTCACCATCAGATCCTTATTAAAATCATAGCGAGGACAGCGCTACTGGGTGTACACAAGTGTTTAAAGGCGTGGCGAGGCAGGGAGGAGGGGGGAGTGGAGTACAAGGTAAGTAGCATAAAATAATAAATAAATAGGGCCAGCTGGTGGCAAGTGCAAGGTAAGTGCAGAACAAGTGCTGGGAAGGGGGGGCTGTAGGATACTGAGACAGTCCCCCAGTGCAGGGGTTGACAGGGAGGCAGTGCAGGTGGAGAGTGGAAGGGCCCAGGACCGAGGTCGCAGACAGTGGACCAGTTGTAGCAGGGGAGAGGGAGAGAGAAAGCAGAAGCAAAGAGGAAGGTTTTGAGGTGCTTCAGTAAAAGCAGATGTTACTCCTCAAGATAGTGCGCGGTAGAAAACAATATGCCACATAGAACGAACAAGTACAACTGAACCCGTCTTTAAAGCCACTGTATAGTAATGAAATTGCGGTATAAACTCATCAAAAGTTACTTACATTATATTTGCATTTTCCATTGTGTCTCTGTGTAGGGCAGACCCGAAACACCACTCCTTCTTTGCCGACGTTACTACTTCTAATGAACGTGGCTCATCGTTTCGTTTCTGAAATTTTATTCATTATCTTTTCTTAGTCTTTCAGGATGGTCCCGGCCTGTCAAGGTCAAATCACAATAGAACCTTATACTGGGTCGTGGGCCGTTCCGCCACCCGAGCAAAACATCAAAGCAGCTGACCTTCACTTTGAGCGAGCACACATTTCTAGTTAGCTCCAGTTAGTGTAAGGGCATCTTGTCTGCGTGCCTTTTTTTTTATTGTCCCTATGGGTCGGCCATGTGTTTGTAATACGGAAACATTCTATAATTTTTGTAAAAATGATTTATATTACTGTTTGGTTTAATTGCAATGGGCCTGCAACATGAGGAGACTCGAGAGAACAGACAATCAAATTACAATCATTTAAACCGTGATGTGTATTTCTCAATGAGCTCTGCTTTAGGTGGACATGGAACAGAGGCAATGTTGGGTGGCAATGCAGTTGTCCCCTGCATAGGTTCGTTCACCACTCCATGTATGTGCCTATCGAGGACATCTACGATAAGTCTCTCAATAAACTCATATTGCATATCCTCAAACACTGGTTTGATCACCCATTGTTTACTTCTTTTAGTGAAGGCCTTATTGTAGCGAAGCGTCCCTAAAGTTCCGGTCGTCCTACTTTGTTGACGGCCAACATTATGGTTATGTGCCAAGACCGCTAGAAGAGTCCGATTTATCATGCCTTCCATGCCAAAATGCAATCTTTTGGGCCTGTACTTTAGGCACATATTGTGGAACACCTCCAAATCTCCTGTGTGGCAGAATTCCGTGAGTCCCCTCAAATCTCTTGTTATAGTTTTATCAAATACAATCTTTTCAATGGCCTTGTGAGTGGGTGATGAAGGAATCAACCACTTCTTCTTCCGTGCCTCCTCTGTGGACAAATGGCCATGTTCACATTTGTGGAAATGCTCATTTGTCGACCATCGATGTACGTTGCTACAGTGCAACATTACTGACCGCCATTTTTCCAGGAGAATTTCCAACGACCCTTCACATGTTTTTGAGCTCCACCAAAGATGGTTGCTGATTGACTTGGACCACTGTGAAATACCTTGCATATCTTTTTTTTTTCCTGCAGCCGACAATTTTTTATTGATTGTTTTTGCAAGATGCCATACGTCAAATTGGTGATTTATATTTTTGTACTCTTCTCTCATTGTCTTGGCAATTGAAACGTGTCTGTCCGTGGCTATCAGGTCGATCACCATTCCCCGCGATTGTAGTTCTTGCAATGATGCTACAAAGCCAACTTTCTCCATGGCCACTGAGGATGTACTTTGTGACACCTGCACGACCACCGAACTCACAATTTTCTTACTTTCCATGTCCTGAAAGTGGTAGGTGCAGTACTTGGCTGAAAATCCTGGGCTGTCGCACTGTCCATCACCGGCTAGCCTGAAGCGTTTGCCCGCGAATGTACTTTCCATTGACATTTTTTCCATTCTCCGAGCTTCGCTGATGGCTGGAAATAGATAATCGGTTTGGTATTTGTAGAACTGACTTTTCGCAATGAAATGGATTCCCACAAACTGAAAGAAATACTGTAACTTTTTAAAACTTGAACCACTAAAAAGTGCGGCCGCTGCACAAAGTAGATTGCCTGCTGGCAGTTGCCCCAGCATGGGTTGTGCAGACCATGCGAACGGATGATATTGTGTACAGGTGGCATGTATTTTAAGGTTAGTGCCTCGAATTGCACGAGTCACATTAATCAATGGCTCCCCACATACTTCCCCACCAACCCAATGCCCACATTTCATCATCATAATAATATCCATCAAACAGCTATCGAATACAATGAATTTGGCCTCTTTCCTTATACTGTCACTCTGCATCCCAGCTGGTTCGGCCTGTAACGTTGAGGACATGTCACTCGCATGAAAGGTACAATCTCTGATATCGTCTTCCGCTATGCTGAGTGATATTGATGGTGTTTCATTGTCGTCCACTTCATTCTCTTCCATTGCAACATCTGTTCCTTGTCCGGAGATGGGAGAAAAAAACAATGTCTTCAACTTTCGCGCGCTCTTATTTTTTGCGGGTGTGGATTCTGTGAATTGATCTCCGACTGCATCCAAACTACCAGGAGGACATTCACTATCAATGGCTGGTGGTGGTATAGCTCTGTTGTCAATCACTTCATATTCTTCCCATTGGCACGATGCATCTCCAGTCTCAAGTCCCTGCCAAAAGGTTTGACAAGCAACATCTCTCGTTCGCTTCACTGTCTGTGTAGATCTAGTTCTTACACCCACTCGCAACTAGAGGACAGATTAGAAAAGGGATGTTCAGTTTAAACACAACTTACAGTATTGAACTATTGACAGTGAAAGACAACATAATATAGTGAACAGGACACTAACCTTCTTTTGCTTTCTTTTCTTTGAAACTTTCTTGCCTCGAACTTCAACATCTGGACGCTGTTGCTCCGACTCGTGTGTGCATGTCTCCACTTCCTCTCGCGCTGCAACGACTATATTTTCATGATAAGCACATCCATCACTCACTGAGGCTCCATCGACTCCCTGAAACATAGAACTTTCATTAGTATGTATAATAATATTGAAAACACAAAATGTACTTGGGGACCAATACCCATACGTACATCTCAATAGCAAAACACGAATGAACGCATTGTGTAGAACATTCAAACGACAATAGTTCACGCATTGTTGATCTAGTTAGATTGAACTGTCAAGATCCATACCTCGGGCTCCGCATAGACTTCCATTGATGATATTATTGAAGATGACGCTTCAGCAACTCCCTGAAACACAGTAATTGCATTAGTATGGTTTTCTATTTTGTTTAAAAGAACATAAACTTTCTGCAGGCGTCAACGGCTCATCTAAATAGACCTGCACAAATGATCAGTTGTCTAAAATAAATAATGGATATCTAAATATGATTCGATTTGCTCCATCGTTGGAAGTGTCACCACCCAGAGATCTGCATCAACTACTAGGGGTGATGTTCTTGTTGAAGAAGCTCCGTCAGCTCCCTGAAACATAGTACTTGCGTTAAGGAAGTATAGCGGATGTAATCACGTCATTTGATCTCGCATGATTGATCTGTCAGTATCCATACCTCGAAATGCATAAGAACATCAAGGGACGCTGTAACTGCGGTGCACACTTCTGCAAGCTGTTGCGCCGACCCGTA
The DNA here is from genome assembly GCF_040938575.1 of Ambystoma mexicanum. Taxonomy (NCBI): domain Eukaryota; kingdom Metazoa; phylum Chordata; class Amphibia; order Caudata; family Ambystomatidae; genus Ambystoma; species Ambystoma mexicanum. The sequence continues at coordinate 104,196,441 of NC_090928.1, forward strand.
ACTGCATGCTCCCCCTTCTTCTTGGACTAATGCTCCATCGACTCCCTGAAACATAGGACTTTCATTAGTAATGAACACAATATTGAAAAAAGAAGACACATAGGAGGGCGACGACAGAAGGACATACCAATGGCTAAAAACGAAAGAAACATTGTGTGTAACAATCACGCTACAAGAATGCAAGATCTGATGATCTCCATCGATGGAACTGTCGGGAAACGTACCTCGAGCATCTGAGTGACATCTACGGTTGTCGTCAATGCGTTGGACTCCTCAGCATCTCCCTGAAAGACAGTACTTGCATTATTTTGGATAACAATAATTATAACTGAAAACAAAGACTAGAGGACGAGTACTGTGGTGTACCATTAGGTAAAATGATTACACGATCAATTAAAACTATTGATTTACATGCCTAAAACAAGTCAGTGTCAGAATAGCTAAGTAAGATTACCCGATAGGCGCTTGAAGTGGCTGATGACTGCAATAACGACACGGATGGAGAATCTTCCGCCTTCATATTGAGTGGATACATAAATGGGGAAATTATTGTTAGCTAATGCTACACACTACCGCAAGGCCGAGAGACAAATACGTAAACTTGACTCACCAGTGGAGGGATGTGGACGAATAGAGTGGGAATAGCGGTTGAGAGCAATTTTCGCCTCGCTCGCGGTGTTTTCTTCTTTATTAGCAATGATGTGGATTACATGTCTGGGCTAAAGTGCCTGCTGCAGATGCGGTATCGATCACCCCTCTTGTCCGCAAAGACTTCAAGGACTCTACTTTCTAGCTCAGAGGCTGGATATCCGCAATATCGGACCCATTCTCTTATCTGATCTATTGTCTTAGGGAAAACATGCATTATAGTATCTTCAGATTTGTTATGGGTCTTCGAAGGGCAACCGCCAATGGAACAGGCAGGCATTATGGAAAGTTCTGAAAAGTAAAGATCAACAATTCTCTATGAATACCAATGTGTTAAAACATTAAATGACACATAAAAGGTTCAATGCAAGGTCCGTTTTGGTTCTTGGAACTATACACGTTATTCACATGCGGATAAGTATTTCAATAACTTTCAAAAAATAGAAAAAGTAATTTGACTAAACTCAGAACATGTGACTAGTTCCTTGCATGTACTGTCGTGAACGAAAAGAAAACATGGATGCAATTTGATGACTACTAGCAAATAGATATAAATTAAAAAATTGGACGCAAAATGATTATGGTACATGGACTTACCTTGACGAACAAACAGTTAGATGCAGGGATCAGAGTAGTTTCTTGTCGTAGAACAGGGAGCAGTTCACAGGTTGCAAACTGACGAGTTTGCTCAAAGTGGTCACGGAAGTTCACAGAGACGAAGAGCAGATAACCAGCACCTTCACGGGTTGACTAGCAAAGCGCAAAGAAGTTCTCATTAGAAATATGAAGTGGGTTATAAAGAATTCGAAACAGGGGTGTGTTTGTGAATGAATGACGTGTATATGTTGTGGCATTATGCGGTCTGCAGGGGGCCGTCCAGCGTGAGGGGGGATGCTTGGCAGGAGACACAGGGTCTGGAGGTAGACATGGGAACAACAAACCCATGCTCTATAGACCACTTTGAAGTGTACATGGTCTTTGGCACCTCTTGGCCTTTATCGCTCCCTGACAGCTCCACTTGCCAGCAGCGCAAGTACCCCGGTGCGAACTGCCTTTGATAGGGCGGGGGGTGGATCGGGGCGGTGGTCGTGCAGACAAGACACAGGAAGACTCGTGAATGGAGACACACTTATGTGGATTGCAGGGGGCCGTCCAGCGTGAGGGGGGATGCTTGGCAGGAGACACGGGGTCTGGAGGTAGACATGGGAACAACAACCCATGCTCTATAGACCACTTTGAAGTGTACATGGTCTTTGGCACCTCTTGGCCTTTATCGCTCCCTGACAGCTCCACTTGCCAGCAGCGCAAGTACCCCGGTGCGAACTGCCTTTGATAGGGCGGGGGGTGGATCGGGGCGGTGGTCGTGCAGACAAGACACAGGAAGACTCGTGAATGGAGACACACTTATGTGGATTGCAGGGGGCCGTCCAGCGTGAGGGGGGATGCTTGGCAGGAGACACGGGGTCTGGAGGTAGACATGGGAACAACAACCCATGCTCTATAGACCACTTTGAAGTGTACATGGTCTTTGGCACCTCTTGGCCTTTATCGCTCCCTGACAGCTCCACTTGCCAGCACAAGTACCCCGGTGCGAACTGCCTTTGATAGGGCGGGGGGGGTGGATCGGGGCGGTGGTCGTGCAGACAAGACCCGTTTGCCGCAGGGCCTCACCAAGGAGAGGCCATCTAACTGAATGTAAGAGGATGGCTGCAGGATCTACTACATGGAAGGCAGGGGGGTGAGTTTATAAATACCTCACCCTCCCAGGAGAATATATGGGGGTCATCTCTGTACCCGGTGCCCAAAAAGAGGATTTATTATGATCAACCATATTTATTATTTGCCTATAACCATGTTTTGTATCAATAAAATCCAACAGCTTTTTATTGCCAACGCTTGATGCCAACCCACAAAATAATATATGTATGACTGCTGCATATATGGGTTCAACGGTTATGTGGATTGAAGGTGTGCGGCCAGCGTGAGGGAGGATGCTGGCCGGAGACATGTGGTGTGACAAGACAAGGCACTGGAAGGCTATTCAACGGAGACACACTAGATTCATTTAAAAAATCAAAACAACCATTGCTAAAATATATGTTGGGCTTTATTTTAGATTTTAGTTAAACATAAATAATAAACATTACACATTGTAAAGTTGAGGTTGCAGCACATCGAGGGAAAATCCGCGGTATTGTCCACTGTCACTGGGGAAATGTTGTCTAATGGCAAGTACCGCACAGGCAGGTATTACTCTCCGAACGCGGTGTCCGAGCCTCCCGTGAAGCCACCAAGTGAAGCAACGATAGGCCACCAGCCTGTACCACCTGTGAAAAAAAAAGATGCAAACTGTATTAAACTGACCAAACTTTCTTATCAATGTCGATTCAGGTAACACATGTCATTTTTCTTAGAAAAAAATTATATCTAGAAAATGCACTATATGGAACCAATTTACATGCGTTCGAATGATATGTAAATGTAATTTTATATGTGGGAGACGACCATGAAATAGTGGTGGCATCACTGACATCACAAACAGAGTATACTTACTCGTTACTCGGATTACGCGGACGAACAGTGCCACGAAGTTCGTGCATAAGCACCATCATCATCCTCAACATTGTCCGTGAGAGGCAGGCTTCCCTGAACTCTGGCAGCTCGGTGATGCATTGCGGACTTTGCTCGCCTTCCTGCAGACTTTGCTCGCTTTCCGAAATGTAGGCCAAGCACCCGGAATTTTCACGGCAGCAGCAATTCTCCTCCTCAGTTGGCATTAGCTCGCACCGATTGCACGTGCACCAGGTGGAGACGCCGTCCATGCGACATGGTCCAGGCTCTTCATCCGTTGACTGGTCCTCCCAACTGCCGTCCGAATCCCCATCGTTTTCGCGTGCTTGCCTTTCCAGTAGTTCCTCCTCGGTGTACTCGGGCTCGTACATATACGGCATTATTGTGGCCATTGTGCGGTAAAGATAGTAAAATAATTTACAGAGATGGTACAGGTGTTCACACGGGCTACAAGCGGCGAAGGTAGCTGACCAGAGCACTGAAACGAGTCACAGAATACTCAAAGTAACACAGAGAGAGGAATGGAATCGAAAATCTGCTGCTGTATGTTGTGAAACGGTCTGTTTATACTTATTGGGGAAAGAGGCGTCCTGCCATTTCCATGGCAACACGTCAATAGCTGAGGCGCAGCGATTGTTGACACGAGACGTGCTTGAAATGGGCAGTACGCGTCTGCTGATGTCAGGCTCAGGGGCGGGGGATTTGATTTAGTGCCGCAAAGGCAGGTGAGCCAGGTCGATGCGGCGGAATGATAGGATTATCACAAAATGGAGGCCGATTTCGAGTGCGATAATGGGCGAAAAGTCGTGTAAGGTCCATAGGAAAGTTTCCTACGATCTACCGATTTATGCTTACAAACACATGGCCGACCCGTAGGGACAATAAAAAAAAAGTCCCGGAACTATCCTTTAAGTAAGGGCTTTGTGTTTTTGTCACTGGTCTCTAGTAAGAGAAAGAATGATTCACGCCCTTGCGTAAAGAAAGGATTGCTTATGCTGTAGATTAGCTACAGAATTTACTTTGCAAAGTTCAGCTTTGTGATTTTTCTCCTTATGTATTGTGTCGGGGCTGTGCGATGGGTCAGAAGAAGGACGCAGACTCTTTAAGACATTTTTCACCAAGGGTTTTTCAACAATAATGTTAAAGCCCAACTGTCCCTATAGCTATGGGGTATACCCTACCTAAAGGAATAACTGAAGTGCTCATCAGTCATCGTACTCCATGTCCCCAAAAAATATGTCCACCATCCAAAAGCTCTCTGACCTTATCACTATTATAACAAAATAAAGTAATGACTTATTTCTCCTGCAGGGTGCTAAAGCAAAAACAAAGAGGTGATGGCTGGAAGGTTTAGACTGAATCTTAACCACTGGCGTTGCTCGGGGCAACCCTCCAGACCATCGTTCTTCGCCTGCCAATCCATTACAGAAGGGGAAAGACCATATGCAAATCAGGCTTGGCCCCACCCCTAAAGGGGAAGTCCAGCCCGAACTGCTAGGTCACATCCCTTCTGCACAAGACCACAAGCATTGCCCCATCGTTGGAACAGCAGATCCACTTGATCCTGTCATAGTCCCCACTCGTGGCACGAGCACAGCTCCCTGCTGAGTGAGTCGGCGAAGGTGTTCTTTATTCCTGCCAGGTGGAAGGGTACCAGAAACATCCCTTGGGCGACGGCCCAATGTCACAGATCCTGCGCCTCCTTGGATAGAGCTGGGGATCTGGTACCTCCCTGCTTCCGGATGTAGAACATTGTGGTGGTGTTGTCGGTGAAGATCCTCACCACCTTGCCCTTAAGGGACGGAAGGAACGACCTGAGGGCCAAGAACACGGCTCGGAGCTCCAGGACGTTGATGTGTAGCGACTTCTCCTCCGGGAGCCAAAGGCCTCATGCGTGGGGATCTCCGGTGTGCGCTCCCCTACCCTCCAGGGAGACATCCGTCGTCACCGTCTCCTGGTGTGCGGGGGTCTGGAAGTCCATCCCCGCCGCGAGATGCGCGCGGGTGTCCCACCACTGGATCGCTTGGCGGAAGGTCTCGTTGAGCGAGATCCTGTCTTCGAAGCTGCCCGCCGCTTGCATCCTACGGGCGTCGAGGAACTCTTGCAGTGGACGCATCCGCAGCCTGCATAGGCGCACAAGGTAGATGCACGAGGACATCATGCCGAGAAGGGACTTGATGGACTTTACCCTGGCCACCTCCATGACCGACAGTCGTTGCACCTTGCCTAGGATGGCCTTCGTCCTTTCCTCCGACGGAGAGGCCAATCGCGCCACTGTGTCGAGCCTGGCTCCCAGAAACAGTGTGATGGGACCAGGTGGGATTTCGCGTAGTTGATGGAAAATCCCAGATCCGTGAGTAGCTGGACGGTCTTCGCTGCGTGTCCGACAGCGAGTTCTCTTGTCCTTGCACGGATGAGCCAATCGTCCAGGTAGGGGTAGACGTGGATCCCCTGCAGGCGCAGGCACAGCCGCACCGCTACTGGTGCTAGGCACTTGGTGAACACCCTAGGCGCCGACTTCAATCCGAAGGGGAGGGCCTTGAACTGGTAGTGCCGTCCTCGGACTACGAATCTGAGGAACTTTCAATTTCTTCTTAGAATGGGGATGTGGAAGTAAGCATCCTCCAAGTCCAGCGACGATAAGAAGTCACCCTCCTCCAGCTGTCCCTGGAGGTGCTGGAGTGTGACCATCCAGAACTTTTGGGACTTGATGTACTTGTTTAAGCGACGAAGGTCCAGGATGGGTCGCCAGCCGCCGGTCGTCTTCCTTACGAGGAAGTAACGTGAGTACACTCCGGAGCCCCGGAGCCTCTTTGGGACAAGCTTGATGGCTCCTTTCTTCAGCATCGCCCTAACTTCCAGCAGCAGATGAGGGACGTGGTTTTCCTTCCTGGCCACAGGAGGAATGCGGGGGCACTTTTTTAGAAACTCGACAGTGTGCCCGCGGGCCAGGGTATCCAGCACCCATCGGTCAGTGGAGATCGACTCCAACATGCTGACGAACTTCGCCAGCCGGCCTCCCACCGGGGTGCTCAGGTGGGGGCCTGACACTACGGCTGGTTTAGTCCTGTTGGGAAATGGCCTTGCCGCCTTGGCCTCCTTGACGAGATCCTCCTGACTTGCCGCGCCCTCTGTAGGCTTCCTGTGACAAGGAGAGGGCCGCCTGGCGGTACGTCGAGGAGCCGCCACCGAATCCTTTGGAGGCACCTTGCTTGCCTCTGGAGTTCCAAAAGGGCGGCCGTCGTTTTTGCAAAACTCTGAAGGCCTGCGCTGTTTTCGTGTCAGCCTTGATGGCCTGAAGTGACTCGTCCACTGTCTTGCCAAACAGGTGGTTTCCGTCGAAAGGCATGTCCAAAACTCTGGTTTGCACCATCTGGTGGAAATTGGTTGCCTTGAGCCACCTATGCCGGCGAAGGCAAACACTGTTGCCCATCTGGCGGAAACCGGTGTCACCAATGTCCGTGGCTACTGTTATGGCGTGGTCCAACGCCACCTCACCTTCCTGCAGTATCTCCAGGGCCTCAGCCCTCTTGTCCGGGAGGAAATCCAGCAGAGGGGGCGATCTTAAACCACAGCTCCCTGTCGTAGCGGGCCACAATCGCAAAGGCGCTGGCCGCTTTAATCATCGTCGACCCGTCGTCCCATGGCATCCAATTTCTTCCCTTCGCCGTCCGGACGGGAGGTTGAAGTTGAAGCCGTCGCCCCCGCCGCTTTCTTCTTGGCCGCCGCCGAGACTACCGAATGCGGATTCGGCTGCACCCTAAGGCACATGGGGGCGTAATCCGGGACCCGGTACTTCTTCTCTTACCGGTCTCTCTTGGCAGGGGTCATGGACGGGTTTTTCAGGAGCTCCAGCCCCTCGTCCCAGAGGTCGTCAAGCAACAGGACCGACAGGACCGTCTTCCTCTTGGCCTCACGCCGTTGATGGAGGAAACCTGCCTTGTTCTGTTCCACCGGGCAGAGCTGAAAGAGCTCGGATGCCCTTGCGATCATGGCATGGAAGGAGCCAATTTCGTCAGGCGGGGGGGGGTTTCGATGGAAGGCCCATCCCGTCGTCACCACCGTCGTCATCCGTCCCCGTCGTAGCCGTCTCTGTTCCCGTGTCATCCCTGGGATCCGGGGAAGGAGATGAAGGCCTTGAGGGCCGCGCAGGCTGGAAGGGCGGTGGGGGATGAGTTCTCCTCCGCTTGCTTAGAGGGCTTCCCGGCGGTCCAGGCTCGCTGGGTCGTCTGTTGGGGTTAAGGGCAATCTTGTCCTTATCTCTGTGCACAAGGCCTGGATAGCCATCAAGATTGCTCCTGAGCTGTCCTGTGGCCCAGGCATCGGCTGCGACGGGCGCAACAGTTGGGGAGTGGAATCAGACACCTCCACGGGAACCTCGTCGGCGTCACCGTCGCTTTCTTCGTCTGCCTCGTAAGGAACCCTCCCGTGGGACCGGAGTTCCTCTGACCTCTTGTCCAGGATCTTCACGATTTCAGCCAGCTCCTGTTCAGAGGCTGGATCTGTGTCAGTGATGGCCACGGGCCCCCCCCCTCTTTTCCCACTGGGGTTTTCACAGGGGTCTTATCGATGGCCTGAAAAGAGGATTCCCTCTGCGGTGGCAGGGAAACTCTGGGCCCGAGGTCGCCTCCACTGGGGTAGCCTCCACAGACTTCCCCAGGGCCACCACGACTCCCTCGATAGAGGCCTTAGCCGGGTGAATCAAAGTCTTGACGACTTTGGACGAGCCTGAGGCCTTCACCTTGGGGGGAGGGTCGCCGCCTCGCTCCCCCTCGGCTTTCTCCGTCAGGATCGACCGGGGCTTCTCACGAAGCTTACCCGGGTTCTCCGACTTCCATTTCCTGAGCCAGAGCGTTGGCTCGTAGTTGATGGCGTCAGTGAAAGTGCGCCCTGCCTGGCAGTTGAGGAGCCCGACCGTTCGGCGCCGCCGGTGCCCGCGGACTCGCGGTGCTTTGCCTTTTTTTGGGCCCCCATCGCCAGAGCGTCCTTTTCGTCGGACCTCTTCTTCTCAGCTGCTGCCGGGCTCTTCCCCTCCAGCCAGTTGGTGAGGCGGATCCACCGATCCTTCATGGTCCGTTCCGACATTTTCTTGCAAAACGCACAGTCCTTCTCCATGTGCGTTTTGTCTTTGTGAAGGCAGTAGAGGTATCTAGAATGCTCGTCCTCCTTGAAGACATTCTGTATTCCGCATCCAGGGCAGCTCCGGAACAGCTTGAATCCGGATGCCGTGCTCCCTTTTTCCTGGGCCATGTCCACATGGGGTAGGCCTCAAGAATCTTCTGGAATCCTCCAAGAGGCGGGACTCGACGAAACTTCGCCCTTGAGGGGCGTTGAAAATTCCGAAACGGGTCCCTGTTGATCGGAAGTAGAAACGGTAGAGCTTGAGGCTCGATTGACCGAAAAAATGAGATTAAACTCTTTGAAAATTCGCAAAACGCAGTAAAAGCCCGAGAGCTATAGCACGAGGACTCGCAACACTTGAACGTGCAGTAAAAATCTGAAGATGGCTGCCAGAGGAGGGGCTTAGGTAGAGGGCAGTCATTGGCTGGGGGCAGTATGACCTAGAGACCAGTGTTTGGTTACTAGTAGAAAGACAGTTCAGAAACAAAACAAACTGTTTTTTTCTTTACCGAGGATTCCCAGCCTGACAGGGAATATTCATGAGCATGTGAATCCATGCCAGACCCCATGCTGGAGAAACCACATTACCATTCTCCTCCCCTTCAGGCATCAGTATTGTTCTCCTCTTGGAACTATCACAGTTCACATTCAACAATGATATTTCATTTCTATTCGACTCTCCTTCAGAGAGCGTTCTCACCTCGCTAGCCTCAAGGGAAGGCGATAGTGGCTCCCCCTGGAGAGAAGGGACAAATTTCCTTGATGATTCGTCACAGCTGCTTTATGGTTGATCCAAACAGCTATCCACAACAGTAAAGTTTGAATAATGCTAGGTGTCTAGCTCCAGGGGAATGTTTTATGAAGGAGTTGAAACTGTGACTCACAGTTTTTGTCGAATAAAGTTGTTACCTTGCTCAGATGCCAATGTAACCCCAAATACCTGCTCCTTGTTTCGCTACAGACACCGATTTGGAATTATAAACCTGTAGCATTTTGTCAGTACGTTCAATATTCAAGCTAGGAACCAAATCGAAATATTCCCCATTTGCTCTGTCTATCTTAACTGCTTTACCTGCTAAGAGTAAATCCAAAATTCTAGTATGTGCAAATCTCAAAGCTAAAATATCATAAGCAGCACAATACTTCACCATAGAATGACCAGATCATACAGCTCTAGGAGTTTGTTCTTCAAAAATGGACTGATTAGTGTTGACCACTAAGCCTCAAATCTCCATACAAAAGGTCCAAGTTTCATCCAGTCTTACCCCCTCTAAATTTTCAACTAATACATTTTTATATAAATTAAAGAGGCCGGGAAGAAAAACACATCTCACACGCCCTCCAGTGTTAAGGGACTGTCATTTTGCGGTTTCATAATTAACTTTAGCAGTGGTATCTCTTGAGATGCTCCATCACCATGCACGCAATGTCTATGTAAGAGCATTTAATTCCTGTAACTTTTCAATAGCAGGAATCTTTTTAATGAAAATAAAGGCCCAGGTCTGATCCATAGATGCCAAATGACATGATAACCCACAAGCCATAAAGTACCCGGAAATTAGCATGACTAGGTTAAGGCACTGTAATTCAGTGTCTAGATCCCCTCGCTAAACCTAAAGTGCAGGCCATCAAGCAAACAAAAGTGGAAAGTCACTAATAGTATCAAACAGAGCGTTTTGCCAGTTAGTTTAGAGGAACCATTCAAGAGTCAGATTTGTCTTTGAAAAACAATGCTTTGCTTGCTGCCTTTTTTAATCAATTGGGGCGATTACTTTGGCTTGTTCTCCAGCTCCAACTGAATTATGCGATTAATGACCCAGGTTAATAAAGGGGGCCACATGCCCAGCAGGATTCTAGCGCTTTTGAAGGTAGTCTGTTTTTGTAATCCATTATCCACGTCTTTTAGCGGGACTGGGGGGTAAACTAATAAGGTCTTTGTTCCCCTGGTGTTACAGCAGCATTAAGAGTTTAAAATGTTTTATTTGAATGGAGGACAGGTGAGGAGGGACATGCAAATGTATCATACATCAGTTTTGTTCAGCCAAAGAAATAACCTTCCAGTACTTCTTTGAATCATTACAGTTAGCTGCATCTATTGGACTGTCCTAGTTTCCTCAGAATAGGGCTTTTTAGAGCTTGACATATGTCTTTTTATACAAGGCCTTAAGTCCTTATTCTATCTACTTTAGTGCCATAGAAAGACTTTATATTTTTACAATACGGAGTATCACAAATTCCTTTTCTCATGGTTTCCTGTTAGAGTTTTTCCTGTTTTCTGTAGAAGGTCCTCAAGAAGATTGGCGTATACTTATCATATATGCCCGGGTCTAAGCAATGGTTAATCTCAACTACTTTATAATGTATATTTCTCTACTTACAGGAAAGTTTACTGAATATTCTCTTCTCACTAAGAGCAAGAGTATTTTCTGCCCTGATAGTACTAATCAGGTGTTTTCAAAAAAAGAAATATATATATTTTTTCAAATCTCTTTATTAGCATGTCGTTAAAGTAAATCACAGAATAGTGAAATACAGAAAGGAATAGTTAACCAGAGAACACAAATCAAAACCTCAGAATGAAATAACACATCAATAAGCAAACATAATCAAATAATCCCCCGACATACCAAGAACTTTTCATTTATGTAAACAATAAAAGAGCAAAATACAACAGTTAAAATCATCCAACATAGAACACACACACAAACACCAACAACACATAGACATCAAACAAAACTCCCAAAAGAAAAAACACCCTCCCCCGTTTTTTTTTAGTTATTTGTCTTCCTTTTTTCACTTCATACCGCATTTTCATCTCTACCCACAACTCATACAAATCCATAGCCTACATAGTCAATCATACAAGGCATTGAAGGGACCCCCAAATGAGACTGTATACCTCCTCTTTGCCTTTCGCTCAAAAGGAAAGCTTTTCAAAATTTGATAAGGTGCGCAAATCAACTAACCCATCCTCCACTGTAGGCTTCTTCCTAGTTTTCCAAACCCGAAGTATCAGTCTCATGGCCACCAATAAAGCCTTATTTATCCAACCACCATATTTCAAAGAACGCCTACACCTACCTCGACGTAAAAATAAGATGATGTTCCCACCCGATCTCTGTAAAACTACATCTAAAATGAAATCAATCCTATCAATCACATCAACCCAGAAATCTCGAACTCTAGAGCAATCCCAGAGAAGGTGTTTAAGGGTACCAACTTCCTTTCCACATCCCCAACATAGATTATCAGCTTGTAGCCCTAGTTTAAACATTTTAACTGGTATCCAGTATACCTTACCCACCACTTTCTGCCTAATCAGACGCAAGTTCAAATCCGTACTCACATTGACACTTACCCGAAGATATCCTTCCATTCCCCGTCTGTAAAATATATATTTAGATCATCCAACCACACCAATCTCAACTTATCCCATGCCTCAACATGTTTATTTTCCAATTGCATAAAATTCATATATGTACGTACTGAATACTCTTGGCCTGTAGCAATTGACATAGTGCAGGTTTGTTTTCTAATGAAACACCAATCATTCTTTGCCTAAGACAAATCAGGGAGCTCAGGTCGTCATATTTTTGTCTCTCTCGTTCATGCAACCCATATTTCCAGTGTATGTCTTCAAATGCCAAAAGATCATCACCATCTAACATATCACCTACTGTTAAAATCCCCTTCCGAACCCAAGTCTGCCAAATCAAATATCTGTCGTTCAATTTTTAGACCTCATTATGCCAAAGAGAAGCATCTTTACTAAAACCATATGACTGGCCATTCTCTCCAAACCACCCCCGCAAGGTTTGCCAGGTTGCCACTATAGACTTCAACTTCAATCTATTAACCGACATATTGCCCATAGTATAAAGGCTATCCAAACGATAAGGACTGCAAATCCCTCTCTCCATGCGCAGCCAGATAGCACCTGCAAAGTCATCTGTCGTATAATAATAAGTCCCCTTCTTAAGCAGAAACGCCTTACAGTATTTATACAAGTCAGGATATCCAAAACCACCTTCATCCACACTTTGCATCAACATAAATCTAGGGATCTGCGGTCTTTTACCCAACCCCCACAAGAAACTTTGAAACAGTTTCTCAATCTGCAAAATCTGTTTTATGGAAATTAAGAATGGAATTGACTGAAATATATATAACACTTTCGGCAATAAAATCATCTTTATTGCATTTATCTTAGCCCATAATGACAAATGAAGTCTCTCCCATTGTCTTATTGGATAAACAATTTTATCTACAAGTTTATCAATATTAAATTGCATAATTTTCCTCAAATCACCAATGATATATATACCAAGATACTTAACACAAACAGGGGACCATTTGCAATTCCAAACCTTCAAAATATGCTTACTACATTCATTAGACAATGGGAATATCTCAGTGTTGTCCCAGTTTATCTTATGACCCGAAATATCACCCACTTCCTCAAACATCTGTTTCAGAACCAATCCACACTGTTCAGGATTAGACAGCAGGACCACCATATCGTCAGCATAAGATAAAACCTTAACTTCCACACCCCCAACACATAAACCTCTGATATCTCCACACTGTCTAATATAAGCCGCCAACGGTTCAAGTGCTAAATCAAACAAAAAAGGTGTTTTAATTGCACATTTCCCCCTCTGCATTACCCCAAAATAGCAATGGAAAACCCATTATGAACAGCTAATTGCAAAAGCTGCGTAGTCTGAGAACACGGAGCAAGGTTCAACTGTGGAGCAAGACCTCCTCCAGGTCATCCACGTTTTAATTGCTGATAAAGAATTAGTAAAGCTGTATACATCAGGAATACCTACCATCCAGCTTCCATGCAAGGGTATGTTGTTAAATGTGTAATGTGAGGAACCTGAGGGCGTCCTCACTTCTTTTCACCCATGTATCCTCCTCTCGGGTGGCCCAAGAAAAGGCCATCACTCTTGGATCCTGACTCTGCAGGTGGATATGTGAGGGAGGATCACCCGGTGGGGGAAGACATGGCAGGCAGATGGTATCCCTCATTTCCTTTTCATAACAAATCTTCTATCCCTAAAGCCTTTATAAGCTATTGTCAGTCCTTTCCCTGTTCTTCCCTTAAAACATTCCCCAAGAAACACCAGTGCTGTACTGGGTCGAGGTGGAGATCAAACTAGAGAAACACATCCTCATTTTATAAACACACACATACAGACATCTGTTGTGCACTGGGACGAGGAGGAGGCCAGCAAGAGTAATGCAGGACTACCCGTTCAACAGTCAGCGGTCTAGTCCTTTCTGGACAAATCCCGGGGGTGTGAAATTTAAAAGCCGGAAGCATTGTGGAAATCAAGTCAGCTGTGGAAGCAGGGCTACGGACTGCTGGGTGAAAGCAGACCTGTCCTGAAGAACAGAGTGCAAGCGGAAAGCTTGAGACCCTTCAGAAGATGCTGAGTGTATGCAGTGTGACCGAGCGAAGCAGTCCCGTGAATCCAGAACTGAAGGAGAAGCATCGCTGGGTGAGGAAAGCCACAGAGAGCCGCTGGGAGACTAAGCGAGGCACCGCACGAGAAAGAGAACTTGTGACGGCAGATGACCTTGCAGGAAAGCCGTAAGCTCCGACCGGACAGAGTACCAAGCTGTGGGGCCCCGGCATGGCCGGCAAGCATGCAAAGCAAGCAATGAACATCGATTGGAATGGAAGCAAGCATTTCTGTGAATACCGATTTCAGTGAAAACAAGTTTAAGCACTTTTGGACACTGATCAGAGTGAAATCAAGTAGGAGCACTTTTGTATACCGATCGGGATGAATATGTTTGTGAAACTAACCAGGTTACTCACCGTAGTGACCACCTTACTCCTAGTCCATAGTCCCCTTTCCTCCATACGCCTGCCCGCCGTCCCCTCTAATAAGGTTCCTCTATTATTGCTTAAAGGTCTCTGACCTGGTGATAGAAAAGGACTGATGGGCGATGCGCTGGGTGGAGCTAAGAAGAGCGGGGTTACAGCCGCATGCGGTACCCCGCGTAAAAAAAGAGAGGAAGGACACATTTTTGAAAAATGTGATGGTTTTTACAAGTGCTACGCGTCCCTTCCCACAGGACGTAGGAATGTCCCATAAGTATGAAGGAAAGGGGACTATGGACTAGAAGTAAGGTGGTCACTACGGTGAGTAACCTGGTTAGTTTCACAAACGCATTCACCCCGATCGGTATACAAAAGTGCTTGTATGTCCCGTCCCCTTTCCTCCATACTTGTGAGAGATTGACAAGTAGTTCCTCACAGGAACTACGGGTGGATGGAAACCCCCTTACTGAATAAGGTTGTTCAGCACAGCCTGCCCAAACTGAGCATCAGATCTGGAGCTCAAGTTCAAGCAGTAATGTTTACAAAAAGCAGATGGGGAGGCCCAAGTAGCCACTTTCGCAATGGTCTCCCAGGGGACATACTTTTGAAAGGCAACAGCAGCTGCCTTGCCCCATACCAGATGTGCATGAATCCCTTTAGGAGGCTGTAGACCCTGAACAGTGTGAGACTCCGTAATACAAGAGTAATCCATCTGGAGATAGTCGCTTTGGAGGCCTGCGTGTCTTGCGGGTTACCAAAGGTCACCAAAAGTTGAGAAGAACTAATTTCAGAAGTTCTGTCCAGGATTTAAGAGCTCTTCTAACATCCAGGCAATGCAAACCCCTCTCAGCTTCCGAAGCCGGGTTTGGAAAGAAGGCAGGCAGTGATATTGACTGATTTAGAAAGAAATCGGAAACCACCTTTGGTAGTAAAGAAGGATTTGTCCTAAGGACAACCTTATCCCTGTGGTAAACTAAGAAGTGATGCTCCACAGCAAAGCTTGGAGTTCACTAACTCGCCTTGTCGAGGTAACAGCGACCAAGAAAGCCACCTTCCACGAAAGGTGCTTAAGATCTACCGTAGCCATTGGTTTGAAAGGCTTATGGCACAAGGCCGCAAGAACCACGTTCAGATCTCACGTCGGATGCGGTTTGCGAACAGGAGGGTAAAGACACATAAGACCTGCAAAGTCCTGTTTAATCACTGGGTTTGACAGTGAGAAAGAGCACTGGTCCGTGGATAGGTAGGCAGCCACAGCCAAAAGATAAGTCCTGCATGACAGGACGTGGATGCCCGACTCTGCAAGATGAGAGACGAAGGACAGCACTGTGTCAATCGTAGCCACCCTGGGGTCCAACTGTTTGGCTAAGCACTAGTGACAGAACCAAAGCCACTTATTCTTATACTGCAACCTCATCGAGAGCTTCCTGGCTGCCTGAATTATGCACATGTTCTCAGCAGACAGGTTGAGATGTTCTAAAGATCTGAACTCAGGCACCATGCTGCCAAGCTGAACGATTGTGGGGAGGGGTGCCACAGCTGTTGATCTCTCTGCACAAACCAACAGATGTTGAAGGTCTGAAAACCAGAACCTGGCCTGCCACCACAGAGCTATGAGCAGAGGAGAACAATTCACTATGTTCTTCAGCTTGCAAATCGTCCGATGAATCAGAGGCCGAGGCGGGAAAGCATAGGCCCTCATGTTGTGCCAAGGAATCTCAAGAGCATCTCCCAGAGAGGAAGCTCCCAGCACGTTTCTGGAGGCATACAGAGGAAGTTTCTTGTTTGCCGATGTCGCAAAGAGGTCCACTTCTGCAGTGCCCCAACACAGGAATATCTGCAAGCGGACCTACGCTTTCAATTCCCCACTCGTAGCTGACCATAGTTTGTCGGCTGAGGGCATTTGCCGTGACGTTCAGCTGGCCCGGGATGTGTACTGCCACCAGCCACACACCATGCTGAACCGCCCATTCCCAAATTTGAATAGCCAGATCCACAAGAGGTGGAGATTTGGTGCCCCCCTGCTTGTTGATGTAAAACATGGATACCACATTGTCCGTGCGGACACGAACCACTTTGTTGGCAATGACTGGCCTGAACGCCTTGAGCGCCAGGAAAATCGCCAGAAGCTCCAGATGATTTATATGAAGGAACTTGTCTTGTGGCGACCAGAGGTCAGAGACCTGAAGAAGATCCAACGTCGCACCCCACCCCAGAAGGGAGGAGTCTGTCGTGATCGTCACCATCGGAGCGGGGTCTTGGAAACCTGCACCCACTGAAAGGTTGCTGAGAGAAGACCACAACACCAGGTCCACTCTCATGAAAGCCGGAATCGATATTATCTTGGAGTCCGGATCCACAGCCTGACGCCAAGAACTCTGAAGAGCCATTTGCCTCCGCCTCATCTTGAGTCGAGCAAGGGGAAGAGCCAATACGCACGAGGTCATGAGGCCCAGAAGCCTCTGGAACCACCAGGCCGACATGCTCTCCGACTGCGCAAACATCCGACACGTGGCCAAGAGATCCGCCATTCTGTCCCCTGTCAGGTAAACCCTGCAGTAGATTGTGTTACAACGAAAACCCAGGAAAGTCAGGTCCTGAGAGACCATCATGGAAGATTTCTGCCAGTTCATCGACAGCCCAAGGTGAAACAGGAGCTGGAGGAGAGACTGAAGATTGCTCGAGGCTTTCAGCGGACAAGGACTGCGCAGCAGCCAATCATCCAAATACGGATACACATGGATACCCTGTAGCTGAAGATAAGCTGCGATAACCGACATCTTCATAAAGACATGCGGTGCTGAGCTGAGGCCAAAAGGGAGCACTCAGAAATGGAAGTGCTCCTTCCCCACAGAAAACCGTAGGTATTTCCGATTCGGATTCCAGATCAGGATATGCATATACGCATCCTGGAGGTCCACCATGCTGAGCCAATCGGCATCCTGGAGGTCCACCATGCTGAGCCAATCGCCCTTCTGTAAAGAGGACTTTATCTGACAGGGCATGATCATCTTGAATTTCTCTTGGGGTAGAAAGATTGAACTGGGAAAGGTCTATGATGGTGCGCAGGCCGGCCTAGTTGGGTTTGGGCACCGTAAACAGCCGGGAATAGAAGCCCTCCCCTCGCTCCCCTAGAGGAACGGGTTCCAACACCCCGAGATCCAGTAACTTCTCAATCTCAGCTCTGGGGGAGGGCGACCCGACTGCTGGAAGGGAGAATTAATGGATGGGGTAGGGGGAGGGGGAAGGGGTAAGCGGAAGCCTGCCCGAGCGACTGACAAGACCCACTGGTCCTCATTGATGCCACGCCTCCCAATGAGATGCAATGCGTCCTCCCACCGGGGTCTTGTGCGAGCACAGAAAACCCCCATTTTGTTGGTTTGTCGGTGGCAGTACCACCTGACCCTAAGGAGGAGGCTGAGGAGTGGGAGAAAAACCGACTCCGTTGCTGCCTTCGGCGGGAATTTCCCGAAGGGATGTCACCCCTGCAGGATTTCCGATCTAAAAAACCCCTGAAACCAGAGGAAGGTCGAGGGTTTGACAAATATCTCTGTGTCCTGAAAGGAGGTTTAACCAGGACAGACAAGGACTTGGCGGTCCGAGTGCTGTCCTTAGTTTTGGTCAGCTCCACGTCTGTTGTAGAGTGAAAGAGCTCCTTGCCATCGAAAGCCAGGTCCAAAACCTTATCCTGCACCTCCTTGGAGAACTTGGTGGCGTGCAGCCAAGCTTGACGGGAGGTATCCACAGCAAGCATATGGCCCCGGGCCGAGGTGTCAACGTGGTGCGCCGCAGCCTCCAGGAGATCCTGTGCCAAGACCCTGGCGTCCGAGAAACCTGCGTTGAAATCTTCCAACTTTTCAGCTTGTGGCATACAACTATTAAAGAGCCCCATGAATTAGAATGGTATAAAGGTGTGGGTGGATCTGGCTGGGGATGGTGGGTGCATCTATAGGACCTGTTCTCCTGATGAATATGCAAAAAGGGGTGGGGGCATGGCTACATGGCTGCAGAGTAAGACATGGTTCCTGGGTGCTCCTGCAGATCCGTACAAGGTCTTGAGCAATGGAGGCGTTTGCAGCCGACAATGCGGTGTCACGTAATATGTACTGAAACATGAATAGTGTGGGCGTGCAGTGGTTGGAAGCCCGGAACGAAACTCAGCAACAATGAGGAATGGTGTGCCAAGTAATGTTGTGGAGTTTGGCCCGAGCAAGATGGCGCCCATAAAACAAAGGGTCGGCCCGATGATCAGCCATACCACAGTGGGGTGAAGTGGGAGAAAGCCAAGAAACAAAGTCAGATCTGGCGAAGCAGAACGGAATACAGACCCAGGGATATAAACGCGGCGTGCCAGGAGGAAGTCTGCAGCAACAGGCGATCGTGCCGGAGGGGGGGCCAGGCTGTGCGGATAAGGAATCGGATGCCCGGATGGTCGCAACCGCGGGCAGGGGTGATGGGCATTGAGAAGCATCACTACGAACAGTGACACCGTAAAGATAAGGGTGCACAGTGATGTGGAGACATCTCAGCACCTAAAGGAGGGAGGAAGAGTCAAGTGGGGATAAACTTTCTCTGCAGGACACCAGCCATCAGTGCAGAACCTTAAAAAAGCAATACGACCCTCAAAACCCACAGGAATCACTGCCACTGTGAACCCCCCCCCCCCCCCGACTACTGCCACCATCACTGCCACTGCTAAGCATACTATATGCACCTCCACTACTGCTATTGCGAATCATAATGTATGCCACACCATAATTGCCACCATGGCTTCTATTGCTGTTCATGACATATATGCAGCCGCTAATGCCAATGATGCTGTACCTGTAAGTGCCCCTAGCAATGCTACTGTTGAACCTGGTATAGACGCCTCCATTGTTAATTATAAACATAATGTGTGCAATGATCAACCTGATGTGTGCACCCCCAGCACTGCCACTGTTAAGCATGATGTTGCCGCCACCTCCTTTCTCACCAAGGCTGGCTTCTTACATACTACTGCTGAACATGTCCTTTGCGCTACCACCAATGCTACCAAAACCACTTCTGACCACACTGCCAGCCCAATCACTGTTGCTGGTACTACAAATAACTACTCTCCTATTGGTTGTCCCCAGGCGGGTGTTGTCACTAACATCAAGCCTACCGCCCCCACCACCCTCCAACTCGGGGAACCCAAGCAAGCCATCCACACTCAAGTGTGCCCTCATCAATGCGCAATCTCACCCTGCGCACGCTCTAGACATCCATGACCACCTCTGTAAATCAAACCTCTACCTACTATTCATTAGTGAGAAGTGGCTCCATGAAGCCGCAGGCCCAGCACTGGCCCTTGCCCTGCCCGATGGCTAAACAATTTTTAGACAAGACCGGAAATCACAAAAGGATGGGGGCGTTGCACTGATAGTAAAGTAATCCATCCCCATCAGAAGAATCCATGGAGACCTTTCACACAACTGCGACTACATGCTCATCAAAATCAACCCCTCGCCTAGCTGCACCATCACCGTCCACGTCACTTACCGCCCACCAGGACCAGCGGGAGAATTCCAAGAAGCACTCCTACATGCCATCAGTGACAACCTCAACAAATCCACCAGGTCCATCCTCCTCGGTGACATGAACCTTGGTCTCAATGACCCCGCGGATGGGAATGCTGCCTCCCTCAACAACGCCCTTGCAACACCTGGCTTCAAACAAGAAGTGTTAGAACCAACCCATAACAAAGATCGCATCCTGGATTGGATCACCCAACACAACTGTCCGTTATCAATCCCAGTCATCTCTCCCATTCCATGGTCTGTCACTCCATTATCCACTTCAATCTCAACTATGCTAAGACTCCTACCACCACTCAAGAAACACTGCCGCCCGGCCTCACCAGGAGCACTAAGCAACTCGCAAAGGAAAACTACTTCCACACCTTCAGGTCCCCAAACTCAAACATCCATTAACCAACAATCTGGACACCCTCGCAGCAACCTACAACTCCATTATCACCAAAGCCATAGACACCATTGCACCACTTACACAAAGAAAAGCCAAACCCACCAGAAAAACAAACTCCTTGTTCACCCAGGATCTCATGAAACTACGCTCACAAAAACAAACAGCTCTCACAGCATGGCAAACAAAGCATAGTGACACCACCAAACGAGCCTTTAAAAA
This sequence comes from Ambystoma mexicanum, assembly GCF_040938575.1. Lineage (NCBI taxonomy): Eukaryota > Metazoa > Chordata > Amphibia > Caudata > Ambystomatidae > Ambystoma > Ambystoma mexicanum. The sequence goes on from NC_090928.1 coordinate 104,216,785, forward strand.
CATTGTCAAACAATACAAATACACCATCATCACAGCCAAAGCTAACTCCTTTAATACCAGGATAGCCAACGCCAAATCTGGATCCAGAGAAATCTTTGCGATCTTGAGAGAACTGGGGACTCCCACCCCCCCTTCCAATCTCTTGAATAAAGACAAAGAATAGTGTAACGACATTCAAGAGGCCATGCTCAATACGCTGAACACCCTACAAGAAAAAATAATCAGCCACCAAAAAGCCTTATCGCGACAACTATCTGACCTACACCAGAACACCCCATCCGAAATCCCAGCTTTTTCATTCAAGGAGATGACAGAAGGGGAAGTCCTAACCATACTCAACTCGATCAAACCTTCCAACTGCAAGGGCGACTCATGTCCGGCCCAGCTCATCAAGGACAGCGCCCCCTCACTGGTACCGTTCTTCACAGCCTTCATCAACGCTTCTTTCAAATCAAACCATCCTGCCTCAAAGAACCATGGGTGCGCCCACTGCTGAAAAAACCTACACTTGACCCAAAGGCACCAGGGAACTACAGGCCCATCACAACGGTTCCCTTCCTTCTGAAGATTTTGGACAAAGCTGCATACCTTCAAGTACAGAAATACCTTGAAGCTTATCACCTGCTTGGTCTCTGGCAAACCGGCTTTCGCCCCAACCATGGTACAGAAACCGCATTATTGGACCGTAATAACCAAATCGATGACCTCAGAGACGTAGGCAGACCAGCTCTCCTAGTACTCCTCTACCTTTCCGCGGCGTTCGACCTGGTTGACCATGACACCCTTTGCCACCACCTCGCAACAGCGGGCAACTTTTCATCAGACGCCACTGCATGGATCGCATCCTTCCTCAGGGGTAGAGAAATGAAAATCTTTTCAGACCAAGCCTGCGCCCAACTGCATCTAATTAAGTGTGGGGTCTCGCAAGGATCTTGCAGATCTACACTGTACAACCTATTCACAAGGTCACTATTCAAATATCTCGATTCAATGGGCATCACATACACCAACTACGCAGACAATAAGCAGGTCCTCATCCCTTTTACATGCGATTACGAGGCCGACCAAAAAACTCTCAACTCCATCTACACCACCATCCAAACTTGGATGGCTGAAAATTAGCTCTGCTTCAACAGCGAAAAGACAGAACTACTTATCATCGGATCTCCGGTCACAATCAAAAAAATGGGATCCCAATATTACTCCTTCCTCATTGACAACTCCTGCATCTCGGTTTCCAAGCCAGTCAAAACTCTGGGAGTATACCTGGACTCAAACCTTACCATGAATAGACGGGTGAATGCAATCTTTTCAGCAGCTGCCTACCACTCGAAACTTATCACTGCCGCAAGGCCCTTCCTATCGCAGAAAAACTCCCTCACCATCGCCAGAGCAATCATAGGTTCCCGCCTAGACTACTGCAACGCACTCCTACTAGGCACCTCAGCAAAAAACATCAAAAAACTTCAAATGGTGCAGAACAATGCCCTCAGAGCAGCCCCCAGAGTTTCTAAAAAGAGACCACATCTCGGCCACCAGGAAATCCATCCACTAGCTACCCGTCAAGGAACGGTTCCTTTTCAAGTCACTGGCAGTTACCCACAAATGTCGCCACGAAACAGCACCTCGCTACCTTGCGCAAAGATTCTCTGTGCCCCCCTCAAACAGACCCATCAGATCCAGCCACACCAACCGACTAACCATTCCTAAAAACATTAGGACCAGAGCAAGCGGTGCTAGCTTCCCAGTCCTCGCAGCTACCAACTGGAACCTGTTACCCCCCCTCTATCAGAGGCATCGAGTCCCACTTGGTCTTCAGAAAAGCAATAATAACCATGTTGTTCGTGTAAACCCCACTTTGGACCTGGTACCGTGTGTATGTACTTCTCATATGTCCGTGCTCATCTTGCCAACTGTATAGCTAATGTAAGGCAACCATCCATGCACGGGCTAATGTAAGTCACTCATTCATTGTAACCTTGTACTGACTATTGTAACCCTGCACCAACTTCCCCCCTGTAACTAAGACACTTCCTTGAAACAGCGCCCGCCCCGATGCCCCCCGGGCTGCTAGGCGCTTTACAAATGCAAAAAATAAAATAAATAATATCACTGGAATTCACGACGCAGATAGCACACGAGACGGCTCCAAGGTCTCACGAGTGGCGCTGTGGCGAGTGAAGAATATTTCAGGGTAATTGTAATAGCAGAACCCCGCATTGTATAGGTATAAATAACACGGGCTATGGATAATAAGCTGATGACATTCCCGGATGGAAGGGAGGCCCCGTATAATACAAGCTGGTGAAGAAGCTGTTCCTGCGAGGCGGATCCTACTAACTCGCGATTGAGAGTGCACGATTCCAGAATAAACTGTGGCCTGGGCCCCAATATGTGCGATCAGCGGCACTAGCCGCATGAGACTAAGGGCCTCATTACACGGTAGGCGGTAAGGGTTTACCAGTACCGGTAAGGGCACCGGTACCGGTAAACCCTTACTGCCTTACTCCGAGGTCCCTTTGCGGGACCCGACCTTAACGGCTGGTGTAGACCAGCCGTTAAAGTTGGGACCCGCAAAGGGACCTTGGTGCTAATTACGGTACTGCAATTTGCGGTATCGTGATTAGCTCCTTCCCCATTCCCATTCAGCCCTAGGGGGCAAAAATGGGAACGGGGAAGGGCCATGGAGAAAGGGGGAATTACCGCCCCGCCAACCTTGGAATGGGGGGTAATTCCCCTTTTCTCCATGGTGGTACCGGTATGGTACCAGCGGCAACCATGGTGCTTATAGCACCATGGTTTACCGCATAACGTGTAATAAGGCCCCAAGTATTGGAGCACAAAGAGAGTCTCCCCTAGTGGCTGGCTGACCCTTGGATAGGGGGGACGGAAAACAACCTTTGAGGCGCAGAACCGCAAGCAAGCCAAGATGACGTCAAGACTGCCCAAAAGCAAAGGGAAACAACCCACCATAGATGAGTTTGCCAAGTCTCTGCAGGTGACAGATGGAGCTATTGGAAAGGGCCAAGGCACGCGGGGAAACAAGACTACGGCGCGCAGTGACCAATAGATACTAGAAGCCATAGCTGAACTGAAAGTGTCATGGGAAAGTAAGATGTGCACTGCAATCTCGGAGCTGAGAACCTCACTGGAGTTCAAGATTGGTGCAGTGAGCGTGGACGTGAATCTGTTGCGACAAGACGTACGAGCGTTGGCCCACCACACAGGAATACTAGAGAAGGAGGTGATTGCCAACACAAGCTCATGCACGACCATGCGAAAGAAGTTCACGTGTTGAAACAGATGCGCAATCTCGAGAATAGAGCTGAAGAAGCGGAAGGGCAAGCCCGCAGGAATAACATGCATATTGTGGGGCTTCCGGAAGGCAAAGAAGGATCAGACCCAACAAACTATGTTGAAAACATGCTACTGCAAGAAATACCGGGTGGCATGTTAAACAAGGGATTCGCAGTGGAAAGAGCGCACAGGGCTCTGACGAGGAGGCCGTCACCGGGGGCCCCACCGCAGCCTATTATTGCTAAGATTTTGAACTATAAAGACAGAAAGAAGGTCCTGGAGCATTTCCGCAAAGGAGGAATGATTAGCAGAGCGTCAGCGACCATCACTGCATACCCGGACTACACCCTCTAAGTGCAGAGGTAACGGTTGAATTATGTGGCAGTAAAGAGGAGACTGCGGGAAGCAGGTTACAGATACATGCTGTTATACCCGGCAAAGATGAAGGTGCTGCATAAGAATAAAGCGCTGTTCTTCGAAACACCGGAAGATGTGACTGCATGGCTGGACTTGCAAAGATGCCCGAGGGAAACGGAAGACCACAAGGAAAGCAGAACGGAATAGTGAACCGGCGCCGAGTTGATGCTGCATTGTCGCATAAGGAGACGATTGAGAGATAAGTACAGCACACATGACGACACTGGGACTTGATTATAGTAGAGTGTATAGGGACCCGACATGATAATCTGTGTGGCTCACGTGGTAGCATGTTGTTAGCGCAATGCAGGAGGCACTGCACCAGGAGACACGCTACTATTCCCCTCGGAGGTAGTTTAGTTAGGATACCAGTAGGGCAGTATCCCCCTGCGGAGTACCGAGGATCGGTTGTACCGAGATAAGGGCTAGATGCGGGGTAGCCTGAGATCCAGGGATGGAGCTGGGCAACAATTCAGGGGAGAGGGCGCCAGTTGGGGTTGGGCAGGGTGGGGTGGGGGGAGGGGGTGGTGGAACCCGAAAGGGTGTTCATAGTTGGGGGGAGGGAGGGGAGTTGGGGGATTTGCAGTGTTATTTGTTAAGGGTCGAGCCTACACACATGCACGCCCGTGCTTAAAGCGGATGATGGGGAGTGACAATGGAGGGCACTGGGTATGGTCGAAATATGGGGGACCTTAAGATAGTTACCTGGAATGTCAGGGGGCTCAACAGTTACCTGAAGAGAACCAAGATTATGATGTACTTAAGAAGGCAGAAAATAGATTTATCCCTAATACAGGAAACACATCTCACGAAAGAGAAACAAGAGGTGATACAGAGGAAATGGAACGGGACCATCATAGGTGCAACGTACTCTGCTTATGCCAGAGGGGTGATCACTTGGGCACCACATGTCCCTTTCCAACTGCTACAGACCACAGTGGAGGCAGATGGGAGGATGGTGGCAATAAGGGGATTAATAGAACACTGAGAAATATGTATTATCAATACATATGCCCTGAATCAAGACACAGTGGCTTACTTCAAGACTCTATATAGCAGAATGAGCCCGTACCGGGGGGGGAAGTGGGGGGTGCAGTGATATGGGGAGGCAACTTTAACTGCACGTTAGACCCAAAGGTAGACAGGTCAGACAGGAAATCAGACAAACCCACCCCTGCTGCCAAAAACCTACAGACCCTGTTGGGAGACCTCCAGCTAGAGGATATGTGGAGGTTAAACCACCCACACGATAGACGGTATTCGCATTACTCTGCCCCACAGAACTTGTACACACGGTTAGACTATATGTTTGTCTCACAGGAGATGACGGTGGAAATAGTGCAATCAAAGTACAAGGCGAGGGTCCTCTCGGACCACTCGCCCTTGTTCTTAACATGGCAATATCTGTCTCCAAGGGCTAGGATCCCAACGTTGCGACTCAGAGCTGAAGCATTGAAAGACACAGTGTTCAGGGAGGACAAGAGAGAAGAAATCATAGAATACTTTGAAAATAACAGTGGGAGTGTAGAATCGGCCAGCACTCTATCGGAAGCATTAAGGTGGTGATGAGAGGATCAGCTATAGCCAAATCTAAAGGGCTGCAGGGAGGCATACTAGGGGAACTGCAGAAAACAGAGGCCAAACTGGAGACAGTTTTGGGTAAAGGGGGTAACTCCCAGGAGGATGCGAAACCATAAACCAATTGCAGCAAGAATGTGCAGGACACTGGGAGAGATTATGCAATTTAAACTATAAGAAATACATAGAGAGGCAACACGCGGGGGAGACAAGCCGGGGAGATTGCTAGCATGGTTGTATAAAAGGGAGACCCCCAGACCAACGATCAGAGCAGTAATGGGGGAGAGTGGGCAAATATTGGAAACCCAAGAGTGCGTGAACAGAGAGTTCCTCGAATTCTATAAACAATTGTACGGGGACGTAGGAGGGGGTTAAGGTAGCGAGATAATGGAAAGAGGATATTGGCCTGCCAAAAATAAGTGCAGAAGAGCGAGAGGACCTAGATGCACCAATTACATTGGAAGAACTAGAAGCTGTGGTTGAGCAACTACCCACCAGCAAGACCCCGGGAGAGGATGGACTCCCCAGTGAGTTTTACAAAATGTAGAAATAAGAAGTGCTCCCCTAGCTACTCGCAATGTTAAATGAAGCATTTTAAACAGAGATATTACCAGAATCCCTGAGAGAAGCGATCATTATCCCACTCCCCAAACATAATAAGCCAAGCACGGACTGCAGGTCATACAGACCGTTGTCGATGCTGAACCAGGACAGCAAGATACTCAGGGCTGTGTTGGCAAATAGAATGAGAAAGCTCATAAGCAGATTAATACACCCCGATCAGTCCAGATATGTCCCGTGCAGAGGCATATCAGACAACCTCAGACAACTTCACTGGGTCATAGACCACACTGTAGGAGACTTTAGCGAGATTGCAATCATATCACTAGATGCAGTGAAGGCCTTTGACTCTGTCAATGTCATGATGCCCGCTCCCGGGGGGCCGGATCAAGCCCTGCGTCCCCGAAAGCGGACATCCAGTCCCCAAGGAAGGACCCAGCAACCCCATATATGGGCCCTTTGGACAGTGTCCTGGCGCCTATGGCGCCAGGCTCATAAAAGACATCAGTCCTGGCGCCATAGGCGCCAGGCTCATTATGGGAGTGCTTCGGTGCACTTACCCGATGCAGACCATGCTGCAGGATCCCGGCCTCCTTGAGGCCTGAAAGGAACTACTTTACCTGTGGGACTAATTTACCATCCAGGCGTGGTCGGGGAAGGATACATACCTGGAACTTCTTCCAAGGCTATTTAAAACCCACCCGAACAGCCACACGTGCTTCGCGTTGTTCTGCATTTAACAGCTGGACGCTCACCGTGTCTGCTCCTGCATCCTGACTTCTGCCATGCCTGCCAGCATCCTGGATCACCTGCAAAGGAAGAGAAGAAGAGAACAGAAGAAGGAAAAGCCCTTACCTGCTAAATCCGCATCCCGGAGACATCTCGCCGACAATCCTGAAAAGGAAGACTTATTTAAAAGCTCATTGCGTCGATCAATGCAGCGCCGCATTCCACTCACCTTTACAGGGCACCTCCATGTTCAGCAGCGATCATCTGGATTCACTGTCACGCCCTAGCGCCTAGGGAGAAAAAGACAAGAACAAAAGGTGAGAGAGAGAAGGGAATAAGGAAAGCTAAATCTCCTTGTTAAGACTTACCTGTTGATTCATTCCCTCTTCATTTCGGGTCCGCTCCGCATCCTGGCATTTCCGGACCCCGGCCCCTAAGGGGAAAAAGAGACATCAGCGTTAATGAGCGAATGAAAAGACATTACCAAAAAACGCTCATTAAAGACTTACCCGATTTCTACAAGGATTTACCTCTCATCTCGGGTCGGTGCCTGTTCCCCGGCATTCCGTACCCCGGCCCCTATGGGGAAAAAGACACTAGCATTAGTACATTAATGCATGGACACAAGGGGAACCGCTTATCAAAAAACTTACCTGGAAGCCAAGCAAGTTTGGTTCTCACCAATCCGAAAATCCAGTGAAGTAACTGGATACCAACGCGCCCCTGCATCAGAAGCAGGATGGAGAGCTCGTCCTTCCAGACCCTAAGGTGAGACGCTACGGGGAATCACAGAAGGGTTTCGAGGAGGGTGAGAGGGGAAAGTGGGAGGCCGATTGCATTACCCCGCAGACAGTTAATCCCATATTTTCGCCTACAGAAGGATACTTCTGCGAGCCAGACAAGACAGATTTGGGGGCCCGGTCCAGTCCGTCTTCCGAACCCTGCGCATCACCTTAGAAGAGGTCACAGCAGCGCGAACCAGGCCAGCGCCTCCGTGGGAGTCAGGTGAGCGTTACAGTCAAATGGCCTTGGCTGATGGCATCTCTAAGAGAATATGGGATGGGACCCAGGTACCTTAAGTGGGTGAAATTATTATACAGTTCACCGCTAGCCAGAGTTAAAACGGGAACAATCATCTCAGAGAGGTGGCAACTCAGTAGGAGCACCAGACAGGGATGCCCTTGGTCCCCGATGCTGTACATCTTAGCATTGGAACCCATGGCGATATACTTGAGACAACAACACGAGGAAGTCGGGATTTACACAAAAGGGGGACCACACTTAATTTCATTATATGCAGATGACATGTTACTATACTTCTGATACCTTGAGGAAAAACTTCAATACATCCTAGAAGCAATGGAGCGATTTGCGTTGCTCTCTGGCATTGCAGTCAATCCCAAGAAATCGTGTATATTCCCCCTGGGGAGGTATATAGGGGTCCCGCGGGAACAACTGCTAGTCTTACAAATACCATAGGAGACCAGCACGTTCAGATACCTGGGATTGACATTTATCGCACAGTGGAAGCAGATTATAAACACAGAGAAAGCGGTAGTGAACATTGAAAATAGTATGAGGTTCTAGACTAAGCTCCCCTCGGCCATGATGGGGAGGGGGCGCTGTTGAAGATGGTCGTATTGCCTAGGCTACTACATTTATTTGGGAACATACCATATATCATACTAAAACGTTTCTTTGTCAAACTCCAGAGCATATGCAGGGGCTTCATTTGGCATGGAACTAGGAACACAATTGCCCTATGGAAGTTACAGAACATGTATGACAAAGGGGGTATAAAAGTGCCTAATTTTGAGATCTATTTGGCCAGTCATCTACAATACATGGCCAAATGGTTAACGGAGGACTTGAGATCAGAGTCCAGACTGTTGAGATCGGAGTGTGACCCGTTTTTTCTAAAAGAAGTGATATGGCTGCCCAAACCTGAGCTAAAAGGATGCACGGGGATGTTGAAACTGGGATGGAAGATATGGTGCAAGGCTTGTCAGGTTATGGAGAACCCAACCCTGTGTTCTCCGCAAGTACCGCTAGTGGCATTGACCGGAGGAGACGTGCAACTGAGAAAGACGATTCGTAGGTACTGGGAACCGGTCGGGATTGCAACAGTGGGAGACATGGCAGGAAGGGGAAGTAAAGGAATTCGTAATGCTGGCAGAGGAAACAGGTTTACACGTAGGGCAGCATATTACTTATACTAGAATGGTACAGAGGATAAGAGAGGCATGGTCCGAAATATGGGAAGATCAACCTGACACAGCCATAGAAACGATATATGATATAGTAGAGGGAGGGCATGAGGTTTCTCGAATCTATGAGCTGCTGATGTCTAGGGTGGGAGAGGAAGATGCCCAATTAAGACAAGATCGGGAAGAGGAAGCCGGGGAACTCATGAGTGACGGGCTATGGGAGCGGGCTCAACGGTACCATGAAAAAGTGTCTAGGAACGCAAGGCTACAACAAATACAGCTATATGTAACCCACAGGGCATACTTGACTCCCCAGAAGATAGCTCGGTTTAAGAACGCTGAACGACAAACATGCCCCAAATGCGGGGAAAAAACGCAGGGATGACTCGCATGTTTTGGGCAGGGGGCAGGGGAGGTTCCTCCGGAGGAAGGAGAAGCAGAACGCAAAGTGGAGTAGGCTCAAGTTGGGGGGGAGGGTAAAGGGTAAGCAGTAGATATTGAACGATATGTACATGATGCTAAAGTATTATGATAAGTAATGCTGGTTTTGTTGAATGTTGATTGTTGTAAAAACCAATAAAATTGTTTTTAAAAAAAATATGCAAGAAGGGGTCAGAATACAGTTTGGGATTCCAAGATGGCCGCCGGCACTGTGTAGACGTGCCGACGGCGCTCTCCCGACCCGACTGGTGAGAGGTGCCCACCGCCCCATCAGCGGGCCACTGTAGAAGGTAAGAAAGCCCCCCCGGTGAGCGGGGAAGAGGCACAGAGCCGCTCGGTGCTGCAGGGCAGTCTGTGACGGTCCTCGATAGCGGCGCCGCCGAGGAGGGAGCCGCGGCCGAAGTGAGAGGAGCGCCTGGAGGAGCGGTGGCGGAACTGCGTCGGGAGCCCCTGGGAGGCTCCAAGAAGAGAAGGTGCCCCGCGGAGGGAGAGTCGCGGCGGGGCACTGGAGGCGGGTGAGCCGGCGGACGCGGCTCTGTGGTCCGCCCGCCCTCTCCGGCGTGGCCCAAGTGAGAGGAACGCCTGGAGGAGCCGCGGCAAAGCTGCGCCGGGAGGAGCCGGGGGCTCAAAGAAGAGAAGGTGCCCCGCGGAGGGAGAGTCGTGGCGGGGCACTGGAGGTGGGCAGGAGCGGGTGAGCCGCCACCCTCTCCGGCATGGCGCTGCGCGACTGAGAGGCCTGCCGTGCTGGGACACCCCACAGCGAGTGAAGGGGAGCAGCGGCGAAGAATCCGGTGAGAGGGGGAGGCCAACGGCGGCTGGACCCGGGGGCCAGAAGGCTTGTGGAGGGCAGAACATTTGGACTCAGCGGCAGAGGAGGGCCGGCCCCGCCTGGAGCCCCCGACAAGCAGGGGGAACTGCAAACCCCGTAGCTGTTGGAGGAGAGGTCGGGGGACACACTGAGAGGCGGGGGGCGCTGACCGCCGAGAGTTGCAGAATTGAGGTGGTTGCGGGGTCGGGCCCGATCGGTTTGCCCCAGCCCCCCCTTGAAGTGGAGAAGAACCCAGAGCACGGTCACCATAAGACTGGAATGCCCCCCCTGATGCTCTTGGGGGGGCCAAGAAAGTGTTAGAGCGGGACCATCAGGGGGTGAAGCCAGAACAGGCTCCATCTAGGGGGTACCTGCTGAGGATTCTAAAGGAGCAGCATCCAGTAAACCAACCCACCCCCCTTGCAGATCACAGCAGCCCAAACATCCAAAGTGGGACTCTGTGGCAATAAAACCCTGACCCCAATCTTTCCATGGACATACTTAAAGGACAGCTATAGTGGCACAGGGGATTGGGGAAGTGAGCACCATGACCACGAACACCAAAGGAAAAGTGGGGAAAGTGGCTCAAGCTTCGGGGGATACGCTGGGCACACTGCCTGCAATCTGGCCTGTGCATACCCCGAAGGAAGGCCCTGGGATTTCTCGAGAGAAGATACCGCCCATGGGGGGGTCGGAGGAACAGGCTGTAATGTCCAGGCAGGAATTCCTGGGGGAGCTGCACGCTTTACAGTCGGATTTGGCAAAGACTTTTCAGGAACAATTTCAACTGATGCAAGCCGATCTAAATGAAGCCCCAGGGGAAATAAGACAAGAGATGCAGCAATTAGGGGAAAGGACAGACAGTCTGGAAAAAGGCCCCCAAGAAGTAGATAAAGAAACTGCAGCTAACAGCGAAGCTATAGAGAGGTTGGATGTGGCAACACAAAATCTCGAAATTCTGATGGAAGATTTGGAGAATAGATCCCGAAGGATCAATATCAGAGTGAAAATGTTACAGGAATCGGTATTAGACAAGGACTTGAAAACGGTAACCCAAGGCATTTTTGCCGACATCCTGGATGAGAAGATTGAGCTTGATCAAGTGCATAGAACTGGGCAGATGGCTAAAGGACAGATGGCGAGGCATATAGAGACGTACTAGCAGCTTTTACTAGGTACGCCCAGAAGGAGGCAGTCCTCCGAGCAGCACGGCAACGGGAGCCCATTATGTTTAAAGGGCAGCAGATTGCATTATTTCAAGATTTGGCAAGCAGCACGCTCATGAAAAGGAGACAAATGGGCCCATTGTTAAAAGTGCTAAACGAGAAAGCTATAAGACACAAATGGACATTCCCGTTTGGCCTGCTTTTTGAATGGGAGGGGACCCAGAAATGTATCAAATCTCTACAGGAAGGGGCAGATCTCCTTTGCATAGATTTGGAGGAAACCCCTTCAAGCTCAGGTGCACAGGGCACAACTGGTCGATCCAGGCTGAAACCCTGGAAATGGACGACAGTGGGAGAGAAAAGGAGAAGATGGTTCAAAGAAGGCAGTCTGCAGCGAAAAGGGAACTCAAGTGAAGAGAGGAACAGAACATTGACTGACCCCTGAGTCATGACAGCGGTAAAAGGGGTGGTGGGCCTCTAAAAGGAGAATTTAAGTTATGGGTCACCGGAGGAGCAACCATTTTGGGTACGGAAAGGGCAGAGATGCCGAGTTAGGAGTGGAGAGCAAGCGGGAAGGGATTGTCCTTCCAGGGGGGGAAGGTGAGGGGGTGAATAGGGAGGGAAAAGGGGAAGGGACAAGGGGAGGGGTGTGACGAGTCATTTACTGAGGGGAAGGGCGGGAGGGCAGTAGCTCATAGTGAGGCCCAAGTCTCAAGTACTGACTTCTTAAGTGGCTAACTGTCACGACCCTCGCCCAAAACCCCCTCTGGCAAACCCATTGGCCAGGTGGAGTCAGGACTTGGGCCTCTAGAGCCTGGCATCCTCTTCAAAAGCCCTCATGGGGCCAGTCCTGGCGCCTATGGCGCCAGGCTCATACACCATGAGAAACAATGTGCTTGGGAACTACTTTATTGTATTGTCAGCCAACATAGAGGCATCCACATAGCTTGGTTCCTGAGAACCAAGCTATGCGGTCTAGTGTTTTGGGTGTGGTAGCCTAGGGACTACTTTACCTGGACTATTTTGTTGGGGCTATTTAAACCACACCCAAGCAAGACAACACGCTTCACGTTACTTTGCAGCTTGCAACGTGACGCTCAACGTGTCCAGCTATTCCCTCGAACCTCGGAGAAGCAGAACCTGCAGAGAGACAAAAGGATCATTATTAGCAGCAGCATTTTACCTGCAGTCTTCATCTTAAAACACTCACAGCTACTGAGAACAGCTTCCTCGAATCTGCACGCCTCCCGGACAGAACGACCTGAAAGAGGAAGACAGAGGCAACATTAAAGAAAGCAGTAGAGACATTTACAAATTACGAACTGCTCAAAAGGCTTACCTGGCTGGTCGCCTCTCGGCTGGCACCACTCCGGACATTCCACTTGCGCTGAAGAACACCGCGACCTACAAGGAAGGAAAACACAGGTTAGCAAAGGCAAGACTTCACAGCGCTGCGCATAGCGCTTACTTACCGCATCAAAGCGCCCTTAATGCGCCATCATTTACCAGCGGGGCTCAACCAAGCCAGTTCGCCGCGCTGAAGCTCGGCATACCTAAGGGAGAAAAAAAGAGACATTTTAAACAAAGAAAGGCATGCAGGATAGCAACAAAACTAAAGAACAGCAATAAGACCTACCTGAACAATATCAAACGGGCCGGCGTCAGTGAAGTAATTGGACCGCACTCGCCCATGAAAGACAACGCGCCCATGCAAAGAAGGCAGGAAGGAGAGCACGCCTAATTCTACCACAAGATGAGGAGAAGGCGCCAGAGGGACTGAAATCATACGGGGGTGGAGGGAGGATACTTACCCCAGTCAGTCAGTCAGTCTTGAACACAGTCCTCCTGTATTTTCAGGCAGAACCTTCCCCGCAGACCACATCAGGGCAAAGCTGAGAAGCATACCAGCGAGTAACCCGGCTGGGTGGCGTCCCTGTGGATACCAGGTGAGCGTAACACGAACGCATAACGTGAGACGGTTAAACACCCCTCTGAAGATGAAAACATTGGAGCACTTCACGAGAAAGATCAGGGAAGGTTGAAGCTGCAGGGATTCGACCAGATTCTCCATGCCTCAGGTCCAAGTAAAGCAAGGGGGGTGGCCCTAGCTGTCAGAATACAGTTGACTTCAGAATTGACGCTGTAACAATGGACAAAGAGGGGAGATATAGTGTGGTCAGGGGGAAATATCAGGACGCCCCTTACACAATAGCAGTTGTATATGCCCCTAATTCTGGTCAGGAGCAGCTTTTGCTGAGGGTACTGAAAGTGCTGGAAGAACAATATTGGGGTCAGATTGGTTTGATGGGAGATCTTAACATAGCTTGGGATAGGGAGAGGGACAGAGATGGCAGACGAGTAAGGGGGCGGGGGGTGGTAATGTCGGCTGAATTGAAGGATAGGATCGTAGGATGGGATTGAGGGATGTATGTAGGGAATTAAAGGGAGAAGAGGAGGGTTACACCTCCTTATCTGGAGTTCATGGTTCGCAATCCAGAATAGATTATATATGGGTCTCGGTGGGATTAGTTGGCAGCATTCGGGAGGTGAATACGGGACCGATAGGGATAGGGGACCATAGGATAGTCTCGGATGTTCTGGACCTGGGTTGAAGGGTGAGGGGAGTGTGGGGCTGGAAGTTTCCAAGGGCGGTCCTGAGGGACCCGGAAGTTCGGGGGGACATCGAAGAGAAGATTAAGGCTTTCTTTGCTGTTAATAGGAAGGAGGATACGGGAGAGGAGGTAAGGTGGGACGCATTCAAGGCTACTATCAGGGAGGACCTAATTGCAGCAGCTGCTTATCGAGTGAAACAATTGAAAGCTTTGGAGGCCCAATTAGAGACCGAGGTGGAAGTGGCTAGACAGGCAGCGGGTGGGACCCCTTCCCGGGTAGCTATGCAGGAATATAGGAAAGCGTTGGACCAGCTGGAACTTTTGCGTACTAAAAAGGCAGAGGGAGCACTACTGGCAGTGAGACAGAAATATTACGCAAGGCAAATAAGGCAGACGTGCTTTTGGCACGTCTACTTAGGGGAAAGTGGGTGAAAAATGCTATTACAGCGTTGAAATTGGGACTCTGGGGAAAGGGTCACAAAGCAGGAAGAAATACAGGAGGCTCTGGCGGGGTATTATAACTCCCTTTATGCCTCCCAAAACCCCCATAGGGATATGCAGGACAATTTTTTACAATCTGTACAGCTGTGGGAAATCGGTAGAGAAACGAGGGAGGTCCTTAACCGAGAAATCAGGGGAGGAGGTTCGAGGGGTGATCAGAGCCCTTCCAGTAAATAAAGCCCCGGGCCCGGATGGCTATACTGCAGCCTTTTACAAATTGTTTATCTCGCAGTTGGCCCCGCAACTGACCTCACTATTTAATTTTTTTCGGCAGACAGGTAGGATTGCCCAGTCCATGGAGGAAACAAAGGTGACCCTTGTCCTTAAACCACATAAAGACCCGGGAGAGCAGTTTATCGCCCCATAGCTTTGATCAATATCGATGCCAAGATATATACAAAGATATTGGCAAATAGACTTAATGCCATTCTCCCGCTTTTGATACACCCCGATCAGGCAGTCTTCGTCAGAGGCAGGCAAACCGCAGACAATATCAGGTGGGTGGCCCACTTAGTCGAAAAGGTGCAGAGAACGAACACTCCCGCGGTCTTGGTGGCACTTGACACGTAAAAGGCCTTTGACCACGTGGAGTGGTCCTTTCTTTTCTGAGTAATGGAAAAGATGGGATTTGGGTGGGAATTCATGACAATGGTTTAGGCTAATTACCAATCCCCGTCCATTAGAATAATGGTGAATGGGACAGCTTCTAGACGGGTAAATCTACAGAGGGGAACAAAACAAGGCTGCCCGCTATCCCCAATTCTCTATGCGATCTACTTGGAACCCCTTTTTCAGGTAATAAGGGAGGTGGCGGGGATACAGGGCATTCCTTTTGGGGGAGAGCAACAGAAGGTCGCAGCCTTTGCTGATGACATGTTGCTCATGTTGACGGCACCGAGCGAATCGCTCCAGGTTAGCATGACCCTGCTGGAAAAATTTGGGGAGGTCTCGGGGTTAAAGATTAACGCTAACAAATCTGAGGTCCTAAACCTAACGCTAAGGGGAAGGGAACAGGATGAGCTGAAGGGGGGGTTCTCACCTTCTATGGAGCCCGGGAGGGATTAGATACTTGGGGGCGAGAATCCCAGCAACTTTAACTGGGTGGTATTCGGCAAACTTCCCCCCTCTTTTAAAGCAATCAAGGAGGATTTCCAAAAGGTGGAGAGGTCTCAGGGTGTCCTGGTTGGGGCGGATCGCAGCAGTTAAGATGGTAACACTCCCGCGGCTGTTGTACTTATTCAGGTGATACCGCAGCCGGTACCCTCGAGCTTTAAGGAATTGGGAACCCTGACTAAAGAATTCTTATGGGAAGGGAAAAGAGCTAGGGTGAGCGGTAGCTTACTGATGGCTCCCAAGGGGGAGGGAGGCTTAGCGTTACAAAATTTTCGGCGGTATTACGAAGCAACTCAGCTCCGAATCATTAGGGAATGTTTGAAAGGAGAAGGTGGTCAGCAAGATACAAAATTTGGGTGAGGATGGATAGGGCGGTGGCACACCGCAACCTGTCGGAGGTGCTTTGGCTGCCTAAGGTGCACAGACCCTGGCATCTCTATGAAAGCTCAATAACTAAGCTAATGGCCGATACCTGGGATAAGTTGGCGGGATCGGTGGGAATTACTACGTTCCCGTCGCCATTTACCCCCTTCTTTGGCAATGGAGATTTCACCCCGGGCCTGGAGAAAGGTGCATTTGCGAGATGGCAGGAGGGAGGCTGTGGGAAGCTATGTGATATGTTTCGGGGAGGAGAACTGCTGTCGTTTGAAGACTAAGAGAGAATTCACAATACAAGAGGGGGACAGATTACGATACGCACAGATAAGGCACTGGGTACTAAACCCAGGGGTCAGAACGGCAGCGATAAGGGAACCATCGCAGTTTGAGAGCTTCCTACTAACCAACGACAGAACGAAGGGCCTCATTTCTAATATTTATAAGATTCTAGATAGCTCACATACAGCTCCTCAGTGGGTTTATATGCAGAAATGGGAACGGGTCCTAGTGAGAGAAATCAGTAGGGCTGCGTGGGAGAGGCTATGGAGGAGGATACCTAAACTGGCAAAAGCGTCCCAACTACAAGAAGTGTGGTATGAGATTTTAATCAGGTGGCACTATACCCCTGCCCGGCTTCATAAGATGTTCCCTGCGAGATCGGGTAGTTGCTGGAGGGGCTGTGGTCTGGCAGGAACGGCGGAGCATATCTGGTGGAAGTGCCCTAAGATTGAACCATTTTGGGGAGAGGTACAGAGGGCGCAGGAACAGGCCTTTGGCCCGGGAGACGAACGAACGCTGGTACAGATCCTCTTGGGCATTTGTGGAGCCTCAGAGGTGGGGGGGCTCAGAGGAAGGGAGAAAGCAAAAGTGATACTGACTCTCGCAGCTATGATGTTGATAGCTCAGAGATGGAAGAGCCCCGAGATCCCCATGAATCAAGACTGGCTTCGAAAAATTTGGGAAATAGTGGCTTTGGAATGGGCAACTTACGCCATGGACGATAAAGTGCAGAACTTTACTGCGGATTGGGGGGACATAATGAATTTCCTTAAAGATGACTTGAGAGTGATATGGTGCCCGGAACGCCTAAGACTACTTGACCTACAATGAACGTGGAGGGACTGCCCGGAAGCAAGGCGATTTAGGATTTGAATGCTCGTTACTTTGGGGGGAAGGGAGGAGTGGGAGGATAGGAGGGGTGGGAGGGAATGTTTCCTTTTCTGTTGACATGTAAAATTCAATAAAAAGGTTTTTTTTTTAAAAAAGAAGGGGTCAAAGCCCGAGATCTGTGTGCAGGTCATTGATGCCAATAAAATGGACTACAGCTTGGGATGAAGCGGTAATGGAGGCAGAAGAACGTAGGCGTACTAACAACCAGGGTTATTCGTTACTTTAGGAGTAACAAAGTGGGGAATGTAAGGGAGAAAGGGTATTTTCCCCACCGTACATTCCTCATGAAAGAAGTCTACTTGCTCATCCCATCGCGGGGAGACGTCCCCCTTGTCTTTCCTCTGACGACAGTGGAAGGAAGCCATTGGATGATACACTCCGACTCCTCTTTTTACTAGGCCGCACAATCTCTAAAAAAAAAAAAAAACTTCTCTCCCTTCGTCCAGCGCCGCGCACAGCCAGCCTTGACACCCCCACCAACTCCTCTGTTGTCTGCGTCACAGCAGTATGAATTGTTGCAAACTGAAACAGTATTCTCTCGCTTCCTCTGAGCTCATTGCCCTGCGTGTGACTGGGTCGAATCTTTACATATGTACTCATCCGTCTCCACAAACCTGCTCCTGCTCCTTCGACCCCCACCATTAGAAATTATTGCTGCACAACCTTCTGCCCCTCTATTCCCCTTTTATGTAGCTGTTGGTAGGACCCTTCCCCACGGACCACCCTAGATTGCCTCAAATATACCTAATCCTAGGTGATCATATATTCTCCACGGACTAACACCCATCAATCCATTTGTTTGAACCATGAGGTACCAGTCGAACAAATCTCAGATCGAAACCCCAAGATAAGGCACCTGGGAAAAAGGACCACCATACCCTTGCCCCCACCAAAGCCTGGGTTAAGAATGTGTATATGTCTGCCCACGATTTATAGGCAACCCCACATTCTGGTAAAGGTTTGTCTTGCATTACTTTTAGCATGGCAAGGATTATTGTTTAGTTTAGAACAATTCCATCTTGTGGACCCAGCCTGACCTTCACCCCGCGAAGATGAGCCCAGCTGACCCACGTGCCCACATACCGCCCAAGCTACAGAAACCAATTGGGAGTCTGGAACTGTATATTGCAACATACTGGGCCATAGGGGCCTACCAATGAACGCAGCTTTTTTACACTGTATGTCATGGCGATTTCTGTGCATATAACTCACTGTTCATTTATCATTTGGCAGAGCGCTCTCAGAGCAGCAGAGTCCTCTGCGTGCCTTATTTACATGATATAAACGTTGCTCAACTTGCAATCTTTTTCCTGGTCTCATTCCCTACTGGGGTGTGTCCATTGATTCCGAGTTTGGGATCTGCATGTTGGTGAATGACCACTTGCAATGGGCACTAAACACAATTAACTATCGGGCTAGGTTATGGGTAAACTTAATGAAAGAAAGTAACTTTATAATGCTAAATGGGACATCAGAAAAGAGACTCTCCCCCGAGGCCCACATGGTCGAGAGAATCCTCGGTGGCAATCTTAGATTATGCCTCAATTTCCGAGCAAGCACTAATAAGTATTGCTGACTTTTACATTGTTCAGACTCTGTCGAGTGACCACAACATCCTAGAGATCTCATGGTTCACATCTATAGAGCAAACTGATAATTAGTACAAGCATAATGTTGAGCCACAAGGAAAGAACAGAATCAAACGGACAGCACCCAAACTAGCCAAGTTTCAGAAAGCTTTACAGAGTGATTTTGATAACATAGATCTCAGACAGACTACTTCCTACACTGAAACTCTTCAGTTCTTTCTTCAGAGCCAACAAAAGGGTTTATCGATCCAGATAACCCATATGTATTTGATACCGATGTTCAAAATATGAAAGCTAGGAGGAGACGCGCAGTTTGGCAAATTAAACTAGCTAATCTAAATAACAAAAACTGCCTGCTAAGGAATGTTAGTACACCATTTTAAAACGGTCTGCGTAAACACAAAGAAGAAAAGACAACTTGCGGGGGAGCGTATGCTAGCAGCTACTGCCTCCAAGTCCAGCTCGTAAATATGGAGACTGCTGAATAACCTCCACCATGAGACCTACTGGTCCACACAGCTGAATGTTATTAGTGCTGAGAGATGGACCTCACACTTTACAATGCTGTTTGCAGCTCCAATTGAATCAAGGGGAGAAGTGGAGATTATACCAACCAGTTTGAGCACCTAATCATTCGATCAGAATGATATCCTCATGCAAATTAATAAATTGAGTTCATCCAGGGCTCCAGGACCCAAAGGACTATCAAACACCACACTGAAAGCCAATCGGAAAGAATGGGCTCAAATATTGCACTTTATTTTCCCAAAAATCAAACAGGCATTATTCCAGCCCCATGGAGAACATCAGTAATCATCTCGTTATTCAAGAAGGGCAATAGGAATATACCATCTAATTATCATCCAATTGCCCTTCTTGACATACCAGAAAATATTTTTGCACGATTAATATGGTCAAAACCTACGAGATTGTTAAACGTCAAACATCTAGATATCCATCAGTCTGACTTCATAGCAGGCCTAGGCAATGCAGTCAATCTTTTAACTGTGAGTATCATAAAACAGGCAGTGAGCACTAAAGAAAATATATACTTGGTGTTCATTGATTTCAGGCAGAAGTTTGATTCAATTTCCAGAGAATTTCTATGGGCTAATTTAAAAACTTAAATGCCCGCCCGATCTCCTATATATAATACAACAGCTCTAAGTCACACCTCGTTAAGAGTCAAACTCAATCAAGAAGGGCTACTAACTGGGGTGATTCCAACCCACCGTAGGCTAAAACAAGCTGCACTTTGGCCTCAACATTGTTCCATTTTTATATCTGAGATTTAAATATCGCCTTGTACGCCACTCGTTCCTTTTCACCAAAAATAGCTGAAACTAACATCTCATGGCTGCTATACGCAGATGATTTAGTAATCATCGACCATACCCCAATCGGTTTGCAAAGGAAATTGGATGCCCTCCAAAATTATGCAGAAAGAAACATGCCAACAATAAACAAAGAAATCTAATATTCTGGTTTTATCGGCTTCCCAAAAAAAACAAAAATGTTAATTCAAGTGGCATATTGGTAAGGAGCGCTTGGAAATAGTAAACGAGTTCTGTTACTTAGGCCTTAATATCAATGAGAGCAAGGGAGATATTCCATATAAGTAAGAAATCAAGCTCAAAAGGAAAATTTATCACAAGACAAATTAATTCAAAGTCAATATGGGACATTCTGTTGCAAATCTGTTATATGCAAAAGTTAGTCCCAGTAATCACATACGGAGCACAGTCAAAATTACTCACGAGTCAACCAAATTGGAATCATCTTGAAGGAGTATACTGGAAGACACTACTAGGACTACCTAAAATCACACCAATCCAGATAATCCGATTTGAGTTAGGGTTGACGTCGCTTCGCACGATAGTGGAATGGCAAACGTCAAGTCTTTATAGAAAATGCTTAATGCACAAAGCTTATGAATCAGCATTAATTTCAAAAAGTGCATCCGCCTTGGAAAGTAATCATAAGGGATCCCTGAAATCATGGAAGAATTGTCTCACCATCTTGCAAAAAGTCGATATTGAAGAGAATCTTCTGATAGGTAATCCTAATTGTGCAAGGGGCAAATTGTATCAGTTTTTTTTTTATTCGTTTTTATTAGTTTTATCATAAACAACAAAGAAAAGAAACAAAAAACCAAGGCACTTGTCAAACGATGCACCATTCATAACCTTCAATCACATAACGAAAAACGAAAGGCTTAATGTGAGCTCACAGTGTTCAACAATTATCTCAGTTCGCAGGTGAGGTGCATTTCAAGAAACTCAAAAGAAAAAAAACTTCCCCTTCCCCCCACTCCCTTGATTTAGCTCGAATCCATTGATCGTTACTGAAGCGCAAAAAACGTTGATAGGGCAATATTCATGACTCCGTAGTCTGGTCGCACAGTGATCACTTGTTTCGGGAGTTATTCAGCTGCTGTCGCCTGGGAATTGGTTTTCCATTAGGACTCCAAAGGCTCATCGGATAGGGACTCATTATCTGTTAAGTGTTGACTTTTAAAGTCCATCCATAGAGTTTCACAGTGGGCAGCTCTTCAGTGTAGGGTGGCCGTTAGGGCAATCCATTCATCCTTTCCAGGCACCGCTCCGGATTTTCATTTGATCGCCAGAAGGGCCCTGGCGGCAAGTGGTAGGTGGGGGGTTACGCCTTTCACTTTGGTCCAATCGTCTGTGTCCCTTTCTAAGGCAAAAAGCACAAGGTAGGGGTCAGCGTCTCTTTGAATGCCATGAATTTCCTTGATCCACCCCAGGACCTTGTCACAAAATACTTTGATGTGCAGGCAACCCCACCACATGTGCCAGTAATTAGCCGTTTGGCCACATTTCCTCCAGGTCGGGCTCATTGTCTGAGATATTTTGGATAGTCTGAGGAGGTCATATTGCTACCTGTGCAGGAGTTTGATGGCATGTAATTTGTACTGACAAGATAATGATGTTCTGGAGGCAGCTCTGCACATTAAATCCCATTGCTCAGGGTATATTTCTTCCCCAAAGTCCTTTTCCCACCTGGACCTCAAGGGCACCGTAGATCCGTCTCCCGCTGCTATTAGTTCCTGGTGCATTATTGATACGAGACCCTTCCTCTCCACTCTAGAGTCCAATATCTTCTCGAATGGGGTCAAGTCTCTGTTCAGTTTGTCCTTCCATTCTGCCTTCGTCAGGACCTTTTCAGTTGGATGTACTGGAATGTGTAAAGAGTGCCTATGCCCAATGCTTCCGTCAGTTCCGGCAGAGTGATATAGGAGTCCTTTCTCTGGAGCTTTCCCACTCTCTCCAAGCCCGCCTCGTACCAAGATTGGTATCTGCCCACATCCGGTATGTGATTGGCCATGCCAGGGGACCATAGATGGCTGAGCGGAGATGGCCAGGTGCTTATCTTGCGCATCTCCTTGTTTGCACGCCATACACTCCATATCGTGCTCAATATTGAGTGACTTTTGATTTTCCGTAGTACCCTTTTGTGCGGGGTCCACAGCCATTTTGATACTGTGGCCGGGGCAAAGTAGTGGTTGTCCATTTGGACCCATTGAAGGTCATGATGTTCTCTGAGATGGGGGATCATGACTCGTAACTGGGAAGCAATGTAATAACATCTCAAGTCCGGGGCCCAACCCCTCCCCTGTCCTTAGGCAGCATCAGCGTGGTGTATGCAAATCTTGCTTTCTTTCCCTGCCATATAAATCTCATCATGATTTTTTTAGCCTCACTAAAGAACCCTTTAGGTATTTCGATTGGGAGCATTTGGAAGGGGTACAGGAAGCGGGGGAGGCACGTCATCTTAACCGCGTTAATGCGGCCAAGCCAGGAGATCCTAAGTTTACCCCATTTCCTAAGGTCTGCAGTGAAACGCTGAAGGAGCGGAGGAAAGTTAAATTGTATCCATTTTTGTGGATTAAGCTGTGGGATAACTTGCAAAACACAGAATTGTCAAATAGGGCAAGTTTCTCCCAAAGGCGCTAAAAGAAGTTCCGAAATATCTCCTAAGATTTCCCAATATCAAATATTGCAGTCCTCTAATGCGGATTAGTTTAGATTTATGGCCCACTAAAGCAGTGATTGCTCGAAGAGTGAAAGATACTCAATTCTCCAGCCAATGTCGATTCTGTAAAATGTGTCATCTACTGAAACTTTAGAACATGCGTTTGTAGATTGTCCAGGTCTAATACAATTGAGGAAATTGTTTTTTATAAATTCAAGGATTTTAGAATTTTATCAAAGAAAGAAATGTGGGAGAAAATATTCAATCCCGATCAAATATCCCTGAACATAGAGTCTGTAAAGTTTTTGCAAAAATGTGATTTGTCAAATGAGAATGCTGCACAATTTAACTAAAAGAACTTTGCACAATGAGAGTGCTACAAGAAAAAGGGGAAATGTGGATACTATCTGTTGATCGATAGCATTGCATTATAACCTGTTGTAAAACAATGATAACATCTTGCCACATCAAGCTACACTTCCATATGTGCGAGCATCTACGACCTGTGGCACCCATTGACACTTGCTACAAAGCTTTGAAATGGTCTAAATTCTCCATCCTCTCGCTTTTCCTTTTTTTTTGGTACTTGTTTTTTTAACAGAAATTTCAATAACAGGAGGCAGTAATAAGATGAAATGATAAATCGCGATGCCAAATTTGGGTTGTAAATAGCTAAGATCAAAGAAAAGCCTAATTCTAAAGATGTCATTTTAAAGAGGTTATTACATTTGTTTTTAATGCTATGTAAATGTGTTCTTTATTGCAAAATAGTTTAATTTGCAAATATCAATGTAACTTTTGAACGTTTTTTTTTACCAAAACAAAAAAAAGACTTTAAATTAAAAAAAATATATTTACAAGACACAGGTTCACACGTATATCCCCATTAGATGTTTTACATAAAATTGATTTTGTTAAAATCTCTCCAGTTATTAAGTTCCAACCTTCCCTTGAAGAGATTAGGGTGTTACAAACCGTTTTTCAGGAGGCCTCCAAAAGGTAGTGCCATGATGCCCTTAGAAGCAGTGAGATTAGCAACCATGTTTCCTGAAGGAAAAAAATGTCACACGTCAAACTAGTTAAAAAAAAAATTGGACTCATTATTGAAAAGATGAGTGTCCTCTAGTATTCCATGAGATGCAAGAGACAGTATGGTGAGTCAGGGAATCATTTCATCAATATATGCCCAACTGATCAGACAGAGGTTGGTGGCGATCTGCAGTTATCAAGGACCAAGAGTTTGTGGATGGAGTTTTATGCACAGGTTCCTCTGTAAAAGTAATGTGTCTTTTAGTGGACGACGCATCATTACATAGAGAAACGTGAATGTCGTTACCCCTACTCAGAAGATTAGGTAGCAAGTTATGTACAAGATTATGCTCTGTGATAACAGATTGGTGGGTGTTAAAAAGATAAATACCAAAACCATTAACATGAAAAGAGTTGCCTCTTCCATTAGGAGGGCAGTGGTAATCCTCGAGTTTAGATACAAAGCAACTACTTCCACTCTGTTACCCCAACCAATTCGACTTGATTTATATCCACAGAGGAGACCAACTGTAAACAAGAAATTTCATAAAACAGCTGTTGAAAGGGCTCTGTTTTTCTGTAGAGCATATACGTTCCAAAAACGGATGTCGAAGGGGAGGTTTTGTTATGTAAACATTCCCGTTTCTTAGCCGAGAATACTCCAGCTCTGGTGGAACACTTTGGTTTAGTTAAGTGGGATCTTCTAGAGTATAGAAGTTACACATTTATTTCCAATTCTTAGGCTCTCCTTTCTCAGTTGATGTGTTCCTCACTTGAGCTGGTTGTTAGGGAGAATTCTCTTATAAGGCTAATTTCCCAAACCTAGTGAGTCCCCCAGCAGCTTTGCTGGATTTTTGGGGTTTGTTTTTTTCTCCTGCTAACAGTGAGACTCTTTTCCTCCCACTCTTAGGCATGATTTGAGGTATGTCTTTGTCTTAGTATGTGTTCATGGGCTATGGGGTAACCTTTTTACTCCATAGGGCATCATCTGTTTTTGTGTATGTGTTACACAGCACTCTCAGAGCAGTAACACAGGGGTGTCATAGTGACCCCCAAACATAGACTCCATACCCTGGGACTGACTACTGTCTCCCTGGGCATGTAAAGTTACCATTGACTTTACTAGTCCAAAATTGTGAACAGAATCAGAACAAACCATCATATTGTGGAAGTACTGGAATGGGTTAATTCGATTGCCCCTGGGTCTGTTTCCAAGGGGGCACTGTCCAGTCCCCCCCTTGTCGAATTTCTGGCTGGTGGCAGTGGTTACCACGCAAAATATTCCACCGAAATATTTCCTATGGGATTTTCCCATTGATTTTAAACGCACCACTTTTTGGTGCAATATTAAAGATACCGCTGGTTTATTTATTTAATATTAAATCAACGGATGGGTCTTTTTGCCAGAACTCTTTTCTAAAATGGCGTTCGTGTCCGTCTCTGTAACTCCAACCAAGGTCGGCCCTTTGTTCCACTTTTTGGTGGGCATCTCCACAGAAGCCCTCCAACTGGTGCCACTCTGTCTGGGTTCCACAGGATGTGTGGGTGGGGGAATTGGCACCCTGGACTGGGTTGCCTTAACAACCCAAGTCACACTCTGTTCCGATTGGGCCAGTGGTGAGCCACCACTTAGCATGTTTAAGTGACAGCTAGGCTGTTGAATGGGGGTATTTCTGCATAAAAGCAGGGCTTTTGGGACTGGAACTTCAGAAGTCGCCACAGGACCTAAGAATCCGAAGAGGGAAGAAGCTGAGCCATCTGCAACGACGACACCACCGGTGGAGCCATGCTGCAACAAACTCACCACTTTCCAAACAACAAGAGAAGATCATCTTCTGGACGAGTCTTCTTCCTTTGAGCTGGTGGGATCAACCAGTTCGCCCCTTTCGCCTTCCAAAGACGTCTCTTGATCGAATTGCCCGTGCCAAGCACCCCGGCGGCCGGATAGCCAAGCTTCACCACTTTGACCGCGAATAAAAGGAACGCAGCTTTTAACCGACTAACTCCGCGGCTGGTTTCATCCCTGTGCAGTGCCTCGACTCCAAGTTTCCTCCTTGACGAGATCCTCTCTTCCCCAGGTCGAAACTACAAACTGCAACCACTGCAAGGAACAACTGCCACCGCCGGAGCTTCCTCTCTCTTTAAGGTACTGTGTTCTGCCTCGCCTCCCTTTCCACGGATTGCTAAAGGTGACCCTAAAATCCTTGGCTTTCCAACTGGGTTGGCCCCAGACCTTCTAACTTTACTTCTTGAATCACCCCAACCTCTTTTCAACACTCTGCAAAGACTTTTAGTGCATTTTAAACTGTGTGATCTTGGGCACATTTCGCTTTCCTCCATTTAAAGTGGGCCTGGCCTATGAATTTTGGCTCCACAGTGTATACTGCCTTCACATACTTGCTTTAAACCTAGAAAAGTGTTGGGAACTGTTTTATTTTTATGCCCTGCCTTTTTCTCTCCCTTTAACTTAACTATTGGAGTGCCATCTAAGTTACATGCTCACATCTGTTTTAACAAATAGTGGTGTTTTAACTCTGACTTGTCTAATAAGTTATCAAGGGAGGTGTGTATACTTTACCTGACTGTGTTTTAACTTGCTTTTGATTTAGAGTGCTAGCGTATTTCCTAAAGTGTGTTTTAAATAAATATTTATATACTTTTGATACAAAGCTCTGGTCAGTGTTTGTTTGCTCTACTGTGTTTTTAGCCCTATTGTGTATACTCTATATACTGCGTAACTCTTCTTGAGAGAAGTCTGACCTCTCACCCACAGCTACCAGGTAAATCTGGGTGGTACAGACTGCTACCAATTGGGTTTTCTGCTTACTCCTGTAGTCTTAATCTTTTTGCAGTGGTCCCCAAGGGAACTGCACAGGATTCTGCCTAACACTGGTTCAGAAGAATTATCTGCAGAATTTCGGTTTGTAACAAGAGTAAAATCTTTGCTCTAGCATATAGAATTTGTGTGACATGCTTTCATGACAGATGGGGTTGTGCACAGGTTTCCCTGCAAGCAAAACTGTGAGAAGGGTGCTACTTAGAATAAATAGTTTAATTCACTAAAGTCATCTGCTCCTCCGATAGATCTAAATTTGAGGCTTGGTCAAATTTCATAGATGAGGACGGTAAGAACTCGGTATTAAGAGTTTCCTCACAAGAGTAAGTGGACAGCAAACTCAAATGTACAAGCTCAAATGTATAACATTACAAGAGCTCTCCCACTTGTTGGACAATGCACTTAAGGGAATGAGTTACAGTAGATTTAGCAGGTAGTTTTGATTTCCGATGTAGTTTATTTTTTTTATTAGATACAGAATTTGATTTAAGCTTAGAAGTGTTTTGGGGGGGCGCTCGAGAGCCCGAGCCAGATGGCCGCGGGCTGCTGAGTCTCTGGCAAAGCTGGAAAACCGCTGATGACTCTCCTACTGGCGCCTTCTGACAGTCATCCCGACCAAAGCATTATGAAGCAGAAATAGTGCTGCGACAGGGGTTGCGAAAAATGAGGCCAGACACTGCCTAAACACATACGTATACCCCTCTGCGATGTACGGAATGGCGGACTCGGCCCAGATATGGCGGCCGCGCCTAAAATATATACCCGTCACCAGAGAACGGGGCCTGCCCGCGAGTGCTCATAAGGCTGCCGACAGCATGGACGTAACAGTGCCTGCCTGCCTGCACTTAGAATCCACAGCCGAAAGCATGATACCTGCTCACACGAAGAACGACGGAACGCTGAAGACAGCCGCTGGGCCCCGGGCACCGGGCTAATGGAAGGGCACCTGTAGCCATGTTAGGATGCTGCAGAAACCTGCAGAGTCCAGGACCCGGCAAGGCAGAGGGGCCCGGAACAGGCCATCGGTGAAGACCGCATGCTGTAAAGGTGCCCGGGGCTGGCTGGCGCTGCATGGGGTCATAGGCGGCGGCGCACAGACCCTGGGATTCACCGCTGCTGCTAGCGGCTCTCAGGCCTCGGAACCGTCCATACCTGCCCGCTGAGCTGCTCTGCGAGACACAGCTGTCGGAGACGGAGCAAAGTAAGAGCGAGAGGTCCGTGGAAAATACAGCTATGAGAAGAGCCTAGTTGTATATGCTGTTATCCCATCGAACATCCTTCAAGCTACAACAGTGCCCGCAGTGCCATATCCTGATTCTGCCAATAACCCATGTCCAGAAACGGCAAGTATATAGATGAGCACTTGGGGTGATGTACCCTTGAATCGGAAGATAAATGAGTGCTTCCACTTTACTGCAAACGCTGAATAACCTCAGTATAGACTTGCTCATCTCTGCTGTGAGATATGAAGGTGTGACACCCAGATACTAACACGGGGGGTTCACCGGGGCCTCTGTATAGAGCATCGGGGCGCAGTGGCCTGAGCAGGCAATCAACCCATCTAGATGCCACCGACAGGTCAGTGGGGATCTAATTGCGGCAGCGTCTTCCCCCCGGTCCCACCTCGGTCCCGTGCTTACACTGCGTTTCCCCGGGCCTGCAGGAGGAGGAGGAGGCCGAACAGGTGCAAGAAAGGGGAGTGTGTTTGACAATCAGCACTACTGCCTCGCATCCTTGAGAAACACAAGGACACCAGCCATACTGGGTGGGAGGCTGGGGTGATAAGTGGCGGCACTTGAGGGAGAGTTAACTCGGACTGCCCCATGACGGCAATGAAGCCCGGGTCCCGAAGAAGGGGGCACGGTGAGACACAGTACCGGCTCAGCTACATAGCAGCAGCCACACCAATAGCCACTCCTGAGACTGTTCTCTGCACATTGTAGGTACCATTCAATGGTCACTCCCGCACACTCATTAAATTTGCACCACCTGGCCCCTGCCACCCCATAAAGCGACAATCCGACTGCGAGACAGTCTCCGACCCCCCTCCCTCTCCCCACACAGGCTAGGACTACGTCTGTGTTATAACAGGAAGACTGTATACATAAGTGGTCTCAGTGAAATGTTACCAGCGCATCCTGACACCCCCTAAACAGTGCACCCATACCATTGTGCTCGATGAGTGATGCCGCCGTACCATGTCGCCCTACACACCGCAAAACATATATGGATATCCCAGCACAACTCCAGGCCATACTGGCAGAGATGAAAATAATTGGCCAACGGACTCAAGAGACTAATAAAACAGTCCAAGACATTAAATGGGACCTGCAGGATGTCCAGACGAGACGACGTTCAGGCGGAAACTATTTAGACAATGAACAGAGCATCAGCTCCCTGGAAGATCATCACAAGACCATGGCAACGGAGCTGGACGGAGTCATACGGGAGGTGCAGCGCCTGGGCGCCAAACTGGAGGATCAAGAAAATAGATCAAGATGCAACAATCTTAGAGTGGTCGGCCTGCCAGAGAACGCAGAGTGCACAGACCTTGAGTCTTTCATGTACAATTTTCTACAGGACGTGCTCCACATCGACAACCCTCAAGACTATGTCATCGAGAGAATTCATCGGGCACCGATCCCCAAACCAGCTCCAGGCGAAAGACTCAGAGTGATAACGCTCCGACTGCTGAACTTCCAGCACAAAATGGCCATCCTGAAGGCTTACAGAACGATCGGTCAAATAAAGATCAGAGATGCTTCGATACGCCTTTTCAAAGACTACTCGGCGGAGGTCTTCCGCTGCCGGAATGGCTTAAATCCTATCTTAGAAGCGCTTAAAGGTAAAGATCTCAGGGACTTCCTTAAGTTTCCAGCAGTCTGGTGTATACAACTGGACCACCAATGGCACTCGTTTCAGGACCCGGAAGATGCCTGGCGCTTTTTGTAACGACAGTCCTTGGTTTCAACGGACTTCCCTCAGGGGGGTGCACAGGGACCTCCTGCATCATCGCTGCCTAGACCGTATCAAGTGGTCCCTCGGTCCACGGGCAGAAGACGGCGGGCTGGGAAAGGCCTTTGTGGACCAGACCGCTGGAGGAAAGAGACCCGAGAATGATCACTCTGCCCTGAAAGGACCACCGATCGAATAGAGTACATCACAGGAGCTAACTGGCGAGGGCGTCACTGATGGGACCGGAGCAGGCAGTAAGACAGTCACCACACACATGCTTCCTCCTGGCCCCAACTAAGCCGGCAACGATCTGTGGAGAGAGAGACTGACGAACAGGTACGTCCGGACCTCCAGTATCCACAGCCACACTGGCTCTGCCTAGAAATATACTTACACAGTGACAATCCGTGACACTAGAGCTCGTCCAGCTGCTATCGCCACGCAAGGCGTTTCCCTTTGGATACTCCCTACTCCGGGTGAGGATCCAGGCCATCACAGGTCACGAGCAATATGTGCTCCCTGACCACTAAGAGGACACCCCGTTCCATAGAGAGGCTAAGGTTTGCATGGGGATGGGTGCGACTTCAGAAGCCTCCCCCCATTGGGTGCACGCAGGGCCTTTACCGCCATGTATTGGGAAAGAAAGATCTGTTCAATCCCAATGCTCTCGAGGGGGGGGAGGGGGCGTTTACCCATTTTTGTGTTATTGTTCTACCTGTTATTAGTTCCAGATGGTACTAAAGGGATTTGGAGGTGGGGAATCTACAAGGTAGAAACCATGTGTTCTAATACAAGAGATGGAAAACCAAAGGGCTTGAACTTGCAAACCTATGATTCTGTCATAATACTAAATGGACACTCGCACTACTGACCCTTAATGTTCAAGGGATAGGGCATCCTATAAAAAGATGACCGGTCTTAAATCACATGCGAGGGGGATGTGGTATACCTGCAAAAGACTAATTTAAACGATATGAGGCCTCCGGATTAGTGGCGCAATACAAGAACATAGATAGAGATAGATAGATAGATAGATAGATAGATAGATAGATAGATAGATAGATAGATAGATAGATAGATAGATAGATAGATAGATAGATAGATAATTGAGTCCAAGAAACTTGAACGCGGGTGGGTGTTGCGACTCATGCCCCATTCCAGGGCAGGCGCAGGATTATCTATCTTGGTTAATAAGCGGGTCCACCTACAAGTTAAGGACACGATCATAGTTAAAGAGGGTAGATATGTCGCTATCAGGGGGCAGATCCATCACCATTTGATCACCTTTCTGAACATCTATGGCCCCACAACAGATAGACCATCTTTCTTCACCCATACCTTTATCACATGTGCACCTCTCCTGGGGAATCTGACATTTGTGGGGAGGGGGCTTAATGTAGCTATTGGCCCTATGCTAGACAGTCTTACCCACGGCGCGGCTCGCCCGTTAAAATAAAGGAAACAGACTGCCCTAAATGCACACGTATCAGACATATACATGGATCTCGCAGAGATTACACATACTACTCTCATAGCCACCTAAGCTATTCAGGATCGGCTACCGGTTCACCCCACACAATGCCATGCACATGGTGGATAGCTGCAACATAATGCCTATCACCATATCGGACCACACTGCGGTACGACTCCAGGTGACACTGCCAGACATCCCCCCCACAGAATCGTACCATGGCGTCTGAACATGAGGGCGCGGACACACCCAGGCTTCATCGATCACCTTATTGCAGATATGTCGGGGTTCTAGGACAACAATATAAATAAATCGTATGACACACTTGCATGCTGGCATGCGTTTAAAGCCTTCGTGAGAGGCCAATGGATATCAAGATGGTCACACAAATTAAAACAATGGAAAGAAAAAGAAGCGCAACTCACCAAAGAACTCATTACACTGGAGATCCGCGGGTTCAGATGGAATCCTGATAGACTTACCGCTCCATGGCCAAAGACATAGCCCCCAGTCAAGAGGAGGTCTTTACTGGGGCAGCACTAAAAGGCTGGCTACCACACTCAATGCTGGCAGCAAATATCGTGGTTTTTCATAAGAAATGGTGACTCCCTGATAACTGCAGTTCATTTAGGCCAATTTCATTAATAAATTCTGACGCAAAAATTCTGGTGAAATGTTTAGCACAAAAGATCAAGGGGGTCCTCCCACATATAATACACAAAGATCTGACTGGCTTTATCACCAAAAGGCACCCGGGAGACAACGTCAGAAGATTACTACATGTTATTGCAGACAATTCGGACCCGGAAGAAGTGGCCCTTAGCCATCGACGCTGAGAAGGCTTTCGAAAAAAGCCCATTGGGACTTAATGTTCCTGGCCCTTGCAAAATATGGCTCCCCCCTGTCCCCGATTAACCTGATCCGACTACTATATTCTGACTCAACGGCGACCACTAATGGCGCAACGTCTGCACCATTTAACCTCCACTCCGGCACGCGACAGGGTTGACCGCTCTCCCATGCTACTCTATGCCCTGTCCACAGAGCCAGTAGCATTTAAACTACGTATGGATCCACACTGGAAGGGCCTACTGTGGGGACAGGAAGAACACTGAGTCTCCCTGTACGCCGACGACCTCTTGAACTACATCGGGAGGAGCTCGACCTCTGTCCCGCGTGTCCAACAATTACTGCAGGATTTTAGGCCAATGGCTGGAAACCGGGTTAACTGGGCGAAATCACAGATACTCCCCCTGCGTCAGGCTATCCCAAGGGATACAGGAGGGGTGGCTCCCTTTCACCTCCAGTTGCACCACATCACATACCTGGGGGTTACAATTAGCGCACACATAGGGGACCTAAAGGATCTCAATTCAATTACCCCCATATGATCAAGCTTATATAGACTCATCTACCGAGGTGGGAAACATTGCCTCTATCCCCCAACAGGCAGGATAAACGCGGTTAAAATGAACTCCATGCCCAAGCTTATATACCTGGCAACGATGCTCCCCTGCAGCCCGACCCCCACACTCTACAAAGATTTGGACAAGGCAGTCTCCAGGTTTATATGGAGAGGAAAAAAAGCATGCGTGCGATCGATTACTCTGACGGCCAATAAAGCAGACGGGGACCTGGCCCTCCCATCGTGACAGAGCTACTATCAGTCTGCGCAGATCTGCTGGGCAAAAAGGTGGCTAAACTCAGGCGATGATACGAGCTGGAAAAAGATCAAGCTGGCCTTGATGGCGATGCTGACCCCCGTCGAAATCCTAGCTCTTCCCCCGACTCGCCTTCCAAACCACATTAAATCCCATCCAATTGTAGGCCCGACAATCACACAATGGCATAAATTACGATCTCAGCAGGGAGTCTACATCATCAGAGTAGCACCCTCGTGGATGAGTGTAGGTACACTTATGGCAATCGGAGGGACACGCCAGCTACAACCGCGACAGACCACAGTGTGGTCACAAATAAAGATTATGGATCTGAGCAAAGGCCCGCAAATTGTACCCTTTCAAATCGGTTGCATGTGTCTAGAACTCAACACCACACATTGGTTGCAGTATAGGACGATATGTGCTGTGATCAAACAACATACTAATGACCTCTCCCGTCAAGCCCCCCCCACCCCCCCAAGCCCCATGCAAGGTAGAATTGGAGCACCAACAATGTGAACAACCCCGAATCCACACCTTCTACAATATGAGCATTCCAAACAATGTAGATAGGAATAGTGCACTGGTGACGGCTTGGTCTACAGATCTTGGCTTCACCTTAGACACAGGAGATATCTACGACTTCTTCACAGCGATCCCAGGGACTTCGGTGAACATCAGAAACAGGGAGATTCAGTTTAAGCTAATCCAACGCATCCACTACACCCCGACCAGACTGCAAAGGACGGGTCGGATGCCCTCCCCCAACTGCTGGTGTGGATGTGCTGACTTGGGCACCATTGGACACATACGTTGGTCCTGTCCCAAACTGGCAGGATACTGGCACCGAATACATAAATGCATTAAATCGGACTTCCCAGAATCAGAGCTGCCTTTGTCTCCAGACACAGTGCTGTTCGTATCCTGTCACAGGGATTGGCATTCAGACGCCCTCACCTGTAAGGTCAAAGGCATCATGCTTTCTACTGCCCGCAAATTGCTGGTCATACACTGTCGCCCCCCACCCCCCGTTCCATACCACAAACCTGTTAACCAAGGCCTGCATAATGGAACGGGCCGCAATAAAATGCCTAAACCCGGACAACAATCTACGGGCAGAGAGACTATGTGAACTACTAGACCTATTCACAGAGACAAGATGTAGACCATAGTTATCCAACACCCCCTGTGCTCCACTAGTAACCCTAGCTCCGAACCTAAAACATGGTACAGCGACAGAGTGGCCCCACTATTTTTGCACTTGGAGATGTCAGTTCAGAAACCATATTGGTTCACAAATGGCCCTTGCCCAGAAATCCATGCCTTTGCAATATCGAACGTACACTGATAGATGGAGGTTGGGGGAGGGGAGGGGGAATGGGATGGGCCGGTTGGCCCAGGGGAGGGGTTCAGAATTTTGCATATGATGTGTATGTTATTATTATGATGAAGATCTGGTATATCTAGTGGAGTGTTATTAGCATGAATGTAATGCATATACCTCCATGCAAATGGAGGGGCACCTCATAACCCACCCCCCTGTGCTATTAGGCATTTCTATACGTTTGTCATTATTTCTCTGTTGCCTCGAACGATTTTAATTTGTATTTTCTCCCACTGTATGTGTGTTGAATTTTGAAAAATCAATAAACAGAATTTCAACACAAAAAAAGTGTAGAAGTGTTTTAACTCCGCACAGAGGCTACTGAGGATCCTTCTGAATGTTGCTACTAAAAAAAGATTGGCTCAGATGGCAAAGAAATGTACGCAAGCCTTTATTTTTTGAGTTAAAAAGTTTTCATAATTTTTTCCCTTTTGTTTTTAGTTTGGACGGTTTTACATTTTTCCCTTTAAAACACCTAAACTGTCACCCATAAAAGTCTTAATAGAAGGATCCTCACAGGAAACAGACTTCACAGGATATATTAGAACATTCAAGTTGCCAATGGAGTCACTAGCTTGACAGATAATCACTTGAGTCTGCCCTTAGCCGACTATATAAATAGATAATAGGTTTTTCTTATTTTATTTATTTTAGCGCTTATGAAAATACTTAGAATAAGTTTTAAATTGTTTCTGTTTGAACTACTCATATATTTTCTCAAAGATTTTCAAGGGAGTACAATACAAACTTGAGGGCGAGGAGAAATGTTTGACCCAAAGGGGTTACCTCACACAATGGTTCGATAAGCTTGGGTGAATGAATGAGACGGTGGCAGACATAATGGTATTGCTTTGACGGAGTTGAATGCGTTCAGAGACTTTGGGAGATAGGTCAGAAGTGAGTACCGTTTGAGGCCGAGAGGTTTGTGTAGATGAAGTAATGAGCCTCCTCATCCTGCCAGCACAGGTGGCTTCACTGAGGAGCTTCCAATTTAGGCAGCTCGCCCGAAAAGGTGTCCTCCTTAAGCAATTCCACGATCGAAGCAGTTCTGCTGTGTAATGCATATATGACCCCAGGCAACAATGCAAAAGAGCAGGGACAAAGAAACGAAAAAAGAGCACAAAGCAATCAACCATCGCTTGTCAAACACAGATTTTGCTTGAATTTGAAGTAAGTTCAATTTGCAGCCCAGCTACTGGCGTTAGAGCCCACAACATCCACCTTCAAACAGGATGCTAGAATTTCATGCGGACAAGCTTATGGAATTGTACTCCCTTGTTCTGGGAGCCTACCCAGGCAGGCGGCATTAGAGGCCACTAAGTACCACACAGTACTACAGTGTTGCCGCCAACCCACATTGTCTAACCCTCAATACGTATGAGTAAAGGTGAATTCAAGTATTTGCAAGAGAGGAATAGAAGAGGGAAATGGTCTTAACACCACCGCTCAGTGTAGCTTGCAAAAGCCCAAGCTCGCCCATTCCAGACACCACAGGGTCTATTGGAAAGCATGCCTGCTGCCAGAGGGGTGAATGCGTGCCACCCCGACCTCATAATACTGTGGGCTATATCCAGTCACTGCGTTTTCTCCGCCGTCCACTTCTGCTTTCCTGCGCCTGAGCGCTGGCAGGACGCGTGTAGAGGAGTCGGAAACGCTAGAGAGAGAACCCTGAAGCGTGTCAAACCGCACGGACGAGTGCTGTCAGTCGCTTCCAAAAGCAGATTACATGTTGTAATCCTTTTACCTTTTTTTCCCAATTTCGTACGTATAAGCAACACCTATATATTGGACTTTGTTGTCCTTTCACGTGCCAGTTAACATCTTTGGGAACCTTAAAATGCACTGTCTATCCCAGCAGTGACCCTGTCACTCATACCTTCACTATACTTTGGAAAGCCCAAGCACATCTCAAACCACTCATGCATCCAAGCCTATACATTTGCAATTTCATTATTTTCATCTCTCCCCTCATTCTGCGTCACTACAGCTTCTGCACATTCTTTCTATACCCCTTCCATCTCTACTCCCCTATTTTCATTTTCCTCCAGCAGACTGGCGATCACAGACTGGGGGATACAATACACCCTAAAACCAAAGAGAATAATTTGATGTCTTGGATAGCAACAACTTCCTATGACATTACAAATAATAACAATTGCTAATCAAGAAAAACAAGAGCAGCAAAATCTCTTAAATAATGTCTAAACGGGGCGTGGCTTGGCTCCATGACGGCTGGTCTGGCTCTATAAGAGCTCCTGACCGTGTCCACACGCCAGCATTAATATGTCCCGGTGAAACTAACCTTCCAGCACAACGCTATACGGTGCCCGCAGCTCCGGTGGGATTCCTGCATGCAGAGGCCAACTCTCAGCCCATGGGTTTGCCGAGGCCCAGAGAAACCATCCGATCTATGAAGGGCCGGGGAAATCTCCTCTGCTCCAAAATGGCGGGCGCAGCACAGTCGGTGAAGCCACTATGCCCGCTGCATGAGGCGCGGGTTTCGGCGGTCACTCAGGCAGCCCCTCCAGTCCTCTAGTGCCCCAGGGGCTCTGCTCCCTGTCCGCCGGCCTGCATCAGCCTGCAGCACACCAGTATCCTGCCCGCTGTGAGACCCCAGACGCCTGAGGACTGCCTGCCCTGCTCGTCATGCCGGGGCCAGTCCGTAGCTTGAGGGGGGCCTGCCGGCCAGGGATGAAGGGAGAGGTACGGCGCAGAGACTCCGTCCCTGAATCATCGTCTGCGGCGATCCGCAACCTGCCGGAGAGGTGACTCCACTCCCCGCCACTGCGGGAGAAAGGACATCGTGTGCAGCGAGCTCTGCGGGTGCTGCAGCCCCGCTTGGCGAAAAGCCCGCCCGCACTAGCTGCACAGCCCCCGGACACAAGCCAAGAGGACCATCGCTCCACACCACGTCCCCCCCGCCCTATGAACCCTTCTCTGCATGCCACCGGAGGGGACAAGGCGGCCTCCAACCGTGACCTGCAGCCAGCCTCGCACCAGAGTCCTGCCTGTTGCGGTACTCCGATGCCTGAAGACTGCCGGCGGCCGGCCCCGCTCTGAAGTGCCGGAGCCGGCGCATTACCTATGGTGCTCCGGCAGGCTGGAAAGAAGGAGTGTCGCTATGGTGCCTTGAATCCTGCTGAGGAGACACCTGCACTCTCCTCAACTCAACAGCAACAGGCCCTGGTTTGGTGACGGGTCTGCCTGCTCAAGCAGCGCGATCCACTGGGGCCCACACAAAAGAGGGGGCCATTGTCCCGCAGCTTGCCTACACACAGCTCCCTGCTACTTATGCGAAGGACTCACACCGGCAGCCTGCCCCACCACCCCGCTGCCGCTCCGGATACCACGCAGCGCACCAAGGCCCACATCGGCTGCCACCAACAAACAGCAGTCCCTTGGGTTCCCCCGCGGCGCACCCCGGCTTCCCCAACGCATGTTAACAGGCTGTGAACCTTCGGAGTGGCAACTTCGGGGCCCTGATCACGGGCCTGGGTGCGGCGCGCACCAGTCAGCCCCGCTGGACTCTGGGAGCCCACCCCAGTGGCTTAACACGTGGCACTGGTCCCCTCCAGGCCCCACCAGCACCAAGAGGACCCTCCCAAGCTAACGGACCCAGGACCTCCCGGACCAACTCTGTACCCACCCTCCGCCACTAGAATCCGGTACACCTGTTGCACCAGGAGCCCTATCCCTACACGCCGGGTGCCTGCAAATCAGGTGCTGCCTCAACCTACATGGGCAGAAGTCAGGTCAAAGCGCTCTCGGCTGGTGATCAATTTGGGGGGGGGGGCTCACCTAAAGGCCAAGCAACCCGCATCCCAGAATGTCCAGGAACCCCAAACCCCTGAAACAAGCAGACATCTCCTCCCTGTTTGCGGCAACCATGTCGGAGAAAGCCAAACAGGGAGAGCGTCCCGAAGAACCCAACCCGTGGACCCAAGTGGAAACCAGCCTCGACCAATCAGCGCAGGGGATAACAAAAGGGGATCTCCAAGACCTCCTTGTGGTGATCACTAAAGAATACCAAAAAGGCACAGAGGAACTGAAAGGCAAGATCTCCACCTTAGATAAGCGGGTGGGAGAAATCGAGTCAAGAACAGAAGAAATAGAAATCACCCTATTCGAACAGAACTTTGAAATCGGCGGGAGCGCGGGCCGAATTGCGGTGCTTGAGGCTAGGTGCGAGGCCCTAGAGCAGAAACAGGAGGATGCCGAGAACAGATCGAGGCGCAACAACATCCAACTGAGGGGAATCCCCCCTACAATCTCTGATGCAGAGCTGGGGCCCTACGTTAATGACCTCCTGCGCTTTATTCTAACCCTCCCAGATGGGGCCTCCCTGGAGCTCGACAGAGTCCACAGAACCAGGGCTAGGCAAAGCAACACCTCCCCTCCAGACGTCCTAGTGAGGGTGCACTTTTTTAAGATCAAAGAAGAGATAATGCATGGGGCTAGAAGTTCCCCCCCACCCCCCACCCCACCGAGTACACTTCCGGGATGCAGTAATCTCTCTATACCAAGATCTAGCCGCAGTCACCTTGGCAAAGAGGAAAGCCCTGAAACCACTGACCGACTGGCTCCGCGAGAGGAGGATCGCATACAGCTGGGGATTCCCCACCTCCCTATCTTTTGCATGGGAAGGGAAAACCCGCCACATCCTCACTCACAGAGAAGCGGCAAGCTTCATGAACCCAGAGGAGGGACCTAGTGAGGTCGACGGTCCCCGCCCAGACCCCGGAGGGAAGACTGCGGGAGCCCCTGAAGTCCTGGACCTGTTACGCTCACCAGGACCCCACAGGGGTGTCGATCGGACCCGGACAGCTGCGGTCTCCTTCAACGTGATGCGTAGTGCAGAGATGACTGTCTGGACTGGCCTGCCCAGTCTTGTCTGCTGGACCAGAAGAAGTATTTTCCTGCAAGTGGAGACAGGGATTAACCACCTGTGGGTTTTAGTGATGGCCTCCCAACTGTTCTCGCTCTCCCCACTAATCACCTCAGATATCCCCTTAGTAACCTCACCTTATGTTCGTAAAAGATGAGCTCTCCATCCTGCGTGTCTTGCAGGGGCGCGTAGTTACCAGTCACTTCACTGGTTTGAAGGCGTTGGGAGAGTTCCGGTAAGTATTGACTCTGAAGTCCCTGGCGGGATTGGCAAGTATCAAGTTCAAAGAGTTCAATGTGCCCGATGTTCACTCTTGTTCTTGTGAAGGTCTCGTAACTACTGCTGGCGTTCAGGTAAGAGTCTGTGTTACCCAACGCTGTCCGCTAAAACTATTGCATGCATTAACGTGTTGTTTTTCTCCCTCTTTACAGATGCGGCATATGAAAATGTGGAGAGTTATGGAATAATACCGCCAGTGGTAAATCAGGTAAGTCTATGGTGGTAAGAAGTTGTATTTGTTGATTCCCTTGGCTTACCTTGTTTTTTCTTGTGTCCCCTAGGTGCCGGATTACAGCGAAGAAATGATGGACAGTGCCGGATCGAAAGATGCTGTGAGAACTGGTGAATATGGCACCGTGCTGGAGCTGGCGAAGCGACACGTGCAGGACTGATGTACTTTCCAGGTCCGGAGATGAAATGGTTCCGGAATTAGGTGAGGAATTTGAAATAAGTTAGTTTTCTAACCTTGTCCTTTTCTTCTTTATTCTTGGAGCTCCAGATTCGAGGCGGGCGTGTCAGAAG
Source organism: Ambystoma mexicanum (assembly GCF_040938575.1). NCBI lineage: Eukaryota > Metazoa > Chordata > Amphibia > Caudata > Ambystomatidae > Ambystoma > Ambystoma mexicanum. Next base: position 104,256,370 of record NC_090928.1, read on the forward strand.
ACTGGATGCTGGTTGCAGGCACGCAGGCGTGTCAGAAGACTGGATGCTGGCTGCAGGCATGTGAGCGTCACGCTGCTGGATGCAGAATAACGCGAAGCATGTGCTGCTGTTCGGGTGTGGTTTAAATAGCCTCCAAAGTAGTTCCAGGTAAGAAGTTCCCTAGAGCCACGCCCGAGTAAAAAATAGTCCCTGTAAAAAAATAGTCCCATCCAGGCCTCATGTAGGCTTGGACTCTTTTGCAGCATGGTCTGCATCAGGTAAGTAATGTCTATGAGCCTGGCGCCTAAGGCGCCAGGACTGAACCCAGACAGCCCCTAGCCGGGGCTGCTGAAGTTTAAACAAATGTCTGGATGTCTGCTGCCGGAGCCGAGGGCCTTGGTCCTGATGCCCGGGGGTAGGCATGACAGGACCAGAGCCGAGACGGCGCAGACTGTGCTGCACCCCCGCCAAAAGCAAGAAGAATGACAGTGACTGAACCAGCGGATTGCCCCTCAAGATCTGGCAGTCCACCAGCCCGGGTCCTCCGGCAGCCCCAGCCCCCGCACTATGCGAGACCAAGCACATGAACCCAGCGGCCCGAGATCCGGACGACCCCGTCCCCTCCTGGGGGCTTGCCCGGCATGAACAGCCTAACTCCTCGAATTCCTTACGCCACAGAGGCCCCTGGGCCACTCGCCAAGGTCCGGTTGCCTACCGGAACGGCACTTCCTGTGGTGCACCACGCGGCACCCTTTATCAGTTTCACCGGTTGCATAAGAGGCACCGTTGCCTCCAATTGTTTTGGCGCGTTGGACCGGTAGCTTGCCCCGTTGGCTTAAGGCTGGCCCAGAAGTTGGTTCAGTGGGTTAGGGTGGGGTGGGGGACTTTGCAGAAGGAGGACAAACCAAAAGGGTCAGAGGGAACCTGACGCATTGGAGGGCGACAGAACATTTTTCCACAGAAGCCACAGATGGGGACCCAGGAGCAGACTCTTAGCGTGACGAACTGGAACGTCTGGGGCCTGAACGCACCCAGGAAACGGAAACTCATGAGCAAAAACTAGCCCGACTTTGCTTGGATGTTGTCTTCCTCCAAGAAACGCATCTCTTGGAGCCAGACCAGAAGCGCATCAACTTCCAAAGCTATCCAAGGTGCTGGTTTGCCTCAGCGAAGCAAAAGAAAAGGGGGGTTGCAATCCTCATCAGCAGCAATATGCCCCTAACCCAGGTCTCCAGCAAAATGAATCTGGAGGGCAGAGGCCTGTTGGCTGAGCTACCGATCACTCTAATCACCATCTACAGCCCCAACAAGGACCAAGGCCGCCTCCTCCGTAAGCTCCTGCCAATCATAGCCGCCTTCACCAGAAGCCAGCTACTAATTGTTGGTGAGGGGGGACACTTCAACCTGCCACCAGACCCTAACTTGGACAAAACTCTACCGCCGTCGAGAGAGGACTTAATTTACACCCTAGCCTTGGCCGAATTCCTAAGGGAAACAGAAACCCTAGACATCTGGAGATTCCTCAATCCAGGAGCAAGAGACTACACACACCTGTCCCATGTATACAAGGGATACTCAAGCATCGACCTGATACTGGCCTCCAGCACTTTGGCTCCCTGCGTGGAAGAAATCGACATAGGACACATCACCAGGAGAACATCAAGGAGTACGTCACAACGGACGTCGCCTGGGCAACCACCTGGGACGCAATGAAGCCAGTGATCCGGGGGGTAGCCATGAATGCCACAGCAAGGTTGCGCCGACTTAACCAGCTACACCAAACCAACCTGTAGAGGACAGTAAGAGAGCTGGAAAGCAGATTTAAAAAGCACCCGGCCAAAGCTACCGGCCGAGACCTCAAACGAGCAAAGGCAGAACTGGAAATGCACCAGGCAGACCAGGCGGCCAGAGCCCTGTTGTACACCAAACAATTTTACTATCTCAATAACAATAAGGCGAACTGCCGCCTAGCACACAAGCTGAAGAAAATACAAACAACGAACTTTGTCCAGTGCCGGTCTGACCACTCCGGCACCCTGCGCTACTTATAGGCAGAGAAGCTCGACCTTATGACGCAGCATCATGAATGCATCATGGCAGGGTCCCTACGGCCGCCCCAGCCCGATCCAGTATCCTGGCCGCCACCCGGAAGCCCCTACTACGCCCGGCACTAGAAGCTTTGGAGCAGCCAATCACGACGGAGGAAGTATCCGACACGATCCGCACTCTGAAGAACACGTCCCCCAGGTCAGACGGACTCATAACAAGATTTTACAAGAAGTTTGCCCACATTCTGGCACTGCAGCTGGCTGTCCTGTTTAACTCTTTTCTAACGTTGGGGGCCACCACACCATCCATGGAGGAGTCCTCCACGTTCCTCATCCTGAAGCCGGGCAAAGACCGCACACAATGCACGTCATACAGACCCATCACGCTGCTGAACAATGATGCCAAGCTGTTTGCCAAAATCTTGGCCAACAGACTAGCCCCCAACCTCCCAGACAGCATCCATCTGGATCAAACAGGGTTTATTCCGGGCTGCAACACGCAGGACAACATTAGAAGAACAATCAATGTAATTGAGTCAGTGTGCAGAATGGGCATCCCCTTGGTGGTCCTCTCGTTGGACGCACACAAAGCGTTAGAAATGCTGGATTGGGGATACATAGAAGAAACCCTCCGCCACTATGGGTTCGGCCCGAACTTCAGGAAATGGGCCCTCGCCATCTACCAGCATCCGACCACCCACCTGAGACTGAATGGAGCTTGTTCCAGGAAAATCAGTATTGCGAGAGGGACCAGACAGGGGTGCCCCTTCTCCCTGCTCATCTTCGCTCTCTCCATGGAACCACTTGTCAGGAGGATTCGGAGCAACCCGACAATCCAGGGCTTGGAATTTAAGGGAGAATCCTATAAAACAGCCCTCTACGGGGACGATATACTGCTCACTCTCACTCGAGCAGAGGGGTCCATGCAGGCCTTATGGAGAGAGCTGGAGGAATTCAGAGAGGCCTTGGCGTTCACGATAAACATTGACAAGTCCACAGTTACAGGAGTCAACCGCCTCATGGAGCGATTGCAAGCCTCCTACCCAATCCAGTGGGCTAAAGCACAGATAAACTACCTGGGGGTGCAGATCCCCGTCTAAGCCAGAAAACATATACAGAACAAATTTCCCACAACTAACCAGAGACCTCAGAGACGACCTGGGACGCTGGCGCAAGCAGGAAATCTCCTGGTTCGGCCGCATCACGGCGCTGAAAATGAACCGGATCCCGAGACTGCTCTACTTCTGCCTGGCGCTGCCCACAAACGTCCCCACGAAAGCCTTGTAAAAACTGCAAAGAGCCACTCTGAAATACGTCTGGGAGGGCAAGAAACCGCAAATCCCGAGACACATCATGCTCCGCGGGCCTGCCATCGGTGGCCTGGGGGTCCCAGACGTGGCCAGATACTGCCTCACAGCCCAGCTTTCCCACGCCTTTGCTTGGAAAACCACCACCAATCGGGCCAGATGGCTGAAGCTGGAAGAGGACTGGAGCATCACCCAGTTTGAAGCACTTCCCCACATGAAAGTATGCAACATGCCCAACCACACGGGCCCACTATCGGCAACGTGGAACAGTGCTGAACTGGAAGAAAGCGGCACACCTCTGGAAATGCAGAAGCCCATCAGGTCCGCTCACCCCAATCTAGGGCAACCACGACTTCTCCCCGGGACTCGTCCCGAACATCTTCAACAGATGGCAGGAGGGCGGCCTGAGAACCATGGCGGATTTCTACGAGAACGGGAACACGCTAAACTTCAAGGAATGAAAGGCCAAATTCTTGATCCCCGAGACGGAAAGATTATGTTACGCCCAGCTCAGGCACTGGCTATCCAGCGGAGCAGCCAAGAAACTAGGCGGCGGAGAGCAAACAGCCCTAGAGCGTACCCTCACGTCGAACCCCCCCAAATGGAAAAATTCAACCTTATACAAACTGCTCGACAGGTCGGACCCGTCCAAAAAAGAACCATACATGCTCAAATGGGAAAAACATTGGCAGAACCATCGAGCCGGAGGAATGAAGTCAGATCTGGTCCCGGGCCCATAAGAGCTCTAGATGCACGACAAATGGAGAGGGTGCCTACAAAAGGTGTGTTACAGAAGGTACCGTACCCCAGAGGCTATGAACAAATTCAACCCGGCCATACCCCCACACTGCTGGAGGGACTGCCCCCGACCGGGGCACACTGCTCCACCTGCTCTGGACCTGCCCGAAGTCTGCGCTGTTCTGGAGAGAATTCCTGGATCAAATCAAAGGGATAACTAGCTGTACAATCCCCTGGACCCAGGCATCGTCCTCCTGGGAGCTATGGGCGAGGGCCAGTTCCCGCTAACAGGCCGCATAGCGGATTAATGCATCCAACTCTTGACTGCAGCAAAGATCTCCCTGGCCAGACTCTGGTCCAAATGTTGGGAGACGGTGGCGGCAGAAAAAATCAAGGCCATAAGATTCGGGACTACCTCCAAATTCGAACAAATCTCGTCCCCCTTCCGGACTACACGAGGAAATACCCAGGCCTAACGGGACAGCCCCCAACCTTCACTGGATGGGGAAACAGGCTTAAAACACACACACCGGAACAGGACACAACTCTGCCACCAGCAAACAGTCTCAGGCCTGGCTCAACCCCCTCCTGCGCCCTGAGACCCGGGGAAGTCTGCATCTCGTCAGAGCCCTACATCCGTGCAAGCAGAACGCTCCACCTCCCTAACCTGTCAACCTAAGACAATCAGCTCCCCCTACACCCTGCTATTGACATTCCCCCCTCTGGCTCCCCCCCCCCCCAAGAACCCCAAAGACTGGCCCATCGTTGGGCTCACTTGTTTTCCGTTCATGTTTTCTGCTGCTTTTCTTCCCCGTTGTTACTCGCATGCCTACTGTGAAAGGCTTCTCTGACGATGCACTGTTAGGCTTGCATGCATAAATACGAATAAAAATAGATTTGAAAAAAAAAAATAATGTCTAAACGAATGTATGTCTTCTATAATTGTTCTCACTAACTGGTAAGTTTTGCACAAACTCAACAACTCGATCTATGAACCCACTCCCCACATCTGTGACTTACTTGCTGCCATGTCAGTTTCAGCCGTTCAAAATGCTCCTTTCCATCCTCTGAGCATGTAGAACAAGAGAACCTGAAGAAGTTGTCACCCTTCAGATAGCTTGGCTGCTGCCCTCTTAGCTCGCCTAGAAGGAATAAAGAAATATACATCTTCATCATTACGTTATCAGAGAACATACAGAAATACAAATCCCAAACAGAATAGTTCCCAAATTCAAAACGTCAAGCCAGTCTGGAAATAGAAACGTTGCACGTTTTAAAAACTGGTGAGCTACACATTGTAAACTTGTAATAAAATAATTTTTAATCGAGAAGGAACTTGGAAGTGTTACATAATTACAGTGAGAAGGTAGTTGGGGGCTAACTGGATAGCTGGCGCGCTTGGCTATCAAGTATATAACACTGCGTAATTATCACCAATTTGATAGCTGCAAACCCTCGGAAGCAGAGACTCACCCCCTTGTCGCTCTAGATTAAACTACAATTTAAATGCTTTCTGGGTTATGCGATTCTCTTAAATTAAATGTATAAAGAAAATCACATTAAAGTTCCAGTATGAGGTATTTATTGGTTGTGCTTTGTCATTGTTTGCGCCTAGCCGACACGTGTTTCGACCTCTGGTCGTTTTCAAGGCTTACAACAGGTCTTTAATTCTGGTTCAATTCCGTAATATAGGAGTAGTATGGCCCTCTTGTTATCTCTATGCAAGGCCACTAATTTGATTGATGACTCCAAAATGTCAGATTTAATTAGTCGGTCAGTCGAACAGCATCTATATTAAGTTTGAGTCCTCTCCTTTAAACACTGTTAGTCACTAGCTACTAAAGATCCAGTAATCCAGAAATCACTTGATTCACAATCAAAGGCTATTTAGACATCAAAATTAAAGGAGTAGAGCTCGATCTAATGCTAACAGTTGAGGCTTTTTTGTAGGCATGAGAAAGGTACTTCCCAGGCACTGCCGAAGTGGTAACTGCTCATTGATAGTAGCAGGTGCAAAATGGTGCGAATAGCAGTTCCTGGCAAACGCCTAATACTTCTACACAAGCCCTAAACTATTGGCGTTGCCAATGCTTGTTTGTAACAGTTCTTCAGTTAAGGACACACACAGTATTTATAAATCGAGTGGCCGAAAGCAGACCTGGTTTAGACATTTTTATTACACTAGTTATGTGTTTATAGCTCTAATTAATTAATTACCTCTCAGAGGACTGCTTTGAAAAAACACTGCCAGGCAATTCCAGTGCAACGTTTTGTCAGAAGGCTTGATTAAAGACAGCTGAATGAATTCCCACGAGTAGGAGTTTTGGGGGAGGAGGGGTAGGAACTGGGTGGAAGTGGCCATGGGGATTAGCATGGCGATGGGCTGTCAATGGGTTGGCAAAAAAAACAACGTCCACAAGCTTTGTGTCCCTACTCATTTCTCCCTCTCAGCACTCTATGCAATAGTTTCGGTTTATAGGTGGCTATGCCACCTAATAGCCCAAACAAACAAAATCGCCCTGTCAACCCCACGCAACTCCCTCCAAATCCCTTTCTATAATGAAACCATTAAGGACATTACGCAGTTCTGACACAAGAATCCGAGTGATTAAACGCAAACAGAAAGACAGTCGCACTCAAACTATTACCCGAGGATAATGATCCACCAGCCAATGGATTTTGTCAGGACAACCATCTTCTACAATTACATTTTGTAAGAGAAACTATTATGGGTCTATGAGCTAGTTTGTATAATTTAAGTGACGGGGCAAAAGTTGTATGGAATAAAAACCCTTTCTCTGATAGGGTAATGTATAGCAGTGTAAAGGAAAGCAAACCTCTGCGCAGAAAATATATAATCTGTGCGAGATTCTGGGTCACTTTTGCAAACAGTCTGGCTTCAGAGCTGCCAGAAGCACGGAAACTGCTCTCCTGAACATCCGTGAGGATCTGCTCTTGAACCTTGACTCTAACACTCCATGTGTTCTCATTTTGCTTGATCTCTTTTCTGCCTTTGATACTGTCAACCATACCATCCTGCTCAACCGTCTCTGTGATAACCTGGGTATCACTGGTCAGGCTCTGACGTGGCTGACCTCTTTCCTCTCCAATCGACCCTCCCAGGTCCAACTGGGGTCCTTCCTCTCGGACATCTTTTTCTCTACCTGTGGTATCCCCCAGGGGTCTAACCTCTCTCCCTGGCTGTTCAACCAGTATCTGGCACTTCTTGCCCACTGCATCGCCGCTCTCTGCCCCAACTTTCAGTGCTATGCGGATGATAGCCAGCTCATTTTCAGGCTACCCTCGGCCTCCTCTTCCCCTTCCCTCATCTCTGACTGTCTTTCTGCTATCCATGAATGGTGTGCCGCCAACGACCTCTGCCTTAATGCCAGTAAGACTGAGATTCTACTCATCGGCACACCCACTCCCTCCTTCCCAGCAGCTCTCTGGCCGGCCTCTCCTTCTCCTACCTGCAAGGCAAAAAATATTGGGGTCATCTTCGACTCCACACTCTCTTTCTCTCCTCACATATCTGACCTCTCTAAGAAGTCACACTACCAGCTACACCTCCTCAGAGGTATCCTTCCTTTCCTCTCCTTCCCCCAGAAGCTCACTGTCTCTAGAGCCCTGGTTCTCTCGAAGCTGGACTACTGTAACAACCTCTATCTAAATCTGCCTGCCTCTACTCTCCGCCCTTTGCAACTCATCCAGAACAGGACTGCAAGACTTGTCCTTGGCCTCAAGCCCAGGGACCATATCTCTCCAGGACTGAAATCACTACACTGGCTCCCAGTAGCTGACAGGATTAAGTTCAAAACCCTCTGCATTGTCCACAAGGCCTTCTGGGGCCTTGGGCCAAATTACCTTCAACTCACTAACTAAATATCTTCCTTCTCGAGATCTTCGCTCATCTGCCTCCAACTCCGGTCAGCGGCTTCTCCAAGCAACGAGTTGGGGATAGATCTCTCTCCGCAGCAGGGGCCTCCCTCTGGAACAGCCTTCCTGCCTCCCTGAAACTTGAGGAGAACCATCTCCGGTTCCGGAAGCACCTCAAAACCTTCCTCTTTGCCTCCGCTTTCTCTCCCCCTCTCCACTGCTAAAATCACTGAAACTGCACTGAATCTGCAACTGGGCCACTCACCGATCTCGGTCCTTGGCCCAGCCACTCTTCCCTGCACTGCGGGACTATCTCTGTATCCCTACAGCCCCTCCTCCCAGCACTTGTCTGCACTTACTTTGCACTTGCCACCAGTGGGCCCTTATTATTTATCTTGTATTCTACTAACCCTGTACTGCACTTTCCCCCTGCACTTTTCCCTTCCCCTCTACCCTTGCGCGATCTGAATGACACCTGGCCTAGTAGGATCGTTGTCGGTCTCCCCTTGTACGCCCCCTGCCTCATCGCGCCTTGAAAGACTTTTGTATAGGCGCGTTACAAATGTCATATCATATCAAACCTAAATGTATCCAAATTTCTGAGTTTCACTTTATTCCATTAACAGATTTAAATCCATAATGATAAATTACCAGGTTACTCACCGTAGTGACCACGTTACTCCTAGTCCATAGTCCCCTTTCCTCCATACTTATGGGACATCTCTCCGTTCTGTGGGACGGGACCGGAGCACTTTGTATAAAGCATCCACATTTGTTTTCAAAAATGTGTCCCTCTTTCCTGCGCGGGGTCCGGCACGCGGCCGTAACCCCGCCCACCTTGGCTCCGCCCCATGCATCGCCCATCAGTCCTTTTCTATCGCAGGGTCAAAGACCCATTAGCAATAACAGAGGAACCTTATTAGAGGGGACGGCGGGCGGGCGTATGGAGGAAAGGGGACTATGGACTAGGAGTAACGTGGTCACTACAGTGAGTAACCTGGTAATACTCCTACGTCCCATCCCCTTTCCTCCATACTTATGGGAGATTCCCAAGCACTCCTTACAGGAACTACGGGTGGATGGAAAAACCCCTTACTGAAACAGGTTCTTCAGCACAGCCTGGCCAAACTGAACGTCAGCTCTAGAGCTCATAACGAGGCAGTAATGCTTACAGAAAGCAGATGGGGAGGCCCAAGTAGCTGCTTTAGCGATGGACTCCCAGGGAACATACTTCTGAAAAGCAACCGCGGCTGCCTTGCCCCGCACCAGGTGTGCATGGATACCTTTAGGAGGTTTCAGCTTTTGGACGGTGAAATACTCTGATACAGGTGGCAATCCATCTGAAATAGATGCCTTAGATGCCGGCCTGCCCTGAGGGTTACCGAAGGTCACAAAAAGTTGGGAAGAACTCCGAAGCTCGGAAGTCCTGTCCAGGTAGAACTTAAGAGCTCCTCGGACATCCAGGCAGTGTAGAACCCTTTCCGCCTCCGAGGCAGGGTTCGGAAAAAAGACCGGAAGGGAAATCGACTGATTCAGATGGAATTCGGTCACTACCTTTGGTAGGAAAGCTGGGTTCGTCCGAAGGACTACCTTTTCCTTGTGAAAGACCAAGAAAGGATGCTCCACCGACAATGCCTGGAGCTCCCTCACTCTACGTGCTGACATAACGGCGACCAGAAAGGACACTTTCCAGGACACGTACTTGAGGTCAACCGTAGACATTCGCTCAAAGGGTTTATGGCACAGCGCTGTCAGGACTACATTTAGGTCCCAAGGCGGATGCGGACTACGAACCGGAGGGTAGATGCGTGTCAAGCCAGCAAAATGTCTCTTCACCACCGGGTTAGTTAGAGAAGAAGAACACGGGTCTGTAGAGAGGTAAGCGGAAACCGCAGAGAGATAAGTCCTGCAAGACAGAACATGAACCTCTGACTCTGCTAGGGAGGATACGAAGGACAGCACCGTGTCAATCGTTGCCACCCTCGGGTCCAATTCTTTCTCCAAACACCAATAACAGAACCTGAGCCATTTACTCTTGTATTGGGATCTGTTCGAGGGTTTCCTGGCTGCCTGGATAATGCGCATGTTATCCGCAGAAAAGCCCAAACGCTCTGGAGACTTGAACTCAGGCACCATGCCGACAAGTTGAGCGATTGTGGGGAGGGGTGGCACATCTGTTGTTCCCCTTGGTGAAGAAGATTGGGAGTTACTGGTAACCTGATCGGCGGACACACCGACAGGTGTTGAAGTTCTGAAAACCAAAACCTGGCCGGCCACCGCAGAGCTATCAGTAGACGAGAACAGTTGACAGAGCTCTTCAACTTCCAAATTGCTCTATGAACTAGGGGGAAGAGGCGGGAAGGCGTAAGCTCTCATGTTGTGCCTTGGAATCTTGCGAGCGTCCCCAAAAGAGGAGGCTCCCAGCCCCCCTCTGGAGGCATACTGAGGAAGCTTCTTGTTTACCGCCGTGGCGAAGAGGTCCACCTCCGGTGTGCCCCAACGCGAGAAAATCCATGAAAGGATCTCCACCTTCAACTCCCACTCGTACCTGACCACTGTCCGCCGGCTGAGGGCATCCGCAGTGACATTCAGCTGGCCCGGGATGTGCACTGCAAGCAGCCAGACCCCATGAAACACGGCCCACTCCCAAATCTGGATGGCCAGGTCCACAAGAGGGGGAGACTTTGTTCCCCCTTGCTTGTTTATGTAATACATTGATACCACATTGTCCGTTCTTATGCGGACCACCTTGTTGACAATGAGCGGTCTGAACGCCTTGAGCGCCGGAAAGATCGCCAGAAGCTCCAAATGATTTATGTGCAGGAGCTTGTCCTGAGGCGACCAGAGGTCCGAGACCAGAAGAAGATCTAACGTCGCACCCCACCCCAAAAGGGAGGAGTCCGTCGTGATCATCACCATAGGGGCTGGGTCCTGAAACCCCGCGCCCACTGACAGGTTGCTGAGAGACGACCACCAGTTCAGGTCCACTCTCATGGAATCTGGAATCATTATCCGCTTGGAATCCGGGTCCACAGCCTGACGCCAGGAACTCCGAAGAGCCATCTGGGTCCGTCTCATTTTAAGACGAGCAAGAGGAAGAGCCAGTACACACGAGGCCATGAGGCCAGAAGCCTCTGGAACCACCAGGCCGACATGCTCTCCGAGTGCACAAACATCTGACACGTGGCCAACAGATCCGCCATTCTGTCCCCGGTCAGATACACTCGGCAGTCGATCGTGTTCCAACGAAAACCCAGGAAAGTCAGGTCCTGTGAGACCGTCATGGAGGATTTCCGCCAGTTCACGGACAGCCCAAGATGGAACAGGAGCTGAAGGAGAGACTGGAGGTTGCCCGCTGCTGCCAACGGAGAAGGGCTGCATAGGAGCCAGTCGTCCAAATAGGGATACACATTGATACCCTGGAGACGAAGATAGGCCGCAATCACCGACATCATCTTCGTGAAGACACGCGGCGCCGAACTGAGGCCAAAAGGAAACACCCGAAACTGGAAGTGCTCCTCTACCAAAGAGAAGCGGAGGTATCTCCTGTGTGGATTCCAAATCAGGATATGCATGTACGCATCCTGAAGATCCACCACGCTGAGCCAATCGCCCATCTGCAAAGAGGAGCGAATCTGGCCGGGCGTGATCATCTTGAATTTCTCTTGGGGTAGGAAATGATTGAACTGGGAAAGGTCTAGGATGGTGCACAGGCCAGCTTGGTTGGGTTTGGGCACTGTAAACAGCTGGGAGTAAAAGCCCTCCCCTCGCTCCCCAAGGGGAACGGGTTCCACAGCTCCGAGGTGCAGAAGTTTCTGAACCTCGGCCTTGAGGGAGGGCGAGTCCGACAGCTGAAAAGGAGGGTTGAGGGGTGGGGTAGGGGGTAAAGGTAAGAGGAAGCCCGCTCGAGCAACTGACAAGACCCATCCGTCTTCTGTGATGGTCTGCCATGCCTCCCAATGAGACGCAATGCGTCCTCCCACCGGGGTCTCGTGCGAGCGCGGAAAATCCTCATTTGGCAGGCTTATTGGTGGCGGTACCACCTGAACCTGATGAGGAGGCTGAGGAGCGGGAGAAAAAACGCGTACGCTGTCGTCTACAGCGCTTATTCCCCGTAGGAGTATCCACTCTGCGAGACTTGCGGTCGAGGAAGCCCCTAAAACCAGAGGAAGGTCGACTTTGCGACAACGGTCTTTGAGGCTTGAAAGGAGCTTTAATCAGAACAGACAATGACTTAGCCGTCTGAGTGCTATCTTTGGTTTTGGTGAGCTCTACATCAGTAGAAGAGTGAAAAAGCTCCTTGCCATCGAATGGAAGGTCCAGAACCTTGTCTTGCACTTCCTTCGAAAACTTAGTGGCATGCAGCCCCGCTTGCCGCGAGGTATCAACCCCAAGCATCAGACCCCGAGCCGAGGTGTCTACGTGATGAGCGGCAGCCTCCAGGAGATCCTGGGCCAAGACCCTGGCATCGGAAAGGCCCCCTCTGAAATCTTCCAACTTCTCAACCGGAATGTGGTCCTCAAACTCCGACAGACCTGTTCACATCCGCATGTTAGCTCCCGCCAAAATCAATTCTGCATTGGCCTGCCTGAGCTGTAAGGCCGAATTGGCAAAGATTTTCCTCCCTAGGGAGTCCACGAGCTTGCCCTCCTTTCCCAAGACCTGAGTAGCCGTCGCAGAGGAGGATGCTGCGCGCCTGGATTGCAAAGTAGCTGCAGCCACCACTGTGGAGGAGGGAGGCGGACAAGACGACAAGGCCACTTCTTCGAAGAATGCAGCCTGTACCTCGCGTCAATCTTTTTATTGACAAAAAGTCCCGAGTGTGGCTTTTCCCAAACTCTTCGGACCTCGGCCAGAACGTCCTTCTGCAAGAACAGGCCGGTATGCTCCAAAGGAGGCAAGTGAAACGCCCAGAAAGCACGCCCTCCTGCGGAGCGGGTGCCTTGGGCACCGGAACATCTAAGAAACTCATCATGTCCAGCACCCGGACATGGAAAGCTCTGATAGACCGGGGAAGGTCCTCGTTTTCCTGATCGCCTTGAGGGTCATCTGACAGGTCAGGATCCTGCTGAGCTGTGTCAGGCACTGCCTTGTCCACTGGGGACAATGGTGGCAAAGGTGGAAGCGCAGGGGGAGGCATCACGGGCAAGGGAGGCGCCGGCGGGTCCACCGGCGGAACGGGTTGAGCCGGAGGCGCAGGTGGACATATCTCCTTGAAAGCCCTTTGAAATATTCCCTCATGGGGTCGGTGCGCATAAGCGCTTGAAATTTACCGAAAAAGGCGTCCTCAGGAGATTGTTTCGGAACCTCCGGAGGCCTCTCATGAGGTGGACAAATCCAGGGATGTAACGGGGAAGGGTGCCACACCGGCCCCTCCGCCGACGTATCCACATAAATCAAGGGGGCCGCGGGCAACGAAACATTGTGCGGAAGAGGCATCCGGGCGTTCCAATCATAAACCGGGCGGTAAGGATGCGCACAAGGGACCTTAGGTTCACCCAAAGGACCGAACCCTACACCAGGGGCAGATGGCGTAGTTGTAGGGGTAGTACCTAAAATGGCCGCCTTGGTCGTGGCGGGAACGGCCGCCATTTTGTCCTCATCTGAGGGGAACTGCGGCACTTGAGGAAGTGAGGCAGGGGTCCCCGTCGATGGGTCAGGGGTCTTAATTTTAGCCTTAACGTAAGGAACCTCGGCAGAGCCGGTACTATGAGGCCTGGAATGTTTCTGCGACATACCAACTGCCAACTGAGCCTTCGAAGGGCGGGCCTCGGCACTGCCGGTAAAAGAAGAAACTTTCTTCTTTGCCCCCTCAACAGATTTGGTGTCACCACAAGAGCGGGAACGGTGAGCAACCGCTTTCATCGGCAGGGCCTTGCCCGGCCCCTCAGAACTGTTGGTAGCCTTAGCCTCTGTACGAGGGACCTTGGACCTACGCCCGGTAGAAGCCTTATCGGCATGGGCCTCGAACATCCGTTCGGTAACCTCAAGCCCAGCCAAGACCTCGGGCGCACCCCGGTTTTGTTTTTGAGGGAAGCCGAAAGAGTGGCCTCAGAGCAAGCTCCGGTACCCCATGACTCAGTAGAACTGGGTCTACAAACAGCCCCCACAGGAGGGGCCTTGGAGTGTACTCCGTGAACACAGGCCACGTACGGAGACCCTTGGAGAATTATTAGGCCCGACAGGCACCTCAGGGCGAACCCCGGTAACAGAGCGATCAACGCCCCTCCCGGCCTGAGAGGAACCCGGAAAGGTATCCCCCGGCCGGGGTGCTCTGAAAAGTAAAGAATATACCGGGCGTTTTTGCTTCTCGTCGATGAACGCCTGAAAATGAGAAGGAGGAGTTCGTCCGAACACCTCCTCCCACCGCTCCAACCGACGTTGAAGTGCCCGGACCGAAAGGGAGTCACAGTAAAAACAGGAATCCCAATGGTGTTCCGGACCCAAACACTCTAAACAAAGAGGACGGGGATTCGCCCTCGCGAAGCGACGGAGACACAATGAACAGTCTGGAAAATCTCGTTTAAAAGACAGACTAGTAAACGAATGCTAGCGAAAGCCAGAGAGGAAAACAGGGAAGAAAGTCTTCCGAGGATGCTAGTGCGTCCGGCCCCGATCATGCGGAGAAAAGGACTGATGGGCGCGGGGCGGAGCCAAGGTGGGTGGGGTTACAGCCGCGTGCCGGGCCCTGCGCAGGAAAGAGGAGGGACACATTTTGGAAAGAAATTTGGATGCTTTTTACAAAGTGCTCCAGTCCCGTCCCACAGGACGGAAAGATGTCCCATAAGTATGGAGGAAAGGGGATGGGACGTAGGAGTAAACAGTCTACAAATGTTCCGTGGCCCCTGGCATGCCATCAGGGCTGCACAATTAAGTTCAAAGAGCTTCAAACAAGAAAAGAAATGTAATAGTGCGTGTGCAACATCTAAATCTTAAACATACGTACATGTAAGAGTAAATAAAAAAGAAATAACCTAGACACAGCTGAGAGCAACTTTAACTAGTGAAGGCATGTACCCTCTGGAGGCAAACTCCAGAGTAAATACAACCCACTTGGGAATAAGGCCAAGAGATAGTTTTGCAAGAACAACAAGGTTTTACTCATACAAACTACAAGTACCAGCAAAGAACACTCCTGCTCCTGCTCTGCTCTTTCATCATCAAACATGAGTTTATAAGTGTACAAAACATAGTGGACATTCTGGTGCTCCTGATTGTAGGCACCCTATATAGAGGCCTGCTCCATAGGGGATACCAGGCGCTAATTGGCTGGTTTCTTCCCCGTCGATCTTGGCGCATGTGGGTCAGCTGGGCTCATCCTTGAGGTGAAGGTCAGGGCAAATATTTAACACAATGTATCTAATCTAAGCTAAACAACAGAACTCAGATATTCATCCATTATGGCAGGCACATGGGTATCACAGGAAAGGGGTGCCAGAGAGAAGGGTGGATAAAATACAGTCATACTGACCCCTACATTCAAGTCTTCGTTAATAATGCAGTTCCCACACCCAAGGTCTCTCCCCTGGGGATTGCTCTGATTTACCCCTCATAGTACCTCATGTTACAGGAGACGTGTGTTGCTATTGGAGAGATATACAGTTGTACTGGCTTTCAATCTGCGGTGGGCATCTTAAGGTGGTTAGGGTCTGGGGGTCGTGTTGGTGAAGTATGGCCGGCTTCAGCCTGGCTTGGTGGGGTCAGAGGCCCAATGGCAGTTTAGTGAAGATGGATGGACGCAGCACAGAGCCTGGTACCGTTTCACGGTCTTCGCAGGGCGCATTCCTGGAAGCGATACTAGATATTCACAACACTGAAAGGACAAGCGGGAAATGGACTTTCGTGGGAACAGGGCTTGTGCGGAGCAGGCTTGGTGTGCCGATGGTGAGCTTGGCACCTCTGGGTGAACTCGGGACGCAAGCACCTCAGGCCATCACCGTGTCTTTTCTTGGCCTGATACAAAATGGAGTCGTGGGGCCTGGACAGTGGGGCATGGACAGGGTTAGCGCAAATCTAAGTTATTTGGCTGCGGCTGAAACTACCATGGCTGAAACGTTCGCATGAGAAAGGTGCGAACTACCAAAGGTTTGCACCTTTCTCATCCAAACACACATACATACTCACACACACACAACACACCCATAACACCCCCCCACCCACACCCCCAACATAAACAAACACCACTTACCTTCATCTTCACGCTGGGTTCCTGCAGCGCCAGTTCCCTTTTACTTCTGTCATCGGGAACCGGCGCCAAAGGATCCTTTTCTTTTTGAAAAAAAAATATTTTTAACGGAAGGATGCGGGGTTGTCTGTATACCATAAAGTATAGTGAGCTGGGCGATGCGGGGTGCACCCCCGCAACCCCCGTTTCCATTTGTTTTAAATGGAAAGCTGCGGGGTGTCCCCCGCAACCCCACTCACTATACCATGCAGTATAGTGAGTGGGGCGATGCGGGGACACCTCCGCAGCACCTGTTTTTTTTTTGTTTTTTTTTAAAAATGCTACCACCAAAGTTTCAAACTTGTGGTGTTCGAACCTTTGGTGGTAGCATTTTTGGAACTTTTGGTCATTGTGGCCATTGTTTGGTTGGTAAAATTGGCCTATACCGGTTAGCGCTACTCGCCTACTTCTATACGCTTCAGGGCCTTTATACTTGCCCTGGGGATGGGGGGCTGTCCCCCCCCTTTGTGAGTTATATTGCTTTGTATGGGGTTCGCCAAACTTGGAAGCGCCTAGGGGGGGTGGGATAGGCTAATTTCCAGCCCAACACTAGCCTAGGGAGAAAAATAAAGATAAAGGAAAGAAATCTATAATTACGTGTTGCCCTGATCGCGATAAGTAAGCCCTCCCAGCCCCCTTCCTTTTCAGATCTGACAAAGTGCTTGCAGACCATGAAAACGGCAGCGGTCTGAAGTATAAATCACGATAACTCAACATAGCTTTTAGTGCTCTAGTTTAGCATTGTTGCCATTTTGGAAACAGACCATCCTGTGTATTTAGTTAGTATGTAGTAAAAGTGAAAACAAATCTGTATTTTGGTGATATAGTTTGATAACTACTACTCTGAGCAATAGCCAAAAAGTACAATTTTTATTTATATTTCTAACCAATTAGAAGTAAAAAATACTTAAAACACCTTTTAAACATTTTCTCTCACTCATGTAATGTCCAACATACTTTTAAACATAAATACATCACAGGGCACAAAGCTGCAGAGGGTGGTGGTTAAAGGCTACAGTGCTGGCTTGTAGATTCCGAAATTCAAAATGCCATTATTGAATTTCCTCAGTTGAACAGCGGCTCTGTACGTGAGCAAGCAACAGTGTGGAGAGGCACCTAAGGACTATATCAGAGGAATTAGCATTTTCGAAGGAACATGGGGTGCTAAAAGATATACAGAATTGAATGACCAGGTATGAAGCAGAACTCAGCGCCCATCAACAAAGACATGGGTTCTCCCGATAACAAGTAATTGGCTAGTATGCTTGAGACACTCCAATTGTTCTCTAAAACGGCTGACCTGGAAATTAAATTCTTGGGCAGGCTGGCCACTGCCCTAAGATACAAGGAGAAAGAAAGACTGGGTAGGGTATGAGCTTGGCTAATAAACATAACGAGAGAATAACCACAAACTCCAAATAGACGCTGGCTGGAAAATGCAGGTTTACAGACTTGAAATTAATGATGTGTTCAAACTCTACTATAGGGAATTGTATGAATCCAAGAGCAATAAAATTATCCCGAAGGGGCGTGGCCAGGAGTGCCAGCGATGTGGCTGCTTCCCTGATGGCCTCCGTCCGAGACCCGCCGCATCCAGCAATAAAATAAATCTTGGCGATCGAGTCGACCCGATCTTTGGATCTATGGCAACCTAAAGAGCAGGGGCACCCGCTGGAGTCCAGAGGGGCCTAGCTACTCCCTAATCAGCCCTGAAATGACCCAAACTCTCCCGCGCTCGTTGTCCAGAGGCGGCGCTTCCAAGATGACAGACAAGACACATTGAGCACCCAGACGAGGAGCGGAGTGGAGGAAACCCCTGCTCGAACGCCCCAAACACAGCTACAGAGCCTGCAGAAGGCCGACAGACCCTGCGGCATGGTGAGAGAGATCCTCTGGGTTATTAGGTGAGCCGAAGAGGAAGCATCGGAACCGGGCGGCATACGGCCCCTCCCCACCCCCTCCATCCGCTGACCCGGAGCGAAGGCTGCGGCTTCCTGCAGCAGCAACGGAAGGGAGGAGAGCCCATTTTCCCCCCCATCCCTCCACCCGCTTACCCAGAGCACAGGCTGCGGCTTCCTACAGCGGCAGCAGAAAGGCGGAAAGCCCGTTCACCCCCCATCCCTCCACACTCTGGTTCGGAGCAAAGGCTGCGGCTGCCGGCGGCGCCGACAGAGGAGGGGAGCCCATTCCTCGGGAGTAGCAGACCTCCTGGGAGAGTGGCAGGCTCCGCTCCCGGGGCGCTGTTGGTGCTGGGGCTCCCGTGCCTAGGCCCGGCACGACTCTCCGGCAGTCTGCTCCAACCCGGCTCCCCCCCCCCCCGACACGCTGTCAGCTGTGACTACAGAGACCAGCCTCAGACGGTGAGAGCCCTGCTGCGGGGCCAGCGAAGCGACTAGTCAGCAGCTGCCGCCCAGGGTGTCAGGCAAAATAATCACATATCCTGGCCCTACGTATTTTAGGCCTCCCAACCCGACAGCCTCCTGGGGCGCTCTGGCCCACATCCCCTAGCTCAGGAATAACTCCAGACCCACCGCCAGCGGCGGCATCCCTGAGTGCCCTCCTTTGGAACCCTAACAATCTCCCAGCTGCCTTGCACTACTTCCCGCCTATCACCAGCGTCCCGACATTGGCGGCACGGTCACCCTGGTGCAACTCCGATCCCACAGGAGCCCAATATTGGGTTCCCATTGCGACCTCCTGGATGGCCCCTGCCCATTATCCCCCTGGTGTTCCGGGACTCAAACTTGGCGGCGAAAGAGGTCTACCACGTTATCTTCGGACCTTAGCTGTCGGTATTAGAGGCCCATCCTCTCCACCCCTCCCATCACGCCTGAAGCCAGGTAACCAGCACATCGAAATTTCCCGGGGACCCTCGAGCTATCATTACCCGACGACCCGATAGCTCCCAAGGGCCCTCAGAGACCAGCTGACCTCTTCAACAGAACCAAGGCAGACGCAGGAAACCCAGAGGCGCTTGTTTTGCAAGATGTCAAAGCTGACTAAAGCATCCAAATCCTCAGACATTTCCACCATGCTGCTGGCAGCAGACAAGACAAAAGAAACCGGACCACCCTTCCCCCTAAACTCACCCCACAGAAGTCCCCTGAGGAGCAGGGAAAACTAGACACCAAAGAAGACATCCAGGCCTTCATGCGGGACATTAAAGCTGAGTTCAGATCCTGCATGACCGAGCTTTCTACGCGGATGGAACAAACGGACCAACGGCTCACAGAAACCGAACAGAGACTAGGAGAGGTTGCGGATTTGACAGAGTCCTGATGCAACGCTCATAGAAATGCGGCGCGAGATTCAGGCGCTGCAGAATAGGAGCGAAGTGCTGGAGTTTAAGCAGGAGGACCTGGAAAACAGGGCGCGACGAAATAACCTGCGCATTCGAGGGGTCTGGTCAACGATCCAAGACAAAGACCTACGAGAGTACATAGGCAATTTCTTCCAAGCCCTTCTTCCGCTCATGGACAAGGCCCAACTCGTTCTGGATCACACCCATAGGCTGCACCCAAGAAGAGTAGATTCAGACGCTCCCCCGGACGTAATTACCAGGGTCCATTTCTATGCCACTAAAGAAGCCATCTCGGCAATAAGCCGCACCAAGGATGAGCTCTCATTTATGGGCAACCCACTCCAGATATTTCAGAACCTCTCTCTGATAACCCTACAGAAAAGAAGAGCACTCATACCCTTAACCCTGTTCCTACAGAACCAGCAAATCCGCTATCGGTGGCTGTTCCCCTCCACTCTCCAATTCACTTACCAAGGAACTCTGTGCAAAATTAGCCATCTAGAAGACGCGGAGACCATCCTGCACCCGGACTCTCCGGAGACTTCGCTCACTCCCAGTCTGCTTCGTCCGCCTGGGGAAATCGGACCAACTGCCCCAGAGACAGCAGCAACAGCCCTGGGCCAAAGCACAGAGACGCCAGAAGATGAGATAACCCACCCATGACCGGCGATCGTGAAAGGACCGATCCCATAACCAAAACAATGATGCCGCAGGCCCCGAGCGGCCCACACCCCACTCCGAGGAGTATGTCACCAACCCACCCTTGGAGGTGAACCCAGTTAAGGGGTTTGATCCTAGCCCTGTTGGCTGGGAAGACATTATGGCCCAGTTGGCCGTGGGTGAGGCCGCACGAGAAATTCCGGCCCCCCACCCGATCACAAGTTTACCCTCCCGTTGGAGAGATTATAAAACTCAGCCACAGGAAATCCCCTCTGAAGCGAAGCCCTTAGATGATGCCTGAGAACCATCACCTTCCCCCCTAGACCGGCTCTTTCCACCGCAGAGCGCTCACGTGACCCGACCCCCCCCCATCAAAAACTGAAGTTCCTGTCAATGAACGTCAGGGCTCTGAACGCCCCACAAAAAAGGAAATCTATACTGCGGTGCTTACAGAATGAGGAGGCCTCCATAGCCTTTCTCCAGGAGACACATCTGACCCCGGCCAATTTTGTCCGGCTCCGTGACAGGCAATTCCTGCTACAATTCCTGGTGTAGAATGACACAAAGAAAGGTGGGGCAGCGATCCCGTTTGCTAAGGCCCTCAGGCCGCAAATCCTGGACTCCTTACTTTGCCCAGATGGCCGCTTCGTCGCAGTAAAATGCAGAATTTACGGCCAACTCTACACTCTCATTTCGGTCTACGCTCCCAACGACAAGCAGAACGAGTTCTACTCAGCGCTAGAAGGAGCCCTCCCACAATTTGCTGAGGGCCAGACCATCCTCGGGGGAGATTTCAACAGAGTCCCTGATCCATTGACAGACAAATCACACCCTCAGGCTCTAAGAGATTTCAGCCTGGCAACTGCGTTACTTCAATTATTCAGAACCCTAGACGTAGTGTCCTGCATCCTGAGGTCCGAGACTACTCAGTTTACTCATACGTACACAGAACGTAGTCACACATCGACCTCCTACTGGCCTCCCCGCAAGTTTAAGCATTTACTGATGAAGTGGTTATTGGTCCCAGAATCCTTTCAGATCATGCCCCAATAATGTTAACGCTCAGAGCCCACGACCCGGTCCCGCGACGCAGATGACCCGATTTTGGGGGATATGTCATTAAGAGATGTGGTGGCAAAAGCGATTAAGGAGTTTTTTTTAAAGAAAACAAGAATGAAGATACCTCCCCAGCCAACACTTGGGACGCTATGAAGGCGGTGGTGAGGGGGGTGTTAATCTCCCAAGGAGCAGCCTATCATAAACAAAAGCGACAGATCCGCCAATACCTGGAGAACAAGGTGTAGGAGGCGGAGACAGAATGTAAAGCCAGAAACTGGACCCCCAGAGCCTACCGAGCCTTGCATGCAGCCCGGAAGAAGTTGGAAGCCCACTATGCCGAGAACACAGCTCAGCTCTTGGCCAAAACAAAACAAAGCTACTATGCCAGAGGTAATAAGGCAAACACATTTTTGGTGGAGAAATTAGCGAGAGTCAAGAAGAGGAATACAATCATAGGCTTATGTGATCCGCAGTGTCGAGTGCAGTTTGCTGATCGTGATGAACTACGGATTGCAGAGGCCCACCTCACAGACACGATGTCGGCAACCACCGAGAGCCAGTGGGGAGCAGCAAACCTACTTGCAGGAGGCAGCCTTACCTCACATCACAAATACAGAGGGAAGAGTTGCAAGCCCCGATCACCCATGAGGAGGTCGACGCAGCCATTAAAAGTCTCAAACCAAGAGCCCCCGGACCGAATGGGTTCTCAACCCGATTTTATAAACTATTTCGGCCCCAGTTGCTAGCCCCGATGAAAACGCTCTTCAATTCCTTTGCCATCTCAGGGTCCCCGTCGATGCAAGAATCAATCACGGTTTTTAGCCCTCAAGCCCGGGAAAAACCCCAGAGATATTGCGGCATACAGACCCATCTCCCTATTAAACCTAGACGCGAACATCTATTCGAAAGTCCTGGCAAACCGACTGACGGGAGTACTCCCAGATGTTGTGGATTCAGACCAGACGGGTTTTATAAGGAATAGAGCTACCGCAGATAACACACGCGGGGTCCTCAATTTGATCGAGATAGCTCAAGAAGACTCGTGAAAATTAGCCTTGCTTGCCCTGGATGCGACTAAGGCCTTTGATCAAGTGGACTGGTCGTTCCGACTCACCCTATAATCCTTCCACTTGGGCCCTCCTTCTCGAAGCTCGTCCTAGCTAATTACCAAGCACCAAACACCCTCCTCTAGATTAATGGCCTACTATGCAGCCCGATCCCCCCAACATGTGGCACCAGGCAGGGGTGCCCTCTCTTCCCCTTACTCTTTGCCCTGGTAATGGAACCCCTAGCCCAACGTATCCGCCTCAACAACAGAATTAAAGGCCTCCAAGTAGGCCCTTCCCAACATAAGATTGCATTATACGCGGACGATGTGATGCTGACTATAACGGACACTTCCCAGTCACTGAGGGCCGCCCTAGCAGAAATCCATAGATTTGGAAAGGTCTCGGGATTTTCCATTAACTTTGCAAAATCCGCAGCCCTGGGGGGTAGGGCTAGAACTAGGAGACAAAGAGTCCTTTAGTTGCCACTGCTCGATCCCACTGAGCGAAAAGTCAATTCCCTACCTCGGGGTCCAGATCCCCACCTGTCCCAGAGATACTTACCGGATAACTTCCCGCCGCTGTTCAAGACCCTGGAGAAAGACCTGGACCGCTGGCTCTCGCAGGAGATTTCGCTACTGGGTCGCATCGCGGCCTGAAAGATGAATCTCCTGCCACGATTTCTATACGCTTGCTCAGCCCTCCCCACCATAATCCCCCGCCCCCTGCTCCAGCGCCTCCAGAGGAAGATATTCAGCTTTAGTTGGAGGGGGAAAAGGTCGCGAATCCCACGGAAAACTATGCTGAGCGCCCCAAACCTGGGAGGTCTCAGGGTCCCTAACCTCCAAAAATATCAGATGGCGCAGATTGCCCACACTCGAGCCTGGACCATTGTATCAGGGCGCCCCAAATGGACCGAAATTGAACAATCTCGACTACCCCTCCCCCTCCGTTTTCTCCTACATCTGCCAGCCTCCCTGCGACAGACATGGCCATCTATCCTATCAACCAAACAGACATTGGGAGCATGGGATTGGGCGCATAAATTTAGAGGCATCTCGAGAGACTTAAGCCCATCCGCCCCAGTGTTCTATAACCCGGCCTTCCCACCCGGAAACTGCCCCTCGAACTTTAAAAACTGGATCGCCGGGGGCCTCATCTCCCTCAATCAGCTATTTGAAGGGACTCAGCCGCTGACCTTCGCCCAATGTAAAAGCACTTTCGGCCTATCGGAGACCGATAGGTTCACCTATGCCCAAATCCGACACTGGTGCACGCATCCCCAGACCTGCATGGCGGCTACACGGGAACTGGATCCCCTTGAGTCGACAGCAGCAGATTCACCAAGCCGAGGGCGAATCTCGACGCTATATAAACTATTGCAGACAAACTTCCTTGACGCCAAAGCAACTTACATGTCACAGTGGGAAACGGACCTAGGGCATCTGATACCAGACCAGTCTTGGACAGACATTTGGTCACAAACTCACTCGTCCTCCTTTTGTATAACCAACCGGGAATGTGCACACAAACTCTTGCTGAGATGGTACTAACCACCGCTCCAGCTACACCACTTCAACCAGTCCCTGGACCCGCTGTGCTGGCACCACTGCGGCCTGACGGGCTCCTACCTGCATATGTGGTGGACTTGCCCGATAGTGGCGAACTTCTGGTCCCAATGTATAGCCACCATAGCTGACATCACCCAGACAACGCTACCACTGGAGCCGGAACCAATACTGTTCGGGGGCCCGGTTCCGGGCATATATCCCAGATCTGATAAGCAGGCGACCCTCATAACACAGCTGCTCCTAGCCGCTAAAATCACAGTGGTGCGAACCTGGAAATCATCGGAGGGCCACCTAATGATCCTGTGGTGGCTAAAACTCTGGGACATCTTCATTGCGGAAAAGATCATGGCGGCAAGCAGGGGCCCGCTTCACAAACATTTGGTCGCCCATGATAGACTACGACCAGAGCTACCCTGCTCTAACATACAAACCACACTCTGTGGTGAATGCCCTACGGGCAGAAAACAGAGCTCTGGCTCCACTAGCAGAGGAGCCAGGTCCGGAAAGTAGCCCGGAATAGAGGGTGGGGGAGCAACTGTTAAGGGACGATGAATAGGGCTTAATATGCGGCATGTGCCGAATTGTCTGTAATGCAATGTTTTCCTGTGTGCTGATCAAAAATAAACAAGTTAAAAAAAAAATGATCCCGAAATAGAAAACTACTGTAACACTAGTTACCCCAGCACTGGAGGCAGCAGAGAGGCAACTACTCGACTCCCCAATGAATATAGGTGAAACCGAAGCAGCCTTAAAAGGCATCGTCAATGGCAGATTTTCCAGGCCCTGTGTTTTATAAGGAGTATAATAATGTAATCGCACCAAAGCTACTTCAAGTATACTACAAAGGAGAGTATTGGAAACTGCTGTTATTCTGTTGGCTTTCTGCTTTGTGATTCAATGCTGTACGGTGCAACTTGACACTGTGAAACCAAGACGTCTCTAGGTGCGCTTTTCTAGTCTTGCCAGCTCAGACTCGCGAGAACGAGAGGACATTTCACCGATTTTGAGTGGAGAACAATGTGAATAAGGCAAATTCCGAAGTGTACCGGCACAGAGACTGCCTGTGGAGGACGATCGCCCTAAACCTCATCCCTGCAGACATCACATCACTGCAATGTCGATAAACTCATCAGCTTGCAGTACATTAGGTGCAAGATACAGCTGCAGAGGGGGGGGGGGGGAGCCCGACGCTGCAGCCACTGCTTTTCAACTGGTGGGGGTGCCGAGTGGTGATTATTGCCTTAGCAGGAACTTGGTGGGCCTGGTCTATAGGCTGCACCATTACCACGGAAAATTCACTGCTGCCGTTTCAACAACCTAATATAATCTAAATCTTACAGCCCTAGCATTTCACCCGAATGGCAACACTGCAGCCGATACATTCAAAATCTCAAAAGGAGCGGAGGGATATTTTCCAACTGGCATAAGCCATCCTTCCAGGGCCCCTTTACCAGTAAATTGCTAATCTGGGAGGTGTCTCCTATAGGTTTATCCTTCGCCCATACTGACATTTTTGCCATCTACCGCACACTATTGATGCCTGGTAGCACTTGGGAGGTGGGGTTGCACTACTTACCACAGAGTCAGCCTTTTGGGACCTGTGATCCTGCCGGGCTCCTTCCACTTCCCCCCACTTTGCCCCGGATAGTCTAGCTCAGTCCTTGACTCCTTCTCTTTTTCGGCTGTGTGCTTGGGTTAACCATGCCTCTGCGAAATAAATACAACCTTTGCAACCCTAAGAGTGCCCGCAGTAAACGCATACAGAGCCCACTAAACTATCTGAGAGGGTCAATCGTATTCCACGTGCAAAGAAAGGCAAATTGGAAAGCAATACCAAATTATTGGATTTTGGGATATGGGTCCTAATACAAATAAAGTAAAGACTCAGGCTCCATTGACTGAACAACCAGCGAATGATACTACACAAGTAGTTACAATTCCCTTAGTTAGCAAACATAATATTTTTTTTAAAAATAGTTTTACCTCTATGGACAATAATGGATCATTACTCAACCTTTGCACCAACCTTAAAAGAAATACCCTGGGAATGGACATGGCTTGTAACACCAGTAGTCAAACACTTGCTTCAAATTTGTCAGCAACTGCAAACCTGGAAGCATTGGTCTCACCCTCTGTGAAATCATTTGAGGATAGCAGCAAAGAGGCTGTATTTGATTCACTTGAACCCACTGAGACACATATTACTCAGTGATCCACCTTTAACTTCAACTTCATTAATAGCTGACCCTATTCTTACAAGATTAGAGGCACTGCTGAGCTTATGCTCAAGTATTGCTGAGGAACAACGTGTGCAAAAACAGACATTAACCACCATCATCAATACCATTCTATGCCTCAGCATGCCTATAAACGATCAGCAAATTACAAAAGGGGAATGTAATACCCTTTCTAATGAATTTAACAATCCATCTGGATTATCTTAACATCTCTGAGGAGGAAGCCATCAATAATGCCATAGAAGGCTCCTTAAGATGCGGCTCCCGAGGAGGATGCCATTGAGGCCCTTTGCAATTAAATATCAATGATTGATAGCCCCAAGATTGAACATACTGATAACAAGCGCAAGCATACTAGAAATCTCACAGAGGGCTCAAGGCATAAACGAGTAGCCTTTCTGAATAATTCACCCACTGAGCTTGTTCCAAGTCATTCTGTGCGAAAGGTGTCCTCACTCTCCCTGAACTACACTGTAGTGCAAAAAAAGCAGGGGGATGGCACTACAAGGAAAGTCTAATTAAAAGGCCTGATTGACAAATGGGCGCGACCTCTGGTTCTGTTGACCAATAACCAACCTATATAGATGTACCTGCTCCCAGTCAAAGTCCATTGCACATATTAACCATCAGGAGTCTTAACTACATCTGGGACCCATAATAATTGCTTGTACAAGGCTAGTATGTGTCGCCCATCTTTTCTGAAGATTCCTCATCAAGACCTGGGTGCTGACCATAGACAGAAACGCAACATTCCAATCTGGGCAGATAGACTGATAAAGCTGGAAGAAATCTTCCCTACTAATGACAGCCCTTTCCTTAACCATTCACTCTTCTATGTATGTGGAAATCACTGCCATGTCTGTCAACTATTTGCAGCAGCGATCTGCGTAGAATTGAACTACCTAAATGGGGGTCTGAAGAAAATTGGTCTGAAGAAAATTGGGTATTCATTGAATGCACCTCTGCAGCCGTGGCAGAGCTAATATGTACATGATGTATGGATAGCCTGAAGTACCTGGGCTTCTGCCTCACTACACCAAAGTACCAATAGTGATAATGTGACTGCTGTCAATAAATGTGAGATTGGTCAATCACTTATTAAGGGAAACTGACCTCTACCCAACGCTGGATTCGTCCTTCCGGATGTGCTGGAATACTCGTGGTTTCAGATCATTCCTTTTACATCCATTGGGGATCCCATCTATTGAGCAGAGTGACATATTTATGTTACTGGAAACTTGGTCCACTGAGGCATTTAAAATTGATTGATACGATATACTATATTCCCATGCAATTAAAGGAGATAAAGGTCGACCTCATGGGGGTTGGCTATTGGAGCCCAGGTCAAATACTTGCTAGCACCATTCAATGCAAAAAACACCTCTCCTTTTATCATGGCAGTAACACTATTGGATGCAACTGCAAAGACCCGAATAATCAACATTTGAAACCCAGTAGGGGGTTATTTTCACCAATGACATTATTAATAACATTCAGTACATTCTTGAAAAATTGAATGAATTATGCCCAAATGGCACAATTGTGGTTGGTGGAGATATTAATGCTCCTAAAATTATATACGCTCCCTACCTACCATATCGGAGGATACTGTACTCAGTGTGGCAAGGGAAAGCTGACTGCACATACTGTGGGATCTACCTGGAATCAAATATTTGAAACCTAAGATTTATTTTGCTTAAATAGCAAAAACAATAATGGGGCTCCCAAACCGACCTGGACTAAATGAGGATAGCTCCTCATGTATCAATATCCTGGTAGATAGAACCACTTGGGATAACTATTATTTTAAATACAACATTCATTTCCCTTAGTGACCATGCCATTCTTAGCTGGTCTACCAAGTCCATCACACACAGAATCCCGCGTTACATCAATGCAGGTGGCACTGCTAACATACAGGGAAATTGTATTATCTGGAGTGAAATAAACCGGACTAGAGTAGGTAACTTTGTGCATCACAATGAATCTACCCTCGCTGAATGGCTAGAAGGTCAGAGTTGGGATGTTTCTAAAATGATGCCTATGCTGACTAGCAGACTTAATTTGAATCATCAGAAATCCTTTTCAAGATCTAACCATACCAACAACTTTGACATAGTTATTCACCATGCAAAAAACCTCATCTGCAGGAAGGCATTAAAATCAGGAGAGCCTATTCTCATTCCACATAACAGAAAAAGAGCTTATTAACTCGCCTCTCAACGAAGTATAAAAACCGGTTGCGTAACTACAAATCCTCTATCAGATGTGGCAACTGGAAGCCTGTGTTTCAACTCTTTCAAAGAAATGATAATGTAAGATTTTGGAATAGGGTTAGAATATTCTTAGAAGGTCACTGTGAAATGGAACTTAATCCTATCCGTATGTGCACATAGTGTGAAGCTATTTCAACACTTTTCTTTAGTCCCATGCTTACTGAGAAATCTGATCCTTACACACCTACCCCTAACTTCATGACTGATTTTGAGGCTGAGGATATTGAAATAATAATAAAGTCATTGAACGGCTCCCGGGCACCTGGCCCGGATATGCTGTCGAATATTATCAAGGATAATACTCCCTTCTGGTCCTTTGTACTGGAGAAATGTATTCTAGGATATTGAAATCAGGTTTGATCCCTGAAAGTTGGAGGAAATCAATACTCACGCCCATCTTTAAGAAGGGGGAAATGAGACTAATCCTAATGATTATAGATTACTTGCTATGCAAGATATTAGTTCAAAGATCTTTTGTACTATCCTCTCCAAGAAACTCTCTAAGTGGGCCCTTTCAGTAAACCTACTTTCCCCGTTCTAAACTGGATTTAGGAAAGGCCATGGTACACTCCACAACATTAGTGCATTACACGCTATTATATCATCGTATATTATTGACACTAAAGGCAACCTATATATTTGCTTTGTGGATTTCACCAAAGCCTTTGACACCGTCACGTTCCAGACTTTGGTCTAAATTGGGCAACTGGGGTATCGATCCCATATTATTGTACTTTTTGATCTCTCAGTACTCCAAAACATCAGTAATGGTGCAAGTAAACCAGTCAGGTGAACTCACGGATACTGTAATCACCAATATTGGTCTGAAACAAGGATGCATACTCGCTCTATGATCTATATGCATGCAATATGGGCTAAATCACTGAATCGTCCCTAAATGGTCCTCCCCACATTAATCGAGTCCCGGTTTGTTAGCTAGGATATGCGGATACCATCCTGCTTGACAGAACCCCTGTTGGATTACAGCAGTCATTGAATTAATTGGCTATATATGCTGAGGCTAACTCTCTTAAGATCAATAGTTCAAAAACAAAAACTTTGATGTTTGGAAAGAATTCTACAAAAGAAAATTAGAAAGGTGTTCGGACCCTGAATGGCTCTCACCTTGAAACTGTTTATAGCTATATCTACATGGGTGCCCCCATCACTAACAAACCGACACAGAATTATTATGAAGACACTGAGGAAATAAATATGGAAAAAATAGCCGGTATTAAGATGTTGCATCAACAATAGGGGTGGATATAATATTGAGGGATTAGTCTCCACTTAGCAAACTAGTATCTTACAGGGGATCATGTATGGCTTGGCAGTTCTCCATGAGCCTATGCTAAGGTGGATAGAGAAGTTTGAGGGAAAAATGTTGCGATCTATTCTCCGAGTACATTCCTCTGTCCCTGTGGAGGCACTACGTTGTGAGCTTGGTGTCCCCTCTATTCGCTCTTTGTGACTTTTCCAACGCTTAAAACTTTTTTGGGATATTTATACACCCCCCCTTTGTGCAAATAATATTTTTAGTTACCTTGCTAGATTCTATCGACAGACTGGCTCTAATCCATTTTTAATTCAATTAAGAGCAACAGTGAATAATCATTTTAACAAGATTGATGTAGAGCTCAATGAATTGAGGTTAATGCCCAACTTACGTTATTTTAAAGAAGAAAATTAGTGATTTTGATTTTATATCAAATATCGATTATTTAAGCAATAAGCTAATCTATGAAATATATAGTACTCAGAGCTTCCGTCGCAATCATCTCCCCAATTATCTGACTGTATTATGCTCGTATAATATTCGTAGATTCATCACATACTTGCGTTTAAAATTTCTTCCGTCTAGGGAACATACTGGGCAATGGACCAAATTGGCACACAACGATAGGATTTGCTGTCTTTACAAAATGGAGATCGAGACTGCCCGACATCTGCTTAACTCGTGTTGCTTTCTTATGAACTGTTATATTAGAGGATATAGTGTACCTGTCTCTGATATCAGATCTATTGAATGTGAACCATTTTGGAGTATGATGTTTGGGGCTGAAACTCTGGTTACCTCTGCAGCAGCATACCATGTGTGGAAAGAAGCTGTACGTGCCATCTCTTCTCACGTTTATTGCTTAAATGCTTAAATTATATTTGTCAATTTTATGTACTGAAGACATTTGTAAAAGCCCTATTTACATGAGTATTCGTATACGGTTTTTATAATTGAATGATGTTTGAATTTTATTTTGTAGCCAATTAAATGTGCAAAAGGTTTGTATTAACTATATGCACCAAGTAATAATGTATTAACAAAAAAAAAGCTTCAGAAAAGGAGAAGCTAACATACAATGTTACTGGCTCATATCATTGAGCTGTTAAAGAAAGATAAATACCCTGAGCATTGTGGATCAAAGAATATATAATATAAAAGGTAAATATTAGCAAATTGCTGACCACAACCACTATGCTGAGCATGTATGTGGTGGAGTTTTTTCTAGATACAAAAAGGCCTTTGACTCAGTGGAATGAGTCTAGATGCTCAAGGTACTTAAATAAATTTGGCGTCAGAAAAGTTTTAAGACTGATTCAGGCTGCTGTATTTTATGCCAAGGGACAGAGTGGTTGCCAAACACACATATCAGACAAGTTTCAATTGGGAAGGGAGATATGGCATGGTTGACCACTGTCGCCAATTATTTTTGCACTGGTGATAAAGTGGTTAGAATCATAAATGAGAAAAAGAAATATATATATCACTTCCTCCAAGGATTAGTAGTCGAGCATAAAACAATTCTCTCTTTACCTGCTCATATGATATGATGATATATGTACGAGACCCGTGAAAAAACAAAGCTGATAATGGAAAAAATATTGAAATGTGGGAAATTAATCTGTTTGTGAATGAACTGGGCAAAATCATACCTTTGTGGCCAGTCTTGTGGCACATCAAATGGAAGTCAGATGGTTTCTCAATGAGGTAAAATACCTAGGGGTCCAAGTCACGGCAGACGCGGCTAGGATGTCCGACTACTTTAAGCCACTAATGGAATATCTTGAGGGCAGGATCGATAGACGGACAAGGCTGTCACGGTCTGTAGCGGAGGGCAGCAATAGTAAAAAAACTGACCATGGCCACATTCTTAATCTGTTTCAGGCACAACCGATTAACACTGCTGAATAACATCTTCAGAGACCAAGCGTGTAAACTGTCAAGCCTGGTGTGGGGGACCCCAAGACTTATGTGAGTGATCGCTAGGCTGTTCAAAAAAGGTGGGATGAATATCTCCACCCTCAAAGACTATCACTGGGCTGCACAAGCCCTCTTACATCATACTGGTTTGCTCAGTATGACGTACCCACACGTCAGCTTGGAACAGGCCAATCCAGTTGCCCTTCACACCTCGCTCCTAGTGCGATCCACCAAAGCGCCAGTTGATATCAACCCTGTACAAAGGATGTGGTGGGCAGGGCAATCTATAGGGGAGAGGATAGGTGATAATCATTTGACCTAGTCACAAATGTAGGTCTGACATACACAAGCACTGCCAGACAATATGGACCAGAGTGTCAGAGGATCGGGGCAGAGGCGGGGGAAAAACTAAATGGGAACACCCAATAATCACTGACAGATTTAAAGCACTAGCGAAATTAGGCAGGGACAAACGACAACCTCTATAATGCAACTACAATACAATAGGCTCAGGGCAACACTAAGCAAACGCTAGTTTGAGTTTCCTAGGCCACCAGAATAGAGCACAATTGTTCAGACATTAACAGCAAGCACAGACCCCCACAAAAACAGGAGCTAGACTCCACAGACAGCTGCAAGACAGCAAATCGGTCGAGGCTTGCAAGGCATTTAGCAGCTGGACTTGAGTGGTTGGGCAGGGCTAAACTGTAGAGAGGTGGACAGAGACCAGCCGTTTTATGCATAACATCTCGTTGAGTCCTAATCTATAATACACTCCAAATACATATATGAGATGTATTACACCCCTAGGAAATTATCAAAATGAATTCAGACAAGCCACACACGGCCCCAAATCAAGGAAGCGCAAAAGGCAGACTGGCTTTTGGATATGGCAAATATACATGAACTAGAACAAGATGTAATCAGTGCAAGCAATCAAAAATGTAAACCTAAAGATGTATGGCCGACCTTCAGAGACTACCTACGCTAAGAAGCGAGGAAGATGATGCACAGGAGGTACGGACTTGAAATGTTATCAATGGATAGCATACTATTCTACACTGGGAGCAAAGTCTGCTCTCTACCTTGTCTAGCCTAGGATACAACACTACAAACACTTTGTCACCACTTAGGTTTATAAGAATGAGATGCACCCAGAATTAGCTGCTTTGGGTTGTTCATTTACATTTTAAACTTTTCATGTTCATTTTAAGTTAATACCACTGTTGATGTCTGCTCAATGTTTTCCTGGTTGAAAAGCCTATTCAAATATGTCATACGTTTATATAAAAGCCAATAAAAGCAACAACACAAAAGTACAAGACACGGACCAACGAGTACTGAAATAAAGGAAAACGTGCGCAGGACCTACGATGGTGCAAAAAGGAAAAACCTACCCAAAATGGCATAAATCATTTAAGTATAACCAAAACATAGCGTGATATGGTATGCTGCGTGCATGTGTACAATTTAGGTGGCAAGTGACTTTTTATGGCTGGCCAATAGCTTGCATCTTTAAATGTTACCCCTGAGAATATCGGAGATAATCCATGCAAGACTACGTGCCATTGCTCGAAGTACTGGAGTTTTAACGTCGTCCCTCTAACCAAGTCTATGGTATGCATGCTCTGTGGTAAGACATATGAGGAACCAGTTAATGTGCTTTAGCATGAATAAAGTGAAATCTAATCAAGTTAAGAGTCTAGAGCTGGAGACCCTATTGAACCTAATGTTTGGATTAACTTGTGGGGGGGCAGGGGATTTGGAATTTTCACCCCCCCGGCCCCTCCCACACACACACAAACTGTGTCTAAACCACATAGGGTATTTAAGGTTCAGACTTAATCTGGCAACCTCCTTTCATTATGCCCTTTGATATAAAAGAGCCAAGTGGACAAGGTCAGTAGCCTTGCCTTGTTAAGTGGGGTGGGAACTCCTCTCTGCCTGGGGTGGAAAGCCTTCCAGAGAGTAATCCAGTGCCAGTCCTAGCCTTGCTCTTTCTCGAACATTTCTAATCTCAATGTCGCTAAATTGAGTGTCATGGAAATTATAAGTGAATGGGGCACATGATTTCTAGCTTTGGGGCCTATCGGTTCTGCAGTGTCCCCATGTTTTCATCACTGTCCTCCGCATAAAAGGTTGGAATGTTAGGGAATTCATGAGCTGTACAGTATTTTCAGTGTGTGGTTGAACATTTGACACTAACACTTAGTATTGGATGATTAGAGCGAGTTAGATTTGTTCAGCCACAGATCACACAAGTGCTGACATAGCAGCAGGTGCATAAACATTGGCAGATTCCGAAAATAAAGCAGAGTAAAAGCTGAACGTGAATGAAAGATGTGTTTTGTGCAGAGCAATGTAACAGTACGTTGGGCCTTGAAAATAGAACACTCAACAGGAGGGAAGGAAGGGTAAAGTGAGACGAACAAGCTATTTACCTCTGGTAAAGTTCTTTTCGACTGGATGTTCCTCCAACGTATTCCTCATCTTTGACATGTAACGTCCAGCTT
This sequence comes from Ambystoma mexicanum, assembly GCF_040938575.1. NCBI lineage: Eukaryota > Metazoa > Chordata > Amphibia > Caudata > Ambystomatidae > Ambystoma > Ambystoma mexicanum. The sequence continues at coordinate 104,290,401 of NC_090928.1, forward strand.
GGGCTGATTTGGAATTTTTTTCACGAGAGGGTGCCCTGCGTCGGTGGCGTCGAGTCGATGTCCCTCAAAGGCCTCCATCGAGGGTGACGTCATCCGATGTTCTAAGTAGCACGCACAGTACCCGTTGGCCTCAGTTCTGTTTTTCCCTCCTTGTGTATCAGCAGCACCCATAAATACGGGCAGGACAGTACTCGGCCTTGTGGGAACGAAAGCTGCAATAGCATGGGAAATTCTACAGAGGGGTAGGTTGGGAAGGCAATGAGGAATACATTGGAGGAACATCCAGTCGAAAGAACGTTGCCAGGGATAAGTAACTTGTTCTTTGAATGGATTGTGTCCTCCAACATATTCCTCATCTTTGACAGACTCCCAAAGCAGTATCCATGATAGGAGGAGGGAGAAGAATTTAGACATGCAGAACTTTCAGAGGGCAGAATAAAGGGCTGCCTTACCAAAAGCAACATCCTGAGCGTGGGAAGTATCCTGAGTGTAATGCCTAGTAAACAAGTGTACAGATGTTCTTAATAGGGACCCCTCTCTGCAGGGAAGTCAAGGTGGCCATGCCCCTTGTGGAATGGGCATGCCAACCCTCAGGAGGGTCCTTGACTGCCAGCTTGTAGCATTCAGAAATTGTAAGGATGATCCACCTAGACAAGGTCCGTTGTGCCAGTCTGTGTCCGGTGTACCCTACAAAGAGCAGGTTGTCCACACTCAATTTGGACATCCTGGAAATATAAAAGCTCAGCACTCCTAGGGTCCGACCGATGTAGCTGTTCCGCCTCCTTACTAGGATGCGGAGGGGGGTAAAATGCTGGTAGCACAATGTTCTGCCATAGGTGAAAGTCCGAAACCACCTTAGGCAAGGAGGGTTTCACCCTCAAAACAACCGTGTCCTTGTAGAATATAGTAAAGGGTGGCTTGGAAGAAAGAGCTTGTAAACCGCTCCCTCTTCTTGCAGATGTAAGAGCAACAGTATAGTCTTAAAGGTTAACCTCAATGTACATGAGTGCAGGGGTTCAAAAGGAGCACCCATCAGAAATTTTAAGACCATGTTGAGATCCCACACCGGAACCTGAAATGTAGGAGGCGGGAACACATTTGTGAGCCCTTTTAGAAACTGAATGACCAGAGATCTTAAAATAGGAACATTCCTCTGACGAGTGCTTAAAAATCGAAAGCGCTGCCAGGTAACCCTTAATGGTGCCAACCTGAAGACCTCTGTGTGCCATTGAGAGCAGAAAGGATAGAACATCCAGTGTTGTAAACTGAAAAAGATCAACATTCTTGTCTCTGCACTAGTCACAAAACGTATTCCAATGGCAACAGTACAGAGACTTCGTTGCTGGCCACCTGGATGAAAGCAACACCTCCATCACATCATCCGGTGGGTCCCAATCCTTGTACCTCAACCTTTCAGAAACCAAGCGTGAAGGTTGAGAGAGTGTTGACCTCTAGATGGAGAACCCGACCCTCCTCTCGCGAGAGAAGGTTCTTCCTTTGTGGAAGACGTATCGGAGGACAGATGGACATATCCAGAAGGTCCGGGTAACACATTCTCCTGGGTCCAATGCGGGGCAATGAGGATCATGTTGTTCCTGAACCTCCTTAACCTCCTGATTACTTGAGGAATGACGGGAACTGGAGGAAACGCGTACAGCAGTGGGAATCCCAATCCACCACGAACGCGTCTCCTAGAGCTCCTCTCGGAGGAAATTCCCTTGAGCAGCACAGTTCGCACTTCCGATTGACACCGGTCGCAAACAGATCCACTTGAGGGGTTTCCCAAAGGGCAAAGATCTCTTGAATGACTCCTTGAGCTAGTTCCCACTCATGGGTGACTCTGCATTGCCTGCTCAGAGCGTCGGCCGCTGTGTTTTCCTCCCCGGCCAGGTGAACCACAGAGAGGGAGATTCCTTCTTGAATAGCCCAATACCAGAGCTGCATTGCCTCTCTGCACAGTGGTAGTGACCCTACACCTCATCTCTTGTTGAGGTAGTGCAGGGCCACTGTATTGTCGTCATTACCAGGACATTGTTTCCCAGTACAGACGGCAGAAAAGCCTTCAGCGCTAGTCTGATCGCTCTCAGCCCCAAAAGATTGATGTGTAGCTTAGACTTCAATGGAGACCAACGACCGCTGACAGTCAACTCATTGGCGCGAGTTCCCCACCCTGTGAGTGAGGCATCCATCACTACAGAGACCTCCGGCCATGGTTGCCAAAAGTGTTCGCCTTTCAGAACACTGTGCTCGCAGGCCCACCACAGAAGATCCCGTGAGACTCTGGACGGAATCTGAAGGCGGTCTGACATTTGTCCTGAGAACTGTGACCATTGCGATCGGAGAGCCCACTGAAGGGATTGTATTCGCATTCCTCTGGCACTAGGGAAATTACAGGATGCCATGAGGCCGAGCAACCTCAAGAACTCGAGGGCGGAAGATTCTGGGCATCTGGAATTTTGTTACCATCTGGAGAATCTTACCATCTGGAGAATGTCTTGAGCCCTTACTTTGGGAGGCGAGTACTTTCCCAAGGAAGTACCTAAAACAGCCCCGATATACAGGAGCTGTAGGGAAGGTGTCATCTGGGACTTCTTGAAATTAAGGGAGAAGCCGAGTCTGTGAAGGGAGTGTCAGGTAACGTTGAGATGATCCAAGGCTTGTTCGGGAGAACGCGCCCTGATCAGCCAATCATCCAGGTAGGGGTAGACGTGAATCCCCCCTCTCCTGAGATGCGCTGCCACCACCACCATCAGTTTGGTGAATAGCCTCGGGGTGAAGGTCAACCCGAATGACAGAAGTCAAAACTGGTGCGAGCCGCCAACAGCGAACCTCAGGTATTCCCTGTGGTTGAGATGGATCGGCACAGGAAAATAAGCATCCTGAAGTTCCAATGACACCAACCAATCCTGAAGTTGGAGCGCCTGAAGGATCTGAGAAAGAGTGACTATGTTGAATTTGTCTTTCCTGAGGAACGTGTTCAAGTATCTCAAGTCCAAGATGGGTCTCAGTCCCCCGTCCTTTTTGGGAATGAAAAAATATGGGGAATACCAACCCTTGTTCCTCTCCGCCACAGGCACTGGTTCTATAGCGCCTTTCTCTAGCAGGGTTAAAATCTCCTGCACAAGGAGCGGATCCGGAATCCTCAAAAAGTGTTTCCCCGGTGGATTGGTCTGAGGCTTCCTTAGAAAGGAAAGGAAGACTTGGGGCACCCCATAGACCATCAAACATGGGTGGACATTTGGACAAGAATCAAATCCGCCTCCAGATGCATAACCAATAAGGAATGTGCACTCAAACTCCTGCACCGCTGGTACTAGCCCCCGGAGCATCTGCACCACTTTCAAAAGTCCCTGGACCCGAACTGTTAGAGGCAGTGTGGCACCCGCGGGACCACCTTTCACATGTGGTGGGAGTGCCCGAAGGCGGAGGCTTTTTGGGAGGAGGTCTTACAAACCCTTGAAGCTATAACCCGGTGCAAATTGCCCATGAGCGTCATTGGTCGGAGTGCTACCCAAAAGCGGGCTGCACCGCCAAACTACTCACTCAGCTACTTTTGGCAGCCTAGATAACACTGGCCCGCAAATGGAAAACACAGGAAGGCCCCTTAGTGCCCCATATGGTGATTAAAGGTCTGGGAGACCCAAGTGGCCAGAAAAGTTACAGCGGCAAAGGAAGGAACACTACACTGCTTCACAGATTGTTGGGCCCTGATCCTGGAATACATAGCCAGTTTCCGGCACTAACCTTCCAACCACAGATGGCAAAACGCTTTAAGAACATAGAGGGGCCCCCCCTTACCCTCTGTCTGGTGGGGTTACGAATACAAGTGAAATCCCCGGGAACGGACCTGACAGGGAACTTGGAGGGACGAAGATCAGTTTGAGCCAACTAATGTAACATAACTGTCTTCATATATGGCATTCATGTTACCTGCTGTAACCAGTTATAAATAAAGTTGTTAAAAAAAGAAAAAGGGGAAGGCAGCAGCCATGGGCTATTGTTTCCAGGGCCCACGCATCTGAAGTAATGGCTCGCCATTCCTAGAGATGCTGAGACAGTCTGCCCCCCAATGAAAAACTGTGACTGAAGCCTTCAAAGCGGTTTTGAAGCAACTGTTGCAACGGCCGATGGTAAAGGGGCTGATGGTTGGAGCGGACTTGGCACCTCTAACTCCTCCACCACGAGGGAACTTTCACTGGCCCCTATGACTGGCCATTCCTCTTGCCCTTCCAAATGAGGAGTAGTAGCTAAAAGATTTACCCCTCCATGGTTGTCCACTAGAACAAAAAGGCAGAGGTTGCCTAACAGAGGCACCCAAAGATGTGGCTGCCTCTTTAGAGGTATGCAATTTCTCAAGGCTCATCAGCCTTGCTGCCAATAAGAGGAGACCCATTGAATGTCATGTTGAGAAGACGAGCCTGCACATCAGGTGCAAAACCGACTTCCGTAACCACGCAAACCTGCGTATTACGGTGCTCATAACCATGGATCTGCTAATACTATCCGCAGAATCCAATCCAGACTGGACAGACTCACACATGGCTTCCTTGTCGGCCTCAATAGCCAGAAAGCCGTCCCTCTCATCGCCCTCTGGAATGTGCTCTGCTAACATGGAGATGCACTCCCACAGAGTGTACGAAAATTTTGCAAGCGCACAGGTGGAGTTGGCTGATTTCAACGCCATACTCTGCGCCGAAAATACCTTCCGCGCCCATCCATCTACGTGCTTATTGATCAGGAGGGATGGTAGGGTACTTGGCCGGCTTCGAGGTAGCCATAGCTACCTGGAACACCAGACTCTCGGGACTGGGGTGTTGGTTCAGATAGCCGGGTGTCGCTACTGGAAGGGCGGTATTTTTTGTGTAAGAGACTTGTCAACCGGAGATTCTTCTCTGGGGTCTCCCAATTCCTGACCACCCTTTTCTGACGAGCCACATGGAAAGATAACACAGGATCCGTAGGTGGAACCCTGTCCAAAATATCCGTAAGATCATAAGGCGCGGGAGGTCTGGACCAGCCCAAGTATTCCACCACCTTAGACATGATGTGCCTATATGAAGAGTCGCCATGCTCCCCAGGTTCCGAGTTATCGAACTCCAACTCCGTAGGGGTATCAATACCACTTGCATTATGCAAAGGGTCACACAGTTCCTGCATCCTGCTCTCCTCAGAAATGAGGCACTCCAGCACATTCAGAGTGCCATACTGGAGACCAAAGGGGGCATCCTCACCACCCGAATGCTCCTCCTCTTCAAAAATTGAAGTGAGGTTCCTAAGAAAATCCTTTTTAGGAAGGGGGACATATGTTTTTTCTGGCATGTAGCCATAGGCTTAGAAAGCGTCAAAGGTGTTGACTTACATTTAGCCAGAACCTTTCTTGGCGGGTCAACAGGACCTGAGCACTGCGCTGGTAAACTAGGTTCCAACCGCGTCGACAGCTTTTGCATCGAAATGGCGATGAAGGCACCGAAGGCTTGACTGGCTTCGAAGACCCAATGGGCACCAATGAAAGCGTCAATGGCTTTGAAGATTTCGATGACCACACAGACCTTGACCTCTTTCACAGTCTCAATTGATCCTTCTACATCTTGTCTCGAGGCCTCAATGGCTCTCGGTGTGGATCACGCCGTGAACCCGGGCTCGAGGGCGTGTGAGTATCAGGCCGAGACCGCTCCTTGCCGGCTTCCACAGAAGGCGGGGATGGAGCCTTGCCCTGTTTCGCAAAAATCTTGAGCATCTCCAACCAGAAAGCTTCCCACTGTGCCAGTGTCAATATTTTGGACGGGCATATCACCCTCTCTTAGGGTACTTCCTGACGAAGACCACAAGGAAGGTGACCTGCGGTGCCTCCGCTTCGAAGAGGAGGAGTGGCAGGAATAACTTCGGGACTGTGAGCGCTTGGCTTTCTTCCGACTAGGAGAGTCGCCCCTTGACTCGTCGGTTGAAAGCCCAGCCGGTTGGGATTTACAGGGTTTGGACACCTTGCCTACCTTTAACTTCCCCTGTCGTTCTCACAAGGCCTTCCTTGTCATAGACTGACATTTTGAGCAGGAATCCATCTTGTGGCCCTCGCCCAGGCACCACAGACAGACCTGATGCAGATCCGTAATCAACATCTTGGAGACGCACTCCTTCCATTTCTTAAACCCAGAACAAGGAGTCATCTGGGTAGAAGACGAAGACATTGTCGAAAAGATTGATAACAATAGTACTTCAGAAATATGAGGTGTTCCGAGTTTCACAAAGCAAACACATTTGCAGAAAAACAGAACTGAGGCCAACGGGCGCCGTGCAGGCTACTTATAACATCGGATGACGTCACCCTCGATGGTACCCTTCGAGGTACATCGACTCAACGCCATCGACGCAGGACAGCCTCTGCCGGAAAAATATTCCGAAGCAGCCAAAGCTGGACATTACATGTCAAAGATGAGGAATACGTTGGAGGACACAATCCATTTGGAAGTCAACATTGATAGGAAATTCTGTTAAGCGGAATGCTGCTCAAAGGTTGCAAAGGGGGCGAGATTGGTTCTGGAAGGTTCTGGCGCGTAATTGGGCCAGAGGTGACATCACGGAAAAGGCTGGAAATATTAAGAGTAAATGTATAGAAGCATATGGAGGAGGTGGTGTCGAATGAGGGTTTGAAAGAGATGGAGAGAAAAGGAAAGTGGTTGGAGAAAGAGGGCTGTGGTGCATTGCTGGAGCTTTGGCGAGGATCGTCTGCTGGGCAGCCAATCAGTGTAGCTAGGAGTGGTTTCTGCAGAGGGAATTCGTTGAAGGCTGTGGTTGGACTCTGAGGCAGTGTCCCTGGGAGAGACAGGCTAAGACATAACTAGCTGCAGTAAGGGAAGTTGCGAGCCAATGGTGAGGCGCCCTTCTGGAGAGAGAGCAGAAATAATTTGGATAATGAGTATAAATGGGTAACAATTAACTAGGACCCCTGTTACAGGCTAATTGGTAAGGTGTCAGACTTGGCAAGAAAGGCATAACTCCCTTGATCTTTAAGGTACCAAAAGATTAACGGAGTAGCCCTATTCAAAATTTGAATGGGAGTTTGTCCTTTTTAGTGCAGGAGGGGTCATAAGCTACCAACCCATCCAATGAAAAGTGAGGGAAGAGGAATTTCCAAGAACGGAAATCCTAGTCCTAGTATACGTTCATAGTTTTAATCACTTTACATATTAAATCTCAGCAGCAAGAAACAAACCACACAATTAGATCACTTGTTATTCATGGATACGCTTGGAATATAAGTTTTCATTAAGCACCTGTTCAAAAATACATTTTATTTCACCATAGCATACATCTTTTTAGACTCCGAGACCCTCCCCGGTATTAATTTATGAACATATTACTCTCATAACAAATGAATACCGGGGAGGGTCTCAAGAGTCTAAAAAGATGTATGCTAGGTTGAAATAAAATGTATTTTTGAACATGTGCCTAATGAAAACTGTTCTATTCCAAGTGTATTCGTGCATAACAAGTAATCTAATTGTGTGGTTTGTTTCTTGCTGCTGAGATTTAATATATAAAGTGATTAACTGTAAAAGTGTATTGTGGTCCTTATTATGTCGGGAGCCTGTCTTTGTTTCTGCATCTAGAGGTAAATGGACATTATAGATGAAAGTTACAGTACTAAGCCTGACAATATATAGCTACGGTCCCGAGGTATAATAAAAGTGTCAGAAAAGGAAAGCAATTCTTCCTAGAGTTCCCATTCCTACCCACCGCCCCCCTACCTCCGCCCTCGCACCAAGTGCAACTTGTTTATCAGTTGAACCAGGTTGCATCACAGAATACTTATGACCCCATTGTGCTGGCCAAATCTTGAGCTTCAAGAGAGAACGGACCATAGACTTTGCAAAATGGCTCAGAGTTTTTTGCACAGGAATAGAGGTGGCGGCACCGGAGAAGAGACCACATAGCAAGCAGCAGGAGTTCCTACTGCGCATAGCACTCGAGAGAAAGATAACCTCCCACCAGGTGCAGCTCCACTAGACCACCAAGGATACTTAGCAGAAACCCACCAGAAAAACAAATGAACTTACCTTTGGGGCAGCCACGTCAGATCCCTCTAAACCGGACTGGATTCGAACTGCCATTATTGTTCCGCTGCAGCACCACACAGAGAAAGGGGACAGGGATTAAGGCCATATTTGAAAGCTTTGCTATATGGAACATCTCCTGGGTGGGGAAGACTGGGCCGGATTGGGCAGGGACAGCATGCCAACCAGAAGAAGGAGCGGGCGAGGTGAGTTAAGAGACCCACAAAGTTGTGGGCTGTTCAGGTGAGGACAGGGGAGGTGGCAGACCAAAAGGCCGGCTGGAGGAGTGGATTCTAGACGTGACCTTTGGAGCAGGTGAGGCATTAGTTAAGAAGTGCAAGGGGCACTCCGTTGTGAGTGTAGAGTAACAAGTGTGGTTAGGAGAGGAAGTGTGGTTAAGAGAGGAAGATTAGTGGGTGAAAGTGAAGTTATTGTGTGAGTGAAAGGAGGGTGATCGAGTACAAGGTGGGGTAGAGTTGTAATAGTAGTGTGGAGGAAGGAGAAAGTGTGGAGGAGGGAGAGGTAGTGATGATATGAATTACCTTTTTCTTTTTAGAATGAAGGCCACAAAAGCAGCAGATAATAATAATTACAATAACATAATCCAACAATACATATCAGATTGCAAATAAAAGTATACAATTCAAAATACATACATTTCATTAAGCACAGTGTAAGATCACTGAAATAGTAAAAGTGGAATTTCTTTGCAATTCAGAGGTCCAATTGTTACATCCTTATCTCAAGGATGCCTATAGCCAGCTAAGTCAATCAATTAGAAACAGAGTTAGACAAACTTTGGCCAGATGAACCAAGCAGTCTCCAAAAATTTCTGAATTGCTTCAAGGCCAGTAGTGTCAGTTAGTGTTCCTGGTTCTGTGTTAGATAACATTATGACGTGGGTGATGACAGGAAACATTTGGCTACACTGCCCACCAACATCATTAAAATAGGTGAAGCATATCGTTTTGACTAGTGATGTCAGCTCTAGGGGAAGGTGATCTGTATTCCTGCCGCGAGGGCACTTGAACTTAGGGCGATAGAGTAACGGATACGATTTCCACAAGATGGCAGTGCCCAGGCAGGCATTTTCTCATATATAAAAGTGAGGAAAACTAAGGTAAGATGCATAGGACCTTTTTTTAAGATGGATTGATGTATGATCGAAAATAAATGTCCGATCAATTGGGACAATAACATGTCTGAGCGAACTACCCCTTTCAAGTGCATCGTTATTGCTTCTAACATTGTGCAGATGTAACAACACAACAGTTCAAAATTCAGATTCAATAAGCAGGATCAGAAATCAGCTCCTGGGTTTCGGCATCACACAGTCGGCAGGAGGCACAGCTGGGGAAGCATGAGCGAGTATCCAGCGCACTGCAAATCTAACTTCCACAGCAGAGTAAAACTAACATTTTGCCCAATATGTATGATCCATTATGTTTAAATGTGTCCCAATTCTTCTTGATTAACATTCTCAAATACTGAAAGGTTAATATGACATATGCATGTTTGTTAGTTATCAGTTGGCTTGGGGAAGCAAAAGTAGCTCCTGGCAATTGCTGGTTTCAAACTAACCAGGTTCTTCTAGGCTGGAAGCAATAGCTAAATAGCTCCCAGCAATTTCGAACCCTGCCTAAAATGGGGCCTCCTGGGTCACCTATACAATGGCAAATGAACAATGATTTACGTCTTTCTCCCACCTTTCACAGTACAGACCTCTCCCAGCCTCCTCCTTCCAGCCGTAGAGTGGAGGAGGGCAGAAGTATCAGGGAACAAAGGGTGGATGAAAGGTTTAGATGTAGGGAGAGACATTGGAGGGGCAGAGGAGGAAGACACAGTGAGGAACAAAGGCAGATGGAGTTCGAAGAAGTATACAGAGGACAACATCATGAAGTGAGAGGTAGAGGAGTTCTTGGGAGTAATGGAAAACGAGACTAAATTGGGCAAATGGTCTGTGAGGCACAATCCAATATCCCTTTTTGATTCCTAACCATTGGATAGTGCAGGGACAGTCTAAGAAGGTATTGAGGGAGTTAGAAGGCACTATGCCTTTATGTCTTCACTGATAGAAATAGTAAGAAATTAGACAGAAAAATATAATCTGCAGTAAACACTAACCTATGGAATAGGAACGCCTGGAGTAGAGTGGATTGGTGATTTGTAGATGGGAGGTTCGGTGTGCAGGGGGGCCTAACGCCCTACGAATTCTAATAAAAATCCTTAAACTGTCTGAGCTTTGGAGTTTTCAGCTGCATGTGACAGTATTTTGTTATATATCATGCGTTGAGCGAGTCAATTATCTTTGATCGAACATAGTTTATCGTTGCTAAATTGAGATTTGTTTTTCAAAAAAATTTGAATGTGGTAGTGCATTTAATCTAACAATACTGTTGAAGCTCTATGTACACAATAGGTTTTTATTTTTCACATATTTTATGAATTTTTTTAAACTGTCAGGCAGTGATGTTATTTTGCACACATGCAACGATTTTTTGTATTGTGATAATTATTTCACACATTGACATATGGCTTTATGGTTGTGAAACCAAAAGCATTTTATAATGAGGGTATATCTATGTAATAAAATGGAAAAATAATGAAGCCAGAAAGTTGGATGTGTTCACCATTTACTCAACAACCCAATCCTGGATGGCAGAAAATTGGCTATGCCTCAACAGAAAGAAGACTGAGCTTCAGCTGGTGGGCTCACCATCCACCCTGAGTAAACGGGGCACTCAATACTCCTCCTTCACCATTGACAAAATTCCCATTACCATCTCACCACCCATCAAAACCCTAGGTGTTTTCTTAGAACCCGACGTGACCATGAAAAGGCAGGCCAATGCCATAGCCTCCATGTCAGCTTACCACTCCAAACTCATCAACGCAGTCCGACCCTTCTTTTTCCCAAAAAAATTACTTAACCATTGCCAGGGCAATCATTGGATCAAGGCTAGACTACTGCAATGCCCTATTCATAGGCACCTCTGCCAAGAATGTGGCCAAACTCCAAATTTTTCAAAACAACGCGCTCAGAGCCACCACAGGTCTCTCGCGTAAAGAACACATTTCAGTACTCTGGAGACAGGTAGGTCCATTGGCTTCCAGTTAAGCAAATAATCATCTTCAAAGCCCTAGCCCTGACTCACAAGTGTCTCCATGACCTCGCTCCTCCCTATCTAGCACAGAGAATCACCAAACCCTCTACCTACAAACCATCCAGATGCCAGTACTCTAACCTGCTATCCATCCCTAGAACACGCAAAGCCCATGTGGGCGGCTCTAGTTTCCCTTCAGTCGCACCCACTCTGTGGAATGCCCTCCCACCACACCTCAGGAGCATTGACTTACACAGCATTTCGCAAAGCAATCAAAACGAACCTCTGTCTGATGTAACCTTTTATGTTCCAAAACATGTGACCCATGAACAAGTTCTCTCATGGGCGGCTTCATTGTAACCCTCAAGTAAGCCTCCTTTAGCTCTGTTACAGCGCCTCGATGCCTGCGGGCTGCTAGCGTGGTCTACAAATCCAAATAAATAAATGAAAGTGATCAGAATACCAAATGGATTACATTTCAGCACAAAGTATTGCCCACTTTTGCCCTGCTGTCCAAAAATTACTGGAATTAATAAAAGAAAATTGAGTGGATCCCAAACTTCCTGTAAACAAAAACTTTCAAATATTGGGGCTAGTCCCCTAAGATGTCCATTGACTTGTTCCCTTCGGGTCACCCATTACACTTGAATGCAAATTTTAAAGATCAAAGCAAATCTAATCAATAGTGGCACCCACAGACCGGACTTCCCACCAACAGCAACTTCAATTGTAGCACTCATCATTGGTAAACTGCATCTTAGGGCTTCATATATTAGCTCAATACAAAGTGTAGGGTCAAATCACAAATATTTCACACTTGGTGAGGGAGAGAAGGGCCCACTAGCTAGGGACCAGCTCATGGTTTTAACTGTTAGTTTATTGGTATCCTTCTTAATTAAACTGGCCTTCAAACTCCATCATTCATTTAAGTCATCCTATTAGAAGAGAGGGCATGCTCCACCCTCTAACTCAGCAAACTCCAAGATTGAACGCATCTGTCTGTCATGTCACTAGGTTGAGATCCCAAGCATAGATCTTCTGCACTGAGATTATTGCAATGAAGACAGCTGTTAGCTGGGGCACATACTTGCACCACTATAATTCAATCTTTGTACAAAGTCAACCCATAAGTTTATACTGTCCATCACACCTGGCTTTCCATCTTTTACACGTGCAAGAATTGTGTAATATTTTGCCAATCATATTATATTATATTGTTTGCCAGGACCCAAAGACCCTGTAATTACAGGATGCTTAGTTCATCCCCTAAGAAGTCTACTGACATTCAAATAAAATGTGTACTATTGGCTCAAGCACCTATGAAATCAAACATATATGTTGTTTGGTAAATGGCAATTTACATCATGGAATGAGGGCATTTAATTACCGTGACATTGACTAAAAACATGAGCGAGTGTGCACAAACAAGCAGCCAAGATAAGGCAATCAATTAACATTATGAGATTTTCAAGCTCCTGCTCTATTGAAAGGGTACACCATCTTAAAAGTATATTGTGCCCGGGTTGCCAACTATGTACCTGCTATTTGGACATGGGAGAATATCTTGTCTCTTCAATATGCATAGAACAGATCAATGAAAAATTGAACAGGCATTCACATTGTGTACGCCCATTCGCGTGATGCATGGAGAACTAGGAGTTTCAAATATAGAAAATTGCGTAGGATTGAGTCCTACTATTTACTGCCCACAATAAGTCTTTTTGCTCACACTGTCCAAGCCAATCGTAAACACCTATCGATTTTCTCCTTTTCATGTGAGAAATAGGGTGTGATTAGGCAGAAGATAATTTTACCATTGCCGTTTTGCACCTTTCGATCTATTCCTATTGTCAGATGTTTCACTAAGTGAAAAGTAGGTGCTTAGATTAACACAGCAATGAAGAACTGTGATATGGAGGCCAAATTGGGATTTGCACGTAGGTATCAGGCAAACCTATTGCACACAGCAAATCCTCCCCGTGGAGTGCATCTTAAATCCGCTAGTCTAACCCCTTTTGAACATTTCCAAATGAAAATATCGGTGAAGTCCAAGAGGCCTAGAATTGTCCAGTGGCCCCATGTTATTCAGAATTGTAAAGAAGTGACTAACATGCTCAAATTCTACCCTCCAGCAAACAATACACAACAAACCTACACATGACAATTGAACACCCCTCCGAAAAGACATCAACCATTAAAACATTACATGTGTACAACCAACTTACACACCATACCTAGTCCACTGCATCCCAAAACCACGGGTACACAGGGCTCCCTTTCGGACATAATCATCTCTATGCTATCAGCCCAGATAAATAAAGTTCGAAATATGGGGCAGCTAATCCATCAGTATTGTATTTTTCACACAGTTTGGCCCAGGTCATTCTCACTGCCCCCCTGCACTTCCCCCACCTAATGCAAAGTTAGATACTAGCTGCTGTAGCCTAACAAAGAGCGCTTCACCGGGACATATCGGGATGTTACTGAACAGGTGAAGGAGTTTTGGTACCACTACCATCTTCAGCAGGGCTATGCGGCCATACTTTGAGATCGGGAGTATGCTCCATAGTTTTAATTTGGTGTCCAATAGCGATGTGTATGGTTTGTAATTGGCAGTATATAGAGTATTTCTGTAGGTGGCCACGATAACACCCAGGTAGCAAGCAGAGCATGGGGACCAACGAAAGTCCGCCATGGCATCCGACCGTACAGTCCCCTGTGTCAGTGGGATAATTTCTGACTTGGCCGGGTTGATTCTGTATCCACGGTATTTAGCAAATTCTTTTACATCTAGCATTACCAGGGCCAAATCAATTTCAGGGTCTCTAATGTACAGTAGGGTGTCGTCTGCGTAGAGCGAGATCAATTTGGGTTGGGGGATGGGAGGGGTGAATCCAGACACCTCGGCATGTGTCGTATGTATGCTGCCATTCCCGCTATAGTGAGGGCGAAAATGGGGGGGGGATAATGGGCACCCCTGACGTGTTCCCCTCTATAGTGAGAACCCGGGTGATATGGTGCGCTTTGTTCTGATTCTAGCACTGGGGTCCTTGTATAGTATTCGTATGATATGATATATGGCATTTATAACGTGCCTATACACAAGTGTTTCAAGGTGCGACGAGGCAAGGGAGGGGGGAACAGAGGGAAGACAGAGACAACGATCTTACTAGGACCAGTGACATTGAGATTGCGCAAGTGCAAGGGAAGGGGGGAGGGGGCAGGGCAGTGCATGGGAACAATAGTAAAATAAATAGAATAAATAAGCGATACGTAATAGTGCGGCCAGCTGGTGGCAAGTGCAAGGGTAAGTGCAGACATCAGGTGTCCAGTGCTGGTAAGGGGCTTTAGGGATACAGCAAACAGTCACCAAGTGCGGGGGATGCCAGAGAGGCAGTGCGGGGTGCAACTGGCAGGGGAGGGCACATGGGCCCGAGATCAGAAGGTAGCCACGTGACCAGTACATTTTCAACCAGGAGTTCAGCAGGGGAGAGGAGGAGAGAAAGCAGAAGCAAAGAGGAAGGTTTTGAGGTTCTTCCGGAACCGGAGATGGTTCTCAAGTTTCAGGGAGGCTGTTCAGAAGGAGACCCCAGCCGAAGAAAGATCTACCACCAACTCGTTGTTTGGAGAAGCGACTGACCCTGAAGGAGTTGGAGGCGGATGAGCAAAGAGTTCGAGAAGGAAGATATTTAGGAAGAGAGAGTTGAAGGTATTGAGGCCCCAGGACCCAGAAGGCCATGTGGACAATACACAGGGCGTCGAACTTAATCCTTGCAGCCACTGGGAGCCAGTGCAGAGATTTCAGTCCTGGAGAGATACGATCCCTGGGCTTGAGGCCAAGAATAAGTCTTGCAGTCCTGTTCAAGATGAGTTGCAGAGGGCGGAGAGTAGAAGCAGGCAGATTTAGAAAGAGGCTGTTGCAATAGTCCAGCCTAGAGAGAACCAGAGTTCTGGAGACAGTGAACTTCTGGGGGAAGGAGAGGAAAGGAAGAATACCCCTGAGGAGGTGCAGCTGGTAGTGTGACTTCTTAGAGACGTCGGAGATCTGAGGAGAGGAGGAGAGTGTGGAGTTGAAGATGACACCGAGGTTTTTCGCCTCACAGGTGGGAACAGGAGGAGGGCCAAGAGAGGCCGGCCAGAGATTGACAGGAAAGGAGGGAGCAGGTGTGCCAATGAGGAGAATCTGGGTCTTACTGGCATTAAGGTAGAGATCTTAGGTGGCACACAACTCCTGGATAGCAGACAGACAGTCAGAGATGAGCGAAGGAGAAGAAGTGGCAGAAGGGAGCCTGAAAATGAGTTCAGTGTCATTCGCATAGCACTGAAAGTTGAGGCAGAGAGGCAATGTGGTGGGCAAGAAGTGCCAGGTATTGGTTGAACAGCTAGGGAGAGAGGTTAGACCCCTGGGGAACACCACAGGTAGAGATCGAGAGGAAGGACCCAAGTTGGACCTGGGAGGGCCAATCAGAGAGGAAAGAGGCCAGCCAATCCAGGGCCTAATCCTGGACACCCAGGTTATCATGGAGACGGTTGAGCAGGGTGGCATGGTTGACCGCGTCAAAGGCAGACGAGAGATCAGACGAGAGATCAAGTAAGATGAGGTCACAGACGGTGTTGGAATCGAGGTTGGAGAGCAGGTCTTCACAGATGTTCAGGAGAGCAGTTTCCGTGCTTCTGGCAGCTCTGAAGCCAGACTAATGGTCATGGAGACAACCAACAGATTCAGTGTGAAGATTAAGCTGGGAGAGGGCCAGCTTTTCCAGGAGTTTGCTCAGGAAAGGAGTGATGGAGATTGGGCCATAGTTGGCCGGGCAGGAACGGTCAGCAGTGGGTTTCTTAAGAAGAGGGTGCACAAGGGAGTGCTTCATGGGGGAAGGCAAGACACCAGTGGCGAAAGAGTGGTTGCAAAAGTCAGCCAGAGCAGGGGACAAGGTGTCAATGTGGTCCTTGATAGTTTTGGAAGAACAGGGGTGATCCTGTTTTGACGAGACTTCCATAGATCGTCGAGAAAACCTTGTCTGGGGAGAACAAGGGAAAGGCAGAGGAGGAGGAAAGAGGGGTGGCCGAAAAAGGGCCAGAGGAAGAGCAGGGAGTAGAGGGAGCAGAGGGAAAGGAAGAGAGAGAGAGAGGACTGGATGTCCTGAATTTTTGAGATTAAATGAGAAACCAGGGCCATACAGACGGCCTGGGAGGGGACAGGAGAGGTAGAAACTGCAGTAGGATTGGCCATCTCCTTTCAGATTTGAAAGAGTTTGGCCGAGTTGTTAGATGCCGCAGAGACGCGGACTTGGATGTGAGCTCTCTTCTTGATACAAACAGAGCTGGTATTGCCTTTGGAGCCGGCGGCAGGCCAGTTTGTCAGAGGATGTACCGGAAAAACACCATTTCCTCTCAGCCACCCTGCACTTTTGTTTAAAGGTGACAAGGTCTGAATTGTACCAGGAGTTGCACTTGGCTTTGGGCTTCAAGTGAATCCTCATGACAGGGGCAAGAACACTGAGAGTATCAGATATAGCAGAGTGGAGCATGGAGAGGGCTGTGTCAGGGTGTGAGTCAGCCAAAGGGGTAGGGGTGGTGAGAAAGTGGCTGCAAAAGCTTCAACTGACACACACTTCATGGGTCGGATAACCGAGAAGGTGGGTGGCAGTGCTGGAATTGGTTTGGCCTGAGGGGTGGAGAGAGTGAGCAGGGAGGAAAGGAGAAAGTGATCACTCCAGGAGAGAGGAGTGGTGAGAGGGATAGAAAGGGTAAGGTCTGCAGAGATCAGAGCATCCAGAGGGTGTGGTGCAGAGTGAGTCGGGCCAGAGGGGAGGAAAGAGTGAAAGAGTCGCAGAGGTTGCAAAAGAGTCCAGAGGGAGGACAGAAAGCATCCTGGTGGATGTTAAAGTCTTCGAGAAGAAGGAGTTGAGTGGTCGAGATGAGGAGGGAGGAGGAACGGTCAGCCCACTCAGAGAGGAAGGAGGAGATCTGACCAGGTGGCCGATAGATGATAGCCATAGTAAGGGAATGGCCAGGAGGGAGAGACAGCCTGCAGATAAGGCATTCAAAAGAGGAGTAGGCCTGCATAGGAATGACAGAGGCAGGGATCCACTCAGGGAAGATCATGGCTACATCCCCTATGGAACGGTTGGACCTGGGCGCAGAGAGGATCTTGTAGCCGTCAGAGAGGAGTGTCAAAGCTTGTGACAGAGCTGGCCGCGAACCATGTCTCTGTGAGAGGACATCGAGGTCAAGTTCTTCCAGGAAGCGGCAGACAACTGAGCGAGAGTTGAGAGTGGTAATATGGAGAAGGTTGCCGTCCTTGAAAGACGTCCGGGGATGGCTACAAATCAGAGGTACGTCCTGCGGAGGAGTAGAAGCAGCCTGGGGAGAGGGGGGGTGCAGAAGAGGAAGGAGGAGAGGGCAAGGTATAAAGCCCAAAAACCATGAACTGAACCCCAGTCGCTCCAGCATTGCAAACATGTACTTCCAGGATACCGAATCAAGCAATTTTTCAGCATCTAGCGAGATAGCCATCACCTTTACTTTGGGGTCTAGTTGGGATATTATGGCAAATAATATATGTAGGTTCAAGGAGGTGGATCCTGTGGGAATGAATCCTGACTGGTCAGGGTTACCAATGTATTCATGTAGGTTAGTAGTCTGTTTGCAATGGCTTTAGCAAATATGTTGGTGTCCGTGTTAGCGGTAGTGTGTGGCGTCTTGCGGGGGTTTGTTTGGCTTGAGCAGGACCATGATAACTGCTTCCCTCATGGACAGGGGTAATGTTCCTGCTGATTGAGCTTCCTCCCACACTAGTTTATGAGCCAGTTCTGCCATTTAGCATTTATATAAATCTACTGGGAGACCGTCGGGTCCATGGGCCTTCCCTGCTGCTAAGTTCTTTATTGCCTGCCCGATTTCCTCTAGGGTGAGGGGGAGCTCCAATAGTTCTCTTTCTCCTGTTCCAGTTTGGGGAGCGGAAACGATGCCACGTATTGCTCTAACTCACTTGCTGACACCTGGTCTGTGGTGCATATAGTGTTGCATAGAATTCTAAAAAGATTCTGTTAATCTCATCGACCTCAGTGTGGACTGCCACGTTGACTCCAACAATACTTGTAATAGGTTTAATATGATGTTCTGCTTTAATGAGATTGCAAATTAACAAGGGGGGGTCCACCATGTTATTTGCATATTTCAAGTAACTTTGGGTTTTACCCTTTAATGAGATTGGCCAGGGTTCTACTTGCCTTATTCCCATACCCATATCTCCTGGCCCTCATCGGGCAAGTAATGTATAGTATTTCTCCATCTGCAAGGTTTCTAGATTTTTCTAACTGCTCCTGTAAAGGCGAGAGAGTCTCCTCCCCTGTTGACAATGAATGTGCATTTTCAAGGGAGCGTAGAGTAAGTTCTGTGTGGTGTAGTGCCGTTCCAATCACCCTTAGTGTACCATGTGCCCGCAGCAATAAGTGACCTCATAACCAGACCGTAAATGATTCCCATACAGTGGCAAGGGCCCCCTCCGATCCCATTTTACGGTCAAAGAATACTGTGATTTCTATCCTCAGGGGTTCGATGATGTCCACATCTTGCAGCAAGGCCGGCAGCATTCGCCATAGGCATGGGCCCTATTCCAGGCTGCCCAAACCCAGTTCCAACAATACCGGTGAATGGTCCGACAGTATTCGTGGGAGGATGATGCACTCTTTTACTTGGGGGATATGTGCTGGGGAACACAGCCAGTAGTATGTGTGAGCTTGAATTATGCACCGGGGAATGAAAAGTATACTCCTTTAAATTGGGGTGCAGCTCTCTCCAAACATCCAAGAGGGGCAGATAGGACATACCCTGAAGTATTGCCTGCGCTGCTTTGGTGAGTGCCCTGGGATTTCTGGCTGTTCTGTCTCTTTGCGAATTAAGGATGGTGTTGAAGTCCCCCCCCCACCCCCAAAATAACTTTGGAGTCGACCAGTAATGATATCAGGTCAATGATGTGCAGGTACAAGTCTGATTCGTCTACATTTGGGCAATATGTATTGATTAGTATGACATCCTGGTTTCCCAATGTGCCCCACATGATCACATAACACCCCACTGAGTCCACCACTGATTTGGTGAGTTGTAACCCTGTGCGTTGATGTAGAAGGGTCAACACTCCCCTGGACCGTGTGGAGTAATCTGTACCTATTCACAGCAGGCCCCAATCTCGCGCAAAAGCGTCCACCACCCTTTGTGTGGCATGTCTTTCCTGCAGCATCAGGATTCTGATCTGATGCCTCTTGGCATAAGCCAAGATCTTCCCTGCTCTGATAGGATTGGACAGCCCTCTGATGTTCCAAGTGAGGAGCTTAGTCGTGTGGGTCATCCCAGTCAACGCCATCACACAACTGTACATGCATAGTAAAAACCTTGTAGGTTTTATTTCTTAGCCAACCGTCAGTTAATTCCATTTAACCAAACCCCAACTAACTCCCCCTCCTCTCCCCTCCCCTCCCCTCCCATCCCTTCCCTTCCCATCCCTCCCTCACCATCCCTCTCTCCCTCCCTCACCATCCCCCCCAACTTGACAGTGTATACCCAAACTGCAGCTTCCTTCTCTGTAACAGTAGGTGGCATCGTATCGCCAAAACAGGTAGCATCAGTTCTTTCACCTCGCTTGTGCCGCATCATGTGACTAGCGGATTTGGATAGCCTCTTGGTGTGGTACATGGGTAAAGTACATATGGACTCTGCACATCTTGTGGTGAATAGAAGCAAATGTCAGCCATTGTTGGGTGGAGCCGGAATGCTCTGCTCGATGTATGTCATGTCCTCTTCTGGGGATACAAAGAGCACCTTCCTGACCTGATCATATGTGCGTCGGGCAGCCAGCACCCCATTTGGGAAGTCAGATGTGGATTTTGGCTGAGTCATAAGACAGGGTGCACTTTTCTCATGATAAATGGAGTATCAGATTCCAGTCGCAGTAATTCAATATATGATGGTGCGCGGCGGGGCCCCGGTTTAGGTGGTGAGGCTAAAGATCTGTGGGCCCTCTCCACGAGGAATTGTTGTGAGAATTGCACTTCCGGGAACACTGTGCGGAGTGCCTGCTCCAGGAACACTACCATCGACACGCTTATGGGCCTCGCGGCCATGCCCACCAGACGGAGGTTGTTACAGCGAGACCTGGATTCCAGGTCATCACATTTGACCTGCACCGCTTTTAGACATTCTTGATGTCCTCCATGTCTTTGCCATGTATGGCAGCTGTATCTTCCAGTGCGCTCACCCTGGTCTCTGCCTCTGTAACACTTGCATTTACCTTCTGCAGGTCGGCCCTTCTGGAGACAATATTACTGCCTATATCGTCAAGTTTGGTGTTTACCGCAGAAAAGACAGCTTGCAGGGCTGCCATATATGAGTCCATATTCGATTCTGTTTGGGCCCAACTATCGTTGGGGTGTTCCGTTGGGTCCCTTCAGTTTCCGCCGTGGAGTTCATGTTTGTGTAAGCATCCATGGGGCCCTTCTTGTTCCCTTTTGCACCCTGTGTCATGTCCACCCCTGATAGACAGGATGTCTGTGTGGTTGCATATTGTGCAAGATTGACTGTGAATGTCCACGCTGCCAGAACTCTGAGGTGTGTTGCGCAGAAGCACTATGCTTTTCTTACTCTGCACACCCACTTGGAGCCTTGATGTTGTGAAGATGGTCCCCTGCCTTATAATTATTAGCAGCAGTATTTTAATGTGGCGGATGATCATGTGCTTGTATGTTGCACTCTAAGCCTCCATGGTGCAGGGCTTTAACTTTGACTCCGTATGAGCGTGTGATTGTAGTGGCAAGAGATCGCTGTGTTACTCTAGCAGCTCTTGTCAGGCTTCTTATGCTAATCCTCTCCCGGTCTAGGTGTCCAAATGTTGGGGGGCCACTCCCCCTCTGTGCTGGAGTGGCAACGGCTTGCTAGTATGGCAGGTGCCCGCGTGCTGCTAGTGCCCTGCACTGAGTTCCCTCCTATCAGTGCTTCAAATTTGATGTGGGGCCATGTCGCTGTGTAAGCAGGTACCCGCTGTATTTTTCTAGCAGCGCGAACCAAACTCTCTTGCAGCCGTTGTAGACACGATCAGTGCCTTTGCTGGGGCAAGTGTTTATGGTATGTGTCTTGCTTTTCGGCACCACTGGCCAGGGCCCAGAAGGGTGGGGGGCGGCTTCCGACTTCCTGGTGGCTTCCCGAATGCATGCATTCGCCTGCGTATTATCGCTGCAGGGGGTCGTGCTCTGTCTTTTCAGGATTTCTATCTCAGTTATAAGCCATTGACCCCTCCTGCCTGTTCGACTCCGCTCTGCTTGTATGAGGCCCCCGGCTCTGGCCGCACCGGCCAGTGCTTCTCAGCGTGGGGGCACGGTCATGTACATTTTGTGGGTGCTGTTCCAGCCGCCACGCTGCTCCTGCAAGCCGGTTCTTGAACTGGAGACGACCGCAGGCAACTCAATAAGCCTCCCCCTTCAGTGGACGGGACCGCTACATGCCGTGCGCCTCACCGCTTGCCGCCCGCTTCTGTGCAGGACCCTCCGGTTTTGGTGTGCAATCTGTGCAGCAGTTTTGGGGCCGTACTTGCAAACCAGCCTGCGTTTCGGGCGATCCGCCTTGCTATTTTGCTTCAAACACGCTCAACTAGTGTAGGAACCCCTCATATCTCGTGGCATGTGCCTCCAATTTTCCGAGGTTGGGCAATCCGCAGGATATTGTTAACAGGATTTGTTTTGTGCGGAGCTCAGCAATCAAGCGGGCATCTTCGTCGGCGCACCACAGTGTCAAGAAACCACAGTATTACAGGGCTTTATGTAAATACTAGAACAAGAAACGTTTGCCTCATGATTCATCTTTCACCTCCTCCCACTGCCCATCCTCCTATGTTGGGAAACGGAAAACTCCACGCTCTGTGTTAAGTAAAACGTGGCAGAATCCCGACGCGCGTTTCGTTTCACAAGCAATGGGGGTTACCATGGTGACGTTGGATTCCTATTTCACGTTTGTCACGTGTCCGCTTGCGTTATCTGGCGTTTTCAGCCGATCACATGAGGTTTCATTCATGTTCTTAAATCCCTCCCCTTCAATGGCTCTGTGCTTCTGAATTTGTTTCCTTAGCCCCCATGACTTTGCTTACTGTGTTTTGACATCTGAATTTACGATTTGCCTCCCGGAACAGCCACTCATCTTGCCCTTGCCTTTCATAACGTCTTCTTCGGCTCCTGACCCAAAGGGCGTCCTTGACCTGCTATTGCCCGACCCTCTTGTCTTAGTTCTTGCCAGCACTCTGCATTGACCCTGCGTTTACACACAGACAGCATTTGACTTACGTTTTGGTTGAAGCTCACCTGGAAGGTAACGACTGGAACCCTTTTTGAATTGCTCACGCAAACACTTGTTTCTGGAACTTTATCCTCGCTTACTTGTTTCCAACGTCAAACGTACTTACACCTTGTGCTCAGACTAGAGACTGCCTGTTGAGCACCTAGGCCTCCTCGTGCTGGCGGGTTTAGGTGGACTCAGTTTTGGATTGGAAAGAACTTCATTGCTTCAAGTTATCACGCTGCAGGACTTTGTTTGGTAAGACATTCCCCTTTATCCTCCTGGTGGTTTTCTTTTACAGTTGGCTTATAGTCACTCAAAAGGACTGTCATATAAGACAGTCCTTTTGTACTCCTGAGAGGTACATTGGCAGAAAGAACTAGTCGACTACATGACTTGTTCAACTGCCTGAAACAGATCACCTTTTATGAGCACAGGTGATTCTGAGCTCAGCGGCAGCGTGCGTGCCTTGGAAGCAAGACGACACGAAGCAACAGAGGTTCGATCCCCGGGTCCACGCTTAGAAACCTCTGGGTGTTTCAGCGCGTTATAAATACGTAACTAAAAAAAAAAAAAAAAAACACAATTAGCAACTAAGAAAAACAAACAATTCTTGTAACAGCGCCTCGATGCCTGCGGGCTGTGTGAGCGCTTTATAAATGTAAATAAATAAATATTCAGAAGCCTTTTTTCATGGAAGCCACAAATGACCCATTGGCAGCTTTGGCTCAGCTGGTTGCTGAGTTATGCTCAGACATGGCTGCTGCCCATAAAACCATGCAATGCTGTTTCAATGAATTACAACATGGAATGCACCCAAGCAGTACAGGTGCTTCTACCACTACCCCTGCTTCCGTTTCCGCTTCCCGTGCACCATCCACGAGTCATGAGAAGGTACCTGTCTATATGGCAGCATAATTCCCTCTAGCCCCACCGGAACGGTTCCAGGGCAACCCCAAGACCTTTCAGACATTTATTAATCAATCAATGTCGTCTTCATTTCTTGTGTCGTCGTCCTTCCTTCTCCGATTCCACTACCAAACCAGCATTTGTTCTATCATATCTAGGAGGAACAGCCACTATATGGGCAAATCCATTTTTGGAGCAAGGGAGCCATTTACTTTACGACTGTGATGCTTTAATCACTGCCTTGTCACGTGTTTTCGATACCAGGTACAAGCCTCAGGCCACTGACTTGGAATTGCTTGCTTTGCGATAAGGAGATATGTCTTTATTCGCTTATCTTGCGAAATTCAATCAATTGGGGGCAGAGACTGGTTGGCCTGATGAGAAAAAGGCTGCTTTGTTTTACAAGGCCTTGTCAGATTCCTTAAAGGATCTCTTAGCCCCGTTACCCATCGTGCCAACTGCTGTCCCGGATCTTTTGGATTTGGTTCTTCAGATCGATGCTCATAATGCGGAACAAAAAGGGGAAAGGAGAGGGTTTACGCCCATCCCAGCCCCCCTAAATAACCCATCAGCAAGCAATGGGGAACCCATACAAATAGGGCAATCCAAGGGCCTTTGTCTCAAGAGGAAAGAACACAGGAAGAAGAGAAATCTATGCTTCTACTGTGGTTCCTCGAAACCCTTCCTAAAAGAGTGCCCTAAAAAACCCAAGAAGGGAAACGTCAGTGCCAGGCAATAGAGGGAGCCCCTTTGCCAAGCAGTAGGAATTCGGGCTCTGGGCGTTTGGTTCCCTTTGTTTTGTCTGCCACGCTTTCATTTCCTTCCAGGGAACCTTGGTCCATTGAAGCTGTTTTGGATTCTGGGGCAACGGGTAATTTCATTAATACCTTGTACTTTCTTGAATGGAACATTCCCTTGCAACCCAAGGATCATCCTGAGTTGGTTAATGCAGTGGATGGTACCACATTGTTATCGGGTTTGGTCACTGAACATACCATCGATCTACGTATGGTAATTAATGCAGGGCATACAGAAACTATACGATTTGATGTTATCGACACACCTCAGTTTAAGATTATACTGGGTTTACTGTGGCTGGTATTGCACAACCCACTTATTGACTTAAGCGGGTTCAGTTGCTTTTTCCTCTGGCTACTATGCTGCTCATTGTACACCCTGTGATATTAAGGCATTGAATCCTTGTGCTTCATTAATGGACTCAACCATGTTGGTTGGAGGCACGTCAACAATCGCCCTACTTAAAGAGTATGAGTCGTTTAAGGACGTTTTTGACAAAGGTGGGGCAGAGACATTACCACTGCATCTTCCTTACGATTGCCCTATAGATCTGGTGGAAGGGGCCAAGATACCATCAGGACGTATTTACTCCCTTACACAACAAGAAAACGTGCTCAAGGGGTATTTGGACAAAGTTTTGGAAAGCGGATTTATATGTCATTCTCGTTCTCCGGACGCATCACCTTTCTTTTTTGTGCCAAAGAAAGAGGGTGATCTGCGGCAGTGCATAGATTACTGTGATCTAAATGCAATTATACGTAACCAATATCCTATTCCTCTCATATCGGTGCTTTTGGATCAGTTGGGGTCATCCATATTGTCTACTAAGTGAGACTTGAGGGGAGCCAACAATCTCATAAGAATACGAAAAGGAGACAAATGGAAAACTGCTTTCAAGACAAAGTAACGCCTTTTCGAATACCTTGTCATGCCATTCGGCCTCTGTAATGCTCCCGCAACTTTTCAGGGTTTCATCAATGATGCATTGAGTGATATGCTAGATCGTTATGTCATAGAATATCTAGATGACATACTGATTTACTCTGCATCATTTGAAGATCACATTAAGCAAGTTTCTACGGTCTTGCAACATCTACACGACAATCATCTCTATGCAAAAGTAGATAAGTGTCGGTTTCATTTTAAAGACGGTGAATTTCTCGGGTATGATATCACCCATGAAGGAATTAAGATGAGTGATTGCAAAGTCAAAGCTGTTTAGAAGTGGCCAATCCCTACCTCTGTAAAATCATAGCACTCGTTTCTTGGCTTTGGAAATTTCTATAGGCGGTTTATCCGTTCTTTTTCAGAAACAGTGGCTCCCTTGACAGCATTTACCTGTTACAAACATGTGTTTGTCTGGAATGATAAGGCTCAAACAGGCCATTGATGCCTTGAAGGCTGCTTTCACTACTGCTCCGGTACTCCAGCATCTGGATCTAGAACAACCTTTTCTATGTCGAGGCTGACGCTTCGGATGTAGCGGTTGGGGCAGTCTTGTCGCAGTTGTGTAATGACTCAGGCCTCCTGCATCTAGTAGCTTAACACTCCCGTAAACTCACGCAATACGAAGTTAATTATACTGTCACGGAGCGAGAGTTGTTGGCTGTGAGAGACGCATTTCTGGTTTGGAGGCATCATCTCCTGGGTACAGCCACTCCTATACAGGTTTACACTGATCATAGGAATTTACTTGCATTGCATTCTGCTAAATGTACCACTGCTAGTCATGCCAGATGGCACACATTCTTTTCAATGTTCAATTTTGTACTAACCTTTCGACCTGGCTCTTTACATTCCAAGGCTGATGCTTTTTCACGAATGGATGGGTCCTCACCACTACATTCTTGGGATAAGAATATACTGCTATCCAACCATGTGGTTTGTGGTTGCACTTTACAGCCTTCATTAAAATCACTTATCCAAGAATGGGTGACTGAGGAACCCACAGAAATCAAAGAATACAATATGGTCATCATCCAATTACACTTTTGGCGGCACATCCTGGCCGAAGCAAGACTATAGAACTATTGAAACGCTGGTGCTGGTGGCCTTCCTTGCAACGAGATGTAGCACTATACATACCTTCTTGTTCTGTCTGTGCATAGTGCAAAGGTACCACTTCGAAACCTGTGGGTCTTTAGCACCCCCATTCTTGTCCCAGGACGTCCCTGGGCTATGATTTCTATGGACTTCATAGTAGAGTTACCTTTGGTGAAAGGATACAACACTTTTGGGGTGGTGATGGATTACTTCACTAAATTCGCTATGTTGATTCCTTGTCAAGGTTTACCCACAGCATAGTAGAGTTACCTTTGGTGAAAGGATACAACACTTTTGGGGTGGTGATGGATTACTCCACTAAATTCGCTATGTTGATTCCTTGTCAAGGTTTACCCACAGCACCTGTGCTTGCAGAATTGTTTTTGCACAATGTGTTTCACTTCTTTGGTCTCCCCGACATTGTCATCTCAATCGGGGTGCACAGTTCACTTCCCGTTTTTGGAAACATCTCACGACATCCATGGGCACTGAGGAAAGGCTTTCCAGTGCTTACCATCCTCAAACAGACAGGCAGACTGAGAGTTTGAACGCCACCCTGGAACAGTATTTGAGATGTCTCACTTTGCAATACCAAGAATCATGGTTTACAGTCCTTGATCATGCTGAATTTGCCTACAATAATTCGGTACACAACTCACAAGAGTTTTTCACGCTTTTTTGTCCTATACGGTCAACATCCAAGAACCTTACCTCTTGATCTGGCTCCCGATTCCAATAACCCAGCGGTTCAAGGGAGTCTTCGGGACCTTTCGGCATTACATGAGGCCATCGGTTCACACTTGGAGGCTCAGGATCAAGCCAAAACATACACTGACCGACATCGGGCTAAGGCTCCTGCGTATCAGCCTGGGGCCAAGGTGTGGTTATCCACGAAGAACCTCTGCATTCCAGGCCAAAGGTGTCTTTTGTCTAGGTTTGTAGGGTCCTATCTGGTTAAGGAAGTCATTAACCCTGTTGCGGTCAAACTCGAATTGCCTGTGTCCTGCAGAATCCATCAGATTTTCACGTTTCATTATTGAAACCTTTTATGGGTGACACCAGATTCATGGACCGTCCTCCTCAGTTCACAGTCCAGGGCTCGGATGAGTATGAGGTTAATGCTATACTGGACACTAAAATCTCCAGGGTGTTCTTTGTTTTTGATTGATTGGAAGGGCTATGGTCCGGAGAACCGCACCTGGGAACCCGAGGCTAACATCCATGCCCCATCTCTCCTGTCTAGTTTCCTTGCTTCAAGAAAGGGGGTTGTGTCATTGAGGGAGGATACTGCCAAGAAACGACGGTATTACAGGGCTTTATGTAAATACCAGAACAAGAAACGTTTGCTTAATAATTCATCCTTCACCTCCTCCCACTGCCCATCCTCCTATGTTGGGAAACGGAAAACTCCACGCTCTGTGTTAAGCAAACGTGGCAGAATGCCAAGCATTGGGGGTTACCATGGCGACGTTGGATTCCCATTTCACGTTTGGCACGTGTCCGCTTACGTTAAGCTGCGTTTTCAGCCGATCACGTGATGTATCATTCATTTTATTAAATCCCTCCCCTTCAATGGCTCTGCGCTTCTGAATTTGTTTCCTTAGGCCCTACAACTTTGCTTACTGTGCTTTGACATCTGAATCTACGCTTTGCCTCACGGAACTGCTACTCGTCTTGCCCTTGCCCGTTATAACGTCTTCTTCAGCTCCTGACCCACGCAACGTCCTTGACCTGCTATTGCCTGACCCTCTTGTCTTTGTTCTTGCCAGCACCCCACATCGACCCTGCTTTTACACACAGACTGCATTTGACTTACGTTTTGGTTGAAGCTCGCCCAGAAGGTAACGACTGGAACTCTTTTTGAATTGCTCACGCAAACTTTTGTTTCTGGAACTTTATTCTTGCTTACATGTTTCCAACGTCAAACGAACTTACACCTTGTGCTCGGACTCGAGACTGCCTGTTGAGCACCCAGGCGTCCACGTGCCGGTGGGTTTAGGTGGACTTCATCTGAATTGGAAAGAACTTCATTGCTTCAAGTCATCACGAACCAGGACTTTGGTAAGACATTCCCCTTTAACCTCCTGGTGGTTTTCTTTTACAGTTAGGTCACTCAGACTATTAGAGGTTATAGTTAAAATCCTGTTATTCTTTTCCATATGATAACGCCCACCTTGATTCAAGAACAGGATTTTTTGGCACCATGAATATTTGTTTAAATTTAAGGTAGCAATTACAGTCATTTCTCTTGCATTAATATTGGTTGTTGTCATTGTGGTCTTGACAGTGTGTTTCTTTTTGCAGCCAGCTGAATCTTGTGGCGTCCATCCATCTTTTGGTCAATTGACCTCTCAGACAGTCCTTTTGTACTCCTGAGAGGTACATTTGCAGAAAAAAACTTGTCGACTACACGACTTGTTCAACTGCCTGAAGCAGATCACCTTTTATGAGCACAGGTGATTCTGACACACAGCACGTCCCCGTATTATCTTCTTCTTTGAACCTTGTAATTTATGCAATTAATTCTAAACTACATGCAGGCAGTTGCAACCCAAGAAGACTGATAAAAGGAAACCCTTGTGAGTAGAAATTCACAGGAAAACAGAATTTCAGTGCACAACCAGCTTTCAAACAATGCTATGATATTCAAAACATGAAACAAGGATACGGGATAGAAATGCTCTAAACACATGAAACCCATATGAGCAAACTAGTGTGCAAGTAAAGGGTACACTTGAAAATAAAGAAACCACAAGGGTAAATATTAGTGACCACAGGTTAACAGACCATACCACAGAAGTAAAATTCTGAAACACATGCGCAAACTGTAGGCCATCATGAAATTGTATTAATATTTGAGCAACAAAAAGCCATGGATTATCTTGCCTTTCTGTAAGCCACCTAAAACTTGAGAGATGACTTTAAAAAATACCACACAAAGGCACAACAGATACAAAACCTGCATTGTATCCACTTTAACCAGTAATACAAATGACCTATTTCAGTTTCTTACATACTTATTTTCATGTGTGAAAACTCCTCCAAGCGTGAGATTCAAGGAACATCGAGTCAATAACAATCTCAAAACAACTCAATCAACCCAATGTAACACCACACATTCTAGAATGAAAACAATCATGAAAAACGTCTGACAAAGAACGTCCCACCAAAATATGCTCTTTAACGTTCGAATCAAAGTCCTATACATCAAGCGATGCAATCTGCAGAAGACTACCAATCATAGCAATACTTCTAGCCTGTAAATCCCCATGCTACGTGACACTGAACTACCATGTCTCAATCATAGGAAGACTTTACAACCAAGATTCAATCCATGAAGTGATCAACCCCATCCCTCAACTAATTGTTCACAATTGTTCCCTTTGCAATACCATGTTTGCTGAAGTTAGGGTTAGACTGAGACTTAGGATTTGAGTTAGGAAAAAGGATCCACCAACACACAATGGCTAATCCATTAGATCCCATCCAGCTAATGCCCAAGATAGGTTAAGAATAGGACCAAAACAAGCACTAAACGTTACAGATTTCATTGCTAACGGATAACTATGCTTGGCTGAAAACTAATGCAGAGACATAGTAAAACGAGTAACAATGCAGGCATTCTATTTTTTAAAGAGTCAATCCCTTGTGCGCCACAATTGCCTGGTTCTGCACTAATGGTCTTTGTCTGGTTACGCAGTAGAGGTGGCATAATTTGCATACAAGTGGTAACAGGCTGTAGATTGCTGCCAGCTCAATATATATTTATGAAAATAGTTGAGCAGTGCCAGTCATGATTATAAATGAGCAGCTGCCCCTGAGCCAACTATACGTGATTTGCACAAATGTAGGTACCAGTGTTGAGACAGAGCACTGAGAAACTTGATCCCTCTGCCCCCACTCTTTTGGGAGGGGTTGAGTGTGTTGTTGCTCCAACATTCCAGGCCGCCAAAGGCACTACGCTCAGTTGCAGCTGTCCTCCTTACCGGTCCCTTGCTAATGATCTGCCGGTTTAAAATGTACAAAAAGCAGCCCAGATGTCTATGGACAACGTTCATTGTCCTTATCACATCTTCATATCCCTTATATTATCTTTCTATGGGGCAGTACTCCAATAGAAAATCAGCTAGCCTACACTCTGGGTCCTCCCTTCCCAAGATGAACTTGTAGTAGTCGGTCCTGTGTTTTTTGCTGAAGCCAAGGAGCATGAATATAGGTAGGTGCAACCTATACTAATGCTGGCCGCTTTGTACAGCAACCCTTCGCTCTCCAAAGCATCTGACCTCACCACCTGGGCCCCATCTTGAGATTCGGCTCCTCCTAGCTCAGAGCCCAGCCACCAGCTCCTTTTTGGAAATTCAAACCCCTCGCAATGCGTCTCTTCCTAAGCACCGAAGCGAGCATCAATAAAACCTGCCAGATTTGGGTTCAAGGTCGTACATTCCAAATATACAGAAAATAGTTTTTCTGACAAATAATCAATGCTATAGTAAGACATTTCTAAAATCTAACTTATCATACAGGCCTGCATCACCTAGCCAAAACTTCCCCTAAGCAAGTTGCAGGGAAGACATAAGGACCCTGATGTGGAGATTACAACAAAGTAAGTGGTGTACCATAAGGTCCTCATTGTACCACGCCAGTTCTAGGCCATATGGCTAACTAATCATATGTCTCTGCGCTCTTCTGCAAGCAGCATGAATCCCTGGCTGGCATATACCTAAGGTGGATGTGCACGGAGCACACATAGCTGCTCCAGCGCCCATGCCTTTGCCTTCATGAGATTAATTTCCTAGCTAACAGGATTTGCACAATGTAATGCTGATGTGTAGATAACAGCCACCAGCACAATTAGTAATAGTAATTTCAGAAGGGACTCTGGCCCACAAGATCGAGTAATCTAAAATGTCCTTGACCCTCTTCAAAAATACTCAACAATGAAAGTGGTCGAGTGGATTTGGATTTTTTGAGGTCTGTGTGGAGAGTTCTTTCTGCACCCGATGGAAGATTTGGTAAGAAAAAATGGTGACCTTTATGTAGACCTGTGACAAAAAATTGCAAAAAAGAGTAACGCATTGCAGAGCTGCATAAAACCTGCAACTGGACAAACCATCTTACTCCATTCAAATCAAGGGAAATGAGACCACTATACTGGAGGAAAGAAATTACACAATTAGTCTAAGCATTGCCTGTCTACACAGTCAAGAAAGGAAAGATGCAAACTTTCCAAATACCGGTGGTGCATAGTGATGTCAAATAGGACTTGAAGGGCTCAAAATGTATTTCTCATATAATCAGATCAAATATATAACTTCATCCAAATTGGAGAAAAGAGGATTAATTTTCTTTGCCAATGACCAGGGTCGGAATATGAAACACTTACTCCAATACATAGCAGCTCATGGATTTTCTCCATAATATTCGCCTAGATATTAGGAGAAAATTCATGAAGTGCTACTTCCAAACAATGGAGAGGCGAAGACGTGGGTGGAAGAGACAATAGAAGGCAATAACCTTCTGGTATGTGATGACCATTCAACTCTCAGTGCAAAGGAATCCATCCCAAAAGATGCACTAAGAACTGACGTAGGCCAACTAACAGGGAGGATTGGTGCCGATGTTGTCAAGGAAATGGCAGTCACTGCACTATCTTGTGGAGCCGCCATTTTGAGAGGTGGAGTTCTAAAGTGCGTCAAAACCTTGTCAGAGGGCTGAGTCAATTTGGCCATTTAGTTGGAGGCCTTTGATTGCAACATTTCAAGAGAATTCAAAGCACTTGTGGATCTGTTGATCAGGAAATGTTTTCAGCTCCCTTGGTCAAATTTGCCAGTTTTTGGGCGAGACCCTGACCCAATGGATACTCGGAATGGGCAATATTTATTTTGGCCACTTTTTGGGTATCCTCTGGAGGTTTTGCTGGCATATTTAACCAACCACCCCCCCCCCCCGGTCCCACCAAAAGGGATTCCACAATCCGGCCAGTAACTTTCTTAACCCCTAATGGAGCAACCTGGAGGTTCTCCTCAGTACCTTCAGTCCTTTTTGCAAGGAACCTCCGGTCTCCAGCTAAGAGACTAGTGGTGTAACTCAGGACAAGTGGTGGTTAGGCGCCTTGAAACAGACACCTCTGGAAAGTGGTTGTCTAGTTGGGGTGCTCTAAAAAGAAAAAAAACTTACCAGACTGCAATGTTTCTCTTCAAGTAAATCTCTCAGGTGGTTAGGAGAAATAGGTCAAAAGCGTCTTGCCATCTCTGAATTCTTCTCAAAAGTACCTGTATGGAGCGGGACCCGCAGTAGATACAAACTCTACCATGGTACAGACCTAGACACTCAAGGCAAGGATTAAGGGGATCTTACGCTGTAAATTGCCGCAAACTAACTACAACAGGATTCATAATGACACAAATCCTTTATGCTACTGCCCAGGTGGAGCCAAGAGGCAGACCGTGGAACCAGTCAAGAAGGCAAACCATTTGTGGCAGAACAAGAAAAAGGTGGTAAGAATGTACCCACAGGTGCTACCACGTGTCCGATCCAGACCGCGCAAAGAAAAGGAATGATGGGTGAGGCATTGCACTCCCAGCGTCGTCGTAGCCTCCGCCCACCTGTGACGCTGCATATGGAAATAAGAAGCAGTCGGTATGGGTGGCGCTGGAGAACATAGAAAAGTAACAAAAAATGGCACAAAAAGCAAATCTGACAATCAATGGTCAGAGGAGTTGGGGGCTCATCCCAAACAGGACCTGGTCCTGCTGCTGCCAGCTTTAAGAGAGTGCTAGGCTCCTCAGGGGAGACTACAATTAAAAAGGCAGTCTCGGACATTCTAGTCCCAATAAAGTTGAGATTAGATCACATGGAGGCTCAAATGACGAGGAGCACTCCAATGCCAAAGGTCGTCAAGTGGCTGAAGAGTGCACAGGGAATAGTACACCAGCCAGAAAGATGAAAGAGTCTCCTCAGACCTGTACCGGTGGCCCTTTCAGACACATTTGGTAGGCTTAAGAAAGCTTTCTAGAGAAGAAATGCACCTCTCCCAGTGCTGTACCGCCTTGCTCTGAGGTAGAGGATACAGGCTCCAATGCAGATAGCTAGTCTTTGGCGAGATAGGAGGCCTCGGAAAAGTGTGCAGGATCGCCAGAGGCGAGCCCAATAGCATCTAGCCAGTTACAGCTTAGCGCAGAACCTCGCACAATCATGTAGCTAAACGCAACAGAAGAGGGAGAGACAAACAAGTAACTTTCTTACCTGGTAACGTTCTTTCGATGGGATGTTCCGACAACGTATTCCACATCTATGACGGGTATGAGGGGCAGGTTGGCAGGGTTCGATGTAGAATAAGTCGTCGGAACATCCCATCGAAAGAACATTGCCAGGTAAGAAAGTAACTTGTTCTTCGAAGGGATTGGTTCCTACGACGTATTCCACATCTATGACAGACTCCCAAAGCAGTATCAACGTAAGGAGGTGGGAAAATAATTTAGAATTTTAGAATGCCCAATTAATTTGCAGAATAGAGGAGCGCCTTGCCAAAGGCCAAATCTTGCCCATGGATAGAGTCCAAGGAGTAGTGTTTGACAAAAGTATGGAGAGAGGCCCAGGTGGCTGCTTCACAAATGTTACGAATGGGAACACCCCTCTGCAGGGCAGGAGAGGCAGCCACACCCCTAGCAGAAGGGACTCGTAAGCCTACCGCAGGGTCCTTAGCCGCCAAGCAGTAACATTCAGTAATTGTCAAGATAATCCATCTAGACAAAGTCCGTTTAGTAACAGCTTGTCCCAAACGCCTTCCAGCGTATCCTACAAAGAGCTGATCGTCCACTCTGACCTGGGACATGGTGAGATATAGAAATTTAGAGCTCTCCTAGGATCCAACCTATGGAGCCTCTCCTCTTCCTTACCAGGATGCGGAGGAGGATAGAACCCCGGAAGAATGACCTTCTGGCTTAAATGAAATTCCGACACAACTTTCGGAAGAAAAGAAGGACGAACCCTAATGAGAACCCTGTCCTTATGGAACAATGTGAAGGGTGGCTTAACGGAAAGTGCCTGCAACTCACTCTGCGAGTGGAAGTTACTCCAACTAAAAATAAAGTTTTCAAGGTCAATAGTCTCAAAGGACAAGAATGTAAAGGCTGAAACAGAGTTCCCATTAGGAATTTTAGAACCAGGTTCAAATCCCAATGGGGCACCTGGAAAGGTGACAGTGGGAACACATTAGTGAGCCCTTTCAGAAACTGAGAAATCAAAAAGGAATTTTAAAATAAGAACACTCCTCAGTCGAGCACTTAAATATGGACAGCGCCGCCAGGTAACCTTTAATGGTACCCACTTGCAGGCCCTTGTGGGCTAATGAAAGCAAAAAAGACAGAACCACAGGAAAGGCACATGAAAAAGGATCCACATTCTTAACCCTGCACCAGTCGCAGAACTTTCTCCAACGGCAACGGTACAGGGACTTCGTTGCAGGCCTTCTGGCCGAAAGCAACACCTCCATCATGTCTTCAGGGAGGTCCCAATCCTTATACCTCAACCTTTCAGAAGCCAAACATGAAGGCTGAGGGACTTGACCTCTGGATGGAGACCTGACCCACCCTCCCGTGAGAGCAGATTGTCTCGGTAGGAAGATCCTGTGCGGGGGAAACATCAAGACAGCCAGACACGCGTCCTTCGGATCCAGTCAGACAAGCCTGTCCCTTGGTGGATGCCTTCCATGTGTTTGCCTTCCATTTACAACAGCGGTTGGCGTAGATTTCATTTATTTTGGTCACCTTTATCAGCCTCTCTCTGGCATTCAGTCGCCAGTTTAATATTTGATTCTTTTACTGCACTCTCTTTTCTGGTGATGGAGTCTGATGCAAGTTGAGTGAGCTGGAGAGCAAGATGCAGGCCAATATCCATGGGAGGGAAGTTATCATCATCATAACTGTAACTCTACATCAACTGTTTGGAGCTCCTAGCAGGGTCATTCGCGATTCACTCTTTCAGCAAGGGTATAGCGAGCAGATGCATCCTCCGAAGAAAATGGACAACATATCAGAAGTGAGAAACATCAATCACCTGGGAGGGCCCAGAACCAAGCCCGCTGACAGAGTTGGCCTCGGATTTTTGACACTTTCTGCAACACCAGATTTCGGTAACAGTGGAATATCTACGAGGGCTGGCAAACCATGGCAGATTGGAATTTAAGATATCTGGTGGATTACAGCAACTGGCAGCTGCACAGGCAAACATTTCTCCATCTGCAGTACAGTCCTCTAAATGGACCTCTTTGCCTCTCGGCTGAATGCACAACTGCCGGAATAATTCAGATGGAAGCCGGACCCAGAGGCAAAGGCAGCAGACGCTTTTCTGCAGCCTTGGTCGACAGGGGACGACTATGCTTTTCTACAGCCCTGGTCGACAGGGGCCCAACTATGCTTTTCACCCCCATTCATTCCGATAGCGACGACCCCAGCGAAGGTCCATCGGGAACAAGTAGAACT
Source organism: Ambystoma mexicanum (assembly GCF_040938575.1). Taxonomy (NCBI): domain Eukaryota; kingdom Metazoa; phylum Chordata; class Amphibia; order Caudata; family Ambystomatidae; genus Ambystoma; species Ambystoma mexicanum. Next base: position 104,326,107 of record NC_090928.1, read on the forward strand.
CGTCCTGAGGGGCACCATACGGACCTCTCAAGCCTGGTTTCCATCTCTTCTGGAGCTTTTCTTGCCACATGAGCGAGAGGGCAGAGTTATACCCTCTGCTCAAGGAAGATATGAACAAATGGGAAATAGCCCTGGGAGAAAGAAGTATGTGCTTTTAAGGAGTCTTTGATCAACTAAGTCCAACATCTTCGATTGAGACTAGAAGGTTTTTAAGACCAAATAAGAGCAATCCCTCTGTATTTCCATATAATAAAACTAGCATGTGCTCCAAGGCCTTATGCCGTATAGGGTACACAATTTTGCCTTGTCTCACCTTACATTGGGCAATTTCCATTTGTTGCTAAAAACCTTTTAAAGACTCACTTACCAGTGAATAAACAATTTATAATATTTTAATGCGTTCAATTTCATTTGATACTATTCGCAAAAAGTGCTTGAAAAACAGTGCAAATTCAGTTTGCTAAATGAGTTTATGTTAAGCAATGCAAAAGGTTATGGAAATCTCTAAAATATACACAATTCCATAAAACTCAACAGTGAAAATACTGTTTCATTCACTCATTCTTCATGACTTTCATACATTCTCGTCTACAAATGTCCTTAAAGATTAAAGAGGTGAACAGATGGCCACTGTGAAAGCAAAAGACACAGTTAATGTCCATCAACTATTAAAAATACACAAAATAAACTTTTGTTTTCTGGTGAAGTCCTGGATCTAACTGACAAGTTACAGAGACTGCCACATGAGTGAGGGGGCGGCGTTATACTTCTGCTCAAGGAAGATAAGGAAACATGGGCATTAGCCCTGGGAGAAAGAAATGGTAAGTGCTTTTATGGCAGGATTGGGTCAATGAAGGCTAGAGGTCAAGTCTTGTGAACAAAAATATGCCAGTTAACTAAAAGGAAAAATATGCATGTTGTTATCTTAACATAGGATTGTATGTAGGGTCATACTTCAGCCATTATCTCAGGAACTAACTCACAGAAATAATTTTAATCTTTTGAAAAGATCATGGAAAGCTCCATCCAATGATACATCTCATAACAATTCAACCTTCGGAACTGAAATGTGATGATGGCTTCCCAGAAAAGGTCAAGAAGGGGAGATTCAGGGAGATGATAGCTTGTTGAATTTCGATATCTTTACAGAAAATCTTGCGTTGATAACCGTCATTTTTGTTAAATAAATTACAAAACTCTGCCATTAGAAACTGTAACATCGTACCAAAATGAGAGACCTTTCAATGAGTCCAGCATGATTAGACTATTTCGGAAACATAGTTTGTGACCCTTATTATTTGTAAATTAAACGTTTAGCCATGTTTTTAAGGTCATAACTGAAGTGGCCAAAAAATTCAAAAGGGGTGGAGTTATAACTCAGTTGGATGATGCCTAGTAACTAAAGGAACCAATCATTGCAATGTGTGGTGGACAATATATGTCTAACCAGAATAGTTAGCAAATCGGCTGGCACATCCTAATTTAGACAATTTGGGGAGTGGTCAAAGAGTTATAAGGAGATGCACAATGACAAAAGGGGAGAGCTGTAGGAACTGCTGGAAAAATTGCTGGAGAACCAACATTGCCTGTGAGGTGGAGGAAATCAGGGAAATACAGAAGCTGGAATACATACAAGTAGAGACAAATCAAGGGGATTGATGCCGGAGGCTATCCATGACTCAGGTTGGAGTCTGACCAGATCCCTGTCCTTTCCCCATGAGATGATACAGGAGGTGGTGTCTTTTTCCAAGCACAAAATCCACAGATATTCTACGTAAATAACTTGTCCAACCAAACCACGTCTTGTGGCGGTCTGTTTGATTTAATATCTTCCCCTTCTATTGGGCGGGCCGACCAAGTAGATACTTAGCATTTTTACAAAATATTTTAACTCCCATAAAGTCAAAAACAGAGGGCAAGCCCAGGTTAGTTCAAAACCTCTGACCTCTCTCCTAGTGCTGATTTAAGGTACCGTCATTTAAAGTAAGATGGTATCCCTTAACTTATTGTAGCCAAGTCCAAAATCCCCTAAAGGGCAGTGGTGCATCTATTAAAAAATGAAATTCATAACTGTCCCCAATTCCCCAGACCCTGCCTTAAAGCAAATAAGTTTCCATAATAAACTGAATATCTGGGTTTGTGCTGGGGCAGAAAAGTGTCTTGCCAAATTAAATAGAGTGAAGTCCCTAATTAAAAAGCACCCTCTACAGAGAGTGAGAAAGTGGCTCCTGCTAGAAGACAGCTTTTATTTTCATTGCATTGTGTGGAAGGAAGCAGGGTTCCATTGAGATGTGTGTGTTTTGTTTTTAAAGTCTGTTGTGCTCCAACACTGCTAGCATTTCGAAGTATGCAGGGAGATTACAAATAAAGAGCACTGCATGTGTAAAATTGCTTTTGCCAATAGAAAAAAGTGTTGAATGTTATTTAAATTAAACTTCATGAAAAGCGTATTGCCAAGCGTATGATCCGGTTTGGTTTTAAGGCGCTACATGTTATAAAGAAAACCACACGCAAAGGATATTGTGAAGTTAAATTGTTCAGTCATGTCCAGGGTGCTGCACAATACTGTACATTAAGAGTAT